>NC_080085.1:11384062-12821406 GCF_949987535.1 Balaenoptera acutorostrata | reverse complement strand
GTATTTTGTCCCATGGATGAGGGACTATATAAATCTATTTCTAATCTATAGTAGCTATGATGTCCCGTATATTTAATACATTGTGCCTTTGAATTGTAATTTGAAATGTGAGAAACAAGGATGATTCCCTAACAAGCTTTGCCTAGCCACATCATCTCCTGCCATTTTAACCTTTTAGAGGCGATAAAAAAAGAAGGGAATGTTGAAAATATAAAATAAGGGAAGAGAAAAAGAGGTAGTGAAAAGGAAGCACAGAAACTAGATTAAATCTAGAATACTCTGTGTCCTGTTTACTAATCCCACCTCATGCACTATGTAAAATCAGGTCTATACTTCTGTTGTCTTTGTCACATATTAACAAAATCTTTTTTTTTAATAGGCGATATGTGGGGGAGATTTTGGACAAATCTGTACCCTTTGACAGTCCCCTTTGGAGAGAAACCAAGCATAGATGTTACCAAAGAAATGCAGAACCAGGTAGGAAGAAGACACCTTGAAAACCAAATCTAAATCCTCGACCTCATTTCTTTTTATGCCATCCTTCTCTTCTTGTCTTATGAAAACAGGTAAATGAGAAAATTTTCAAGCTAATTTAAATTTATTTCTTATGTAGCTGTCTTTTCATGGAAAAGTAGTTTACAATGTCAGTGACATCAAGTACCTTGAATAAGTATGGTATTGATCTTGCTGAGAGATATTAAAAGTAGAGATGACCTGAGTTTTCCATTAAGCAATAAGATGTGGAATTATCAACTGGTTGCCATAACTCTTTCTAAAGTTAGTCATTGCGATGGACCTAGAGTCTGTCATACAGAGTGAAGTAAGTCAGAAAGAGAAAAACAAATACGGTAAGCTAACACATATATATGGAATCTAAAAAAAAAAAAATGGTTCTGAGGAACCTAGGGGCAGGACAGGAATAAAGATGCAGACGTAGAGAATGGGCTTGCGGACACGGGGAGGGGGAAGGGTAAGCTGGGACGAAGTGAGAGAGTGGCATGGACATATATACACTACCAAATGTAAAGTAGATAGCTAGTGGGAAGCAGCCGCATAGCACAGGGAGATCAGCTCGGTGCTTTGTGACCACCTAGAGGGGTGGGATAGGGAGGGTGGGAGGGAGGGAGACACAAGAGGGAAGAGATAGGGGAATATATGTATACGTATAGCTGATTCACTTTGTTATACAGCAGAAACTAACACAACATTGTAAAGCAATTATACTCCAATAAAGATGTTAAAAAAAAATAAAGTTAGTCATTGCTAAGTAGTCAGTAATCTCTGTGAATAGTAAAAAAAAAAAAAGGATATCATTAGAAGATTTTTGCATATTAAAAATCATTATTGTTAAAAATATTACAAGTCTAAAATAGTTTTTTGGTTTTTTTAAAAATTTATTTATTTTTTTATTTATTTTTGGCTGTGTTGGGTCTTCGTTTCTGTGCGCAGGCTTTCTCTAGTTGAGGCGAGCAGGGGCCACTCTTCATTGCGGTGCGCGGGCCTCTCACTGTCGCGGCCTCTCTTGTTGCGGAGCACAGGCTCCAGATGCGCAGGCTCAGTAGTTGTGGCTCACGGGCTTTGTTGCTCCGTGGCATGTGGGATCCTCCCAGACCAGGGCTCGAACCCGTGTCCCCTGCATTGGCAGGCAGACTCTCAACCACTGCGCCATGAGGGAAGCCCTAAAATAGTTTTTAAATAACCTTTTTTTACCATCTCGGTATAATTGTTTAAATTCTCTATGTTCCCTTCCATTGATTAAATAATATTATAGTTATAATTGTGTATTTTTCTTTATTCAGCTAATAGCCTACATTTCTGGGTAGGATCCATAATCATACATCTATTGGCTGCGTAAAATTTCTTCAGATGGTTGCACCATGGTTTACTATTTATGCACTGCTTGTTAACAGTTTTAAATCTGTAAGCAGCAATGCAATGAACATCTTCACCTACGTAACATACTCCTAGGAAAAGTCCATAGCAGAATGAAAACGTGAAGCTGCAAGGGCCCCTAAACTCCTGCAGCTGTTGTAGCCCCACTTGGCAGTTGAGCAGCAGCAGAGGCCCATCTTTATGTAGCTCCATAGCCTATCTACGGTGTTTTCACCGCCACCATCTCTCCTAATGTTATGTTTACGACAAACCTATGGGACTGCCAGGACAGGTATTGTGATAGTTCCATGTTGTAGGTGAGGAAACTGAGGCTTGGGTAAATGATTTGTTCGAAGTCACAAAGACAGTCAGTGATAACTAAGGTTGGAACTGAGAACTCCTAATATTTCCAGCCTGGTTTTCTATCCATTCATTCTTCATTCAGCAGATGTTAACTGTTCTTGCCAGTCTACACTGTTTTAGTATTTGTTCATTCTCCTTAAGAATGCCATACTCACCAATAGCAATATTGCCTGACATTAAGCCTTTAAAGGTCAAAGAAAATATCCATAGTGTCTGTTATATCCAGTTGCATATCCCCAAGGCTGAAATAGGAGAAAAAACAAACTTGACTGGTCTTTAAGATGAAAGGAAGTTTTCCGTGTCACTAAAAAGTGATTCATTAAATATCTGCCAATTATACAAACTTAGTTTGACTGATAATGGGCCTTATCTCCAAAGAAGTCTTGGTCAGCTCCAGAGACACTGGTTCCCAGAAGAGTTTGCTGAATCGCACACACCTTCTGCTGCCCCTCTACAGTTCCAGAACATTCTGGAAGTTTAGATTCCCATACAGACTATGAAGCCAAGGCCCCCCTACCCATTGGCTGCTGGGTCACATGTGGGCCTTTTTGGTTCCAAAATCACACAACTTCATGTCTGCTTTATTGTTTGTGTCTTCTAATGAGCCTAATGCCAGGGCCTTGCCCATTGAAGGAGATCAATCAAGGGTTGTTGTCTTGAGTTGAACAGTTTTTAGCAAAGAAAAGGTCATTATCGTTTGTGTTTCTACTTGGAACATAAAGAATAAAGACAAAAAACTTCACATATAATCTCACCCCATCTACTGTTAACATTTTAATGTATTTCCTCATTAAGATTATACCATAGAAGTGGTTTATATATTTTACTTTTTCACTATTAAATTATTAAAAATATCAATAGGGGCTTCCATGGTGGCGCAGTGGTTGAGAATCTGCCTGCCAATGCAGGGGACACGGGTTCGAGCCCTGGTCTGGGAAGATCCCACATGCCGCGGAGCAACTGGGCCCGTGAGCCACAATTACTGAGCCTGTGCGTCTGGAGCCTGTGCTCCGCAACAAGAGAGGCCGCGATAGTGAGAGGCCCGCGCACCGCGATGAAGAGTGGCCCCCGCTTGCCACAACTAGAGAAAGCCCTCGCACAGAAATGAAGACCCAACACAGCCATAAATAAATAAATAAATAATTTTTTAAAAAATCAATAAAAATTCTTCATAAATCTAATTTATTTAGATTTTCCATTCCACAAAGGCATCATTATTTATTTAACCATTCTGGTGGTGGTTTCCACTTTTCCCCCTATTAAAAATCATTTCACACATTGTACACCTTAAATTTACACAATATATCAAATTATTTCAATTGAAAAATAATAATAAAAATCATTTTAAACGTAATTCTTCAACCTAATTTCTGAGAATTTCCTAGGTTAGTTCCCTAGAGACAGGATTACTGAGACAAAGAGTATAAACGCTGTGAAAGCTGTCCAGAACAGTTATGCCTTTGTACATATCCAACAGAAAGAATGCTGTGATTTTAATGCTAGAATTAAATGCTGTTCTTTTTTTTTTTTTTTTTCCAGTCCTGGGATGCAAAGAGGATATTCAAGGAGGCTGAGAAGTTCTTTGTGTCTATTGGCCTTCCTAATATGACTCAAGAATTCTGGGTTAACTCCATGCTAACTGAGCCAGGCGATGGCCGGAAAGTGGTCTGCCACCCCACAGCATGGGACCTGGGGAAGGGTGACTTCAGGTAGTGAGGCTGATGTTTACACAGCTGATACTAAAATGGGAGACAATGGAGGGATGAGGATGAATTTGGATTCCTTCTCTGCTCCTCTGAGCACAGAAGAGATGAATGAATTTTCCTTGAACGAAGGCTGGGAGTCCATGAGAGCACATCTGGGCTTTCCAAGGAAAAGGGGATTGTCAGCAGGCCCTAACTTGAACCTTTAGACAGTTTGCCTCATCTGAGATGATATGCACCCATTAGAGTTGCATGGTCATGGGTATGGTGGTGCCCCCATTAGGAAAGGGTTGGTGCAAGATTTATGGAAGATGGACATGTGAGTCAGGCATTGATACCCACCTCCGTTTCCCTCTTCTGAGTGAGCTAGGACAGGTGAATAGATAAGCTGGTATGTGTCATTAAGAGAAACACAGAGAACACTCCATGGAGAACTGGAAGATAAGTGACCACACCTGGAATAGGGGTTTGGGTCAGACAGGGCTTTTCAGGTGGCATTTGAGTTGGGCTTGAAAGACAAGAAGGGTTTGGACAGACAGAGCTGGGAGGGACACCGGGCTGGGAGAATAGCAGGATCAGATGCAGAGAGGCAGGACCAGTGTTGTGTACTGGAGTCAGCAGGTTAGGCTAGAATAAAGGGCGTGTGAAGGAGGGTCTGTGTGAAATGGCAGAATGAGCACAGGCTTTCTAATCCCAGCTGTGTCACTTAATAACTAGGCAACCTTGGGCAAGGTATTTAACCTTCTTGGGTTTCAGTTTCTTTATCTATAAAGTGGAATCGTAATTCCCAGTTTGCAGGTTTGTGAGTGTCTTAGGTTGGGTTCCCTGGCTTGAGATGGAGATTCTTGTACACGTGTTTCACTGAGGGAGAGCTTGCAGGCAAAGGGGAGTGAGGGAAGCAGGATGGGGCAGGGGAAAGAGTTAAGTAAGGATGTGGTCTCTGCTAGAGACTTGGCCTCAGCCTGATCCCATGGGGCTCTCTGGAGCATGATTTGTACCACAGAGTTGGTCACATCTTGAGACAAGAGGACTGGCCTTTTGTACCTCATATTACTCAGTCATTGGCTGTGGACTGCCCCAAAGTATGGGGCCATATAACCTCCTGGTTGAGGCACCTCCCATTTAGCCAAAAACATTAAAGAAGGAAGCAGCTGTTGGCCAACAGCCAGGACTCAGACAACTGGGAGATGGGTGGATCTTTCTGGTAAAGCAGATCTAGGCAGGGCCCCAGCTGCATGCGCTAGAGTAGGGGTTGGCAATCCTTTCCTATAAAGGGTCAGATAGTAAACAGTTTCTTTAGGCTTTGCAGGTCTCTGTTGCAACTACTCATCTCTGCCCTTGTGGCATGAAAGCAGCCATAGATAATACAGAAACAAATGGTTAGGGCTGTGTCCCAGTAAAGCCTAATCTATCACAACAGGTGGCCAGCTGCAGGCCATAGCTCACCAACTCCAGTACTAGGGTGAAGTTGAAAAATGAGTAAGTGTATGTAAGCTTCCTAGCACAGGATCTTACACACAGTAGATATTAACTATATAATAGCTATTCTTATAATTGTGCCAAAAGAGTATAGAGAAAAACCAAGTTAGAGAAGGAGGTCATATTGGGGTGTACAAAGGAGGTTGAGTTTATTCCTGAGCAGCGTGAGTCCTTAAAGGGTATTTATCAGGGGGATGATGCGGTGCTCAGAGTGGTGGGAAGACTACTGAACCTGCTGAAATATGACCCCTACACTCATCTGCATGAAATTGCTCTTGCCAAGTTGAAAAGGACCAGCACCTAATTGCCAAATGCCGTCATTATACCATTGGGCCACAACAGCATGGGGCAGTGTTGAGGAGTTGTCTTTGAAGTGCTGTTGTTCACTGGTGTCTGCATCGTCATTCCTTCTGGACTTCTTTGACTTCTCTCTCTGTCTCCTTTTCCTCTCTCCACCCTGTACGTCCTGGGACCTCCTGGGGCTTTGTCCTTGGCCCTCTTTTCTTGCCATCCTACACAGCTTCTTGGGCCATCACATCCACTCCCTGACTTACCTGCTAATGATTCCCAAATATCAATTTCTAGCCCTTTCTCCTACTACTACTATGTCCTGGCTGTACCAAACTGCTGGCTGTGTCCTGAATGCCACATTCTTTTCTCAAGCCATCCTCATTGAGCACTTCTAGGAATGTCAGTCTCTTGTCCCTCCCTGCCATTTGCCTGGCAAACCCCTGCATGTTGATCAAGGTCCAGCTTGCTCATTGCATCCTGAGTTATGCCCTTCCTGGGGCGTCCAGAAGACTATGCCTCCATTTACTCATTGTTGTGCCCAAGGCCACATCTACTGATCACTTGTAGAGTACTTGCCTCAGAGTTTTTGTAGTAGATGACTCTGTTTATCGTCCTTTCTGTTAGTCTGTGATCAGGAAGACAAGATTCAGCCCTGCCCATCACTTTATATTGAGCACCTAGTACAGTTTCTAGGACGTACAAGATAGGTCCTCAAGAATCATTGGTGAATAAATCTTGGAAAGGTGATCCATGCTATGGAAATCCCATATAACTCTATTGTGATGATTAAATGAAATTCAATGAGATTCATTTTAATCTTGCCCATTTTTGTTCAGGATCAAAATGTGCACAAAGGTGACGATGGATGACTTCCTGACAGCCCATCACGAGATGGGGCACATCCAGTATGACATGGCGTATGCCACACAGCCCTTCCTGCTCAGAAATGGAGCTAATGAAGGTTTCCATGAAGCTGTTGGGGAAATCATGTCACTTTCTGCAGCTACACCTCACTATTTGAAAGCCCTTGGTCTTCTGCCACCTGATTTTTATGAAGACAATGGTACGGACATTTTTTCATGGCCTGTTTTGGGTATTCTTTAGTCTGACATGGGCAAAGGTATTTATTGTCATGCATAGGATATATTTAATTTTTGCCATGTAAAATATAAGTTATTTATGGGTAACTGGAAATTGCTACTGGTTAAAAAAATTTTTTAAGTATATAGCATAATATGCCAGCTTCTGGTTTTGTATCTTTGAAAAGGGCATAAGAGAGGTAACTAAGTGAATGGTCTTGGGACTCTAAGAACCATCTAACAGAAGCTTTTTAAAAAGATGCTAAAACAGGCCCACAGAACTGAAATGGCTTATCCAAGGTTACCCAGCTAATTAGTGTCAGAGTTCTGACTGAATCCCCCGGTTCTAGGTAAAAACCACAACAGTGGAGCTGGAACAGATTCTAAAAACCATTTTGCAGAGGAAGCAAACTGAAGACATGAGAGGGAAAATAATTAACCCAAGGTCAAGAAGCAACATGGCAGAACCGGAACCAGAGCCCTAATCTATAACTTTTCCCATAATATTATGCAAAGCAAAGTATAACTTGAAATTTGGGAGTTCTTAAGGAACAGGTGGTGGAATATCAAGATTGGAGGAGACTGAAACGTTTTGTTCATGTGGCTGAAGCATGAATTTGCCCCATGACATCCCCTCAGATTCAGGCTATCCTTCAGCATCTTTGCCCGAGGCAGCCTGTTTCTCTTTGGATGGGTTGGACTTGACGGAACACAACAAATATTCATGAGATCCAGATTTTTCAGTGAGGATTCTTTCTTGTAAAAGGAGGACACTTAGAGCCAAATATGTTCTTCTTTCCCATGTATTTCTCTCCCCTCATTTTAGCAATTTGCCTAGCTCTGCCTACTAGTACTTTTAGTCGATGAGGTCAAGGTCATGAGCTCCATCCTTGTGTGGGCAATTCACTTTGCCTTGACTTCTGGCTCCAGACCCTGATGATCTCACAAGGACCTGGGAGTAGGTCAGTGTAAAGCCATCATCATGTCTGAAAAAGTTACTGTGAGCACAGACCCAGTGGGTAATAGACAAGTAGCGGCATCCTCCCATGAAGGGAGCAACAGAGGAAAGGGGGTTCACAGTAACCACACCTGTTTCCTAATTTTAAAGTATCATTCTCAAGTCGATTAACAGACCATTATTAGTTTTATCATTTTTTAATATTCCTTGACAGCAGTCAAAGATGGTTGAATCACTAAGACAGTACTAGGCATGGTTAAACCACTGATTTGAAAAACTCCTGCTTCTTTCCTTGGCTCTGGCCCTGATCTGTGAATGATGCTAAACAAAATAAGGTCCTTCATTCCTTCTCTCTCTCTCTCTCTCCTTCTCTCTTTTCCTTTCTTCTTCCAAAAATATTTATTGAGCACTTACTATGTGTAAAGCATTTTAAAAGACACTAAATACATTGGTGTGCCAAGTAGATAATATCCCTCTGCTTACATTCCAGTGAGCTTCATTTACACACTAGATATGAGCTCCACTGCCTTTTTACATCAATAATAAAGGATAAATGAAATAACATAATTCGTTAAAGCATTTTAAACTCAGGTAAGGAAGATGTCAGTAAATTTAAAGTACATTGTACTTCTGATTATCCAGTGGATGGTTTCCTCTAGGGAGGCTCGTTTTTGTTGTTTTTTCCCTTCCCTGGTTTACTGGCTTTTGGCCACATCTGTTTAATATTTGTTTATTTAGCAAAGACTCACAGAGGACATCATGTAGCAGACACCAGGCTAGGTATACAGTCTTGAATGAGAATTGACAGTCACTGCCTTCATGGAGCTTACAAGAATAAACAGTGTGGGGCTTCCCTGGTGGTGCAGTGGTTGGGAATCCGCCTGCCAGTGCAGGGGACACGGGTTCGAGCCCTGGTCCGGGAGGATCCCACATGCTGCAGAGCAACGAAGCCCATGTGCCACAACTACTGAACGTGCGCTCTAGAGCCCGTGAGCCACAACTACTGGAGCCTGTGAGCCACAACTACTGAAGCCCGCGTGCCTAGAGCCCATGATCCGCGGCAAAGATAAGCCACCGCGGTGAGAAGCCCGCGCACCGCAACGAAGGGTAGCCCCCACTCACCGCAACTAGAGAAAGCCCGCGCACAGCAACGAAGACCCAACGCAGCCAAAAATAAATAAATAAAATAAATAAATTAAAAAAAAACAAAAAACAAAAAAGATAAACAGTATGACTAGGAAAGTAGATAAAATACCCCTGATTAGCTCTGATAAGAAGTACTTAAGGAAGGCAACTGAAACTAATAAAGAAAACGGATTAGGGGTTCCTTGTGGATTTATTTAACCTGATCTATCCAAGGCTTCACCCTACTCCAAATCCCTCAGCTGAGAAAACGAATATATACATATTATTATGTCCACTGTCAATATTTCTCATGTGATCATCTTTATAGTAAGTATATCTTGAGGAATAATATCTTGAGATTAGGAAAGTATCTAATACAAGACATCCACTGTCACCCTCATCTTAATATTTATCCTTTCCCATTTTATTTTCAGTAACAGAAATAAACTTCCTGCTCAAACAAGCACTTCAAATTGTTGGAACTCTACCGTTTACTTACATGTTAGAAAAGTGGAGGTGGATGGTCTTTAAGGGTGAAATACCCAAGGAGCAGTGGATGCAAAAGTGGTGGGAGATGAAGTAAGTCAATGAATATGCAATCAGTAAAATGTTTCCTCATGAATTTGCTGTTTATTTAAAAGCATTTGGTTGGCCTGTATACACACACTCACATACACACACAGACATCATATACTTAGTACCAGTATCTGTATTTTATTGCCTGAGGGCTTCCTCTGGTCACTAGAACCCTCCTATGGAGAAAAGACTGAGGAACTATGTGTGATGGGAATTGGTGGATAAGTACTTCAGCTCCCTCGCCCTCAGCGGGGAGAATTCTGAGGTGAGTGCTCTACATGGGATCCTAGAGTTCCTCAGTGGGAATAGGCTCCAGTTACCCACTGTGGTGACTTGCTTGATAACACACCTTTTGGGGGCTGCTTTCCTTTTCCTGTCTCACTTCCTCACTCCTTTGCCTGTGTTTCTTGGGATCACGTCCCAGGGTCTGGTCTCAGGGTCTGTTTGGGTGAGAACCCACCTAAGACAACTAGCACTGGAGTTCTCAGAGAATTCTTCCTAGTCAGAGTAACTGGGATTTCAGTGGCTAAATCTTGAAATCTAGTGATGTGGGGCTAAATATGTGAAAATGAGAGAGAAGTGTGTTCAGGCTAGGGGAATGCCATCACATACCACACACACACACACACACACCACATTGACTGCCTCCTTTTTATTTTTTAAGTCTCCATTTGGGAGCTTTCTCAGATAATGTTTCCTTGGCTCTGCCCCACCCCCCAGCAGGGTCAAGTGACATAATTTCTCATGCTCTATCTTAAGTATTGAGGCACCCATTAAACTGTGATATTATTTAGGAAGTGATCAATTCATTCATTTTTATTTTTGCTTTTGTCCATTCTTTGAAACAAAAATATTAACCCCACATTTTAGGTAAAGCACTGGGGAATCCGATGCTGATCATTTCTGATGTTCTCCTCGACTTCAAAGAACTTGTAGTCTATGGAGGAATGCGGGAAATGAAACCACTGCAACGTGTTGGGTTGTGATGGGAGAATGTGGGCATCCATGAGCATCCAAGGGGGGATCCAAAACCCTGGCTGATAGGTCAGATGAGGAGAAGCATCCAAATTGAGCTTTGAGAAAGATGTGGGATTTAACCAGGGGTATGTAGAGGGGAAGGGAGAGAATTCCAAGCTAGTGAGAGCCTGCTGCATTTGGGCAACAGAGGGCGATTCCTTCCAATAGTTTCAGCGCTACCTCATTCACCACCGTATCCCAAGTGCCTTGCACAGTGCCTGGCACATGAAAGTATGAAATAAATGATGAAAGTATTACAGAAGAAGATGGAAGGAAGGAAGTTAGGAAAGAAGGAATGAATGAACAAATGAACGAATGAATGAAGGAAAAAAAGAAAGAAAGCTTCTCCTCACCATCTATTAGTCAGACTCCTGTCAATTATTTTTCTTTATTTTTCCTCTCTGTGGTGAAGATCTACCATTATAACATTCAGCCCCATGTCCGTAAGTTGAAGTCAGTGCCACTCTCCTGCCAAGATTCTCTCTGGTGACATAAACCCTCCTTGGGAGGGAGGAGGCAGCATCTGTAGTAGCTGTTGCTAGCATTTGAGTAGTACTGAAATTATGTCTATCATGATCCCACAATCAGAAAGGACGGATTATTCACTTTAAACAAGGCCCAATACATGGTTTCCCTACCTTTTTTTTCTGATTGAATTAATTTTTTATCCCTTTTAGTTTATTTCCAAAGGTATATGGAATCAGACCCTTAAAATGATTCATTAATGAATTAATTACTCTATGCATTCAGTGAATCCACGTGAGGTCTTTTCTTAGCCTTGGCCATCGTGTCTGGCACTGAAACTGTAAAGATGACCAAAACACAGCCCCCCCCGCTAGGTGCTCAAGTCTCCAGGGCAAGAAGGAGCTGTATGTGAATAATTATAAAACGGAGAGAGAAATGGCAAAGGAGGCAGAGCTAGAGAAGGCCAAGGTAGCTGGAGGGTTCACTGTGCTGGCAGGTGGTTGGGAGCAGGGGCAGGCCTCACAGAGGAGGGGACATTTGAGCTAGCCTTGAAGAATCAGTGAGATTTCAATTTTAGAAAATTCCGCCTACCAGGAGCCCATAAAATGTGGTGCCGGAGAGGAATTATTAGGACTTTCACTGTATGTTTTTGGCCACGCAATGCACTTTATTAAATTAGTATTTTGAAGGTACAGCTATTTTCCAATGCTGTAGACTGGCTGAATTTAAAAAATAAAGAGATGACTACATGATGCACTTTATTCTGTAATTCTTTACACTGTTTCAATTTCACCTGACAACCAATTTCAGTAGAAATGCCATTGGCTGATGACACTGCACTAATGGCACCATCCATACTTTCTCACGATGAGTGACCCAGAGCTAATGTATCTTCTTTTTTCCCCAAAGGCGAGAGATAGTCGGGGTGGTGGAGCCTCTGCCCCATGACGAAACATACTGTGACCCCGCGTGTCTGTTCCATGTTGCTGAAGATTACTCATTCATCCGGTAAATGACAGTTTTCTTCTGTTTCACTTCTAGGATTTGTGGACAGAGTGACAACTGTAATTTCTTTTTCTATCTCCATTCACCTCCCCCTTAGATCCTCAAAACAGATGATCAGTTTCAATTCGATTTAACTCAACACGATGTATTGAGTTAAATAAAACTTACATGAGATCTTTTCTCCCACCATCAGGGAATTTATAGTATCCTTGGGAGAAATAGAAATATATTTTTGTTTGTCTTCTTGTCACTGACAGAGTGCAGGGTGATTGTAATAGAGTATTTTTATTTATTTATTTATTTATTTTGAGTGACTAATATGGTTTTTTTTTGAAGTTTTGAATTTTATTTTATTTTTTTATACAGCAGGTTCTTATTAGTCATCCATTTTATACACATCAATTTTGTTTATCTTCTCAAAGAACCAGCTTTTAGTTTTATTGATCTTTGCTATTGTTTTCTTTGTTTGCATTTCATTTATTTCTGCTCTGATCTTTATGATTTCTTTCCTTCTGCTAACTTTGGGGTTTTTTGGTTCTTCTTTCTCTAATTGCTTTAGGTGTAAGGTTAGGTTGTTTATTTGAGATTTTTCTTGTTTCTTGAGGTAGGCTTGTATAGCTATAAACTTCCCTCTTAGAACTGCTTTTGCTGCATCCCATAGGTTTTGGATTGTCGTGTTTTCATTGTCATTTGTCCCTAGGTATTTTTTGATTTCCTCTTTGATTTCTTCAGTGATCTCTTGGTTATTTAGTAAGGTATTGTTTAGCCTCCATGTGTTTGTGTTTTTACGTTTTTTTCCCTTTAATTCATTTCTAATCTCATAGCATTGTGGTCAGAAAAGATGCTTGATATGATTTCAATTTTTTTTAATTTACTGAGGCTTGATTTGTGACCCAAGATGGGATCTATCCTGGAGAATGTTCCGTGTGCACTTGACAAGAAAGTGTAATCTGCTGTTTTTGGATGGAATGTCCTATAAATATCAATTAAATCTATCTGATCTATTGTGTCATTTAAAGCTTGTGTTTCCTTATTAATTTTCTGTTTGGATGATCTGTCCATTGGTGTAAGTGAGGTGTTAAAGTCCCCCACTATTACTGTGTTACTGTCGATTTCCTGTTTTATAGCTGTTAGCAGTTGCCTTATGTATTGAGGTGCTCCTATGTTGGGTGCATATATATTTATAATTGTTATATCTTCTTCTTGGATTGATCCCTTGATCATTATGTAGTGTCCTTCCTTGTCTCTTGTAACATTCTTTATTTTAAAGTCTATTTTATCTGATATGAGTATTGCTACTCCAGCTTTCTTTTGATTTCCATTTGCATGGAATATCTTTTTCCATCCCCTCACTTTCAGTCTGTATGTGTCCCTAGGTCTGAAGCGGGTCTCTTGTAGACAGCATATGTATGGGTCTTGGTTTTGTATCCATTCAGCAAGCCTGTGTCTTTTGGTTGGAGCATTTAATCCATTCACACGTTTAAGGTAATTATCGATATGTATGTTCCTATTACCATTTTCTTAATTGTTATGGGTTTGTTTTTGTAGGTCGTTTTCTTCTTTTGTATTTCCCACTTAGAGAAGTTCCTTTAGCATTTGTTATAGAGCTGGTTTGCTGGTGCTGAATTCTCTTAGCTTTTGCTTGTCTGTAAAGCTTTTGATTTCCCCATCGAATGTGAATGAGATCCTTGCCGGGTAGAGTAATCTTGGTTGTAGGTTCTTCCCTTTCATCACTTTAAATATATCGTGCCACTCCCTTCTGGCTTGTAGAGTTTCTGTTGAGAAATCAGCTGTTAAACTTATGGGAGTTCCATTGTATGTTATTTGTCGTTTTTCCCTTGTTGCTTTTAATAATTTTTGTTTGTCTTTAATTTTTGTCAATTTTGATTACTATGTGTCTCAGTATGTTTCTCCTTGGGTTTATCCTGCCTGGGACTCTCTGCTCTTCCTGGACTTGGGTGGCTATTTCCTTTCCCATGTTAGGGAAGTTTTTGACTATAATGTCTTCAAATACTTTTTCAGGTCCTTCCTCTCTCTCTTCTCCTTCTGGGACCCCCTATAATGCGAATGTTGTTGCATTTAATGTTGTCCCAGAGGTCTCTTAGGCTGTCTTCATTTCTTTTCATTCTTTTTTCTTTATTCTGTTCCGCAGCAGTGAATTCCACCATTCTGTCTTCCAGGTCACTTATCCGTTCTTCTGCCTCAGTTATTCTGCTATTGATTCCTTCTAGTGTAGTTTTTATTTCAGTTATTGTATTGTTCATCTCTGTTTGTTTGTTCTTTAATTCTTCTAGGTGTTTGCTCTTTAATTCTTCTAGGTCTTTGTTAAACATTTTTTGCATCTTCTGGATCTTTGCCTCCATTCTTTTTCCGAGGTCCTGGATCATCTTCATTATCATTATTCTGAATCCTTTTTCTGGAAGGTTTCCTATCTCCACTTCATTTAGTTGTTTTTCTGGGGTTTTATCTTGTTCCTTCATCTGGTACATAGCCCTCTGCCTTTTCGTCTTGTCTGTCTTTCTGTGATTGTGGTTTTTCTTCCACAGGCTGCAGGATTGTGGTTCTTCTTGCTTCTGCTGTCTGCCCTCTGGTGGATGAGGCTATCTAAGAGGCTTGTGTAACCTTCCTGATGGGAGGGACTGGTGGTGGGTAGAGCTGGGTGTTGCTCTGGTGGGCAGAGCTCGGTAAAACTTTAATCCGATTGTCTGGTGATGGGTGGGGCTGGGTTCCCTTCCTGTTGGTTGTTTGGCCTGAGGCGACCCAACACTGGAGCCTACCCGGGCTCTTTGGTGGGGCTAATGGCGGACACTGGGAGGGCTCACGCCAAGGAGTACTTCCCAGAACTTCTGCTGCCAGTGTCCTTGTCCCCACAGTAAGCCACAGTCACCCCCCGCCTCTGCAGGAGACCCTCCAACACTAGCAGGTAGGTCTGGTTCAGTCTCCTGTGGGGTCACTGCTCCTTCCCCTGGGTCCCGATGCATACACTACTTTGTGTGTGCCCTCCAAGAGTGGGGTCTCTGTTTCCCCCAGTCCTGTCGAAATCCCGCCAGCCTTCAAAGTCTGATTCTCTGGGAATTCCCCCTCTCGTTTTCAGACCCCCAGGCTGGTAAGCCTGACGTGGGGCTCAGAACCTTCACTCCAGTGGGTGGACTTCTGTGGTATATTTGTTCTCCAGTTTGTGAATCACCCACTCAGCAGTTATGGGATTTGATTTTATTGTGATCGCTCCCCTCCTACCGTCTCACTGTGGCTTCTCCTTTGCCTTTGCATGTGGGGTATCTTTTTTGGTGAGTTCCAGTGTCTTCCTGTCGATGATTGTTCAGCAGTTAGTTGTGATTCCGGTGCTCTCGCAAGAGGCAGTGAGCGCACATCCTTCTACTCTGCCATCTTGAACCGGCAGGCCAACTAATATCTGTAATAAAGCATTTTTAACTTGAAGTCCCAAAACCTATGTTCTTCCCCTATTAGATCCAGATCTTGAATTTGTTGAGTCTCAGTTTCTTTCTTTCTTTTTTATTTACTTATTTAATTGGTTGCGCCGGGTCTTAGTTGTGGCATGCAGGTTCTTTAGTTGTGGCATGCGGGATCTTTAGTTGCGGCATGCAAACTCTTAGTTGTGGCCTGTGGGAATCTAGTTCCCTGACCAGGGATCGAACCTGGGCCCCATGCATTGGGAGCACGGACCCTTAGCCACTGGACCACCAGCTAAGCCCCGAGCCTCAGTTTCTTTATTTGTAAAGTGGAAATAATATTGTTGATCTGCCATAAGGATCGATTGGTATGATTTATATGAAAAGGCTATAAATCTGTAAAACACAATACAAACGTGAGCTATCATTTAACAAAATAATACTGCCTTTTTATCAGCTGATACATGAATGCAAGTATGATGAGTCTGTAGGGTTCATGTTTGGGTCTTTCTGGAGGGAAAAGAGGTTTAACTGGTACTTCTTTGGTTACTAGGGCTTCAACATTTAAATATATGCCCCAATCTTTGATTCTACCACAGAAACTAAACACAGGACAACTATTTTTTTCTTTATCTCTTTTACAGATATTACACAAGGACCATTTATCAATTCCAGTTTCATGAAGCCCTTTGTCAAACAGCTAAACATGAAGGTCCCCTGTACAAATGTGATATCTCGAATTCCACCGAAGCTGGGCAAAGGCTGCTGTAAGAGATGCTTCAAAATATTGAACCTCTCATTCCTATTTGATTTTACTCATTTCCATGCCTAGGTTTGAATTTGATTTCTTTGTTCTTAGAAGAAAATTGGGGGCCTCAAAATGTTCTCATCCACAAATTAAATGTTTGTTTCGTGGTCACACAGGAACCTGGACCATGTGATGGCTGGACAGGCCACCTCCTCTCTCCATGTCATAACTACAGAGCTCTTTTTGTAGTAACTGGAGGGGAAGAGAGATTGAAGGATGAATACATCTGTTAACATGGCTTCTTTTCTTATTTGCCAGGAGCAAACTTAGTCAAGCCAAAGAGGAGAAAGCATAGATTGTACATGTAAGTAGGTGTACATCTGGAATCCCTCAAAAGGCCCTGAACCCACCCTCCCCTTTTTTCATGTAGCCAAATGCTGCATCTTGGAAAATCAGAACCCTGGACCTTAGCATTGGAAAATATTGTGGGAGTAAAGACTATGGACGTAAAACCACTGCTCAACTACTTTGAGCCGTTGTTGACCTGGCTGAAAGAGCAGAACAGGAATTCGCCTGTGGGATGGAGCACAGACTGGACTCCATGTGAGTACATCGAGTTGACACATTTCTAATCGCCCACTTTCTGCTTCCCCTAGTCCTCTCTGGCCCCAGTCTCATGGGACTGTGACACAGCTGAATATGTTCTCCCTCTACTTAGCCCCTGTACTATGGTGGTAGCTGCCATTTTATCTGGGAGGAAACACATTTGTTGAGCAGCTACTATGTACCTGGCACAGTGAAAACTACCTCTCTCTCTCTTTTTCAAGTCTGCTTTACTAGCCCCATATTTAAAATAAAAGAGTCTAACAGTCTCCAACCCACTGTATTCGAACCCTGCTCTTCAAAGACAAGTACTTTTAACAATTTTAATGCTATTGCCTCTTCTTTCTGGTGGTCACATTCATATTTTTAAACAATTTGTTTATATTGTCATTTCCCTATAGCTCACTTTTAGGCATGCACTTCTGCCTACTCTTCTGCCTCCTTTTCTCATTCTCCCAATTAGGTTTAACACAATTTTTCATAGAGAAATTATCAATATTTGCATCATTATGCTTGCAGAACCAATATACTATTTTATATCCTTTCTTATGTGGTTTTTTGTTTGTCCTGGAGTTTCTATTGTCTCATGTTTTTTGTATGTCTAATTTGCTATGTACGTCACATTCATCTTTTTCAACTATTCCAACATATCTATTCTTTTCAGTCTCATTTTTTCCTAAAGAACTCCCTCTTAGAGTCCTCCTATCTCAATCTGGACCACAGTTTTCATCCTGAGTCATCCCTTTGCTGCTGTCCTGGGTTGAATCCACTGCTTCCTGGATGCCATGTCTTCTTTCGTGAATTACCTCTTGTTTTGCTGCAGCACAGCCTCCAAGTGACTTTCTAAGCAAGAGCTCATGGGGTAGGGACATCAACTGTTCCCCAAAGTGTCTTTAACCAGACCTTGAGTTTCATTCCCCTGGTTTTCAGTCCAGTATCTTCTTCCCACCCCCTACTGTACCTGAATCCCAAGCCTCTCCAGGATTCTGTGGGACTTTGGGGGTCTGTGCTGCCTGTGTATACACATTAGGGCATGGCTTCCTGACCCTTGTGAAAGCACTTACCACTCCTCCATAACTTCTCATTTTCCAAAAGTGTGTTTATACCTTAAAAAATTCCTTTACCATCACTTTAGTGGGATCTTGGGAGAGGAAGGAAATAAACACACATGGTCAATGTGTCATCTGTAACAACAGTCTGTTATTTCTCTTTAATCAGATTCTGACCAAAGCATCAAAGTGAGGATAAGCCTAAAATCAGCTCTTGGAGAAAAAGCTGTGAGTATTCTACACAGTGCGTCGATGACTTTTCAACGCATTCCCTTAAATAGGGCACAACAAGCCCATTCCAGTGTGGTCTAAAAGATGAGAGGACACATGGTTCTCTTAAAAAGCTCTAGATTCTGCCCTTTGGCTTTTGGGTTGTTTTTTTTAGGAACACATTCATTCCTTATTGGATTGGCTATGCCTCCTCTTTCCTTGTGACTTTGAAGGTGTTATGAAGATCAATAAGAAAACATCCAATCTTAAGTATCAAATACCCACCCTCCCAATTCACTCTAATCACCATTACTTGTATTTGAGGAAGAGGACATGGTTATGTTTTGAGAGATTGCTTGCTCTTAGAAGCACTGTAGGCAGTTTTGCGTTGTTTTGTCTTAGTCAATCATCTATATCCTGGAAGCTTGTTTTAATCTTAGACCCCGGCCCTGGACCTGCTTAATCGGAATCTGCATTTTAACAAGCCCCCCGGTGGGTTTGTAGATGCAATAAAGACTGGGAAGCTCTGATTTAGAACACAGTTTCTCAAACATGGCTGCACACTGGAGTCATTTGGGATTTTTGAAAAATATCAGTGCTTGAATCCCACTCCCAGAGATTCTGACTTAATTGCTCTGTGGTGTGGCATCAAGTCATCAAAGCTCCCCAGGTGACTGATTACAGCACAGTTTGAGAACCACTGATGTAGAGATGCATTTCAGGACAACAGAATGTTTTACAGAAAACCAGATTACTTACACCTTCATGTGAATTACTTTAATCGGCTATTCCTTTCTCCTAAACACCTGTCTCAGGTTATCCGGTTTGAAGCAACCTGTCTCAGGTTATCCAGTTTGAAGCAGTAGCGGCTTTGATTGGGAAAGAGGAGAGGAGAGGGTCGCCCCAGGCAGATGGGGATCAAAGGCGTGGGTGGGCTTGTGGCATCCTGCAGGCTTTGCAGGATTAGAGGGCAGCCTGGCACTATTGGATAAAACAGTCCAAGGTGCTACAGAAAATTGTTCTTTGCGTTGAATAGACCCAAAGATGGCATTTGTACCCCCTTACTTTTCCTGGGAAGTTAAATATTGTCCAAGGTTCCACAGTAGTTGTAATGTATTTTAGTGTAATTTTCATAGATAAATAAGACATCTAAACATAAATAATATAGTAGGAGTAAAAAAGGAACATTTAAGAAAGAAATAATAAAAATGGAAGTGCATCACTTCCCAAACTCTAAAAGTTCATGTTCCTATTTCTTAACAATCATTGAGTGTCTCTGGGATCATTTCTCTTTCTGTCATATTTTTATTAGCTCTTCCTTGGACTAATGAAATTTAATTATTTTAATTTAAAGTATCTGGTAGGTCAGGATCCTTTTCAATTATCTTCTTTTTTCTTGACATGTGTCCCCATGTTCTCTTTCCATGCAGTGAGGGATCAGTAACCTTCAGAGGGGTTGATGGTGTAACATTCTGAGGCCTAGTCACTGAATGACAGGTTGCTTTGATGAGACCAGAACCATACTTTTAGCCTGAATAACTGCCCAGTTCAAGCTATTTCATGGCAAAGTCCACCTGGATCTTTGACACTAATTTGGGAACTTGGCCTTTGCTTTTTTTGAATATAGAAATAGTAACCAGAATATTAGTAATAATATTAATAATATCATTATTACTATTAGAGCAACTTTTTCCAACAGCTGTGTGATATCAAGCTGGGGTCAATGTAGCAATCCTTTGAAATCTTTTCTAAAATTTATTTTTATTTATTTTATTTATTTTTTAAATTAATTTTTATTGGAGTATAGTTGCTTTACAATGAAATCTTTTTTTTAAACAGCTAAAATTTTAGATTTACTTCTGAAAATGTAATTACATTTTTTAAAATTGAAGTATAGTTGATTTACAATGTGTTTCAGGTGAACAGCAAAGTGAATCAGTTATACATATACACATATATTTTTTTCAGATTCTTTTCCCATATAGGTTATTACAAAATATTGAGTATAGTTCCTTGTGCTATACAGTAGGTCCTTGTTGGTTATCTATTTTATATATAGTAGTGTGTGTATGTTAATCCCAATCTCCTAATTTATCCCCCTTCCCCGCTATCCCCTTTGGTGACCATAAGTTTGTTTTCTACGTCTGTGAGTCTGTTTTTGTTTTGTAGATAAGTTCATGTGTATCATCCTTTTAGATTCCACATATAAGCGATATCATATGATATTTGTCTTTCTCTGTCTGGCTTACTTCACTTAGTATGATCATCTCAGAATTGTTTTTCCTAGAAGGGGAAGGAGAGATGCAAACTTCGTGCTATTCATGATCTCTATTGCCATCTACTGGAGGAAAGAGTGAACGCTTTTTTTCTGTTTGAACAGGTTTTTCCTGGACTATGCAAATACACAAGCCATTGGTTTAGCACTGAAAAACAAGAACAAATTACCTTGTTTACAAAAAAATTTTTTTCCTTTGAACCTCAAGTTTCTTCTTTTTTTTACACTAACACATATCCAAGAGTTTACTATAAAAATAGTAAAAACTCAGCACATTTGTCTACAGTATATGGACATTTTAACCAAAACCAATGGCTCACATGACTCCCATCTATAAACCTTCCCTCCGGGTGTTTATTTCAGCTTACATCAAACTAAATTAAAAGGGCAGTGAACGCCATGGTTCTTAAAGCGTGGCTGCGCGACCAGCAGCGTTAGCACCACCTGGGAGCTTGTTAGAGATGCGATTTCTTGGGTCTCCTCCCAGACCTTCTGAATTAGAAACTCTGAGGCTCAGGCCCAGGATTCAGTGGTTTAACAAGCCCTCCAGGTGATGCCGATGCACACTCAAGTTGGAGGTCACTGACTTCATGCAGAGCAAGAATCTTTGGCATATTAGACAATTTAAAAATAACGCTTGTGGGGAGATCCCTGGCGGTCCAGTGGTTAGGACTGCGCGCTCTCACTGCCAAGGATGTGGATTTATTCCCTGGTCGGGGAGCTCAGATCTCACAAGATCCCACAAGATGCATGGCGCGACCAAAAAAAAAGCTTTTAGAATATCAGGTTTTAATGTACCCCATGATCTCTACTGAGCAGTGTTTTTGTTTTGAATTTGCAGTATGAATGGAATGACAATGAAATGTACTTGTTCCAGTCGTCTGTTGCATACGCCATGAGAGAGTATTTTTCAAAAGTCAGAAACGAGACCATTCCTTTTGGGTGAGTTGATTTGCTGTGCTCTCAATCAGTATTTCCCTTACTCTTGGGTCTAAGAAAATATTATGCTTCAACTTTTATTCAAGTGAAATTAAGAAAAACCTCCTAATAACTTTTAAATCTCTTTGATCTCCTGGAATTTGGGCCAGTCTATTTAGGGATGATTGTGACTTATTTGACTTGTAGGTGACAAGAGCATTGTTATTATTAAATGGCCCTCTCCTCGCCTCTCTCCTCCCTTTCCACCCCCTTCCCTCCTCTCTCCTCTTTTCCTCTCCCCTTCTTTTCCCCAAATGCTCTCATCCACCCTCAGCACTGAAAAAAAAAAAGGCAGAAATCTCTGCTTTCATTCATGAGCTTATATTCTAATGTATCTGTTTTGTGTGTGTGTGTGTGTGTGTTATAGACAATCGACAAAATATGTAAATATGTAAGTAGTAGAATTCGACGGTGATAAGTGCTAGGGAGAAAAATTCAACAGGAAAGGAGCTAGGGAGTGCTGGTGTGTGTGTGTGTGTGTGTGTGTGTGTGTGTGTAGGGTTCAATTTTAACTAAAATGGTCAGAGAAAGCCTTGTTAATATTTGAGCAAATAGCTGAAACAGGAAAGAGAGTCAGAGGTGCAGACTATGTGGGGAAATGTTTCAGCTGGGAAAATAGCAAGTGGAAAGATCCTGAGGAACAAATATCCTTCACCTGTTGAAGGAACAGCAAGGAGGCTAGTGTGGCTGGAGCACAGTGAGCTAATAGAAGACCAGTGGGAGATGTGGTCATGGTGGGACTGGGCCAGGGGGGTGGGGAGGCGAGAAGAAAGTTCATGTGCGCCTCCCAAGCCGTTCTAAGGCCATTGGCTTTCCTTCTGGGTGAGAAAGGCTCTGAGCCCTGTGATCTGCCTTGGGTTTTATTAGGGTCAGTCTGGCAGCTGTGAGAGCAGAGTCTTGTCACATCGTACTGTAAACCCCACTCCTCACCCTCACCGTGGGGGTAACATGACGGTTTTTGCTGGGAGGGGCAAGGTTCGAAGATATCAACGCACCACCTCTGTCCATGGAACAGAGCCATTGCTGGCAGCCATGTTGTTTAGCACGAGTCTGGGTCACCAACGATTCCTTGCTGATTCTGCTACTGCTTTCAGTTTGAAATTTTTCTATGATTGGAAAAAAAAACCAAACTGTTGTTCTTATATGGTGGCAGAACTAACAGCGCCAAGACTTGCCGTCACACCTTATGTAGGTGAGTTCGTGTGCTTTGGGCAGTGTTAAGCTTGTTGGGACAATTACATCCTTCCATGACGGGCCCTGCCCCATGTCTCCCTACTTTACCCTGTGATCCTCCTCCCATCTCCTTTGCACCAGCAGGAGAAGGTTTCATTCTCTGTACAGTGTCCTCTGTGCCACCAGGGAAGATGCTTCTTTTGTTTCTCCACAGGGAGAAGGACGTGTGGGTGAGTGACTTGAAACCAAGAATCTCCTTCAACTTCTTTGTCACTACACCTAAAAATGTGTCTGACATCATTCCTAGAACTGAAGTTGAAGAGGCCATCAGGTGATATTTTACTTTCTAATGCATGATAGCAGGGCAAGGGGGTCCCCCAATGCAGCAACAGCAGTAATGAATATTTGGTGTGCTTTTACAGTGCCAGGCACTCTTCTGAGTCATTTACATGTTTTTCCTCATCTTAAAAACTTGGGTTTTAATTCCAGAATCTCATAGCAAGGGGATTGTCTTAATTGGGTTTATCCAGATGCAGGTCCTTAGACAAGGATTTGAGTGTAAGTAGTTTATTTGGGAGGTGACCTCAAGAAGCACGGATGGAGGAATGTGGACAGGAGACAGCATGGAAGGAAGGTAGTAAAGGACACGTTACGAGCAAGTTACCGCTGTGGGCAGCTAGAGCTCCATTCTGCTGGGAATTCTGGGAGACGGCGTAGAATATGCACCTCAATTGTCCCATCAGAGCTGGGGTATTTATTTATTCACCACCTCCCATCAGTCACTGGTTGAGAACTGCTTACAGGGGAGACTAATTTCCCAGCATTGCTGGCCTGCAGACAGGGCTGAATCTTGTGGCCTGAGAATGCTCTCGGGAAAAGGCAGCAGGTACTGGCTGAAGGAAGTCTGGCCAGCACACCCGGAAAATGGTAAGAGCAGAGGGCACGTGGGCAGGTGTCGCCATCATTTGCTGTAGGGACTTTGATGTAGGATCCATTTAACTAACCGAAGTCTGAAACAAGGTGGGCAAGGATAGGATTCCTTAGACACTGGTTAGCCTCCATACCAAAAGAGGGACTTGCTCTTGGTGGTGAGTGTTCAGAAGGAACAGTTTTCCCAATTTGCCTCAGCTGTTTCCCAAAACAGCAATAGTGAAGAATGGATAGATGTAGGTGTTTCCCCTTGTCATTAAAAAAAAAAAAGAAAGAAAGAAAGAAAGAAAAAAAGGCTTAAGCTACTCACTACTACAGAAAGTGCTCACTAGGTGGCACTCTTGAGCTGCTGTTCATCTTCGGAAGCAGAAACAAGACTTGCTGGGCAGAGTGGGCCTAGAAAATCTGGTTTAGTGGGGTTTACAACCGGAGCATGCCCAGAGACTCACTGGCTGCCTCCATATGACTTGTCCTGGGGAAAAGCGCCAGCTGAGATCATCATGAAGGAGCCCCGCCCTCCTGCAAGCTACAGGGGCCCTCAAACTTCCTGTTTCCAGAATACCCAGACTCTTTCAGGCAGAAGTTGCCAGGGGTGACATGGCTAATGCTGCTTTGACCTCTCTCTCTCTCTCTCTCTCTCTCTCTGGGTGGACTTTGACCGCCTCCTGACCTGCCCTATACCCAAGGGCAGGAGGATGTGATGCCAGACACTTTGGTTTTCAATCTAGAATATTGAACATTTCACTGTTTTTTGTTTTAAAAATAATCCTCACCTTTTTTTTTGGCAAAGGCTCCTTCCCTGTATTCCTCCCCAGTGCTGCCTTTTAGTGATAATTTTGGATGTCAACACCTTTCATTTGGAAAATACAACTGTGGAGACTTGTGTAGAGGGACTGATTCATTTGTAGAAGAGGTGGATGCAGTTGTCCTTTTCCATTATCTGATATAACATCATTGTAGGCATACCCTGACAGAAGGGAAATTCTTACCAAACATGCTAACTTTGCCTTTACAACCCAGGAGTCACAGATGAACAAATGCCAACCATTTGCACGTTTCCACACTTGCAGCCTAATTTTCCAATGGAGCTGTTTCCAAACCTAATCTAGGTTACAAGATATGAAAGATGTATAATTGTCAAAACTCAAATCTTTCACTGAACCTGGTTATTTACTTTGATTTCATTGCTTTTTTAGGTATACATTTTTAGGATAAGCCTTATCAAATCCGTTTGGGAAAAATGATATAAGGAGTAAATAATTGCACACAGTTTTCTTTTGCCTAAGTATTTTGCTTTTGGGAATAGGATGTCCCGGGGCCGTATCAATGATGCTTTCCGCCTGGATGACAACAGCCTGGAGTTTCTGGGGATTCAGCCGACGCTGGGACCCCCTTATGAGCCACCTGTCACCATATGGCTGATTATCTTTGGGGCCGTGATGGGAGTGGTAGTGATTGGCATTGCCGTGCTCATCTTCACTGGGATCAGAGATCGAAGAGAGTAAGTGACCTTTCTTAGACTTATCTAGCCTAAAACAGAAAGGTTTAGGGAAAACTAACTGGAAATTTTGCAGTAAGTGGTAGGTTGTACAAGCCAATTACTTATTTGGACAATTTCGCAGCTAAATATTCTTATGCTTCCCCTAGAAATTTACCAGATTTCATCAGCACTTTGCCTCCCTAGCAAAGCCCCACCGTACAGGACATGTCCAGGCTGGAGTTGGCTGGTGTGCCCTGGTAAACTCCAGCCTGGCCCACAGCATCATTGCCCCACTGCTAAGAGGCACTCCAAGCCCAGCAGGAGTGAGTGGGCTCAGGGCATTATCCTAACTGATAAGTCCTCCTCGGTCCAGAACTGACCTTAGAGGCTGGATTAGTGATGGATTTGAACTGTGAAATCATTCAAGAATGAGCTCTGAGATTTGCTTCAAACTGCTACACTCGAATCCTCTTCATCCCTCCTCTGATAGCACAGACGCCCTACTATCCCCTCAGTTCATGGGTCAGGCACCCTCTAATTTGTTCTTGAGTTGAAGATCCAAGTTCATGGAGGATTTAAATCACCGGAGACCTGATGTATAGTCTTGCCCTGCCACTAGATTTGTTTTCTGACCTTGAGACATCATTTACGTTTGTTGGGCTTATATCATTGAAGTTAATCATATTTTATAGCACCTAACAAACTCTCTGCACACTTTCGGTTGTTTAAACATGTTCTTTAATTTTTACACGCACTAGTCTATTTTGCTCAATTTTCTTCACTATATTATTTGTTCTCCCAAGTAACTTCATTTTTAAAAATAGGCATTTACTAGAATACATTCATATAGTTAAAATTTTTTAAGTACAAAAGGATACACAGAGTCTTCTGTCACTCTTTGCTTCCAAGTTCCCTTCCCAAAGCCAACAAAAACGATCGGTTTTTTAAAAATTTTTATTTTATATTATAGTTGATTTACAATGTTGTGTTAGTTTTAGGTGTACAGCAAAGTGATTTAGTTATACATATATCTCTTCTTTTTCAGATTCTTTTCCCATATAGGTTATTACAGAGTATAGAATTCCCTGTGTTATACAGTAGGTCCTTGTTGATTATCTGTTTTATATACAGTAGTGTATATATATTAATCACAATCTCCCAATTTATCCCTCCCTGCCCTTTCCTCTTTGGTAATCATAAGTTTGTTTTCTAAGTCCGTGAGTCTTTCTGAAAAACGATCAGTTTTTTGGAGACCCAATGAATCAGAATCTGTGTTTTAGTAAGACCTGCAGACTTGGACACACATTACAGTTTAAGAAGCGCTCCTCTACATACTAAAAACTTGCACATGAGACGCTCTTCCAAAGTTAATTCATTAAAGAAATTATTTGGAAGCCCCTCCTTCATGCTACACACTATGTTAATAGAAGGTACATAGAAAAATAAGACTGTCAACCCTGCTCATGTATTTCTTACATTAGTGTTCTCAGTGATTGTATGATGTAAATATGTAATTATCTTCATGTATATATAAAACTGAGATTCAGAGAGGCCAAGAAACTTTCTCAAGTTTGCACGGCTAGTCAGTAACACATGAGGATATATGCTTGGTTTCTAAAGCTGGTTATTGTACTACAAAGCAGGCCTACCCTGATCTTTATACTTTGGAAGTTGATACTTTAGTGGGGAAGCTTTTTAAAATGAAGTGATTGGCTGAATGACCACTGAGTTCCTAAAAATAATAATAATGGTCAGTATTTATTGAGGATTACATGCCGAGTACCGTGAGTACTCTGCCAGCATTATTTCGTTGGCTTCACATGATTGCCATCATTTGCCGAATAGGCAGACTGAGACACAGAGCCCCCTGCTCTCTGACTCCAGAGCTTATACCCTAACCAATCTCCTGTGCTCTGCCAGCCATCGTGCCGACCAATCATGGGCCTAAAGAAGTGAATCTGATGCACTCTGGCTGCCTATAGTCCATTGAGAGGGGACTGGTATGCAAATGAGTGCAGGTGATTAGATGCTGAGACGAAAAAATGCCTGGGCCCAGTGGAGTCCAAGGGAGGCCGTGTCATTCTAAGATCACAATATTAAGGTGATTTCACTTTATTTAACAGGAAAAGTCAAGCAAGCAGTGAAGAAAATCCTTATATCTCCATGGACTTGAGTAAAGGAGAAAATAATTCAGGATTCCAAAATAGTGGTGATGTTCACACTTCGTTTTAGAAAAATCTCTTTTATTTCCTCTTGAGGTGATCTTATTGTATGTAAATGTTAATTTCACAGTACAGAACATAGGAGATTATAAGGATGTCATTAAATGTCAAAGCTATGGCTCTGTTCAGGAAAAGCTGTCCAAAGAAGACATGCCTGAGGAGAGGGCATCTTCACTTGCATCGCCTTTAGTATTTGTTTCTGCCTCAGGATTTGACTTTTCTGTCTCCTGAAAGAGGTGTTTCTATTTGAGAATAGAGAAAGTTTGTCTTTGGCCTCACACGCTGCTCGGGGGTAATAGAAATGGAAATGTCCACTGTGTTGCTGGAATTGAAAAAAAAGGAGACATGGCAGGAGCAGGTGTTGGGCTCTGGTGTGGAACCTGGGTGGATCGCTCTTAAAGACGGTGCCTGTGAACAGATGGAGCTGCAGGGACGGAGAACAGCACGCACTGTTCACTTGGATTTAATTCAAGTGGAAAGGATGTCATGCTCTCTTCACATTAACTTGATCTAAGTACTCTAGTGATTTCCCCCAGTGATGGTTGGACTGGAACATGCCTTCTTCAGGGTGACAGGGCTACAGAAGAGAGAAGAATCCAGAGAGCCATTGAAGGACACTGCCTTCTCACTTCCAAGCTGCTTGATCACCATCTTCCTGACCACATCAAACTAGCCCCAGGGGCCTCCGTGAACCCCCCTCCAGAGCACCCGTGATAGAAACTCACTTCCGTTGCTCTCTAACTGTGGAGTGCATGGAGATCCCAACTGAATGTCACCCTCTGAAGTGGGCTCCCAATCTCTTAAATCTTTTGTATTTGCCCACAATGTCTGAGTAGTGCTGAGCACGAAGCAGACACTCAGTAAATACTCGATTTACACACTCGTGTGGTCTTATGTGTACTTCCGTGCTCGGGTTTCTGTGGCTTCAGTCTGCTTTTCACTTCCAGGGACAGAGTTGCCATCTGACTGTCCAGGACTCTTGACCTCCCATATGTCTTGGAATGTATCCCAATGCCTTCAGTTGCTTTATATTTATTGTATAAATCAATTATAAAATCAGTCGAAAAAGAGTTGTGTTAAGAGCATCTACACCATCAGGTTAGGAACCAAACCTGGTAATGCTTTTATATATCTCAGAGCCCCCAGCCCAGTTCTGAGCACAGCATCCAATACAGACCTGAAAACTGATTTAAAATGGATTAAATAGGTGAAAATATCCAAACTCTACCCATCAATTCACTTTACGTGGTGACCAGCATACTGTTAGAGTAACTTTGTCAAGTAAGGAGAACTAGCAGCTCCTGCTCAAAAGACCCGAATTTCCGGATGGCTTTTAGGGAAGGGCTTTTAAAGGCAACGTTAGGGGTGAGGGGGACCCCCAACGTAGGGGGTCTGATCAGCTTGTGGACATTCTTCTGATTGATTGGTGGTGAGGTAATTGGGTGGTATTTCTGGAGTCAGCATCATCAACCTTCTGGTTCTAACCAGTGTGGGGTCTGTGTGCTGGTGGGCAGCATGCAGTTAAGTTCTTCCACCTGGTGGCGGTTTCAGTATCTGCTAAACAGCTCAAGGATACGGCTCAGGATATTATCTGTAGCCCTTGAGGAGGAGCTAAAGGTCCTTGACTTTGCTTTATGGCTAAACTATTACTGTCTTGATTGACTGTTTTTCTTTGTTCCTGCATTTTCTCATTTCTCTTATTAAATTTGCTCTTTGGAACTTGGGGAAGGCCTAGAGAGCTAAAGATTTTCTACAAACAAGAGGCGGGGGAGGGGTCATGTCCCCGGGAAGGTCCCATAGAGTCCTGCTGAGCTTCATTTTTAGAAGATCAAATATGTAAAAATAAGGAGAAGAAAGGAAAACACCCTTCAAGCGGGGGGGGGGGGGGGGGGGCGGGGACCAGGAAGACCTACTTTGGGCGTGGGAAATCTTTCTCGGGGGGCTTTAACAGTCTGTGGTGCAAATCTCTGGTGGACGGAATCAGAGCAGCACATTTCATTATATATTGAGATTTCCGTACCACGGTAAAAAAAAATAGAAGACTATTATCATAAGTCGATTCTGCTGAAAATAAAGGAATCATTATTTAAATGTCAAGAGACAAATAACCAAGAGGGATCATTCACAATAGCTGGGGGGTGAGGGGTGAGTGGGATGAGGAAGGGTGTGAATGTCTCTTAAGGGAGATTGTTAACTTATATCTGGAAAATAGCAGGGTTTCATTAGTGTCTTTTCACTGTAATAATGCCCTTCACATAACCTTTTTCTTTCCCTTCTTGACATCACAGACATGACAATGATGTACTCCAATATGATGAAAACCTATGGGTTCAGTAGCAGACCGTGAAGGTGGGCATTCCCAGGAAGCTTGAAAGCTAAGGCACCTTTTAGTAATAGCCATAAGAAGGTAAAGTAGGACTCCTGTACCTTTGTGTCAAGATAGAAGACCGAAAGAGAAAGTTCAGTTATGAAACTAGCCAGAAGCCCCAGGGCCCCAAACTCAAGGATTTTAAATGATTACAGTAGCGCCCACCCTCCCCCACCCACTTTTGACGGTTTCAGTTACCCGCGGTCAACTACTATCTGAAAATATTAAATGGACATTTTCAGAAATAAAGAATTCGTAAGTTTTAAAGTGCGTGCCGTTCTCAGTAGCGTGATGAAATCTCGCGATTTCAGCTCTGCTCCCCCGGGACCTGAATCATCCCTTTGGCCAGCATGTCCCACCTGTTAGTCAATTAGTGGCCGCGGTTATAAGATCTGCTGTCGCAGTGCCGCACTGCTGTGTTCAAGTGACGCTGATTTTACTTAATCCTGGCTCCAAAGCGCCAGAGGAGTGATACGGGTGATTCGGAAATGCCAGAGAGAAGACCTAAAGTGCTTCCTTTAAGTAAAAAGGTGAAAGGTCTCAACTTAATAAGGAAAGAAAAAAAATCAGATGCTGAGCAGGCTGAAACCTACGGTAAGACCAGATCTTTTATCGGTGACATTGTGAAGAAAGAAAAAGAAATTCATACTAGTTTTGCTGTCAAACTGCAAAAGTTATGGCCGCAGTGTGTAAGTGGTTACTTAAAATGGAAAAGGCATTCAATTTGTACAGTAAGATACTCTGACAGACAGACCACATTCACATAACTTTTATTACAGTATTCTGTTATAATTGTTCTATTTTATTATTAGTTATTGCTGTTGATCTCTTACTGTGCCTAATTTATAAATTAAACTTGATCATAGGTATGTATGTATAGGAAAAACATAGTATATATGGGGTTTGGTATTATCCTCGGTTTCAGACATCCACTGGGGGTCTTGGAATGTATCCCCTGCAGATAAGGGGGGAGTACTGTAGAAAGCAACAATCTAATACAAGATCGTGGTTATACTTGAGTTGAAATTGAAAATAGTTAACTGTAAGGAAAAAGGCATCAAGTTATACCTTAGCATCTTTAAAAATTGTCTCTATGTGATACATAGTATATTATTGAATTATGTTATTTAACTTTAGTTTTATATTTGTGTACATAATGGCATGAATTCACTTTCCTGATTTGGATATCAAATGAGAATTGTATCATTTGGATTGAATTATGGACCACCTAACGGTGCCCACTACATAATGAGGTCCCCTAGGGCAGTTCGGACTGACTGCACAGAAACATCTGGGAGCTTGTTAAAAATACAAATTCTTAGGCTGCACTCAGACCTGCTGTACCAGAATCTCTGGGGTAGCTCCTAAGGAACCTGTGTTTTAATAAACTCTCCATTTGATTCTCATACATGCTAAAGATTGAGAACATTGAAACATGAAGGCAAGTGTCACAATTTCCATACTTGCTAATAGCATATTTAATTATCATGATAGTGGTGATATTAAGAAAAGAACAAATATCCAACAATTTTTCAATTCTGTTCAATCTTTACACATGGTACACACCCTCTCTATTTTGCAATCAATCAGAAGATGTGCTTCTGCTATAGGCTGGGAAGTATAATATTAAGAGCAGCATAAACAAAATTACTAATTTGACCTAAATTTCAAGGAAATCTTTTGTTTTCTACCTTGTTCATTTCTAGATAATAGAACAAACAGCACACAAAATACCCTTAAGAAGAACTAGCTAAATTACAATGTCTGTGCTTTGCTACATCCCTTAAAAAGAATGAAAATGTTGGCCAACATTTACACTCACTCTCATCAGAACTTCTCATTTCTTCTTCAAGGTTTGTCTTTTTCCCGAAGTGGTTCAATGGAAGATAGGAGTTGCTGAAATGTGGGACGCTTTTCTGGAAGCTAAATAAAAGAAAAACCCAATGGTTTAGTTTATGAGGGTTATGATTAAAAATAAACTATGTAAAATATTTATACCTCAGTCCTAAAACTAGCAACTTTTACAATGTGGAAACACTATAGACATTTCTTCTAAAGAGAAAACAGAGCCCTAAGAATTGGGGAAGAAAAAGTACCTTTATTTGCATAAGATACGACTGCAGACCTTGGAAAACCAAGAGAATTAATGATAGAACCAACCCAAATAATAAAGGAATTCACCAGGAGAGCAGTATATAAAATTAACTGACAAAACCAATAGCCTTCCTATACATGTACAATAACCAATTAGAAGATGTAATGGAAGAGAAAACCCCACTTACAATAGCAACGACACCTCAATAAAATACGAACAGAAATGTACCCCCCGCAAAGGAGGAAAACTTTAAAACGCTGCTGAAAAATACAAACGTAGGCTTGAACACGTAGAAAAAAACATTGCTTGTCCTTGAATAGGACACACCAATACCATAAAGATGGTGACCTTCCCAAGTTAAAATACAAACCAAATACAATCTCCTCCAAAATATGAACAAGCTGGTTTCAAGCTGAACAAATTGATTCTCTAGTTTGTGGATTTTTAAATATGCAAAATAGCTAAGAAAACTATAAAGAAAGATGAGCAATGAGGGGGTGCTAGCCTACCTAGTAGTAAAACATGTTAAATACAGCAGAAACTAATACAACATTGTAAATCACTATACCCCAATAAAAATTAATTTTAAAAAATTAGACATTAAAAAAAGTGTTATAAAGTCTCTGTAATTAAAACAATGCAGTGCTAACACATGAATAGAGACCAGAGAACAGAAGAGAAAGTCCCAAAATGAACCCAAATACATATGGAAATTTACTATCCTGTTACTGGGTATTTTGACACCATTCGATAGAATCTTATTGCTGGGGACAACATAGTCTTTTAATAAATGGTGCCTCAACAACTGCGTAGCCATTTAGAAAACGAAATCTTTGGATCCATACTTTTTATTCCATATACCAAAACAAACAGACTAGATCAGACACTTAAATGTAAAAGAACGAAACCATAAAAGTACTAGAGGAAAATCTGAGTGAACGCCTTTGCAATCTGGGTGTGGGAAAGCCTATCTAACTATAACTCAGTTTCCAGAAGCAAAAAAAGCAAATAATGATGTAGTCAACTGTATTTTTTTAAAAGAAAGTTTTGCATGGCAAAAAACATCATAAACTAAATCAAAGGTAAGTGACAAACTGGGAGAAAATAATTACAGTTTATGTCAGAGATAGAGTATTAATCTCCTGAATTTATAAAGGGATCTTTAAAATTGAGGTGGGGGGAACAAAAACCTTATAGAAAAAGGGAAAAGACATGACATATAATTCTCAGAAAGATATACAAATGCTCTTCAAAATATGCCTCACTCATAATGAAAGATGTACCTAGGAAAGCTGCACTAAAATGCCATTTCTCATCTATCAGATTGGCAGGAATTCAGAAGCTTGACAATGGTCTGTGTTGCTAGAGGGCCATTGCCTGTGGAGAGGAATTTGTATGCTCTTTTTTTTTTTTGTAAGAAAGAAAGGGAAACAAAACCACACACCTATACAGACATGTTCATTTTTGTACAAAGAAATACGGGAAAGCTAAACTGGAATCTAATGAAAATTGTGAATTTTCTCCCCAAAATTGTGAAATAAAATATCAAAAAGAAGGGAGACTAAAATGTACAAAACACTCACTATAAGCAGAACCTTCAGCTGGGGACTGCCCCCGTGCAAACCCCCCTCAGTGGATTCTCCCCCAATTCTCACACTTTTACGGACCAACTGTAGGAAGAAGGCAGTTCCTTCCTGTTCAGGGCCCCCTGCCCATCTGACGGTGCAGGCACATTCCCAGGAGCTGGAGTGGGGAGGGCCAGGGAGGGTCCCAGCTTCAACTCAGACACCCTTGTCTGCTCCTCTTCTCCATCGGGCAGGTGACAGCAGTGAGTCTGCCTGGTGTGGGCAGTGCCAGGTCTCTAACCCTCCTCTGACCCAGTCTGACCCTCTAGTGCCGCCTAAGGCTCTCGGCCCCTTTACATTTGGGGTAAAAAAGAGTGGGGGAGCCTTAGATAGTATTTCAAGTGACATTGGGTGGGAAGTCACCAAGTGCCCATATTCCAAGAAGAATTTAAGCTAAAAGATAAAATGTTACATGATGCAGTCAGTAACTCTTCCAAAGTGGAATTCTAGGCTCCAACACAAGAGATGAGGAACTCTTTAAATCCTGTGCAGTCATTTATTCCTAGCACCAGCGTAGTGCCTGGTGCACAGCTGCTCTATTAATATGTAACAACAACGACAACCACTTAGAGCACTTACTGTATACCGGGCACTGTTCTAAGGACTTTATAATATTAACTCATTCAATCCACACAATAATCCTGTCAGTTAAGTACTATTTTATAGTGAAGCACAGAGATGTTAGGAGGCTTATGCAAGGTCCCACAGCTAGCATTCAACCCAGAGCTGGCATTCTGGCTCCAGAGTCCACACGCTTAACCACGACACTGATCTGTCTTTTACGAGTGAATGAATGAATGCGTGAACGCATGACGGCAGCATTACGCCCGTTTGTCAATGAGGCTACGCCGTATAATGGCTATGGGCTGCGGGCTCTTAGATGAATGTTCTTAGAAGTCTCCTATTATCACATCACTTGCAAATGTCTTCAGGGGCTCCGTGTTGCCTATAGAAAGCCAAACTCACACTCCTCTCCTTGTCATTCAGGCTACAGAATCTGGACCAGACGTACTCTTCCAAACTCATTTCCAGCCCTTCCAACCACAGCTCCAGCCGAGCACGCAGTGCTCATTCCTGCCTCCCCACCTGTGCTTGTGCTGGTCGCTCTCACCTGGACACCCTTGAACTGTGTCTCCACCCACATAGTTGGGGAAGCTCTGTAGAGCTTTCCAGACCTGGCTCAGATAACGATGCGTTCCGGAAGCTGGGCTCTCTCTCCTCCGAGCTCTTCCTGTACTTACTTGTCAATGTTTCTAATTTGCACATATAATTATAAGCTACTTGCTGTTTTCAGTCCCACAAAAAAAGATACTCTTATTCTCTCCCTGCATGGAAGGCTTTTATTCAGCACTTGGGAGACAGGGGAAGGGAGGACAGACTGGTGTCCATTCTGTGCTCTCTACACGTGTTACTTGTTCTCTGTTACACGTTTTCTCCTTGAGGAGAGACCCAGTAGTGTTGTGGTTGAGAACAGGGCCTCTGACACTAGCCAGCCTGCCTCTTCCTAGCTGTGTGAGCTTGGGCGAGTCACTGAACCTCTCTGGGTCTCTGTTTCCGCTTCTGTTCGTTTAGCCATGATAAGAGTAACCTACTCATAGTGTGTTTCCTGTTGAATAAATGAGTTAATATTCGTAAAGTCCTTAGAACACTGCTGATATAAGTTGTTAAGTTGTTGGCGCCTACAGTGCTGGTTTCTGATCACCAACACCTGAGGGCAGGGGCCCAGGGCCATTTCCACCTGCTCTGTAGCAGGTGCCCCCCCTCCGCCACCCCGCCCGCCCCAAAAACGCTTCTTCCGGTGGTGACGTAGCCAGTGGCCCGGATGCGCCGGCGCCCTGCCCGCTCCCCCCAGTGGAGCACTCGCCTCATGCCAGCAGCGGTACATGACCTCGTAGACGGTGTCCGACGCCAGCTGGGGCCGGTAGAGCCGGTGGCCCTGGGAGACCTTCACGACCACCTGCGAGTTGTCGTACAAGTCATAGGGCTGCTTCCCCAGGCTGAACACTTCCCACATCAGGATCCCTGCACCATGGGGAGGGCGGCGGCGGACAGAGGAGAGAGAGCCAGCGTCAAAAGGTACAGTTTGCCGAACGAGCTTCACACGCCAGGTCAGGAAGGCTCTGGGTCGGAGCCGGGATCCCTGGGGGATGAGTCCAAGCATGAAGGACGGGGTAGGGACGGCGGGCCTGAACCCTCGCTTCCAGAGCCCAGGCTCTCCTCTCCCTGTTCCCTGAGACCCGGACGCCCATTCTCGCCGGGAAACGGGGAACCGGCCAGGGCCGCTGCAGGGGGAGCTCCCTGGGGTCAAGGCCCTTGGGCTGCTTCAGACAGGCGGCTGAGGCCTGGTCCAGCCCTTAGGAGTGACGGATGGAAGTCCTCGCCCTTTCCCTCTGACTTGGCAACAGTTTCATTGCACCATCAGATTACCTTTCGGTGGAAATTTAAGATAAAATCGTGGGCAACGTTCTTTTCTATTGCCACAGTGTTCTAGAATACTTTGTGGGTCAGGTGTCCTTTCAAGAATCTGATTAAAATCATTGGTTTTTCCTCGGGGAAGTGAATGCACAGCATTTTCGGGCTCCTCTTCTGGAAGTTCACAGGGTATTTTCTGGAAGTATCCAGAGTATGGTGGACTCCAGGTTAAGAAACCGAATTCTGGTCATGGTGGTCAAGAGGGTTGCATTTGGGGCCAGTCAGACGTGCCTTTTGAGGCCCAGGTTTGCCACTTACAGGCTGGGCAACTTTCGTAGCCCTTCTCAGCTCTGCTTGCCTTCTGTAATATGCGGATATCTGCACATCACAGAGTTGTCGTGAGGATTGAATAGGATAAAACACGGGGAGCATTTAGAAGGGCGCTGGAGACATTTTAAATGCTCTCTAAATGGTGACCATTGTGATGTTGTACTGGCCAAGCCAGAGAATTCCAGCGCTCAGCCAGCTTCAAAAGCTTGGAAAACTAGAAATATGTAAGAAGGGAGAAAATTGTTCTAGAACCATAACTGAAGTACTAACTTCAAAACTTCTTTGACTTTTAGGGCTACAGATTTTTTGTAAAATATTTACAGTAAGGCAGTGTTACAAGTTATGGTGGCTGTGTGTTTTTTTTAAACAAATATTCTAAAACAACCATCCAAAAACGTGTTGCCCCTTTCACAGTTGTCTCTTTGGAAGGCTAACCACTTATCTCAAGAATAATATCATTGCTTAAAATATCTGTGGGACTCCTCTTTGAGAATTGCTTTCAGAGGTCCTGGTTTATTTTGAGTATCTTCACTGGGGACAAATTATTTAAGAATGAATTTAGTTCTTGGAAACAGCCAGCAAATATTTGGAGCCAAATTCTGGCACATAAGGTAAGCAATCGACCTGGGTAATGCAATTTTTTGGTCAAAACCCATCTGTGACTATTGAGTAAGGATACTGATTTTTAAAAATATCTCTCATAAGGCATATCAATTGACACAAAGAGATTGAAACTAATTCTGACAAGTTCATCAGCACAAAATGACATCAAGTATTCGCCAAAATGCTCTCTGTGGTTTTTCCTTTTTCTGTATACATTGGATTATTATTTTTTTTACAATGAACAATACCAATTTTACAAAAGGAATAATTATTTTTAACAATTGCCCCATAGAAAAATAAACAGCTAACTACATTTTCCTTTCTTCAGGCTGTCATGTAGAAAGTCAGATTGTGCTTATGGGCTAAGACAGGCATGAAATAGTTCTCAGTTGTATTTAATAGATTCCATAGCCTTATGATAATTTGGAATATTTATCCTGAGCTCATCTGACAGTGATTTTAAACAAGCCTGACATTCCTCCCAATGTAGAAAAATACCAGAAAATCTAAGAATCACAATTTAAGAATTGTCTCTGTTTTCTAATTACGTTTACTAAATTTCAATATAGATCTTTCAGTAAAATAGGGGTCAGCATACTCTTTCTATAAAGGGCCACCAAGTAAGTTTTCTAGGCTTTGAGGGTCATGCAGCCTCTGTGGCAACTACTGTTGCAAGCACAAAAGCAACCACAGACAGTACATAAACCATATGTACAAAGGACATGGCTGTGCTCCGATCAAACTTTCCTTACAGAAACAGGCCACTGGAATTGGTCCTGCGCCATGGTCTGCTGACCCCTGACCTAAATGATGAATTTTAACAAGGACACTAGTTGAAGTTGGGATGGGCCAAAGAAAGTGCTGAGTCATGTTTGGTATCTACACCAGGCATGCCCCCCAAATTGGTCAATTCAGAAGGGAATGATTATCACCCCGCTTCCGTGCAGAAAGTCGATGACTTCATTTTAAGCCCTTCAACGTTTTGTACCTCATGCAAACTGGGTTTTAGCTTTCAGTGACTCCTTTTTGAAAACTGATATCTTCAGTGGGAAAGCTTTTATCCCTTTTGATTTTATGAGAAGGTGCTAGCAGGATGCCAATTATACAATACGTGGCAGACATCCTAACACCAACACAAGAAAGGGTCACCATCATCTTCTTCAATCCCTTGCTTGTCTCTGGCCATACATGTAATTTTGTAAGTGCTCAGAGCTTTTGCTGAAAATGGATGTTGCTGCTCTTGTGGTTTCCTGTTGTGGAAGCCAGCTTATGAAATGGGGCTGGGTCCCACGTGGCCACATTCTTACCGAACGCCCATACGTCTGACTTGCTGCTGTATTTGAAGTAGTGAAACACCTCTGGGGCTGACCACTTGACGGGAAACTTTGTTCCTACCGAACTGACATACTGGTCATCAAGAACATACCTGCAGAGGAAAACATCAACACAGTCCTTCAGCCAAGTATGCAGGACATACAGCCGTCCGGTCTCAGCTGAGGGCCTTGGTTTTCCGGATCTTTTGCTTCCTTTCAGTGTGTGAGCTTAGCTAGAGGCTGCTTATGACTTGTAAGCATTTAAAAAAAATGATCTCTAACTTTGAAAATACCAAAATCTGAATGCAAAATATTTGGTGAATAGAAAGAAACACAAACAAGTAAAAGTAAAATCACTCCGAATCCCACCCCAAAGATAACCTGTCATGCTACCACTCAAGATACATTTTTGCTTGTACTTTCCAATCTTTTTTTCTATATATACTTTGAACAAAATTGATTTTCTGTTGTATTGAGGTTTGCTTTTATTTTTCCTTTAAGGGTATATCAAGAACATTTTCCCCATGGTTACATTCTCTTCTACATCATCATGTTTAATGGCTGATTAGTCTTCCTTCTTATGGATTAACGTAATTTGTTTAACCATGTAAGTTACTTCTAATCTTTTGCTATTGTAAACAATGATGGACAGCAATAATATCCTATGAAGTTATCAAGACCATAAAAATATATGCTCAAGATATGCAGTACACTTTTGTTTATAATAATGATAAAAATGCAGTCAACCTCAATGTCCCCAGGCTGAGGAGTGATTAAATGTAATATGGCACATTAGTAGAATAGTATGCAGCCATGAAAAAAGAGATCACTGTACACTGACCAAAATAAAAAGATGCCTATGGTTTATGGTTAGTGCAAAAGCATGTATAGGTAATGTGATTCCATTTTTGTGGGGACAAACAGTAAATGTCCATATTTGTGTATATGATTGGGTACACTTAGGAATCAGGTTTGAAAGGACATCCACCAAATGTGTCAGCCGTAGTTACTCCTAGTGCTGAAAATAAGGGGAATGGGTGGGGGGGGGGTAGATTCTACTTTTTGCTTTATACACTATTGCTATATTTCTTACAATAAGCATATATTATTTGTATAATTAATCAAGGAGAAACCCACAAAAAAACACATAAATAATGACTACTAACTCAAGAAAATAGAAAAATGAAAATGATGGAGACTGAAACTTTGGATATAATTTATAGGAAAACTTCACACACAAAAATGTGTTAGAGATGTTTATTGTAATTTAAAATAGCTGAAAAAGCTGGTGTGGCAAATCATTCTGGGAAATATTAATAATAGTAATAATAAATAATGCTTCCATAAGATTACATATAACACCTTCCATACTTCCCTCCCAAGCCCCCTCAGCTCTTCAGACACCACCAGACACTCAGAAACAACCCTGACACCCCTGACTGGGCTCTGCTCACGACCTAAACCTTCCTTCAGATCATCAGGACCAAGTTCAATCACAGGCATCTGACTAATGTGACCCCAGAGCTTCATGACCAACAGGGCCTGGTGCATGGCCTCCAGGATCCCTTATTTAGAACAAGACCTGCAGCCCCCTTTTCCTAAGTTACAAAGAACTTGACAGTATATTCCCTGGACGCTGGCATAACAGCCAGTATTTCTGCTTTGAGAACAAAGTGGGATCAGTTCCCTTGGCCTGGGAGCTTCTCCTTGCCCTGAGGAGCTGTGAGCAGCTTTTTCTCTTGAGCTCAGGCGAGCTGCACATTTGGAGTGTGGGCGCAGGAGAGCAAGTGTGTGGTCGGAGGAGGATGGCGGGGAGCACACAGCTAAAGGGACACCTGCCAACATTGAGGGGTCCCAGAAGAGGAGCAGCTTGTCGTAATGAAATTTGGAGAAGACTTAAAAAAAAATAGATCTTCCTATGGTGTTTTAGGGCCATGTTGGCTAAACATAGAGCTGGCTTTCGTCACCTCTTCAGATCGCTTTGAAACGGCGTTATCTCTCCTCAGAACGACATGCGTTTATGTTGAGTGGGCACAACTTTATAGCTGTATTTTGTCTCAATGGCAGGGACATCTACTTGCCCTGTAGACTAAACCATGGGCAGTTTGAGGGCAGGGACTATCCCATACATTTCAGTATCTCTCATAAGGCCTAGGCATTTAGTAGGCACTCAATAAATGTTTGTTGAATGGAAAGGCTACCATGCATGTCTTCATTTCCTATGTAAAACCATGAAAATTGACTCTGAGGCTTACATAGTATAAGGATTCAGAATTCAGGAAATGGAAGACTCTTCTTAAACTGCTGTCATACTCAAACTAATTTCTCAAATCCTGAAGTGTTGCTAGAATGCTCACCAAGAGAATCTGAGTCTACTGCCTTACCTGATGATACAGGGAGTTTAATAAAATGACAAGAAAAATTTTCTTAGTGTTAATTCTCTGTCCATTTGAACATATACTATTAAGAGGAAACAACCAGAAGGGGTAAAGGAGCCATAATACACACACTCACTCAATCAAGGCTTTTTAAACTTTTCTGGGTTTTTTTCTGGCTGTAACATGTCATATTTGAATATTTAGGATTTTCATGGAATTTATTCTTAAGTTTAGAAAATATTTATCAAGGTGTTGAAAGAACTAAAAAGGACTTGGGGCAATTTCTGAAGAACAATCGCATCTTATAGGTGGAGAAATGAGGTGGGCAGAGGTAGAGTGGGGGAGGGGATCCCGGTTTCTAAGCCCCTGGTTCAGAGCAGGTTCTATATCCCCATTTTGCTGTGAATGGAAATCCCTCTTGCATCGGTTGCCCCTTTGGAATTGGCTTACCTCGTCATCCCAAAGTCAGAAACCTTCACAGAGAGGTCACTGTCTACCAAGCAGTTCCGAGCAGCCTTTAGAGGGAAAGCAGAATTACCAAGTAGTAAAAGTGACCAAGAATCCCCTGACATCAAAATCAGACATTTGCCTTTTCTTTGGCAGAGTTCTCAGCAAAATCTAAGATTGCCTATCACAACCCCAAATGCTGTATTTCAAAGGAAATATCTAGAGTATAGGAGTTGTCTTTTTTCCTTCGCAATTTTTAATTTTTCAGAATGAAAATGTGCTCCCATAAGTATTTTGCCTCAAGCATCCATCCTTGTCAAACAGCATGAAAGGTATTAGACATTAAACACAGAACATGAGCTCATCAGTGAGAAGGGAAAAATCATGTCTAGGGGTTCCCTCTCCACACTGCTAGGGCACCGTGCATTAACAGGCGCTTTGAAGGCATAACTGCTGCACTGAGGATCCCAAGTGCACTGGCCTAGCGTGCATGGCAGGTTTGCTGTTCAGCACAAGAAAATCTTAAAGATCAGTCAGTACCAGTGCAAACCAAGCAGAACACTCTCCACGCCCACCCTGACCCAAAGACACACAGAAATTTCATTTCTTGTATTTTTGGTTATCGTACTAAACAACTCTTTTAGCACTAAACCCTTCCTGGAGTAAAGGTAGCCTTGGGTTAAATGGTTCTGGGAAACACTAAAGTGACCAGAGTCTTTCCTTTCCATCTGTTTTCCTTTATACCACAACCTAACTACATAGATCTTGATGGCTACTTTTACTCTTTCTATTCTTTCTATACTTCAAGTATTTTATTGTGAAATTCTGATTTTGATTACAAAAATGTCATGCGCTTAAGCACGTCACAAGTGAGCAAAGTATAAGTGGAGATGCCCTCCTTGCTGTCCCTCCCAATGGCCCCATCGCTGGAGGAGGAAGCTGGGGATTGCTTTCTTTCCTTACCAAGTCCCGGTGTATGAACTGGTGGCTCTCCAAGAAGGCCATGCCTTCACAAACATCATAGCACATTTCTAAGAGCTGGGAGGGCTCAAGTCTTTTCCCATGACTCTTCAGGTAACTCAGCAAGCAGCCATTGGTTATATATTCAGTCACTATGTATATAGGGTATCTCTTTGAACACACCCCGTAGAATTTCACCAGCTTGGGATGGTTGAGTTTCCTGGAAGCAACAGATGTTCAGAGTTCAATACTGAATTTCCCTACTGCATTTTCCAGATGTCCTGAAAAAGAATCACTGTCAGATTTTTGTGTGTTTTAATTTCCCCCCTTCTACTAGAACGGAGGAAGAGTCTGATTCTGGGAGCATTAGCCTTTGGAAACAGGAAAATGCTGCCTCCTATTGGATCTTGACAACGTCAGCAGCCATTAAGCTGCTCTGGGTGCTTGTCCAACTTTCCTACAGAGAATCAGGGAAGCAGTGGTCTGTTGCCTCAGAAATCCTGCTTAGTCTCGTGGCATCTTGAGAACTTCCATGGCTGATGTGGAGGAAGCTATACCCTAGGAGAAGTCACTTCCCTTTTAAAGCATCCAACTTTCATGTCTAAACATTTCATTAAAAAAAAATAGAATATGAAGGGCGTAGGTAAAATGAAAATAGATGCCATGTTAGAGAAGTGAGATTAGTTCTGTTTTTCCTTTCTTTTTTAAAAATTTTCATTTTGCATTATTGTGACGTTATTTTTTTGATGATAAATTTAGAAAATAATAACCACGTGACATAGCACTTCTAGTAGGTCATGACAGCTATTATGATGTTCATCAACTAGTCCTTATGTAATTGATCTATTCTTATCAATTTACAGGATGATTCTTTTTTTTCTTTTCCATTATGGTTTATTACAGGATATTGAATATAGTTTCCTGTGCTATACAGTAGGACCTTGTTGTTTATCCATTCTATATATAATAATTTGCATCTGCTAACCCCAAACTTCCAATCCATCCCTCTCCCACCCCGCTTCCCCTTGTCAACCACAAGTCTGTTCTCTATGTCTGTGAGTCTTTTTCTGTTTTGTAGATAAGCTCATTTGTGTCATATTTTAGATTCCACATGTAAGTGATATCATATGGTATTTGTCTTTCTCTGTCTGACTTACTTCACTTAGTATGATAATCTCTAGGGCCATCCATGTTGCTGCAAATGGCATTATTTCATTATTTTTTTATGGCTGAGTAATATTCCATTGTATATATGTTCCACAGCTTCTTTATCCATTCATCAGTCGATGGACACTTAGGTTGCTTCCATGTCTTGGCTATTGTAAATAGTGCTGCTATAGATGAACTTATTTGCAAAGCAGAAATAGAGTCACAGATGTAGAAAACAAACTTATGGTTTCCAAGGGGGGAAGGGGGGGGTGGGATGAACTGGGAGATTGGGACTGACATATATACACTACTGTATATAAAATAGGTAACTAATGAGAACCTACTGTATAGCACAGGGAACTCTACTCAGTGCTCTGCGGTGACCTAAATTGGAAGGAAATCTAAAAAGGAGGGAATATATGTATATGTATAACTGATTCACTTTGCTGTACAGCAGAAACTAACACAACATTGTAAAGCAACTATACTCCAATAAAAAAATAGTGCTGCTATGAACATAGAGGTGCATGTATCTTTTCGAATTATAGTTTTGTCTAGGTATATGCCCAGGAGTGGGATTGCAGGGTCATATGGTAGCTCTATATTTAGTTTTTTGAGGAACCTCCACACTGTTTTTCATAGTGGCTGCACCAATTTACATTCCCACCAACAGTGTAGGAGGGTTCCCTTCTCTCCACACCCTCTCCAGCATTTGTTATTTGTAGATTTTTTTGGTGATGGCCATTCTGACTCGTGTGGGGTGGTACCTCATAGTTTTGATTTGCATTTCTCTAAAAATTGATGATGAGCATTACAGGATGATTCTTTAATGTTCAGATGTGTAAAGTAAATTAAATTTAACATGTCAACTTGACAATTTTTTTAACAGATGAGGATTTATTAAATATTTAGTTATTTTCTTCCTCCTTAGTTTAACTATAGGGGCATGAGTTATCATGTTACTCAAGGCGATGAGCTGGGTTATGCATATTTGAGCAGTTTTAGGGACCTGCATTGCTCCCTTCAAAGGGAAGGCTTGTGGTGGGACCAAGGTCTATCACCCAATAAAAGGTGTTCCTTGAGCAAATTCAGTGACTGCCCAGCGGGCACATGGTAGGAATACCATGTCAATTGACACTTCCCACATTTCAGGCCTCCGTTTGACCGTTACATTTGAGATTTAACAGTTTCCCCTGATGATACAGTTCGGACTCTTTCTCTATGACTAGGTGATTTGTTAATGACTTTTTAGGATTCTGTAGGGTTACCAGCCCTCTAATAGCAAAAAATATCTTTTAAAGTTACACCATGACACAGGGGTTACACCATGACCCTAAGGGAGTTTCTGTCGGATTTTTCTGTTCGGACATCAAGGACCCCTTCCCCAGTTTTATGACAGTACAATTGCCAGAGACAGGAGGAGCTACATAATTTGCAGGGATCAGTGCAAAGTGAAAATGCAGGGATCCTTGTGTAAGAATTATTAAGAATTTCAATGGTAACAGCACAGCATTAAACCAAGCACGGAGCCCTTCTAAGTGCAGGAGCCCTCAACACTGTGCAGGTTGTGTGCCCGTGAAGCCAGCCCCAGCCAAAGGCTTCTGTTTGCATAGTACCTCTGCTTCCAAACAATTCGGCAATTGCAGTAAAAGTGGTTATTCTGACTCTCCGGGTACCTTTGGTCTTCATAAAAGAATGACTAAGGAAATGGACATTTGAAGGTCTGCTAGGTTTGCATCTCTGCTGTGCCACTTTTACTAGCTTGGTGACCTTGGGCTAGTTATTTAACATTTCTGTGCTTTAGTTTCCTACCAAACACAACAATGTTTTCCTACCAAAGACAACAATGGTACATCCCTCATAGCCTTCTTATGAGGATTGAATGCATTAATGTTTATAAAGCACTCAGAGAGATGCCTGTAAACACTGTATATAACTGTTTAAGTAAATTTTTTAAAAATGTTATTCCTCTGTAGCAGGCTAGGATTTATGGTTTCAAGTGTCTTTGACCAAAGGCCTGCTATAGCATTGTTTTTCATACCATGCTGATTGGTTCCTTAAAGTAGGATGACCAGCTCACTGTCCCAGTTTGCCTGGGACTGAGGGGTTTCCCAGGATGTGAGACTTTCAGTGCTGAAACCAGGAAAGTCCCAGGCAAAAATGGATGGTTGGTCACCCTTCAAAGTCTGATTCACCATGTTGACAAGAGGTATAATCATTAAAAGAGTTCTTTGTACTTACATACATATGAGAGAGAGAGAGAGAGAGAGAGAGAGAGAGAACACATATGAATTGCCAAGAGTTGAGAGCTGCGCTTGGAGCTGAGGCCCATTAGGAAGGGTATCTTCATTTATCAGATGAGGAAAGAAGTAGGGTGAGAAAAGGATTTTTACCACACTGTGTTGGGATATTGTCTGTAGGGTGTTAGTTTTCAGTATTGCCTTAGTCCTGGCCACTAGAAGCTCGTGCCCTTGGGCATGTGCTTTACAGGGCCCCACTCTGTTCCTCATTCCACCGCGTACCTCCCCACAGGACAAAGAGGCCAGAGGGCTAAGGAGACATGTCCACTCAGAACCAGTGTATCTCTTTATCACTCTTGGGGTACCAGGACTCTGGAATCCCCTGCCCACATAGTACTGAGGCCTCTTCCAGGACCTTTGCAGACTCTTCCTGGTCTATCTCCCCAAGAGTGAACCATGCTATTGGTGTGCCTACCCCTAGCCAAGACAGTTGCTTGTGGGAGACACAGAGGGAGCTTGGATGTACTGAATGCTATGTCTGCACATAGGCACTGAGTACAGCATGGGACTGGGGGTGGGAAGAGAAAGGGGAGGGGTGGAGTTTTGGGTGGGGGGAGCATGGTCCAGAGGCTGACTTCTCTAAAGAGCCTTGAGAATTCTAAATTTGAATACGACCTTTCAGGTTGTTGTGAAGGTATACTTGTCAAAGGAGACGCATAGAACCAATTTTGTGTTAAATTGATTTATAACTTCTAAATATTTGTATCTATGATCTGTGGATTCTTTTTTTCCTGTTGAAAAATGGTGCATTTTTAAATTAAAGTATAGTTGATTTACGATGTTGTGTTAGTTTCAGGTGCACAGCAAAGTGATTCAGATACACACACACACACACACACACACACACAAACACACACACACACTCTTTTTCACAGTCTTTTCCATTATAGGTTATTACAAGATATTGAATACAGTTCCCTGTGCTGTACAGTATGCCCTTGTTGGTTATCTATTTTATGTATAGTCATGTGTATCTGTTCATCCCAAACTCCTACTTATCCCCCCACCCCTTTCCCCTTTGGTAAACATAAGTTGGTTTTCTATGTCTGAGTGTGTTTCTATTTTGTAAATAAGTTCATTTGCGTCATACTTTAGATTCCACATATAAGTGATATCATATGATATTTGTCTTTGTCTGTCTGTCTTCACTTAGTATGATCATCTCTAGGTCCATCCATGTTGCTGCAAATCGTATTATTTCATTCTTTTTTTATGGCTGAGTAATATTCCATTATATATTCTATGATATGTGGACTCTTGATTCAGGCCTTGCAAATGTTAGGGACAGATCTGTTAGCATGAATGTCCCCTCATGGTGAGGGTAAACCACCATTCCTCAGAAGAAACTTACATCATGGTCTGGGCCTCCTGGAAGAATTCATCTTCTGACATGGAGCCCTCCTTGATCATCTTAACAGCAACATCATACTGCCCCTTCCACTTGCCCAGATGGACCACTCCAAACTGGCCACTTCCCAGCTCCTTCAACAGGGTAATCTCTTCTCTTTTCAGTTCCCAGATTCCTAATAAGGCAAGACAGACACTCTTTAGGATGAGAGTAGAAGGTTTTGGGGCTAACAGCTTCCCAAGTGATTCCCTCTCCAATGAGAGTTTAACACTGACAATATAAAGAACAGCAAGACCTTTTAATTTTAACTTGATCACTTAAAAAGAAAATCCTTAGTGATGTGGTCTTATGGTCTATTAGACCACATGATAATGCCACCAGAACAATATTGTTCCTGAAGCAGCTACAATTATTGACAAGAAAAGTTAGAGTGAAAAAACCTTTGCCAACCAGAGGCGTCTTGGAAAGACTTGGTGTCAAAATGTGCTCAGTGCCCTTAGCTTAGTAAAATATCATTACATTTTCTTATAAAATAAATTAAACTGTGATCCAGGTCGCAAACTGGCTCCCCTGAGCAGGCAGAGAATCCCAGAAGAAGAAAGGACAGGCAGTGGGGCTCTAGAGGCTGATGACTGGGTCAGTCTTTTTGGTAATGCTGGGGAGGTTACAGAGTTAGGTTGGGAGGACAGAAAAGGTTTCAGTTTGTTTAAGAAAACGAAAGAATGTGTTAGAGCTGAAGCCCTTCCTGGCACAATCTGAATAGCTGAATAGGGATCTCCTCCCTGTCTTCCATCTTTTTTTTTTCTTCAGTAAATTAACTATATATATATATATATATATATATATATATATATATATATATATATATATATATATATATTTAAAACGAAAAATGGTAGGAAATGGAGTTTAAGAGCCCAAGGGCATGTCCATACCACTTCCCAAGGACACGGAGATGGGAACCTTGTTGGCCTTGGTTGACACAGGGTGGCGGAGTCGTGTGATCATGCCTGCAATGGAATCAGCTTCAGATCATCACATGATCACATTATATCACATCACATTACCTTACATTGGTTCACACCTTGCTTAAGCTCTCTCTAGAGCAGCTGAAAAAGCAGAGTTAACGATGTTGTCATGCAGAGAGAGAATCCATTCTAACCATATTCATCCTGTAGTTATATTAATTTGCTTGACTTGACTAACTAGTTCTATGTAAAGCAAAAATTCAAAGAGTAAAACTATCAATACTTTATGTGATTTTTAAAAAATCTCATCGAAGGTAGTTGCTTGATGGAATCTTTTATTTTAAAAAATTTCTCATTTTTATTTTGCTAGCTTTTCTTGTTTTAATTATTTTATTGCATTTGTAGCTAGCCATCAACTATTTTTTTAAATTGAAGTATAGTTGATTTACAATATTATATTAGTTTCAGGTGTACAGCACAGTGATTCAATATTTTTATAGATTATACTCCACTTAAAGTTATCACAAAATAATGGCTCTTTTCCCCTGTGCTGTACAGTATATACTTGTTGCTTATTTATTTTAGACATAGTAGTTTGTATCTCTTAATCCCCTACCTCTATCTTGTCCCTCCCCCCTTCCCTCTCCCCACTGGTAGCCACTAATTTGTTCTCTTTATCTGTGAGTATGTTTCTGTTTAGTTATATATTCATTCATTTGTTTTATTTTTTAGATTCCACATATAAGTGATAACATAGAGTATTTGTCTTTCTTTGTCTGACTTATTTCACTAAACATAAACCCTCTAGGTCTACCCAGTTGTTGCAAATGGCAGAATTTCATTATTTTTTATTGCTGAGTAATATGTCATTGCATATACATATACCACATCTTCTTTATCCATTCATCTGTTGATGGACACTTAGGTTGTTTCCATATCTTGGCTATTGTAGATAATGCTGCTATGAACATGGGGTGCATATATCTTTTCAAATTAGTGTTTTCATTTTCTTCAGATATATACCCAGGAGTGGGATTGTGGGGTCATACGGCAGTACTATGTTTAGCTTTTTTTTTTTTTAACAGACGTGTTTTTATTTATTTATTTATTTAGTTTTGGCTGTGTTGGGTCTTCATTTCGTTGTGAGGGCTTTCTCTAGTTGCGGCAAGCGGGGGCCACTCTTCATCGCGGTGCGCGGGCCTCTCACTATCGCGGCCTCTCTTGTTGCGGAGCACAGGCTCCAGATGCGCAGGCTCAGTAGTTGTGGCTCACGGGCCCAGTTGCTCCGCGGCACGTGGGATCTTCCCAGACCAGGGCTCGAACTCGTGTCCCCTGCATTGGCAGGCAGATTCTCAACCACTGCGCCACCAGGGAAGCCCCTATGTTTAGTTTTTTGAGGAACCTCCATGCTGTTTTCCATAGTGGCTGCACCAATTTACATTCCCACCAGTAGCGTACTAGGGTTCCCTTTTCTGCACATCCTTATTAACGTTTGTTATTTGTGGACTTTTTGATGGTAGCTATTCTGACAGGTGTGAGGTGATAGCTCACTGTGGTTTTGATTTGCATTTCTCTGATGATTACCGATCTTGAGCATCTTTTCATGTGTCTTTTGGCCATCTGTCTATCTTCTTTGGAAAAATGGCTATTCAGGTATTTTGCTATCTTTTTTTAGTCTCATATTTAAGTATTATACACACAACACATACATTTGGTTAAAAAAAACAAATCCAAACAGTACACAAGGGTACAAGATAAGAAGTAAACCACTTGAATTTTTTTTTTAAAAACTGAGCTTATTCCTAAATTGCATTTAACGGTCAAGTCATTTTAATTGTTTACAAGGAGTTATGGTAAACCTGGGTTAAAATAATCAAAGTATTTATAGTGGCTCAAAAGAACTCATTTTAAAAAATGTATGTTTCTTGCTTTAAATGTGTGACGTTTTCCAAGTCCTGGGAACTATCACACATGTTTCGTTTCTCTCCTTCCTTTTTCTCTATTACTTATCTAGTTTTTACATGAGTGGTCTCTTGTAAATCCTGTACCTTTAATTAGCAGAAAAAAAAAAAATTAATACACTCCTCCAAAATATGTGTATATATAATTGCTGCTGTGTTGATACAATATATGAATCATAAAATATACTCACAAATAGAAAACTTAAGAGATTTTAGAAACAAATCTAAATAAACATTTTAGTATTTTCTTCCAATCCCCTGGGGAACTTCTTGTGTATCCTCTGGAGTGGAATCATTCCACTTGGAGACGTCTATTTATACAATACCTTTTCCAAAGTGTATTTTTCAGGTGCTACATGTTAAAATAAACAACTGAAGAAATTGGGACCATGGAAAAATACAAATAAAAACCAAAATCAACACCAGGAGTAAGACCAATTCACCTATGTGCCTGTGATCAGGTCAGGGAGAGCTGCACAAGTTTGATGCTGATCCCACAGCTTATTTTTTCTCACTGTTGGAAATTCATCCAGTCACTGCCTGTAAGTGGAACTAGTCTAGATAAGACATTTAGAGTGGATTTTTAAATTTTAATTTCATTTTTTTAGGTTTATTGAGATTTTATTGACATATAGGTAACTCTAAGGTGTACAACTGTGATGATTTGATACGTGTATATAGTGCAAAATGATTGCCACAAAAAGGTTAGTTAATACTTCCATTACAAGGGATTTCTATATATTTTTTATATTATTTTATACTATTTGTATCAGTCAATTAGGCAAAATTTAAAGAGTGATAGCACCCAGGGTCAGTGAGGATGAAGTGTTGCTGTTAGTGGGAGCGTACATTTCTGAATAGCATTTGACAGTGTCTGAATTTTAAACGTTCTTAACCATTATCTCAAATTCCACTTTTAGGGAATTTGGCTACAGAGACACTCATACAGGTACACAGAGCTATGTTTGCATGAAACAGCCATTGTTATGTGAAAATATTGTATATGATCCAACTGCTAACCAGTATACGGTTCGGTGAATGAATTATAGAGTAATTCTACAATAGATTTCCATTAAACAGATCAGAGTGAGCTAGACACATGTGCATGGAAAGACTTCTAAGACATGCAGAGTAAAGAAAGCAGGCTGAAAAGTAGTATGTATAGAATGAACTCATATCTGTAAACATATAATGCGTGCACATACATATATATTATATATATGCATATATATAATGAATAATAAATGTTAGTGTCAGCATAGAAAAAAATTCTGTCAAAATAGACACCAGCTTGTCCATGAAGGTTATCTCTCCGATGATGCACATTTCTATATTGCTTGAATTTGGAATCATCTTACTTCTGTAGGCAGGAAAAAACCTGCAAATATTTTTATAAAGAGAATCTCTACTTCTAAGTCACTGAACTCACTCAACTTAATTTTTCCTGGCATTATAGAGTGTATAATGTTATATTCCAGGAAATGTAGGTTAAAAATCACAACAGTCATAGGGCTTGAGAGCATTTTTCCCCTACTTTCATGGTTCCTTATATAATTAAGAGTATTAGGAGCAGGGGAGAGGGATAAATTAGGAGTTTGGGATTAATAGATATACACTACTATATATAAAATAGATAAACAAGGACCTACTGTATAGCACAGGGAACTACCTTCAATATCTTGTAATAACCTATAATGGAAAAGAATCTGAAAAAGAATATATATATATATTATATATATATATTATATATATATCTGAATCACTTTGCTGTACACCTAAAACATTGTAAATCAACTATACTTCAATTTTAAAAAAAGAGTATTAGGAGGGTCAGTAATATCCAAGAAAATTTATATTTATCAACAAGGACCCATAAAAGAAAAACTGAACCAAGTTACCTGCTGAATTGTGTTGATGATAGTGAATAAGCTTTGGAATGGAATCAAAACAGTAGTTTTCTGCCAGGTACAATTTGTTCTCGGCATTTGTATGCACATGGTAATGTTTGACGGTTCCTTTTTTATCACTAGTAAGGAAGAAAGAATGTTAGAATGTTTTTAATAAACAAGTGAAGCTTGATTACATAATGGTTAAATCATTATTTTATGTGCATTTGCAAATTTTAGAAAGGGAAGTCAGAGGTGGTTTCTCAGTCTTGACATCTAGTGTTTTTCTGGAGGTGTCCACGATAATCCGTAATTATGGAAGAGGGCTCCTCTCTGAACTCAATGGATCCTTTGTGCTCATACAGAATTCATCTATAATAAAATTCCCCCTTTCTGTACCGTTCTTCCTTTAGTAAGTATAAAGCTGGCATCTTCCTTTGGTGATTGAGAGCCCTGCAGTTTTCAGGATCATTATTCTGAACATTAATTCTCTTTTAGGATAGTAATGGAGATTAAAAGGTGGGAGGCAAAGGTCATTAGGCTGTGGATGGGAAGCTCTTTTGGGAGTGGAGTGTACAGGTTGGAGTGGGTGGGAATAGCCTTAAATTCCTCATGCGAACTTGTGCCTTTTCTCCATAAAACTTTTTTTTTTTCTGTTGCTCTGCTTGTAGAAAATAGTGGTGAATTGCTGCACGTTGATTTAGGCTAACCAGGAATGATATGCCTGTCTTAGATTTTAGAGTCTAGCATAGCGGTCAAGAACTGGGCTTTGAGTACATTTCTCTTGCTGGCTAGCTACCTCATCCAGTTGTAAAGCTCAGATGAGAGTATGTATATATCAGTTGCACTATGCTTGGCACGTAAGAAACTGTTAATATATTCTTGTTGCTGTAATGTCGGCCTCGTTAGAATTACAATTATAAAAAGGAGAAAGGATGCTTTCTTGTTGCATATGGCTCATTGGCTCTTCGTCTCAGCATCACATTCACTCCAGCCGAATGATGGTGTTTCATTAAAGAAGGCTTCTGTAGTCATTCATTGGGATTCTTTTCATTTGATTCCTCATCTATTTGCTGATTTTTTTTCTACCTAACCACCTTCAAAAATGAATCTGGTGTCAAGAAGCTTAACTAAGAGGACTTCTGACATCAGGTTTGGCTGAAACTGGAGGCCCTGAGGGCCACAGAACTTTTGATATTCAGTGAGCCAAGCCTTCTCCCCCTTCTTACTGGGTTGGCTTTAGTCAGCATCCAAGTTTGCAAGCGAGTACACGAGGTGCACCGGGGATGTGGCTTCTGGCACCGGAAAATGCCATGCGAAGGCTTATGGTACATGCTATTATCTCAGATTGGAGGTAGGTACTCTGTAAAAAAAAATTCCCCAAATAAAATAACTTTTTCATCACTTAATTATTTAAAAAATACATATATGCACCACAAGGCAGGGCACATGGAGAAACCACCAAGGCCCTTCATTCAAGGTCGTTCAAACCAAGCATTAAAAAAGGGTCGCACACATAGACATTTATTTTTCAAATGGCCCTAATCAAGATTTGACCAGATTCTCATTCCAAAACATTGGGTGGTTTCAGCATAGGCACAGGGATATGATTGAGGGAACATGAACTTGGCTGTTGAAGGCTTGGCTTCAAGTCTGTCATTTATTAGTTTTGAGGGTGGTCTTTATAAGCTCTCTTTGAGAGTGGCATGGACATATATACACTAGCAAACGTAAAATAGATAGCTAGTGGGAAGCAGCCGCATAGCACAGGAAGGTCAGCTCGGTGCTTTGTGACCACCTAGAGGGGTGGGATAGGGAGGGTGGGAGGGAGGGAGATGGAAGAGGGAGGAGATATGGGGATGTATGTATATGTATAACTGCTTCACTTTGTTGTAAAGCAGAAACTTAACACACCATTGTAAAGCAGTTATACTCCAATAAAGATGTTAAAAAAAAAAAAACAAAAAAGAAAGGCTCTCTTTGAACCTCAGTCCTCTCATATGTAAAAAGGTGCGAATAAAAACAGCTTTCCTGTTTGCTTCACAGGATGTTTAGAAGGAACAAAAAGGCTAACAACCAATGGGAAAGTGGCTTGTAAAACTCTGGAGGGGGACCCTAATGTTGGTGAGGGTGACTTGCCTGAGGTAACCGTGGGGCCTTATATACCTAAGCATGTGGGGGGGTAGTAGAATTACTGTTTCCCAACAACAACAATACTAGTGATTACTATTACTTTATTAAGTGTGTGTTATGTGCCAGGCACTGTTCTGATCCAATATGTGAATTAACCCACTTCATCCATAGGACATAGTAATTGTTATTATGTCCACTTTTCAGATGAGGAAGTTGAGGCACAGAAGTTAAGAAACTTGCTTAATGTCATAACGTTTTGAAATGGCAGAGTCAGGATTTGGACTCAGAGGTGCAGCTTAACACCAGAACTCTTAACCACACCAACAGGACAGCACCCTAGAAAGAAGCCATCCAGGGAACACAGCTACACTGATTCAACCTCCTGCTCCCCCTGGAAAGACTTACTAAAAACCAGACACTGGGGTAGCTTTCTCAGCTCAGCAGGTGGCTAGGGCCAAGAGTGTAGAGGCACCATTCCTATTATTTTCCTCTTTCTAGGCTTAGGATGAATCAAGGGGGAATAACGCAGGATTCCTCTCACAAATGTTAAAGGCTTGCCCGTGCACTGGGCGCTCTGCTGCTGTCTGGGATGGGCAGGAGAGAATCGCCCAGAAAACAGCCTCTTGATAGTACGGGGTTGCGGGGTGGGGGTGGGGGGGTAGGCAACTACGAATGGTCGCATGCCACAGAAATACTTTGATCCCAAATTCCAGAGTTTAAAGATGGGATCTTATCCCAAAATGTGACTGAATGACTGGCATATTCAAAGAACATACACGAGAAGATGAAAGAAGTCCGCATCATACTTACTTCATAGCCTTACTAAACAAGGACACTGTGTACATTCCCGCCTGGCTGGAATTTCTAACCATAAATGCTCCTTCTTTTCCCTAAATAGGAAGGAGAGTGTGGAAGGGACAGAAAACATTTTCATTATTCTTGAAAACGATTTGCCCTGGTAGGTGGTAGGAAAGTAGATCTTTTAGATCCACTTTAAACACTGATGGCACAGATTACTCAGCAGTTGGCACAGAAGGGACCCCTGGTTTAGCTTTCCTCCTTCTCTCACTCAGTGTCTTTATAGATCTACCCTGTGTGCTTCAACTCTTCCTCTCCAGTTAATTTTTAACCTTCTCTGATAATTTCCCCTGTTTTGTGTTTGTGCAAGCCTAACGTTTTAATCTTTCAGAAATAAAATTTAAAACCACATATCACCATATCATGCCCTTGGAAGGTTTTAGAAAACCAAAGATGCAGAACAAATCATTTATTAAATTTATGCTCAACTTGTCTTTTGTAATGTGCTGATTCTAAGCAAATTTAGATTTAGACAAAGTGGATATTAAACCGTGCATGTGACGAAATACCGAGTTAGGTAGTGGTCACCACATTCTCACTAGTACCCCTCCAAGAAATAATTGGTGTGTTGTATTAGGTTGAACTATAGCAAAGTGTCATTTTTGTAGGTCAAAAGAGTTTGCAGTTGGTAAGTCCATTACCAATTAGTAACAAAATCCAATAGATTTATTCCCCATTACATCTGCTGTACTCTGGTTTAGGTGCTAATGGTTTTAGTGACAGGCTTGAAGTATGAGGTACAGATGGCCCCCAGTAAATCATCTCTCTGTATATTCCTGCCCTGTGTAGTCCCCTCCCACATCGACTTTGCTTGCACTGAACTGTGGGGCTTGGCCTCTTCAACCGCTGCCTTGAGATGACTGTGCTGTGAGGAAGCCCAAGTTAGCCACATGGAGATGGAATACGGCACCCTGGTTGACTACCCCAGTTAACCCGACCCTTAGTCAATCCACCAGCTAAATGCAGCCACATGAGTGACCCTAAGCAAAACCTGCAGAACTGCTGGCCCAGCTGACTCATAGAACGGTGAAGAATCATAAAGCTTGTTGTTTCAAGCCACTACATTTTGGAGTGGTTTCTTACAGAGCACTGGGGTTAGAGGAAGTGGCTGGCTGTGAAGGGCCTGGTAACCCACAGGGCGGACAGTTAACACTCTGATGTCTTGGCTGTGTAATTCGCAGCAAGGTTTCTATGAGCAGTGCATTACCCTCCACGCCCAACAGTAGAAAGACATTCTTAGAGGCCATTTTAAAGACTAGACTACTTACCTTTTGTCTCAGTAACTGCTCAGATTGTGACCTGGAGATGTTACCTGCAAACCAGCTGCAATAGAAAGGATTTCCATTTTGAGAATTAGTAGTTTTTAATTGTATAACTTGTCACTTAACTTTCTCACCTGTAAAATGAGGCATTGGCCCAGATCAGGGTTTTCCAAACCTGGCTGTTCAAGAGGATCACTTGAGGAGGTGTTAAAAACTCAGACTCCTCAGTCTCCGCCACCCAATTATGATTCTGGGGTGTGGCCCTGATCATTTCCCCAGTGCACGCCTCTCCACCCCATTGGAATCTAGAAATGATGGAGATAGAGACTGTCTATATGGTCAGATCTGGGCTTTCCAAGTCAAAGAAAGCCTTCCAATTCATCTAAATGCCAAAGACTAAAATCCATGATTAGAGGTTCTCTCCCTTTGGTTTAAGTCTTTGTCATCTGTTAAAGTATAATTATCTTTGGATGATTTTTGTGCTAGCATTTCTCAGTCATTTTTCTTTTTAACATCTTTATTGGAGTATAATTGCTTTACAATGGTGTGTTAGTTTCTGCTTTATAACGAAGTGAATCAGCTATACGTATACATATGTCCCCATATCCCTTCCCTCTTGCGTCTCCCTCCCACCCTCCCTATCCCACCCCTCTAGGTGGTCACAGAGCACCGAGCTGATCTCCCTGTGCTATGCAGCTGCTTCCCACTAGCTATCGGTTTTACATTTTGTATCTCAGTCATTTTTATCTTAGTTTGAATGATTCCAGTAGTTGCTTTCCAGAGGGTAGATGTTGGGGAAGAAGCTACGGTTAAAGGGGAACCAGAAGGTGGTGAAGAGTGACATGTACTTTGTAAATGCTCTCACTGCACTCGTAGCCAATGAATCAATAACAGCACTCATACAAAACCAGAACTAGAAATATGTGTTACCCTAGTGTCCAGCTGAATTGGTCGCTGTTGGGTAGCAGGTGTCTGAGAGATGCAGTGTGCCTTATTACTCCCACGTCTCTTTAATGCCAGACTTTAAGTCCAGGAGACGATTATTTTGTCCCTATTTGTTGTCGAATGATAGAGTCTTAGATTTTGGAAAGGACCTTAACAGCCACTTAAGACCACCCTCTCTCAGTATAATTGGGGTGATCACACATTCTTATTTGCCCACAGGAGTCCAGTTTATGCCTGATGTCCAGATGTAACATTGAGCAGTGCACTCTTTCTCTTCCTAAAGTGTCCTAGTTTGGATGTTCAATGATAAGGTCACTCTAGGAATAGGAATCTCTCAACATAAATGCTGTGATATTCAAGGCTCGGTTGTGCTACCTTGTAAAATTACTGCATCATAACTAACTTCACAATTGGACTCAACGCTAATAAGAGCCTTCAAACATCATCCTGGCAAGGGGCCTCCAGGGAAGAAATAATCAGCAGAAATGTCATGGGCTGTATCTATGAAGTCAAAGCGAAATGAAGAGGAGGCCAGGTATGTGATAAATCCCAGGAATATGTGCAGCTGATTTAGATCATCCAGACTGGGGAAAAATACTTTCATTAGTAACAACCCAGTTCATTGTCATTGTCACCGATCCTCCAGATACATGGCCCAGAACCTCACATGAGTGTCTCCATGTAAATACAGCCTCCTGAGCAAGTTTGAGCCATCTGCTTATAACCTTAGGGGAAGAAAACAATAGAAACATCTATGTCTAGTTTTAGAGAAACACAGAGGACTTTCAGAACTCACTCATAGTCATCAAGGTTTTCCTCTTCTTCAGATGAACTTGACTCAGGGGATCCCCTTAAGAAGAGAGGGAATGACATGAATACAAAAAAAAAAAAAACCACCAAGAAATAATCCAGGTGCCTCACAGTGCCATATCAAATCCCACCCTGCTTTCATCCGTGTGAATAAAACCTGGACTGTTAGCTTCTCCTTTTTTGCACTTGGGAAGGTGTCAGCAGAGTGAAGAGAGAATTGCTTAAAAGTTGAGCTCATGCCCAGTTTCATGAGAAATTGGCTCCTTGATACAGAAGGCCCCCAGGAATGTAGATTTCTTTGACTCTGTCAGAAGAGCGGGCTCGTGAAATAAATGAGGACGCTTCCGGGAGAGCCGTGATATAAAGCTAGAGAAAATCTTGGTTGTGTATAGAGCTATTCTCAGAGAAGAGCTACTCAACTCTACGTTGTTTTCCCTCCTGCTAGAGATGCCTGAGCCCGGTATGTCCGTGTTCATGAGAACACCAGTGTATATCATGAACGATGGGTAGGAAGTATCAGCGTGACCCAGAAGCCATCAACTCAGACCACCTTCAAGGTTCAGAGAAGCAAACTACCTGGATTTGTTTTATATTTACCTTAAAAAGTAAAGGCTAGTTGCAAAATTATTACAAATGTGGTTAGTTTTCCTGCAAATGGAAGAAATCCTGGGTGTAAAAGAATATCTGAATTTGATTTACCATGACATCTTTAAGGTGCTGTGATCTACAACATTTCTTTCCCTTTGGTTACTGCATGCCAAATCTTCACTGCTACAAAAAAGAGGGATACATTTCATAAATTGATGTTTATTTATAAATGTTAAATGACAAAAGTAATTTTGTTAGATATGTTTCAGCTTTAACATTTTGACCCATTTATGTCACTTGGTTTGGAAATGGAAGCTATTGAGTCATTTTCACATTTTCAGACTTGCAGGGACTCCACTAAAAAGCAGTAGTTTGACAGGATGCCTAAACAAAAGAGAATTTTAATAATGGCTCATAATAACCCCAAACAATAGAAAACTTGGATTAATAAATCATCTTGACTGGGTTTGCCCTGATTTTCTTGTATGTATGCAAGCATTCTGTTGCTGATATATTTTAAAATAAGTTATTTTCCTCTCTGCTGTTATGATTGCAAAGGAAAGTCCTGAAAATACCAAACCGTTTAACTCCATGTGGACACAGATGGATCTGCAGGATTCTCTTCATCCTCTGCCACCCATCATTTTCTCTCTCTCGTTTGGGGTGCGAAGCGGAGCATGAGGAAGTACCGACTTCTCCAAGTCCAAAGGCCGTTTTATTTGGAATGTAGGACCTACTTCCTGTTTGCCTTCACAGCCCAGGGTCTTTTTCAAAACCACACTGCACTGAATGCCTGGAGAAGCCCCAGCACAGCAATGCTTCCTTCCCCAGCTTCCCAGACAGCCTTGCTCACTAACATAGCTTTTTCCCTTCAGTTCTTCATAAGAAAACTCTTATTTGAAAATGCCAAGCGATTTATTTAGCCTTTTTGTGGTTTTTAAGAGCACGTGGAGAGTATCCATTAATTGTGCATCGCTTAGGTTTATCCACATGAGGGAATACTATACAGACATTCAGAGTAATCAGGCAGGTTGCACAACACTGGGAATGTAATGAGCACTGCTGAACTCTACACTGCAAAATGACTAAGGTGGTAAACTTTACATTACGTTTTACCACAATTAAAACTTTAAAAAATTAAAAATTTAGTATGTCCTCATGTATTCAAATGGGAAAAATGTCCCAGATGGTAAGTGAAAAGAGGAAGTGGCAAAGAAGACTGTGTGGGCGAAGGTGTACCTCCTGAGAAGGCAGCCATGGCCTCACTTGATTTACTGGTCATTTGGCCAGTGATGCTGAAGTACATTAAAAAGTAATCCACTCTGAGCTCTCTCAGATGGAGGATATAGTTTAAAGATTTGGTGTTCTGGAGCATGGGGTTATTTGGAGGAAGAGGGGAGAGAAAGGAAAGGGAATAAAATGCTCAAGTATTGGGCTTCCCTGGTGGCGCAGTGGTTGAGAATCTGCCTGCCAATGCAGGGGACACGGGTTCGAGCCCTGGTCTGGGAAGATCCCACATGCCGCGGAGCAACTGGGCCCGTGCACCACAACTACTGAGCCTGAGCGTCTGGAGCCTCTGCTCCGCAACAAGAGAGGCTGCGATAGTGAGAGGCCCGCGCACCGCGATGAAGAGTGGCCCCCACTCGCCGCAACTGGAGAAAGCCCTCACACAGAAACGAAGACCCAACACAGCCAAAAATAAACATAATAAAAAAAAAATGCTCAAGTATTACTTAGATCATTAGATATGATCATCTAAATGGAAAGTCTGTGCTGCTGAGTCTCAGCAGGGCCACTGCTACCCAGGCTTCCGGCTCAGGCACTGAACATTTTCTCAGAGGGCATCTCTATCTCAGCTGAGGCCTGTGTGGACCGAGTTGAGGCTCAGCTCCAAGGCAGTGGGGCAGTGTCTACTCTATGCACCGCACAGCCAGACTGAAAGCTGGGGTTTACCTTTTCAGTCTTCTTACTTGCCACCAGTCAGGGCAGTCTTCTCTTGGCACATACCACATGTTGACGTTTGACTGGGAGCCACAGTTTTTTTTGGAGTCACTGTCATACTGAGCTAGAGCGGTACTTGAAGATGGTTCATCCATCTTGAGAATAGGAACTGCTCGAGGAATCTTCATCTTTGGAGGATAAGAGATTTTAGTACATCACAGTGAGGTACAGATGCATGAACTGGGGACTAACAACCAAAGTATATTAGCTCTTAAATTTTAAAAAATCGGAAGGAAGGGAGGAGGGAAGGGAGGGAGGGGGGTAGGGAGGGAGGAAGGAGGGGGGAGGGGGAGGGAGGAAGGAGGGAAGGAAGGGAGCGGGGAGGGAGGAAGGAGGAGGGGAGGGAGGAAGGGAGGGGAGACGGGGGAGGAAGGGAGGAGGGGGAGGAGGGAGGGAGGGAGAAGGAGGAATGGGGAGGGAGGGAGGAGGGGGAGGGGGAAGGGAGGGAGGGATGGGGGAAGGAGGAAGGGGGAAGGGAGAAAGGGGGAGGGAGGGGGAGGGAATTACTTGCCAGAGACTAGATGCCAGGGTTTTGGGCTCCTAAATTATCCTCTGCTCTTAGATTTGTTTAAAATAAACTTTATTAGAGTATAATTTACATACCACATACTATAAAATTCACCCTTTGTAAGTGTAGAATTCAGTGATTTCTAGTAAATTTATCAAGTTGAGCAGTCATCACCACAATCCAGTCTTAGCATCTTTCCATCACTCCTGTAAGATCTCTCGGGCCCATTTCTAGTTAGTCTCCGTTCCCATCCTGCCCCTAGGTAACCACTAATTGACCTTTGCTTATTCTGGACATTGCTCTTAGGTGTTTTACAGAGCCATAATTTTCAAGCTTCAGGGCTGGAGCATGTATCCAAACCAAAAAAAGCAATGTCACTGATAACAAACTAAAACCCCCAAACCTTAAAAATTCCATCAGTTTCCTAGGGCTGCCATAACAAATTACTACACATTTGGTGGTTGAAAACAACAGAAATTTATTCTCTCACAGCTCTGGAGGTCAAAAGTCCAAAATCAAGGTTTCACTTAAAGGCTGTGGGGGAGGATCTTTGCTTGCCTCTTCCAGCTTCTGGTGGTTCTAGGCATTCTTGGCTTGTGGCATCATAAGTCCAATCTCTGCTTAGGTCTTTAAATGGCCTCCTTCTCTGTGTATCTCTCTGTGTCCCCTCCTCTTCTTATAAGGACATCAGTGATTGAATTTATGATCTATCCTAATCCAGTATGATCTCATCTTGATCCTTAACTAATTATATCTGCAAAGACCCTCTTTCCAAATGAGGTCACATTCTGAGGTTTTGGGTGGACATGAATCTGGGGAGACAAAAATTCAACCTATGACAATAATGGATTTCTTTTTGTCCTTCATGTTGGTTTACAAAAGTTACATGGTTTTTACTTAGATAGAAAGAGAGAAGTAAGTATGTGTGAATGTGTGTAGGTGAAAATAAGTACCCAAGACACCACAGAGCTGATGGGTGGATGGAGATGCTCCCTTACTTTCAGGTGAGCTTCCAGAAAACCACAGGGAGGCCATTTTATGTGTCTCCTGGCATTTGAGGAGGCTGACACCTACCTGGGAAGCCTAAAAGCAGGAAGTTATGGCTTTGAACCCAAGGGAGCAGAGTACAAGGATAGCCTGTACTGTGAGCGCGAGCCACATACAGTTTTACTGAGCAGAGCAATCAAGGTTTTGTTTGTTTTCCTGTAGGCCAACTCCACCCTTGAGTGAGGATTGGCTGGGAGCCATCTTGAAAGGAACTCTGCCCCAGATGAGTGAATGGACCCAGTAGAAAGTTTGAGGGATAGAAACCGAAGAGCTAAGGGTCAAGACATTTGCTCTGTCATAAAACTGCACCCCAGGGGGAAATCCATGAAAGTCTCCTGTATGATAAAGAATCAGCATTGGAAAACTGTCTCACCCAGAAGCCACCACTACCAAATCATGATGGGAGTGGCCACGTATGACTGTCTCTTTTTCATTAGACCGTCTCTTCCTGGGCCTCAACCCTGAAAGCGTCAGAAATCTCAGCCTCTCCATGACCTCTCCCCCAAAGCAGGCTGCCCTCTGATGTAGACTTGAGCTAAGGGAAGGGGGGGATGTTTTAACTTGAAATGACGTTTCGAGTCATGGGATTATAACATTGGATGGATCACTTTAGAGGCTGTTCTCATGACTACTAGTAATTGGGAAATTTTATGTCATCTGAGGTAATGACATACCTCAGGGACAGAGAAGAAAGCCCACCAAGTGGCTCTGAAGGGATAATGGAAGGAAAGAATTATATTCTGCTCGTGCCCTATGGGGTCCCGTTCCTTTGCCAGGATACGAACATGAGGCAGACTTAGCCATGCTGGTGGTGGGGGAGGAATGTCAGCCAATAATAGCTGCCTGTTATATGTGATGCCATCTTAAGGGCTTCTCCCACATACACCATTTTTTGTGTTTACAGGTTAGGAAAAGGCCCAGTCGTTAAATGCAAAAAACATAAAATGGTAAAATGGTTCTATGTTTGAATTTATTATTTGCTACTGCCATGGCTATTGGCGATAGGTCACGTCTTCTCTCTCTTTGCTGGGCATTCTGAATGAAGCCCATGTATTCTAGTCTTGAATTTGGCAACTCTTGGTTTATTTAATATATCCTGACTATGAAAAAATTGAAATGTCGACTTACCACTCTGTCTGGGAAGATGGGAAGTCTGTGTTTTTCTTCTTTGGGTTCAATGTGCAGATCAGCATCTGAAGAGTAAAACCAAGTAATAGCAGAAAAAACTTTAAATAAAACAAAGCAAAACACCCAATGTTATGAATCAAAAGAGTGAACTAGATTGTGTGAGCAATACTCCAGATTACATGAACTTAGACAGAACATCTGGAGTGATTCTGTTGCTTTCCTGTATAATACCCAACTCAGATACCACTTCACCATTGATTATCAGTATCTTCCCAAGTGGATAAGAAATTCAAGGTCCTCTAAATTCTATAAACTGTTAATTTATACCACATTTCCACCTCGTATCTGAGTAACAGATATCTAATCTCATTGGGTAGTATCTACGACCCTAGGATTCAGAATCCATGTCTGATTCTTCTTTGATCAGCTCATACAAGATGCATAGAAATAGCTGATTTATAAGTGAACCAACTTATCATATGCTTCCCCCGCCTCCCGTTGTTAGGATACTTGTTGGTTTTTCTTTCTACTCACACATGTAGATAGGCATCCAGGTTGTGAAGGTGAAGCCATTGTATGCCTTATAAGTGGGGTCGCCATATGGTTTATTGACTCAGCTGGAACATTTCTGACAGTGATGGGTAGGCTTTTAATAATTATGCCTGGTCCCCAGCTGCAGGATGAGATTGTCCCAAACAAATTGGGATGTATGGTCAACTTATTTATAGGCCATATATACCTTGGACAGAGGATGGTCCATGACATTTTGGAAACAGAAGGAAGCAAAGATGCCCAACTGTTCCCTTCCTAGTAGATGTGCCTGCGGGCTGCCTTGTAGCTCAGCAGAGGAGGAGGCCGAGGGAAGAAGTTACACTTAGGCAGACAGACTATGTCACAGCTGTCTGCAAGCCATGACATCTCTACTACATTCTGTAGTTTTCTTCAGAGGCCGGCAGAGAGCCTTTGGCCCCCAGGACACATGGCAGGTGCCATCCAGACAGAGCCCAGGAAGATAATCCCAAGGCAGTGCTCTCTCTGGCCTGTTTTCCTGCTCTTTCCCAGGGAGTTAGGGCAAAGTCAGAGCTGGAATCTGGCCTGCTGAGTAATAATGCTGACCATAGACAGAGTCATTGGGGTAAATGATTAATGCTGTATGGAGACATTACTCTCTGGCCCTTCACACTGGAGGGAAGATACACGCACAGTTCATTCTGTATAATTCATTAAATCATTACAATTCATGAGTATAAAGGGCAATGTGATCTAATTAAGATGAATAAATATTCATTGTATAGTTTAATTGAGATGGGAAATACAATGAATATTTAGTCACTGATTCTGTTGTAAAATTACCCATAGTATTAACACGATTGTCGGGGGTCAATACTATTGTGGGGTGAATTTGAATAATATTTCACGTCCTTGTTTTACAGTTCCTGAAGTTGTTATCATGCAACTGATCTCATTTAATTCTTTAAAGTCATTATAGTCCAAGCATATTTTGTCCAGGCTGGTAAAACTGTTACCAAAATAAGTTCTCCTTCTTATTTATCAACAACTTCATGTTGTTAAGCAACGATAAACTTCTAAAATATATGACTGCTTCATGTAAGTATCCTGGTGATAGAATGGGGCCCCGTAGGGCACAAGCAGAAAACAACATAATTCTTTCCCTCCATTAGCCCTTCAAAGCCACTCAGTGGGCTTTCTGTTCCTGGACAAAGTCTCAGGCAGATTTCTCTGGGAATATAACTCTGGATAGAATCCGATTGCACGTAAAGCAAACCCTACACTACTTTCTGTGATGTTATTAAGAAATCAGCAAACATGTACAGAATGGCAAACCACTTTAAATATATCTGAAAACTTGGCCATCCATCATTTTGGTATATATGGCGATTAAAAGTGTTACTTAAATTTTATCCTTGGACATATTTTTGAAAAGAATGTTGGTTTTTTAAGTTTATGATGTTAGTTTGTGAACCATGGTGATATGTTCACCACGTTCTACCCATCTGGAGTTTATCTTCAACCAGGAAGAATTTTGGGAGGAAATAAACAGCTCCTTGCTTGATTTATGATTTCCATTTAAAAATATTTCTCATGACATGAATGAATGGCAGATGTTCCTATTGTTATTATTTTAAGGAACATGACTCAGATGGCCCTGGAATTAGATTTCATTTGCTAGATATCATGTTCGAAGCTGGATATTCATGATGCTGACCAATCTGGCACATCTTGTTTTCCTGAACTGGCGAGCTGTTCTGGCATTTGCCAGGTTTGCCTAAAGGGCCTCGTCCACCCAGGGTCCAGCCCGACAGAGGGGTCACATTACATGCTTCCCAGAGAGTACATCCTGGGGCCGCTTTGCAACTCTGCTGGCAGCACAGGAACTTCCCGTACACGAAGAACCCACTGTGGTACTTGATCAGCAGATGAGGGTTGCCCCTTATCTCTGGGGAGCAGGCAGGAAGAAAACATAGCATGAGTAAACGTTGGCCCAAGAGAAGAAACACATTCAGTAAGTGCTGTTATCATAAAACAATGAAAACCTCATTTTGCTAGCAACCAGGCTAAGAGCAAATGGTTCCCAAAGGATGTAAGTCTTTCACTCAGGAGTTAAAAAGCCAAAAAGAAAAGTCTAATCATGTTTTAGTAGGAACAACACAATAACTTATATCAGTCTTAAAAAAAAAAACTGCTAGAAACTACATATACGCATCAGCTTGGTGTTAGGATTTTAGAGTAGGACTAGATCTTAGCAAGAAGAAAAGTTTCCAATAAACATATACTCCCCCCGCTTCTGCTTTTTATTTTGAAACATTTCAAATGTGCAGAAAAGTTGCAAGAATAGTGCAGTGAATGTCCATATACCCTTCACACAGACTCACCAACTTTTAACTGTTTGCCACATTTGTTTCATCTCATTTTCTCTCTGTACATACACATTATTATTATTAAAATTTTTTATCATTATTATGTTTTGCTTAACCATTTGAGAGTAAGTCACAGATATCATGACCTAAATAATGTCATCCATAACTACTTTAGCATGTAACTTCTGTTAACAAGGACATTTCCTTACATAACTGTAATACAATTATCAAATTCAAGAAATTTAACACTGATACCATACTGTTACTTAATATATATTTTGTATTAAAAAATTTTCCAGTTATTCCAATAATACCCTTTGTAATCACTCACTTTTTCTGTTGGAGGATCCAATCTAGAAACACACATGGCATTTAGATTTCTAGTTTTTCTTGAGCTAGAACAGTTCCTCATCCCTTCTTGGTCTTTCGTGACTTTTGACCTGTTTCCACTAAGGAGTAAACGGTTTATGGGGCTACTTTTCTAGGAATATGTGCATATTTAAAAAAACCATGTTGTTTTCTCTTACCTGGACCACTTGCTTCTCCTACAGAATAGGTTGCTAAACCCTTTCATACAAAGGGAAAATTAAGCCCTATGAGTGAAAAAGGATGTATTTGCATTGAAGTAGAGTAGGTGGTTGTCTAAGTGGTGTAATTTGAGGGGTAGTGAGAAGAGCCCGAATCTAAAACTTAAATGAAGTAAAATCTTCCCCCATCTGGGAGCTTAATATCTGAAATTCCACCAATAGAGTCACTCGTTTGAGTTAAATACTGTCCTCACACCATTACCCACCTTTAAAATAAAAATATCATAGGGAGAAACATCATAGTGCCAAATTAGTAATAATTTTCTCTCTTCTGTCAAAGGTTGTTACCAGGGCAGCCTAAGAATCACTAAATAAATGTTTCATGAAATTCCCAGTTTTGCCTGGCATTTATACTGTACTGTTTAAAAAGTTGGGTTTGGGTAATTGAATTATGTGTTCTCCGTAATTAGGTATGTGACGTTTGCCTTGTCTGTTTAATTTCACTTATCTGAAAAATGGAGAATAGTATTATTACCCCTTGCCGTAGAGTTGTCAAGAGGATTACCTAAGAAAATGTTTTACGAGTACTTGACACAGTAGCTGGCAAATGATAAGTATTAGTAAGTATTAGATATAATTTTCTGTAAATATCCAAAGCACAGTAGCTACGGGACCCAAGAGAGAGCCCCATGAGGATCTAGACTTTGCTCTGATAAAGGCAAGCGCAGTGGGTGGAGAGCAGGTAGTCTGGCTTCCTCCTAGCTGTGGGGAAGGCACAATAGCCAGCTCTGTGCTGGGCAGGAAAGGAAATGCGATCCCCAGGCTTCCTCTAGGTAACAAAGAGAATGCAAAACAAGGATGAGTGCAGCACATTCTCTGAGGTTGGTAGGAAAATCAACAGATTTCTCTATCGGCGTTAGGCCCTTTTACTGCCATATCTTTCCTCCACTAAGCCTCAAAAGAGCCCAGTCAGAGACTCCCTTTGGTGACATTTTTTAAAAATTACCTTTTTGTAATGCTTTCAACCACTGACTTCGGCTCTCTTCATTTGATGCATACACATAGAGAAGTCCATCTTTATAGACAATCTGGAAAGGAAAAGATTTAGTGCATTTAGATATAATTGTGTAATAGTTCACTCTGGTACAACTACAAATTTTTGTTATCCAAGAGAAACACTGAGTTTGCCTATATAATACACATTAGCTCTGGAATTCGATTTTAAAAATCTAGTTATTTTTATCCTCCACCCCTCAATTTATTTTATCCCAGACACCTCTACACTTTGGAAAATCACAGCAATGATGCATCTGACAGCAGTGAACATTGAGGCCTCAGCAGGAATGCCCTGGACCGTGGGGAATTATAAAAGTATAAAATGTTAGACATTACAGGTGTCTTAGAAGTGTTCCGGTCTATCCACCAACCCAGTGCATGACTGTCTTTATAGCCCACTGGAAAATGTTTATCTGCTCTATCCTTGAAAATATGTTCAGGGATAGAATGTCCTTTATTTTTGCTATGCCATCCTTGCCAATTTCCATTCATTCTGATCATTATATGGTTCATGCTTATATTGAGTGAAAATATGTCTCCCTGTTACTTTACTCCCTTGGGTCATGTCCCACCCTTGGAATCCCCAGTATAAATCATTTTCTATTCCTTATGATACTTGGTGAAATGTTTAAACATTCCAATGTCTTGCCCAGATCCTTCTCTAGTTTATTCAGCGTTTGTGGGTAAACAATACAGACCATTTACTAAATACCAACTAGTTTCTGGGCTCTTTCCTAGATAATTTAACATTTTAATTCCCTTTCAAGTCTATAAAAATATATGATTATGCCCACTTTGCAAATGAAGAAACAAACTCAGAGAGATGTTGAGAATGTTGTCTATGGTTACACAAATATAAGCAATGGGGCTAGGAGCTCTGTGGTGTTCCAAAGCTCATGTTCTTTTGAGTATTCCATGCCGTGGTGATACTCATTTGAAGCATCTTCCATGAGCACACGCTCCTCCGGTTTTTCCCAACTGGGCAATGTTCTTTTTTTTTTTTTTTTTTTTTTTTAAAGTGGGAAGTATGGACTGTTCACTGACTGGATTATTTTATTTTATTTCATTTTTTGGCCACTGTTCCCTCATACTAGCACAGGGTAGTCTGACCATTGGAAGAACAGTCTGTCTGTCTCTAGAGCAGAAAGATAAGTGTTCCTGATATAATGAAAGTAGGGCAGGTGTTAGAACAAGTCACTCCCGTGGGGTACTGTAGGCACCCTCTCCATAGGAGACCAGTGTTTGAAATACTTCAGGGTAAACTTCAAACTCCTTAGCGTGCTGTGCAAAGGCATTCATGATATGGCCCCGGCTGCCTCTGCAGGCTCGTCCCTCACTCTTTCATGGGGCTGCTTAATGCTAAGCACCACCTGGATTTCTCCAAACGTGCCATACTGTTTCACCTACCAGGGTCTTGACATCGGCTGTTTCTTTGGTTTCGCTGCCCTTCCTGTTTTTGCTGGGCTAAACTCCCATTGTCCTTCCCAACCTGAGTGTCACCTCCAACAGGAAATCTCCCTGACCTCTTGGAGTGAGAAGTGCAGCTTCTCCTTTCTGGGACACCATGGCTACGCTGCCACCTTCGTCTTAACACCCACCTCCCTGCATTATAATGCTCTGTAAATGCCTTGGGGACAGGGATGGCATTTTATTCCTGATAGCGTGCCTAGTACCTTGTAGCATATTGGAAATGCTCCGCAGTGTTTGATGAAAGAGATCATCAGACCCCAAGGCAAGTCAGACCACTAAGGCTTACACACTCATCTATCTTTCTCTCCCGCTAGGGAAGGCAGCTTGGTGGATAGAATTTTAGCAAACTGCCCCAATCCTATCTGGGGATGTTCCAAATTCAGAGAGAGGTTGAGAATGCTCTCTATGGTTACACAAATATAAGCACCTGCCATCATCTTAATGAATCATTTAGCAACATCTTTCTTTATCCCCCCAATACTGAGTTCATAATAGAAAATATTAAAAGAAGAGCCATCCATCCAATGGAATGTTATCCCTCCCCTTACCTGAAATGGGTACTGTCTCTCCACGGGGGTCTGCTCTTCAAGATTTACTTTCTCCACACATCTGATTTTCTTAATCTCAATTGATCCTTTTCTGCTGCCTCTTTTCTGAATTAAAAGGAAAATGTAAGATGCCTCACGTGATATACAGTGGTGCACAAAGAACAGAATCAAGTTAACGTTACACTTAGGAGGGAGATTGGGAGATGAGGTGGGCACGTGAGAATCATTCCAATTATTCCATAATAGTCAAAATCCAATGATGAGAGAATATATTTTTCGAGTGTGGACATAAACTCCTCCAAAAGCAAGTCTTCAAGCAGCACTTAATTTTTTTTGATAATCTTGAAACACATTTCAAATCACCTGCCATATGGTTAATCTATTCAGGAAAATTAAGCATCTTCATCTTGGTTCAATTTTATGACAGTATTTCAGTATTTCTACTGTGATAGAATTCTCAGCTGCACAGAAATAGTCTTATTTCCAGCATTTGTTAAGACAGGGTTTCTCATCTTCAGCACTATTCGGGGCCAGATCATTCTTTGTGGCGGGGCCAGCCTGGGCACTGTAGGATGTTTAGCTGCGTCCCTGGCCTCCACCCACTCGATGCCAGTAGCAGACTGCCCCCCTCCCCCAATGATGACAACCAAAAATGTCCCCAGCCATTGCCAAGTATCCTTTGGAGGGCAAAAATACCCCCAGTTGAGAACCACTGTTCTAAAGTTACAATTTGCCTTAGTAAAGTTAAGCAATGTTTGAAAATGCTTTATCTTGAATTAATTATAACTTGGCTAAGAAAAGACAATGTGATAAGTGAGTGCAAGTTGATTTTTACTGTGTTCGCTAAGAAACCTGATGTTTCCTTATATTAAGCACTTTGTGGAGACTTGAGAAAAATAAGTAGCATTAAAAACAATGAAATAAATAGGGTCTTACCATTTTGTCATATTCATAGTAGGAGAGGTTTGTTTTGGTCAAAACAAAAAGCCGCTCTTTGTAATTATTGGGTGACATTTTCTTCTTTTGCTGTGACCTTTTGAGAAGAAGTTCTTCTAGAATGGATTCTGTGTCCATATTGTCGTCCTAAATAAAATAAAATGATTAGAATGAATGTTGGCAGCATCTAGCTAGGTTGTCTTTTAGCTTTCATAATTTTTATTCAACTATTTCTCATTAACGGATAATATAAATAGTTTTTTAAAATTAGATTTAACAGTATAGAGGAAAATGCAATGAAGCAGGCTCTTAAACACACACATTCCTGCACTTTTTTCCTACTGCCTTGGCTTTGATGTGTTTAAATACGTTGCTATTTTTATAGCATTTTATGCATTGTACTCATCTCCCACTTTGGATCATAAATTCACCATCTTCACACTACCTTCCAGACCACCATGTCAAAATTCTCCTCTTTCCTTAAACATTCTATGGACGTTTGTTGAATTGAATCAAATATCATCCAACTTTAAACAATCTGAACTCCAGACAGTTCACCGTGTCTGAAGCAACTGATCAACTGAAACTTCTCTCCACTAATGGGGCCAGTTGTTGGACCAAATTATCCAAACCACTGTGAGACTCTGATATTGTTGTAAATGACACCACAGTCCCTGAACATGATCAGATCTTTAGCATAAAGGACTTGGGTATAATTTTCACTATTTCTGAGCATAAAACATTTTCAAAAGCTATCAAAAGAGATTTAAAAGAACTGAAAGAATTGGTGCTTCATAAACTAAAAACACTCTTGCTTTTACTTCCAAAACTGCATTAAACATTAAAAGTTAAGATATTTCTGGAAAATAAATGCATTCATTTTCTGGTTCTACTAAGACTGTTGCTTCAACCCTCTGTCTGATATCAGGTCTGGTAATGAAAAGGAATGCTAAGCAGTCGGCTACAAGAGGCCAACTTCCTTATGTTCTTCTTTGCTTTGTGAAATCACATGGTTATTAGCAGTCAGATGCCCAATCATTACTATCTTTCTTTGTTTATTGATAATCTGAAGGTAATTAACTTTACTCACCTTAATTTCGATAGAGCTGAAGAAGTGTGCTTGTAGGTCTTTAACTCTCAAGCTCTAGGCAAAAAGTCACTGCTCTGAGACACCCCACTCATTTTCCCTCTGGCTATGCCAGGGTCATGCATTAAAAAGAAGATATTTGCATCCTATTTGTCACTTGATCAGGAAGCAGCCACACCGTCACTAATGGGCATGGCCCCAGAGTATGATGGGCCCACTATGGTAGGAGTGGAAGAAAGGGAGACTAAGAAACTCTGCTTGGCATTGAATAAACCATGGTCAGGCCCAGCCAGTTTCCCTCGTGACATAGGCCACACCACTGTAAAAATGGGAATCAAGCAAATCAGCTTTTATTATTTATCTACATAGATCAGGCAATTATTTATTAAAACCTCAAATGTTCTCCAAGGGCATTGTTCGTCTCCTAGGCAGAAGTAGTAGAAATCTTAGCCATTAAATATAATAAAGTCTTGACCACTTTTTGCTTTGAATATTGTTTTATCTGGAAAAAAAGTATAATTCTTTTGTGAAAGTAGAATGGGTTTCTTTTTGAGCCCAATGAGTGCTATTCTCCATGGCCACTGGTTTCTTTGTCCTGGACTCAAAGATGAGGCAGAGATCAGGGCACAGTCAACCCAGCCGGCCCTGGGAAGGCAGGGAGCACGCCTCCCTTCACCTTTGCCTCCGTGGTAACCTCTACGCACACGCCTGTTCAGATAAGATTATTTTCTACACCCATAGTCTATGGCCGGAAGAGGATTTGCTTGAACACTTATTGAAACTCTGGAAGGTCTACTTTTTGTGAGTTAAAGTCCCCTTTGGAGGAGCCATATCACACTGGGCAGAGGTGTAGGGAACTTTTTGCCTTTTAAATTTCTCCATGAAAAAAATTAACTAACAAAGCAGAAAGAGAACACTGTGAAAACTCTTGTCAAATGTCTTTTACATCCACAGCTAAAACATTCCTCCTCAAAGCAGAGTGGTAGTTAAATAGATCTGGTTAGTTGAATACCAAGTTAACTTTTCAACATTTTTTTTCAGACGCTGAATCAATTTGTAACATTAAGAGCACTGTTTTAAAAATGCAAATCCCAATGTCCAAGGTAGAACACAGCCCTTCTCGTACTACATGATGATACACATGCTTCTCTGTTTATAGAACTTGCACATTCATCACATGAAGAATGGTTTCTTGGGGAATTTTATCTAAAAAATTAATATGATGAGCCACAGAAACCACTGACAAATGAAATTCACAAAGTCGCTTCTGTATATTGAAGGGAAGAAGGACATTGAGTAGAAAGGAAGGTACCGAGTCCTCAAGAACATTTTCTAATAAATCTCCAAGAGTTTATACACATCGTTGCATCTAATGAAATATAATTTGTCAAATTTTAACAAAAATGTTTATTCCAAATCCTGCCCTTTGTGAATTTTTTGGCTTTCATTTTTAAAATCATATGTGATATATGTTTATTCGACAAAAGCAAGAACTACAGACAAGCAAAAGAAAACTGTTAACATTTTGGTGAACATACCTTTAGATTTTTTTCAAATTACACATGCAGGTGTTTATTTTCACAAAAATGAGTTCACATGCTGTGCATACGCGTCTGTAATCTATGGCTCTCATGTCACAAACACCTGGAGCCACCTGCCTCTGAGGTCCTTCAAAGTTCCGCTCCCTAAGCTGGACTCCAGCGCATCCTAACAAAGTTAAAAAACCCTGTTTTGATGACTCACACTTTTGTCATCTCCCGATCAGTTTCTTCTGAGACAATACTTGGTTCCTGATCAAGTTTGGACCTGCCTTTCTCCTTCTATCTGCTTCTGTCCCTTCCTTGTACTTCCCTCTTCTCCTAGAGTAGCCTAGATTCTAAACTGAAGGCATGTCTATGGTGAGGACTAATTTTTAGAAATGGAACGTCTCTCGCCTTGTATTAGGACAATAAGTCAACAGGGCTCCAGGGCCACTGTTCACTCAACCGCCTGTCCAGCGACTAGCAAACTCGGCTCTGCCTACCCACATTTAAGGGAAATTCAGTTGGGAAGGTTTTTTTTGTTTTTTGTTTTTTGTTATTTTTTTTAAAATTTTATTTATTTATTTATTTATGGCTGTGTTGGGTCTTCGTTTCTGTGCGAGGGCTTTCTCTAGTTGCGGCAAGTGGGGGCCACTCTTAATCGCGGTGCGCGGGCCTCTCACTATCGCGGCCTCTCTTGTTGCGGAGCACAGGCTCCAGACGCGCAGGCTCAGCAATTGTGGCTCACGGGCTTAGTCGCTCCGCGGCATGTGGGATCTTCCCAGACCAGGGCTCGAACCCGTGTCCCCTGCATTGGCAGGCAGATTCTCAACCACTGCGCCACCAGGGAAGCCCCTGTTTTTTTTTTTTTAATAAACAAAATAAAATTCGATCCTAAAGCTAGAAACCAGAAATCTATTTCCATAGAGAAGCTGGTGCGGTTTGGCTGGACACTAATATATCACTACCTACATAGAATAGATGCATCAATTTGCTTACCAAATAGCTCAGGCTGCCTATTTCCATAAACACATGAGACTAGAAAGATTAAAGTGCAGGGGAGGCCAAAAAAAAAAAAAAAAACTGTCAGAAATCAGTACAGTATTTTCTATAAGGAAGTCAGCAACCATTGTGTAACTTTTAAACATAAATGGTGCATGCTAAATTAACCAGACTTGGAATCACTGTGGTTACTTAGCATTTATAAGGAAACGATATCATGAGAGTAAGGAGTTGAAGCCTGCACATCTATTCAGCACACTTGATGTTGGGCCTACAGTGTGCTTGAGTGACAATGAACGGGTTTGAGAGATGGTTTCAGTAGCTCAGGGATATGCAAGCTTGCTGACTTCTGGTAGCCTCAGAAGCCTTCGAAGAGGTGATAGGACTGCCACTCATGCACTGTCACCCTGACCAAGCCCCTTCCGTGCTGTAAATGTTAGTTTTCTCACCTGTAAAATGAAACGGGTAACAGCTCTTTCACTTTATGTGACTTAAATGAGAAACTTTATGTGAAAATACTGGGCACGCTATGGGTACCCATAATTTATTTATGATTAAAAGAGAAAAAGGTGGAGAGAAACAACTCAAGTTAGAGAGGAGTCCTTACTCTTTGCTACGAAAGGCCCGAGGAAGGAAAAGTTATTATTTTTCTTAAGATAATTGAGAAAGATATTATGGAAGGGAGGGCATTCAAATTGGACCTTGAAGGATGTAAGTGATCGCGGTGATGATAATCCTGGCTAACATTTAAGGAGGGCTCACCAAGTGCCAGGTGCTCTTTAAAGAACCTTAAAAAGATGCATTTGTTTACTGGTCACAACCGCCCTATGGGGTAGGCCATAAACAGCCCCATCCTGTGGGGTAAGTTGTAACAAAGCCCCCCTACTGGGTAGGTTGCAACATCATTCCCTGCTTACAGCTGATGACGCTCTCACAGATAAGTAAACCGCCCAGGCCGCACTGCAAGTGCGCAGGAGCTGGGGTCTGAATCCAGGCAGTCTAACTCCATAGCCCATATTCATTTTATTTTATGTTGGAGAAATTTAAAAAAAATGTTTAATTGAAGTATAGTTGATTTACAATATTATATTAGTTTCAGGTGTACAGCATACTGATTCAATATTTTTTAGATTATATTCCTTTTAAAGTTATTACAAAACAATGGCTCTATTTCCCTGTGCTGTACAATATATCCTTGTTGCTTATCCATTCTTTTTTATTGAAGTATAGTTGATTTACAATATTGTGTTAGTTTCAGGTGTAGAGCACAGTGATTCATATATATATATATTCTTTTTCAGATTCTTTTCCCATCTAGGTTATTACAGAATATTGAGTAGAGTTCCCTGTGCTATACAGTAGGTCCTTGTTGTTTATCTATTTTATATATAGTAGTGTGTATATGTTAATCCCAAACTCCTAGTGTATCCCTCCCTGCCCTTTCCCCTTTGGTAACCATAAGTTTGTTTTCTATGTCTGTGCCCAGCCCATATTCTTGACCACAACGCAGATGTTAGAGAAGGATATGCCAGCTGTGTGACGCTCCTAATCAGAGAAGGCTCTAACCTAAATGTAGGAAGGCAGCCACAGGGTGTCAAAGGTGGTAGGAACCCTAGAAGTCATTTTAGAGATGCAACACTGAGCCCTGGCAGCCTAGGTGACTTAGCCAGAATCGCGACACTGTGACTAGAGAGACACAGCCCAGGGAGCCAGATTACTGGTGTCCTGCCTGGGACACTTGCCCACACCATCACGGCAATAAATACACTAAAAGAGATCTATGTGTTCAGCTAAATGTATGATAGCCTTGCTAAAGCCTGTGGTCTGGTAGAACTAGGCATAAATTTGAGCCTTACCAGATACACGCAAGGGAGCCTTTATTGGAAATATCAGAAAGCCGTGACCTATAAATAATCTTTCAGCAGGAACTTCTAAAGCAGTGTTAAGTAGCAAAACTCTAGCCCACGTTTTGAAAATAGGTAAGAACATACAACCTCAGAAGTTGGAATAAATTCTAAGTGGTGCAGAAGGGGAGCAGGAGTCAAGAAAGGAAGGGAGAAAGGTATGTATAGTTAATTGGGTCCATTGGATAGTTCCCTCAATTAAAATGTATGTTCCCTGACTGGCTCAGGATGGTGCCTTTAAAGCTTTATTTTTTAGAGTTGAGAGGTGAGGGTAGCAATTCCTTACCCCTTTATTTGATTTGGTTATCCTCCCTTACTTTACATATCATTTACCTAAGATTTTGATAAGTGTCAAGATATTAAAATAATACATGTGGTGGGAGGGCAGTGGAGCGGGGAGGGCGGGAAGGAAAGGGAAGACGCTCCAAGTGCGGACTGGGATGGGGGCTCCGAAAGCCAAAATGGTGGACCTGTGGCAAACTTGACCTTCAGATATTTGCCAAAGGCCAGGCCTGCTTACCTTCCTGCTAAATAACTGAACAAAATATGATGGTAAGTTAAACAGGAACAGAAAGCTTAACTCAGAATCAGGTCAAGTGGTTCAAAAATATAACTCTTAAGATGCTGGCCAAAGACAAATACCAGCTCCACAGAACCTGACAAATCCCCGTTTCATAGGACATTTTGCAGGCGAGAGAAAGTTACAGTTGATCTCGGCATGATACGGACAGAAATCCTTTAACATTGACACTTGAATCCAGCATTTTGAAACACCATACCTTGGTTGCTCCAAAATGAATTTATGGAAAGCACACACTTTAGGAAGCCATTTTTGCACAGAGAATGCCAATGCCTTTCCTGTTAGAGCTAACATTTGCTTTTGGTGTGAAATTCATCTTCAGTGCCTCATAGAGCTTTGCTAAGCCCTTTCCTTCTTTTCAGCAGCCTCTTTCCTTCCGCTCCCTCCCCTCTGCCCAGCGCACCCCTCTGGGCACCTTCCTTAGAAGAAAAGCAAAAAGTGATAAATTCACGTCCTAATACCTCATGCTGAATTAGTTTAACACAACACTGCTAAGGATACAGGTTGGTGTGGACAAAAGCACCAAGCTTTGGTGGGTTCAAATCCCTGCCCTGTCTCTATGCAACGCGGCATGTTACTTCACCCTGCTGAACCTCAGCTTCCCCATCTGTAAAGGGAGTAAAACAACAGCCACCTGAAAGGGTTATGAGGAGTCGAGAGAAAATGGCGGTACAATGCCTAGCACCCTAGTAGATGTTCCAGAAACCTGTACCCCTTCCCCTCATCACTCTGTAGGCAAAGTTTTTAAAAAGACCATAGCAAAGTTTAAAAGCTGGAGACAACGAGATGACCTCAACATAAACTTTTAGTCTTCACCCTCCTTCCCCCAGCCCCCTGGGGATAGGCGATACTGGGAGGGGAAGACTCCGCACGCCTTCTCTAGTCAACAAGCCCCTGCTCCGTGGCTGTTACAACCTTTCAATCCTGGGACTGGTTACCTTAAAATCAGTTTGACTGTGTATCTGTGCCACCGATTTCTACGAATCAGTACATGGATGTTACTCCAAGTGTGGCCCACGGACAGGCAACAGGCAGTAGCAGCCTACCCTGGGCGCTCGTTTGAAATTCGTACTCTCAGATCCCACCCCAGCCCTAGTGCATCAGAATCTGCATTTTAGTGAGATACCCAGGTGACTTATGTGCACACGAGAGTTTGAAAAGCAATGACCTAGACCACATTATAGTTGTACTGCTTTTTAAATCCAATGAAACCATCATGGTCTGCGAGAACTTTCAAAATTCTATGTATGTGGCTGCAACTGTGTGTTCACCTCCCTCCCATCTTTCTACCTCCATCTAGAATACCCGCAGGCCCCTGACTTAGGGGGACTTCAGGAAGCTAAGAATAAATATTCGTAGCAAAAAAAAAAAAAAAACCGTCATAAAGCACAGATAAATAAAAGAAGGCATGACTAACATTTCTTTGTCTTTTTGGGAGCAGTTACGAAGCCAATATGAAAAGTCACAGAAGGACCTATAATGGAAAATAATCTGAAAAAGGATAGATTTATATATATATGTGTATATATATATGTATGACTGAATCACTTTACTGTACACCTGAAACTAACACAACACTCTAAATCGACTACACTTCAATTAAAAAAGTTAATAAAGGGGAAAAAAAGAAAAGTCCTCGAAGGGCAATGGCTTAAGAATAGTATGGAGAAAATCAGCAGAGGAATAGACACAAAGCTAGATCAAGCTGATGGTGATGTACACACAACCCGACAGGTTCCCTGAACGAGATCTTGAGCTAGGAGGGAATTTCCAGTGACTCTTCTATAGCAGGCCCCCGAATGACATGGTCCCATCCAAAGCCCCCAGAGGAGCCCCAGCAATTTCACCTTCATAATTTTGCACTATTTTTCTTAAAGCACCCCCCTCCCCCCAAGTTTGTGAACTTCAGGCTCTACAACACCCAGATCCGAACCTATTTTCCTGTAGGACATGACACTGTAGAGCCACCTGCCCTTCCACGCACCATTTTGCCTGGCTCTGCTGCCCGGGTCCACGGCGGTGAGGTCGCTCTGCTCTTGTAGGGACACAGCCGCAGCTGTCCTGCTTCCAGCAGCCGCAAATTGCCTCACATTTTCCCGGCTGCTGGGTCAGAAATGGCTACATTACTCAGTGCCCCCCAAACGTTTATTGTCCTGCAAGGTCTTACACAATCCCACAGGAAACCGCGCTCAACGCTTAGCCAATACTTGTTGACCTGATTGAGCGCAACAAAAACGGAGACAAAAGCATATTTCATAAAGGTTCCAACTTTGATAACTACAGCTCCTGCTTTTCCCAGGCAGCTCTCGGGTACATGTGATAACCTGTCTTTGTTTGGAGAGTTCTGCACTGGAAAGGACGAGAAAACATCTCGGCAAAAGCCCGCTTGTGACGCTGACTTCTCTCACACGAGTCAGGAAACCATGAGGTAACGCCAAAGTGTGCAGAGAATAAGCAATGAAAACTTCAACTCAACACTGGACCGAGGGAGGTCAGAGGATATGAGAGAGAAGGACAATCAAATGATGGAAAAGGAGCACATTTCCACAGCTTAAATTAAGAAATCCAGAAATGGAAGAGAGATGGGTTTGGCTCACGTACCATGCACCAAGAGTGCAGTGAAAGAATGTGATTATCACTTGACTGATTTATGATGATCACTCTAATGATTTATGACATCACAACTTTTAAATTTTATTTTTTATTAAAAAAGTTTTTTATTGAAGTATACTTGATTTACAATGTTGTGTTAGTTTCAGGTGTACAACAAAGTGATTCAGTTATACATACATATATATATATTCTTTTTCCAATTCTTTTCCATTATGGTTTATTACAGGATATTGAATATAGTTCCCTGTGCTATACAGTAGGTCCTTGTTGTTTATCTGTCTTATATACAGTAGTGTGTATCTGTTCATCCCAAACTCCTAATTTATCCCTCCCCCCCTTTCCCCTAGGGTAACCATAAGTTTGTTTTCTATGTCTGTGAGTCACAATATCATGGCTTTATTCATTCTACCGTCTTCTCCAGTGCACACTGACTGTATGCAATCTGTAATAAGTCTAATGACATTTTAGGCTCAGCTATGGATGGCTGAGAAAATTAATCATCCTTTTGGCACGCATTGACACACTATATTAGCTTATAAATTGTTGGCTACTTTAACTTATTTGTAAACGTCTGTGTTGTGATGAAATCTTGGGTGGGCAGAGGATGGTGAAGCCACTGACTTTCACAGAGGTATTCTTTTGAGTGGACACAGGATGAGCATCATTTCTTTTTTTTTTTTTTTAACATCTTTATTGGAGTATAATTGCTTTACAATGGTGTGTTAATTTCTGCTTTATAACAAAGTGAATCAGTTATACATATACATATGATCCCATATCCCCTCCCTCTTGCTGAGCATCATTTCTATTCATTCATTCAGTCTTACTGAGAACCTACCATCTACCAAGCATTCTGTTAGGAGGTCTAGGGACACAGCAGTAAACAGAACAGCGGCAGCCCACATCTTCAGGAGGCTTATGTCCAGTGGAGGAAGGACTACAAGTAAAGATTTAATTACAGTAGAGTGTCTGAAAAATAAATATTTCTATTTGAAACTGGAATTTGGGGAACGACAGAGTCCTTCAGAACAATTCAAAAGAGGAGAAATTACACCCTGATAGCAAATAAATCACTGGTGGATTCCACATAGGTCTCCATCCTCTAGGAATCAAGTAGGCAGTCATTCGAGAAATTGATGGTGAAGCAGAGTGACAGTGGCAAAGCAACTTGGCCAAATAAATTAATTCTACACTCTGCTAATTCACTACCTTTCCCACATGGCGATTTGTATTTACTCTGCTGTTTAAACATGGTAGCATGGCTGAAGATCAATTCTAGAATAAAAAGTCAGTTTAGGGGAGGAGAGGAGGACGTGGCAGAACGCTGAAAACACCTAGGCACGATCTCTTGGGATTCTCATCCCTTCTTGGGGCTTGAAACACTCAAGGGCAGCTGGGAGGAGTGGTTTCCTCTGAGTCAAAATGTCCCAGATTTATGTATTTATTGTATTCATTCACTTCCTCTGCGACTTCTCCGGAACTTTTCTTGGGCTCTGTATTTTCCATGTCTTCAGTCCAATTCTAACTTGTTGTGGCAACCTGCTATTTCCATTATGTGATTTAATTTGCTTGAATTATGGTCTGCGTTGTCACCTCTACCCCGGGAGACCCATTGGAATTTTCTCTGAGCTTCTCTGCGTGAGCTTTTAGCACGCAACAAGTTTGTGCAGGGCTGCAGCATGGGGTGATTTGGCTTCACGATGTAAACAAGCTTGTTCAGTTGGGAGCAGTAGTGCTTACATTTTTAGAACAAGAAAGAACCTGATAGGATCCATTGTGTGTGTGTGTGTGTGTGTGTGTGTGTGTGTGTGAGAGAGAGAGAGAGAGAGAAAGGGAGAGGGAGAGGGAGGGAGAGAGAATGTGTCTGTCTGTGTTTCTTCTGGCTTCGAGTGACGTCTATTTTTCTCTTACTTTAAAATATTCATTTGACTCGTGGCTTTAAACACCATCTATATACTTATGGTTCCAAATTTCAGCCAGGTCCTCTCCCCTGAATTCCAGACTTGTATTCGACTGTCAGTTTGTCCATCTATACTTGGAATATCTAATAACCGTGCCAAACGTAACATGTCCAAAGGTGACCTCCCGACTAACCCCACAAACCAGCTCCTCCTACAGGCTTTCCTTCTCAGCGAAGAGCAAATGTAGCCTTCCAGTTGCTCAGGCCAAAGAATGTGGACTCACCCTTGACTTTTACCCTTCTTTCACACCCAGCATCTGATCCATCACGAAATATGGTTAGCCATATTGTCAAAATATATCCCAAATTTGGCCACTTTTCACCACCCCTACTGCTACCTACTGGTCTAAGTTGCCACCATCCGTCATCTGGAATATTGTGCTCGCCTCCTGCCTGCTCTTCCTGCTTCCACACTTGCCGCCTGCTGTCTGTTCTCCACTGACTAGCCAGAATGATGCTTTCACGTGTAAGTCAAAGCTGGCCACTCCTCCCGTCTGAACTCTCCAATGGTTCCCCTCTTCTGGTCCCCTAGTACTGTCTCTAACATCATCTTATGATTCTTCTACCTCACATTGCCACTCCTACAATATTCTGAGCACCACCTGCCCCAGGGCCTTTGTCCAGGCTGTTTCCTTTACTTGGCAAACCATCACAGACATCTGACTGGTTCGTTTCCTCATCTCCAGGCTCTGCTTCAAATGGCATCTTCCTAATGAGCCCTACCTAGACCATCTTGTTACTACCACACCTCGCTCCACCCAGCACTCCCAATCTCCCTTACTCTGCTCTACTTTTTCTTTTTTTCATAGCACCTAACACCTTAAAACTGACTACATAATTTAGTTATTTATTACCTTTAATATCTGTCTCTCCTCCCTGAGGGGTAAGCCCACAAGGGCTCTGATAGCTTCCCTCTGCAGCCTGAGCTTTTTTCATGGGGATCTCTTCACTGGGGGTGTCACTCCGTCACCTCCTGCTCTCATGTGTCCTGGTGCTAAAATAATCTACTTGGAGGTTGGGATCTGATGTGAATAGTTTACACTTACTGGAATCAAAGATGAATGTGTCATCTCTCCTAAGGATGCTTGCATATTAAACCTCAGGTTCAATGGTGGAACCTGAGGTTTTTCTTCATGAAAGGAGATTGTGAGTGGAGGGTGAGGGTGGACACAGAAAGGTTTGTTTTTTGTTTGTTTGTTTGTTTTTCTTTTTTCTTTTTTTTTTTGGCCATGCTGCACGGCTTATGGGATCTTAGTTCCCTGACCAGGGATCAGACCTTGGCCCTTGGCCGTGAGGGACCGCCAGGGAATTCCCTGTTGTGTGGTTTTGTTGTGCCCTTTCCCGACATCCATGAAATCTTTACACAGACTGTTGGCATTTTATCAATTTCACTCCTGTTTTCTAGTGGAAGGTAAGGATTTGAGGTCTAGATGGGGTTGGCAAACTACTTCCACCACCTGTTTTGGGAAATAAGATTTATTGGAGTGCAGCCACGGTCATCCGTTCACGTATTGGGTGAGGCTGCCCTCCTTCTCCAGCGGCAGAGTTGAGTCGTTGCGACAGAGGCCATATGCCCACAAAGTCTCAAATATTTACTGTCTGGCCTACATAGAAAAAATTTGCCAACTCATGCTCTAGAAGAATCCTGCCAGCTGTGGAAGTGACCTAGTAGCTTGGAATTTAGCTCAACAGCTCAATTCAATAGATCGTCACTGAACTGTATTGTGTACAAGGTGCCAGTTGGAAGCAAAGGAAGTGGGCAAAGGGGAGATCTTTATGGAGCCCTTCCAGCTACGATTCCCACTTCGATTCAAATGATTTTTTCCCAAAACTTTATTATGAATAATTTCAAAATACAGAAAAGTTTTAAAAAAGTATGGTGAACACCCAAACAGCACTAGATTCTACAATTACATTTTATTATATCTGCTTTGTCATCTATCTGTTTATCCACCCTCTATCCATCCATCAGTCCCCCTTATTGGTATTACTACTATTAGTGTTATTATTTGCTGCATTCAAAGTAAGTCACAGACATCAGTGGACTTCATACGTGAACACCTCAGAGTACATAACATCAACTGGAGGATAATTCAAATTAGCCTTTTATTTTATTTATTTTTAGTTATTTTCTTTTTATTGGAGTATAATTGCTTTACAATGTTTTGTTAGTTTCTGCCACACAGCGAAGTGAATCAGCCATACGCATACACACGTCCCCTCCCTCTTGGACCTCCCTCCCACCCCACACCCCATCCCACCCATCTAGGCCATCACAGAGCACCGAGCTGAGCTCCCTGTGCTATACAGCAGGTTCCCACTAGCTAGCTATTTTACACATGGTAGTGTATTTATGTCAAACCTAATCTCCCAGTTCATCCCACCCTCCCCTTCCCACCCTGTGTCCATACGTCTGTTCTCTACGTCTGCCTTTCTATTCCTACCCTGCAAATAGGTTCATCTGTGACATTTTTCTAGATTCCACATATATGCGTTAATATACGATATTTGTTTTTTAGCCTTTTAATTTAACTCCAACCCTGTGATCTTGAAAGCAGCCTTCATTTGGCCAGAAGACACAGTCTTACACAAGCTGAAAACTGAGAAAGGTTATCAGGATAACTGAGGTAAGTATCATTCACCTACATTTCTCCATTTCCCTGGTTCAGAGATGAATCGGCCTTTCAGGGCTGAGAATGTTTTGCATGTGATCAATTCTAGGAAAGTTCTGTGGCTCAAAGGAGAGGGTCATAAGCTATTCTTTTCTGGCACGCTGCCAAAAACCCATGGGAAAGACAATTACGTGTTTCATGCACTGGCTGATCACATGTAGCCTCTGGGTCAGAACCCTGGCCGATGGACCAGACCACATCCATGCAGATTGCTCTCACGAGGGTGGAAACAGGAGTCACGTATACACATCTTTTCTGGATATTTTTGGATGTCCTCGACCACAAGCACATTAATGCCCTTCATAAATGAATGTTTACAAAATAATCAGTCCCTTACTTGGAGACATTTCCTGGGTCCAGAGAGTCTGAATCCCTAATATGGAATATTCTAAAGATATTTGTTATTTAATGAACAGCAGTTACCATGCCCTGGGAGGCAAATTACCGAAACCTGATCAATCTGCAAGAAAGATTTTTTTTTTAAGAAAGATTTTTTGAGTTGACTGCTTGAAGGAGAAAAAAAATTGCAAATGATGAAATGTATAAGATGTCCATATATTTCTATAAAGTATATTTTTGAGAAGAAAGTCAGTCAGTCATCCAGGAGAAGAAAATAAAATTTTGGAATGAGAAAGGAAAACAGATCACATAAAATATGTTGATAACATGAGTGTCTTCAAGGATAACGGTGTTACTGGGAATCACTGAGCGATTGATGGCGTATCTACACGCTCATATATCCAGCTGCCTATTTAGCATCTCCAACTGGATGGCAAATGACAGTGTGAAAAGCGCTCAAAGCTCCATGTATGAAGTCACATTTCTCATCTCAAAAGCCAGCCTTGTTACAGTGAAACATTACATGCTGCATATTCCCTTTGTAAAAATTTGCCCCCCACCTTTGTTTTTCCTCATTTTAAGTCTTCTAGCTTTTCAGGTCTGCTCTTTTTTTCCCTTTTTTTCTGCAGCAGCCCACAAACAGACTTCCCTGCCTTACCCTGACAATGCACGCCCTTGGACTTAGCTTCTCCCCATGACTGGCTACCCAAAGTCAAGAAGGAAGGGAAGCTCTTCTGCCTGTTTCAGTTTCAGAGGTGGAGGGGATTCTGAGTCCCAGGGAAGGTTCTGAAAAGGTGATAAAATGAAAGCATCCTCAAGAGTATGGCAAGTCCAATATAGAAGTGGGTAAAAATGCACAGCGATGCCATTCTCTCCTGTTTTCTTGTATTAGGAAGCTGTCCTAAATGCTACATGTAACAGAGGAAACTTTCAGGACACCTGTGCTTCAGAGATTACTGCTCTGGCCAGTGGGACGCAACATTTCATCTCTCAAGTCTAGTTTAATAAATTTTTATCTTACTGGATGGCTGCTTGCCTTGGTACTAACATTTAAATGAACAGATCCGCTTTCTGAAAGGGTAAAATTTTTTTTTAACATCTTTATTGGAGTATAATTGCTTTACAATGTTGTGTTAGTCTCTGCTTTATAACAGAGTGGATCAGCTCTACATATACATATATCCACATATCTCTTCCCTCTTGTGTCTCCCTCCCTCCCACCCTCCCTATCCCACCCCTCTAGGTGGTCACAAAGCACTGAGCTGATCTCCCTGTGCTATGTGGCTGCTTCCCACTAGCTATCTATTTTACATTTGGTAGTGTGTATATGTCCATGCCACTCTCTCACTTCGTCCCAGCTTACCCTTCCCCCTCCCCGTGTCCTCAAGCCCATTCTCTACGTCTGAGTCTTTATTCCTGTCCTGCCCCTAGGTTCTTCAAACTTTTTTTTTCTTTAGATTCCAAATATTTGTGTTAGCATAAGATATTTGTTTTTCTCTTTCTGACTTACTTCACTCTGTATGACAGACTCTAGGTCCATGCACCTCACTACAAATAACTCAATTTCGTTTCTTTTTATGGCTGAGTAATATTCCATTGTATATATGTGCCACATCTTCTTTATCCATTCATCTGTCGATGGACACTTAGGTTGCTTCCATATCCTGGCTATTGTAAATAGTGCTGCAGTTAACACTGTGGTGCATGACCCTTTTTGAATTATGGTTTTCTCTAGGTATATGCCCAGTCGTGGGATTGCTGGGTCGTATGGTAGTTCTATTTTTAGTATTTTAAGGAGCCTCCATACTGTTCTCCATAGTGGCTGTATCAATTTACATTCCCACCAACAGTGCAAGAGGGTTCCCTTTTCTCCACACCCTCTCCAGCATTTATTGTTTGTAGATTTTTTGATGATGGCCATTCTGACTGGTGTGAGATGATACCTCATTGTAGTTTTGATTTGCATTTCTCTAATGATTAGTGATGTTGAGCATCCTTTCATGTGTTTGTTGACAATCTGTATATCTTCTTTGGAGAAATGTCTATTTAGGTCTTCTGCCCATTTTTGGATTGGGTTGTTTGTTTTTTTGAAATTGAGCTGCATGAGCTGCTTGTAAATTTTGGAGGTTAATCCTTTGTCAGTTGCTTCATTTGCAAATATTTTCTCCCATTCTGAGGGTTGTCTTTTCATCTTGTTTATGTTTTCCTTTGCTGTGCAAAAGCTTTTCAGTTTCATTAGGTCCCATTTGTTTATTTTTGTTTTTATTTCCATTTCTCTAGGAGGTGGGTCAAAAAGGATCTTGCTGTGATTTGTGTCATAGAGTGTTCTGCCTATTTCCTCTAAGAGTTTTATAGTGCCTGGCCTTACATTTAGGTCTTTAATCCATTTTGAGTTTATTTTTGTGTATGGTGTTAGGTAGTGTTCTAATTTCATTCTTTTACATGTAGCTGTCCAGTTTTCCCAGCACCACTTATTGAAGAGGCTGTCTTTTCTCCATTGTATGTTCTTGCCTCCTTTGTCATAAATTAGGTGCCCATATGTGCATGGGTTTATCTCTGGGCTTTCTATCCTGTACCATTGATCTATATTTCTGTTTTTGTGCCAGTACCATACTGTCTTGATTACTGTAGCTCTGTAGTATAGTCTGAAGTCAAGGAACCTGACTCCTCCAGCTACGTTTTTCTTTCTCAAGATTGCTTTGGCTATTCAGGGTCTTCTGTGTTTCCATACAAATTGTGAAATTTTTTGTTCTAGTTCTGTGAAAAATGCCTTTGGTAGTTTGATAGGGATTGCACTGAATCTGTAGATTGCTTTGGGTAGTATAGTCATTTTCACAATGTTGATTCTTCCAATCCAAGAACATGGTATATCTCTCCGCTTGTATCATCTTTAATTTCTTTCATCAGTGTCTTATAGTTTTCTGCATACAGGTGTTTTGTCTCCTTAGGTAGGTTTATTCCTAGGTATTTTATTCTTTTTGTTGCAGTGGTAAATGGGAGTGTTTCCTTAATTTCTCTTTCAGATTTTTCATCATTAGTATATAGGAATGCAAGAGATTTCTGTGCATTAATTTTGTATCCTGCTACTTTACCAAATTCACTGATTAGCTCTAGTACTTTTCTGGTAGCATCTTTAGGATTCTCTATGTATAGTATCATGTCATCTGCAAACAGTGACAGCTTTACTTCTTGTTTTCCAATTTAGATTCCTTTTATTTCTTTTTCTTCTCTGATTGCTGTGGCTAAAACTTCCAAAACTATGTTGAATAATAGTGGTCAGAGTGGACCACCTTGTCTTCTTCCTGATCTTAGAGGAAATGGTTTCAGTTTTTCACCATTAAGAGCGATGCTGGCTGTGGGTTTGTCATATAGGCCTTTATTATGTTGAGATAAGTTCCCTCTATGCCTACTTTCTGCAGGGTTTTTTTTATCATAAATAGGTGTTGAATTTTGTCGAAAGCCTTTTCTGCATCTATTGAGATGATCATATGGTTTTTCTCCTTCAATTTGTTAATGTGGTTTATCACATTGATTGATTTGCATATATTAAGGAATCCTTGCATTTCTGGGATAAACCCCACTTGATCATGGTGTATGATCCTTTTAATGTGCTGTTGGATTCTGTTTGCTAGTATTTTGTTGAGGATTTTCTCATCTATGTTCATCAGTGATATTGGCCTGTAGTTTTCTTTCTTTGTGACATCTTTGTCTGGTATTGGTATCAGGGTGATGGTGGCCTCCTAGAATGAGTTTGGGAGTGTTCCTCCCTCTGCTATATTTTGGAAGAGTTTGAGAAGGATAGGTGTTAGCTCTTCTCTAAATGTTTGATAGAATTCTCCTGTGAAGCCATCTGGTCCTGGGCTTTTGTTTGTTGGAAGATTTTTAATCACAGTTTCAATTTCAGTGCTTGTGATTGGTCTGTTTATATTTTCTATTTCTTCCTGGTGCAGTTTCGGAAGGTTGTGGTTTTCTAAGAATTTGTCCATTTCTTCCAAGTTGTCCATTTTATTGTCATATAGTTGCTTGTGGTAATCGCTCATGATCCTTTGTATTTCTGCAGTGTCAGTTGTTACTTCTCCTTTTTCATTTCTAATACTATTGATTTGAGTCTTCTCCCTTTTTTTCTTGATGAGTCTGGCTAATGGTTTATCAATTTTGTTTATGTTCTCAAAGTAAAAGAGTAAATATTTGTAAGAGTTTTTTTTTTAGGCCAAAGAGCTTTGAAAATCCATCTCATCTGTTTTCTTGCATAAAAGCATATTTTCCAGTTATCTATTATCATGAAACAAATGACCTGGAAACTGAGTGGCTTGAAATAACCATGTTTATCTGCTCACAAGTATGTGGGTCTGGAAGTTGGGAAGCACACAGTTGGGTGTTCATGTCTTAGCCACGTGGCGTCAGCTGGGGCAGCTGGGCCTGGAAGAGCCACTTCCCAGATGGCTTGTTTGTCTGTATGTCTGGTGCCACAGTGTCCTTGGCCTCTGTCTCCTTCCTCACGTGGCGTTTCTTCCTGCAGGACCTCTCCTCCACATGGCGTGGGCTTCGCCCAGAAAGCTGGTCTCAGAGTCCTCACTCTTCCTACCTGGCAGCTGGCTTCCCAAAGGCAGGAAGCAGAAGCTGGCAGGCCATTTCAGAGCCACGCCCAGAAGTGGCAGACTGCCCCTTCCACCGTATTCCATCGGTCAGAGCAGCCAAAGGCCCTGCCTAGACTTAAGAGGAAGAGAAGTAAACTCCACTTGTGATGGGGGGAGTGTCAAGGTCACATTGAAGAAGAAGACAAGTGTATATGGGAGATACTGTCGGAGCCATCTTAGGAAAATAGAATCTTCCAAAGGAAGAGAAACGATGACTCTGGTCAACAGTGTGTAGTCGTGATGACTGCCAAGTCAAACTTCTCACCCAGACTTGAGGGAACAGACAGGCAACGCTTCCTAGAGGGAGTGATGTGGAAACTGAGAGCTGAAAGATGAATGGCAATAGGCCAGATCAAGGAGAAAGAAAGTTCCAGGCAGAGGCACAGCAAGCTGACAAGAGAGTGAATGCACATTCGAGAGCCTAAAGAAGTTGAGCATAATGGAAGGAGGGGCTGCTGTGTGTGTGTGTGTGTCCATCCTCGCGCAAGTGTCAGCATGCTGAGGGCGAGGCTGGGTTAAAGACATCACAGCTCCTTCTCTTGAGGGCAGTGAAGGTTTTAGGCTGTTACTCCATTTCCCTGTGACGTGGAGAATGGCTTGGCTATCAGAGAAGATGGATGGTGGCAGTCAAAATGGGAAGCACTGGATATATTGCTACTTAAGAGATAATAGGAGCAGAATCCACAAGATTTCAAGGTGGAATAGTGATAGCTTGAGTTTCAGTCTCAGGCAATTGGCTAAACATTGAACTTTTTGGTAGGGAAGGCAGAAGAAGTATTTACCAAGTTCTGCCGAGTGCCAGACAGAGCCCACGCTTCTATTTTCTTTGGAGACAGCTACAGTCGTAAGTAGAATGATGATGAGCAACAATATTATTTCATGGCACTTTTAATGTTCACGTGTATTATCTCATTAGCTTTTTAAAAACAATTTATTTAATTAATTTATTTATTTTTGGCCGCATTGGGTCTTTGTTGCTGTGCGCGGGCTTTCTCTATTTGCGGCAAGCGGGGGCTACTCTTCGTTGCGGTGCGCAGGCTTCTCACTGCGGTGGCTTCTCTTGTTGTGGAGCTCAGGCTCTAGGTGCGTGGGTCAGTAGTTGTGGCTCGCCGGCTCTAGAGCGCAGGCTCAGCAGTTGTGGCGCACGGACTTAGTTGCTCCGCGGCATGTGGGATTTTCCTGGACCAGGGCTCGAACCCGTGTCCCCTGCATTGGCGGGCGGATTCTTAACCACTGCGCCACCAGGGGGGCCTTCTCATTTAGCTTTGACTCATCGAAGTAAAGTGGGAAGGGGGGACTTGAGCCCCACTGACATATAAGGCATCAGGGGGAAAGTCCTTCTTCCTCTACGGACTGTTGTCTTAAAGCAGGGGTCTGCAAACTAGGCCTGCAGCCAAGTCTGGCCCACTACCTCGTTTTTTTAGAGCCTGCAAGCTAACAGTGGTTTTTACACTTGTAAGTACTTGAACTAAAAAACCAAAAGGAGAATAACACTTCATGACAAGTGAAAATTACATGAAATTCAAATGTCAGTAGCCATAATTAAAGTTTTATTGAAACACAGCCACACCCATTTATTTACCTGTTGTCTCTGGCTGTTCTGTTGCTACAAAGGCCAACTGGCTTGGTAGCCACAGAGAACACGTGCAAAATCGAAAACATTTACTATTCAGCACTTTCTTTCCTTCTTCAAAACCAGGCAGTGAGCTTTCTGGTGTTTACAGAACAGAAACCCGCGGAGGCTTCTGCAACTCCGCACTCCCCTGGGCACACTCTCCAATTCCCTCACCCCTTTGCAAGGAGAGAGCAGCAAGCAACTTATTTATGTAACCAACAGTTGTGTAATGCTTAGCACCTGCCCAGCTCATTTCATTCTCATCATAGCCCCATCAGGTTGTATTGTATTATCACCATGCCCATTTTACAATGGAGGAACCGGAGGCACAGAGAGGCTGAGCCACCTGCCCAAGGTCACACAGCTAGAAGTGGTGGAGGCAGGATTCAAACCCATGCCGCCGAGCTCCTCGGATTGCGTGATCAGCGGACTCCAGGTAGAGACAGGTGTCCTAGAAGGTCCAGTTGGGACCTTCGCCCTGAACAGAACACCTGCCAGGTCCAACTCCCGCTCCCAGGGCCCAGCGCGCAGCTCTAGGGGGCGGGGGGGGGGAGGGGCATCGAGGGCAGGCGGGGGCGGGGGAGCGGCGGGGGGCGGAGCGAGAGGATCCGCGCGGCGGCGGACTGTCAATCAAGGAGTATCGCCCCCGCCCAGGGCCCCAGAGACCCACACACTCCCGCCTCCCGCCTCCCTGCGGCCGCCGGCAGCGAAGTGCTGAGTCACGGTGAGGCAGCTGCGCGGCGCCCTTCGAGCCCACCTTCCCCACGCTTCCCCCGCCGCACGGGCTGCAGCAGCCGCCCTCACCGGGCGGGACTACAGGGCGCCTGCAGGGCCGGGCGGGTGCCGACGATCAGTTAGCAGGACCCCGCCCTCTCTGGCCCGCCTCAGACTCCCAGGGGAATCTCCTAGGCAGATGGCCAGAGATGCTTAAATAGTCCTCTGCAGTGGGGTGCAAGTGGCAGACAACTTTTCTTTCTGCAGACCACTGCGATCTGGTAAGTACCTCATCAGTGGTTCACGTGCATAGAATTTAATTGTAGGAGTCTGGAAAGACCCAGAAATAGTCCAAATTGGGGGGGGGGGCGGGGCGTAAAATATCAATACTTTCAAGATGCTTGTAGGTAGGTGATGACAGTTCTGTACAGCGTGGAGGATTGAGCTCATTTCAGGTGCCCCACGGCCCAGCACCCAATAAATATTTATTGATTGCCTGCCTCGGGGAGGGCACATTTAGAGTGAGCCTTGCTTGACTTCCTGGAGGGCTTTGCCGCGCACAGCGCTCAGAGTAGCGGCAGCTCACGTTCTTAGGGCGCTGACTACACTCCTTTGCGGTAGGCAGTCTTATTACTCCTATTTCGCAGGTGGAAGAACTGAGGAACAGAGAGGTTTAGCAATTGGCCTCAGGTCACACAGCTGGTACGTTGGTGAACTTGGGCTGCAGACCCAGGCTGTGTGGCTCCAGAGTATGCTTCTCGCTGAAGCATCTCTCTCGGTTTGAGTGGGAATCTTTGAAGGAAAGGATTATACCTTTGAAGAAGAGCGTTAGGAGTTGCGGGTATTGTATGCAAGCATTTGAAGTGGAAAGGGGATTGATTATACTTGTTTCGTGATATGCCGTTGAGTAGGCTTTCGACCCACAAAGAGGAAACACTTTTGGATTGGGGCTGTGGTTGGGTGCCGAAATACGGAAAGCACTGTCAAGGGCACCTCCTCCATGAGTTTCCTGTGCTCTACTTCACGTGAAAGCTCCAAGATTTCTTGCTACTTAAGTTGACCCTGAGCTTCAGGGATAGATGGGTCTTTGAATCTGATGACCCTCAAAGATCCCTTTCAGTGTCAAGGTCTTTGGCATGTTCAGGTGAGAGTCCCAGACCTCTTGGTTTTTCTCCGTGTCGCCACACAGATCTCTCTCAGCTCATGGTAGCACCTTCATCATGGGGCAGCGCGGGGTAGGGGGGAGGTCGAGGGATTTCAATCATGTAAAGCAGATAAAGTGCGCATTAGAGGTCCTTAGTGAATGCCCAACGGAGCTGTTATTACTAACCCTTGTCAAAGGTGGTCGTAGGACTACACCCGATAAACATTGTAAATCATTAGTAGGGTGCTGGGAACCTAGTTAGTACTCCCACGCGTTCACCATCGTTATGGTTGATTTAAAGCATCTAGCCCAGGTCTTGTGCAGAGTAAGCAATTTAAAAATTGTAGCTGTTAATACTTGGGGCAGGTGTGAATTTCCTATCCTATATTTTATAGTCCTTGAGTGGCCCCTCCTTGATGATTTCTGTGTTTTGTTGTTCCTCCTCTTGCCCTCCGTCCTCTACAGCTCAGCCTCAGAACACTCTCTTTTTAGCCTTGGACATGGCGTGGTCCAAAAAGGTTACCCTCTCACTACTCAGCCGGGAGCAGTCGGAAGGGGTTGGAGCGCGGGTCCGCAGAAGCATTGGCAGACCTGAGGTACGCTGGCTGGTTGGGTGGCTGTTTCCTGCTTTTTTGCAGAAAGGACTGGTGGGACCCTGAGGATACACTTGGGAAGAGAGGGCGTGAGACAATCGTGAGCTGCCCTGTGGGGTGCCTTAGGAACCAACTCTAAACTTAGCAGTTGGGGTCCTCCCCAGAGCAGCCCCAGTCTCAAGGGGGTTTCTGTAATATAGATCCAGTGGTCCTGAGCTGAAACATCTGTGCCCCTCTCTGCAGACCCACGTCCCATCCTGGGTTTATCTGTCAGCCTCTGTGTGCACATCACCAGACACACCCACCTGATACCCCCGGGTTTACATGCCCACGGGTCAAAGCACCAAGGAGAGACACTGAGACCCCATCCCAAATTCCCAGGAGAGAGAATCCGACTGGCTCGGCTTGGGTCAGGTCTCTACCCTGTACCAGTCAGCCATTGCCAGGGATCTGAATTCTTAGAGAGACCCCTGAGACCCAACTTTACGGACCTCTTGGTGGGAGGTAAGTGGGGGCTTCCCTCAGAGAAGGTGACTGTAGGTGAGGCAGACATCTTTCCACATTAGAGAGCAGTTTTATTTGAAAATTATGGGAGACATGGGACTTGCGGAAAAGAAAATCTTATACGCGTAGAAAGGCCATCAAATGGCGGTTATAGTCCGAGGAATACAGAGCCCAGCACCAGATTCCAAAAACAGATTTCTTTCTATTGAGGTATAATCGACATATAACATTAGTTTCAGGTGTACAACACAATGATTCAGTATTTGTATATATTGCAAAGTGATCACAAGTCTAGTTAACTTTTGTCATCATACATAATTATTTTTATCGTGATGAGAACTTTTAAGATCTACTCTCTTAGCAACTTTCAAATATGCAGTACAGTGTTAACTATAGTCACCATGCTGTACATTCCATCCTCATGACTCATTTATTTTGTAAGTTAAAGTTTGTACCTTTTGACCCCCTTCATCCATTTTGCTCACCCCACCCCCACGTCTGGCAACCACCAATCTGTTCTCTGTATCTGTGAGCTTGTTTGTTTTTAGTTTCCACATATAAGTGAGATCATACAGTATTTGTGTTTCCTTCTCTGACTTATTTCATTCAGCAGAATGCCCTCAAGGTCCATCCATGTTGTTGCAAACAGCAAGATTTCATTCTTTTTTGTAGTCGAATAATATTCCGTTGTATATTTACACCACGTTTTCTTTATCCATTCATCTGTCGGTGGACACCTAGGTTGTTTCTATGTCTTGATTATTGTAAATGATGCTGCAATGAACATGGGGGTGCATACAGCTTGTCAAGTTAGTGTTTTCGTTTTCTTTGGATAAATACCCAGAAGTGGAATTGCTGGATCGTATGGTAGTTATACTTTTAATATTTTGAGGAACTTCCATACTGTTTTCTATAGTGGCTGCACCAATTTACATTCCCACCAACAGTGCACGAGGGTTCCCTTTTCTCCACACGCTCACCAACACTGTCATTTCTTGTCTTTTTGATAATAGCCTTCCTAATACATGTGAGGTGATATCTCAGTGTGGTTTTGATTTGCATTTCCCTAATTAGTGATGCTGAACTCATCTTCCAAAAAATATTTTTGAATAAAGGAAGAAGTATATTAGGGAAATGGATTCTTTTTGAAAAGTGAGGCTGGTTTGTTCCTCTTTTTTTTATTTATTTATTTATTTATTTATTTATTTATGGCTGTGTTGGGTCTTTGTTTCTGTGCGAGGGCTTTCTCTAGTTGTGGCGAGCGGGGGGCCACTCTTCATCGCGGTGCACGGGCCTCTCACTATCGCGGCCTCTCTTGTTGCGGAGCACAGGCTCCAGATGCGCAGGCTCAGTAATTGTGGCTCACGGGCTTGGTTGCTCCGCGGCATGTGGGATCTTCCCAGACCAGGGCTCGAACCCGTGTCCCCTGCATTGGCAGGCAGATTCTCAACCACTGCGCCACCAGGGAAGCCCTGTTCCTCTTCTTAAATTCTGCTCTGATATTCTCATACTCTTCCCACCATTAAGTTCCTATTCATCTGAGAACGTCTCTTGAGGTCTGTCAAACATTGTTTTTCGAAGGGACACACGCAAACAGGATTATTCTAAGGGCTAAATGCACAGTGGATGTTGGGAAGATGCAGATGGGCGCGGTGTCATTTTGTACTAGGCCACATCGCCAACAGGGGAATTGGAATACCCGTCAGTAAACCCATTATTGTATGTTGAGGGTAGCTAATACTTTAATTACTCAATCTGTCAGAAACACATCTGTTGAGGAGTTCTCAATTTTTCTGGTCTTGTGAACCCCTTTGGAGGTCTGCTGAAAACCATCAGTTCATTCTCAGAATAATGTTTTATCCATTCCTTCTCAGAAAAATGTTTTTTACTTTTATTTATTTATTTAAAAATACATCTTTATTGGAGTATAATTGCTTCACAACACTGTGTTAGTTTCTGTTGCACAACAAAGCGAATCAGCCATATGCATACACATGTCCCCTCCCTCTTGAGCCTCCCTCCCATCCTCCCTATCCCACCCCTCTAGGTCATCGCAAAGCACTGAGCCGATCTCCCTGTGCTATGCTGCTGCTTCCCACCAGCCAACTATTTTATATTCGGTAGTGTATATACGTCGATGCTACTCTCACTTCACCCCAGCTTCGCCTTCCCACCCATGTCATCAAGTCCATTCTCTATGTCTACCTCTTTATTCCTGCCCTGCAACTAGGTTCATCAGTACCATTTTTTTCATTTTTTAGATTCCATATATATGTGTTAGCATACGGTATTTGTTTTGCTGATTTACTTCACTCTGTATGACAGACTCTAGGTCCATCCACCTCACTACAAATAACTCAGTTTCATTTCTTTTAATGGTTGAGTAATATTCCACTGTATATATGTGCCACATCTTCTTTATCCATTCATCTGTCGATGGACATTTAGGTTGCTTCCATGTCCTGGCTATTGTAAATGGAGCTGCAATGAACATTGTGGTGCATGACTCTTTTTGAATTATGGTTTTCTCAGGGTATATGCCCAGTAGTGGGATTGCTGGGTCGTATGGTAGTTCTATTTTTAGTTTTCTAAGGAACCTCCATACTGTTTTCCATAGTGGTTGTATCAATTTACATTCCCACCAACAGTGTAGGAGGGTTCCCTTTTCTCCACACCCTTTCCAGCATTTATTGTTTCTAGCTTTTTTGATAATGGCCATTCTGACCTGCGTGAGGTGATACCTCATTGTAGTTTTGATTTGCATTTCTCTAAAAATTAGTGATGATGAGCAAGCATCTTTTCATGTGCCTCTTGGCCATCTCTAAGTCTTCCTTAGTGAAATGTCTATTTAGGTCTTACACCCATTTTTTAACTGGATTGTTTGTTTTTTTGATACTGAGCTAGCTCAATGAGCTGTTTGTATATTTTGGAGATTAATCCTTTGTTGTTTCATTTGCAAATATTCTCTCCTATTCTGAGGGTTGTCTTTTTGTCTTATGTTTTCCTTTGCTGTGCAAAAGCTTTTAAGTTTAATTACGTCCCATTTGTTTGTTTTTATTTCTGTTACTCTAGGAGGTGGATCAAAAAGGATCTTGCTGTGATTTATGTGAAAGAGTGTTCTTCCTATGTTTTCCTCTAAGAGCTTTATAGTGTCCAGTCTTAAATTTAGGTCTCTAATCCATTTTGAGTTTATTTTTGTGTATGGTGTTAGGGAGTGTTCTAATTTCATTCTTTTACATGTAGCTGTCCAGTTTTCCCAGCACCACTTATTGAAGAGACTGTCTTTTCTCCATTGTGTATCCTTGCCTCCTTCATCATAGATTAGCTGACCATAGGTGCATGGGTTTATCTCTGGGCTTTCTATCCTTTTCCATTGATCTATATTTCTGTTGTTGTGCCAGTACCATATTGTCTTGATTACTGTAGCTTTGTAGTATAGTCTGAAGTCAGGGAGTCTGATTCCTCCAGCTCTGTTTTTTCCCCTCAAGACTGCTTTGGCTATTTGGGGTCTTTTGTGTCTCCATACAAATTTTAAGATTTTTTGTTCTAGTTCTCTAAAAAATGCCATTGGTAACATGATAGGGATTGCATTGAATCTAGATTGCTTTGGGTAGTGTAGTCATTTTATTATAGTCAACATACAATATTGATTCTTCCAGTCCAGGAACATGGTCTATCTCTCCATCTGTTTATATCATCTTTAATTTCATTCATCAGTGTCTTATAGTTTTCTGAATACAGGTCTTTTGTCTCCCTAGGGAGGTTTATTCCTAGGTATTTTATTCTTTTTGTTGCAGTGGTAAATGGGAGTGTTTCCTTAATTTCTCTTTCAGGTTTTTCATCATTAGTGTATAGGAATGCAAGAGGTTTCTGTGCTTTAATTTTGTATCCTGCAACTTTACCAAATACATTGATTAGCTCTAGTAGTTTTCTGGTGGCATCTTTAGGATTCTCTATGTATAGTATATCATCTGCAAACAGTGACAGTTTTACTTCTTCTTTTCCAAATTGCATCCCTTTTATTTATTTTTCTTCTCTGATTGCTGTGGCTAGGACTTCCAAAATTGTGTTGAATAATAGTGGTGAGAGTGGACATCCTTGTCTTGTTCCTGATCTTAGAGGAAATGTTTTCAGTTTTTCACCATTGAGAATGATGTTTGCTGTGGGTTTGTCGTATATGGCCTTTATTATGTTGAGGTAGGTTCCCTCTATGCCCACTTTCTGGAGAGTTTTTATCATAAATGGGTGTTGAATTTTGTCAAAAGCTTTTTCTGCATCTATTGAGATGATGATACGGTTTTTATTCTTCAATTTGTTAATATGGTGTATCACATTGATTGATTTGCGTACATTGAAGAATCCTTGCATCCCTGGGATAAATCCCACTTGATCATGGTGTATGATCCTTTTAATGTGTTGTTGGATTCTGTTTGCTAGTATTTTGTTGAGGATTTTTGCATCTATATTCATGAGTGATATTGGTCTGTAATTTTCTTTTTTTGTGGTATCTTTGTCTGGTTGGTATCAGGGTGATGGTGGCCTCATAGAATGAGTTTGGGAGTGTTCCTTCCTCTGCAATTTTTTGGAAGAGTTTGAGAAGGATGGGTGTTAGCTTTTCTCTAAATGTTTGAGAGAATTTACCTGTGAAGCCATCTGGTCCTGGACTTTTGTTTGTTGGAAGATTTTTAATCACAGTTTCGATTTCTTTCTTGTGATTGGTCTGTTCATATTTTCTATTTCTTCCTGGTTCAGTCTTGGAAGGTTATAGCTTTCTACGAATTTGTCCATTTCTTCCAGGTTGTCCATTTTATTGGCATAGAGTTGCTTGTAGTAGTCTCTTAGGATGCTCTGTATTTCTGCCATGTCTGTTGTAACTTCTCCTTTTTAATTTCTAATTTTATTCATGTGAGTCCTCTCTCTCTTCTTCATGATGAGTCTGGCTAATGGTTTATCAATTTTGTGTATCTTCTCAAAGAACCAACTTTTAGGTTTATTGATCTTTGCTATTGTTTTCTTTGTTTCTATTTCATTTATTTCTGCTCTGATCTTTATGATTTCTTTCCTTGTACTAACTTTGGGTTTTGTTTATTCTTCTTCTCTAGTTCCTTTAGGTGTAACGTTAGATTGTTTATTTAAGATTTTTCTTGTTTCTTGAGGTAGGCTTGTATTGCTATAAACTTCCTTCTTAGAACTGCTTTTGCTGCATCCCATAGGTTTTGGATTGTCGTGTTTTCATTGTCATTTGTCTCTAGGTATTTTTTGATTTCCCCTTTGATTTCTTCAGTGATCTCTTGGTTATTTAGTAATGTATTGTTTAGCCTCCATGTGTTTGTGTTTTTTATGTTTTTTTCCCTGTAATTCATTTCTAATCTCATAGCATTGTGGTCAGAAAAGATGCTTGATATGATTTCAATTTTCTTAAATTTACTGAGGCTTGATTTGTGACCCAAGATGTGATCTATCCTGGAGAATGTTCCATGCGCACTTGAGAAGAACGTGTAATCTGCTGTTTTTGGATGGAATGTCCTATACATATCAATTAAATCTATCTGGTCTATTGTATCATTTAAAGCTTCTGTTTCCTTATTTATTTTCTGTTTGGATGATCTGTCCATTGGCGTAAGTGGGGTGTTAAAGTCCCCTACTATTATTTTGTTACTGTCAATTTCTCCTTTCATGGTTGTTAGCATTTGCCTTATGTATTGAGGTGCTCCTATGTTGGGTGCATAAACATTTATAATTGTTATATCTTCTTCTTGGATTGATCCCTTGATCATTATGTAGTGTCCTTCTTTGTCTCTTGTAACAGTCTTTATTTTAAAGTCTATTTTATCTGATATGAGTATTGCTACCCCAGCTTTCTTTTGATTTCCATTTGCGTGGAATATCTTTTTCCATCCCTTCACTTTCAGTCTGTATGTGTCCCTAGGTCTGAAATGGGTCTCTTGTAGACAGCGTATATATGGGTCTTGTTTTTGTATCCATTCAGCCAGTCTGTGTCTTTTGGTTGGGGCATTTAAACCATTTACATTCAAGGTTATTATCGATATGTATGTTCCTGTTACCATTTTCTTAATTGTTTTTGGTTTGTTTTTGTGGGTCTTTTTCTTCTCTTGTGTTTCCAGCTTAGAGAAGTTTCTTTAGCATTTGTTGTAAAGCTGGTTTGGTGGTACTGAATTCTCTTAGCTTTTGTTTGTCTGAAAAGCTTTTGACTTCTCCATCGACTCTGAAAGATCCTTGCTGGGTGGAGTATTCTTGGTTGTAGGTTTTTCATCACTTTAAATATGTCTTGCCACTCTCTTCTGGCTTGCAGAGTTTCTGCTGAAAGATTAGCTGTTAACCTTATGGGGATTCCCTTGTATGTTATTTGTTGCTCTTCCCTTGCTGCTTTTAATATTTTTTCTTTGTATTTAATTTTTGATAGTTTGATTAATATGTGTCTTGGCGTGTTTCTCCTTGAATTTATTCTATATGGGATTCTCTGCACTTCCTGGACTTGATTGACTATTTCCTTCCCCATGTTAGGGAAGTTTTCAACTATAATCTCTTCAAATATTTTCTCAGTCCCTTTCTGTTTCTCTTCTTCTTCTGGGACCCCTATAATTCGAATGTTGGTGCGTTTAATGTTGTCCCAGAGGTCTCTGAGATTGTCTTCAATTCTTTTCATTCTTTTTTCTTTATTCTGCTCCTCAGCAGTTATTTCCACCATTTTGTCTTCCAGCTCACTTATTCGTTCTTCTGCCTCTGTTATTCTGTTATTGATTCCTTCTAGTGTGTTTTTCATTTCGGTTATTGTGTTGTTCATCTCTATTTGTTTGTTCTTTAATTCTTCTAGACCTTTGTTAAACATTTCTTTTATTTTCTCAGTCTGTGCTTCCATTCTATTTCCAAGATTCTGGATCATCTTTACTATCATTACTGTGAATTCTTTTTCAGGTAGATTGCCTATTTCTTCTTCATTTATTTGGTCTTGCAGGTTTTTACCTTGCTCCTTCATCTGTGACATATTTTTTTGCTATCTCATTTTTTTTTTTTTTTTATGAGTGGCATTGTGTTCCTGTTTTACTAGTTGTTTGGCCTGATGCTTTCCACACTGGAGTTTGTAGGCTATTAGGTAGAGCTGGGTCTGGTGCTGAGATGAGGAACTCTGTGAGGCCTCACTCCGATGAATATTCCCTGGGGTCTGAGGTTCTCTGTTAGTCCAGTGGTTCGGACTCGGAGCTCCCACTGCAGGAGCTTCTGCCCGACCCCGGGCTTGCGAATCAAGATCCCACAAGCTGCGTGGGGCAGCAAAAAAAGAACAATGACAAATTAAAAAATAAAATTAGACTAGGAAGCTAACAGATATGTTAGAAAGAATGTAAAAATAAAAATATAGATGAATCAGCAACCGGAAGGTACGTCAGTACCACAATAGTAAAAAAGAGGAGGAGGGAAAAGAAAAAAAAAAAAAAGGCAGGGTGGGGGGAAGGCCTTAGCTGTGGAGAGTGGGGCCTAAGCAAGGGTGAGGTTTGGGTGGTGGGCGGGGCCAATGCCCAGGACTCACAGGGCTGGAAAAGGCCCTGGGGGCTGTGTGGGGTGGGGCTTAGGTATGGGATTATATACAACGGAAAACCTTTGTTTTGAAATATGGTTAGCAAAATATTACAAAACAAATTTGTAATCTAGTAACCTAAATAACAACTCTAGTGACATTTGATAAGGAGATCTGGTGGCAGTTCTCATAACTACCTAATTTCAAAGCTGTGAGGGGCATGAACAATACTTCGGTATACCTGCGACAGCTGTGATGTGATATGAAAAGAGCTTTGATTTCTATTGGTGGCAAAGTCACAGATCCTGGTAAATTACTGCGGTTCTTTGACTACATCCATAATTAAAGGCAATGTTACATTTTAGTTTGGAGCTGGGTAGTGGTGACTTGTTGGGCACCAGTGTGAATGTACTTAATGCCACTAAACTGTATACTTACAAATGGTTAAGATGGTAAATTTCACGTTATGTTTGTTTTACTACAAAAAAAATTCAGAAGAAAAAAATTTCCAGTTAGAGGTTAGTGAAAATAAAAATGTGTGTGTGTGTGTGTGTTTTTTTTTCCCCAGCCAAGTTAACCCGAATTCTATCCATGGTTCCCAGTTAAGAGTCCCTGGCTGAAAACCTATGCTTTAAAGACCTCTGCATTTTACTAATGCAAAGGATCTACCATGCCCCAGGTGTGCCTCTACCCTAAAGAAAAATAAATGGATAGGAATCATTCCTAATGCTATCACTCTGGTTTAATCACTGTTAAGACAAAGGGTGTTTCATTTTGTCTGTGTATAGTTAAATATTTTAGTTGTACAGAATAAGCAATTTTGTGTCCTTAGTTTTTCATTTAAGAGGGTAGCAAAAGCACTTCCCATGTTATTATAAATTCTTCATAAACACCATTTAAATAGTTATGACATATTCCAGTGTATGAGCATATCATTATTCTCTTACTCCTGGCCCTACATTTTTTATTTTTTAATTTTTAAAAAATTTTTTATTGAAGTATAGTTGATTTACAATGTGTTAATTACTGCTGTACAGCAAAGTGATTCAGTTATACATACATATATATATATATTCTTTTTTTATATTCTTTTCCATTATGGTTTATCATAGGATATTGAATATAGTTCCCTGTGCTATGTTGTAGGACCTTGTTGTTTATCCATTACATCTGCTAACCCCGACCTCCTCCCCCTTGGCAACCACCAGTCTGTTAAATATGTCTGTGATTCTGTTTCTATTTCATAGACAGGTTCATTTGTGTCATATTTTAGATTCCACGTGTAAGTGGTATCATATGATATTTGTCTTTCTCTGTCTGATTTACTTCACTTAGTATGATCATCTCTAGGTCCATCCATGTTGCTGCAAATGGCATTATTTCATTCTTTTTAATGGCTGAGTAATATTCCATTGTATGTTTGTACCACATCTTTATCCATTCATCTGTTGAGGGACATTTAGGCTGTTTCCATGTCCTGGCTATTGGGAATAGTGCTGCTATGAACACAGGGGTGCGTGTATCTTTTCGAATTATACTTTTGTCCGGGTATATGCCCAGGAGTGGGATTGCAGGATCATATGGCAACTCTGTTTTTAGTTTTTTGAGGAACCTCCATACTGTTTTCCACAGTGGCTGCACCAACTTACATTCCTACCAACAGTGTAGGAGGGTTCCCTTTTCTTCACACCCTCTCCAGCATTTATTATTTGTAGACTTTTTGATGATGCTGGCCCTGCATTTGACCATTTAGATTGTTACCCTATTTGTTAGCACTCCACACACTGCCAGCTTGCCAGAAAGATGGACCCCAACCCTCCCATCAGCAGAGAAGGAAAGCATCACTCTCACTTCAAGGTGGTTACTTTTCAAACTTTTTGCACCAAGGCTCTATCAGTAGAAAATAAAATCTCATAAAAAACCTGGAGCCCAGAGCTATTTTAGTGTAGAATTTACAACAGTGTTTGATGTTAGTGGCCCTAGGTGACACGTTCCCTGTGACTGTAAATGTGGAGGTGGAGGAATTCACAGTGCTCTTTCGGTGATGAATGGTAAACGAGATGGAGTTGGGCTGGCTGGCACCTTCCATTAAAATTGTGTATGGGCCGGGACAGCCAAGCTGGAATTGAAATGATTGCATAGCATGATGTTGGTGGGTGGTTCCTCTGTGCTTCCAGCAGGAGGGAAACCCACCGGTCACCTGCATTTGCCTCTGTACCCCACTTCCCCTTCCACCAGACAGTCCTTGCTGATGTGATTTTCCTTGGACCACTGTCATGCAGTGACACCTCAGAGATGTTGTGGGTTCAGTTCCAGGCCACTGCAATAAAGCGAATATTGCAGTAAAGCAGGTCACATGATTATCTTGGTTTCTCAGTGCATATAGAAATTACTTATGTTTAAACTACAGTATAGTCTACTAAGTGTGCAATAGCATTGTGTCCAAAAAAACAACGTACACACCTTAATTAAAAAAATACTTTATTGCTAAAAAATGCGAACTGTTATCTGAGCCTTCAGCGAGTTGTAGTGGTAACGTCAAAAATCACTGATCACAGATCACCATAACGAATAGAATAACAGTGGAAAAGTGTGAAATATTGTGAGAATTACCAAAATGTGACACAGAGACACAAAGTGAGCAAACGCTGTTGGAAAAATGGCACCGATAGACACTTGACGCAGGGCTGCCACAAACCTTCAATTTGTAAAAAACACAATACCTGCAAAGCGCAATACCTCTAAGTGCAATAAAACAAGGTATGCCTGTATATGTTTTTTATTAGGAAGAATTTCTAACGTAGAAAAGTAGAAGATAGTATAATGACTCTCCAGGTACCCAGCATCCACAGTGATCAACTCATGGGCAATCTTGTTTCCAATCTTGGTCCCCATCCATTTCTTCCATCGAAGTATTTTGAAGTGAATCATTTCATTTCATTCAGAAATATTTCAGTTTTTACTTTAAAAATATAACTATAATTCCATTATCACAGTTAAAATTATAAGAGTTTCTTAATATCAAACCACCTTGGTCCTAGTTGATGCAGGACCTGTAGATGGCGCTCTCCATTAGCAGTGTCTCTAGGCCTTGAGTCAAGGTAGAGGAGGTCCACTCAAGGCCATATTTAGACCTCAGTCTGGACTACGTGTTGGCAGTTTCCTTCTACCTTCTCATCGTTACCCTCAGGCTCCAGTCTAGAGGCTGAGTTAGGCCCAGGGGGTAGTCTGAGGTGTTGGAGTCTACCTTTGAGGGGCCCCTGCCTTTTTCTGCTGCCATATTATCTTGACGTAGCCTGGCCTTTTGTCAGGTGTTGGGAGGGTCGGGGGGGTCCTCTCCTGAGACAATAATTTTAAAAGAAGAAAAAATAATTTAAAAAAACAGGCATTATTGCCCTTATATCAGTTAGATTAGGCTCAGTTGTGTATAACAGAAAGCATCCTTCCAAACCAGTGGTTTATGTATGTAAGGATTTGTGTTTCTCTTTTGAAAATCCAAAAGTAGGTGGTCCAGGGTGGGCCTGGAAGCTCCACACTTAGCAGAGACCCATGCTCATTCTATCTTAGTTCATCCTTCTTACTGCATTCTTACTGTATCACGTTATGGTCCAAGATGCTGTCGGAGCAATAGCAACCATTTGCCCTTGGGTGCAGAAAGGAGGAAGAGGGGAAAGGCAAAACGATATACGCCAGCTGTCTGTCTTCTTTTATAAGAGATTTCCCTAAAAGTCCCACCCAGCAACTTCTACGTTCCTCGCATTAGCCAGATTCGGTCATATGACCACACCTACCTACAAGGGAAGCTAGGGACCTAGCACAAGTACCACTTGGGATGTTGGTGGAGTACCTTCTGTGTGCACAGAATTATTCTAGATTCAGTGGAGCATCACAGAAAAGCATAACGTTGGCCCTGTCCACGAGGAACTGATATTCCTGGCAGTTACTTCCAGTGCTTTCTGATTTCAATAAAATGCCAGGCTGCTGGAGCTTTGTTAAAGGAACGCCACAGGCCGGAGGGGTGGTGGCCACAGGTTTCAACTGGCCTTCTCAAGAGATCAAAAGAAGTAGCTTGGAAGCTGCCAACCGAAAGTGGCAGCTAAAGGATTTGGAACTGTTTGAAGGAAAGGAAATTCTCATATCGTTCAAAAACTTTGAAAGATCATCAGTTTAATGAGTTGGGGCCCAAGTCAAGACATTTAAAAAAATCAGAGTTCTTATATATCTCAGAGCTTGTCTTGCAGATAAGAGGTGTCTCTGTAAGATGTTCTTGGATACATGCTGAATGTTTAGAGAATGTGAGGAACTTTGATGAGGGCTAATACCTAGCCTGCAGATAACACTTTAGGACAATAGTCTGATGCAGATACTCTTGCTTATCGGAGGAAGAGTGTCTCTTACACACATGCCCCATCCTTTAGCCGGATAAACAGTTCATCCCTCTGACTTTCACCGCATCCAGCCCCCTGGCTTCTGCAGGCTTCTTGTGCTGCCTTTCTTTTTGTGTGTGTCCATAAGTCAAGGACTGGTGACAGAAGGATTGGATATGCGACCCAGATATCACAAATAGGACTTGCCAAACGATGAATACCTACTGGTCTCTAAGTGGCAGATGGTGATGAGGGTAGTACTGGAAAGAGGGAACCTCTTCTTTTCATGATTTAGTTAACAGCAGGACATATTTGCTCATAGGAAACTGATCCCAAGAAGCAATACACATCTCTTGATCTCATCTTCACCCACATTTTAATACCATAGAACCACAATAATGTAGAAGTAAAAAGCCATCTTGAGGCTCGAGACCCTTTGTTTGGCAAGTAGTTGTGTCTCAGAGATTTATGGAACTGGTACAATGTGACAGGTACCACCCATCTATGTAGAACCTGCCCTGCTTCAGGCACTGGACCAGGTGTCCTCCATTCATTGTTTCCAGGCCTTCATGCTGTGTATGATCCTGTGAGAAGAAGCAGTGTATAATAAGGTATGAGAATTCTCAGCCTCTCCTCCTCCCAACCCCAGTTCCATTCCTGGGCTTTCACTGAGCTGAAATGGAATTATGAGAGACAGGATGAGACCGAGAGGATCTGAGATCTGATTTTCACTGGAAAGGGCAGAGAATTACTGGTGGGAGAGAGAAGAGTAAATTCAGAAGATGAGGGGGAGAAGGAGAAAAGGGAAGAGCTGTCTCCAGATGGTTGGAGGAGATCTGAAGGGTTAGAGTGAGAGATGATGGAAATATTGCAGACATTTATTGGAGAGGAGGAGGGCTGATGTGAAACAAATCTTTAAGTCGAAGCCCCTTTTGGCATTTTTGAGAGAATTCAATAGATATTTGAATTGTTTTCCAGTTACTTTTAAATATTGGACTGGATGGAACACTGGGCTAAGATGGGTTACAAAGTGGCCCAGCTTTATATGGCTTACAGCCCATACTTTAAAGTGAAGAAATTGAGACTTGATTAGGCTAAAAAACTTGTAGTAACTTGTTGAATTTGTGTGCATGTGTGTGTATGTGCTATATGTGTTATATGTATGTATATACATATGTGTGTGCAAGTGTGTATGCATATTTTTTCCACAGAAAGTGAAAATAAGAGAGTCGAGACAAGAGACAGAGAGGGTTTGGTACCTTCATTTCTAGCAATAGGACAGAGTAGATACCCTGAAACAAAGAAGCAAACAAACAAATAAATAACCTAAAAATTAATTAGCTGAGCTGACAGGAAGTTAGAGCAATTCTTAGAGTCTAAAAACAATGAGAAAGAAAGAAAAAATAGGAAATCTGAATAGTTTCATAGTCAGTAGGGTAATTGAATCAGTATTTTGAAAGTTTATTACAAAGCAACAGGTCCAGATTTTACAGACAAATTTTACCAAATGTTTAAGGTACAGATAATTCCACTAATACACAAACTCTCCAGGAGATGAAGCTCCAGGGAGTCCTCAAATCACGTTATGAAGTCACGTTACCTTGCTATCAAGACCAGGCAAGGACGCAAATGAAGGAATAATTACATCTCATTTAGAAACATTTTTGCAGGACTCATAAGCAAAATATTAACCAACCAAATACAGCAATGTATAAAAAGGTATTATGTCATGACCAAGTTTGGATTGTCTGAAGAAAGCAAATTTGGTTTAATGTTAGAAAATCTATTTATATAACTTACCAACACTAAGAGATTAAAGGAGAAAAAATATATAATGTCTCAATCAGTGCAGAAAGCGCATTCACTAGAATTCAGCATCCATTTATGCTAAGGAAAAGATCAGTAAACTAGAAATAAAAGGGAAATTCCTTAACCTTATGACAGGAATCTACAGAAAACCCACATTAAACAACCTGCTTACCAGTGAAACTTTAAAAAGCAATCTGTGTAACATTAGGGACTAGGCAAGGTTGCCTATTACCATCTATTCTACTCAGCATCCTTGTAGAGGGGCCAGCTGGCAAGAAGACAGAAAAAGAAATAGAAAGTATAAGGGTTGAAAATGAAGGGGGGAAAACAGTTATTTGCCGATGGCTGTTGGTTGGAATATTACTCCCAAATATTCACTCCCTCCCTGTAATAGATTATACACTCCCACCCACTTTTGGGTGCGTTACCCATGAGTCCCACAGGGCGGGTTTAAGTGCCCTCCTGTCTGCCTTGGGCTTGACCACATCACGTGCTTTGACCAATGGGACATGTAACTGGGATTGTGCACCATTGGCTCCTGCCCTTGGCTATGAGAACAGCACGTCCTAGAGAGTGGCCACTGTTTCATCTTGGGACCCAGAATGAGAAGACATGTAGAGGCCAGCCTGGCCCAGCAAAACCCAGAGAAACGGCAGCCTGCCTCAGCTTTAATCTAATGCAAGCAAAAAATACTTTGTGAACTATTGGCCAAAAGCTTATTGATAAGTATATTGGTGATATGAATGTCTGCAAAGAAAACCCAAAAGAAGCTACAGATGAATTATTAAAATTAAGAAGAGCTTAGCAGTGTTCAAAATCGCCTTTCTATTCACGTTTCTTTTTTTTTAACATTTTTTGGCTGCACCGGCGTGGCTTGCAGGGTCTTAGTTCCCCGACCAGGGATTGAACCCGTGCCCCCTGCAGTGAAAGCACGGAGTCTTAACGACTGACCGCCAGGGAAGTCCCTCTATTCACATTGTTTTTTTTAAATTTATTTATTTATTTATTTATCCTTGGCCGTGTTGGGTCCTCGTCTCTGTGCGAGGGCCTTCCTTGGCTGTGGCGAGCGGGGGCCACTCCTCATCGCGGTCGTGGGCCTCTCACCGTCGCGGCCTCTCTTGTTGCGGAGCACAGGCTCCAGACGCGCAGGCTCAGCAGTTGTGGCTCACGGGCCCAGTTGCTCCGCGGCATGTGGGATCTTCCCAGACCAGGGCCCGAACCCGTGTCCCCTGCATTGGCAGGCAGACTCCCAACCACTGCGCCACCAGGGAAGCCCTCTATTCACATTTTTAATCCCCAGCAGCAAACTGTTCAAAAACATTAGTTAAAAATGCTATTTACATTCCTGTAGCTTTGTAATATAGTTTGAAATCAGGGAGCGTGATGCCTCCAGCTTGGTTCTATTCAGGGTCTTGTGTGGTTCTGTACACACTTTAGGATTGTTTGTTCTATTTCTATGAAGAATGTTATTGGTATTTTAATAGGGATTGTGTTGAATGCTTTGGGTAATATGAGCATTTTAACAATATTAATTCTTCCAGGACATGAGCACAGAATGTATTTCCTTTTATTTGTGTCATCTGCACTTTCTTTCATCAATGTCTTATAGTTTTTAGTGTACAGGTCTTTCACCTCCTTGGATAATTTATTCCTAGGAATTTTATTCTTTTTGATGCAATTGTAAATGGGATTGTTTTTTTAATTTCTCTTTCTAATAGTTAGTTGTTAGTACATAGAAACTCAACAGATTATGGTAGTGCATATTTGAAAGTTGCCAAGAGGGTACCTTTTTATAGTGACAGATGGTAATTAGACTTAGTGTGGTGATCATTTTGCAGTATTTACAAATATCAAATCATTACCTTCTACATCTGAAACTAATATAATATTATATGTCAATTATACCTCAATGAAAATACTATTTACAATGCTATAGAAGTATGTTAGTTAGAAAAAAATGTTTAATATATGCAAAATCTGTATGGAGAAAATTATAAATCCTATTGAAAGACATTTTCATAGACCTGAATAAATGGAGATAACCATGTTTATGAGTAGGAAAACTCAATATTATATAAATGTCATTTCTTCCCAAATTGATCCATAGATTCAAGGCAAGTCCAATCAAAAGTCCAACATTTTTGTTTGTATATGTTTTTAAGTTTTCTAAAATTTGTGTAGACTAACAAATGGCCAAGAATAACCAAGATGAACATAAAGATATGCTGATGACAGCCAGATCTGTTTCTATGTCTAATTTGGGCTCAAGATTTATCTTCAGTTGCCATTTAGCTTTTGCACAATATACTGGACACTGAATATTCATAGTTCTATTTATATAAATATATATATACATATCTCAAACTCAACATGACCTAGAATGAAGTCACCATGGCTACTTCAAGGCTGCTTCTTCTGTTATGTTTCTTGTGCTTCTGGATGGCCCAACCGTCCTCCCAGGCCCCATAGCTAGAAATTTGGGAGGGATCTAATGCTCTTCCTTTTTCCCATTCTCCATCACTACTGGCATTGCCTTAGTCCTGGCCTTTGTCCTTGCCTGGACTGTTGAAATCACCTTCTGAATATTCTTTGCCTCACGTCTCATCCTTTTCCAGACCATCTTCCACATGTATGCTAGGGTGGTCTTTCTAGATTTGATCGTGTCAACCTGACGAAAACCCATCACCTTCAGGATAAAACCCAAACTCCTTTAAGATTTGGCCTGTATCCTCAGCCCATCTCTCATCATAATTCCATGTGCATCTTTTGCTTCAGTAGAGTAGTTTCCTCGCAGTTTTTCAAGTTTGCCAAGCTGCTTCTCTGCTCTTTCATTTAGAATATTCTTCCTTCTCCCACTTCTTGATTAACTTCTACATGTACTTCAAGACCCAGCTCAAGTGACACCTCCCTGGTAGAACCTTCCCTGATCCCACCCTACGCTCCTATGTGTTGTCTTTCTCCAGAGCATTTATCATCACAGCACAGTAACTGATGTTCTAGTCTGTTCCCCTGTGATGAATCTGTTTATATATAGACTGTATCTCAATTGTGCTTGACTATTTAGATCTTAGACAATCATGAATTGTTTGTCCACTTCTCATAAAATGTCAGCTGTTTAACTTAGTGAATCCGTGTGTGTGTGTGTGTGTGTGTGTGTGTGGGTGTGTGTGTGTGAGGAGTTCTTTCCTGAAAGCAACTAGCATTGCAAAAAGTTGCTCATTAGCCAACTCATTTTTAATTAGGTTTGCTAGATCTCTTCTTGAATGTAGCCCCGAGTAGCGTGGCTTAAAAGGCACATCTAATCTGCTGGATTTTTTTTTTTTTTCAGTTAAAACATCTGGATCCATTTTTATTGTTTGATGAATTTAAAGGCGGTAGACCAGGTGGATTTCCTGATCACCCGCACCGAGGTTTTGAAACAGTAAGTAAAAGAATTTGACCGCAAAATTGTGTATTTTAAAATTTACCTCTGTTCTTAAAATTAGTAATCACTTCTAATAGAAAATTCAAATTTAAGAGCAATGAATAATAGGCAAAAATTAATTTATAAGTTCCTGGCTATAGACTGGTTGTTAACAGAATTGTAATATCTATTTTACATGAAGTATATTCAAATTTAAATATTTACTGTTTTTAATCTTCTTTGAATTCATTTGAATTTGTGCCACTGGATATATTCCTGTCTGAGCAGTTAAAAAAGGCAAGAATTGGCTTCTTAAAATATTTATATAATTAAAATAATTTATTGGAGGTAGGAGAAACAATTTAAGATGTGATTAAAATACTTTTATATAAAAACCTGCTTCTCTTCAAGAATTTTCAGAAATGTTTAGTCTCATGTAGTATAATATTTTAAACCCCAAAATACAATCCAAGAACACTATTAGTATTTAACTCAGTTCTAAGGAATTATAGAATCAAGGGGCCGAAACAGAATGTGGCCTAAAAATTAGAATTTTAAGGCCAGATATATACATTTACAAATTTCACTGTAAAGTTTATACGGATTCTGCTGAACACTTATTTTCAGTTTTAGTTCAATGAGAAAATAAGTGTGTAATATAATATTGGGGCCCTTTCAAAGATTCCCATTCTCCACACACACAGATACTGTGGGGAAGATGCAGGGACAGTTCCCAACAAAGTTCAGTCACCTGCTCCCTGAGGAAAACCTGTATTCTAAGGGAACAGACTAGGGCTTAGTGTGTTTGTCAAGTCCATTACTGAATGAGTAAATATTTATTGATGTCTGGCGACATGAAGCATGGTGTCAGGTGATCTTCTGTATGTTGGGATGTGTGTGTTTGTGTGTTGGGGAAACTGGGCAGAGGCAGAGGAAGGGAGGCTAATGAAGAATGAGGCATGACCCCTGCTTGCCTCCAGTATGGGGTTTAGTTAAGGATGTAAAAGATGTGGACAAGTAAAGAGTTAACCTCTGCAGTGTGAAAATAGAATAAGCCTAGAAGCTTCTGGAAACAGTTTGAAGGATTAAGGTCGTTGGACCGGTTTCCATTTGTCACTTAGCCATTTGCCTTCCGGTTCTCTTCTCTGTGACCACTTCGGGGCCACTGTGCCTTGCTTTACAGCAGTAATGGAAGGCATGCCTTTCACCTCGCCTACACTCATGCTGAGTTCTGACTCGGCTTCTGGAACAGGTCTCCCTACTATGCTCTTCTGCTTCTGGTATCAGGACATTCTCACCACTCCATCCCACAGCTCCAGCTACCATTTTACTAATCCTTCAAGATCTTTTCAGATATTACTGTCTCCATCATGTTTTCCAGACAGTCCCGAGAGGATACCCTTTCTCCTTCATTTGGCCCCCGTAGCATTAGATTTTTCCACTCATACATGTTAGATCTTTATGGTGGCCTTGATCATATTCTGTTTTGTATTAAAATGAGGAATTGCCTCAACCTCCCCCTCCCACACCCAAGAGGACTGTAAGTTTCTTCAGCTCAGATCATCCCGCCTGTCTCCATGTTCTCCTGGTGGAGATTCTCAGTCACTCCTGGCTGAATTTAATTGAATAATAAAAAGAGATGGCTTCTGCTGAAGATGACAAATATATTAAATAAAACACATTGCTTTCCTTTCCATTATTGAAAGAAAATTTAATTTCCTTTCTTTTTTTTTTTTTTTGCCACACCACGCTGCATGCGGGATCTTAGTTCCCTGACCAGGGATCAAACCCGCTCCAGGGAAGTCCCTAATTTCCTTTCTAAGTTACAATTTATAAATTGTACAGTGCTCAATGTTAAACTACTCTGGGAAGGGGTCCAGCTGTAGAATATCGATTTTTGGCTCTTTACTTTTGAGTAAGCATTTTCCTGAAAAGTGTAATTGTAACTATAGCCAATCCTCATCATCTGTAGATTCTATATTCGTGAATTCACCTCCTCACTAAATGTATTTGTAACTGTGGTGCTTGCGCCGTCATTGGCGGGCATGCGCAGAGCAGCCCAATGTGCACATGCTCTCAGCTGAGGGTGATCAAGACGGTGCTCTGCCTTCTTGTTTTACCTCTCATACTGCAAACAAGTGTCCTTCTTGAGGTCTATTTAGTGCCACATTTTTGTGCTTTTTGTTGGTGATCTCGCTGTTTTAAATGCCTCCCCCACCCCAGGCATAGTGCTGAAGTGCTGTCCAGTGTTCCTAAGGGCAAGAAGGCTGTGAGGGGCCTTATGGAGAAAATACGTGTGTTAGAGATGCTTCCTTCAGGCCTGAGTTACACTGCTGCTGGCCGTGAGTTCAGTGTTAATGAATCAGCGATATATATTCAGTAAGGTGTCTTTAAACAGAAGCACACATAACAGGAGGTTACGTATTGATTCTTGGTTGTGACTTGAGGCTCGCAGGAACGTAACCCTGTATTTCCTCAGGAGCAGAGGTTCAGTGTTGGCTCATTCAGTGATCATGGCAACTTTATAGAACATCACTACTGTAAATAACTAGAATCGACTGTACCAGTTTCCCCCAGGAGTGTAGGTAAGGTAAGGACTCAGCTGTCTCTTACTGTGAACTTTAATAGTCTGCAGTTCAAAACCAGGTCCACTTCTAGGCTCTCCTCACCTCCTCCCTGGAGCATTCTCTACAGGCTTGTTGTAAATTTTGAAAATGCTAATTAGTATAAAGAACAGAGTTAGAATCACCTGTTATCTTACCATCCAGAAATAGGCATTGCTATTGTTTTGGCGTATTTTCTTCCAGTACTTTTTTTTCTGGTATGCTATATATGTTTTGTGTCTTTTTTTCCCCCTAACATTGTACTGTTAACATTTTCCCAATATTTAAAAAAAGACTAATCTTTGATGGCTTCATTAAGCATCTGCCATGAAATTGTACCAGTTGACATTACCAGAGCAATGTATGAGGGTACTTGTTTTCCTACAGCATCACCAACACAATATATTTACCCAACTTTTCTTTACCTTTGCCATTTTTAAAAAAATTTTTTTAAATTTTATTTATTTATGGCTGTGTTGGGTCTTCATTTCTGTGCGAGGGCTTTCCCAGTTGCGGCAAGCGGGGGCCACTCTTCATCGCGGTGCGCGGGCCTCTCACTATCGCAGCCTCTCTGGTTGTGGAGCACAGGCTCCAGACGCGCAGGCTCAGTAATTGTGGCTCACGGGCCCAGTTGCTCCACGGCACGTGGGATCTTCCCAGACCAGGGCTCGAACTCGTGTCCCCTGCATTGGCAGGCAGATTCTCAACCACTGTGCCACCAGTGAAGCCCTATCTTTGCCATTTTGACAAGTGAAAAGTAATGCTTCATCAGTTTTAATTTGAATTTTTCTTATCTGAGCAAGGTTGGTTATCTTTTCATTCATTTTTGGCTGCATTGGGTCTTCGTTGCTGCGCGTGGGCTTTCTCTAGTTGTGGTGAGCGGGGGCTACTCTTCATTGCAGTGCATGGGCTTCTCATTGCAGTGGCTTCTCTTGTTGTGGAGCACAGGCTCTAGGCATGCGAGCTTCTGTAGTTGTGGCCTGTGGGCTCAGTAGTTGTGGCTCGCGGGCTCTAGAGCGCAGGCTCAGTAGTTGTGGCTCACGGGCTTAGTTGCTCCATGGCCTGTGGGATCTTCCCGGACCAGGGCTTGAACCCGTGTTCCCTGCATTGGCAGGCGGATTCTTAACAACTGTGCCACCAGGGAAGCCCTTCTTTTCATTTTTAAACATCTTTTTACCATACATGTTTATATTCTTGGCCTATTTTGTTCTGTTGGGTTGGTGGTATTATTCTTATTGCTTTATAAATGCTCTTTGCATATTAAGGAAATCAGGCCCTTTTCAGTGATAGGAGTTGAAATAGTGTTAACAAGGATTTGGCTTGTTTCGCACGCCCCCAAAGCTAGACCTTTAGGTACAAAGCATAGGTACAACCCGATAGAAGGAAGACCTTTTTAACAATTCCTTATGCAAAGATGGAATAGGTCCCCTGGATCAGTGATTTTCTTATGCCTGGAGAAATACAAGCATGCACTGCATGTTAACATAATGGGTATGTTATCAAGATCAATGGTCCTCAAAATAGGTTTTGTGCGAGATGAGTCAGTGCTGTGCTGAAATAAAATATTAGAGCTCATGTTTATATTTTTAAAGAAAACTGAAATTATGCTGGACTAACACATGAATATAAAATAGAACTAAATATATGTTGTTTAGTCCCTGTTCACATTTTTTTAAACTAATACTGATACATGATCAAAGAAATGTGGAGAATATTTTCCTGCAAAATTATTATTACCTCAGGTGTGATCCGTGAACCAGCAGTGGTATCACCTGGAATCTCAGGTGCCAACTCAACCTAGGAATCACTTATCTAGATGACCCTCCAAACCAGAAATATTATTATTTTTTAATTGAAGTATAGTTGATTTACAATGTTGTGTTAATTTCTGCTGTACAGCAAAGTGATTCAGTTTTATATATATATACTTTTTCATATTCTCTTCCATTATGGTTTATCACAGGATATTGAATATAGTCCCTGTGCTATACAATAGGACCTTGTTGTTTATCCATCCTATATATACTAGTTTGCATCTGCTAACCCCAAACTCCCAATCCATCCCTCTCCCACCTCCCCTCCCTCTTGGCAGCCACAAGTCTGTTCTCTATGTCTCTGAGTCTGTTTCTGTTTCATAGATAAGTTCATTTGTGTCATATTTTAGATTCCACATATAAGTGATATCATATGGTATTCATCTTTCTCTTCCTGACTTACTTCACTTAGTATGATAATCTCTAGGTCCATCCATGTTACTGCAAATGGCATTATTTCATTCTTTTTTATGGCTGAGTAGTATTCCGTTGTATATATGTACCACATCTTCTTTATCCAAGAAATATTATAACTCTATGAGCTAAGAACAAGAACCTGATTTTACTGAGTTAATGGCTAATCATTTTCTAAAACTTAACTCTTCGGTTTAGATAGCGAAATACATTCTGTTAAAAACTTGCATAAAAGTTGAGGAAGAAGGAAGGCCCTGGAGGAGGCACAGCTGGTGGTCCCAAGACAAAGGGGAAAATGCACGCAGAATTTCCTGCCTGTAGTTTGGACTCCGGGGAGCATTGTTTTGAAAGGCCAAGTGGTAAAGGGTGGAATGATTTTGCAGTTACCTATTTCTGGTCAGGCCTGATATCTTGATTTGTTTAGGGCAACTCTATATGCTCAGAACAAAGAACCATGTGAAAAAATGCGCAACACTCTTCCTTTTTAATCCACGCCCTGCCCCAATTTAGTTTTGCCTGAAAGAGAAGTGCTTCAATTTCACACACTGTTGATGAACCCTTCACCTACCATTTTGTACCTTTCAAAATCATCCTTTAAATTATAGCCTCAGGACTTTCCAGGTTTTAGCACTGAAAGGCCCGTGTTCCTAGGAACCCCTCTGTCCTGGGGAAACCAACCTGGTTGATCATTCCTGCTTCAATTGAAGAATGGTTAGGAGTAACCGTCCTGCCTGCTTCGCAGGAATGTTTTAGGATGGTCTGGTCCATTCTGTCCTTAGTTGGGCTTAGAAATGTTTTATCAAGTTTTTCACCACAAGCCTCAGCAGGTTCTTTGATTTTGTTCAGGAGAACAAACCCGCTCTGTTTCCAAGGGTGTGCCCATCAGAAAAGCCAGACTAATGTTTACTGGTTGGCAGCCAGCAGCATTTGCATGCAACCTCTGAACAATACCTCTAGAGGAAGGGTAGGGTTCTGTTGATTCACACCTAAAACTTACAACTGGACCCAAACCTCCCGTCTCCCACGCAGCCTGTTTTTTCTAATTTGCATTGCACTTTCAAACCCAAACCATACCATCGTTGAATCAAAGCTGGGGAAAAAAAAAGCTTGATTGAATTCAAAATCCATTCTGGAGGGACTTCCCTGGTGGCGCAGTAGTTAAGAATCCGCCTGCCAATGCAGGGGACACGGGTTTGAGCCCTGGTCCAGGAAGATCCCACAGGCCGCGGAGCAACTAAGCCTGTGCGCCACAACTACTGAGCCTGCGCGCTAGAGCCTGTGCGCCACAACTACTGAACCCACGTGCCACAACTACTGCAGCCTGCGCGCTTAGAGCCCGTGCTCCACAACAAGAGAAGCCACCACAATGAGAAGCTCATGCACCGCAATGAAGAGTAGCCCCCGCTCGCCACAACTAGAGAAAGCCTGTGCAAAGCAAAGAAGACCCAACACAGCCAAAAATGAATAAGTAAATAAATTTAATTATAAAAACATAACGTTTAAAAAAATCTATTCTGGAAAGAAAAAAAAATACTCTAGGAAAACTAGGAAAGAAGGATATTTTCTGAACATCAGAAAGACTATTGTTCACGGAACATCCTCTCTCATCTCTGACATGGAGGTATTGACATGTTCCTGTCACTGTGAGAAAAAGATGAGAATGTCTACCAGCACCATCACGATTGAATATGGTTCTGGAAGCTTTGACGCTATTAATAAGAGAGCTATTGGAAAGGAGGAGGACAAATTATTTATTTGTAGGTAATATGCTAATAAAAGGAAACCCCACGGTGGCTGCGTCCAGCTTTGGGTGGTGATGTGATTGGAGGACGATGGAGGGCACAGGACTTGTTCTAAAGTTACGGTTACACTGCAGCATGTGGATTTTAGCGTATACATTTATTTGGCGTGGATTGGGGGTGACACTAACAGATTATAGGAAGGAAGCTAAAGCCACGCTCACCCCCAGGACACCCCTCGGCACCACCATGCTAAGAACATCAACCAAAACCTCTTACTAAATGGCTGGATAGAAAATAACTATGCAAAAATCACCCACTTTCCTGCCCAAAGTCAATAGCCAGATATAATGGGGGGGGGGCAGTCCCATTCATAATAGCAATAAGACCCCTTATAATTCCAGGGCAAAAAGTATTTCTCCTTTAATCCAATTATCCTACTTCTAGGAATCTAATAATTTCCTGAAAAAAACAAAAACAACATAAGAACAGAGGCTTGTTATACAAATGTTTCTTCCAGTGCAATATTAAAAAGTCAAAAAAAGAAAAAAAGTAACAGAGTAAGTATCCAAAATAAAAAGGAAATGATTATATATGTGGAGATTATATGTAAGGAAATTTTTGTATGTCTGGAAGGTGGAATATTATGCAACATTATTTATAAAAGCAGATATTATAAATAACTTAAATTTTCATGAATCATGGTCTGTTTAAATCGAGGTTTCTCACCCGTGGCGCTATTGACATTTTGGGTGGATCATTCTTTGCTGCGGGGGTCTGTGCATTGTAGGATGTTCAGCTGCATCCCGTCCCCTCCTCACCGGCTGCCGATAGCACCCCGTTACCTCCAGTGGCGACAAGAAAAAGTGTCTCCAGGTATTATTGCCAGTTGTCCGCTTTGGGCAGGGAGGCCACCACATTGCCCCCAGTTGAGGACTATGGTTCACATACATGTGTGCATATAATGACGTACTACCCAGCTGGTAGAAGAATGTCACAGCTTCATAGGTCCTGATAAAGAATAATCTTCATGATAGTTGGAAAGCGACAGAGGCAAGGTACAAAATTGTTATGGCATAATGTGGGATTTGTATAAAGAGCAAAGACTGTACCTTTGTTCTTTCCCAAAAATGGTTTATTATTTATTGTGGGGAAGGTGGACTATCTGAATGAATGATGACTTCCACAGATTACACTGATGCAAAGAAAACAAAATTACAGAATTCATGTAACAATACCGAAAGAAGATGGTGCTTAGAGAGAAAACATATAACAACAGATAAAAATATATATTCACAAAGCTTTTTTGAAAATTTAGTGGTTTTTAGTATATTCATAAGATTGTGCAAGTATCACCACTGATTCCAGACATTTTCATCACCCCCCAAAAGAAAGCCATCACCCATTAGCAGTTAATCCGCATTACCACGTCCCCCAACCGCTGACAACCTCTGAAACTTTGTGTTTCTATGGATTTGCCTATTCCGGACACTTCATATAAAAGGAATCATACAGTATGTGGTCTTTTGTGACTGGCTTCTTTCACTTAGCATAATGTTTTCAAGCTTCATCCACGTTGTAGCATGTGTCAGAACCTTATTCCCTTTTATGACTAATAGCCATTGTATGGCTGTGTCACATTTTGTTTATCCAGTCATCTCTTGATGGACGTTCAGGTTGTTTCCACTCATACTTTGATTCTTGGGAATGCCTTGATTCTCTCTCAAAGGACACCCAAGAAGCTGATAATGTACCTTCCAGGGAAGGTTACTGGGTGATGAGGGAGAGTGGGAAAGAGTTAATTTTCACTCTAACCCTCTTTTTCTCTTTGTACCATTAGAATTTGGACCATGTGTATTGGTTATTTAAAATATATTTTCAAAATTCCCTCTTCACACGCCATATTTGAAGATAAACAGCGCTCTCACGGTCGATGAAGGTCCTGGCACTCACTTGCTCTCCAGGAACTCTTGCTGAGGCCTTCATCTTGGGTCTGCCTTCTCCACATAAAATCGACCTCGTTTGTGTTCTGTTCCAGTCAACCAGACAAGTTAATAACATATGCCAGAGTGGAAGGGGGGTGGGGTATGATCTAGGGGCAGCTTCCTCTAGGAAACATTTGTGCACCATTAAGGGTGCCAACGAAATTTAAAAGTGCTTCAAATTAAAAAACATAACTTTCTCCTCCTCAACGTGTTCCCTGTCCGAAAGGAAATTTAAATTGTGTGTGTGTGTGTGTGTGTGCATGCGGATGCGTGTGCATGAGTTTACAAGTGGGGGCAGAGGACTTCCAGTTTGTAAGAAAGTTAGAAAATGATTAAGGAGGAACAAGAGAGGTCCAACTGGTGAAGTTTCGCATTCTGAGGGAGAAGCTAGCACTTCTAACAAGTCTGGGAGGGTTTCAGGGAAGAGTTGGCCATTTAGTAAAACCTTAAGGAGTAAGTTAGGTATGACTGACTGCACAGCAGAGGAAAAAGTAGAGGACATAGTACGGGGATAAACTAGAAACGGGGAGTAGTTTAGTCGGACATAAAAATTGGATGTGTAGGGTGGGGCAGGATCTAAAGCTGTAGGTTGGGCCATCATTGGGGAAGGCCTTCAAAGCCAAGCTCCATCTCTAGTTATGAATGAATGACCAATATTTATATCCTAAAACTCCCAAGTTAATGCAGTCTTTTTGAAATTAGAACCATCTTTAGTCTAAAAGTCTGGCTTTTAGACTGTGTCAGTGGTTCTCAACTGGGGGTGATTTTGTCTGCACAGGGTCTTGTGGCAATGTCTGGAGACCATGCTGGTTATACCAACTGGAGGGTGCTACTGCCATCTAGTGGGTAGAGGCCAGGAATGCCGCTGAATACCCTGCAGTGCCCAGGACAGCTCCCAGCATAGGTCATATGAGGGAAAGAAGCAGTTCAATGGAAATATTCTTTGAAAGCAGTCGAAATATATTCCCAACCAATTTCTCCCTCTGCCCCACTCCCCCACCCGATTCCAATCACAAACAGAAACCATTCATGTCTGAGAGACTACATTCCCAGAGTTCTTAAGTAGACAAATTGGAGGGGGATGTAATAAAGACTATATACTAGTCATTAAACATTCTTTAATGTTACCAAATATAAAGTAATGCTTCCTAAGTGAGACTAAAAATAAGTCTAAAGTAAATTAACATAGATCATTACATGACAAAAAGCTTCTCCCAAATGTTCAGCACTATTAGCAAAGCTTCTTCAGAGTTACCCGTCAATACACTCTTTTTCAAATGAAATGCCTGAACATACAGGAGTAAATGCAAAGGAAATTTGCCACGCAGTAATATTAGCTACCTGTTTTATGAGAAGCTTCACATGCTTTGTCTACTTTAGCTCTAAACCTCACAGCAACCCTGAAAAGCAGGAATTGTTAGCACACATGCCCACCCCCCATTTTACAGATGAGGAAACAGAGGCCAGAGAAGTGGTGACTTGTCAAGCTCACGGCCCATACAAGGCAGGTGGGCCCCTCTGATCCCAGGCCCACACCGGTCCACTCTTCCATGCTCCCACTCCTGGAACAAAGTTCCCATTCTGTACATCTGATAGTGTTTCAGTACCTAGACACGTTCATAGCATTTGAAGTGAGGTTGCACAGGTGGCACAGATCCTCAAACTGTGAACACCTCATACTCCTTCTGTTACTTAGTGTGGGACCCACTGCTCTCATGGTTCAGGGACCTGGATTTTCCTGCCCATAAGTGCAAAGTAATGCTCTCACTTCTCAGAACTTCCGGTATAATGAGGAAATGGATTGGGTTGGTTGACTGCCGGGATATTTAAGGGCCAATCATTTAACTTCTTGTAGCCACAAGGAGACCATTCATGATTAGGAATAACATGATAATTAACAAAATGGTGCTTTAGTTGCTTATGACCTTTTATTACAACCTAAAGATTCTTTTCCTCCTTCTCTATACCGTTTTGCCCCACCCACCCCAGCTTTTCCCCAATATTTCAGTCCTTTAGGGACCAGCTGGGGGGCTGCCTTCTCCATGAGTTACTCCCCCATTCCTCTAGATTCATCCTCATCAGGATTAATCTTTCTTCTGTGTCCAGTGGGACTAATTGTACTTCTCTGCAACATTTGCTTCTCTTAGCTACATGTTTTAGTAGCGTCCTCCCTGCTGCAGTTACCAGTAGCTCCCTGAAGGTAGGGAAGGGATAATCATTGCGTTCCCCTTGGGTGCTTTCTAACTTCCCGTTTATGAGTTTGTGATGACATTTTCTCTTGTGCAGGCTGAAATGAAATAAAAAGAAAAAGAGATTAAAAAATATTCCAAAATTAAAGGATTATTTAAAAAGACAAAAGAAAGACAAAAATTGGCATCTCTGTATCACACCCCCTTATTATAAAATGTTTTATTGCTTCTTGAAGTCCAAAATCCCGAGAACTGTGGCCCAATAACATCAAGTGCAATGAACACATTCACTGAAACATTCAGAAATTAGATCCTTACAATGAATTGAATCAGGAATAATTAGAAATCACCCACCAAAAGGTGTCAGCTGCTTAATTAAGTTAAATATTATTATAATGAAATTTGAACAAAATATTAAAACAAGAGGGAAATCGACATGATTCCCTTAACTGTCTCTGTAAGAGCCCTGTGAGCCCCAAGCCTGCCTAGGACCATGTATGCGGAGGAGCGTTTCAGGCCCTTCTTTCTTGGGTGTCGGCCTTGACAGCTTTTAACTAGAGGAAAACTCACTTCTACACCACAACACAGCCCCTCCCTTGATGAATAGAGGGCAGCCTGCCCCATGGACACGTGATCTTTGAGCAGAGACAACGCGCTCGGGCTGGAAGACATATTAGTCATCGGTGGATCTTTTAGCCAGACAGCTCCCTGGTTTGGCGAGAACTGATTTTAAAAGAAAAAAAGTGAGCACGCATCATAAGGATCAGCAGAGGGCACTCTTAAGCAACAATGCTTCGAACTACCCACTTTCCCGCTGGGTACAGACATAGTGCTTTTGTATGTGGGAAATTGGGGTAATTCTAGAAGCTGGCACACCATTCCCTAGAAGCCCCTTCAGTATAACATGGGAAATGAAACAATGGACGTGAACGCCTTGACCACAGTTTTACAAGATGTAAGTGGTATCAGTTAAGAGGCTGGCCTGACGACATGGGGAGCCAGGGGTAGTTTGTCTGAAGAGATTCCCCCAAAGGGTTGACTCCTGAGTGGAGTTTGAAGAGGAAGGGCATGTCTGAATCTGGGGTTCTAGAAGCAGCTGGAAGATTCTCAGGAAGTTTGCAGTTCAGCCTGAGTAGATTTGGGAATGTGATCATCATAGAACCTCGATGTGCATGTCTGAAATTGTATTCAGGATGAAAGGAAAATTAGTAAATTTGGGAGACTTTTGTGAGGGGAGCAACAGAAAAATAGAAAAGGAAAATTGTTTTCAAGTCACTTGTTCATTGCTCTGTAGTTAGACGTTGTTGGGTAGAACTCGTCAACGTCCACACCAGAGAAGGATCCCATGATCCCCTCATCGCGGGATCATGGGGCTGCCTGTCCCTCCATCAGCCTCTTCTCCACTTCACCTGGGAATCCCAAAGCCTGTTTTCAGCTTTGTGTACAATAGCAAGGACCCTTTCTTTGCCAGAGGTGCCAGGTTGCCTAAAGCCCTCGCAGTTGGCAGCCCTGGCTCCTCTTGCAGCTCCCGTCAGCTGTCTCCTCCAAGGCAGGCGCGGTGCTCACAGCACCTGTGTTACTGCCAAGATGGCGCCAGCATTTGTGGGACACTGTGCGAGAGTGAAGATAGTTTTATTCTCAGAGACAGAAAATGTTAAGTCCTTTCTCTGCTACTATTTTTTTTTTTTTTTGGTGTAGTTTTTTTTTTTTTTTTTAAATAGTGAGCTTCTTTTTCTTTTCTTTTTTTTTTTTTAAATTGAACCCTGATGTAATAGTTTTTAATACTTTATTTATTTATTTTATTTTTATTTATTTATGACTGTGTTGGGTCTCTTAGTTTTCGTGTGAGGGCTTTCTCTAGTTGCGGCAAGTGGGGGCCACTCTTCATCGCGGTGCGCGGGCCTTTCACTATCGCGGCCCCTCCCGTTGCGGGGCACAGGCTCCAGACGCGCAGGCTCAGTAGTTGTGGCTCACGGGCCCAGTTGCTCTGTGGCATGTGGGATCTTCCCAGACCAGGGCTCGAACCCGTGTCCCCTGCATTGGCAGGCAGATTCTCAGCCACTGCGCCACCAGGGAAGCCCCTCTGCTACTATTAATGGTGTAAACTTAATCACACTAAGCCACCATGTTTTCATCAGTATCGTGTAGGTGATAATATATTCCCAGGATCATATGCTTTTTAAGTGCTGAAATGCTATGCAAATACAAGATGCTGCCCTTCCTTCCTTCCTTCCTTCCTTCCTTCCTTTCATCCATCCATCCATCCATCCATCCATCCATCCATCTTCAGTGTCAGCTATATGTTCTAGCCTTCAGGGAGGTTGCATTTTCTTAGGGAAGACAGACAATAAATGAATAACCAAATAATTATATAATATAGTGCCCTTCATGAAAAAGCTAGGAAGAAGAAACAGAGTAGGAGGATTGAGAATGGATTGACCAATTAGATGACCTGGTTGGGGGTGGCCTCTCTTAGGCAGTGACATTTTTTTTTTTTTGATGTGGGTCATTTTTAAAGTCTTTATTGAATTTGTTACAGTATTGCTTCTGTTTTATGTTTTGGTTTTTTTGGCTGTGAGGCATGTGGGATTTTAGCTCCCTGACCAGGGATCGAATCCGCACCCCCTGCATTGGAAGGCTAAGTCTTAACCACTGGACCGCCAGGGAAGTCCCTAGGCAGTGATATTTGAGCAGAGGCCTGAACGAAGTGAGGACGCAAACCATGAGAATATCGGGGGAAATCATTCCAGGAAGCTCCAGTGAGGACCAGAGGGAGGACCCATGAACAGGATCTCTGCTCGAGGAATGTGGCAAACGTATGTGTGCTGATTCTAGAACTTACTGAACACTTGTTATGTGCTTTGCACACATCACCTCGGTTAGCCCTCACCATGCTCGGTGAGTTCATTGCCTAGGTCCCTGTTGTAAGTGAAGAAACTGAGCCTCCGAGAAGTTAAGGACTTCACCCCACATCTCACACCTGGTAAATAAGTGGCAAAGCCCAGGTTCCCACCCAGGCTCCAGTGCCCGAGTGGCTCCCGAGGCAGGGCTTCGCCAGCAGGGGGCGTCTCCGGGGGTTGTGGCAGAGCGTTAAAAGTTCGGGTTTGCCCCTTGGCTGAATACCTAAACCATGTTGCTTCTCTTTTCCTCTTTTGTGCAAACCACCTTCTGGCACTTGTGAAGGTGTTTTTGTGGGGTCGTGATTGGATGAGCCAACTTGGGGGCAGGGTGTGAATTTCCAGGTTTCTCAGTGATTGCTCAAGAAATTAAGACATTTTTGTAAAATAAGTTGGGTCCTGAATTGTATGGATTCAAACATGCTGTTTCTGTCCTTGAAGACCAGTTAGCCGCTTCGGTTACGCAAGATGTTCCTTGCCGGCCTCTCTCATCAGCCATGACCTCAACCCGTGTTTTTGTTTTGTTTTTCTCTTTTTCCTACTCAGCTACCAATAGAGAAAAGGGCACCATTTTAGGGCAAATGGAAATTAAAAGAAAACAGAGTTTAATCTATAATATAATCTTTTTCTTTTAAAGAATGCGTTTTGCATCTGTAACAGGGAATGAGGTCATGACACTCTTCTTCCTAAATACCAACCAGAAACAACAAACTCTGTTTGGTGCTGTAATTCTTCAGGATTCATTTATAGCTCCTTGAAGTACACCTTCTCTAAACTTCATATTGCAGGTGATGCTTTACTTTCATTACTGTTGTGGGTTTGTGTCTTTCCCTTTCCAAATACAAACACACAAACAAATAAGAACTGACAAGGAAGCACAAATATTTAGTAAAGACCCGTGGAAAGTTTAGGACCAGGAGGAGGAAGGATGCAGCAGGACCAGGAAGCACGTCAAGTCCGTTAAGAAAACACCTGTTTCAAATTACAGATTTCTTACTTAATTAGACACATGCAAGTCTCAAGTTTAAACATAACACTCCCAATCCCATCAACCACCCACGGCAATTCTCCAGGTGTTTGCGATTATGTAATGTCCTAAAAAATCATCTGGATCATGTCAGTTCTCAAAGTACTGCCTGAGGTTTGTTTGTTTTTTTTTAATCCTCTGCAGACGTTAATTTATCCTTAAGGTCTCAGTGTAACATTTACAGCACTTAGCAAAAATAAATAAATAAATAAAAGATAGTAAATAAAATTTCCTCGGTTTCTGATTATTATTTCCCCAAAGGCTAAAAGCGTGTTTTTTGCTTTAAGTAGTAAAAGGTAGGCATTACGGACTCAGTAAAGCGTCGTTGGCCAGACTTCTGTAATTCAGATTTTATTTAGGATAGGGGAGATGCTGTTTACTTGTGTATTGCCAGAGAAAAGAGGACATCCACACCGCAAACGTAGGGGAAAAAGGGGGCAATAATGGTCTCCTCAGTCTTTTACAGTGTTGGAACTGCTCCCTAAAATAAAATTTGCAAAAAAAAAAAAAAACCCAAACAAACAAAAATATCTCTTTTGATATCCATGTAAATTTTCATCTTTAAATGACTCATGTTCCCGACAATTTACTTTTGAAAGTTGCTTGACATATTTTTAGATGATTAACAACTTGAAAGTCCCTAGGCTTGGATAATTGAAAGATCTTGGGGGAGGGAAAGAACATGATTTGAAAGAGACTCCTTTGAGAAGCCAAAGGGGAGCTTCAGCCCAAACAGAAAGAAATTTGCCTTTATTATGCAGTTATTTTAATTAAAAGTACATGAATAACAGGAAAAGGAAAGCAATTCTAGACACTGCTCAGTGTAGTTTGGCTGGTTGTATGAAGTTTGGAAGCTTTTAATTTGTCCTCTGAAATTCTTAAGCTTTGTATGGAGTCCTAAGTGCTTAATTCTTATTTTGGCATGAGTGCCCTCTATAAGAATTCCAGATCTTTCCCATCTAGCAGCATATTAAAGTCAGAGCCAGCTATGTGGTCCTCACAGGTAATAGGGAGTTATTCTGATTCTTAGTGTTTTGCCTTATGTCTTATTGCCTTCCTTCCAGCCCCAGTTTACCCACACAGGGAACCAGTATTCACCAGCATCTATGCACAATAAAGCATATCACTTACTTTCATTCACTGATTAGTGGCAACATCTTTTTATTTTCCCAAAATAAAAAAAGTTTCCATTGTAAAAAAGTAAACTACTCATTGCAGAAAACGTAGACCAGCAGAAAAGAAAGCAGATAATAAAACGTACTTGCATTTCCACCCTTTGGAGATGACCTTTGTTCACACTTTGACACGTGTCCATCCAGGCACTTACATGGGTACACAGCATGACTGGCTACAGTTTTCTTTGAATGAACCCATTTAAATGCATCATTGCCTTTGACCCTTTAAATACAATTGCTGTTCTGTAGCCTGCTTTTTTGATTAAATAATATTTTGTTTTTCTGTGTCAGTGAATAAAGATCTGTATCACTTTTTAACAGGTGCATAATAATATCCTCTTGTATGGCTGTACCATTATTTAGCTAAATGTACCCTATTAACCCATCGTCCAGATTGTTCCTGTCTTTTTGCCATCATAATAAACATTGCTGAGATAGATTTGTGCAGACATTTTGGATTCTTGTTGTCTCCTTAGATTTAAATCTTCTAAGTGTATTTTTAAAATCCTTAATCCATTTGGAACACGTTTCTGCATGTTGTGGGGGCTTACTCTCTTTTCTCTGAGAAATAAAATACTTCCTGCCATATCTGTAAACAAAGGATGTCACAATCCTCAGGGATAGCAGCCAGGTGAGCTGGTGAGCCCTGAGTAAACTCAGGAAGGGAAGAATACCTGCCATCTAGCAGCCTTCAGACTGCAGCCACTCCCCGCGGTGAGCCCTGAGGAAACTCAGGATGTGAAAACACAGGATACTGGCCCCAGACAGCTGAGGTGCATATCAAAGGAAGGATTTCAGTGAGCCCAGACTCTTGCATCTTCCCATATATAAAAAAGCGCTAAATTCCTTAACTTGAGATATCCGGTTTTCTTTAATTAACAGTAACCTTTCGACGTTCAGACTACCTGCCCTTTGTTGCAAAACTCCTGTATATCCTGCCTCCCCCTTCGCCGCCTCGGAGCAGTTTCTCAGGTTTACTTGAGCTGCTGCTTCACGGGCTTGAGGTCCTTAGTGTGCCCGCCGAATACAATATAGCTCTCAACTTTTAGGTTGTGAACATTGTTTTAGTCATATCTCATATGGTCAGTCACGTGTTCCAATACCGTTTATTGGAAAAGGCATCCTTGCCCCACTGATTTGAAATTGCTGTCATTATATGTTAATTTCCCCTACAAATGGATCTCCTTTGTTCCCGTGCCAATGTTGTACTGTTGCCATTACGATAGCAAGTTTCCAGGAGGGGGTTTTAGACTTAAAATCTAGTCAGGGTTCTCCAGAGAAACAGAACCAATTGGATATATAGAGATTGTGTAAGAGGAGATTTATTATAGGAATTGGCTCGTGTGATTAAGGAAGGTGGGGAAATGTCACAGTCTACCGTCTACCAGCTGACGAACCAGGAAAGCTGGCGGTATAATTCAGACCGAGGCCCAGAATCCGAAGGCTAAGAACCAGGAGCTTTGATGTCTGAGGGCAGGAGAAGATTGTCGTCCCAGCTGAAGAAGAGAGAGCAACAGGTCATCCTTCCTCCAGCTTTTTGTTCTATTGGATGGTGCCCACCCACACTGGCGATGGTGGATCTTCTTTCCTCAGTCTGCTGATTCAAATGCTAATCTCATCCAGAAACACCTTCACAGACACGCCCAGAAATAATGTTTTACCAGCTATCTGGGCATCCCTTAGCCCAGCCAAGTTGACACATACAATTAACCACAATCTAGACCCTCCAGTGTCTGTAGCCATCTGTCTGTCACTTGCTGGGATAAAGGTTGCTACCAAGGCCATTCTGTACACACTATACCTCAGTGACATTGTTCTGCAGGATGACACACAAAGAGTCCTCGTGTCAGCCAGCTTGATTTGCGCTGTAGTAAGTGCTCTACAAATACTTGGTTTCAAGATCCGGCACTCAATAAAATTTGCTCCAGAAGAGGTGGGTTGTTTATAAGGCTGCAGTATAAGATTTCAAGAGCATGACAGTACCAGGTCTTAAATTGCCCTGAGTTGGGAACGTGAAGAGGCAGAATAAACGATGGCCTGCTTTCCTGGCCTGAATTCCGAACCAGTTGAGATGAAAGAGTAAGAAAGATAGCAGACAAAAATAGATCTTTATTTCCAATAAAGCTGATACTGTCAAATGTGGCTTATATCTGCAGGCAGCTGGGCTTCTGAATACAGCACCTGAAACTGAGGCAGACTCTATTCAGACCTCACGGACTGTGCTGGAGCCCTGCAGGCCACTGCCATGGGGGCTGGCCCTTCTCACAGAGGCAAAGAGCGGAAGAGGACCCTGACCTTCTGTGGCAGGCTGATTCCCAAAGAGGAAGAGGAGAAACAGGGTTCAGCTATGTGAGCGCAGCTGCTTCTTTCAAGTCCACCAATGAGATCAAGCTGTTTCCTTCCCACTATGGAGGGGTGGGTGAGATACAGCAAGAGTTGAGGAGTATTAATGGAGTACCCTCCATGGGGAGGGAGATATCACCAAGGGCAGCGGAGGTTTTCCCTAACACTGTGTGGGAGGTCCTGCCCTGCTGATGGAGCAGGGGTCACACTGATATAGGAGACCGAGGTCATGGCTGAATCTAGTGTTAGTGCTATGCTTGGTTTTATTTTGTGGCCCCTTCTCGTCTCTCTCGTCTCTTATCTCTTGCCATTCGTGTTCTTTGAGTGAGTCATGATCTCTCTCACTTCTTGGTCTTCACATGTGCCTGAAACACACTCCTGGCCCACCTTCACTGCCATCTTTTTTTGTCTGGCTTACTCCCTTCCCTCCTTAGGACTCACTTCCTCCGAGAAGCTTTATCTGGCACCCAAGTGTGAGCTAAACCCTTCCTGTGCTCCTCACACGACCATGTACTTACCCAGCAGGAACCTTACTCCATATTTTATTCCCAATTACTCTCTTCTGCATGAGAATATGAGCTTCATGAAAACAATTATTGATATTTTCTGTGTCGTTTCCATTGGAAGACCTCAATGACTATTTGTTCAATGAATTCATAAATCTTTATTATTTAAAACTTATTCTGTTGTAAGTTTTACATCTATGAATTGATAATCTTTTGGCTAGTTCCTAAATACACAAATGTATAGGAAAATGATCAGAAACCCATTGCCACTTACAGGTTATGAAACAACTTTTTGAATTTTCATATTAAAAAAGATTAGTTAGATCTACTTTTTATGCCTTAGGATACAGCAAAAACATAGACTGCAAAAACAATCTGGCCTAGACATATATAATGCGTTCTTGTATGGAGGAGGAAATAATCTTATTTGTGTAAAACAGTAGTATCTGATATATATGCTGAAACCTTCATAGATATTTTCTCTTCTCTTACCTCTTGGGTATATTGTTTTTGTTTTTCTTTCCTGTTGAAATATAATATTTCTACTCTTTTTTTGTGGTTTTAGAGATTTGTGATTTGTTGCTTAAAAAGTATTATTTACTCTTTTTAAGTAGTGACTTAAATTGTTATATTTGGTGGAATGAGTCTTTGAGCAAAAATTAGATCTGGCTTACATAATTACAAGAGATGTTGGGATTTTAATTGCAGACTGCATTTTCTGGTTTGCTCTTTTAATAATGGTTAAAGAGAGTTTTGAAGTACAGTTTCCAAGGTTAAAACGGATAAACACATTACGCTTTAAAGAAAGCATTTGGATAGCTAGAATATGAAAACTTCATCCAATGATGCAAATGATCGGAGTTGTCACCCGTAAGCCTGAGGCGGGGAGCCACGCGTGGTTTGCCAGTAAACATGTTTTGCAGACACCTTTCAGAACTGTTGTGGCTGATTGGTATTTCTTGTTGGCATTACAGATGAATTTCATAAGTGTGTACAAAATGAGCAAAATGGAAAGTCGAATCTAAATAGAGTGGTACAGAGAGGACCCCAGCACCAATGTACAAATGGCGTTTTAAGCTTTCTGTGTTAAATCTTCATTTCAGATGTTACCATGTCCCTGGGGTAGTTTAAAATGCTAGGTAGTTGGGTGTCTTTTTCATTTTTGTTAGTTAGGATAATCACAATCGTTTTTAAAATGAGAATTTTAGAGCTGCTTGATTTTTCCGTTTAGTGAAATCATGAAATAAGAAGGGCTCGATTTTCTAGTGCTGTTTAGAATCGGTGGTATTCCATTCTGCCAAGAGGTACTGTGATTGCAGACGCTCCCAGGAAGGTTTTGCTCCCTGCACAGAATGCCTACCATAGATGGCTGCCGATACTCAGATTTATTTACCAAGATCAGTGTCGTCAAACAGAACTTTCTTTAAAGATGGAAATGCGTTATAATCTGCGCTGTCCACTGTGGTGGCCACTAGGCACATGGGGCTGTTGAACCTGCAAAATGTGACTAGTGCAGCTGAATTTTTTTTTTAAACATCTTTATTGGAGTATAATTGCTTTACAATGGTGCGTTAGTTTCTGCTTTACAACAAAGTGAATCAGCTATACATATACATATGTCCCCATATCTCTTCCCTCTTGCGCCTCCCTCCCTCCCACCCTCCCTATCCCACCCCTCTAGGTGGTCACAAAGCACCGAGTTGATCTCCCTGTGCTATGCGGTTGCTTCCCACTAGCTATCTATTTTACATTTGGTAGTGTATATATGTCCATGCCACTCTCTCACCCTGTCACATCTCACCCCTCCCCCTCCCCATATCCTCAAGTCCATTCTCTAGTAGGTCTGTGTCTTTATTCCCGTCTTGCCACTAGGTTCTTCATGGCCTTTTTTTTTCCCCTTAGATTCCATATATATGTGTTAGCATACTGTATTTGTTTTTCTCTTTCTGACTTACTTCACTCTGTATGACAGACTCTAACTCCATCCGCCTCATTACAAATACCTCCATTTCATTTCTTTTTATGGCTGAGTAATATTCCATTGTATATATGTGCCACATCTTCTTTATCCATTCATCCGATGATGGACACTTTGGTTGCTTCCATGTCCTGGCTATTGTAAATAGAGCTGCAATGAACATTTTGGTACATGACTCTTTTTGAATTATGGTTTTCTCAGGGTATATGCCCAGTAGTGGGATTGCTGGGTCGTATGGTAGTTCTATTTTTAGTTTTTTAAGGAACCTCCATACTGTTCTCCATAGTGGCTGCATCAATTTACATTCCCACCAACAGTGCAAGAGTGTTCCCTTTCCTCCACACCCTCTCCAGCATTTATTGTTTCTAGATTTTTTGATGATGGCCATTCTGACCTCTGTGAGATGATATCTCATTGTAGTTTTGATTTGCCTTTCTCTAATGATTAATGATGTTGAGCATTCTTTCATGTGTCTGTTGGCAATCTGTATCTCTTCTTTGGAGAAATGTCTATTTAGATCTTCTGCCCAATTTTGGATTGGGTTGTTTGTTTTTTTGTTATTGAGCTGCATGAGCTGCCTGTAAATCCCGGAGATTAATCCCTTGTCAGTTGCCTCATTTGCAAATATTTTCTCCCATTCTGAGGGTTGTCTTTTGGTTTTGTTTATGGTTTCCTTTGCTCTGCAAAAGCTTTTAAGTTTCATTAGGTCCCATTTGTCCATTTGTGTTTTTATTTCCATTTCTCTAGGAGCTGGGTCAAAAAGAATCTTGCTGTGATTTACATCATAGAGTGTTCTGCCTATGTTTTCCTCTAAGAGTTTGATAGTGTCCGGCCTTACACTTAGGTCTTTAATCCATTTTGAGTTTATTTTTGTGTATGGTGTCAGGGAGTGTTCTAATTTCATACTTTTACATGTACCTGTCCAATTTTCCCAGCACCACTTATTGAAGAGGCTGTCTTTTCTCCACTGTATATGCTTGCCTCCTTTATCAAAGATAAGGTGACCATATGTGCGTGGGTTTATCTCTGGGCTTTCTATCCTGTTCCATTGATCTATATTTCTGTTTTTGTGCCAGTACCAAACTGTCTTGATTACTGTAGCTTTGTAATACAGTCTTAAGTCAGGGAGCCTGATTCCCCCAGCTCCATTTTTCGTTCTCAAGATTGCTTTGGCTATTCGGGATCTTTTGTGTTTCCATACAAATTGTGAAATTTTTTGTTCTAGTTCTGTGAAAAATGCCAGTGGTAGTTTGATAGGGATTGCATTGAATCTGTAGATTGCTTTGGGTAGTAGAGTCATTTTCACAATGTTGATTCTTCCAATCCAAGAACATGGTATATCTCTCCATCTATTTGTATCATCTTTAATTTCTTTCATCAGTGTCTTATAATTTTCTGCATACAGGTCTTTTGTCTCCTTAGGTAGGTTTATTCCTAGATATTTTATTCTTTTTGTTGCAATGGTAAACGGGAGTGTTTTCTTAATTTTACTTTCAGATTTTTCGTCATTAGTGTATAGAAATGCAAGAGATTTCGTGCAGCTGAATTTTTTATTTTGTTTAATTATTTTAAACGTAGCCACTTGTGGCTAGTGGCTACCGTGACGGACAACACAGAATTTCAACACGGACAATGCTTTTAGATTTAGTACGGAGTTGCCTCTGGAAAAGTTGACTTTAATTTCTATGAATTCATTTGACATATCTCGCCAGCATTTATTGAGCACCTCATGGGTGTGTGTGCCTGGTGTTGGAAAGACACGTCCTTTGGATTTCTCCCATCAGCCTGTAGAGGAAGGTGTGGAGGCCTGAGATCTGTCGTCCCACACACCTGGGTGAACGTGGCCTTGGTAACAAGGCTCCTGCTGTTTCAACAGGAGCTGCCTCTCTCACCCTGGGCTCTGGGACCCACCGTGGCAGGGCCTCGGCCCGGCGGGCTGAGGGTATGAGTGGCGGCCCCTCTCACCCAGCTGGGAGCTCTGCTTGCTCAGGGCTGCATCTGCCCAGAGGAAGGGGCTCCCACTTGAAATTCTCTCAAAGATGTTGCCCGGGCTAGCGTGGCCCTGTCACTGAGGTTCATCCCCTCAGCTCGCTCAACCATCTTAGTTGCTCCTGACACTTTGGTCAGCACATTTTCAGTGGAAAAAGTGAACAACTCTTCACAGCCCTCCAACACCTACTTTTTCTTCTGTTTTTTTTTTTTTCTCCCGAAGGTATCTTACCTCCTGGAAGGGGGCAGCATGGCCCATGAAGACTTCTGTGGACACACTGGTCAGTTGAACCCAGGAGACCTGCAGGTATGGCCCAGATGAGGAGTGGCTGATGGTTTCCTAGTCTTTGGGTGTGGCTGCTCCGTCCCACCCACTTCTGGTAGCTTCCCGCATCCCCTGCTCTGCCTGTTACATCTTGGACTTGTCCCTTTCTATGGCTTCTTGCACTCCGCCTGGAAACCTGCACGGGTCCCTTGTATTCCTCTCTCATGCTTCCCTGGGCCCTCACAATCAGTTTTTAGCTCCCACGTAGGGCTTTTCCTGATGTTTCTGAAAAGAGTAATCACAAGTCACTGTCTCGGCTTCCTTCTCTTCTGTCCCATCCTCCACTCACTGAAATCAGGGTTGGCCTCTCAGCACTGCCCCCCAAACCTTTCCTGAAGCTGTTCAGGTCACGGTCACTCATGATGTCCCAGTTGCTGCCACATTCACTGCGCCAGTTTCCGTCCTCATCTTTCTAGATCTCTCCGCTGCCTTTGAGACAATTTTCTATTTATCTTCCAGTCCATTTGCAGGGGTAGGTGTTGTCACTTAAAGAGCATGACCCAAACCTGGCCACCATCCTAGTCCTGTCTGAGACGTGTTACAGTTAAAATCCCCAGGAAGTGCTTGGGTCATCTTTGCCAGTTTTTATAAGTGTGGACTCTATACAGGTACTTTCTGGGATCATTTACATATTTTGGGGGATGACATCTGCAAATATTTGAATCGTGGTGTTTCAGTGAACAGGAGATTGAGAGGCAGAAAAGCAAAAGGGCAAAGAGTCGTGGCCAAGAGTCAACAGTAACCTGTCCCCGTAGCAGAATGTAAAGTGCAGCTTTGACTGCTTGTGACCCCGGAAGTGGATTCTTCCACCCTCCATGCGTCAATTCTAATGTGCCTCGGCATGGTTCCCAGTGGGATTGAGCCCCAGGTGCCCACAGGTGTAACCTGCTCGTTAACCCCCCTTTGTGGCTTTCTCCCTTGCCTGGCTCACCCTTCCTACTCTTCCTTACTTGTGCTTTCTGTACCACTTTCCAGATATACTCCCTGCACTCGAGCCCTTGTCTCAGGATCTTCTGTGGGAGAACCGAAGCTGAGACGGGCAAGAAACCTACCTATCGTGTTCTATCCCTTTATCCCCAGATCCCAAGGTTGGCATCTGGGGCTGGCCCCTCATGTGCTCTTAGTAAAGAAATAAATGAACGCTTGAAAAGTCTGCACAACAGCGGAGGCAGTAACTTCCTCCAAGCGGTGAGGGCTCCGTTCCTACTGTTGAAGTCAGCCGCCTATGGTGTGGTGGGTCCCGTGGGCCTCCACGGGTACCTGTAGGCCCACCTCGTGTCCTCCAGCTGCTGCGAATACCAGCTGTTGATGGCTCTCAGCTGCATCCCGCCCTGGGCACTGCCCTCTGCCCCGGTAACTGCCCCTCCCAAGGTTGTGCTCGCTACTGCACGGTGGCCCACAGTCAAGGGTTTGCTGATGTGGGGATAGGAAAGCCTCAATTTGGGACAATTCTGAAGTTTCATCCGACTCCAGAGCTCCCTGTTGGCTCGGCTAAGGCCTCCGTTGTATAATAACTGCATTGGTGATTGGCTTCTCCCCCTGCCCAATCCTGCTTTCTTCACTTGTTAAGATGCGTCTCCCGAGAGCACTTCTCAGTTTACTCTCTGCCCACAACTCCCCATCTAGGGGCGCAATCTAAGACTCAGGGATGCCAAAGAGGGGGTTCTTCCGTTTGTGTGAATTCCAGAGCTGATGATTTGATCGCACACGTGGAAGCATGGGACATGTTTGGAAAACTGGAAAGGCCCCCAGCAGCTGTCTCTGTCGTTTTGTTATTCCTCGGAAAGCAGCACTTGTAAGGTGCCTGACTTAATTACCAGGTGGTAATCATCCCACCTGTGGACTCATTAGAGGGCGGGTCACACTTCCTTCTTTTCCGTCTGGTGTTTGCAGTGGATGACTGCGGGCCGGGGCATCGTGCACGCCGAGATGCCTTGCTCAGAGGAGCCAGTCCACGGCCTACAACTGTGGGTTAATTTGAGGAGCCCACAGAAGATGGTGGAGCCTCGGTACCAGGAACTGAAAAGCAACGAAATCCCTAAACCCAGTAAGGAGGGCGTGACCGTTGCTGTCATTTCTGGAGAAGCCCTGGGAGTCAAGGTAAGCCGCGCTGTGGTGTGTTTGTGAAAGCTGAGGTATGCAGCAGCACGAGGCTGGCCCCCTCTGGGTCGACAACTCTCACCGGGTTTGTCACAGTTCAAGTCCCATGGGATGGACTTGCTTCAAAGGTGTCAGAATAAATGCAACCTAAGGGAACCCAGAATTTTTTTTGCCACGTGCAAACCTTTAGAGTTAGGAAAATTACAGGAAAGCAAGCTCATGTAAAGAATTTGGTAAAAAAGCAGTTTTCAAGATTCATCTTAATATGTGTGCGGATTGAGCCTATTTCCTTTTGTTTATAGTGCAGTTTTAGAGTGCCTCGTTTAAGAAACAAAAACCAAAACTGACTCCACTCCCCGAAGACTGATTTAAATTATTTACGCTCAACTTAGTAAGGACAGCACACTACTACATCATAGAAAGGTTTTTAAAAAAATTAACTTGAACATGTATTTAATCCATACACGCCACGCCCTGTACATTCTTCTTAACTGAGACTTTATGATATTTCGGTTCCAGGTCCCACCTTTTAATCAAATAAGATCAATTTTGGCTAAACTTTGTGAACAGATTTTGGTAGGAAAAGGGTATGGCCAGTACTGTGTTAATTGCACACCAGAACTGCTTGCCTGGAGCCCAGGTTCCTGGTAGTGAGCTCGGTAGTGTGGTGTCTTAGGCGGGGTTTCCCAGTGGCAGACCCAGAGAAGGGCACTCCTGTGCGAGTGCTTTTAAAGGAAGTGTCCCGAGGGGCGCAGGAAAAGGAAGTGTCCCTAGGGGCACAGGAAAAGGAACCCAGACAGGGAAGGGAAGGTAGCCAAGCAAGGGTGTCATCTCAGGCAAAGTCCAAAAGAGGACGGGGACTCGGGAGGATCAGTCTGCCTCTGAGTTGTCCCGACCCACCCCAGGCAAGGGAGCTGGGCTTTCGTACTCCCATACCCCAAGCCATTACTTATGGCCATTGAGTTTGGGGTGGATGGCAAGGAAATGGTTAAAAGGGATGGGAAGGGGGGATCTGGGAGGGCCCCCCCTCCAGTTCCACACGTGCTACCTGTTGTCTGTTACCTGTTGTTGAATGGTATCAATATATTGGGAACCATTTTGCCATTCTCTTTGTGCAAACAGCACTTAAAACTATTTTAAATACTAATTTATGTAAATTTAAATTTTATTTATATGCACCCACAGGGATGATGGCCAGGCAGTGGGATGCATTTCATGGTTAAGAGGTTGGTCATGATTACTGGTTAGGACTTAACTGGTTTTTGTATTTCCTGCACCGTAAACCGCAGTTCTTTTCCTGTACTGTGCCTAGGAGTGTGTGTTATTCTGCTTTGCTTCCAGTGCAAACAGAAACGATGGAAGAAAAAAATATCAAAATTCACTCCCTAATAAGCATATATTAGCTGACTGCTATCTACGCCCTGGCAGGCCTCCATGTTACTTTGCAGTTGGAAACGTCACCCTTCATTGTGTTTCTGTGACCCATTCGTGTTTTGCCAAGCATTGGGCAGTGCGCTTTTCAACTGTGCGTCGAGTTTCCTTCTCTTCAGCTTCACAGGGGAGAATACAGGTCCTGTGAGGTCTTTCAGGTATAAGGCAGAGGACCTCACCTTGTGTATAGAGTCAGGCAGGGAGGGTCTAAGGAGAGCTGAATTGGTGCAGAGGAGAGGCGGCTCACTGTGTTGCCCATGGCGTTTTTCATTCTGTGTTTTCAGGACTCTAGGGCTCTAGGGACGGGCCTTCTTGGGATACTGAGGCAGATGGTAAAGGTCAAGAGATTTCCTTCTCTCCACTTCAACCAAAGCCCAAGGCTTTACCCAGTCACATGTATTGGTATTGTCTTTAAGATTTCACTTACAAAAAGAGTTGAGTTATCTGCAGCTAAAAAGAGAAATTAGACCACTGATTTAATGCATAATCAAAGCCAGCAATATCATGAATCCTTAACATTTACAACTGCTTCTCATTTATAGAAAATACAGTGCAGTTTTAATGTCAGAGCTGGTACCAATTACAGGCAGAAGGACATTTTAAAGCACTTCCAAGCAGCAGACCATGTGCTCTTGCAATCCCAACTAAGAATTAGAAACCAGACGTAATAATGTTTTAACTTAGTGAAATAATGTCTTAGTAGCTGCCAGCCTCTCTTTCTCTTTTTGTCAACTAAAACCTCTGAAGTGAATTACATTCTCCTAAATAAGTGATCAGTCTTTATTTTTTAATTAATTAATTAATTATATTTACTTTTGGCTGCATTGGGTCTTCGCTGCTGCACGCGGGCTTTTCTCTAGTTGTGGCGAGCAGGGGCTACTCTTCGTTGTGGTGCACGGGCTTCTCATTGCGGTGGCTTCTCTTGTTGCGGAGCTCGGGCTCTAGGCGGGCAGGCTTCAGTAGTTGTGGCATGCGGGCTCAGAAGTTGTGGTTCACAGGCTCTAGAGCGCAGGCTCAGTAGTCGTGGTGCGCGGACTTAGTTGCTCCGCGGCATGTGGGATCTTCCCGGACCAGGGCTCGAACCCGTGTCTCCTGTACTGGCAGGCGGATTCTTAACCACTGTGCCACCAGGGAAGCCCGATCTGTCTTTATTATGAGAGCATTTGAATAAGGGACTCTTGGAAGCCTGGGCAGCATTAATTTGGACTCTGAGAGGCCATGTGGTGCTGTGGTTACCAGTGTGGACTCTGGAGACAGCTGGCCTGGATTAGAATCCCCACCGTGAACTAGCTGTGTGGCTTCGGGCAGACCATTGAACCTCTCTGTGCTTCATTGTCCTCATGTGTAAAATACGGTTGCTGTGAGGATTAAGTGACTTTTTTTTACACTTTAAGTTGTCAAAACAGCATCAGACGTGTTGTAAGCACCACACGAACGGTAGCTGTTATTATTATTATTTTGATTACTTTGTGTTAACTTGGGCAAGAGCTGGGCTGAGATTTATGTTTGTGGTCTATGCTAAAGGGACTTGCTGGGATTTGGGAAAGGTAATTAACCTGCTCTGAAGAAAGGACACCAGTGTGAGTCATCGTACACATGGGGGGCTCTTGACCATTTCTTTCTGGGTCTCATAAGAAACGTAGTTTTGCACATCTGAAGCCTTAATATCTGCTCACACAGGAATGATTGGATTGTAAAAAGTCTAAATCTACCATAAAAACGAGCTGAAGATTGTATTGCATCAGGAAGATAGTTTCAAGTTAAATCACGAGGTGAGGCTGAGAATATACCTTTCAAGAGATTGATGTGTTTATAACCAATAGTCACCAACAGCTCCCCTCCCAGCGCCTTAAATAGCTAGAAAATGGAATTAGTGACCATTCCAGCGCTTCTCCAGTTTTAATATTCACATGGATTACTTGGGGCTCTTGTTAAAATGCAGATTCTGATCCAGCAGGTCTGGGTGAGGCCTGAGGGTCTCCATTTCTGTCCGGCTCCCAGGTGATGATGTTGCTGTGGTCTGGGGACCGCGGTTTGTAATCTGTGTGATGTTCCTGGGATTCGAGACATGGGAGTTTACTTATCAGGAGGGCCAGTTTGATTAGGTACCTATAGGAGATGTTAAGGTCCAATTCTGTGGCTTTTGGCAAATCTTCAACCTTTCTGCAGTGAGGGGGGTTTTGTGCAGAACGCTATAAGCTTTTGCAAGCAGCACGACTGACCTTTGATGTTCCCAAAGGTAGATGTGTCCCTGTTTCCCAGGTTATATGTGTCTGGGCATTTCTTTAGCCCTTGGGAAGCCACAGCCAATTGTGAGCAAGATTCCGCCAGGACAGCACAGTCTAAAGTGAAGGCTGAAAGGGGGAAAATATAAAAATGGGATACTTTGAATAGTTTCTGTCACTTCTGGAAGGTCAAAAATCACATGTTTATTTCATGAGAGTATGAAATTCTCCAAACCCCATTCCATCCTTATCAGGCAGCCAATCAGGAATATTTATTGCCAGTTCTCTCTGCAACATGATTCTTTTCCCAACAAACGCCTCTTCTTGCCTCCTGCTGTTTTAAATTACATTATGTCAGAAGCAAACCTTAAGGAGGCCTCAGCCCCACCGGGGTCAGAAAAAGGCTATCTTGAGCCAGACTGCTGAGTTCAAGGCCAGCTCTACCACTGACTGCCTTTAGAGAACTCATGTAAGCTTGCTGGGCCTCAGTTTTCTCATCTGTAAAATGGAGATAATTATAATGACCCAGAGGGTCATTGGGAGGATTAACTTGGTTAGTATGGGTAAAGAACTTAGAACAATCCCTGGCATCGAGTAAGCCCTCTATAAGTGGTTGCTACCTTTACTTTTTTTTTTTTAAATTATTTTATTTATTTTATTTTTGGCTGCATTGGGTCTTCGTTGCTGTGCACGGGCTTTCTCTAGTTTTGGTGAGCAGGGGCTACTCTTCGTTGCAGTGCGTGGGCTTCTCTTGTTGCGGAGCACAGGCTCTAGGCACACCGGCTTCAGTAGTTGTAGCACGTGGGCTCAGTAGTTGTGGCACGTGGGCTCAGTAGTTGTGGCCTCAGGCTCTAGTGCACAGGCTCAGTAGTTGTGGCGCACGGGCTTAGTTGCTCCGTGGCATGTGGGATCTTCCCAGACCAGGGCTCGAACCTGTGTCCCCTGCATTGGCAGGCAGATTCTTAACCACTGTGCCACCAGGGAAGTCCTACTTTTACTTCTTTGCAGAAGCTTTGTGCAGTGTTCATGTGTCCCACAGTCATAACAAGAAGAAGCTTCCTTCTGATGAGCAGACTGTATATTCATGTATTGGATAACCAAAATTTTAAAAATTCACTTTCCAAAAGAGTTTGCCAAGCATCTCATGTAATTTGCTCAGATCTTGTTTACCACTGTGCCCCCAGCACCTGAAACAGTGGCTGATACATACAAGGCAATCAGTAAATATTTGCTGGGTGGATAAGTGAAATCGTTAAAATGTAAATGAATGCTGGAATAAGAGAAAGTAGGGTGAAGTAATAAGATCGACAATATAGGGATTAAGAATGACTGCAATAAGCTTAATACAAGCTAACTAAAAAGTTGAGAGAACAATGAAATTAGCTAATTTCCATTTTCAAATGAAATAAACTATTCAAGGGATTCGGAAGCAGGGAAATAAAAACCAGATTGATTTTTTTTCTTTAAATATGAATACTAAGCTGTTTTGCAAGACCCAGATTGTTCCTTGCAGGTTTCTTAAATTCAAGCAGTGACACCAATCACTGAGCAGAGGTTTGGAGGTTCGTGGTTTCCTTTGGGGGTCCACAGACAGGTGTCTCCTTGTCTTTGGTAGCATCTTTCCTGTGGGTTTCAGGGCGTGGCTTGATCTGTAGTAGCGGACATATTGGCTTTCAATGCGTCCCTGTGGGCCGTCCCCCTTCTTGGCCCCGATTTAGCTCCAGCAGGCATGGGGAGACCTCGTGTGCCTTGCGCCAAAACCCAACGTGCCCACTAATCAGCCTGTGTTGGTTGTGGGCTAGCATGTGATTTGTAGCCAAGCCTGTGATTGTCACCTCCGATTCGGAGAGCTGGGGGTGTCTCCAGGCTGTGGCAGGCCGTTGGTACCCACACACGCCTTTTCCTACACCAGAACTAGAGAAACAGCTGCCTGTACCACATTTCCCAGCTTTTGTTTTCATCCGGGAAACTCCAAGGGCAGGATGTCATTTGAAACACTTTATCATCAATATAGAATTTTGTCAGTATCCCCCTACCTTAATTTGATTAAAAAATATGTAGTTTATGTGGCTTTCGAGGAAATGCTCTTATAGCATGTCCAAATGGCAGTGGGTTTTTGGCAATAACACTGGACAGTGAACTTAGAACATTTTTACATTGTACCCATTTTGCTCTTTCAGGGGCAATTTGAATTTTTTAAAATTGGATCTGGCAATGTGAACTGGACCTTGCCGACTTTACAGTTGGCCCCAGATTCTCAGCTCCCCCGCTCCCCCTGCCATTTCCCTGGCCTTTCTGAGCTGGCTTCTGTTCACTTGGGGATGTGGGGAAAGCTGGCCCCCTCCCACAGGAGGCCTCTCTTTCCTTCCCAAGCCCAGAAGACCAACTTCTCAAGGTAGCATTTAAAAAACAATAAATCTTGAAAGCAGGTAGCACAGGCACTTGTTTTTCCTTTGAAGTATTCCAGCAGGTTCATGAGTCTAGCTCGAAAAAGAATAATGGCTAGTCTCCCAGTGGCAGAGGTTTCGAGTGGAGCCGTGGGTTTCTGACAAAGGGAGCTCGGGTAACAGGCTTCAGCTGGCCCCGAGAGCAAGCAGGGGGAAAACAGCACCTGGTCAGAAAGGAATCCTCTCTTCCAAAGACCTCTCTGTTAATTGTTTTTATTTATAAATCAGAGTGCTCTGTGATAGATTTAAAAACTGGATATTTAAAAAAACATTCCCTTCGAGATGGAGGGGGATAAGGATGGACCTGGGACTTCTCTCACTATGTCTTCTTATTTTTAATTTTGAAAGATGTAAATGTTTACATATTTAAAACCAGAAAAGGAAAAGAACCCCCAAACCTTAAAATGAAAACCGAACGGAAACAAATGAAGAACCTAAAAATCTGTGTAAAGATCTCAGCAACATAACCACACAGAGAAAATATTCATTTTAAGGGCTTTTAAACATAGTTCTCTGACTGTACAGTTTGAGTGGGATATATTCTAAAGGCAAAAACATAAAATTTTAAACTTCATTTTGTGTTTGTATTGTTAATGTTGGCATTACAATTTTAAAACAGTTTTGTACATATTATGAAATAAAACAAATGAGTAAGTTTGTTAACATTTTTAGGAATCAAGATTTTTCAGTGTAAGAAAAATAGGTACAAATATAAAAGAGCTTAGAAAAATACTGTAGTATTCAATGTTATATTAAATACTAAACATTTTTTTAATGGATGGCCATTGTCTCTAAGAGGCAGTTTCTGGATACCTAATATAATTTGATCATTTTAGGAATTCAAGATTTTTAATGATGCAATTTTATCTTTCTTTCTGACAACAGTGTCATTTTCCACTGGGTTTTATTTCCATTGATTTTTCTTTTATGGTCCATGTTTAATTAAATGCTATGAGGAATGCTTTAAAAAAGTCCCTCCTAAGAAATTCACAATCACCCAAACGAATTCAGGCTGAATTTCTCTTTTCAGATTTTAAATAAATGTATTTTAATGGGTGGGTGTGGGGAGAGAGGAAAGGAAATATCACACAAGGCAGAGAGCCTCCTGGTCTCCCTCTGACACAGGGCAAGAGGGAAACAGAGCAGTTGGAGGAAAAGTTATTGTCAAGTGCGAAGTCCTGTAGAAATGTGGAGCCGAGGAATTCACCATCTGCGTCTCCTTGCTAGTCATCACCAAGGTCCAACCCAGTCCCCTCTCTTTAGTGAAGCCTTCTCAGCTGCCCTAGATCCACAAAGCCATCCTATCTTCACCATCCATGAGATCTTTGGACTGACAATTATCATTTGATTCACGCGTCCAATTTCTCTATGAGCTCTTTTCATTCAGTCATTAGATACTTGCTGTGGGTACAGTGTGCAGAGCCCTAGAGATACGATGTGAATAAAATACAGCCTCTGTCCTCAAATAAGGTCACAGTCTAGCCGGGGGCGGGCGGGGGCGGGGAGAAACGGGCCAACATTAGAAGTATGTGATACAAAAAATGCTAAAACAGCGGTTGTGTAAAACTTCCGTGGTGGTCCGGAAGATGGAGAAGTAATTTTCCTTGTGTGGATGGAGGTAGGAAAGGAAACAAAGAAGAGAGATGGGGACAGGGGTCATGTGTTGTAATGGCTTATACAAAAGGCTTGGGTAGTAGGGGTGCACTGGTTCTTTGGGGATCATGATGGGGGGCTGCGTAGGCAAGCAGAAGCAACCAGATGCTAGTGGGGCTGTGACAGCGTAAAAGGAGATGATGCAGAGTACTGGGGAGGAGGGAGACCCAAGGCCAAGTTTGTCTACTCCTGGATTTTACCTAAGGCTGACCTTGGTTGTATATAAATTCCTGCATCCCTCTCTCTCCCAGGGTTTTTCAGTAGCATAGTTTGAGGGTAAGGTTAGGTGGGGTGCTGTGTGCAGCCCTGTCTCATCTCGAATTTCACAAAGCAGTTCATTCTATAGGACCCGCCCCATCACAGGCTGGGTAGCCCGAGCGAATGATCAGCCTCGTTGCACAGACAAGTGCAAATCTTGGTTCTGATTGAGTGTGAGACCAGGCACAGTTAGGTCTGTTAGCCTTGTTCACTAAATAGGAAGACACCAAAGAGCTTGTCCTTGTCCTGAGTTGGGAGCCGTAGTTGGCACTTCATTTGCAGTTAGGAATGTTCAAATAAACAGTGGTCAGGATCTGCTCACATCAGCGCTACAGAAGGCTGCTCTTGCCCAGGGCAGCATGCTCACCCCAGAAATACCATTCTTGGTGCGCACGGAGGGTGCCAGATGTTCTTATTCCTTCAAGATGTCCCTGCCGACCTAATCACCTAGGAAGAACATTCCAGTGGGGTCGACGAGCCCTCTTCTGCCAGTAAATTGGATAAGTGCACTTTTAAACCAGAAGTTACATCCCGAGTCTTTCATACATTGTTGGCCATTACTAATCAGGGTTACAAATTAGCAGCGGATTTGGACTAAGAGCATAATGAAAGCTATAAAAAGCAAGGTATCACCTTCAGTAAAGGTGAGCGGACACTTTACATATCATTATAATCACTTCTGTGACTGTCAAGGCTTGTCCTTTTAGGATATAAGAAGTCTTTCCCCAGGAACACATAACAGATTTTTTCTAACCACAGTGAGAAAACACAGGACAGTTTCAGAGAGCTTCAGAGGCTCTTGCCTATTGCATTAAAAACTGAGCTCCTGTGGATATAAATGAAGTGGATATTGGTATTTTAAAAACTGGTACTGGCATATAAAGAACTACACTGTTGAGAGCTACGAACACCATACTTTATTTTGCCCGAAGCACAAATCTTTGGGATCATGTGGCTTTTGAACAGTTTGACCAAACTCACACTAAAATATGATGAGTAAATTTGGTGTCAGGTAGAATTCTGATTACTTGAAGCTTCATTAAGGATTCTCCTGTGGTCAGGTATAGGTACTCCAAGAGAGATAAGAATTAAAAATTTTCAACTCTAATGGGCTCTAAGTCATGGATCGGATGACTGTAAAGGGGGAGCATGTTGTGACCTTCCGACCTCAGGAAGCCCTTTTCACCATCCATTGCCGGCCACAGGCTGCTGAGTGTACCCTTAGTAAGACGAGATGAGGGCATTGTCAGAGCCAGCCATTCCTGGAAGGACTCCCACACTGGCCATTGGGGAACTGGGAGGATTTTCCAGGAAGGTATTTATGCCACTGTAGTTCAGTTGAGCTCAGCAGATGTGTACTGAGGGATACCTATGTGCAAGACTCTGTGAAGATGTAAGGGAAAAAGAGGAAAAAAGTCAGCGAGCTGGAAGTGCACCATCAGACACATGCACTGGTAACACGAGTATACTCTGCTGAGTCACTGGGCTAGTAAACATGGCGGGGTTAGGGGAGGGCAGAACACATGGGAGGCTCAGCCCAGTCCGGAAGTGTCAGGAGAAGCAGGCCCGAATCTAGGAGCAAACTGGCCTGGCAAAGAAGGATGGAAAGAGTCTAGACAGTGTGATGGAGACAGCATGAGTGAAAGCGATTCTGTTCGTAGGTGTCAGAGTGTCCAGTGGAATAACTCAATACTTTTAGGAGGCCTTCAAAACATATGTCCATTGTTTTAAGCATGAAAATTGTTAATCATCTTTACCATGTAAAACTTTGGTGGTAATTTGGTATTTTCTCTCTCTGTCTCTCTTTTTTTTTTTTTTTAACTTGTCAATTTCATTCTCTTGTGTCTTTAAAAAAATCATGACTATACTGATGATGTTTCTCCTGGTGTCATTGCTCTTCTGCCTCCTCTGCCTTTTCTCTCCCTCTCTGCATGACTCAGACCAAAACCGTGCAAAATTCCAAAGGTACAGCTCTCACGTCACTGTCTGAAGGAGTCACCCATGTGGGGACTAGAGTGGTTCCATTTGGAACGCAACATGGGTTGATTAAGCGCCAGGTTCATTGACGAATAAAATAATGCTAACTTGCCTCTTTTTCATGAAACCTGAAGCCCCTCATGAAGCCCCCCTTGCTCTCTTTGCTTTCATGTAGATGATCATTTTTAACATTATGGAAGGAAACCATGATGGCCCCAAATTTTCTTTTCCTGGTCCAACTATAAATAGCAATTGGAGAAATCTAAATGCTTCCTTTTAAAGGCAACCATTTTGAAACTCAGAACAGGGCCCTTCTTTCCCAGCACCTTCAGACACCTGCCTGGGTCAGTTTTCCTCACCTTTCTAGGCTCTAGGAACAATGCTGGCATCCCCTTCCCCTTCTGCTGTTCTCTGATTGCAGCAAGCCATCCACCAGAGAGAGGGAGAGCTGGGCTGTGAAAAGGAAGAAGAAAAATAGCCCAACACCTTTTCTACTCCATCTTGGTTCCTTTAGCATTGATTTTTGTTGCTTTCCACCCGTTCTCCACCAGAGTGTTTTCTTGTAGACCGCCCCTCCTCCCCAACCCCATCGCCCCATCACCACCACCAGTTAGAGTTTCTGCCAGTTGAGTCCTCCTGGCCGGATTCTTATCCCTAGCAGCTTCCATGCCTGGCTGCGGCTGCTCCGCTTGTCAGCAGTCAGTACCCATCCACGTCTTTGTCTGCCTTGGGGACTTTGAATGTCTCTGAGTAACTACCGAGGCTTGGCTGGTGGATTTTCCCAGCATCAGATACTGATTTAAGGCCATCTGTTACTGATCAGTCCAAAAGAAGTTTTGAGTGAGAGTTCCTGGTGACTGTGATTAAATGTTTTCATAGGTTTTAACCGACAGAGTCCATCAGCCATACAAAAGCAGCAGGGGACTTAGAATTGGATAGAAGTCAGATGTAGGGAGTTGAGGTGCAGGAGAAGACCAGAAGATATAGTCCTTCTTCCCCTCCCAAGCTCAGAATGAAATGAGAGGTAGACTCAGAGAAGTTGGCCAGGTGGGGATCCAAATATCATCTTTATTACCAGTAAAATCTGGATAAGCGAGCATGGCTTGTGTCTTGAGACCTTTGGGTCTTCTTAATACTTCCCCCGCCTCGTTAAACGTGTCTAGGCAGAGCTGGACAGTCGTAGGCATCCTTTTCAGAGGAAGGTTTATTACCTCGTGGCAGAAGAAGCGATAGAGAAAAAAGGAAAAAGCCCAGAAGGGTGTGAGCTGAGCATGTTCAGTTCCTCAAATTACCCTCACCAACAGGATCCCATCCTTCCTTCTCCCCTCCACTCCCAGGGATGAGTAAGGAAGGCAAAGAGCAGCTGGCGTTGCTGCCTCCTGGGGGGACATTAGGGAGGGGTCTGGAGGCTCCCACTGTATTCTTTTAACCTACTGGATTTGATACTTAGCAGTGACTGCCCCCCTCAGGGAAGGAGAGGAGAAATTTATCGGCTTGGACCTCCTCCCACCAAAACTTGACTTCTGCTCTCTAGGATAAATTTGACTAACCAGAAAGTTCTGAAATGGTTACAGAGAGTATTTTCATTAAATTAACACTAAGGAACATTCATATTCTAGGCTGCACATGGACTCCCTATCCTATTTCCCTGTCAGAAATATATCCAGCCAGTTTGAGAGGTGTGTGAGAAGCCCAAGTGATAGCGTAAGAAATATCTAAATGTCAAAACATCCCAAATTTGAACAGTTCAGATCTCTAAGAGATTGATCTCTAACAGATCAAATCTCTATGCTCTCCATCATCAAATCTCTAAGAAGAAAGTAAGGTTCTGATCTAAAACTCGTTGCCTTTATAAACCAAGTCAAAAGAAATTATAATTAAAAATTTTATTCTAAATAAAATTCCAAAGTGTCCTTACCCCATTTAAATTCTGCTTTGCTGGGGTAGAATATGGATTTTCTGTTTCTCTATAAGCACAGTAGCCTGGGTCGCCTCCCCTGGGCTGGACGTGGCTCCATCAGGACCGCCAAACTGGAGCTCATGCTACCCCAGTTCTCGTTTGTCTCACTGAAAAAATACCCCCAAAGATAATAGGACACTCATTTATTGCAATACCAGCCCTGCTTCCATGAGATTTTGTTGTACAAGCAAATCTCCGAGCCCTAGAGCAGTTACATCTGCAGAAAATCGATGTACGCGGTGAGGCCAGAACATTGACATAGTTGGGAGAACAAAGCATTGTATCCATAGTCCTCCATCCTTTGAGGTGAGACATTTGTGCCTTCTTGACATTTAGTTGCTTGTATTGGTGGCAACTCCAGACACCAGGTCTTTAGAATATCTTCCACCCAACTGTTGAAGGCTAAGAAGAATATGAAGAGGTATTCTTCTGACCAATACACAGAGAAGCGTGAATTCTAATAAACTACCGCTTGATACCTTTTAAGTTGACAAAAATCAGGAAGTTGGGTATTATCAAGTGCTGGGAAGGATAGGAGGAAATAGAAACTTCCTGCGTGGCAGGCGAGCGTAACTGTATTCCGTGTGGAGCGCAAGCCGGCATTACTTGGTGAAGCTAGCGCTGCATATAGGGTGTGCCCCAGCCATTCCACTCATAGATATTTACTCTAGCAAAGCTTCACCAAGTAGACATATGATGGTGGTCATCCCAGCATCATGGGTGGTAGAAAGGAGTCAGAGATGATGTAGGTGGCGACCACTTAGGGAAAAGATAAGTATAATATGGTGGTTACGTATTATGGAATATGGTACAGCTGCTAGAAGGAATGGATTATGTTTACTTACAGCTGTTTTATTAGATCTTAGGAAATAATGTGAAATAAATAAGAACAAGAAAGCAGTTTTGCACACAATACCACTTTATTTTTTAAGGCCACCTGTCTTTCTAAATAAACATACAGAGGGTAGGTTGGAAGAATGTTTATTATGTATGCTTGACTGAGAGCCAATGGGGGAATGGGATTGAGGCAGAGGATGGTGGAGAAAAAATACAAAATGAGGGGCTTTCATGGGTGTCTGTGACCACGTGCCATAGACCGTGGTGTATGATCACTTCATTCCCATGTACCCACGGCAGGGGTGTGTGTGTGTGTGTGTCTGTGTGAGAGAGAGAGAGTGAGATTGATTGATTTGTGTCTAGCAGCAGCTTTTAACTTTTTTAGTGTAGGTGATCTCCTGTGTGGGTGATTTAAGGGATTCTAGGATGCCCTCACCCATGCCAAAAAAATTTCGGTTACATTATCTAAACTGTACCATTAGAAAGTCAATCCTTTGACAGTACTATAGATGGAAAAGAGCATTGACTGTGGAGTCCAGCAGACTCGGGTCCACATTTCAGCTCTGTTGTTTAATACCTCTGTGGCCTTAGGAAAATTTATTTTTGCGCCTTTATTTCCTCATCTGCTGAATAGGGAGAATAACGCATAGTGCATGATATATAATGTGCCTAGCAACAAAGTATAATTCATAAATATTTGTTCCCTTTCCCTTATCTGTCTCCCTTTCTGCTCCCACATTCCCTTTTTATCATTAGACTTTACTGACAGCAAATCTCTAGAATTTCTTGGGATGAGAAATGAAAATGGCTGACATCTTTTGTAGGCTTACAAGGTACTAAATTCTAAGTCAGAGCTGTCCAATGAAAATATAATGGAGGGGCTTCCCTGGTGGCGCAGTGGTTGAGAATCTGCCTGCCAATGCAGGGGACACGGGTTCGAGCCCTGGTCTGGGAGGATCCCGCATGCCGCGGAGCAACTAGGCCCGTGAGCCACAACTACTGAGCCTGCGCATCTGGAGCCTGTGCTCCGCAACAAGAGAGGCCGCGATAGTGAGAGGCCCGCGCACCGCGATGAAGAGTGGCCCCCGCTTGCCACAACTAGAGAGAGCCCTCGCGCATAAACGAAGACCCAACACAGCCATAAAAAAAAAAAAATAATTAATTAATTAATTAATTAAAAAAAAAAAAAGAAAATATAATGGAAGCCGTATGTCATTTAAAATTTTCAGTAGACACACTCAAAAAATAAAAACAAACAGCTGAAATTAATTTTAATAATATACTTTAGCCAATTATCCAAAATATTATCATTTCAATATATAATCAATATAAAATTATAATGAGATTTTTAATATTTTTTGTACCAAGTCTTTAAAATCCACTGTGTCTTTTTTTTTACACTCACAGCACATCTCAATTCGCACTCGCCACATCTCCTGTGCTCCGTAGTTACATACGGGTAGTGGCAACTGTATTGGACAGTGAAGTTCTGAGTGCTTTACCTGTATCAGTTCTTTTACTTATGATTTCACGTGGGTTCTCTGGAAAACAGAGCCTAAGGCAGGTCTTACGTGCGCCCCAGGGCAGTGAGAGTGAGGGAGAGGGGAAGCAAGACAGATGTTTGGTGGCACAGGAGGCCTGTTCGGAAAGCTGTGGCTCAGGACTTTCTAACGAAGGAAGAAAGGGGAAGAAAGTCTGCCTGTGGACGCGAATTCCCTGCCCTTCTGGGCTGTGTCACCAGCCCCCTGCGGCAGCCTCTGAGGAGGCCACACACCACATGTGGCGGCTCGGATCTTCACTCCTGTCTGGGCGTGGAGGTCTGTCAGGCCAGGCTCTGGAGCTACTGTAGCTCCCACCACTCTGGGGGGGTGACGGAAGCCATTCAGAACTTGACAGTCAGCCAGGAGGGGCCGAGGCGGCAACAGCCATGGCACCCAGGGGTCTCTGTAAGTGGCCGAGGCCTCAGAAGCCAGGGAAGCTGAGAGACTCTGAGGAGGCACATAAAATGTGTCCAGTCAAATTCTCACGACAGCCTGATGAGGGAGAGAACTGAGGCATCGCGAGATGAGCAACTTGCCCGGGGTTATGCATCTAGTGAGTGACAGAGCTGGCCTTCTAACTGGATGTCTGGCCCCTGACTCTGTGCTCTTAACCACAGGCCTACACAGGTCCTTACCAGTTCAGCACAACCCAATAGAAATGAGATTTTCTGCTGAGAGCGGGTTTCTTTCCCATGGAAACTTTAAAGACAGAGAGGGCCTAAGAGGAGAGATGGACGTTGAAGAGGGAATTCTTGACCCATCAGTCATTTTGCTAAGGAGCTGACCCCTTCCTCCTTGCCCAGGAATTCATGAACAATCCCCTGCCCTGGATGGGGGATAAGTACCAACCCTTCCGTAGGTCTCCAGCCCTTCAGCAGACTTGTCAACTCTTCAGTTTCTCAGAATTGTTGCTGAGTAGCAGGGAACTTACACTCTTCTTATTTCTGGGTAGAAGGCAGGCCCATATTTGATACTTTTGGAGCCTATTTGTATACTTCAGTCAGATGGCCTGGTGTAGTAAGTTTGGGGTCCTGAGGGTTGATAAAGGAAGAGACAGGTTCCTGAGAGGCAGTAACACGCAGGCTCTGTTTGGGTGGTGCTTGGACGGGGTGGCATGAGAAGGGAGTCCATTATGGTCAGAGACCTTCCAGAGACAGTGGCGCAAGGCCACCACCCAGAAGGGGACTAGGATGAGGGAGCTCCCTGGGGAGTCAGAGGAATTGGAAGAGGGGGCTTACGTGTTTAGGTGATGTCACTCAGCAACAGGGTGGAGAGTCTCTGGGTCAGAGAGCTCCAAAAGGCAACTGCAGTGCGGGGTCTTTTTGTAGCTGTAGGGTTCGTCCTTATTTGCGGCACATGTTGGGGGCAGTTCCACAGGGTATGTAAAGTAGGTAGGCTCTAAGTGGCTAAAAATGTGTTTCTTTGGAGTATATTTAAAGCGATTGGATGTGTGAGAATTTGAGTTGGGCTCCAGCGGGCTTTGAGCTAAAGGTCCTAGCTTGCTGTGAAGAAGTAAACAAGATGGGTGCCATTTTTGCTTCATACACAGGGGCCACCTCAGGCCCACTTATATAACAGCTGGACAGGAAGCTTTCCATTCATTCACCTCTTCCGTTGCTGTTATGAGCTCTTAAGATGTGAGTGAAGTTCTTAGGGAAGCAAGAATCTGGAATTCCTGATAGTATGAGATGCTCTTCCAGCCAGGCAAGACCTACTCTCCCTTTTTCTTCTGGCATGATTTGAATCAGAATGTCAGGCAGCAGTAGACGTGAGAGAGCAGCTCTCCACCTCCGCCACGTTGTAGATGAGAACGCGGCAACTCAGCTGGGCCAAAGGTCACACATCTCGTTGTGGAAAGAACCCAGACCGAAACTCAGGTCTCCTGAGTTTTGTCCCATTTGATGTGCACAGTAGCCCTGCCTTATCACACCATTCAGCCCTTGTACATAAACTTGCCGAGTATGTTTGTCTCCAGTTTGGGAATGCCTTAGCTCATTTTTATGGAAGAAAGCTTCAGAATGAACCTCCGTCTCTTTCTACACCAAAAGGGTACCTTCAGCCACTTGTCTTCAGATGCCTCGACTACGTCAGAACATCCTGCAAACAATCACATAGGAGAAGCCTTGTGCTATAATAGATTCCCCCTTAGACGTGAAATTGAAGGTTCATGTCTACACGATCGTCTGTCCCCAGAGCCCTGTGAAATCTTGTCTTTGCCAAATAGTCTCCCATGTCGATGCACTTTCTTACAAGAACTCTTAAAGCCCCTTAGTAAATACCAAGTGTAACTAATAGAGATTAAAAGTGTTATAAAGCCCTGTAAGGAATATTCTAGCATCTGTTAATAGATTTACTGACTCAGCCTTGAAAAACATTACCCATGGATGGGAGATAAACGATAAGAAGGCTCCCAGTTGGCATATTTGGGGGTCATTTGTGAGTTCATTGTACTGTTGCCTTTGTAGGATTATGGATGGATTATTCATATAAGGGATGGGCATTTGTTCTTTCTCTGGTTTTAATTTTCCAAAAAAAATTTGAACATCTGTAACCCAATTTCAGGCAAGGATGCTGACTCAAAGGGTGAAGAAATCAAAGTCTTACTTTCACAGTTAACATGTCTCTGATTAAATTTCAGGCCCATGAGTCCTGTCAGCATCTTTATTCCCTTCCCCCTTAGCTCTTCTCTCCTCACTACCTGTCCCCCAAATACAAGGTGAGAAGAGAGGGACTCAAGTGTTACTGTTGATTAAAATGCTTCTTGAAAAAGGATACTCTCGAGACTAGACTATAGAATAATTTGGCTATGTCCACAACTCCTGGTCAGCTGGACAGCTTGATGGTCAAGATTTTCCACAATCCTTTATGGCTGATAGAAGTTAAAAATGTGGTCTGGCCCTCTCTAGCTCTCACCCTATACAGAGTCATTGGCATTTTGCCCAAGAGTTTCTTGTCTTCTCTTTGCGTAGCACTTCATGTATATGTCAAAATGTGATTACAGGGTTTTAATCCTTCCTGTAATACCTTTGGCACTGAGGATGGAAACTAATCTCCCCCGCTCCTTATCAGAATTCTTTAAAATAATCAAGAATTCAGAAATCAGAGTGCTTTGGATTGGAGACAGAAGACATTTACCCTTTGGTTGAAGAGCATCAGCCTATTGTCAACAACAAGAGTTGGAAGTTGGCTTCAAATAATGTGGTAAATCTACTTTTCATTTCCTCAGATCGTAAGATCTCCCAAAGAAAGGGGAAGGTATGGTTCTCCACACTGGGACCATGGATCTGGCAGTGAGTTTCTTGAGTGTGTACAGAGGTGTAAGTGGTGGAGAGAATGGGTCTGTGAGAGCAGGAAAGTGGTGGCAGGAAGATGAGATTGGGAAGCCCCGTGGGCCATGGCCTGGCTGATGCCCAGAACTCCTATGGAGTAGATCGTCCTCTCTTAGTTGAGTCTCCTGAGCTCGTCAGTGAAGTTTTTTCCACTGAGCCTCTTTTTTGTGATTGGCAGAAAGAGAACCTACCCGAAATAGACCCAAGTATAGGTGCGAACTTAGCGATACAGAAGACGGTCATCAGCTGGGGAAAAGAGAAGAATAAGTCAACTGGGACAATTGGTTAAACATTCATAAAAAGAAACCAGTTTTGCTCATGATCCCATCCCTCATAGGAAAATAAATTTGACGTAGATCAAAGAATTAAATGTTAAAAAATTTGAACTAGAAAAAGACAGGCAAACATTTAACACGATCTTTGCTTGGGAAAGACTTTCGAAGTTTAAAAGCATTGGAAGGAAAAGCTGGATAGATCTAATCCATGTCAGAAATGCCATAAATGAAATGAAAGGCCAAAACAAGATTTTTCCAACAAATAGTATTAAGGACAAATAGCTTTAATTTATTTTTAAGAAACCCTCTCATATAAATTGATAAGAGAAGCATCAAACTCCCTTAACCCCACACCCCGCAGTTCTCTGCTCCCTCTCTGAGTCACACTTCACAGAAGATTTGTCGGCCCGTGTTCTCTCCACTTCCCCACCTCGTCGAGGCTCTCTACCTGGCGGCCACCCCCATCAGTGCACTGAGTTACTACTCCATGTGGCCAAACCCAGAGGTCTTTGTTTTCCTTCCTTTCCATGGGTTGCATGCTTCCTCCTTCTCCACACTGTCTTTGCTTTCTCTGGCCTCTGAGATAGCATTCTTGTGTCTCTGGGTGCTCTTTGCTCCTTCTCAGTTTCACTTCTCAGGTAGGTGCCATTTCCTCTACTAGACCCCTGAACACCCAGCTTCCCTGGATCTCAGTCCTGAGTCCTCTTCTCTCTCATTGAATGTTGTCTCCCTGGATGATCTCACCCATCCCATGGACTTAGATACCATTTATAGTCTTACAACTCCCACATTTATTTTATATTTTTATCGGATTGTAATTTATATGTAACATGTTAGTTTCAGGTGTACAACATAGTGGTTTGATATTTGTCTATATTGTGAAACAATCACCACAATACACAGTAAGCCTAGCTAACATCCATCACCATACATAATTACAGAATTTTGTGTGTGTGATGAGGATTTTTAAGATTTATTCTCTTGGTAAGTTTCAAATGTCTCCCACTTTCAAACGACTCCCACATTTCTATTTATAGCACAGGCCTCACCTCTGAGCTCTGTGTGGACTCATACATTCAGCTGCCTACTTGCCATCTCTGTTTGCATGGTTCCCAGGCACGTCAAAGTTAAAATGGCAAAAGTTGAAGTCTTGTTCCCCTACCCCCACCTGCCTTGACAGCAAACACACACAAACTCGTTTCCCTTCCAGTAACTGCTCAGAGTGGAAACATGGCGGTCATCCTTAGTCCATCTCCTCCCCTACCTACATCTAGTCTGAAATATATTTGAAATCTACTTCTCTCCCATCCCTTGCCCAGCCTTGGCCAGGCCCACTGCAGCAGCCTCTTCAGGGGTCTCCCCTCTCTTATTTACTCCCTTCCAGCTCTCCACGTAGCAGCTCAAGACATCTCTTTACGATAAAAATTGGATCAATGTGTTCCCATTGTACTTTAAAGAAATCCTGCCTGGGTCTTTTCTAACTCTCTAAACTCATCTCATGCCATTCTCTGCAGCCTCCTCCTCCTCCTCCTGTCTGCACGTGGCTCTCCTGTCAGTGTCCAGATCCTCCAGGCTCTTCACTGCCTCAAGGCCTTTGCACATGCTGTGCTCCCTTCTCTGCCCAGAAACCTCTTACCCCCAACTCTCCTCATTCGAGGGCTTCCATTCCTCCCCCATTTTATTTTCTCCCCTCTGCCCTATTTATTTCATTTATGGCATGTGTAATTTTATATTTAATTTGTTAAGCTGTCTTCCTTACTAGGAAGTAAACCACAAAGGCTGAGCAGATCTGTTATCCACCGATATACATATCCAATGACTAGCACACTACAGACTCTCAGTCGGTATTTCTTAAATGAGGCAGCTAAGTAATGAATGAAAACATAAATAGGTTAATGAGCAGATATTTTATAAAAAGGGAAATACAAGCGGCCAAATTAATACACATCAAGCATACAGAATACTGCCTGGGGCTTCCCTGGTGGCACAGTGGTTAAGAATCCGCCTGCCAGTGCAGGGGACACGGGTTCAAGCCCTGGTCCAGGAAGACCCCACACGCTGCGGAGCAACTAAGCCCGTGCGCCACAACTACTGAGCCTGCGCTCTAGAGCCGCAAGCCACAACTACTGAGCCCACGTGCTGCAACTATTGAAACCCACGTGCCTAGAGCCCGTGCTCTGCAACAAGAGAAGCCACCGCAGTGAGAAGCCCGCGCACCACAAGAGGAGCCCCCGCTCGCCACAACTAGAGAAAAGCCTGCGTGCAGCGACAAAGACCCAACCCAGCCAAAAATAAAATAAACAAATAAATTAAAAAAAAAAAAAAAGAATCGTGCCTGGTATATACTAAGCCCTCAATATATTTAGTTATTGTTATTCGTATGTTAATAATATTTAGTAGCACTTGTTAAAATAATATCACCCAAACTAATAGTCAAATTAAAAGAGTAACGAGATATCAATTTCTGCTTCTTAAATAAGCTAAGATTAAAAAAAGATAAGATGGTCACTTATTTGATGAGATGGGCACTTTTTACAGGTAATTACCAACTGATTTGACCAAAAACAGTTTGGATGAAAGCATTTCAGTTAGTGTAACAATTGGTAAAGCTGATCTTTTTGTTCAAAAACAGATGCTGCTAGATACTGGTTGTTCAAATATTGGTATCTGTACTGTGGAGGTTGTGCCTTTAGACTTTTTTTTAGGTTAAGTTTTTTCCTGATTTTTTTTCTTTTTGTCTGTTTTTTCAGGCATTTCCAGGTATGTTTTTTCTTTTCCTTTTCTTTTTTTTTTCCCAGCAATTAATCCCTCTCTTCTATTTTTGGACAAGGATGTATTGGGGGAAAAAATTTTAATGTGTAACAACAGGGAATTTATTGGAATGAGTTAACTTTCTAACAATAAGAGATCAGATGAATGAAAAAAAGCCACTATTTGGAGCACCTAATGAGTTGGAAAACGGCCCTGTGGTATAGCAAAATTACGGAGACCAGAAAAGCCAATGACTAGCAGTAGACTTGTTCAGGAAAATTGCTGTTCAGTCACGTCATCGTGTTGACCAGCTAGCGCACTTTTAGCCACATTGCGTTTGGCCATAAACCTGTAGATATCTCAAGAGCCCTATTAAAATGTCTAGACTTTTAGATGTACAATTTCACTGTGAAAGAAAAAAATAGAAATGTGGTCAAAATTTTATGTGCAAAGATGTTCATCAAAAGTTAACAGTGATGCAAAAAAACAAAGAACAACTGTAAAACGAAATGCCCAACGTTAGGGGGATGATCCAACATGAGAGTAAGGGTCCAGGAATAGGTATACGCACTGTTTCTTTCTTTTATAAAATACTGAGGATTTGCACTTGTTACCTTAGAGTAATTTGCTTAAGCAACGTCTAGTAAGATTGAGAATTCAAGTGCATTTCCTGAATAAATCACTGAATCATCAAGGGTTTTCGAAATAGTTCTCAAAAAGATGTGAAAGTATTTATTACAGCTCTGACATGTAACAAATTGCTGCCCCGTGCTTTTAGGGAAGGCCAGCATGGTGGCAAAATTGCAGCATTCAGGGATAAATGGGTGGCAGTTATCTGAAAGGAGCAGTGGCAAGATGAAAGATACTTTCTTTTCTTTACCATGCTTATACGTAGCAAGCAACATAGCACTCTTCTTTTTCTTGGGAAGACGTACTAAGCCACATAGCTTCCATGTGGAAGTGATTTCATCTTCTAATTAAGATCACATTTAAGAGTAAAAGCAGAGGAAGGAAACCAGCTTAACACGGGTATCATACCAAAAGCCAGGGGAAGCGGGAGGTCTTTGAAGGATAGAAGATGAAGGTAGTTCAGGTTCAGAAGGAAGTGGTTTCGTAGACCTTGTTTTTTTGTCTTGCTTGTTTTGTGGTCATTACTGGAGTGGTGTCTTAGACTCATTTAGGGTTTAATTCTGACATATTTATAAAGAGAGACAGGGCTTGTCTGGATTTGGTAGCACCCCTGTTGTTAGAGGTTAGCCAAAATTTACCCTTCACGTCTCATAAAGAGTTCTGTTACTTCACTTCTAGAAGCCTTGCTTACATGGTATTTGAACTGTAAGATTTTAAGCCATTGGGCTTTTAAAATACAGACTAAAACCTTTAAAGATAAGTTTCCCAAATGCTTTGAACAGAGAATTAAGAAATGAGAAGAAAGACAAAAGAGGAATAGCTTGGGATTTTAGTACCTGTGCAGGCAGTATTAATCAGGACCAAAAAGGAGAAAAAGGAAAAAGAAAGTAATTTCACTGATGGAATTCAGGTGCATTAGTTTGGTACGTGCTGAAACAGATTTATAGAGAAATGTTTTATTCTAGGTTGCTTGGGCCAGTTTATTTTAATCCTGTGGAAATAGATAGATTGAGAGCAAAAAAGAATGATTTGCTTAATTAAATTTTCATTCTATTTTGAGGGTCTATTAATAGTTCAATAATATACATGAAAAGAAACAAAACAGAACTCAGGAAAGAGTGTGCCTAATGGCGATATTTCTTTATAGTTGCAAAGCAGCAGTGTGTGTGATGGAAAAATTAAGTCCAGGTTTGCTCAAAGTGCATTTGAGACTGGCATTAGCATCTTTGAGTTAAATGAACAGAATTTACATTTGCTATTCCAGCAGTACCAAGGAAGATCAAAATTTAAAAAAGCAATACCTATCTGCTTCTCAAAAACTGTGTGTGTGTATATATATCCATACATATATGTATACACACACTCATGGGAACAGCTTTCAAATTGAATTTTATCTCAGGATGGATTAACTGAAATAGAATAATGTACATACAGGTTTTGGGTAGTTGATTATTCAAGACGTGTTATATTGAAACCGTCAATGATCTGATTTTCAGTACAAAAAGGAGAGTAGAATCAGAATTCTGTTTTTGGCTATAGATGTTGTGAAAAACACCTTCAAAATGAATTTCAAATTTCCCTGTAGCCCTTTTCACACTGTAAGGCAGTAGGATATATTTGTGGCTTTATAATGTCTCTCGTTGGTTTGTTTACAATTTTGTAAACGAATACGTAAGTACAGAATTCTGTGTCTGTGTGCATACACATAGCTGTGTCCTCGCAGCATTAGAGAGAGAGGTTACTGTTTTGGGGACAATATGGATTAGGTTGAGAAGCTGGAGGCAGGAAGAAAGGAAGAGCTCACCAGGAGGGCAAAGCTGATGGCCGAGGTTGAGGGCAAGAGTACTGCGGTTAGCCAGCAGCCCCCGTACTCACTCCCCACAGCCCTCATGGCCCTCCCTCGCCCCAGCCACGTTCTCACTTCTCTACAGCTCTAGTCTGAGAAATCAGAAGGGAATTTAAAATATTAAAAAGTGGAGGAAGACATTAAAATTTTCTGACTCCAGATTTCAGAACCAGAAATACACTTCAGCATCAGTGAAGTCCCAACACCAGATTTTCAGATTGAGTGAACTAAGCCCCGAAGAAGATAAAGGCTTTGCTAGTCAGCAGGAAAAGCAATACCAGCATCAGAGGCTCCGGTTTCCAGGTTGGAATGATTTTTATGACTACATTCTGGGAGAATTCTAATAAAAGTTAAACCAAGAGCCTCTTTTTGATTCATGTCCTCGCTGTAGGCAGGGATACTGCAGCAGCCCCGGAGGCAGAGGTTGGGAAAGATGCTTGAACCTTCTTTTTCTGGAAGAGAGCAAAATATTGCCCAGGAAGAGGAGTCATCCGATACTAAGTGAAGTTTCCCCTTGATCTTTTAAGAAGTAATTTTAGAAGTCTTCATCAGGCAAAACCAGATCCTTTCCAGATGGTGCCTTACGCACCTCATGATGCTGGAGGATCAGACCCTGCATCCCGCGGGTGCTGCCCTTGTTTCATGTGTGTTCCAAGCTCTTCAGATTGATTGGGAATCTTTGGCCTCAGCTTGCCCTTGGTGTCACAGGTCTTTCTGCTTTCATTTATGTATGCACAGGGGAATTTGCCTTTCCAGCTTTTGGAGCTGTGTAGATGCAGCTTGTCCTCCTAAGCCACATAAAACCACGTACCAGACCACTTAAAGCCCAAAGCTTCAATACATGAGACTTTTACAGGAAAGGGAACAATCTTCTGATAGCATTATTTACAATTCTCTATTCTAAAACTTAAAGTACGGACATACACTTGGGCCATACCTAATCACTTGTCCTGAAGAGAGGCATTTTGCTACGTGTTGGTAAAGCAACTGATGAGTATGCTATGTATACTGTAAATAAATTTGTTATTATACATGAGATTTTCCATTATGAAACATCATTCGGTAAATATTTATTCAACACCTACTATGTGACAAGCCCTGTGCATTGGCCCCGGGTGAAAAGGGCAGATATGTCCATGTCCTCAGGGAGTTTACATAGTTATTCGCTGCAAAATGATGCCTTTATCAAGGATAGTAAATAATTCTGGGCTCTGGATTTTCTTTTGTGGTCTATTTACACATACGTGTTTTTAATGAGTGTAAGCTTTTTGTTAAAATATAGCATATACACAGAAAAGTACACAAATCATGTGTACAGCTCAGAGGATTTTCACCAAGTGAACTCATCCGTGAAATCAAGAAACAACATTGCCAGGCTCCAGAAGCCCCCTTTTAAACCCCATTCAGTTACTAACCTTCCCAAGGTAACCACTTTTCTGACTTCTGATACGATAGGTTAGTTTTGCCTTGTTTTGAACTTTATAGAAATGGAATCATATGTTATACAATCTGTGTCTGCCTTCGTTTGTTCAACATTGTGCTTGTGAGATTCATCTGAGTTGTTGCATATAGCTGGGTTCGTTCATTCTTCTTGCTGTATTGTAGTCCCTTGTATATATTACAGTTCATTTATCCATTCTATCATTAAAGACATTGGGAATATTTCCAGCTTGGGGCTATTGCTGACAGTGTCACTCTCAAGATTTGAGTACATGTCTTTAGGTGGACATGTCTGTTGGGGATACGCCTATTGAGTTGGAATGCTGGGTCATAGATTATGCATACATTCTTCTGTACTATGTACTGCCAAACAGTTTTCTCAAGTGTTTATATCAAGTGACAGTCCCACCAGCAGCGTATGAAAGTTCCAGTTACTCCACATCCTTGCCAAATCTGGCGTTATGTACTTTTTCATCTCTGTGTGTTTTTTAAGTTACAAAAAATAAGTAGAACAGAACCACGGGGACTTTGTGATAAACAATGAAACATCATAAAGTTTATGGCAACAGTGATAATCCCTCAGATTTTGGTCTGTGCCAATGATTCAGAATGGTATTATATTGAATTACAAACTCTGCTTAACTGTTGATCGAATCAAAGCCACTGTTTACAATGGAAAATCCTGCAAAAGTGGGTCTTTCTTACATTTTGAGCTGTGGCTTTTTCAGGCCAGCAGCGTTGGACCACCTGTTTATGCAAGAGGGCCAAGTTAGAACAAATAAAAATATTTACAGGCTGCTCTCTTTGAATTTCAAAATAGACATGGCTTTATTGAGACCTGGGGAAGAAACATGCATTTGATGTGCATTAACCTACCATATTCAGTAGAAGGGTAGAAGTGAGAAAGTTGGAGCAGCTATTAGGCAGTAAACTATTGACATTGGATCATATTTGAGAAATGGCTGTAGGGAGACAGCTGTCATCTGGAAATTAGCTTGTCAAGCTAGGAGGGCTAACTTTTAGACTAGACCCTCAGAAGGGGGCTATATTGGCAGCCCATCCTCCCCGCTTTAACGGCATCTCCCAAGGAGGAATTGTATATGTTAATGTATCCAGACTCCAGGCCCATGACAGAGGGTCCAGCTGAAGTAAAGATGAACCTTATTCTTGGAAAGATGCTGATGATTTCCTTTTTCTTTTCAGTCCAAGATTTACACTTACACACCAACTTTATATTTGGACTTCAAATTGGGCCAAGGAGCAAAGCATTCCCAGCCTATTCCTAAAGGTATGATGGGCTCTGCAGTTTAGTGATCATTTCAGGGGAAAAAAAAAAACACAAGGGGCTGCTTTCTCTGGAATGGCTTGTTTCTGAACCTCAACACAAAGTTCTATGAACCTTGTTTACGTTTAATTATGTTTAAATTAGCAAATACTGCTTGAGCTTTTCAAGTTAAGAAAATCAGGAGGAATTCATAGAATGTTAGGGCTGAACCGTTGGGGCCGCCCCTCATTTTATCATTGTGAACGCTGAGACCCAACAGATGCGCTACTTGCTCAAGGCCACATGAGGACTCGCTGGACATGGCAAGACATTTACCCAGGTCTCCTGACTTCTGGGCCACCTTTGACTCACAGAGTTCCTGGAGGGCAATCCAATCTGTGTTAGTTATGAACAAGTGCATTCTTGATTGAGGTACAGCTTTTGTTATGGAGGATTTACTTTTAAGTCGTCGTTTAAATCCAAAGAACAGTTAGAAAACTCCCAAGTGTTTAAGGCCAGTTTTATTTTTAAAAATGGCCACCCCTGAGGTCATTAGGCATCAACCTTGGACCCATTCTTTTCTTCTTTGGATTTTTTCATTCTGGCTATTTTTAAGTACAGAAAGATTTTTTACATGAATGCATATGCCTACCTTCATGCATAATTTTTATAACAATAAATGTGATAGCACGTGTGCTTGAAGATTTAGTGCTGTGGGTTTTTCTTTTACTTTCGAGTTTGTTTTCCTCTAAACCCTTTCCCTCCCTCATCCACCCATAGCAGTATCCTCCCTGTATATCCCAGGTCTGGAGTAGATGCCAGATATATCCTTGAAATTAGATCTTACAATGTTTTTCTCGACACTTACTCTTCTCCACTTTCATATATGTGCATGTAAATATACACACATACAGGGTTATTTTGTCCTTGTTTTACTAAAATGGAATCATACCAGAAATATATTTTTTGCATCTTGCTTTTGTGACCAGACAATACCTCATGGAAATTCCTCCGAGTCTGCTCGTATGGCTTGGTTGAACGGCGACGTTCTACGCCATGGGTTGACTACGATGCATTTAGCTCTTCCCTGTCAGCGGGTGCTCCCTTTGTCCCTGCGCTTGGCTACTGCACACTGGTCTGCACTTTCTCCATGACCCCACCAACACTTGCATGTGTGGTTCATGTTAATTTTGACTCTGCACTCCGCTGCCACCCTATATATTGCCTCATAAGAGAATGTGTATCTGTCAGTTTACAAAGCTGTACTTCTAGATTATTTTGTCATTATGAATTTTAAGCCTGAGATTTGTTTTCAAAAATGTTTTGGAATGCATACAAAAACAAGTAGCTTAGAAATGCATGTATATCACTGAGTCGCTATAAACCCACTTTAAACAAGTCTGTTATAAACCCAGTTATGCAGAAGAACCTTTCTTTTCCAATATGTCACTTCCAGTTACCGTGTGTTCTCCCCCCTCCCGTGCCCTCACCCCCCGTATACAGTCATACATGGCTTCATTGCGTTAGGTGACAAGTCTGACGTTTGAGGCTTCCCTGTCCAGTGCCAGACAAACAATTAATTCAGGTATTATAAAGCACTTATTATTTACAGACTCAATAGCACTGGCTGCCTGTAACCCAGCATATTGGCTAGTAAAATTATACTGTACAAATTTTATTATCAAACCATTCAAGTCAAGCTCACCTTTTGTCTTTTTTTTTTTTTTAACCGCCTTTCCAGGTCAAATTCCAGTATAAAGTTCAAGGACTGTCTAAATTCATTTTATTTTAGTGCTTTGTTGCATCAAATATTCCTTGAAATGTGTAGCCCATCGGCTGGGTCCTGATCATGTTTTGTTTATAATATTTTGATTGTTTTGCTACTCATGGTAAAGGGATTTGACGTGGATGTCTGGGTTATGTTTGGCTTTTGGCATAAGCTTTGCAATGTAACTAATGTTGACTTTGTTGTATCATTACCAAACTAAAGGGATAGAAATAGAGGCATACACTGCTACCATCCCATTTCTGACACCAGGAAAAAGCATACATCCCAAGGGACATCCAGTTAAGGGAGACTGGAAACATTTCTCATGAGTCAGACAGGTTTTATCTGAATTCCATCCCATAAATAATATTGGAATCGATTTTTACCATCTCTTTATTTCCTTCGGGCAAGGCACGTTTCTGTAGGGTTGTGCTAATCTTGCAGAAAACAGATGTTTCATGCAGTGATGATTTGGAAGGCACTTGATATCAGGAATTGAGCTAGATGGTGCATCACTTACAAAGAATCCAATCTGTTGAGTCTCTGACAGTACCAGATTCCTCTCACATTTTTCCTGTTGGTTCTTGGCTAAAATAAGAATAAGTAGTTGTGTTTTTTGTTTTTTGTTTTTTTGCAGTGACTTTTACCACCTCTCGCAAAGCAGTCTGATTTCCCTTGCTGCAAACTGATATACAGATAACACTGTGTGTTATCATTCATTGAGAAGGAAGTAAATCTGTATTTCTAGGAAAATATCAATCTTTGCCAAGAAACTGTGCCTTCTGGTCCTCCTGTCCCCTTTGTCTTCTGACTGACTGCATCAAAGTTGGGCCCTCAACAAGCACTCTGTTTGTTTTCTCCATCTTCCTTCACAGTATCCCTGCTACTTGGCATTTAAAAGCATGATCTGGAATGTTAAAAAATGGAGGATTGTTATGGTATCGAAAAACTTAATTTTGCTTCCCTCAACTTTTAACTTTTCTTTAGAGTATATTTACATCAGTCAACAAAATTTCTTTAGAGAACATATAGCTTATCGCATTATTCTGTGGTAAGCAGAACAATGGCCCCACGAAGATGTCCACGTCCTAATCCTGGAACCTTTGAATGTGTTACCTTACATGGTATAGGGGATGCTGCAGGTGTGATTAAGTTAAGGATCTTGAGATGGGGAGATTAGCCTGGGTAATCCAGGCGGGCTGATGTAATCATAAGGATCTGTATAAATGAAAGAGGGAGATGGGAGTCAGAGTGAGAGAGAGAGATGTGACAATCGAAGCAGATATGTACAACGAAAACTGGTTGGAATCTACTAGGCCCAAGATGGCAGAAGGTTTGACTTCCTGTAGACCTTGAGCCTCATCATTCGCTCATTGTAATACGTTAGCATGTTAATGACACACCCACAGTTGCCGTGACAATTCCGAGGTGGACCATAAAAGGCCAGAAAAATGGGCCGTGGCCCAATTCCTGGAAATCTCCGCCCCTTCCCCAAATTAGCTGGAATACTCCTCCCACTCGTTAGCCTATTACCCAGCCCATAAAATCTAACCACCCCACACCCTAGAGGCCTCTCTTGCCTTCTGAGATGGACCGCACTCTGTCTATGGAGCACACATCTCCCTGAATGAATCTGCTTTCACTGTACTTCAGCTCCCTCTTGAATTCTTTCCTTTGTGAAGCCAAGGACCCTCATTTGGCAGCCCGTCCCAGGGACTCGGATGAGACCTGGGGCGTGACCATTCTCTCGTGCCCCCTTCTCCTGCAACAAAGTCACATTCTCTGGCTGTAGAAAACTGATTGGAGGCAACCAGTTAGGGGCTGTTTCTCTCACCTATATGATTTTATCTGTAAAAGAGAAGAAAGATATGAAATAAATATGCCAGTGTCTATGTTCATTGTTTCATCCTTCGTGCTCTTCTGAACTAAAATACTGAAGTATTGAAAATAAACAAAAACCAGTCTCTAAAGTTGAGAGGGAAAGGGATTAACAAACAATGTGGTCTAATGATGAGGACACATCAGACAAACCCAAACTGAGGGACATTCTACAAAATAATGGGTCTGTACTTTTAATGAAGAAAATGACTGAGGAACTATTTCAGATGAAAGGAGATTAGGCATGACAACTAAATGTCGCATGTGAACCTGGATTCCATCCTGGCCTAGACATGTTTTTTTCTTTTTGCCCTAAGTGAGACAACTAGCTCAATTTGAATATCTGTACATAGCTAATAGTATTGTATTAATGGTCATAATTTTTTAACTGATACTGTATTAATTTCATAATTTTTATAAGTGCACTAGGGTTACGTTGGAAAATATCCTTGTTTTTAGGAAATTATTTCAAGGTAAAGGGGTATCATGTCTCCAAGGTTACTCACAAATATTTCAGAAAAAAAAGAATGATGTATATTTCTAGAGAGAATGTTAAAGCATATGTGATAACAGGTTAGCTTTTGGAGAATCTGGGTGAGTGGTGTACGGTAATTCTCTATACTATTTTTGTAACTTTTCTGTATGTCTGAAATTATTTCAAAGGAAAAATTAACAAATAATTTGGTGGAATGAGGAGGGGGAAGGGAAGACCCGGTGGGTCTGCCTCCTGTCCAGGAGGCCAGGCATGAGGTCCATGGTGAGTGAGCTGCCTACCCAAGCTGAATGCAGAGCTATCTGGGGGGAGGCTCTTAGGAACCAGCACTGCTTTGAGGTGTGGCATCTGGTGTGACCCAGAGTTTAGGTAGAGGTTTCTTCTCTCCTTAGCCCTGTTCCCCTCTCCCCTTCCGAACCCAGAGCTGACCTTTGTCATGGATTTGGCGTGCCACCAAGTCATGTTTTTCTACTTTCTCTACACATACATGTATAAGCAGCCATTGGAAAGTTCTTTGAAATAATGAACTTAAGACTGAGGGGGAAGGAAAATGAGCTGGGTTAAGGCAAGGAATGTAGGCCAAGAAACGCTCTCACTAGGGATGTTTGCAAGAATTGGGAACCTCCCTGGAAATGAGAGCAAATGCCACAGAAAATGATTTACGTGTTTAAAAGAAAAGTTTTCCACGTCTTCTGTTGGACTGAAGGAGGGCTGACATAAATGTGTTGCCGATTAAACCAAGCTACAGGACCAGGGGTAAATGTGACCTTCAACCCAACTCCTGTTCGTTGTCATTGACTGAGGGAGGGAGGGGAAAGAGCTTCCCAGCTGTGAAGAGCCAGTAGCTTGGAGACCACAGTTGCAGGGCCTGTGACCTCAGACAGAAATAAATACGCCAGGATGGTGTCCATTCCTGGTGCAGGACAGAAAAGTGGGAGGAAAGATAGGGGAACAAAGAAAGATGAGAAGGACCTGAAAATCTCACAAGAGAACTCTTTGATGATACAATCCTGCTCTTGGCAGAGAAGGAATTCCAAAAAAATGTGGTAGTTCATAAACATATAGTAAGCATTCACGTGATTTGGCTCTTGTTTTGCTATAGCTTTAAGAAAAAATGCTTAGTGGGAATTAAACTAGGTTTAATAGAAGCAAGTGCAGATAGACAACATGATAAAAAGAAGGAAAAAAGGAAATGGCCCTCCTTTCCTATTTTATTCCCTGTAACACTCTGTGCCTTCTAGCCAGTAGCATGAATTGTGTTATTAATGGTGAAGGTGGAGCCTGTATCCTAATGGAAGACTTTTGCAAGGAGTAACAATAGGTGAATGCACATAATACATTGAGTTGGCCATTCCTTTAAGCAAATGTTTGGTCCTTCTGGATAAAAGATTTAAAAAGATAAAAAGAGAAAGAAAACAGACCGAGGCAATTATGTGTAGACTAGTTTTCTGCTTGAAGGGTGAGTAGGAATGAAGCAAAGGGGGTGGAGGAGAAATGAGATTAGAACAATCAAAATGATTCCAAATAAAAACCCACTTGAACAATTGAGAGCTTTGAGGTTCTGTCAAACTTGGAAACCATTAATTTTTTAATACCTTTCAACCATGAGGAGAGGATCGATTATGTCAATCACAACACGTCCTTGCAATGGAATGCTTTGCAGTCTTTCCCAAGGATGAGTTATTTCTCTGTGTTTTGGAAAGGTATCCAAAATAGAACACTGAGTTCTAGTTTTTAAGTAAATAATATATAGTGCATAAAAGAGAAAAGAAACTGAAAACACAAATACCGAATTGCTAATGATATTTATGGGCTCGGAACAGTTAGCATGTGTTTTCAGCATCTAGCACGAACCTCCCTCCCCCCAAATTGGACAATGTGAAGACCCCTGGCTGTGCCTTCATCTTTCTGTCTCCACGCACAACAAGTACACCTGAGTGGTAGCTGGTCACTGGATGATGGGAGGCCGAGCTCAGAAGACTAAGCCAGTGGGTCAGTAAGGGAGCAAAAGAGCGAGTGTGCTCTGAGCAGATAGACTTAATTCCAGAGCCCTTACACTCATTCTCGTAAAATCTCGGGGAGGAAAAAGTGTGAAATAGGAGGATGAAAAAAATATCGTCTGACGTCCACCTGAGTGTCTGTCTTTGTTTTGCCATCCTTCAGGCTTTCTGAACCAGACTCAGTTTATGTTAAGTTTGATCAGTCATGCCTTATCACGTGGGCCTCTCTTGCACTTTTCAACCCACCTGCCAGCACAGCCACATCCCTAGAGTCTACTTTGTCCTCTGTGATTCTTCCACGCCTGCTTTGGTTTTGTTTACTCTGCCACCACGTTGACTCCCTCACAGACTCCAGTCTGGGTCCTGCCCTTGTACCTTGGACTCGGCCCTGCATTCCCTTCGCAGATCTTCTTTTCTTCCAAAGGCACACGGAGTGATGTTCTGATTCTGTTTTGAGCTGGCCACTGCTACATTCATGTCCCTCAGTGGCGCTGCAGCGTCTCCTCTGGGCCATAGGGACAATACATAAATATCCGTGGAAATCCAGTGCTCATTCCAAGAGGGCAGATAGCGGGTTGTCACTTAAAACTGTTTGGAGGGGACTTCCCTGGTGGCGCAGTGGTTAGGAGTCCGCCTGCCAATGCAGGAGACACAGGTTCAAGCCCTGGTCCGGGAAGATCCCACATGCCACGGAGCAGCTAAGCCCGTGCGCCACATCTAAGGAGCCTGCACTCTGGTGCCCGTGAGCCACAACTACTGAAGCCTGTGTGCTCTAGGGCCCGCGTGCCGCAACTACTGAATCCCGCACACCTAGAGCCCGTGCTCCGCAACAAGAGAAGCCACCACAATGAGAAGCCCGCGCACCGCAACGAAGACGCAACACAGCCAAAAACAAACACAAAAACTGTTTGGAGGCCCAAGGGACTGAAGATAAGCCAGACTGGTGTGTTGTAGTTATTAACATGATGTTCGACCTGGAAGGAACAGCTTGTTTGTTAGTACAGCTGTTGGCATATAGATACATAGCCAGTGAATAGCACACTGTCTACTTGGGTGGCTCTTGAATACTTGAGGCCAAGTCGTTTAGGTTTTGGGGGGGGTGTGTGTGTTTGTGAACGCATGCATGTGGGACTGTGTTTAAAACTGTTTACAGAACTTAAGTTTTAAAATGTATATATATCTAAAAGATTTCATCTTCAAACCTTTTGTATCTGTAACTTATATAAGTTTATATATTTGTATGTCATATGTAGAGTATTAAATATTTGATATTGTTATCTCTTTGTTCCTTTTGGCATTATGGACACTAATCTTTTAATGTCGCTGGTCCCTTTTCAGGGTGGACAAGCTTCATTTATACCATATCTGGAAATGTGTATATTGGTAAGTGATCAGTCTGTCGCTTTGGGCTCAATTGCAATATCATTTAAACCACTGCCAGGAAGGAAAGGTAAGATGAAACCTTTCGTGTAATTGAATACTATGTTTCCTCCTGTTCGGCACCAGCCCCCTGTACATCCTGGTACATCCTGGTACACCCAGGGCAGGGCACCTCTCAGCTTCCAGTATATTCAGTGAGGGAGGAGAATAGGAACACCAGACATGATAGCAGCCATTTTACTGTGGCCTCTGTGCAAATGTAAGGTCCAGGCGCAATTATGTGGGTTGACAGCTTGCTAGGATGTTGGCAAGCCCCATACTGATAAAGGGATGGAGCTTTAATGGGCTGCAAGGGGAGCAGGAGTCTATCTCCTGGGAGGTGGAAGGAGGTGAATTTGCAGTCCCAGGTGCTTCTGAGAAATCTCAAAGTCGGTTTTCTTTTATTCTAAGGGGTTGCGTATGTGTCACTTGTTGAGTCTAGTCTAGAAGGGATGTTTGAGACCCAGTCAACTCTCGTTTTATAGATGAGGTATGTAAAGTCTAGAGAAAGTTATTAAACTTGCCAGAAGTATGCATTGGTAGACCTGGGACCAGAACCAAGGGCTTGTCAATTCCACTCCCTGTGCCCCACCCCATATCCTTTGTACGATGACAACACAGGAACCACACCATCTAACTTGTCTTTTCCAGTCTAAACCCTTTACCCAACCCAGCGGTACAAGAGCCAGGAGTGGTGGGAGAGTGGAGCTTGTAGAGTAGGCCGGCTCCTGCCTGTATCTACTCCCACTCTCCCCATCCTCCTAGAAGCAGCATGGAGGCCAGGAAAGGTCGCTGTAGGTTTGTCAGAAAACTGCTGTAGCAGATGCCATTGGTGCCCTCCCCACACCCACTGGGCCTTAGCTCCTCAGGGCCCACTGACCGACTTCCAACTGCCAGTAATACCTGTGTTTCTTGGCCTGAGGCTTTCTCTGAATCCTGGGAAGGCTACTCTGCCCCAATCAGGGCAGGATAAAAGTTCTAAGGAAGCTGCCTTGCCCCTCAGGTGGGATAACGCTGAGGCCTGTTTGTGAGGCCTTTTCCTAGAGTCTCCTGGAGGCGTTATGTTCAAGCTACCCATGTGAGCGTCCTTGGTAACACATCCTTCATTGTCTGCCTTCCCTTTCCTGTCTGACTTTCCCAATTCCTGGACTGGTGTTTCCTGGGACTGCACCTCAGGCAGTGCTTCTGGGAAAACCTACAGTAGGAGAACCAGCGTCGCTTCTCCCCTTCCCTGCCCCTCATGAACAGTGATGGGTGCTGTGGATGGGGTGAGGGGGATGGAGCCGAGCATCTGGCCGCTCCCAGGTGCAGGCCAAGAATCCCATTCCTGAGGCCCTCTGTGGTTGGAGCTCTCTACCCCAGCCTGTAGCGGAGCGTCCTCAGCAATGGGCTTGCTGCCGTAGCACGGCTACTTCCTTGCCCCACACTCCCAGCCCCAGACAGCTGGCTCACTGATACTGTCTGCTCAGGGCTTGCAGGCTACACCCGAAGCCATTTAAACCATTCTTTATATTCTCCAGAAGGGCAGTTCAATTGCCTGAAATTAATCTTCTGAAAAATAGTGGTACCACAAGCTCGTGTATTTTGATTTTATACCATAGAAATGGGCTTAGTTCCTCTTTCATTGATTAGCATTTCAATTATGATTCAGAAGCAAAATTCATTTATTTCAGCATTTGAGAAAGTGTGAAAACAATTTAGTAGTGGTATCACAAGTCCGTGGGCACACACATTAAACTATATTAACCATCTGGAAGGGATGAAGCGTCATTTGTTTTTATGATCTTTTGAAAATCTTGGTTATCACATAATACTTTCTAAAATGGAGTAAAAGCCATTTTTATGGAGGTAGCACCCCTGACTTAGGATTTCAAGAGAAATAAATAATCTGCACAAATGGAAAGTAATAAAGCACATGGATTCTGAGGTGGTGAGGATACCAGAAATGTGTAGAATGAGAAAGGACAGGGTCAGCAAGTTTTCTGTAAAGGGCCAGGTAGCAACTACCTTCATCATTGCGGGCCATACAGTTTCGGTTGCAGTGACTCCTTCCTGCCTTTGTAGCACAAAAGCAGTCACAGGTGATACATAAATAATTGGGATGGTTGTTCCAATAAAACTTGATTTATGGCCACTGAAATGTGAATTTCATATATTTTTCATGTGTCATGAACTACTACTCTTGGGATTTTTTTTAGCCTTTTGAAAACATAAAAACCTTTCTTAGCTTGTGGGCTCTACAAAAGCTCACATTTGATTTTGGTTTTATAGGCAAGGAAAAATTTTTCCTCTACTGTTCTAGGTTCTTTTTGGCTGGGCCATGAGTTAGATTGACATAAGACAGATTAACAGGAGAAAAACACACTTAATTACATAGGCACAGGGGTCCCATAAAATATGAGACCCAAGGGCAAGTTGGGCAGATGCCATCCTGAGCTAAAGAATGAGATAGGAACCTGAGGCTTCAAAGGGGAGGAGAGTAATTCACAGGATGATAAGAAGAGCAGATGTTTGGTAATTAGATGTTTGCCCTGCCAGCCAGGTAGGTCATTCAGAAGAAAGTTATCTCTGGTAATAGCTCTCCCTTTGAACCAGGCCCCTTATCTAAATTCTTTAAGGCAGTTAAGAGAGTGGTTGGAAGCTCTTCTTGAGTCTTTTGGGCCTTGACTGTCTTCAGCTCAAAACAATCTGCGTGCCAAAGCGGCACGTCTTGGGGAGTCTCATTCTGAACCCCTTCAGTTTAAATGGCATTGTAGAGGTTGAAGGGGAGAAAGATTAACAAATAATCTTCGAACCCTGTTTGAATCAGTAGTTACAGCCTTGCTTCCTGACAGACCTTTAGTCCAAGAATTTAACAAGTGAAAAGGTCAGTGGTTCGAGGGGTAAGAATGACTTATACATCCACTTGTTTTTCTCGAGGTGAGGCAGGATTTTCCTGAGTCATCTCTATTCACTGGCCTGGTCACCTCTCATGACCATGAGCCACAAGTGCAAAACATCTGGCAGGAAATGGGGTCACGGTCTGTAGTGTTGGAGCAAACTTGCATCTGTCCAGGGTAAAGTGGACCATGGAGAGAATCTAGCTCGCGAAACTGCCCTCTTGGGAATCTGCTTCAGCCAACGAATAGCTGGCCAGGTGACCTCATTTGAATTTCATCTCCTTCCCTTCCTCCTCTTCACCCCCTAACGGAGATATTAATGAGAAAAACAAAAGGGCAAGAGCAAATCACCAGAAAAAAAGAAACAGCAAAGCAGAAATAGCTATTGAATGTGTACTGACCTATAAATCTATAGAGAGAATCCAAAAAATGCTCTCTGACTTTATTGCCTCAATTTTATCTTGCTTATAAAACCAGGATGGCAGCAGGCAACCACAGATGGCAGGAACTGATAAGCAAGTAGTTGTCTTAAATGTCATGTACCTCCATTCTGGTGAAATAGATGTTATAAGTATGTACTTAATGTATGGGGCTGGAATAAAGAGACTGCAGTTTGGCTTGAGAAAGTAGTCTGGGGAGATTCCATAAGTGGAGATTAGGATGACTGTTAAAAATATTAATTGGGGCTTCCCTGGTGGTCCAGTGGTTAAGACTCCATGCTCCCAGTGCAGGGGGCCTGGGTTCGATTCCTGGTCAGGGAACTAGATCCCACATGCCACAACTAAAAAAAAAAAGATCCCGCGTGCCACAGTGAAGATCCCGCGTGCGGCAATGAAGATCCCATGTGCCACAGCTAAGACCGGCGCAGCCGAATAAATAATAAATTAAAAAAATATTAATTGATGCAGGAAGTACTTAAAAGATCGACATCAGTAGATTTACTTTTGTAAGGACAGGTGGAGTTTTGAACGTTAGAAAATGCTGGACATTAGCTAGTTGTCTAAGTTAGATATTTTAAAGTTCATGGTCAGTATAGTGAAGTCATGTAATTGCCCACTAAGGGCACCCTGAAGAAGAGAAGGAATTAACAGAACTAAAATAAGACAAATAGAATTGGTACTTCCTTATTTAAGAGTACTTAGAGATGTTTTATGGTTTTCCAGGATCTTAATTTTTGATACATTGTGTTTTTTTTCAAGCCTTCTGACTGTTGAATAGTAGCTTTAAAAATTGTGCAGGAGGGCTTCCCTGGTGGCACAGTGGTTGAGAATCTGCCTGCCAATGCAGGGGACACGGGTTCGAGCCCTGGTCTGGGAAGATCCCACATGCCACGGAGCAACTGGGCCCGTGAGCCACAATTACTGAGCCTGAGCGTCTGGAGCCTGTGCTCCGCAACAAGAGAGGCCGCGATGGTGAGAGGCCCGCGCACCGCGATGAAGAGTGGTCCCCACTTGCCGCAACTAGAGAAAGCCCTCGCACAGAAACGAAGACTCAACACAGTCATAAATAAATAAATAAATAAATAAATAAATAAATAAATAAATAAATAAAAGAACGTGAATTTCTAAAAAAAAAAAAAAAAATTGTGCAGGAGAGAGATCTTTGACAGCAGTCTTTTACTGAGTCAACAAGTCCTTTGACCAGCCCCCAGCTGAAATCTTGTGCAGTATATGATTTAAAAAAAAAAAAAAAGAAAATAAAACAACATGGTCAGAAAACCAGTAGATCCCAAGGATATTAGGTCTAAACCCCTTCCCTGCAGCTGAGATGAAAATGACATTACACATCAACACAGAGATCAACAGGTTACCGGAGTTTATATCCTGTGTCCCTGAAGCTTGGGACAGTTTATCAGCTTGGATGCCAGTCCCCTAGAAGAACCAGTATCAAATATACTGTTAGGGCTTAGAAATTATATTTAGAAATCTAAAAATATTTGTGGTTATTGAGATGACAACTAACTGGTTTATGTGGGTAGTAAAATGTTTCAAACTTATTTGAATAAGTAATTATTCATGCTCACTTGGGCTCTGCCCTTTGCTTCTGGTTCTGGGGGGTATTAAAAAGTTTGACACAGCCCCTGGATCTCAATAAAGGTGGGGAAACACACTAGGAGCCCTCCGAGTTGACCTCCACTTACCCAAAATGAACTGGACTAAGCAGTGCGCCTCATTTCATGCGGAATACGTTGAATGAGGTGCCTGAACGCCCAGGATGATCGGCTCCCCTGGTCCACCTGCCCCCTGCTACTCCCCCTGGCAAGTTGAAGTGGACTTAAAGGCAGGTGTGATTGTTCTCTAATCTGTTTATGCCAGTTGCACCAATGATTGCAATTATGCGATTTAATTAAATAATATTTAAATTAACGAAATAAGCTTGAAAAGAGAGTTTGTATTTCTAGAGCAACCAAAGTCAAATGCTTTGTAAAAGTACATTGCTAAAGAAAACTCTTCGAATTAGTATGGTAGAGATGACAGTAAAAGATTAGGGGAAACTGTGATGATCTAGAAGGATTTCAGTGGTGCACTATGGTATGCTTTATAAAGAAAGGCAGTGCTTCAGTCCAATTTCTAAAAATTGGCAAATGGATGCACATTTACAATTTAATTTAAAGTAAAATGTTGGAGGCAGCTTAATCTTTTTCAATTAATGATCCGGATTGCATCAGATAAGAAGGCTTCAACCGTACATACAAAATTGATGATATCAAAATCTGTGATAGAAGTACCAGAATGTACGGAACAGAGGGTAAATGGGACAGTAGTTCTTGTAAAGAGAAGAAGAAAAAGGAAATCTTGTGTATGGGGAGAAGTTTCGCAGCAGTAAACCACACACTGAAGATGCAGCACTAACTTTAAAATGTTTTAAAGTATTTTGCCCTTTTATGACTGTTTACGCAAACAAAAATATTTGCAATTCAATTGTTTTCAGTTAAATTTTCTTTAACTGCACTATTAGATTTAACATTCTTGGCAAAGCTTCCCAATGGAAACTATTTATTATCTGATTTGGCTCGATTTATAATTGAAAGTAGTCAGAACTAATAAAATATATTTTCTTTGAGACTTATTTTAGGTTCAGGAGATAACCAGATGGGTGAAACAGCATAGAAATGACATGAAGATGGAATCAATCTTTGCTTTCTGTGATCCTGCTTTAAACATTTTATAAAATAATACAGAAGCTAAAGGTACACTTAGAATGATTAATCTTAAAAACCTGACTTTCCAGTGTCTATAAAAAGGGTTTGCCTTACGGTGGAGCATTTCAAATGGCCTCTTCAGAATCAATACTGTGATTCCTCTCCTAGATCAGCAATTAGAATGAGCGGAAATTGCATTCCGTATAAAATTAGAATGAGAGCTCTTAGGGAAACATGAACTCTGTTTCTAAATTAAGATTTTCTCATAGACCAATGAACGGCAGTCGAGCAAGCTACCCTGATAGGAGGTGCAGAGAAATCCCAGTTCAGCATTATTTTTGAGAGCTGTCTCTTGCCAGCTCACTCCATTAAAACATAGTGAAGGGGCTTTATAAACCATTTTGGTCTCTGTATCATAAAACATCCTACATGATAAAATTAGGGGTCAGGGGTAGACCACATGGGTAATGGGTGTTACATATGAATTCATTGAAGATAAAGACATGGTTCATTGCTCCCAGGGAATCTCAGTAAAGCACACTTAATAAAATGCTGCTTTATATCACAGTTTAAAATATTACCCCAATCTAAATGAGATTATTCTTAGACTCCGAGACCCCTCTTTTTATGGCCACATCCTTGCATGAGTGGAAAATCAGTGGAGTTCTATCATTCACTGCCGTGACATCTGTTAACCTAAATCCTTGGGGGAGAAGAAACCTTCAGTGATGTGCTGGGGCTCGCTCTTGGCAGCTCGCAGGAGCAGGTTGTGTACCTCTTCCCTGGCCTCAGATTGGTAGCTTGAAATTGGCTACAGCGGCGGGAGCATTTAAACCATGGAAATTGGCACACAGTACAAATCAGGTTTGTTTTTCCCCTTGTCCCCGAAAGCCAGTTGGTAAACATTAACTAGCACACCACTGCCTCTGAGACAGAAGTTCCTAAACTTTTTGTGCCATGAACCCTTTTGACATTTGCCAAGGCCCCACCTCTGAACAATGTTTTTTGTTGTTTTTTTTTTTTAATTCAATGGTGTCATTAAAAGGTTAAAAGAACAAGTCTGTGATACAATTCCATGTGTGCTTCTCTGATGACATTTGAAATAACATGATCCAGAAGCGGGTCTACTTTAAATTGTTAAGTAGTGATTAACATAAACTTATTTTGAGATCTTTACAATGCTAATGTGATATGAAAATATCCGTGATTTCTACTGGAAACAAAATCATTGGTCTAGCTAATACTGCTGTGGTTTTCTGGCTGCAGTCATGACTGAAAGAAAGGCCACATTTCAGTTAGGTGTTCGTGAAAATAAAGATGTCATTTGTCTCCCATGCAAGTCCATGATTGCTCTGAATTCTATCCATGGACCCCTTGGGAACACATTGGCTCCAGGTTAAGAAGTCCTCTGTTAGAATCCTGTTTCACGTTTGCAAGCATCAGAATGAACCCTGCTGCTTCATGTAGGTTATCTCCAAAGTGGAGGTGAAAGGGAGGCCTTCTCTAGAAAATATGACTGTTTGAACTCCAGTCAGTATTCACAAAATTCACAAATTATGTTTATATGGTAATTCCTCAAGCTACTGTTTTCGCTTAAATAAGTGCTTCCATGTTGATTATTCAGCTTTAGCTGTATCATGTCAGGTGAACGCCCTTTTTTTTTTATAGTCCAGAATGTCATGCAGACATCGTTACGGGCTTCTCAGCCTGCCTGCAGTCTGCTCTCTGTTGTCTGTGCACGTGTCTGGTTTTCAGTCAGCTGAAAGGCCCAGCCGCGTCCCACCTGCCACCTCCTGTGGCCGTTCAGGCCGCTGCATTATGCTGCTCCTAGGGAGAATCGTGTTCTTCGGCTCTTCTCTCTCCCATGGTTGCCCAATCTTTCTTTCTCAACTCCACCTCTCAAACCCATCCCTATCTTTCTGTGTCCACTCTCGCAGTTCAGACTGGAATTCATTTCCACTGAGACTGTTAGAATAAACTCCTAACAGGTCATCCTAACTTCAGTCTTGCCCTCTCCAGTTTATTCTGTGCTCTGCTTTCAGTTATTTCTCCAAGACACAGATCTAACCATTTCCCACACACACCCTTTCCTCAGAGGTCCTGAATTTTATATGGATAAGCATGGCCTTCATGTCTTCCCTTGACCTGAAGCAAGTGTGCATTGCCGTCATTCCTCCCAGAAGAATGTTCCAGCAATGATAGAAGGTTCACCCGGGCATGCCCTGCACATTGCCAGCCCCTCACCTTTGCACAGTCTGTCCTCTTGTCTAGAGCACCCTTCATCCTAGCTTTGCCTTTTATCGGTCTATCTGATCCTGCAGAGCTCTGCAGGCCCTGTTCTCTCTTTGAACTTTGTTTATTCCTTTCTTGTTGCCTTTAACACACAATTTCATTTGTATTATTTTTTCTGTTTCATCTGTGAGCCTTAATATAGAAGGGATGGAAATATATCCATCCTGAAACCTCCCCACTCCCGCAGCATTTAGCAGAAGGCCTTGTACATAGTTCCATAGCTGTTGTTCACTAGCTCTCCAGCTTACCTATTTTCCAGTTGAATTAGTCTCTGTTTTATGAATATATATTTAGTTTCTCTCAGTGAGATTTTGAGTTATTTGTATGTGAGGAATCGGCTTTGCACTTCTTTGCATTTTCTCACAGTGCTGGGCGGTTAGTTGTAGGTGTTCAATAAATACTTGTTGAAAGGAATTAGTGATGGAATTTACTAATTTTCCTAAGCATGCTTAAATCTTTTGAGGTTCATAATTGACCCAAGGAAACACTCTTATTAGCCTGTAATGCCAAGGACTTTGCTTATTAATTAACCTATTAGGCATGACATTGAAAGTGTAAGTGGAAACATAATACAGGATTCACTTCCTTGTCCTTTTCTACATTGGAAAGCAGCCAGTTTTGGACTTTAATAATTGCAAATACCATCAACAAGAGATTTCAGGAGATTCCTAAGTTGGTTGTTTCTGAACTTGAAATTCATATTATGGTGCCGTGTAGTTAACCAAGTTTGTAATCGTATGAGAAATGTACTACCATGAGGACTAAATTAAGTGGGTCATCTTTTTTGTAGGACCTGATGACACACAACAAAAAATAGAACCTCATCACACAGCCGTGATGGGGGAAGGTGACAGTGTCCAGGTGGAGAACAAGGTTAAGTATTAAAAATCTTTAATTCTCTTTTTTCCAAAATTTTTTTTGCATTTAAAAATTTTAATGTAATTTTTAAAGGTTACTTTCCATTAACAGTTATTACAAAATATTGGCTATATTCCCCGTGTTGCATAATACACCTTTGAGCCTACCTCACACCCAATGGTTTGTATCTTCTAATCCCTCACCCCTATATTGCCTCTCCCCCAGCACTGGTAACCACTAGTTGTTCTCTGTATCTGTGAGTCTGCTTCTTTTTTGTCACTAGTTTGTTGTATATTTTAGATTCCACATATAAGTGACATCATACAGTATTTGTCTTTCTCTGACTTACTTCACTTAGCATAATGCCCTCCAAGTCCATCCATGTTGCTGCAAATAGCAAACTTCCGTTCTTCTTTATGGCTGAGTAATATTCCATTGTATATATGTACTGCATCTTCTTTATCCATTCATCTGTTGATGGACACTTAGGTTGCTTTAATTTTCTTAACTTGTACTTCCTACTAGTTTCCAGGAAAATGCCGAAATCTCCTGTGTACCTGGAAAAGTTTTTCTCTTCCTCTGGGAAAGAAGCTATGCCACAAGTTTATCAACCCCTTTCATTAACTTCTGTTATTTCTACTGGTTTATTTTAAGGTTTTATCTACACTGATTCCTCATCTTTAGGAATCATTGAAAGTCCGTATTGTTTACGCCTAGAAATTTGAATCTGAAGGCAGCTCTTCCTTGTCTCTCACTTTTTCTTTCTTTATACAATTGATTGATTTTATCGTTAGCATAAGTGAAAATGGATCAGCCCTTTAGGGGTATAAATATAGATCTACACACATATTCCCGTGGAGCCCTCTGAAAGTCAGCCCCATGTTGAACTGAGAGGAACATATGATCCATTTCGTAGTCCTTTTGTGTTGAGTCCTTGCTTTTTAAGTAAAGTTTCTGATGTTTTAGGAGTCCGAGGAGCTTTTTTTAATCCAGGTTGCCAGGTTTCTTCCTTGTGTTCCTTCCTTTATTCCTTTGGACTATTCGCTCACCGTCTTGTGAGCCTATTAAACCCATCTGGCCACTTTGTGACATTCTAATAAGGAGAATTGAAGAGACAGTTGTGCAGAAGCTCCTGCAAAGATGAATTTTGAAAAGTAGGGATGAAAACTATGTTGGCGTGCAGGTGGCTGGCAGAGGGGCCATCTGCCTGACTGCCAGCCCTCCGGCCCTGGTGTGGTAGAATGCAGTGGATGTGAGGAATGATTGTATCTTAACCCACTTTGCTGACAGCTCCCCTACTGCCGCTTTAATCCTCTGCAACACCTCCAGGAGCAGTGAAGTAAGGCGAAGCAAAACCCCATGAGCTCCAGAGGAAATGCGTATCTCAGGGTCTGTGCTCACTATAATTAGGTCGAACTGTATGGAACTGCCACTTCTGACCTACAAAAATGGCGATTTCGTCTGTTTTCACCCAGTGCATGAAAGAGGCATGGAAGCTATATGTAGGCCAGACCCTACTGACAGCAGATTAGTCTGTGACATTATCTGGTTTAACATGACAATCTCAGTCCTTCCTATACTATAGCAGAGGGCACATTGCAGGTGATAAGGATTTGGAAGCTGAAGCAGAGCACCAGCAAGAAGTGGTGAGGGGGTCCAGAAAGAGAGAGGCAGCAGGATGGAAAAGAGTTGACTGAAACCATCAGTTCCTTGGCCCCAGGGGCATGGTTCTGTTGTGTGCCCTTCTGTGATTTTGACTGTGTATAAGTGTAGCCTGAGCCATCAAGACGTTAGAAAGAGTTCTGTGAAAAAATTTATTCCAACATATTAACCTTTAAATGGGCACGTATCACGTACCTCCGTGAAGAGTAGAAAGTCCCCTTAGATACAACAGGAGGAGCCTGTGACAGTGTGAACCACTCACTAGCCACGTGAATTTGGACACAGTTCTCAACCCCCCTGAGAGTTTCTGAGAGTTTCTTTTTCTGCAGAGTTGAAATAACAATGCTAACTGCGTGGGGCTGTCAGATGGACTGTGTGAGATGACGTAGGTCAACGGTCTAGGCCACATCTAGCCCGGGAGTCAGTACTTTATGCCCAACAGGCTAGATTTAAACTTTTTCTAAAGGGTTATTGAACCCCGGCTACACCCATTCATTTCCGTTTGTCTGTGGATGCTTTCACACCACAGTGTAGAGCTACGTGGTTGCAACAGAGACTGGATGGCCCACAAAGCCTAAAATCTTTATTCCCTGGCTCTTTACAAGGACAAGTTTGCTAATCCCTGGTCTGGTACATAGTGGGTGCCCAGTGATGGTAGCTGGAAAGGTCACTGATCTAAACACCTGATGTGACAGGTAGTCATGCCACGTACATGTTACCTAATGAGGATTTATACCTTAGGCCCCAAGGTTTAGGTTACATGAGTTTGTACAAAGGTCCTAAAGGACCCTAATTCACTCGGGCTCCAGGCCAGGGGTATCTCCACTTGGAACTAGACTTACCCTGAGGATTAAAGAAGGAAGCTGTGCCTTCCCAGTTCTCCCTTATTCCCATGTGCATGGAGTTGTGGGCAGAAATGAGGAGTTGATATATAGTCCCCAGCTTCCCTCTGGCGCTGCTCTCTCTGCCCTTTCTCTGCTTCTTACTCTGTGTCTTCACCATCATGCCTGTCTTCCTGGTGGCTCAGGAGCCTGGGCAGTTTCCTCTAGAATGGCCAGTCCTCCAGGGCAGGCGAGGAGGGCAGGGAAGAGTTGATGTATCAATAGATCATATCTTTTCTCTCCCCAGGTTTCCCTGCTCCATTTTAGCATTTGACTCATCTTAGACCAGCGCATTTTAGGCTGCAGGGACCCCTACCTTTTTCACTCAGAGTGTGGATTGTCTTTTGTTACTGTATTCTGAAGTCTTCCATGGTGGGTAGCAACTGCAGGGGGCTTGGTTTATGCTAGATTGAAGAGTCTTTAAGCCAGACTCTCTGACTTCTTAGAGGAAGCCTAAACCCCAGCAGTGCCTTCAGAATGGCCTTAACTTTTTCATTGTTCTTAGAGATGGGGATCAACCCTGGGCTCCTCTGGACATTTAAGCCTGGACTGTAATGGTCACCCTGGAACAACCTCTGTCTCAAGCGTTGAAGCTCCCTGTGCTGCTTTGGCCCACGGTTGGTACCCTGGTTGCCAAGATGGCTCCATGGTCAGGAGCACAGGGATTTGATGTGGAGACTTGATCTCAGCTTGAAACTCCTGTTTATACGAGTGTCCTACTAAGAAAGTCTTAAGCCTCGTGGATTAGCAGACTTACTTGCAGTTTGTCAAGGTACACAATCAGTTCCTCGTTGACTGCCATCAAAACCATACTCGAGAATAAGGATACTCTTGAACTGGCACCATTCATGGGGAATTCATTAAACTAATACAGATTAATATTTCATTAAAATAAAGATCGAAAGACAACTAAAACACCCTTTTAAAGCTAGAGACAACTTTTTGCTGATGTGTAACAATTCATAATAAAATAAACCATTAATCTTCAAAAACCGGTAACAGTTCACTGTTTTCTCTTTCAATTGGCCTAAGAAGTATAAACAGTGAAGTCTAGTAAGAACAATTACATGCAGTTAAGTCCTGTTAAAGCTCAGTTTCTTTCTGATCATGTTTTCAGGTAATATTTCATCATAATAAATGTTCCTGATGCAAAAGCATGCCCTTAGTTTCCTTCTCGGAGTCCCACTGCCATCTCAAGCTTTGTATTTCTGATTAATCAAACAAACTCTGAGTACATACTCACAGTGTAGAAGTTATCAACACCTTAAATAAATCCTAGCGCCTTCATCTGGGCTTCGATCATTTATTGTTGGTGTCAGTGGAACTCAAGACATGTCTTGCCAGTATTTATGGAATAACAAAGAGCAATTTGTAAAAGTAAATTATTACGTAAACCCAGAAGGGCCTGACTCGAAACTAGGAACTCTGAGAATGTGTGCCAAAGTGAAAGACATGGTCTGGGCCCCAAAAGATCGTGAGTTTCAGTTGGGGCAACTGTCCATGAAGCAGTAAGTGAATTTCTGTTGCCTTTGTGTGAGGGTCTCTTCATCAGAACCTAACAGGGCACTGACTTAGATCCACACAGGGACTTATGATCTTAAACAAGTCTTTCTTTCTCTTTGCTTTGGCCTGATCTTCATCATTTGACACTGTACCCAAGGTCGCCATAGAGGAGGACTTTTCAAGATAGCAACATTCGGGACTTGGAGCCACAAAAGCACTCTACTGAATATCCAGAAAGATGATCAGCTTTCACCGAAGAAGGCTAGTTAAGGGAGGAAAAAGGATGCACTTAAGAAAAAAGAAGAAGACCCAAAACATCTGGCTTAGGTTAGAGGAGAAGGGGCCAGGCAGAGGTTAATTTTGTAAAAAAAAATCATTCAAAGAAGCTTCGACCAGCCTTCAGCTTTCTTTCTTTTTTTTTTTTTTTTTAATTTTTATTGGAGTATAGTTGCTTTACAATGTTGAGTTAGTTTCAGGTGTACAGCAAAGTGAATCAGTTATACATATACTTATATCCAACTCTTTTTTAAATTCTTTTCCCATTTAGGTTACTACAGAGCACTGAGTAGAGTTCCCTGTGCTATACAGTAGGTTCTTATTTATCAATTTTATACATAGTAGTGTATATATGTCAATCCCAATCTCCCAATTCATCCCACCCCCCTTTCCCCCTTGGTATCCATACGTTTGTTCTCTATGTCTGTGTCTCTATTTCTGCTTTGCAGATAAGTTCATCTGTATCATTTTTCTAGATTCCACATATAAGCAATATTATACGATATTTGTTTTTCTGTTTCTGGCTTACTTCCAACCTTCAGCTTTCTGAAATGGAAAGCCCAACTCCCAAACAGCTCAGTACCCAGCAGTTGAATCATTTTTCATTTCAGACCAAATGCAAGTGTCCTTTTATCCTACTGTCTGACTTATAAATGAAAGTCATCATTTGATTTGAGTAATATCAAAAGGAGCAAAACTTGTATTTTGAACACTATTATTATTCCAAACTGTGTAAACTGTAGGACACGTTTGTCACTCACAAAAGACGCATCTTCTGAATTAAGAAACTTATATTCTGAGGAGTCGCACACCCGTGGCACAAGGAGGTAGGCCTTTTCTTTCCCCTTCTCTCGTGACCCCCGACCCTTTCTCCTCTGCCTCCTGACCCTAGAACTCAAGTATGTATCCCCTCCAAAACCAAACACCTCAAAACACTTTTTAGTGATGTCTTCCCTCAGATTAAATTATAAATGATGTAGCACCAGCGATCAGAACTATTTTTCTAAGATACTTTTCTTGAATATGTCATTTGATTCGCACTGAAATTCCACCTCTTCAAAGCCCTTAGGTAGAAACCTTCCCCTTTCTTGGGGACTATTGGGCTATTGCATAGTAGTATGCACAATTTAACTTACTCATAACACTGGGTCATCAGCATGTATATTAATTACTGTCCTGAGCTATAAAGTGTGACGATGTCTTTAGGGCCTGCTGGCTACTACAGTAAGTGGTCCTAGACTAATTTTTAAGCTTCTGTACCTGTTTTTCATAGTTTTTTTGGTGTGTGTTTAATTTCCATAATTGATGTTAAGCTGTCCATTTCCTTGTATTGCTGTATAGTAGTGCTTTCCTGTCTTCTAGCTTTGAATCTCATTGATCTGATAACCGCAAAGCTTAATTATTAACATTGTGTATAATGTGAGAATAAGTGGAGATTGAGTGAGGGTCTGTACTAAGGTTAAAAGACTAAACTTTAGTGTATGGGGTTTATGACATCTGTTTTTAAAATTTGAATTAGCAGAAGCCTTTTTAGCTTACTCTTTGATTTTCAGCTGAGTTCACATTGGCATATTTTGACAGCAAATTGGGTTATGGATACATAAGGTGATGTGTAAATAAATATAGGCCTGGGAATGGTTAAACAGATGTTTTTTAAACATGAAGAAATGATTAAAGCATCCGCTGGGTGGATGTACTAAATGCACAGCCCTGGGACTGTAGGGAGTAAATTAAGACTTTTGCAGAAACCATTCGACCCTAAATTCCCTTTTAATTGTTTAAAGTTAGAGGCAGAAGGAGAAATAAATGTCGGTTCTGTAAGATACAAATATTTCTAACTACATGGAAGATTAAAAACTTCGTTCTTCATATGCTTCATGTTAATTGAATTCAGTGATAAATCTTCTGGTACTGGTAACATTATAATTATTTCTAATTAAAGAGCTTTGTATGAGTAGGAGCATATAATGTATTATCACATATTTATATTATCACAAGTGTGATGGGAGGTTCTTCTGCTGGTTTCTGTGGCATTACTGGGTCAGAGGACATCAGCGATAGGAGGGCTTGAAGTCATATTGTCAAAATGCTCTCTAGAAGGATTACAGCACCCACTTAAAATCTCCCAAATGATGTATAGAAAAGTGTATCTTTCCCTGCATCCACACTAGCACTGGATTTAATAATTAATTTTTTTTTTCAGTTTCAGGGAAAAAAACCTAATCTTAATTCTGAACAAAAACTTTTAGAGACTTTAACACAATAGGACCCTTTTGGAGAGAAATTTACCGAGCAGGTATCTCTGGGATTCTTTTTTAAATAAATTTATTTATTTTTTTGTTTATTTTTGGCTGCATTGGGTCTTCATTGCTGCACGCAGGGTTTCTCTAGTTGTGGCGAGCGGGGGCTACTCTTCATTGCAGTCCGCAGGCTTCTCACTGCGGTGGCTTCTCAGAGCACGGGCTCTAGGCACGCGGGCTTCAGTAGTTGTGGCACGTGGGCTCAGTAGTTTTGGCTCGGGGGCTCTAGAGCGCAGGCTCAGTAGTTGTGGCACACGGGCTTAGTTGCTCCGCAGCATGTGGGATCTTCCCAGACCAGGGCTCAAACCCGTGTCCCCTGCATTGGCAGGCAGATTTTTAACCACTGCGCCACCAGGGAAGCCCCCTGGGATGTTTTTGTAAGGTTCCATTTATTTTTTTTTTATAACTTTATTTATTTATTTATTTATTTATTTTTGGCTGTGTTGGGTCTTCGTTTCTGCGCAAGGGCTTTCTCTAGTTGCAGCGGGGGGGGGGCACTCTTCATTGCGGTGTGCGGGCCTCTCACTATCACGGCCCCTCCTGTTGCGGAGCACAGGCTCCAGACGCGCAGGCTCAGTAGTTGTGGCTCACGGGCCCAGTTGCTCCGCGGCATGTGGGATCTTCCCAGACCAAGGCTCGAACCCGTGTCCCCTGCATTGGCAGGCAGACTCAACCACTGCGCCAACAGGGAAGCCCAAGGCTCCATTTAGTGCAACATTTCTGGGGCATATTTTACATTAATAGTAATGTCAAAGGTAATAAAATGTTACTTTTGGATTTGCATAAATAATCTTCCCTTTTAAAAATTAAATTTTTAGCAGGAAATTTATAAGCTCTATTATAGGCCAAGTCAATTACATAGTTTGTCATAAAGATGTTTCTAGTTAAAGAAAAATCTTAATTTAAATTCTCCTTCTTTATTAGAGAAGGTTATTATTTTGGTGTTCAGGACATATTCTTGAGTTCTGATTGCTACTAAACATCTTAAAGAATAAGCATTTCCATATCGTGCATTGCACAGAAAATATTTCTGGAATTTATCTTTAGAATTAGGGACATCATCCCTTTGGCCCGAATGTCAACTTCAAATCATTCCTAATCAGACATTCAAAAATAAGGCTGATTATTGTTTGATGGTCTTTTTCTTGATTTTAGGATCCTGAGAGAAGCCACTTCGTCCTGATAGCTGGGGAGCCATTAAGAGAACCAGTTGTCCAACATGGTAAGCCCCAAATGATGGCGATTTCTTTGGTTGGTTTTCCTTTTCTTTGAAAGTAGTGTACATATATAGGGTCACCGGGAAGAAAGCTGGATTTTTGTCCTCTCTCCATCTACAAAGTTGAGGATTTTGTTTCATTTCTCCGTTGTGAAAGGAAAATATATACATGGTTTTCATTTCTACATTCATTCTCTTTCTTTTAAGGAAACATTTCTTGAGTATCTACCACATGTAGGACATTGAGGTTTGAACTGTGGGGATGGGGAAAACAAAAATAGTGTTTTTTACATAGTGTCATAGGGAATTTCAACTTAAAAAAAGATTTTGTGGTCTACTGGGGACTTGAATATCGTTTTTATCTTTACCAAAAATAACAGTGATTTCTTTCTTTCTTTTTTTTTTTTGGCCACGCTGCACTACTTGCAGGATCTTAGTTCCCAGAGATTGAACCCAGGCCCACGGCAGTGAAAGCACCGAGTTCTAACCACTGGACTGCCAGGGAATTCCCATAAAGAACAGTGATTTCAATACTGTCCTTGTAGTCTATTGTATTTTTAGTGAAAAATGGGGACCTCTTAGGAATATTTCTTTGGAAGTTTCTAAAATATTTGAGTCACTCTTAGTTTATTTTAAAAAACAAATAGAGGGACTTCCCTGGTGGTCCAGTGGTTAGGACTCGGCGCTTTCACTGTCATGGCCCCGAGTTCAATCCCTGGTCAGGGAACTAAGATCCCGGAAGCTGCACAGCGCAGCCAAAAAAATAAAAGAAAAAAACCCAAAGATATAAAACAGGTAAACAACAAGGTCTTACTGTATAGCACAGCGAACTATATTCAATATTCTATAATAGACCATAATGGAAAAGAATATACATGTATGTATGTATATATATATGTATAACTGAATCACTTTGCTGTACAGCAGAATTAACACAACATTGTAAATCAACTATACGTCAATAAAAACAAAACAATAGAGATAACTGTACTTGGAGGCAGAAAATCCTGGAATAAGGACTCATAATAGTCACTTCAATTCTTTGTCTTGACTTCCTCAAAATACTGTTGTTTGATTGAATGAGGAACATCTAAAAGCACCTAGAACCCAACCTATTACTTAGATAAATGCTACAAAACATAGTGTATGTCCGCTTATCTGATTATTAAATTTAACATGCATTAAAATCCCATTACACTACCTTGCCTTGCTTACAGGTATGCACAGTGATTTCACAAAAAAAAACCCGGCTGATCATAAATTTAAAGAACACTGATTATTTTTATTTTATTTATTTATTATTTTTAATAGAACTTTATTGGAGTATAATTGCTTCACAATACCGTATTAGTTTCTGTTGCACAACAAAGCGAATCAGCCATATGCATACACATGTCCCCATATCTTCTCCCTCTCGCGTCTCCCTCCCACGCTCCCTATCCCACCCCTCTAGGTCATCACAAAGCACCGAACTGATCTCCCTATGCTATGCTGCTGCTTCCCACCAACCATTTTACATTCAGTAGTGTATATATGTCGATGCTACTCTCACTTCGCCCCAGCTTCCCCCTCCCACCCGTGTCCTCAAGTCCATTCTCTATGTCTAAATCTTTATTCCTGCCCTGCAACTGGTTTTTTTTTTTTTAGATTCCATATATATGTGTAAGCATACCGTATTTGTTTTTCTCTTTCTGACTTACTTCACTCTGTATGACAGACTCCAGGTCCATCCACCTCACTACAAATAACTCAATTTCGTTTCTTTTTATGGCTGAGAAATATTCCATTGTATATATGTGCCACATCTTCTTTATCCATTCATCTGTTGATGGACACTTAGATTGCTTCCATGTCCTGGCTATTGTAAATAGAGCTGCAATGAACATTGTGGTAAAATTTTGGTACATGACTCTTTTTGAATTATGGTTTTCTCAGGGTATATGCCCAGTAGTGGGATTGCTGGGTCATATGGCAGTTCTATTTTTAGTTTTTTAAGGAACCTCCATACTGTTTTCCATAGTGGTTGTATCAATTTACACTCCCACCAACAGTGCAAGAGGGTTCCCTTTTCTCCACAGCCTTTCCAGCATTTATTGTTTCTAGCTTTTTTGATAATGGCCATTCTGACTGGCGTGAGGTGATACCTCATTGTAGTTTTGATTTGCATTTCTCTAATAATTAGTGGTGCTGAGCATCTTTTCATGTGCCTCTTGGCCATCTGTATGTCTTCCTTGGTGAAATGTCTATTGAGGTCTTCCACCCATTTTTTAACTGGATTATTTGTTTTTTTGGTATAGAGCTCCATGAGCTGTTTGTACATTTTGGAGATTAATCCTTTGTCTGTTGTTTCATTTGCAAATATTTTCTCCCATTCTGAGGGTTGTCTTTTTGTCTTGTTTATGGTTCCCTTTGCTGTGCAAAAGCTTTCAAGTTTAATTAAGTCCCATTTGCTTATTTTTGTTTTTATTTCTGTTACTCCAGGAGGTGGGTCAAAAAAGATCTTGCTATGGTTTATGTCAAAGAGTGGTTTTCCTAGGTTTTCCTCTAAAAGTTTTATAGTGTCTGGTCTTATATTTAAGTCTCTAATCCATTTGGAGTTTATTTTTGTGTATGGTGTTAGGTACTGTTCTGATTTCATTCTTTTACATGTAGCTGTCCAGTTTTCCCAGCACCACTTATTGAAGAGGTTGTCTTTTCTCCATTGTATGTTCTTGCCTCCTTTGTTGTAAATTAGGTGACCATATGTGCATGGGTTTATATCTGGGCATTCTATCCTGTACCACTGATCTATATTTCTGTTTTTGTGCCAGTACCATACTGTCTTGATTACTGTACCTTTGTGGTATAGTTTGAAGTTGGGGAGCCTGATTCCTCCAGCTCCGTTTTTCTTTCTCAAGATTGCTTTGGCTATTCGGGGTCTTTTGTGTTTCCATACAAATTGTGAGATTTTTTGTTCTAATTCTGTGAAGAATGCCATTGGTAGTTTCATAAGGATTGCATTGAATCTGTAGATTGCTTTGGGTAGTATAGTCATTTTCACAATATTGATTCTTCCAATCCAAGAACATGGTATATTTCTCCATCTGTTTATGTCATCTTTGATTTCTTTCATCAGTGTTTTATAGTTTTCTGAGTACAAGTCTTTCGCCTCCTTAGGCAGGTTTATTCTTAGGTATTTTAGTCTTTTTGTTGCAGTGGTAAATGGGAGTGTTTCTTTAATTTCTCTTTCTGTTTTTTCATTGTTGGTGTATAGGAATGCCAGCGATTTCTGTGCATTAATTTTGTATCCTGCAACCTTACCAAATTCATTGATTAGTTCTAGTAGTTTTCTGGTGGCATCTTTAGGATTTTCTATGTAGAATATCATGTCATTGGCAAATAGTGACAGTTTTACTTCTTCTTTTCCAATTTGTATTCCTTTTATTTCTTTTTCTTCTCTGACTGCCGTGGCTAGGACTTCCAAAACTATGTTGAATAAGAGTGGTGAGAGTGGACATCCTTGTCTTGTTCCTGATCCTAGTGGAGATGCTTTCAGTTTTTCACCATTGAGTATGATGCTTGCTGTGGGTTTGTCATATATGACCTTTATTATATTGAGGTAGGTTCCCTCTATGCGCATTTTCTGGAGAGTTTTTTTTATCATAAATCGGTGTTGAATTTTGTCACAAGCTTTTTCTGCATCTATTGAGATGATCATATGGTTTTTATTCCTTAATTTGTTAATGTTTTGTATCACATTGATTGATTTGCATATATTGAAGAATCCTTGCATCCCTGGGATAAATCCCACTTGTTCATGGTGTATGATCCTTTTAATGTGCTGTTGGATTCTGTTTGCTAGTATTTTGTTCAGGATTTTTGCATCTATGTTCATCAGTGATATTGGTGTATAATTTTCTTTTTTTGTGATATCTTTTTCTGGTTTTGGTATCAGGATGACAGTGGCTTCATAGAATGAATTTGGGAGTGTTCTTCCCTCTGCAATTTTTTGGAAGAGTTTGAGAAGGATGGGTGTTAGCTCTTCTCTAAATGTTTGATAGAATTCACCTGTGAAGCCAACTGGTCCTGGACTTTTGTTTGTTGGAAGATTTTTAATTACGGTTTCAATTTCATTACTTGTGATAGGTCTGTTTATATTTTCTAATTCTTCCTGGTTCAGTCTTAGAAAATTGTACCTTCCAAGAATTTGTTGATTGCTTCGTGGTTGTCCATTTTATTGGCATATAGTTGTTTGTAGTAGTCTCTTATAATCCTTTGTATTTCTGCAGTGTCAGTTGTGATTTCTCCTTTTTCATTTCTAATTTTATTGATTTGTGTCCTCTTCCTTTTTTTCTTGGTGAGTCTGGCTATGGGTTTATCAATTTTGTTTATCTTCTCAAAGAACCAGCTTTTAGTCTTATTGATCTTTGCTATTATTTTCTTCATTTCTGTTTCATTTTTTTCTGCTCTGATCTTTATGATTTATTTCCTTTTACTGCGTTTGGGTTTTCTTTGTTCATTTTTTTTTTTTAGTTGTACCGTTTAATTAATTAATTAATTTAACATCTTTATTGGAGTATAGTTGCTTTACAGTGGTGTGTTAGTTTCTGCTTTATAACAAAGTGAATCAGCTATACATATACATATGTTCTTCTTCCTCTAGTTGTTTTAAGTGTAGGGTCAGATTGTTTATTTGAGATTTTTCTTGTTTCTTGAAGTGAGATTGAATTGCTATAAACTTCCCTCTTAGAACTGCTTTTGCTGCGTCCCATAGGTTTTGAGTTGTTGTGTTTTTGTTGTCATTTGTTTCTGTGTATTTTTAAATTTTTTCTTTGATTTCGTCAGTGATCCCTTGGTTATTTAGTAGCACACTGTTTAGCCTCCATGTATTTGTGTTTTTTACAGTTTTTTATCCTGTAGTTGATTTCCATTCTCATAGCATTGTGGTCAGAAAACATGCTTGATACGATTTCAATTTTCTTAAATTTTCCGAGGCTTGATTTGTGACCCAAGGTGTGATCTGTCCTGGAGAATGTTCCATGTGCACTTGAGAAGAAAGTGTATTCTGCCACTTTTGGGTGGAATGTTCTGTAAATATCAATTACATCTATCTGGTCTATAGAACACTGATTATTTTTAAAATAGTCTTTTTTGTTTTATTAGTAGCTTAAGGGAAAAGCATTAAATTATACTCCACCTAGCCCATAGCGTTTGACTCCATTTTGCAGACTTCTGATTTCCACTCCAAAGGTTCATAGTTCTCATTTTCTTTCGGTTGAACAGCCCTGAAATAGTTTGTTCTTCTGGAAGAAGCCTGCAGACAGATTGAGTAGGGTCATCATCTTTATTAATAGCAGCTAGAATTTAGGTGGGAAAAAGATGTGTGGGATGGAAACCTTTTCAGTTAAGCGATGTCCTCTGCATCAGTGATGAAAACCAAGACTCCACCTACAATAGGTGACATTCATCTCCTGTGAATCTTCTCCCAGAGGCTTAGAACTTGCGGACACTGGATGTGCCAGCACACACAAATTTGTATTAACCAGACAACATAGAGATGGCCCCTGAAACCTCATCTAATGAGAGGCAAAGCATTCTGCTTGTTTGTTTTATTTATTTATTTTATTTTGCTAACTCTTTCAAACCCAGACGTTTAAGTTTTTCTTTTACCTGTGCATGTTTGAAGACTACCACAGCCATCTCTCGACTATTTGGGAACCAGTACTAGTTGTTGAGGAAAACGGAATCCAGATGTTCCACTTATTTACATAACAGGTACCTCGGTAGCGTTTACTGTCTACTAGGATTGGTCAGAGTGCTTTCCAAATGTTAATTCATTTAAGCTTAAAAACAACCTGACAAGGTAGGTACTCTCATCCCCACTTTATGGATGAGGAAGCGGAGGTGCAGAGGTTCGTTGGCCACATAGCTGGATTCACCCTCAGGCTGTCTGGTTTCTGACCACCCTGCCCTTCCGCCTCTCACCGTGCCCGCTTGCCCCTTGCTCTGCCCTGTGGCTTCTCTGCTGGGAAGTAATTGTTAGTGGTGGAGCTGGGATTTGAACCCTAGTCTCCTAAACCCTTGTCTTGTGCTCTCTCCACTATAGGAAGTTTCTACACAATGAGAGATTCAACTCACACCATTTTTATTACAGGAGAGGGAGGGAGTTTAAAGCTTTAATTAGAGAAGGGATGAAAAGTGTAGTTTAAAAGAGGATTTGTGGGATTATTGATAACTAGCAAATAATTTTCTTGTTCAATTAAGAAACACGCTTTCTGGGGGAAGTAATGTACAGCATGGTGATGATAGTCAATAATACTGTAGTGCATATTTGAAAGTTGCTAAGAGAATAGATCTTAAAAGTCCTCATCACAAGAAAAAAGATTCTGTAACTGTGTATGGTGACAGATGTTAACTAGACTTACTGTGGTGATCATTTCCCAATATATACAAATACAAAATCATTATGTTGTACACCGGAAACTAATATAATGCTGTATGTCAGTTATACCTCAATTTCAAAAAAAAATTAATTAATTTAGTTATATATTACCCCCCCCCAAAAAAAAAGAACAGAAGAAAAACAAAAACATACACTTTCTGGTTTCAGTTTTCTTCTTCTTCTTGAGGATTTGAGGAGATGAGCTTCCTCACCGTGACTTTGGAGGGCTCACACTTCCAACGCTTCCCTTGTTTCTCAAGGTGGTCCATGGGCCAGCAGCATTGGCTTCACTGGAGAGATAGTTAGAAATGCAGAGTTTCAGACCCCACTCCAGACCTCCTGACTCAGAATATGCATTTTAATAAGATTCCCACGTGATTTATGTGCACATTATGATTTGAGAATCACAGCAGAATACCCTAGAGAAGTGTCAAGATGGAAGCCCGGAAGTGTACTGTTTGTACAGAAAAGTAATTGAGGGAGGGGAGAGGTGCTCCACAAGTCTCATCTATAGCAAAATTATGACGTGCAGGAGGTCAGTCCTTGGCCCAGTACCTGCTCTCATTTTCTCTGTTCCATCTCCCTTTCCTCTCTGCGTCCTTTAAAAAGGTGGCTTTTCCAGGATGCCCTCTTGGATTTACTATTTTTTTTGCATATGAGGGCTCTCTCATTCTTTCCTACCTAGTACAGTCCACATCTCCATCTCCAGGTGAAATTTCTCTTTTGAGCCCCAGACCCCTGTTTCCAACAATGTACCGAGCACCTCTGCCAGGAAGCTATCTGATTGTCTCCAGTGCCTTCATGTCAGAATATCCAGGACTGACTTCCTTGCTCTACCCACAGCTTCCTGTGTCTTGTGTCTCAGTTACCCTTAAACAATTCCATCACCAAAGCATGTGATACTGGGTCTTCCTTCTCAAGCGCTAAAGTGAGTGCTGAATCTGTGCTGATATGCCAACAGTAGTTAAGAAGTTTGCCTGTGTTATTCCAAGTTTTAAGTTATATTTTAACCCAGGTCTCTCAGAGAAAGCCTCTTAGAGGAAGCACTTCGTAAAAGGTTCCTGACGGCACCTCTGAAGACTGGGGGAAGAAATATACTGACCGAATGGACAAATCTGTCAACCGCTTTCAAGACACTGCCAATGCCATATAAGAGCTGGCCTCGTTTATCCAACAGGTGGATGCTCCTACAGTATGTGAAGAGAGGGAAGAGACAGACATTTTGCCTCCTGGTCGATTAGGGGAGAACTTCTACACTTTTAGCGAAAGCCAAGTTCAGACCTAGGAATTAGACTGTGACCATGGGCCACATCTGTCCACTGCATGTTTTTGTAAATGAAGTTTTATTGGAACACAGCCATCCCTAGTCACTTCTATATTGTCTGTGGCTGCTTTTGCGCTTCAGTAGAAGAGTTGAGTAGTTGAGACAGACACCGTTTGACCCACAAAATCTAAAATATATACTGTCTGGCCCTTTACAGGAAAAGTGCACTGACCCCTAGAGAATCCAAAATGTGATGCTTTCTTGACTTGAAATTTTTATAATCTCCTTTTTATTGTCAGTGAGATGCTACTAATTGTCAAAAATGACTTAGACCCCTCATGCAAGGACACAGCCTCATATACTGTGGAGATACCAACACTGTGACGAGATTTTCCAATTTCAAAAATCAGATCAGTTAAATTCTTGACATCAGCCAATGCTAGTGCAACTGACAACTACAGTAAATCTTAAAAGTTCTCATCACAAGAAAAAAAACTTCTATACCTATGTATAGTGACAGATGTTAACTAGACCTATTGTGACGATCATTCCCCAGTATATACAAATATTGAATCATTATATTGTTCACCTGAAACGAATATAATGTTATAAGTCATTTATACCTCAATAAAAAAATAAAGATAAAAAGAATTAACAGCTACAAAAATAGTTGTAATAGAACCAAACCTAAGAATGTTTTGAATAAAGAGATTGCCATTGCTGATGACAGCGTGCAGTGGATGAGTGAGATATAATTGCATTTGTTTATCTGAAGTTTGGTCTTTATAATCATACACAATCGTAGTCAAGAAACTTCTATTACAGTGCTCGGAGATTGGATGCTGCAAAAATAACCTTCTGCTGTTCAGATATGCCTGAGTTTGTTTCAAATTAAGAACTACAGAAATACATACCATTTTCGTGGTAGAAGAAAATATTCTCGTCACCCAGAACTTTCTGAATGTCTCTTTCTGCTCTAGGTCCATTTGTGATGAACACAGATGAAGAGATTTCTCAGGCCATTCTTGATTTCAGAAATGCGAAAAACGGCTTTGAAAGAGCCAAAACCTGGAAATCAAAGATTGGAAACTAGTGACAAGCACAAGGGCAGGTCTGGCTGCCTTCTAGAATTTTGCCCTTTGTGGCATCCACCCGTTCAATGCATCCAATTTCCAAAGCTGACTTCGCCAGTGCTTCTAAAGAATTCCACACTCAAGTGATGACATGTTTTCTACAGCAATGTCTGTGAGATATTCCCTGGCCCAAGCAAATAAACCTAATTGTTGCTTCTTTAAAAATCAGTGTTCTTCATTTCAATCTAAGTTACTTCTGTTAAAAAAACTATTTTGTGTATGTTTTCCTTTTCATGGGCATGTGGATATTTTGTCGTCTTTGTGCCTGTGTGTTTTTTAAAGCACGTTTGATTACTTTCTGTGTGTCACTGATGGAGGTGCGTGAGCATCTGAGGTCTCTTTCTGAGCAACGCAATTTCGATGCCTATGTGTTGGGGTTTCATGTTACAGGTTATCTGCGTGGGTAAAGTAACAGCAGTTCTGAGCGTTTCAGTCAGTTTTCAAAACTGCCCTGCTATTGGTAGGGACACGACAGGATTACGGCCAAGACTTCCCTGCTTTTTCTGCCAAAATCTGTGTCAGATTTAAGACACATGCTCCTGCAAGCTTCAATGAGGGTTGTGAAAAAAGTCTGAATCCACAACTGGGTCCCAGCCTTCTGTAGCTGCGAACATTGGTGGCCAAACCACCTCCTTCTAAAACAACTCGAACCTGGGGCATAGGGGGGGAAGATTTTTTTTTTAGTTTGCTGGAAATGAAATGGATTTAGAGGCTTTCTCATTTCAAGTAGAAGACATGTCCACTTCCTGATTATTTTTGGAGCATGTCAACATTTAAACTTTTTTTCATTTCTCTCCCCCCCATAAGATTGTGCAGAAACGTACCTTGACTAATTGATTTTGATCACAACTGATTATTTGTTTTTCCCTGTGAACTCCTGGGGTTTCGAACTTTCCTTCTGGAGAATGCCTTTTGAACCAGTTTGCTCTAGCTGCCTGAGGTCAACTGCTTGGTAATCAGTGGATATTAGAATATTCAAAATGTACAGGCAGTGGGCAGTGGTGAATATTTTCATGATGTCTTCTCTGCAGTTGGTGCAGGGCTCCAGTTATGAACATGGACCAGTGAAGGTAGGTGGGCTCAATTTTTCATGTGATGCAGATTTTTAAGTTGGCTTATACAGAGGATGTTCTTTCTTTGCCGCCACTATTTTTGAGACAATATAAAAATGCAGAACACTCCTCGTAGGGGGCAGGATATATTCTGTACTTGTTAATGAGTATTCTGTTTCATAGGCTTACTAAGATTCTTGCCATGAGTTTTTGAAAACGCCGGGGGTGGGGGCTTTTGGAGATGTAATAGGACATGAAAGTTTCCCCTCAACTGTATGTGCAGATGGCACAGTGATTTTTTTAATTTGAAACATGTTGATTTACAATGTTGTGTTACTTTCTGCTGTACCACAGTGATTTTCTCATGAAGCATTGACTTGTTTTTATGACACATAACTTTGTGGGCTGTTTATTTTCAGGTCATCTGTGAGCTTGAGCAAACGTTCCTTTATTTAGTTTAGTTAGTTAATTTCTTCTGTAAATCGAAAACTGCCATGCTTTCTACAGATGTTTTCTATCTGGTTTTCCAAATTACCCATTGCCACCATCTAGAAAAATCTTTTCTCTGAAGTCGTTTTGGTCCTTTGCTTTTTGAAATGTGTGTAAAACTCAACCATAATCAAATCTTTGATTCTATGAGCAAGCATCAGATAGAGCCCAATGAACTGAGAGTAATGAAAAAAACTTAACTGGTATGTTACTGACTGAGCACTATTTCGCCCAGTTTTATTGTATTTCATAGACTATACTGTTTTTCTCAGCTTTTGATTTTGAAAATGATTCAGATATAATTGTTTTGACTGAAGTGGTGCTAAATCATTATTGATTTTGGAATTTCTGGCCGTGAACAATCAAAGTGGACTTGAGTTTTTGTAGCTGTCGTTAGGAAATGCATTTTCAACAAGGGTGATATCGCCCCCAACAGGGGAAAGTTGGTCCTTGGGGGTGAAAACGTCTTACTCTTATGTATAAAGCACAGATGTACTTACACTACAGAAGGAGATACACAGTATTTCTGCGAAGGTTGAACTCTGTGTTAGGGGTAGAGAGTCACCTTGCCCAGCAAGCGACACCTTTCTAACTTTCCAAATTCCAAACGGACACGAGAGAGATCACCGTCATTCAGCTCCACTTCATTGCCAACAGCCTGGATGTGGGATCTCAATGCCAATCGCAGGTAAAAGGGAATCTCATTTTGAGCCTAGGGGACAGGAGGAAAAAAATCAGACTTGTTTGAAGTAAGTAAGGCTTTTCAGGCTGTTCAACTGTTTTTAAGTCCACCCAACCCCTGGCTCAATTAAATCTTTCCGATGCGAAGAAAAGGCGCGCGTACAGTTAAACAGAAGTTCGGGCGTAGTTACGAGTGGGTGGTGAGGGCTAAGGAGGTATATCATATTGGTTATTATACATTTTCTTTTCCCCCGTAACTTTCTCTTAAGAGAAAAATCCAAGAAGAAATGTGTTTCTTAATGTTAATGTACTTCTTGTTTAAATCAAAATTGAGTGTGAAAGCATATTCAAGATGGTAATAGTTTGGACACTGGGATATGAATGTATTTTGTGCTTTTTGAGATAAAAATGTTTCATTTATTATAAGACGTGTCCAGGGTCCTCCTTGGTGGTAGGTCCGTGAGCGTGTTCTTCTCTCCACCCTCCCCTCTTCTAACCACCTCTTTTCCCAAAAGGATGGCAACGATGCCAATTCTATCGCTAGGTTGCCCTTCCCCCACAGTGGTCACTTTCTAGCCTTGAACATTCTCCTATTTTTTCAGCTTAGACTAGCAGTGCCTCTAGTACAGTTACACGAGTCTGTGAACATTTTTTTTTCTGCAGTAACCATGCAAAAGGCTATCAGTACCCTGCACAATTGCTCTCAATGCCATTTGAGTGTAAGGCATCCTGATTTCATTAGTCTTGCCAGCTGTACTTAGGACAGCTGTTTGGGGTCAGCAGTGCATGGAATTTGTGAACTGAGATAAATCTGTTGGAAAATCTCAACTCAAATCTACTGTGCATACTGTTTAGCTGCTAAGTTTTTCAATCTAAGCAGAATGTGTTTTCTTCTAGAAATAAGATTAACCCAGTGCCTCTTTCTGGCTCACTAGTATAATCAGATTAACCACCTAGATATGGGATTTATTTCTGTGTCTGTTTTCTCCAGCTTTTATATATGTTGGGGTAGTCATATACAGTTGCACAGAGCGTGCACTGCACAACTCTAGGATGCTCCATGCACATAGTCTCACGTCTGTATGTGACAGCCCTGAGTACAATAGTGTAGACATTCTGGGCATTTGATAAATAAATACCTGCAACCTCACTGTCCTGTCGTTCACATTGACCTTCTGGCCAGCACTGTTTCTGGTGTATTTGATAAGCATTGCTTGTCACCAGGAATCTTGGCACCCCCTTAAGTCACTAGGGGAAGCCATCACCATAAATCTTTTCAAAGTCACTGATGTAGACATACCAGGAGAGTGACAAAGGATTAATTCCGGGTCCTGGTAGGTTTGCCCCACTCTTCTCTGACGGAATTTGTTTCCTTCTTCCCCACACGACCTTTTAGCCCCCTCTTTCATAACTTCACTGGTGGAAGACTATTGCTGAGTGGTGGAGTCATTCAAACTCGGCCTGAGACTGGAATAAATCCAAGATCCACAGGAATGTGGGACACCTCTAAGTATCATGAGAAGCCACATGGCTCACGAGACTTCATAACCTTTGTGTCACTTGCCTTCTCCTGAAATTGTCTCTAAAGGGAATTGAATAACAAGGACTAAGATGCACCTTCCATATTTAATTCCAGGAAGCAGACCCGCCCCCACTGCTCTCCCTACGGTCGTGCACAGGGAAGTCCATTGACTTCGTCGCTAGTCAGATGGCCCAACGAGCTCGTGCCCACTTTCATATCAGGCACCATCCTTGGCACAAAATACATTTGAAATGTTTTCCATTAATTTCTTCTTCATTTATGGCCTTATAGGTAAATGTGTTGCATTACATGCTTCTGTACACAGATCTTTTCTATCCTTAACTGGTGGTTGAAGCTTTTATATCACTTTAGCCTATTATTGCTATTCAGGATACAGTAGGACCCTCTGTATCTTATAGCTTGAATATAGTACTTCCTTGTATGACTTATTTTTTAATTTACAACCCCTGATTTGGGGAATTCCCTGGAGGTCCAGTGGTTAGGACTCTGCGCTCTCACTGCCCAAGGCCCAGGTTCACTCCCTGGTCAGGGAACTAAGATCCCACAGGCCGCATGGTGTGGCCAAAAAAAACAACCACCTGATTTGGACTTGGCGGATTAGCCTTTAGTATAGACCCCTAAAAGCTCTAGAAAAAAAATCACATTAAAGCTGCATGTTGAGCGAGTTTCATTAAGGAACTGCTCTTCGGACAGTCTTATAAAGACAATTTATGGAATGAAAATGCAGTATTTGGACACACGGATGTTTCCATGTAGAATGTAACGTAGGACCATCTGGAACTCCCAGGCACCTTTATCATTACCACAGTGGCCTAGAGGTACTAGAGGAAGAGGGACACAAGTGACAGTAAATTGTTTCTGAGCACATTTCTAAGCTCAGCTCTTCCCCACCACTTGAGATTAACAGAGAGGGCGGGAAACTATCCACAATTGGGAAAATGATTGAGATGAGGTGAGATGAGACATTTCTTTTTTTTTTAACTTTTTATTTTATATTGGAGAATAGATGATTAACAATGTTGTGTTAGTTTCAGGTGTACAGCAAAGTGATTCAGTTATACATATACATGTATCTATTCTTTTTCAAATTCTTTTCCCACTTAGGTCATTACATAATATTGAACAGAGTCCACTGTGCTATACAGTAGGTCCTTGTTGGTTATCTATTTTAAATATAGCAGTATGTACATGTCAATCCCAATCTCCGTATTTCTTCTTAGGTTGCTTTTATGGTGGGAAGTCTCCTTTTTTAAAAATTTATATAAATTTATTTAATTTATTTATTTTTGGCTGCATTGGGTCTTCGTTGCTGTGCGCGGGCTTTCTCTGGTTGCGGCGAGCGGGGGCTACTTTTCATTGCAGTGCAGTGGCTTCTCTTGTTGCGGAGCGCGGGCTCTAGGCGCGTGGGCTTCAGTAGTTGTGGCTCGTGGGCTCTAGAGCGCAGGCTCAGTAGTTGTGGTGTGTGGGCTTAGTTGCTCCGCGGCATGTGGGATCTTCCCGGACCAGGGCTCGAACCCGTGTCCCCTGCATTGGCAGGCGGATTCTTAACCACTGCGCCACCAGGGAAGTCCAGAAGTCCTCTTTTCTCTCTGTCTTACCACTAGATCTTACAGTCTGTACCAAGATACTAGGACATTATAAAGCAAAGCCACTCTGAGGCCCCCCGCATCATGAAAGTCTTGACTGGTTGTGATGTCCTGTTCCTAAAGGCTCTCCCTTGCCTCTCCTTAGCACTTCCCAACATGTGACAATTCATTTGTTTATTTATTGAGCACGTACTGTGTCGGATGCAGCAGGAAATAAGGCAGTGTTTCAACTCTCATGGAACTCATATTCCACGTGTGGCGGGTGAACAGTGCCATGAAGAGAATCAAGAAGGGGGCGGAGACACAGAGGGATGGGTCGCGGGGGGACCTCTCTGATTCCGTTTCCTTTGTGCAGAGCCCTGGAGGAAGTGAGGGAGGCAGAGGCCACTTTTTGCGGTGGCCGTGCGGAGGGGCCAGTGTGGCTGCAGTAGGGAGAGCGGAGGCCAGAGCCGCACTTCCGGAGGTTGGAGAAGTAGCCAGGGCAGATCACGTAGAGTGTGGCTGCGTTCCAGGAAAGCTTCTTGCACACTGAAATTTGAATTGTGCATCATTTTCATGCATCACGAAATAGTCGTCTTTCCATTTGCTGCAACCATTTAAAATTGTAGGAAGGATTTCTTAGACCACAGGCCATATAAAAAGAGGCCGCAGGCTGGATTTGGCCCACAGGTCAGAGTTGGCCAATCCTGATCTGTATCATTACACTATTTTATCCTATTCGTGGGACGTATCAGTACCTGACATTTTTTATTTGCTTGTGTATATATAGGTTTATTGCTTTGTCACCCTCCACTAGCATGAAAGCTTTTTGAGGACAGGGACTTTTCGTTGTCTTGTTTACTCCAGCTTCCCAATCACCTAGTGCAAAGGTGGAATAGAATGGATACTAAAAAAGTATTTGTTACTGACTGATGGGCTAGGCATCTAGGCTTTGAGATACCCAGGCAGTATATTCACCCTGTGCTATTTTCCTGTGGAGATTAGAGAGGATTTGGCTGGAGGTATCAAAGAATCCTGCAGTATTTTTTCAGCCATAAGCTATCCTAGAAGGTGTTTACTTCTAGGAGCCAGTTATAGAAGGAAGTCACCTTAGCCCATTTTTCCAGCTTGGTGGTCACAGAAAGAGATGGCAAAGCAGCATCTGGCCACACAGCAGATATGGATAAAACTTGGACACCTGGATGATTTCCTTCATCTTTGAGATCCTTGAAAAGTGCTGTGTTTTCATCCTGCACCACGTGATTTGTGAAGATGTGGTAAATTATGGCAGAGTACTCTGGGCAGATGCTCAATCAGTCAGGCTAGGCCAGGATCTGCTGTGATAACAAACACACTCCATATCTCTTGGTGGCCCCTAAACAACAGAAGGTGTAGTTATTGCCTGTACCACGTGACCCTCCTGGTTTGTCCAGGGTGAGCTCCACATCAGGATGAAGCTGGCTGGGCATCCCCATCTTGAATGCCATTAGTTACCATGACAGAGGGGAGGAAAGCCCTGGAGAGCCTCACCCTGGCAGTTAAATTCTCTGGCCTGGAAGTGACACACATCACTTCCGGTCACAGCCCCTTGACCCCCTGCCCCATCCAACCACCAGGGGCCAGGAAGTGCAAGCCTTCCATGTGCTCAGAAGGTAGAAGGCTGGAACTCTTTGGTGAATAGTATTAATGACTATAGTACACACAACTTTGGTCACTTCTAAATGTTTCTGAACTTACCATTGAGATGGGAGGTGGCTGTGGTTGGACACTGGGGTAGAGTCATGGAAGGAAGACGCTCGGGTTTCTTTCTGCTGCTCACGAGGCTCCTTTTTCTTGGGAAAAGGAAAGCTGTACATTCAGTTCAGTGAACATTTGTGGAATGTCCACCATGTGCCGGGCACATGAGTGGAAATGACATGTTTATAAAATAAACATGTCTCAGTTATTTGCATATCTTAACCAGCAGCCAAGGAGCTCAGCTTGGCCTGTGAGAAGGATAATTTTAATGCCTGAAACTTTAAGTAATAATGAAAATTTTAATGAGTCTCTTTTTTGTCATTCATTGTCATCTAAATAATTATACCACTCACATCTTTGAGAAAAGTATTGCTTTCCTGAAATCTAGGTTTGCCTAAAATCATTTCTGGAGAAAGAAAATGACATGTGTCGAATGTTGCTATGGCAAAGGTTTTGTTGTTACTTACTATTCCATTTTGGAGGGAGTTAGGAAGAGTGTGATTTTGATTGAAGGAATACCCTGAGTTCATCCTATATAAGAGACCCTCCGAAAAGAACAGTTCATAACTTGGTTCATAATGATACTCTCACAGCAAGACTATGGATCATTGCGCATCTTAGACAATGCAATGGTTATGGGTGAGGAAGAAGAGAGCAGTGGATGTTGGCATGGGAGCACTGCATCTTTAGGAAGAAAGGTGAAAACGGGTGTTCTGGGCTAACTGCCAGTGGCACGGCAGGGCTGCCTTGTAAAAAAGAGGATGAGGTTTGGCATAAAGATCCTCTGTCCACCCAATGGATTGTGTTACACTTAGGCTGAGATAGGGAACATTGGGCCCTTGATCTTTGAGATCAGTGATAAAGAGACTGTATCAGGGGCTTACTTCCCTGGTGGCGCAGTGGTTGAGAGTCCGCCTGCCAATGCAGGGCACACGGGTTCGAACCCTGGTCCGGGAAGATCCCACATGCCGCGGTGCAACTAATCCCGTGTGCCACAACTACTGAGCCTGTGCCCTTGAGCCCGCGAGCAAGCCCATACGCAGCAACAAAGACCCAACACAGCCAAAAATAAATAAAAATAAAAATAAATAAATTAAGAAAAAAGACTAACAGACCTTAGGAATATATTCTCCTGGGGTTATTCAGAACATCCTTTTAGAGTTTTGCCGCTCGAGCCCATCCCTCACTCATCTGTCCCCACATGTTCTAAGCATAGATGCATCCAACGGGAGCAGAGGCATTTGAGTGGAGCTCGGATTTAAAACGTGTAAAGGCAGGCATAGGCCTCTCCCCACATGCTAGACAATTTGGCTGGGGAGAAACCCACCCACAGCATTCATCAAATTGGAGCATGTGGAGGTCCCAGACATCCTAGCCATCTAGTATCCCCTTAAAATACCCAGACAGCTGGGCACACACACTCGCACAAATGCACACGCACACACACTTTCTCTGCATCTCTAATTCCTTTCCTTAGTCTTAAGATTAACTCAACACCCTGAGTTTCTCATATATACACATTTAAACAGAGAACTGCCTGATTAAAAGAGCCCCCGACAGTGTGAGGGCCCGCAAACGGCCAGGTTTCTGGATTTCATAGCAGCAGGACCAGGCCCTCGGTTGGCTCCATGTGGATCATTATCAGCAAACGTGTGTTCTCCTCCCTGCCCTCAGTTGGTACGGCCCATACTATTAGGTACCATCTGTTCTGGGGATGGCTGGACCCTAATGACAGAACACAGAGGTTGAAGAAGTGGGTGGTTTTCCCTCACCCACCTATAAAGACTATGTAAAGCTTGGGTAGACACTTTAAAGTTGGCCTTTCATCTGAAAATACCTCCAAGAAATGTTTAAAAAAAAGAAGAAGAAAAAGAGAAAGTTTGTCCTTGATTTACCCTGGAAAAGGTTTTCTCTTTTTAACTTTTATTTACCATGCTTGGAGTTGTTCTATCTTGCTCTTCTCAAACTCACCTTTCTGGTTGCTAAGGGAAATCAAAGCCATAAAGCACCTCTAAACCCCAACCCAGGACCAGATGCCCCCCCGCCGAGAGAGGAAGGAAAGGAAATGAGCATTATTGAATGCCTCCCCTATATCTGACCCTTTCCTGTGTATGACCTTGGGTCATCTCCACATCAGCTCTATGAGATATTGTTAGCATTGCCTTCTGAAATGAGGAAACCATGGCTTAAGGAAATTAAATAATTGGCCCACGGTCAAATAGCTAAAAGGGAGCAGTGCCTGGATTCAAAGCCAGCTTACTTTATTTTTTTAAAGTTACTATATGGTAAAATTATCATTTTTCCCATTTGATGTGCAGTTCTGTGAATTTTAACACAGAGATTTCTGTGACCACCACCATAATCAGGATACAGAAAAAACATTCCTTTATGCTACCCATTTATAGTCACACCCTCCTCCCAGCCTCTGGCAACCTCTGCTCTGTTCTCCATCACTATCTTTCTGGTTTTTCGAGAATGTTATTAATGGAATCATATAGTCAGTAACCTTTTGAGATTGGCTTCTTTCACTCCCCATGCCTTTGAGATCCACCCAAGTTGCTGGGCATACCAGCCATTCATTCCTTTTTACGGCTGAGTTGTATTCCATGGGATGGACGTGGCACGGTTTGCCTAAGCAACCATTCACATATTGAATGACGTGACAGTTGTTTCCAGGTTTTTAGTTCTTATGAAGAAAGCTAGTATTGATACAAACATTCACGTCAAGGTTTTCGAGTGAACCTAAGTCCTCGCTTATCAAGGGTAAACTCTCAGGAGTGGGACTGCTGGGTCATATGGTGAGTGTCTGTTGAACTTTATAAGAAACTGTCAACACATTTCCCAGAATGCTCTACCACTCAAAGCCAGTTTTGGACAATTCTCATCCATGCTCTTCCCGCACCAATCAGCCGTCTGTCCAGACCACAGAGTGGTTTCCAGTATCGGGCAAAGCTTCCTTTCGGGGGATGTAATTTCCACTTGAGAGTTACAAGAGGCAAAGGCACAAAACTTCAGTTTGGCCTCGCGAGTCTAACATGGTCTGCGCGGGTTCCTTGACAGGTGGGAGAGTGAGAAAGGGGAAGCGGGTGGGGGAACGGTGTCTGTGGACAGGTGGGAACGTGGCGGTACAACTTGGATCCCAAACCAGGGAAAAGTTGGTGGTTTGGGCTCAGCCTTAAACATCCAGCTAAAGATGAAATGCAAAATGCATTTCCAGTGAAACAGAAGTTGCTAAGAGGTAGAGGGAGCATGGAATTATTTGTGTTGCAACATGATCCACTCCCTAGACCCACTGCAAAGGGAAACAAATTGCTGACTGTGGTTTCCTGAACTCCAGGGCCCAGTAATCAAAGGACTGGTTCCCCAGGCAACACTTGTAAATCCCTAAGCAAATCTAGGGAACGTTGTGTGAAATGTGTTCCGTCCACCGCACACTCCGAAGCCTCTGGATCTTCCAGATATACAAAGTCTCTTCACCCCACCCCCTTATCACTAAACTTCCTGAAGACACATTGCCAACAGTTTGACAGAATAGAATCATCAGTTTTGAAAGGCTTGGAAACATCGACCCACAGTTCTCGAGAGGTCCAGTGGGGAATTTTGCAAAGCTGGTCTCCTTTTTCGTATCTAGAACAGGAGGATTCTTAAGGGCAAAGGACTGGAATGACCCAAGAACAGCTTTTTGCAACTCGAAACTTCTGACAGCTTAGAGGCAGGATGGATCTCCGCCATGTACTCCCAAGCCACGCCCCTTCCCCTTGGCATTGTGTTTATGTCCTAATTTCTATGTGCCTTCAAATATTTTCTAGACTGCCATGTGAAAGGATTCGAATTTACTATTCCCAATTAAATCCCAGTAAGTTAAAGCAGTACCTATTATTTTTAATTCTGTTTGGGAGAAATGCGTTGTTTTGGCTCCTTGGGAATTTCTTTCCTGTCATCTAGGATGGTCTCACATAAGGCAGCTGCTCTCCTCGTGCTGTTTAGCCTGGAAAACAGTTTTGTTGGTCTTCAATCTTGAAAAAGTCATACAGATTGGGAAGTGGGCCACAATCAATCCGGTGACTTGAGTTAAGAAAAGGCTTAGAAAATCCAGTTCAGCAAGATACTCATCCAAGTGTTTTGAATCCACGGTATAACTCAGAGGGGTTTAAAGAATAAGACTATTTCTCAGCATACATCTACCGTTTATTCCCCACTCAATGGGCTTGTACAGGGCTCAGGCACTCACCCAGGCCTTTGAACTTAAACCAGCATGCACCATCCCCAAGATGAGTGTTTCTCATTCAAATCACTTGGAAAGATTTTTTAAAGAAACTTTATTTTGAAATAATTTTAGATTTACAGAGAAGTTGCAAAGCTAGCGGAGAGAATAGCCTGTATGTCTCTCACCCAGCTTCTCCTAAGACTAGCAACCACTTATGAAGTTTTTCAAAATCCTCATGGCAAAGCTGTAGCCCAGAACCAGAAAATGAGAATCTCTGAGGATGGGATCCAAGCATCAGTGTTTCTGTGAGGCTTCTTCCCAGGCAGGTTCAAGGTGAAGCCAAGGTTGAGAACCTCTGCTACAAACCCTTACTTCTCAAAGTGTGGCCAGTCAACCAACAGTATCACCATCACCTGGGCGCTTGTTAAAAATGCACCATCCTAGGTCTCCCCCCAAACCTACTCCATCAGAATCTGCATCCTGGCAAGATTGCCAGGTGATTGGTATGCACAGGAAGTTTTGAGAAGCATCGCTCTATACAAAAGATTAAACAGACCACACAAACCTGGGCCTGATCACTCTTTCAAATGCATGTATGTATTATATTTATTACTCATAAATTCCTTCTTCAGATACGCATTAAGTACTTATTATATAAAAAGATGAACCTGACCCTCTAGGAGGATCTACCCTCAAGGAGATCACAGTATAGTAAGGGAAATGCAATGTACTCATTAAAAATATAGTCTAAGTTAGGGACTTCATAGAAAGCTTCCTGGAAAAAGTGGCATTTGATTTGGACCTGGAAGGAGGGTACTCAGAGGAAGATCCTTGAAAAACAAGTGATGCAGTTTGAATAAGTGAATAATCTCAGGGTTAAATTTTCTATAGCATTTGATGAATCTATTTATTCATACATTTAATAAATATTAAATATTTAGCTCTTACTATTTTTTTAATTTAAGTATAGTTGATTTATAATGTGTTAGCTTCAGGTGTACAGCAAAGTGATCCAGTTATATATATACATATATATACATATATGTGTATATATATTCTTTCTTTTACTTATTTTAAAATATTTATTTACTTATTTATTCGTTTGGCTGCACCAGGTCTTGGTTGCAGCACACAGGATCTTCATTGCGGCGTGCAGAATCTTTTAGCTGTGGTGTACGAACTCTTGGTTGTGGCCTGTGGCATCTAGTTCCCTGACCAGGGATCAAACCCGGGCCCCCTGCATTGGGAGCGTGGAGCCTTAGCTACTGGACCACCAGGGAAGTCCCTAGGTATATATATTCTTTTTAAGATTCTTTTCCTTTATAGGTTATTACAAAATATTGAGTAGAGTTCCCTGTGCTATACAGTAGGTCCTTGTTGGTTATCTATTTTATATATAGTAGTGTGTATATGTTAATCCCAACCTCCTAATTCATAGCTCTTACTATTGCTATCTGAATAAAACATATCATTACTACTCCAGTGGTCCTGAACGACCCAGTGGGGAAGACAAGCATTAAGTAAGTAATGACACAAATAATTCATTAGCGTCAGTGGTGGTAAGCGCTGGGGAGAAGGATGGGGAGCTCGGAATCCATGTGACTGACAGATCAGACCTAGGCAAGGGTGGGAGTAGTGGGGGAGGCTTCCCTATGCAGGTAACACCTGGCTGAGAAAGGTTTAGCTAGACAGAGTAGAGGGCATTCCCAGCAGAGGGAACAGCATGGACTAAAGCCAAAGCAAGAAGAAATGAACAGGGCTTCCCTGGTGGTGCAGTGGTTAAGAATCCGCCTGCCAATGCAGGGGACACGGGTTCGGGCCCTGGTCCGGGAAGATCCCACATGCCGTGGAGCAACTAAGCCCACACGCCACAGCTACTGAGCCTGTGCTCTAGAGCCCGCGAGCCACAACTGCTGAGCCCGCGCGCCTAGAGCCCGTGCTCCTCAACAAGAGAAGCCACCACAATGAGAAGCCCGGGCACCGCAACGAAGAGTAGCCCCCGCTCGCCGCAACTAGAGGAAGGCCGCGCGCAGCAACGAAGCCCCAACTCAGCCAAAAATTAATTAATTAATTTTTTAAAAAAGAAGAAATGAACAAAAGAGCAAACCAATGAAATGGGTGTCCAGTGACATCCCGTTGTTCAACTGTCTGATATTTTCCATTGCCTCCGAAATAAGTAGCCTGGCCTTTAAGCTTCCAATCCTTCCTCTTTTTTTGTTTTAAACAACTATATTGTCATACAAGTTACATACTGTAAAATTTGCCCATTCACCTGTTGGAAGTAAAATTCAATGGTGTTTAGTAAACCCACTGAGTGGTGCAGCCATCTTCCGTATAAGATCACTTGTGCCCTTTTACAATTAACCTTCATTCCCACTCCCAGCCCCGGGCAGCCAATAATCGATTTTCTGTCTCTTGGGTAATCCTTAGGAGCGGAATTGGTTGACTGTATGGTGAGTTTATGTTTAACTTTTTAAAGAACTGCTGAACTCTTTGCCAAAGTGACAGCACCATTTCACAGTCCCATCAACACTTGATGTTGTCTTCTTGACTGTGGCCATCCTAGTGGATGTGAAGTGGTACCTCACTGCACCAACCTCTCTTCCTAGTCTTATTTGCCAGCCCTCCCACTCTCAAACCTGCTCTGTGCCGCCACCAAAGTCAACCTCCTGCTGTTTTTTTCAGTGAGGCTCCTTGATATCCCCAAATTATGCCTTTGTTCACTCTTTGAATGTGTTCCTTGACTAGATATTTTTTGGAGGAAGAGGGCATGGAAATTGAGAGCTCAAATTATTAGGAGTACAGAAGGCCTTTGATTTCCCCACAGCGTGGATACTTGCAAAGTCGTCCTCCAAACCCAGCACCATACCTTTCCAAATATCTTAGTCACGCTTGGTGTAGATGACTGTCTGGGCCTGAGCTGTGGAGATGCTAATACTTCCTCGGGGAGAACGCCATGTGAACTTAGAAATTAACTAAAGAGAAAGTGGCTACCCTTCATTCTGTACCTCAGGAAGCAGTATGCATTGAAATAATGGTAAAATCTTCTTACAGAGACCTTAAACCTCACAATTTGGAAACTGGCTTGTGGTAGCCAAGACATCAGAGAATGATTTGTTATTTAGGAGGGAAATTACTAACAGTCTTGGATTCATTCCACAGACACATAAAAAGATGTTGCTGTAACAAAAAGCAGAGATCTGGTAACCCTGCCTCACTTCCTTTTGCTGAGTACTTTCTAATTATTTTAGTTTTGATTAGCACTTCCATTAGAATATAGGAAGAAATTAGGAGCAACTTGGCAAACGTTTGGTAGTTAAAACCGTTGAAATCCATGGTTTAAATATGTACTGGGACCTATACTTAACGCTTTCTAATTTTAATGTTTGTCTTGCTCAAGTAGGTAAAGTTAATTATACAGAAATCAACTAGTGCAGAAAGCCTCTTGGAAACAAACAGCTATTCTTGACCCTTTGTAAACATACGCCCACCCCTGCGATGAATTGGTTGTCAGGTTTCTGCTTATTCCAAATTTTCAGTACCTCCACTTGTAAGAGCAAAATAAACTGTCTGCAATTTCTCAGTTATTTCAAACTAGGTTTTAAATTATGAGACTTAAAGTATGCTTAAATAACTTGTACTTGACTAAACACTTCATTTTTTATGATGAGGTAAGTCGTATGAGCCATCCAATGGCTTAAATTCAATCCAGAGGTTTATTTCCCTCTGAGCTCTCATGGTTGGATAGTGTAAAAATATTTCTCAGATTGAATTGAAACCTGTAAGAGCTATGAAGCCTTATCCTTCCGTATTTATGGATTTGCCTCAATAAATAAAAATCCTCTCAGTAGAGTACAATTTTTAAAACACACAAAAAGCTATTTGATTGTTTTCATTATTTTGATGGGGAAGCAGTGTTGTAACAAAATTTTATTTCGCAGAGTGGATTGAATATGAAGTGGTTTTAGCGTCCAATTAGAAGAGGGAATGAATAATCATGAAAAGAGAAACTATTGAAAAACGAGCCTTGACGGCACATCATTGAATTTGGGTCGCTGGAGAGATCGGCAGTTAGTCAATTTCATCCCCAGATTTCTTAGATGAAGCAGCTGTGGCACGCTCCTGAAATTCAGCGCCTGTTCCCCAAACCCTATATATGCTCTTCAAGCTTCCTCCAGCCCTTGCTCCCAGAAAATTGCCTTGATTCAAACTTCTCAAAGAAGTGAGAAATCATAGGTCCCAAGCAGTCCTGCTACTTACAGACCCGCATCATCTCTATGAGCCTCCTCTTTCAGACCCTCTCATTCATTCATCTTCTGTCTACCTATCTCTGGAACTTATGTCACACCAACCCCTCTAGGTCCCTGCTTTCTCATGCATATGTTCCGTTTCTTCCTCTCTGTTGGTTCTTTCCCTCAGGTCATAAACATGTTCAAGATTTTCCCACCTTTATTAAAACATGCACACATGTACACACACACATTCACATTCGCATCTGGACTTCCAAGCAAGATGACCTTCTACATTCATGTTTTGAGATGGCTTATAGTCCATAGCAATGATCGATAAAATGTAGAATTGATCACAGGATGGTAAACATCTGCAAATGGCAAACATTTGCAGAAATGGTACCAAAAACATGAAGCTGAAGAAATCAATGTGTCGTATACCTTAAACCTATATACCACGCTGTCAATTGTATCTCAAGAAAAATAATTTTTTTTAAAAACCATGAAGCTGAAGCTGCAGAACTGATGGACTCTTCTGGAAGGTGGAGGCCACCAAGAGTTCAGTTCCAGTGGGTAATGGGCTCCATGAGTGCAATCCATCAGATCCATGAGAGATGAACGGTTACTGCTCTTGGCTGCCTGGAGCTGTGTCTTCTATGAAACTGCTTAACCTGAGCCAGAGGACGAGGCAGGGCTTGAGCTGAGCTGATCCCTGAGTCATAGATACTCAGTAAGATTCTGGACCCAGGGCCCTGAGTGTCAGGGGATGCAACCACAGACCTTTAAATGAAGAAAGAAAAAACGAATCTCCCAATGAAGATGAAACTACTAAACAAAATTCCAAAGCACATAGAGGTAATGATTACTGAGAAAGACAGCCAATAAAATGAATAATCGGGATACAACTCATATATATGAAGTTAAAATATAAAACAATTTGAATACTTAAGTCTATTTACAACCCTCAAAGAGATAAAGGACTAATATTCATAAAACAAAAATGACAAATTAGGAAAACCGTACAGAAATGAAACAAAATGCAGATGGGAAGGAGAATAAAGTAGAAATATTTGACATTAGAAATATGGTAATTGAAATTAAAAACTTAAACTCTAGACTCACACGATTGGAGAATTGGTGATTGGGAAGAGGAACCAATTACCCGTCACATTAAAAACATGAAGAGGAAAAAATAGATAAATATGAAAGCACATGTAAGATCATTAAAAGGCTCCAGTACATGTCTGATAAATGTTTCAAAGAAGAGAATAGAGTCAATATAATACTTGGAATAATGAAAAATACAACAACTGAGAACATTAAGGAATTGTTAGAAAAAGGACAGGTGGCCTCAGATTGAAACTGCTATGAAGGTCTCTATTGCAACTTCTCAACTCTCCCATTCTAGAATAAAAGCAGCTGTAGACAATATGTAAGTAAATGGACATGGCTGTGTTCCAGTAAAACTTTATTTATAAAGACAGGCAGGCAGCAGATTAAATTATGCCAGGGGGCTGTAGTTTGACAACCGTTGATCTAGAAAATTAACCATTGTTTATATTTTCATGTATATTCCTCCAGATATTACATATATATTTAACTTGATACATATGATTAACCATAGTTAATTATATATATGTATATATAATGTACATTACACACACATAATTTTTAAAGAGATATCATAACTGTATCATACATGACTGGGACCACACTCGCGCTTTTAAACACCCACTTTTGGACAACTCTCGGTATCCATCATCATAGCTTAAAAAAAAAATCCCCAACAGAGGAATGGATAAAGAAGATATACATGTATACAATGGAATATTACTCAGCCATAAAAAGGAACAAAATTGTGCCATTTGCAGAGACGTGGATGGACCTGGAGACTGTCATACAGAGTGAAGTAAGTCAGGAAGAGAAAAACAAGTATCGTATATTAACAATATATGTGGAATCTAGAAAAATGATATAGATGAACTTAATTGCAAAGCAGAAATAGAGACACAGACGTAGAGAACAAGCATATGGACACCAAGGGGAGAAAGAGGGGGTTGGGATGAATTGGGAGATTGGGATTGACATACATACACTACTATGTATAAAATAGATGACTCATGAGAACCTACTGTATAGCACAGGGAACTCTACTCAGTGCTCTGTGGTGACCTAAATAGGAAGGAAATCCAAAAAAGAGGGGATATATGTATATGTATAGCTGTTTCACTTTGCTATACAGTAGAAAATAACACAATATTGTAAAGCAACTATACTCCAAAAAAAATTTTTTTTAAAGAAAAAAAAAATCCCACTCCCAAAACACTGCTAAATGATACAGATTTTAACTAAAGTTTTTGAGGGTCAGTGGAGGAGGGTATACATCACACCACCCAGTGTCCAGATGGAAGTCCCACTTGCTCATCTCCGTTTTCCCCCACTGCCCCTCCCCTTGTCAGGTAGCTGACATTCACTTCTCGCTCCACCTTCCTGTCTCAGCACCATCCTGCAGCCACAGTTTCTTCCCTCCTTCCCCTCCCTCACCCCAGCTCTAAAATACACATCCTCAGCATGCATATGCAAACCACACAGCAGAACATAAACTCAGTAACCACAGGCTCAGCAGGAGAAAATCCACGTCCCTAACCATAGACAGACTACCTTATTGTGTCTCCAGCACATTCCAGGGAGGACTCAATTCCTTCTGTCCCAGTATACATCTGCATCATTGGTTTTGACCATCACGTAGTATTCATTGTATGCATGTATCATTATTTATATAACCAAGTCCCTAATTTTGAACAATTCGACTGCATACTGAGAATCTTTTATCAGCCAAGTCTTTTTTTTCCTCATAAATCCATGGGTTGTATCAGTCAATACAGTTCATGCAACTGTGTGGAAAGGAAATTTTCAACATAAGCTCTAGAAGTGTATTTTTTCAGAAAAAATAATCATGTCTTTGGAATAGTAAACAGGTTTAAAAAGGAAAAAAAAGTTCAGAGGATTAGAAGTCAGCAAATTCAGATTATCAGGTTCTTAAAATCTTTCCTTCTTGTGTGACTGTAGGCAGGGTCCCCAAGACTTTGTGGGTCAGTGTCTCAAATAACAGATGAAAACAATTGTCATTGGCTCCTGCACAAAATAGTGTGATTTTAAAATCTATATTAGTTTCCTGTGGCTGCCATACTGAATTACCACAGACTTGATGGCGAAGACAACAGAAATTTATTCTCTCGCAGTTCTGGAATCCAGTTGCAAAATCAAGGTGTCAGCAGGGCCATCCTCCCTCCATCGGCTCTCGGAAAGAATCATTCCTTGAGTCTTCCAGCTTCTGGTGGCTTCAGACGACCCCTGGCTTGTGGCTGCGTTACTTTAGTCTCTGCCTCCGCCTTCACAAATCCTTCTCCTCTGTGTCTGTGTCTTCCCTCGTCTGTCTTTTATAAGGATGCTTATCTTTGTATTTAAGGTCCACCCAGATAATCCAGGATGACCTCATCTCAGGATCCTTAACTTCATTACATCTACAAAGATCCTTTTCCAAAAAAAAGTCATATTTGCAGCTTCTGGGGGCTAGGACGTGGACATGTCATTTAAATGTCCACCATTCAACCCACTACGATACTGTCTTTAAGTGTTCTGAGAACCCAGGGGGAATAAGTCATTCCATCAATCATAAATGAACAGAATGTGAATCAGAACTACTAGATGTCATTTTTCCTAGGTACTGGTGTCCATTTGAATAATCTAATTTCTTTTTAGCTCTACTTACACTTGTAAGTGTTAGCAATGAATATTATCAAGACACACTAGAACTTGAGTAAGTTGCCTGTAAGCCAGTTTTTCTGTTTGTTTTGTTTCGCTTTAAGCGGGCATCCCGGTCAATGTTAGAACAATCTGAGCAGCAGATTAGGGCGGCTTCGGGTTTGGAGGAACTACTGCAGATCACCCACTTCGAGGACTGGAAGCTGTGGAGATGCCGACTGAAGCTCAAAAGTCTCACCGGCGCGGACTCTCGCTCAGCATCCCATCGGTCCACCAGGTTTGCGGCCACTTTCTATGACATTGAGACGCTAAAAGGTAGGTGTGTGCGTGCGGAGGCCAATTCTTACTCTTTATCAGATAGTAACAAATGCGCCAACTTCTTCGAAAAGTTTGAGTAGGGCGGGCACGTGTCTGGGAGAGAAAACAAGGGGGTCTTTGATTTCATAGCTTCAGTGTTAGTGGAGAGTCCTGGTTTCCTGTGTTTACTCCACAGAGAAATATACCCAATATGATTTTGAGATCAAAATTCAACACCAAGTAACACTTCCCAATATGGAAATATATTTAACTCAGAGATGTGAGGGCAAAAGAAACCCAGAAAGCCTGTTCTTAATAGAAAAAAAATAATTGAGTTTACTTAAAAAATAAAACAACCTGGGTATTCATTAATAAGGAGCATTCTACGGCCATACATACATGGATAAAAACCAATAGATTAGGTATAGCTTTTTCATGTCTTCAAAATTCTGTGATTTTTTTAAAAATTAATTTTATTTATTTATTTTTGGCTGTGTTGGGTCTTCGTTTCTGTGCGAGGGCTTTCTCCAGTTGCGGCAAGCGGGGGCCACTCTTCATCGCGGTACGCGGGCCTCTCACTATCGTGGCCTCTCCCGTTGCGGAGCACAGGCTCCAGATGCGCAGGCTCAGTAGTTGTGGCTCACGGGCCCAGTTGCTCCGTGGCATGTGGGATCTTCCCAGACCAGGGCTCGAACCCGTGTCCCCTGCATTGGCAGGCAGATTCTCAACCACTGCGCCACCAGGGAAGCCCCTGTGATTTTTTTTTTTAAGTGAAAATGAAAAGTAGAATTTAGAAGCTGAGTTGGAATAATGCATATTGGTATTACTAGGAGAATAATGGAGGGGGAAAGTCTCTAGACAAAAGAATCCAGACGCTGGGCTAGAAAATAACATGATTTGAAATAAAGAGAATGACTCTTCCCTAGTAAGGTTTGGAGGATCTTTATAAGTAAACTATTGTCTGTATGTACTGTCCTATAATGAATGACATGCTTGCCAAATACAGTTGTGTGGCCTCCAATTAGGCATTTAACTTTTTTGATGATGTGTCAAAACAGCACAAGAAACCACCGTGGCATTGATGATTTAGCATTTTAGATTTGATTAACATATGATTACCTGGTATCAGATTGTAGCTATTACATAATTTAAATTGACTGCTCAGCCAAAATTATTCTTTTCTTTCTCTGTAGAGTTATCTTTATTTTCTTCCGTTTGTAAAAGGACGATATTGTTGGCTGCGGGGAAGGCTGTGCATAGGTGGGATCAATACCTTAGTAGCACCAGAGCCTGGGAGTGAAGAGGACGCTTGGTGCGCATCTGTATGACTGTGTCTAAATGAGTTGAGATGGTTGGAACCATGGCCTAGAACCCAATTTAGCCAGAGGTCTGAAGCTCTAGTTGTTTCTGTGTGGTGAATTAGCAAGGACTTCATGAAAGTAAAGGGATCAGACCTCATCTGGAGATTCAGGGCCTTAACCAGATTACCTGTTTGAAGGTCTGAGGCAAGCCTGGAGATGCTCTGTGAAGATGGAGATAGAGAAGCATTACCATAAAACCAAGAGGAGGTGATTTTAAAAAGTCATTCATGTCGAAATTGACATTTTCTAAGGAGGAAACCATAAAAATTTTTCAAAAATATTTTTTAAAAACATAAATAATATGGACTCTAAACATGTCTCTTGTTACATGGGAGGGGCGGGATCATGTAAAGTTACTTAGTAAGTTAGAAGTAGCAAATAATCAAATCGGTGTGGTATCCCAATTATAATTTGTTATAATTTGTTATAACTCTCCCTCATGGATTTCAGGGTAATTCTCTGAGGAAGAGCAGTCCTGCTGGGCAGTAGTAATGAAAGTAGAGGTATGAAGCCTTTGCTCAGTGTCATTGGTCATAGTTACACACAATGCTCTGACTGTGAAAACTTAGTTTTATAAAAAAGAAAATGGAAAGCAACATTTAAATAGCATTTTAAACAAGGAATGTTTGTATAACTTGATTACTTGTTTTTTCAAGGATTTATGATTAATAATAGTGAATTAAATAGTACCTAATTGGGTAATTTATCTCTCATGTTTACAACCTTCAGACCCTGTATATAAATATTCATAATCAGACATTTTAAACGGTTTCTTGGACTCGAAGATTTTATGATGAAAAAACAGAGTTTAGGTAAATTGTGTAGTATATGCAGTGCTTTTCAGCCAGCCAAACGTGTTTTGTGTTTTCAGTGATTGAAGAAAGCAACATATGAGGAAATCTGAGATTAATGGGCGGAAAAGGAAAAAGGCTGTGGAAAAGATGTCTTAAGAGAATAATTTAGAGACTAGCGTCAGATCTGCAACAATAATATTTTATCTGTATCCTCCAGATAGAAGTTCTCTCTATCCCTTCTGGTAGAAACATGTTCACATATACAGGAATTCAGAATCTGGGCAGAGACCAATTACAAATTTTTGAAGATGGGGTAAAAATGGAGAAGAGTTTATCTATCACTGTAACACATTGCCCCAAAACCTAGCTGCTTCAGACAACATTTTTTTATCACACAGTTTCGGTGGGTCAGAATTGCAGACATAGCCTCAATTGGTATCTCTCCTTCAGGGTCTCTCCGGAGGCTGCAGTCACGGTGTCAACTTGGGTCACAGGCAGCATCTCAAGGTTCAGTTGGGGCTGGATGTGCCTCCAAGTTCACTCAGAGGTTGTTGGCAGGATTCAGTTCCAGACAGGCTGTTGGACTGAGGGTCCCAGCTCCACACTGGCGGTTAGGTAGAGGCCACCCTCAGTTCCCTGCCCTGTGGGCCTTTCCAACATGATGGCTTGCTTCATCCAAGCCTGCAAGCTGAGAAGGCAAAAGAGTGCCAGCGAGAGATGGTGATTGCTAGCAAGATGGAAATCAGTCTTTGTTAACCTAATCGTGGCAGTGCCATCCCATCACTCTTGCTGTATTCTCTTCATAACATTCGGGTCACTAGGTCCAGCCCACACGCAGAGGAGGGGATTACACAGGGTGTGAACACCAGGAGGTGGGCGTGATGGAGGGTCAGATTAGAAGCTGCCAACCACTAAGGGTTTTCACCACTTCCCTCCACCCCAGTGTATAATCAACTCTACAATTCCATGGCAAACTAAAAGAAAGTCTTTAAATATTGTCTTTATCATAAAATGGAATCATTTCCCAAAAATGTCCATAGAAGGGCTATGCAACATTAAGTATCAAAGCATCAAAATCTAATTAAAAAAATAAACTTTGAGAGAAAGGCGAGTATGTTTTACAAGAATGTATGTAATCTTTTTTGATTCCCCGAGGCTTGTTTCTTTTTCTTGTTTCCCACAAATTAGCTAGAAAGGCCAGAATATTGCTCCCTTCATCAAAATGAACCAGCTTGGGCTTCCCTGGTGGTGCAGTGGTTAGGAGTCCGCCTGCCAATGCAGGGGACACGGGTTCGAGCCCTGGTCCGGGAGGATCCCGCGGGCCGCGGAGCAGCTAAGCCTGTGCGCCACAACTACTGAGCCTGCGCTCTAGACCCCGTGAGCCACAACTACTGAGCCCACGTGCCACAACTACTGAAGCCCGTGCGCCTAGAGCCTGAGCTCTGCAACAAGAGAGGCCAACGTGGTGAAAGGCCCGCGCACCGCAACGAAGAGTAGCCCCCGCTCACCGCAACTAGAGAAAGCCCACGCGCAACAATGAAGACCCAACGCAGCCAAAAATAAATAAATAAATAATTTTATTTTAAAAAAAAAAGAACCGGCTTATTTCATCATTTGATAGAAACATCAGTATCGGGCATTTGCAAATGAGAACACTCTGACTTGAGGAAAGATTAGTTCCACTTAACTTTTCATTCATGAGTTTGCCGTATATAGTTAGTTAAGCAACCAATAAAAAGATACTTCTTTTTTCTTTAATTTTATTTTTTTGGCTGCACTGCGCGGCTTGTGGGATCTTAAGTTCCCCAACCAGGGATTGAACCCGCACCCTCGGCAGTGAAAGCATGGAGTCCTAACCACTGGACCGCCAGGGAATTCCCGAAACGTATTTGTTAATGGTGCTAAAACCTACCCACACCTGGCTTCAAGGAGAAGCAATGCTATCCAGCTGTGTCCTGTAAATTGCTTAATAAATAATGCTTACATGTCATTGCTTTCTGTGCATCCATTTACTTCCTTATTAGCAGGCTTCTCCAGATGTACCCGATGTAGTTATATCCAGAACATGGTGTTCATCACCAATGGAAAGTAGAATTAGAGTCTACGAAGGGATCGTATAAATGGGAAGGAATGCAGATTTTGGTTGTAAATTTTCTGCACACAATCCTTGGTTAAAGGACTGACCCCAAATACCCATCTAGTGAAATCACCAAGCGCTGCACGTGTGAGAATGACGGTGTTGAGTGTAACCCTGGCACACGTGGGCATGTCAGGGCCCTTTGTTCTGCCGGCCCAACGAGCTGCCTCTCCGCAGTTATAGATGAGGAATGGCAAAGGACGCAGTGCAGCCCTCGAGAGACGTGCGTGGAGGTGGCCAGCGAGCTGGGGAGAAGCACTGACACGTTCTTCAAGCCCCCCTGCGTGAACGTGTTCCGGTGTGGCGGCTGCTGCAACGAAGAGAGCCTCGTGTGTGTCAACAGCAGCACCTCGTACGTTTCCAAACAGGTATGAGGACATCAGCCCTCTCCGGAGCCCTGACGCCGATAGTGTCGACAGCTATAGCTCAGCCGATTGCCAAGCGCTGTCTCAACGCTTTATGTGTGTCACCTCATTCAACCCTGAGATAAGCTAAATGGGTAGCTTATCATCTTCCTTTATAGATGAGGAAATGGAGGCTCAGAGAGGTAGCTTGTGGCGGAGCTGGGATTCAAATCCAGGTGACTCCAAAGCCTGAACCCTTGTCAGTTGCTGTCTCTCTGATGCTATAATGTCAAGGATCAGAAAATCATATGGAAGTTACTAGAACAGACGTTTAAAGGAACAAAGCTAGCCACACTGACTTGTGTATTCATTAGGTTCCGTGTTGTTCACATGGCGTGACTGAGAAGAGTTCAGTGAAGGGTGGGAGAAGGAGAAAGGGCTGGTGAAGTACCCAGAGCTGGCAGAAAGGGGGAGCTTTTCCCACCCTTAGACTGAAGAGGCAAGAGGATGGAGCGGTTATGGGAACCGAGAGAGGAAATGGAGACGCGGGCTGCAGGACTGGCTGGAGGAGGGGCGGCCACTGCCAACCCTTAGCCCGGCAAGGGGGTGGGGGGCAAGGGGGCCTGTAGATCCATTCCATGGAGGTCAGCATCCTGGGGTACAGCCCAGTGGGGAAGGAAGGAAAGAGGATGGCGTCTCCGGAGGCGCAAATGGAAAATATCTAGCACAAAAGACCTTTGAAAATAATCCTCCAGTCCCCATGAAAGAAATAATTCTTCCCTCTCCATCTTACAAAATTCCTCTTGCTCAGTAGATAAGTTTTTGTTTCTGTCGCTACCATATTGTTGTGAAATGTAATAGACGTGGCATAGTAGAGCAGTAATAACAAACTTAGCAAAACATTAAAAAGCTGTAAGTCAAACTACATTCCTTTTGGTTCTGTGTCACAAAGTCCTCACGCATATTGGTATATTCATTGAATTGTCACTTTTGCCTCTGCTGTCTAGCCTCATGATTGTGAAAAGAGGTAGCACAATAAAATTACCTATGCACTGAATATACCCATGTTAGGTAATTATCTTAATTGGATGGAAAGAATGGAATCCTGATTTGTTTGGTACTAGGTTAACTTATCCTTAATTTTTCCCCCCTACTTAAAATATCCCTTAAACTGAAGAGTTTCTTTTTCTAAATTCTTTTAGAGAATCTTGGAACTTGTAAAAATTCTGACCTCTGCTGTTTGACAATCAGGGAAAAAAATGACATAAGTATGGCTAAGCATCAACTGTCAGTGGAAACAGCTTGCATAACGTAAGAGGCTTTAGTTCATGACCGTGTTATACCCTAGAGTATAGCTGAAAAATTTCGCAAGAAGATGGAGTTCATGCAAAATAAACACTCTAAAAACACCCTCTTACTTAGACTCACGGAAGTGCCATTACATATGAAAAGGTCAGGCTAAACACAACTTTAATGGATTGCTTCCACTTAATAATAGATAATTGAGTACTTTATTTTTGACTGCTGTCCTCAACAAATGAGTAGTTTTAAAGAATGTGCTTAAGTGTAAATGTACAGCAGTTTTTCTTTCCAAATATGCATATTTGAACATTGTAATAGTGGTTTTTTTTAAAAGAAAAACTACCTCTCATCCCAAAGTTATGGACTGTTCAGTGAAATACATCTTAGAAACTAAGTGAATAAATGAAGACTCTATGTAGTAAGGACTACATGGAATGCTGATTGAATGGACAGAGCATTAAAATCAAGTTGAAACGCATCCATACATCAGAGAGCCTCTCTAGAAACAAAGTAACTGATATTCTCAGCAAGTAAATTTTACTTGCAGAGATCCCATCTTGCTTCTTCTGGTCACAGCAATTTCATTCCGAAAAGTAATAAGGCATATTCTTAAGAGTATCCCCTCTAGCTCTAGAGTAGACTGCCTGGGTTCAAATCCCCACTCTTCCAATCAATAGTTATATGGCCTTAGGCAAGTTATAGAACCTCTCTGTACATCTGTTTCTTCACCTGTAGAGTTGGAGGGGGGTAATTTTAAAAACCCTCCCTATAATGTTGTTATAAGGGTAAATGAATTAATATAAAAGTGCTTACAACAGGGGCTAGCATATAGAAACGTAGAATGATAATATTCATGTTACCTATCATTGTTTGGGCATGATGGTCTTGTATCAGTCAGTTATTACTATATAATGCTGCATAATAAACATGCTAAAACTTAGTGGCTTCAAACAACGATGGCTTTTTCTCATTCATATATCTGAGATTCATTTAGTTTAGAGTGGGCTCAGTTGGGCTTGGTGGCAAACTGCAGGTTGAGTCCAGGTCTGGTCCCTGTGTCTCGTATCCCTTAGACCAGCAAGCCTGCCACATCATGCTCTTCACATGGCTGGAGAAAATGTGTGCACGCACAGTTCAAGTCTGTGCTTGTGTCATGTCTGCTAATGTCCTGTCAACCAAAGCAAGTCACATGGCCAAGTCCAAAGTCAAGGAACAGAAAACTATATTCCTCCAATGGAGATGGCATGGGAAGAGATAAGTAAATCGTTTTGAACAGTAATCTGTTCACCATGGTTGCAAGGAAACTTCATAGCTATAATTTCATTTAATCCTTACAATTCACAGTCAGACTTAAAGCAGGAGCAGGGAACATTTTACAAGGTTACCATTTTACAAGGTCACCATTTTACAAGCATTCTAGGGACACCAAAATTTTAAGAGATTTGACAAAACTTAAATACTTGATAAAGTTGGTTAAGGCCCTGGTCTTCTGACACCCAGCCCAGAATTCTTTCCATCATGCCAGCCCTTAGCCTTATTAGTTCTGTTTTTTTTTTTTTAATTTTATTGAAGTGTAGCTGATTTACAATGTTGTGTTAATTTCGGTTGTACAGCAAAGTGACTCAGTTATACACATATATATTCTTCTTCATATTCTTTTCCATTATGGTTTATTACAGGTCATTGAATATAGTTTCCTGTGCTATACAGTAAGACCTTGTTGTTTATCCATCCTATATATAATAGTTTGCATATTAGCTCTATTCTTAATGGACGACTTTGCTAAAGTCGTTACCGTAAGGGACAAAGGCAAAAATGCAGACTGTAGAAATTATTCTTATTTTTTTAAATATGTATTATAGTTCTCTTTCTCTGCTCTAGCTCTTTGAGATATCAGTACCTTTGACATCAGTACCTGAATTAGTGCCTGTTAAAGTTGCCAACCATACAGGTTGTAAGTGCTTGCCAACAGCTCCCCGCCATCCGTACTCGATTATTAGAAGATCCATCCAGATCCCAGAAGAAGATCGGTAAGCATTTCTTATACTTCCTTATGCTTGTTCTTGCCTTGACTAAAGCTGTGTGTGGAGAATAGTTCATTAATTACAGAGTCTTTTAGGTTCTAACCCAGATCTACGGGTAATAACTGTTTGGCAAGTATATTTTTTATGAGGTGTTACATGTATATTGCAGTAGGATCAGAAAGTTCAGTGGTTATGAACTCAGCATGTCAAGCTGTGGGCACGTTTGTTCTTAATATGCATAGTGTGATGCAGGTGTAAAACTCTACTCCACACTCAAATTTGGCATCTGTTCCCTCATTCCAGAACAAGCATTAGATAAAACCCATTTCAGGCTGTTTACATATTTAAGTCCTGAAGTTAGGAGGGGGAAAGAAGGCTCCTGGAGTCACTGGGGAGTGGCACAAGCATGTGCATCTGATTCTGGCGATTTTTTAAGCCTTCCTCTTAAGTTGACCAAATGGGAAATATTATTTTAAATGAAAAATGACTTAAATTTAATTTGACTAGACATTTTCTTGTGAGTATTTTGTGATTCTTTATGAGACAAATTATGACACCCTTAGGTGTTCTGAAATCAAAGGTAAGAATCATTGATTTGGGGAAAAAGAATTTACTACAGAGAAGCAAAGGGCAAATCACAACTATTGAATAAAAATATAAAGTAATTAAGTTGGATACTTAGATCTTGCAAAAGTAAAGGAGTAAACGCACTGTGTGAGTGCCAAGTAGAAAAGAAAGCTCATAATAAAGGAACATTTATCCTCAAGATTTTCCTGCTGTCCTGGCCAATGTTCTTATCTCCGTTTTACAGACGATAATGCTTAGGAGCGATGTTAGAACACTATTCACTTGGGGTAAATAAGCTCTGTTGACAGCTAATTTACATAGTTTTTAACACCAATCCTCTTAAAAAGATTATACCTTTCCAAAATTACAGTTTGGTTTCCAAACGTTTCCACAGAGAATATTTGTAATTACAGAATTACTATCTAATAACATGCTGTTCATAAATATGAATTAAGCTCCTTAAAAATCTTCACTATTCTCCACTCGGAAATGTATTCAACATTTTAAAAAAAAATGTTCCAAAAGTATGATTACCCTTGAAAGCTTTAAAATCTGATTTATTGTTTTCTCCTCCTAGCTGTTCCCATTCCAAGAAACTCTGTCCTATTGACATGCTCTGGGACAGCAACAAATGTAAATGTGTTTTACAGGAGGAAAATCCACTCGCCGGAATGGAAGGTAATCATAGCAGTGGTGAAATGATAATAGTAATAATAATAATAACAACAATAGCAACTAGTATTTATTGACCAAGCGATCTTGTAAGCCTTTTATATGTATCAACTGATTTAATCCTCCCAATAATCCTATAATGTATGATTAGTATCCCTTTTTTTTTTTACAATTACAAAATGGACACACCAAAATGTCTAGTAACTTTCTAGACACACAGGTAAGAGTGATAGAAGCCGTGAGAGTCCAGAGACCTCTGTGCTATAATTATATAGTAAGTCTACCAATGCATCATTCTGCTTTTTCATCTTAAAGACCCAAATGATTAGAGCATCCCAAAACATTGAATTTGAAAGGGAATGATAACCTTTAATGAAAGCCACTTCAGAATGAAACACGAGTCAACCACATTTTACTAAGTTATTTATATAAAAGTCCTACAGGAACGTAAGGTCATTTTGGACGTGTCGGTTTCTTTCAACTGTGTCATGTGAAAACATGCCAATAATTTGAAAAAAATGGGGAATAAGAGAAGACTTCTTCTGAAACGAGGGCAAAGTAAAAGCAAAACACGGCTATTGGGCTCAGGGGAGTTGGGAACCAGCTGAGCTAGGCTCTCGTCACTGCACATAACTCACAATGCTCTGATTTTTGATTATGAACATCTGGCCGAAAGTGAATCCACTTTTTATTGACTTCTGAGAGAACTTGACGTGATTCCACTGTAAAGATCGCAAGGAATCATGCAATTTGAACCTTGCTTGTTTCCAACTATGATCTACAAGCAAGATTAGTAAGGATTAAGCTCTAAGGAATCTGTCCTAGAAACTGTAAATAACAAGCTATTCCCTATGCTTCTGTCTCTCAGCTTCCAAGTGTTTTCATGAAAGCTCAATGCAGGGTTTGAGGGAATCTTAAAGTTCATGTAGTTTCAATGCCCATGCAGATCTTTTTTTAAAATTGAAGTCTAGTTGACTTACAATGTTTCAGGTGTAGAGCAAAGTGATTCAGTTTTATATATATATTCTTTTCCAGATTATTTTCCATTATAAGTTATTGAATATAGTTCCCTGTGCTATACAGTAAGTCCTTGTTGGTTATCTATTTTATATATAGTAGTGTGTATATGTTAATCCCAAACTCCTAATTTATCCTCTCCCCCCTTTCCTTTTGGTAACCGTAAGTTTGTTTTCTATGTCTGTGAGTCTATTTCTGTTTTGTAAATAAGTTCATTTGTATCATTTTTTTAGATTCCACATATAAGTGATATCATATGATATTTGTCTTTCTCTGACTTACTTCACTGAGTATGATAATCTCTGGGTCCATCCATGTTGCTGTCAATGGCATTCTTTCATTCTCTTTTATGACTGAATAGTATTCCATTGTATATATGTACCACATCTTCTTTATCCACTCCTCTGTTGATGGACATTTAGGTTGCTTCCATGTCTTGGCTATTGTAAGTAGTGCTAACATTGGGGTGCATGTACCTTTTCAAATTAGAGTTTTCGTCTTTTCTGGATATATGCCCAGGAGTGGGATTGCTGGGTCATACAGTAACTCTGTAAATACCCATGCCAATGTTGAATGTCATGTACATCCTTCCCACCAAGTCTTCAGCCATCCTCTGCTAGAAAATACATCCCAGTTACACCGGGCACACTCTTGTTGCTGATAAACTATATTGAACCTGAATCTGTCTCTCTCTCTGTCTAGAAGAGTGCTGTCCAATGGAATTACAGTGAGAGTCACATATGCAACTTACATTTTATAGTACTCACCTTAAAAAGGTTAAAAGAAACAGATGAAATTAATTTTAATGTTTACTTAATCTAAAATATAAAAAATACTCTCATTTCAACATGCAAGCAATATAAAATTTATCAAGGATATATACCCTTCGTTCTTTGTGCTAAGTCTTTGAAATCCAGTGTGTATTTTGCACTTAGAGCACATCTCAATTCACACTTGCCATTTCATGCTCATTCTGGCCCGTAGCCAGCATGTTGGACAGCCCAGCTCTAGAGCTTCAACTTGTTAGTTCAGCTTTACCCTATAGAACCATGTAAAACCATTCTAATTCTTTCTCCATGTGACCCATTTTTAAACTGTGTTAGAAAGTTATTGTGTGGAATCCAAAAAATGGTACGAATGAACTTATTTACAGAACAGAAATAGAGTCACAGATGTAGAAAACAAACTTATGGTTACCAAGGGGGAAGGGGGGGGAGGGGTAAATTGGGAGATTGGGATTGGCATATACACACTACGATATATAAAATAGATAACTAATAAGGACCTACTCTATAGCACAAGGAACTCTACTCACTACTCTGTAATGACCTATATGGGAAAAGAATCTAAAAACATGTGGATATATATATATATATATATATATATATATATATATATATATGTATAACTGATTCACTTTGCTGTACACCTGAAACTAACACAACATTGTAAATCAACTATTCTCCAATAAAAATTTTTTTAAAAAGAAAGTTATCGTGGAAAGCTGTATACATAGAACTTAAAGGCTGTTCTAATCAAGCTTTCCCTGGTACGCAGCTCCTGGGAGAAAGATTTGTACTTTGGAGGTTTACATGCAGGACTGCTTTCAAAGGTGAAGGGTCGGGGGCAGGACTGGGCAGAGGGAGAAGTTGAACTGTGTTGCAGTTGCTGAGAGGCGTTAGCCAAGCCTATGGGGAGCTGAAACTGGGACAGCCCGTGGGGCGATGCCTCATATTGAGGCAAAGGGGCTGGGCCCTATGGGCTTGTCACTGGATATGGGCTGCCTCAGAGAGGGGATATAACCTTGGGTGAGGCAGCTTCTTTCTGCTGAAGGTAATTCCTGGGGAGGGACTTAGCCGGTGCCCACGTGTGTTGAGGGCGGGAAGAGTGGTGGAGAAAGAGAGGAGTGCTCCGAGCCAGGGAAAAATGAGTGCTCAGGGCTGGAAGTGAAAGACCGCAGCGCGTCAGGCTGCTGGAAGACGGTCAGCATGGTGGGGACGTTACAGGAGGGGGCTGGGTAGATGTGAGAGAGGAAGCTGGAGCAGTTCACAGGGGACCCTTGTAAAGCGTGTCCCAGAGCTTGGATGTGATGCTAAATGCAAAAGGAAACCGCTCAACTGGTTTAAGTGGACAGTCACAGCACCAGTTAGAATTTTAACAAAATCGACCGAGTGACAGTGTACAAGAGGATGGGTTGGCCTGGGGCAGGCAAGGAGGAAGGGGACCTTTTGGGAAGTTGTGGCAATGATGGAAGTGAGAGGCATGGGGTAGCCTGGATCACTTCTGGTCACTTCTCATTTTCATCTCCTGCAACTCAGTTAATGTGGGCCAAGTGCATGGTCACTTCTCCAGTGGCTTCATCAAACTGATGACATATATTGAGCTTACTGTTCACTAAATACTTTTTCTTCCCACACATGTGGCTATTAAGCCAGCTGCCTTTTCTACAATAACTTCTCTTCCCTGGATGAGCATATGTGAGTTAGTGAATCCAAGTCCAATTTAATTTCATCTTGTTAGATTCAGGCCATTGCTCTAAACTGTTTTAAAAAACAAACAGACAAACAAACAAGAAAACTAACAATACCAAAAAAAGAAAAAAAAATTAGGGAGTCCTGATTCTGGATTTTAAATTCCTCAAGATACCCACAAATTCAAGAGTTTACTTGGAAAAATTCCATCAGTTTATTGATTTAAAATGATAAATGGAACAAGGCTAAGGACCTAGCACCTTGGTATCCCATCATCAACTTCCCTAGGATTGAAATTGATATGCAATACATCCGGGTATCACCCTTAGCTAGTTACCGCTTCACTCAGCTCTCCTACATCCATTCTCTGTCACTTTCAACTTATCTATAAGGATTGAGGTCAGCCACTGCCAGCTACCTTGCTGAAGTTCAGCAGATACCTGGTAGACTGTGTTTCCCTAAACCACGGCTCCAAGAATGGAGTTGGGACAGCCTGAAGTGTTCTAAGTGAATCTCTACTGCCACCTAGTGATCCTTGCAAATCTTTTAGGAGCTTCTATCTAGTCTCATCTTGCCCCAAAGTGACATCTGGCATCTGCGTATGGCTTACAAAGCTTACCTTTTTCCTCTTCACACAATTCAGAATGGAGGATCCTCAGATCTAGCCTTTCAACACCCATTCCACATGAGCCCTCAAAGATCATCAATCACAGAGCAGTTAAGACTATGAGATTGGATGACATGAGATTGCCATTTTGATATATCATTAATGGCCAGATATTGGCAAGACCATATGCCTTAACCCAATGTCTTGGAATGCTAGATGGGATTCTTCAGAATCTCCATATGTCGGCCTGCTTCAGGACCCTTTTATTACAACAAATAAACTCAGCAAATGTTTATCAAGTGCCTATTTTATGCCAGAACGATGAGACCTGATCCCTATAACCTTTAGGATTTTTTCATTAACAGAGGAAACATAGAAATAAACAGACAAATGTAAGCAGTACCAGAAAGGACAGAATGGAAATATGCACAGGGTAAGGGCACTTAACTAAATTTGAAGTTGGGAAAGGTATCAGGGGGAAAGGATGACTAGCAAAGGGAAAAAGGCAGGGCGAAAAGCATGGGGTTGAGAGACCCTGACATATCACGAGAACAGAAAGTACTATAATTTGGTATGGAGGAGCATAGGATACATGCGAGAGAGACAGAAGATGAGTCTGGGAGGTTAATAGGGTCCAGCTCATGGAGGGTCTCTTATGTCTTGGTGGGGAAATTGACTTATTGGGAAAGAGAGAACCTTTTAAGGTAATTAAAGCAGTAGAGCAGGGGCTTCCCTGGTGGTGCAGTGGTTAAGAATCCGCCTGCCAATGCAGGGGACACGGGTTTGATCCCTGGTCCGGGAAGATCCCACATGCCGCAGAGCAGCTAAACCTGTGCGCCACAACTACTGAGCCTGCGCTCTAGAGCCCACGAGCCACAACTACTGAGCCCTCATGCCTAGAGCCCGTGCTCCGCAACAAGAGAAGCCACCACAATGAGAAGCCCGCGCACCACAACGAAGAGTAGCCCCCGCTCACAGCAACTAGAGAGAAGCCCGCGCGCAGCAACGAAAGACCCGACGCAGCCAAAAATCAATACATTTTAAAAAATAAATAAATAAAGCAGTAGAGTGACATGATTAGATTTGCATTTGATATTGTGGAGAATGGATTGAAAGGGTAAAAGTTGTGGTGGTGAAGCGAGTGAGTGTCATCTGCACAAAAAGTACAAGGTACTGACTGAATTGAGGCAGTGGCAGTGATGATGAAAAAGAACAAATTCAGGGAGGCAGAACTGGGTGGGCGTGGTAATTAGATTCAACATGGCGGGTGAGTCAAGAGTGACGGCACCACTCACTAAGTGAGGCACGCTGGGAGAGAAGCAGGTCTGGGGAAGAAACTCAACACTTAACGTTCCTCCAAGCCTTTCAAGAATGCTACGGTGACATTGTCAAGTTCTTCCAAAGTTTCTTTTTTTTTTTTTTTTCACACACACACACTGTATTTTATTTTTACAAGAGATAAATAGACTGACACCAAGCACTGTACATGGATGACCACAACAAAAGCAACAATGATTGCAATTACCAAACATGAAACACACTCATAGTATGTCATAATATTGACATTCAGTCCAGTAATCCTCCACTGTAACAGCTCCTTTACTTTGCAGTGAAAATTGATTTGTATATTCTTTGCCTCTGAGTCCTTGTGGGATTTTTTTTTTTAATTCAGACAGAAAGTCACAAAAATTATACTGATCCTCATCAGTTCACTCAGTCCCATGTAATTAATTTTTTTTTCATCTTGATCTTTTGTTAGCACTTTTATGAGTTCATCAGTGTTTCATTAGAGTTCTGAAAATGCTTATTCATTCAGTTCAGCAGTACAGTCAGTTACCAGAAACCTGTACTTGTCAGAGTCTTTTCCATGAATTTCTTGAAGATGAAACCCTTTTATAGGAACATATTTGCAAAATCATCAGAGTACACCCAGAACTGTCTGTAAATGACAAAAGACTTAAAAATGACCACGGTTAAAGATTTGATGAAAGTTCATAATAATGCAGTTGACAAGAATCTTCCAAAGTTTCTATCTCTTCTGTTTTTTGCAATGAATTTCAACTCGATGATCAGAATTGGACACGGAGTAGTAGTTATCCCATTGTTTTGTATATTTTCTAGAAGAGATATCGGTCAGCTAAGTGTGTCAAAAACCTCTCAGACCCTCCTCTCTCAGCTGATCATGTTTTCCAACAGATGTCTGTGGAATCAAAGTTCATTGTCACTGCTGTATCCTTTATATTAGTAGTATGATCTGCGGTGAGGAAATACATCACTGTTTCTACCCATAGCCTAGAAGGTGTGAGGTGTATTTTTTGACCAACACTTTTTCCGTTTAGATCACGCTCATCTCCAGGAGCTGGCTCTCTGCGGTCCACACATGAAGTTTGATGAAGATCGTTGTGAGTGTGTCTGTAAAACGCCGTGTCCCAGAGATCTCATCCAGCACCCAGAAAACTGCAGTTGCATTGAGTGCAGAGAAACTCTGGAGAGCTGCTGCCAGAAGCACAAGATATTTCACCCAGATACCTGCAGGTGAATGGCTTTTGCACTTTCACCTAAATTTGGCCCATGGACATTTAATGTAAATACCATTTAGATTTGGTGGGATTCCTTATTAAGCCAATTTTATTGTTCAGTGCCAAGCCCCCTTTTTGATAGTAAAACAGAGGTTTGGCAACTATGGAATAAGTGTATAGAGTGATGATTGATTGTGAAATCAAGAAAATCCTGCCTGCTATTGTTGGCTTATGGATCTTAAGCAAAAACTAAAGTTGATGAAATTTCAACAATTATTATTTCAGATCAGCTGACTCTTTAGCTCAATCTCTCTCTCAATATATATCCACACATGTTTGCTTTTTTTCTTTGAGGAAGGGGATGTGATTGGATTTATATACCAAGAATTTTACTGATGAATAGAATGCTTAGAAGTTAGCGGTTGTGCTTTAATAGATTTTGAAACCATGTGGGGTAACCATCCAGGATTTTATATTGACATTTTAAATATGTATCTGGAAAATTTACTTTGAAAACGTAATCAAATCAGATCAGAGTTTTTCCTTGGAATTTAGTCCTTGATTCTGAATTCTCATGTTTATTTTCTTTTGTAACAGCTGTGAGGACAGATGCCCCTTTCACATGAGAACCTGTGCAAATGGAAAACCAGCATGTCCAAAGCATTGCCGCTTTCCAAAGGAGAAAAGGGCCTCCCATGGGCTCCACGATCGAGAAAATCCTTGATTCAGCCTTGATCCCCAGTCCCCCATCCCTGTCGTTTTAAACAGCATGCTGCTTTGCCAAGTTGCTGTCACTGTTCCAGGTGTTAGAAAAAAAATCCGTTTGACATAGTACTATGGTGACTCCAGATGGACCGTCCATTAAACACCGGCTGAGGATTCCCTGGCTCTCTGACAGATGTCTTCTAACTGAAGGTGCTCTGCACACCAAGGAATGGAGAGTGAAAAAGGTTTGATCATCATGGAATGACAGGTACCATGTGATTAATTACTCAGAGCAGATGAGGCAATTTGCATAGTCTTCGAGTCCTTTGCTAATTGCAACTCTCTTGTGAATTATTCCGATTCTTTCTTATGCCGATTTTGATTTGTATGATCAGCACTGATTATCTGATTACTGTCCAGCTTGTAGTTTTGAGTTTACCAAACTACTGTCTGTTGTTTCATATTTAAGTGTATTTAAAGAAAATAAACACATTATTCAAGCCAGAGAATTTCGTGTGTTATTTAATATGCTACCGCTCTAAATTTTATGCTAAAGAAAAAAATATTTTACGGAGAGAAAGGAATTCAGAAGTGGGAGGTGTGGGAGAGACATGAACACAATAAAACTAGACTCCACTTTTGGGAAACCGAAAGAATAGCTCTCAGAAGGTTTAAGGTTCTAAACGAGGTTAAATAAATGTGACCCCCAAATCAGCTGGACATCAGTCTTTCCTTTGAGATTCAGTTTACCTTGACTTGACCCCCAGTTGAACTTGACTTGATGGAGGAGAGCCCACTGGTGCCCCTGACATCTTTGCGGGTGTATATTTCTTCTGGCCACCTCCAGCTCCACGTTTCTGCACTTATTCAACTATCAGTCTCATTCACATCTCAGTTCTCAGGGCCACATGATTCATCTCTCTTTTCCACAGCTACCCAGGAAGGGAGCACAAGCCTTTTTCCTTTGCTTTTTCACTCAAATACTCCCACAAATAACTTGTTGATGGTGTTGATTTACTGAAAAGTTTGGAAAAACAGAGGGAATTTAGCAGCTCTAGCAGAGCTAAGTTACTTAGCAAATAACTTAAAAATTGATGCTCTCTAGGGCTTCCCTGGTGGCGCAGTGGTTCAGAATCTGCCTGCCGATGCAGGGGACACAGGTTCGAGCCCTGGTCTGGGAAAATTCCACATGCCGCGCAGCAACTGGGCCCGTGAGCCACAATTACTGAGCCTGCGCATCTGGAGCCTGTGCTCTGCAACAAGAGAGGCCGCGATAATGAGAGGCCCACGCATCGCGATGAAGAGTGGCCCCCACTTGCCGCAACTAGAGAAAGCCCTCACACAGAAACGAAGACCCAACACAGCCAAAAATAAATAAATAAATAAATAAACCCAAAGTTAAAAAAAAAAAAATTGATGCTCTCCCAAGCATCTTGCATAGATAGGTAGGTAGGTAGGTAGGTAGATAGATGATAGATACACACATAATCTATTACATTTATTGCACACTTTTGTAAATAGTTACATTCATGTTATCTCCCCACTACACTGTGACCTCTTTACTATTGGAACTGTGTCCCGATCAAACTTGTGTAACCCAAGTTTCTCAGGCCAGACCGTGTGGAGCAGTACAATAATACGGAGATAAAGAACGATAAACATAGCAAAAAACTGTATTGTTTCTCCTGGAGCCGAATGGTAGAATGGTTGGATCCTGTCCCAAATCCCTGCCCTTCCTCTCTCAGGGTTCCTAAGCAGTTCCCGAGTTCTCCCCTCCTTTGCTGAAGTTCTCTCAGAGCCTGTGGCTCTGGGCCCTCTGCTTCCTTCCTGGCCTTGGCTCTCAGCCCCTACCCTGGGGACACAGCTGACCTTGACCTTGCCTGGGCCCAGTCCCCACAGTGCAGCCATTACCATGGCCTCGTCATTTACTGGCGTTGGCCCCATCACTCCTGCCCTGTCACTGTCCCTTTTGTCCTCACTTCATGACCCTTTTGTCAATGGGCCTTCTTTCTTCTAGTTGTACTGTTTGATTCTCAGGCTTCTGAAAGGGCTCACAGGTAACTTAGTTTCTTAAATGTATTAGCATTCAGCTTCTCGCTCTGTCCCTTCATTCACTTCCTGCCACTCTCTCCTCCTCAATAGTATTTGGTTAAATTCCCTTGAGAGCTGGGGCAGCAGACGGTCCAAGGGACACTGCTCAATTAGTGTCACTTCGCTCATCTTGACTGCTTAAAAAGAGAGGTCGAATCCCAGACAAGGAGAAAAGACTTGAGTTGAAGGACAGGCTCTGCCACTTAATTGCATTATGAGGCCAAGCCACCTCATGGTGCCTTAGCTTCCTCTCCGGCTAAATGCATGAGTGATAATCTCATCTCCCTGTATCTCAGAGTTGTTCATTTCACTCCATAAATGAAAACAATTTGAAAAATACAATGTACTTTACATATTAAAGGGATTATCCGCCAAAAGAGAAGCATGACTGTGAGCAACATTCTTGGCTTATACTGGATTCCTGGATCTGCCCTAAAACCAACTCAAACCACATTTTGGTTAGTGGCTCTGGCTTCCTAATTGCCGTTTAGATGGAGATGTTATAGGGGATTCTGGACAAAACTATGTGAGATCTGGCTTTCCACTTCCAAAACCTGTCCCCGTGCTTTCTCCCCAACCATCACTAACCACCAAGAGACTTGCACTTGGATCCCTGAGGCTAGGTCTCGGAGCTGGTCCTTAGGGTGGAGGTGGCGGAACTGGCCTATTGCCTTATTAGAGTTCACTGGTCATTGTACAGGAATATTTGTCATACTAACAGCTTTGGAACGTGAGCTGCAACTTTTCAACCCACAAAATTGTGTTGCAAAATAAAAATATGTGAGAAAGCCCCGAGAGCTTAAAGCAAACACAATAAATGCCAGCGATGCATGATGTCCCTGATTATCTAAGCCACAAGGCCAGAAAATGCATTAATAGGACAGCACAGATCATAAATCTGTGACTACAGCAGTGTGGTGGGAGACCCTTTGGAGATGGAAACGGATTGGATGGCATAATGGTCAGAGTTGGATGAAATTAAAATACTGCCTGAGATACTTGATAAAGGAGATGACACAAATAATCCATTTTAAGACTTTTAAGGAAAGAAAGAGTTGGGTGAAAATTGTGAGCTTAATGGATTTGGTCATTTGCTCAACAAGAGCTGGACTTTGTCTAATTTACTCATAATCCTCAGTGTGGGAACAATGTCTTGCATGTAGTGGGTGCCTAATAAATAATTATTTATTTAATAGTGAAGTATTGATTCTGTGACCAGTGAATGGGAACTCATCTGCCACTGGAATGCCCAAGAGGAGCTCTTATTCTCCAGGGCTTCTCTCCAGGTGGCTTTTCATCATTCAGTATCTTGCCTGAGTTTCTTCACAGCATAGCCACTGGCTTTCAAGAGGAGAGTTTCCAACAGGACATGCCTCAGTGCATAAGCACGTATTAAGCTTGTGCTGTATCTCATTGACTGATGTCCCATTGGCCAAGTGAGTCACATGGCCAAGCCTAGAGTTGATGTGGGAAGGGATCAGACAAGGGTGTGAACATAGGAAAATGGTTCATTGAAGGCCACCATGTAACAGTCTCCCACAGGGTTGGTTCCTGTCTCTAGCCACACATGGAGACCTGTTAGTCTCTATTGTTTTACAAGAGCTGAACCCTCATCAGTGTCTTCTTGCTTCCACACACAGAGTACAGGACTTTTGTGGCTTGGTTCTGATCACCATTTTGCACTTTGGTTCTGTTTCTGATACATGGAAGTATTTAGCATCTTCTTTTAATCATAGCTATAACATGAATTTTCTCATTTATGTCTCTTGTTTTTCTTTTTGAAGCACAATGAGAAGAGAGGAATCTCAAAATATTAATTGAAAATGTCATCTTGGCTGGAAGTCTGGCTCAGCATCAAATCCATTTTCCGTAGTAAGATCCTCTATCAGTTTACTCCAACCTTCCCTGGAAATACCACCCTTCTCCTATCTGAACCCTTCCCCTTCTCTCCCGCTGTGCAATTGCACAACAGCATTCACTGGACAGTCAGCATCTGTCTCTGTACCCTGGTCACGTTGTCCTTGGAATAATCTTGCTCCCAGCGGTTGCATGAGCACTCTTTACTTCCATGAGCTAAATGCTGGCAGCCAGAAATACTCTTTCCCTCTGAACTCCCAGTATTTTTCTTATATTTCTTTTGTGGCATTTATCGCTTCCTACCTTTTATCATAGATATTTACATATGCCTTAACTTTGCCTTGTTTCCTTGCTGGTAAAGCTCATGCCAGTTTTTCCCTGCCTTGTGCCTTATATATAGATAGTGGGTTCTCCATACAAATTCATTGCCTTCCCACTCCAAAATTATCCAAGAGCTAATTTACCTATGAATTTGCAAAGAGTTGAATTTCAAGGGAAGGTGATATCTACTTTTATTTTATACCTTCTCCATTTATAGGTCATTTTATACTACCACTGGTACTGATTGCCCTCAGAGTCCATTAAGTGCAATCAGAAGGCACTGCGTGTAAGTATTTTAGTCTAACTTTAGTGGTTTATAAGAAAATTCTCTAAAGGCATACCCTGATGCCATACATTTAGGCAGCACACTATAATTAGAATTATCCCCAGATTTATAGCTTCATCCTGCTGCTACAACTTTCTTTTGATGTTTAGAAAATAGCCTTAAATGGTGACCTTAAGGTTTAACTGGCTAAAAATGGAGTCTCATACCCATGTGAGATTGTGAACCATATATGGAATCATGATTTATTTGCCTTTTAATGTTCAGTGCCTAGATCAGAGACGAACATGATGAATGTTCAATGTTTTCAGACTTTGTTGGAACCATAGACTTTGTTGGAAGAGCCTGTAGGTTTGTCAACCCCTCCACCACAGCGACTCGGCAACAGGGTGCCTTTATTAATATCTATTTATAAAGGTCAGCCTATTCTACAGTATTTAAAGTACAAAGAACCTTTCAAGAAAAGTAGATCGCTTTTTACCATTGGTAAAAGGTATATAAAAGCTAGAAAAGATGAAAAGCTTTTAAAACACACTATGTTTAATATTCCCTGTATTCCCCACAAAGCCTTTTATAGACTAGGCACTCAGTAAATGTTTGATGATAAAGATAGAAAATATTTATTTTCTTTTGAAAATAGCTCATACATTTTTTGAAGGAGTATTGGCGTCAGAATCTTAGAAGATTCATGGTAGAATTGCAAACGTGTATTGTGATCAGAACTATGGCAGTGGCAAGCCAGGAGTTCAATAAATAAGGCTTAACCCTCACTTATACAATACCTTCCAGGATTTCTACACAGTAGTGTAGAAATACACTAATACCTATTAATAATACCTATTAATATCTATTGCAAAGATGAAGAGACCAAAGCAATGCTGCACCACCTGGTAGTGTTGGTGTTATCTGTGAAACCAACTGCAAATTATTAGGCTTGAATAAATATCCTAGAGTCTTCATCACTTTTATTCTCTGATGCTTCAATATTAACACAGGGCAGAGTATCTATTCCCACTTGAGCCTTATTCATTAAAGTTAACTCATTAATACACTTTGAATTCTACAGCCAAAGTGCTCTTTTTTAAAAATATGTATATATATTTTAAATTTATTTATTTATTTTTGGCTGCATTGGGTCTTCGTTGCTGCACACTGGCTTTCTGTAGTTGCAGCAAGCGGGGGCTACTCTTTGTTGCGGTGCGCAGGCTTCTCATTGCGGTGGCTTCTCTTGTTGCAGAGCACAGGCTCTAGACGCTCAGGTTTCAGTAGTTGTGGCACATGGGCTCAGTAGTTGTGGCTCGCGGGCTCTAGAGTGCAGGCTCAGTAGTTGTGGCGCATGGGCTTAGCTGCTCTGCGGCATGTGGGATCTTCCCGGACCAGGGCTCGAACCCATGTTGCCTGCATTGGCAGGCGGATTCTTAACCACTGCGCCACCAAGGAAGCCCCAAAGTGCTCTTTGAATTATAGCAGTGCACTGTGATTTTTATAAGGCGCACCCCTTGAAATTTTTTCAATACATTTAATTGGGTATACGTGTCAGGAATTGTGCAGGCATTGAATAAAGAAATTCATTAATACAGCTAAAATTTATTCAATGTCTAGTACCAGGAACAGACCCTGCTTCTGCTTACTCCCTGGCTGGGAAGGCAGACATTTAACAAGCAAATACAAATGCCAATTTTCAGAAAGAAGTCCATGTGAGATCCCAAGAAGACACAAGTCTCCAAGGATCAGGTTGAGGAAGAAGGCAGGGGTGGAGGGCGGTGTGAGGGGGAACAGGCAAACAAATTGAGTATCACCTGATAAATGTTATACCAGCATATGGCCAAAATGCTGTCAAAATACAAAAGAGGGAGGATTTAATTCTCTCTAGAAGTTTGGGTAGGGCATCAGAAAGGAGCCGAAATCTTCAGGGATGAACAGGCTTTCTACAGGCTTAAAATGGGTGCTGGTAACGATGGTGGTGATGGTGCTCAGGAAGGCATTTGCTCGGCTGGGGAACCCTGTGTACCCACTGTGAGGGGTGGATGACCATCAGACCACTTCCAGTGATTCATTAGCCTCTTGGCCAAGCACCACCATAGCCAGCTGAACCAGTATGAATGCGAGTTGATATTTCAGGTCAGACCTCAGGTTTTTTTCCTCCAGAGTGGAGGGTTGCCAGGTAGAATGAAACATGCCCAGTTAAATCTGAATTTCAGATAAACAACGAATAATTCTTTAGTAAAGACCCCAATATTTGGGACGTATTTATATTAAAAAATATTTGTTTATTTGAAATTCAAATTACTAAAAACTTTGATGTGACTTTTTATTTGTGTTTTTTTTTTTTTTTACTACATCAGGCAATCCTACCAGAGTGGTAAGAAACTGGCGGGTCTGCTGTGGCACAGATAATAAATAACAAACAAAACGCCACCATGACCCCAGCTCTCTGTAGCCTTCCCAGCCAAAAGCCTCTCCAATTGGAAGCCAGAGAGGACAAGCTTCCAGAAAAGAGACGCTGTAACTAGACAACCAAGGCGCGAACCCACCCTACGGTCCGCAAGACCCGCGTTTAGAAGTGCGGTGCATCCTGGGAGTGAGTTTTCTGAGTTCGGATTCGCCTCCGAAGACCACGGGACTACAACTCCCAGGAGCGCCAAAGGGTCGCTGCGAGGCACGCTGGGAGTACTGGTTTTACCCCGTCGAAGGGTCCTGGTGGGCTGCTTGTGTAACAAGAGACCAAGGCCGATTTTTAGAGAATCTCAATATTAAGAATTCATATAAAAGGTTAAACCGAGGGGCTTCCCTGGTGGCGCAGTGGTTGAGAATCTGCCTGCTAATGCAGGGGACACGGGTTCGAGCCCTGGTCTGGGAGGATCCCACATGCCGCTGAGCAACTGGGCCCATGAGCCACAATTACTGAGCCTGCGCGTCTGGAGCCTGTGCTCCGCAACAAGAGAGGCCGCGATAGTGAGAGGCCCGCGCACCGCGATGAAGGGTGGCCCCCGCTTGCCGCAACTAGAGAAAGCCCTCGCACAGAGACTAAGATCCAACACAGCCATAAATAAATAAATAAATAAATAAAAAATTAAAAAAAAAAAAAAAAAAAAAAAAGGTTAAACCGAGGATTAGTGCTTTCAATACAGAGAAAACCAGTCTTCCGGAACAGAGTGGCAACTGTGCAGGCGCGCGCTGACGTTACACCCCGCGCTGAAACGTGGGGACTGAGCGTCACTCCTGCATGTGACCCCAGCGCCTCTTTATGATTGGCTGTTCTGGGGGTGCGGCGCTCGGGCGCGGACGCCCCTGTTTGGTGCTTCGGGGCAGCGGGGCGGGACTCCGGCTGCAGCCGCGGGAGGTCCGGACACTGGCGGCCATGGAACTCGGTGGTAAGTGCGTGTCTGAGCTTCCCGCGCCGGTACTCCCTGCTGCTTCCAGATGGGACTGAGCTGCCCTCAGGGGAGCGTGGTCGACGATGGAGGGGGCGAAGCCGACCCGGCTTGAGGCTCGGAGGTCGGGGTCGAGGGTCTCCGGAGTCGAGTGGGGCTGAGGGTGCGCTGGGGCGGCCGAGCTGTAGCCGGTTCCGCGTCGGCTAAGGCGGGCGGGGCGAACGGCTCTGGGACTCCCGGCCTCGACCTCCTGCTCGCTCTTTGGCCGTTTTCCTCCCTTTGGGCCTGGCGAGACCCCCCCTGACTGCGCCGGGGTCGCTGACTGATGCTGAAGTCATCCCTTCCTTGGCCCGGGCGCTCCCCAGCGACCCCTCAGCGAGTGAAGCTGGAACGGCGCTCGGCGGGTGGGTGGAAGCACCGTCCTCTTGACCCCAAGCCCCCGCCGGGTCACCCTAAGGCTTCTCGGGAGCCTCTGCTGATAATAACTGTCTAGGAACTCGTTGACCGTGGCCACGGACTTTACGCCATCTCGCATTTGCCACTTAAGTGGCTGGGTGGGGACCTTGGACCGATCGCTCAACTTGTCTGGCTTCTCATTTGTAAAATAAGAGAGGTATTCACTAGATCTCCAAGCCTTTTTTCAACTTTAAAATTTTAAGATTTTGTGATTGTGCTCTTTGTTGAGCTTTTACGCCATGAAAGTGTTAGGCGTGATACCGTGGTAGGCACATTTCTCACAGAACATTGCAGGTTAATGACAGAACTTTAAATGATTTTATTTGGTGCTTTACTCACTGTTTTCGTTATCATTCATCTTTTAAAATTGAGTGGAACTGGAAATTCGGGTTTAGGTGACAAACCACAGTAAGAAAACGTTCGTGAAACCACTTAAAAGTACAGACTTGAAGAATCTTATGATTTGGTAATATTGAATTGTAATTAGCAAATGCAGCTCAACAAACACTCATTGAGTATTTCTGAGACAATATTTAAAATAAACATGACTTTGTTGGAGAGAATAGACTTTGCACAAGCTGTTACTTTGCATTTTCTGAGTTTGCGGTGAAATCAGAAACTCAGACCTTTAGGATGGCTTCCCATTGTATAGTTGAGTTTCTGGAGGCATGGAAATCTCATTTGTAAAGCTGAGAAGGACTTTCACTCACTTTCCAAGATTCTCTTTAGCTTTAAATGTCTAAGAATCTGTAATCATACTGAATATTGAGTTGATGATTTTTGCGCTGATGATCTCGGGGACCCCTGAGCTGAACATTTCCTACTTTAGAGGTAGAAAATGGCCCCACATCCAGCCCATCTCTAGTTCAGTTTTTATCTTTCGATTCCAAACTGAAGGGAGGGACACTGATGGAGGGAAGATATACATAACTGAAAGTTTAAGAAAATGAGGGGAACGGTTTGATTATCACCATTCTTGAATAAGGAAGGAGAAAATAAGGTCTGTGGCATGTGCTACAGGTGACACTTTAAAAAGCTGCTCTCAAAAGACAGTTCTAACTCCAGGTATATTTTAAACCACAGACTTAATACTAGAGAACTTGATGAGATTCATTGAGTCAATGGCTAAGCTCTAAAGTGGGGTTAGCAAACCTTTTCTGTCAAGAGCTGTATGTTTTATTTGAATGAACTGGTTTGTTAACATGGCAAAGTATTCTATATTTTGGTGTAACAGACATTATTTAAGATTATGTGTAGCGGTATTTTTAGAGCAAAATTAAGATATAAGGACATTGCAGAGTCTAGTTTTGTTGTACGACACACAGTAAGTGCTAAGCAAGTAAATGCTGTCAAATGCATGAATTCATCATATGCTTTGTTTTATTTCTAGGGGAAAAGCTAACGGATGAACATTAAAAGAATATTTATGTCTGGATTTGGAGTGTGGAATGTATTTTGTCTTAGATCCTGAGCTTAGATCCTGTTTACTCTCTCTTTCAGGTACTAGAGGACACATATCTTAACTGGGTTGCTGTAAGGACTGATGCCTGAACCATCTCAGCATGACCTGCAGAGGAGGAGCTGGGCATGGCCAGCGTCCCTCAGCTTCACTCTCCCGTGTCAGCCCTGGACGTCTTTCCACGTGTAGAGCCTGTACCCATAATATATGCATGGTGTCGGACTTTTTCTACCCAAATATGGGAGGCGTGGAAGGCCACATTTACCAGCTCTCTCAATGCCTGATTGAAAGAGGGCACAAGGTCATAATTGTCACCCATGCTTATGGAAGTCGCAAAGGCATCCGTTACCTCACTAATGGCCTCAAAGTCTATTACTTGCCTCTGAAAGTCATGTACAACCAATCTACAGCCACGACCCTCTTTCACAGTCTGCCATTGCTCAGGTACATATTTGTTCGGGAGAGAGTCACGATAATCCATTCACATAGTTCCTTTTCTGCCATGGCCCATGATGCCCTCTTCCACGCCAAGACAATGGGCCTCCAGACAGTCTTCACGGACCATTCCCTTTTTGGATTTGCTGATGTCAGCTCGGTGCTTACAAACAAGCTTCTAACTGTGTCTCTTTGTGACACAAACCACATAATTTGTGTCTCTTACACTAGTAAGGAAAACACTGTGCTAAGAGCAGCACTGAATCCTGAAATAGTGTCCGTCATTCCTAATGCTGTAGATCCTACTGACTTCACTCCAGACCCATTTAGAAGGCATGATAGTGTAATAACTATTGTTGTTGTCAGCAGACTTGTTTACAGAAAAGGTAATGAAATGATAGCTACAAATGCACTGCACAGCCTTTTTTTCCTTGTAGAAAGCTGTTGAATATTTGTGTTATAATGATTGTTGGGCTTTTTGTTTTGTTTCATGGTTTTGTAACAACTTCTGTGTTAAATGTAACAAAGAAGGGTCTAATAATGTTTTATACATCTTAAGAAATTTCTGGAACAGTGGTAAATGCTATTCCCAGCCCCAGCCCCAGCCCCACCCCCCCTGATGTTTTCATAGTTACTTAAAAGGAAAAACAATAACCTGATGTTGTTTAATAGGTCAGGTCTTTTAAAAATTTCCATACACATGCAGTAGGAAGTACAGGGCCCAGACCATCACATAACCCTTTCTTTTCATTGCAGATATTTTGAAAACTAAGAAAATCACAAGGGTGAAAACTAAAATCAGCTGTAACTGTATTATTCAGGGATGACCCTAATGAACGTTTGATTTATAGCTTTCCTGTCATTTTTATGCATACACTCAAAGTCAGTGTGCTTGTTCTGCACATTACTGTTTTGTAGCTTGCTTATTTCCTTTAATCGTAGATAAGACATTAATAATGAATTGGCAGCTAAGTGCTAAAGGGGGGTCAGATAGCCCAGAGTCCGATCCTGGCGCCGTCCTCCTGTGTGATCGAAGACAAGCTATTTGACATCTCTGAGTCTCAATTTTTTTCTTTTGTGTGATTTGGGCAACAGTGGTAATCTTGTGAGGTTCAGTGATGGTTCCTGTACAGTACTTAGCCCAATTTGTACTCGGTATGTGTCTGCTGTGCACAAGGAGGATTGTTCTAGTGCCTCTGCAGCACTTCATGGATGCCACAGTAGAGTTTGTAGAGCCTTGCTGACTAAAAGTCTGAAGCAGTCCAGTTATTCAAAACATAAATGGTCTTCTGGATGGTGTTTGAAAACCTGTCCAGCAATCAAAATTGTCACTAAGAGTGGGGAATTGTTAAAAAGATAATATGTAAACCCCCCCCCCCTTTAAAATATTTTAATTTACTCAAAATATTATTACCATGCACTGAATCACCAATAATTTGATTTAGGCCTGGAGGCTTAAGAGTACTGGTAAACTGATTTGAGCTGCATCATCTTTCTTGCACAATCACCTTCAAAGAGCATAACTTACAGTTGCCAGTTTGGGTCTCTTAAACGTGGTGAGAACCTAAAGGCATATGAAGTAATGTACTTCTGGATTTTTCATTTGTTTTTGATCTTACACAGTGGTTCAGGATATCCCCTAATCTGACAAGGTTTTTTTTACTGTGTCTTTATTGAATTTTTCAAACCGTTCAGCTTAGTTTCACAGAAACTCATTTTGTCCGTTTATGTGCTATTTAAATACTGTAACAAGTATAATAAAATTGGCATCAGACAGATTTGTGGACAAATGCAGCTGATTCTTGGTAAGCATGAAGCTCAGCGGCGGGATCAGAAGTGTCCCAGTGTAGTCGGGAGTGGCCTAAAATCCAGATGTGGGCCTTGGTCAGGATGGTTTACCTTTGGAATGGAGAGCCTTGGTCCATGCGGTGATCCACTAAGCGGAGGTTGGTCAGAAAACTTCTACTGAACTGCATTTTTGGGGGTGAAGGCAATGAAGTGCTTCCATTCCTTACTTGAAGAAGATGTGAATGGAGCAGCGTTCTGTGTCTGAATCCCTCTTGGGATATTGGTAATGTGTTTGTTGTAACTTAAGAAATGTGCCTATTTTGTTTTTTCACCAAATAATATACCTTTGTGAGATAGCTAACTGAGAAAGCATTTGATGCATGCGTGATCAAGGATCAGAGCAAAGTTAACTTCCCTGTTCAAAGACTGGACCTGTTACCTTTACTTCACTAACTATGGTATTTTACCCAGCTGAGCTAACCACCAAAGAGTGAAGGTACAGCCTTTCCTGTTCTCAATTCAGTCATTTAACAAATATTTATCAAACCCTTTCCGTATGCCAGGCACTGTGCAAAAAGTAACATTCTGAGAAGGAATGGCCACATCTGTAGCCCAGAAGTGAGTAGTTGTATTAATGGTCCATTAATTATTAATAAATTAATTTCTTTAGGAGGTGTTCATTTGGACCAGATATCAAAGGCCACTGGAACGTGTTAAGTAAGAGAATAAATCAAAAGTCCTATTACCCAGGATCCCTGGCCTCTTCCCTCTTCCGTTGAGCCTGTTTTGCTCTCAGGTAGGGTTTAGCAGCGCTCACGTGCATGTGCAGACATGCCCCACTTCTTGCTCTAGTGCTAATGATGACTTACATTTATATTCTGCAGTTGATAAAGCCTGTACATGGTACAGTACCTCACTTGACCCTCCCAGCAACTGTAGGGTAGATGTTATCTGCATGTAACAGACAAAGAAACTGAGTCTCAGAGGGGGTAAGTAACTCACCCAGGTTACACAGTAAGTAACAGAGATGACAAGCCTGAGTTGAGCTCTTCTCGAGTTAAGGTCTCCTGTTCCCTCCACCCTCAGCCCAGCCACCATTATCCTAGGTATAGATTCAGAAGATTCTGTTAGACTGTGCTTTAGAAGCACTTCAGATCAGAGCTTTGCTTCTCCATTTTGTGAGAATATGGCAATTGAAAGTCCTTTGGTATGTTTCATTGTGTTAGACTCTTGTTAGAGGCACCAGAACATTTCTTACTATGGGGAGAAAAAACCTTTATTAGAATAATAATGTAGGTCATTGATAATATTAATCGGTTCCATTTCTTTTAAAGTACTTGTCAGAATTAAATAACAATGCATTTAAAGCCCATCGCCTGGCATAGTAAGCCCTCAGTAATTGTAGCTATTGTTACTAATTATGATTATTGCTCTATATGTGGGGTTTTGGTTTTTTTTCATTTAAAGAATGGATTCTTAACCTTTGTATTAGAAGGGAGAGGGCAAGGAGGGAGGGGAAGGAAAGAATTATAGGAGGTTACTTGTTAAAAGTCATTAAGACACCTGGTTTATCTAAAAATCCAGTTGATGGACTTGGTAATAAACTTGAAACAAAGATAGCTAAGATTTTAATGAGAAGCTTTCATAATTCAGAAAAGCCACATGTGAATTTATGTTTGCTAATGCAATCATATTTTGAAAATACTAACAGAGTTTACTTAATAAATCCTGCTTTGAATTATTTAATAAAAATGACCCTATATATATTATTTCTCCTACCATCTTTTTAATAATTGATGTGCCTGTATTTGGGAAGATTGATAGAAGAAGTGCAGTTCTTGTGTATGTGTGTGTATGCATTTCTTAAACTTTAACTGGCTTATTTTACATTTACTTTTGAATGTGTATGATTTGTACTTGTTAAAGAGCTAAATTCTTAAGCATCAATACTACTGTTACTTTGGATTGCTACTTTCAGACTAGTAGGGCATGATTTATTTTGCTGCTTTATATTACTTAAGGTTGTATTTACATATTATAAGAAAGTTTCATTAAAAAGAAAAGGACCAAGATGCACCCTTTTGTTCTACAGACTGTAATGATCTGGCACTGGAGGTCCTGCCACCTTCATTCACTGTCATTCGGGGGAAGTGGGCTGTAGCAGATTTGGATGGACTATTATAAATTTTGCTAATACCCTAGTGTTCGCTGCAAAATCCTCTGTACAAACTGCATTCTCAACAAAATGGAGGCAGCAGTTATATTTTGCTGCTTAGCCCTTTCCTATAGTAGGAAGTAGAATCATAACGCTGGTAGAATTTTGTAGGTGAAAGAGACCTTGGACTTCAGGTACATCGGTCTGTTCATTTTCTCTTATCAGGAAACTCCCATTATCAAAGAGTTTGCTCGTAAAAAGGCTGGGTCAAGACCCAGATCTCCAGTCAACTCTCCTGCTCTGCAGAAAATTTTAACTGAAATGTAAGCTACCTCAAATGCCATTTTTTAGCAGTAGGTGTTGTGTAAACACAGGTGAATAACCTAGAACACAATGTTGAAACGAAACAGAATAGTCCACGAACTGGGTGTGTGTAAGGTACCCATGGGTGTCAGTGTATATATCCTCAAGAACTCTTGGGGGACCCCTGGCAGTTTGTGAACGATTCCACCATTCCAGGAAAGGTTTAAGAGAATTTGTTTCTCTACTTAAGTAAGGGAGGCATAGCTAATATTACTTTTCGAAGTGAGTGGATTCTCAGTTCTGATAAAATTTTTTTTTAAGGTTAATTATTGATAACTCCAACATTCAACTTGATGTTTTCAGGGACCGATTTGCTTAGTGGTATAATACCTGAACTCTGTCAGAAATATCCCAATTTAAATTTCATAATTGGAGGAGAGGGACCAAAGAGAGTCATTTTGGAAGAAGTACGGGAAAGATACCAGCTCCATGACAGGTATTGATGGATTCCATATTGTCTTGGGTGAGAAAATATCAGTTACCTAAAATTGGTTTTGGCTACATGCCTGCATTAAGTGGGCTGCTTCTCCTACATGTACTTGATGTAAAAATGTAATGCAAGGCCTATTTAAGAAAAATTATATAAAATGGGGAACCCTAGTTAAGGAATTCATAATTTTTTTCTGTTAGCCCAACATTATTTGACTTTAGGGGGCACTGGTTGGGGCACCGGAGAATGCACAAAAAAACAGCTATTTGATTGGAAATGTTTGCAGATTCTCAAGGCATACTGAGTTGTGATTTAAATAGCACGGCCCAAATCATGTAAATTGCTCTGCATGTACAGATTCGAACATTTCTCTTCCTCGGTAACTTAGTTAACATGTGAGCTGTGTGCATGTGAAGCATCAATTTAAAAGGGACATTTTCCTGTTTAGAAACGACACTTTAACATTTACTCATCAAAGTGTATTAACATTTTCATTGAATGCAGACTGATTTTGGAGAAGATGAAATTTGATCTGTGTGACAAAAGTTAGAAATATGTTAGCTGTACAAGCTTTAACCAAACAGCTTTATATGACTTTCTTTTAGATCAGAGTTGGGTGATATTAATCTTTTGACATGGAAAACATTAGAAGCAGTAAGAATCTAAGTATAATATGAGTAGCACACTTGGCTTATAAATGGTATTTCTTTTGTAGCATGATTTTTACTCCCCTCTTTTTTCTCTCGTTTCAAAAATCAGAGTGCGTCTCTTGGGAGCCTTAGAACACAAAGATGTTAGAAATGTCTTAGTTCAAGGACATATTTTTCTTAATACTTCCCTTACTGAAGCATTCTGCATGGCAATTGTGGAAGCAGCCAGTTGTGGTTTACAGGTAAAAAGCTTTGAGGGCTTATTACATTGTTGGGGTTTCTGTATTTGTATTTTGAAAAATAATCAGATGCAGTCTGTAATATGTTTTTAAATTGGTATTGTTTATTTTCCTGAGAGATGAATTATGGTGGATCACATGTTCTTTTTTTCTTTTTAAGGTTGTAAGTACCAGGGTTGGTGGAATTCCTGAAGTACTTCCAGAAAATCTTATCATTTTATGTGAGCCTTCTGTAAAGTCTTTGTGTGAGGGATTGGAAAAAGCTGTTTTCCAACTGAAGTCAGGAACATTGCCGCCTCCAGAAAATATCCACAACATCGTAAAGACTTTCTACACCTGGAGGAATGTTGCGGAGAGAACTGAAAAAGTATGTCACATGCTAAGAGAAGGGTATTTGAAGATTGTGTCTTGAATTCTTACTTGATGTTTCATGTACACACTTGCTTCTTTTATATAGGTTTACCATTTCTGCTCTATTGCTTAAGTTTATGAAGTCTCTTCCAAATGAAAAGAAGTGAATTCTGTGTTACTTCTGGTATATGTTAGGCTAAGTTTCTAGTCAAATCATTGCATTTGACATCTGAAAATAGCAGTAATGCAGCATCTAGACCTTTCATTAAACTGGGCATGCAGGAGTTACAAAATTTTCTAGAAGTCACAACAATTAGAGGCAAAACTAATACTAAGAGCTACTCTTAGACATTTTCTTGAGGCTCTTTATAATTCTAAAGCATATAGGTCTATTAGAAAATATATGGTTTTGCTTAGCCCGATTGTGGCAACTTTATAAGTTACAAATATTTAATCCAGGCTACTTCCTAAAACTCCCGTGTCACTTTTGCTAGCTGCTGTGATTTTTCTACAGGAGAGGGATTTTTGCATCTTTGGGCTGATGGAGAACATAGTAAGTTAGAATTCAAAAAGCATGTGACAAATGTTGGAAATAGGATCACAAGTAAAAAGCAGCAGTAGAAAATTTGTAAAAGGACAGGTGCAGGAAATAGGTTAATGCCCTTAGGTGGGAGAGTACAGTTGTGGGAAATGCTTCCTTATTTCGAGGTCAGGACTTCATTTATTCTACTCAATTGTGCCCTTTGTTTAAGTACCTCTCATGACTTCGTCTACCTCCTGCCTCTTATTATCACATAGCAAGCTGGATGGAAACGCTGTGCTTCTTAGAAATTGTGACCCAGAAAGACAGTCAGTTGGGAGCGTGGAGAAGGTAGTGCTTTATAGTCTCATTGTATTCAGTGGAGCAGCCAGTTTCTAGCCCAAAGTAGAGAGCAAGATGGAGCCGAGTAAGCAGAAAGGCTTTCTTACTTGGTTTAAATTGTAAATTCCCATACCTGAGGTGAGCCCCGGTTTGAATGGAAATGCAACAAAACTCTTTTTATCTCTAAAAATCGTCATACACAGTTTCCATTGAAACATGAGAAGTTTGCATTAACAAACAGTTTTGACTGAAATAGCTCTGAGATAGCCACTTTCTAGAAGTTTTGCAATCGCGCCACCCATATGAAGTAAGTACATTTCCTTGTTTTCCTTTGGAAGTTGGGGCGCAGCTCCTGCTGGGAGCACGTGGCAGAATCGCCCCGGGAGCCTTTTCGGGCTCTGTCCGGTTCATCTTCCTGTGCCCACTGCTGGACCCTTTAGGAGCAGAGGAGATATGGGAATGGTGGGCAGGGATATTTGGTTAGGCAGGTTCTTTCGGTGAAACCCACCCTGATTGAGGACCACATCTCTGTAATTGTGCCTTTACCTTCTTGATCAACGTCATGTAAATCTCAGAAGTTTGCGCTGTTGTAGCTAATAAGTTTGGGGCAAAGAACTACGGTGACAATTTGTCAGCTTGTGTTAAAGGAGCGCGTTAGGGTTTTTTTAAAAACCACAAATTTTCTTTTAGTTAGGCTTAAAGTAATAGTAGGACGTCTGTGTTGTTTTCAGTTTTTTTTTTAAATTATTTATTTATTTATATATTTATTTATGGCTGTGTTGGGTCTTCGTTTCTGTGCGAGGGCTTTCTCTAGTTGCAGCAAGCGTGGGCCACTCTTCATTGCGGTGCGCTGGCCTCTCACTATGGCGGCCTCTCTTGTTGCGGAGCACAGGCTCCAGACGCGCAGGCTCAGTAATTGTGGCTCACGGGCCTAGTTGCTCCGCGGCATGTGGGATCTTCCCAGACCAGGGCTCGAACCCGTGTCCCTTGCATTGGCAGGCAGATTCTCAACCACTGCGCCACCAGGGAAGCCCTTGTTTTCAGTTTTACACTCTGGCGATTTATAGTATACATTCCAAAACAACGTTAGTCCTTGTCCCTAATGGATTGTCCTCCCTGTCACTCTCTCCGTAGTAGCAAATTGTTACTTTGTCATTTGAGATCATAAATTAACTGACTTAGAAATAAAGGTGGACACACGGGTGAGTTTGTAGTTGCTCTTTTAATTCTACCTGTTCCATACAGGATGTTTGATCCCTTTCAACTCCTTAGTTTAACTGCTATTTAGAAAAATTGATCAAGAAATTAAATCAGCATTCATGCTGGAAACATACTTTTTCATTTATAATTCGCCAGTCTCAGCATAACACTCGACATAATTCTGACTACAGTGTATTCCAAATGTCCTCGGGGTAGAGGAGCTAGATGAAAACAACCCGTACCTTTCAGAGGCCGTTGACCTTTAGAACTTGCTCTGCACGTCATAACTTTCTTGAGTTCAAAAGGAGATGGTTTACAGGTCTGATAACGTGAGAATGACCACAGGTAATGCCCAAATGCAGTTAAAAAACATGAATGCCGGCCCATTTTATGTGTTTGAAATAAGTATATTCAAGGAGCTTTGTTTTTTTTTTTTAATATTTCAGAGTTTAGTGCTTCGCAATACTTTAAAAAAGCAAGCCACCTACTACCAACGCTCAGCAATAAACTGTATTTTGTTTGCCACTGTTTGACGTATACCATCTACCGAAATTTCCCCCATCTCTTTCTGCTCCTTTTACTTGGAATCCGTGAAATGTCTCTGTATGTTCTCCCCGTCTGTGCTCAGCAACACGGCGTCACTTGGCTGTGGAAAGAGGAGCCTCTCTGTACCCAGAAGCACAGTAGATTGTAACTCTCTGATGGTAGTTGAGTCAAGGAATCTTAAAGGGCCAGTCCTTCTTCCCTGCTTGGGGAGTCACTGCTGAAGTAAATATGGCCTCGACAGGTGGCCCGAAAAGCCGCTGCAGCATCTCAGGACTTTGGAATTCTTGTAGTTGGTTAAGTATTGATGGGGATCCCCTAGGGGACAGGAACCGTGGTAGATTCATCTTTGTATCACACGGTATACATACCGCAGTGTTTTGTCCAGAATAGGCACTCCATAAGTGTTGACTCAAATGGCAATACGTAGTGTAATCAGTTTCATTCATCACATCATCACTGTAACAACAGTGAAATGTACGCGCCTTCTGTTGACATCTCTAAAGCGCTCCTGGTCTGTGCAGGTCGTTGTTTATTGGGGCTCACGGCGCTCATTCTCGGCTCTCTCCCGCCAGGTGTACGACCAAGTGGCAGGAGAAGCTGTGTTACCGCTGGACAAACGACTGGACAGACTCGTCTCTCACTGTGGCCCCTTGACAGGCTGCATTTTTGCTTTGTTGGCTGTATTCAGCTTTCTCTTCCTCATTCTCCTGAGATGGGTGACTCCAGATTCTATCATCGACGTTGCAGTAGATGCCACAGGGCCAAAGGGTGCCTGGACTCATCAGTATCCTTACAGGAAAAAGGTGGACGAGAACAATGAGGTATCTAAAACCAGGTAGAAGAAAGCCTAGATTGTGAGATTTTAAACACTTGTAATAGTTCTATTAAGACTATTGAAAATAACCTTGCTTTTTTCCTTTTTAAAGTTAATTTAGTAAGTTATGCTACCTCTATATCATTCCGTGTTTTATTTTGAGGAAAGATAAACACTTATGCAATTCCTGAGTGTAGAAACTCCTTGCACTTATTTAAAATTTAGGAGAGAACATTGAAGCCACTCAGGTATGCAATTTTTCAGACTACTGAAATCCCTCTAGCAGAGATGTTTTAACGTTATATTTTGGGAGCTTTGGGTGCTGAAGGGCCAAACGTTTTCTGGGCATTTTTTGGCCAATTTTAAATGTTCTACCATTAATTAGACATTCACGAGATGTTTGCAAGTTTTGTTTAGGGAAGTACAACAACTCTGTGAACTATTTTAAGTTGTGTTCATACTACATTTATTAGACACTTAAGTCATGTTCTTAAACTTTTATAGGGTATGCTCAGTAAGTGTTCCATATAATCAGCAGGCTTCTTGAGTAAAATGGGCTGTCAGCGACCAGCATGTTTTAAGCACCTACCACGCATAGAACGTAGAACTAGATGCTTCCTGCGGTAAGGACCGGGGGTGGGGGGGGTGGGGGGGATGGGGGGGTGCATTCGCTCTTTGTTGATCACTCAGATGGTTCACTTCGTCATAGTCAGGTTTGACATGAAGTGGTAAGATATCCGCCATGCCGAAAATGCTCATGCTTTTAATGCCAGGAAAAAATCGCCGGCGTACTCCGAGTTCTTCTTTGATCCTGTTGGATGCATTCTCCTAGGTCAAGCCTTCGTCTTCGCTTGTGTGTATGAAAATACTTTTTGCTTTTTAAATACTAGGGACCGATACCACTGTTGATGATAGTGCAGAGAAACCCTCCACATCTCTCAGTGCATAATTTAGTCCTCTGTCAATGCCTTCTTGTTTTCCAAGCACAATGTACAAGGTGTGCCATCTCAAAATCAGCTGCTACCCTGTCCCTTTGCTAGAAGTCACTTCCCTTCACTTGTGGCCTAGCTGATGCCTGATGAGTATTGTCAGTGTGCAGAAGTCTTGACCCCAGAATGTTTTGTTCATAGCCAATTGAGTCTGAAAATTTTAGGAACACAGTCTCTTTGTGGATGGATGTTGTTAACTGAAATCATTGTGGCCCATAGCCATGGGTTTTTAAACCCCCAATTATCCATATGGTGTGTCTTATTAATTCTTTGAACTCCTTAGAATAAGTTTTTGTGATTAAGGACTGTGAAGTCAAAAGAATGAGGCACTGTGGGCGTGCTAGTTAGATGCTGGCAGTATTGCGATTCTGTACAGGATTTTTTTTTTAATGACAACGTTCATAGAACGTCTTTTAAAAAAGTATCTTAACATGCCTACTAATTGGTTGCCACTGATACATAAGAAATATATTTGTGTTTTGTACTAAAACACAAATGCAAGAGTGCAACTTTTAATATCTAGAAGTTAGGGGTTCTTTTGTTAAACAAAAACAGACTGACCCAAACCATTAAATCTTACTGGGATTTTTATGCATAGAAACTGACTTATATAAATATGAAATAAACAGTGCCAATATTCATGATAAAGCAAGAAACTAACATTTGGTTTAATTTATTCTGTTCAGCAATTTTTTAAAGGCATACTGCTGTTTTTTCTTGTATGTTATTTTTGTTTCTTAGCTTTTTTTTTCAGAATTGTCTATTAAATTGCCATTTATTTCAGATGGAAATAGGATTTAAAGTTCTTGCATGAAACATATGTAATTTGCATATTTTCCTCTTTTTTTTTCCCTTTAGCAAATGGAAGTAAATTTGCTTGTTCTAGTAAATCTTAATTTTCAGGCTTCCTGAATACCTAAATTGTGACTGTCATTGTTGCACTGGTCAATATGTGGAAACATATTGTTCTGCCCTGCTACTTACATTTATTTGGAAGTTAACTTGCAGTGATGAGGAATTTATGAAAAATGTATTGTATTTCTTTTGATGTTCCAAGAAGTAGCACATGTAAAACTGATTTATGGAAACATGCTACATGTCCAAAAATAAAGACCAAAATGACATTTTGACATTTTTCTTGAGTTTGTCTTGTTTGAAGAACAGAATATTATTTACTAGTTGAGCAACACTGCCCCCAGCCCCTACCTCGCATGTTTTTTTTTTCAGTGCAATTTGATGTTTTGCTTGGTCTTTTAGAAAAACAGGAAATATCCTTCAGTTGATGAATTACTCTGTCATCTTTTCTTTCTACAGTATTCTCTCTTTTACTCATGGAATAGCAAGTTCAATTGTGCCTTTGTTTCCTAATCCAAACTGTTGTTTTTCAGTGCACTAGAGTTTTTCAGTGCACTGCGTGAGACAAATACATCTGTAAAGTACTGTGCATGTGAGCTACATAATTATGCATTATATCTTGCAAGCCATCTTAAGAGAAATTGGAATTTTGACTTAACTTACAGAAGCCCAGTGTATGATCAGGCCCCCCAAGATGGCTGTTCTCTTGCTCTCTGTACATCCCCTGCTGGACCAGTGCCTGCTTCACCTACACCCCACTCACATGACTGACCTTGCTACATACCTGCCCCGGCCGGAGCTAGTGATTATTCTAATCTTTAGATCAGAACATCTCCACCTGATAACTTATCAAAGGAGCCGTGAGGGGCGTGCCCCTCTGCTGGTTTCCCTGGTAACTGATGAGCCCACCTGACGTCAATTCCCCTATAACTGGTAAATCTGCCCCTTCCCTCGGTAGCGAAGACTCCTGCCATGTCCCGCCATCCTGCCGGCTGCTGTCTGCCGCACGCCGTGGGGTGTCGCTCCAGGACCTTGCTTCAAATGTGTAAGATCCCCCATCTATTAAACCACTGATATCTCTGTCGCTGACTCTAGGCTCTTCGGTCTTGAGGCTGGGCAAGTACAGGGCTTGCAGGCCTGCGGGGTGCAGCCCAATGCCCAGCTTCTCCCACCCACTTTGTTGGAAGCAGTGGAAAGCAGTCCCCTACGTTGATATGTTCTGATTTATCTTCCACCAAAACATTTTTGGCTCAGTCAGGGTATCCTAGGTCTGTGTTTAGTTTCGTGAAGGATTTTTAAAGGCCTCTTTATCCCTCTCTGCATTCCCAAAAGAATCTGGGTAGATGTTAACTTGTATCATCCTATGGCTGGATTTTTAAAATTTGAAATTCTGAAAATTAAAGTTCTCTACAGATTTTGATTTGTATTCACAGCACTTTGGGGAGTTGATTTTCCTTTATCCTTCATATTTGGTTGTGGCTCAGTGATTCTCAACTGGATGTGGCAGTGGTGATTTTGCCCCCTGGGGGACATCTGGCAGTGCCTGGAGACATTTGTTTGTTCCAGCTGGATAGGGGTGGGGCACTGGCATCAAGTGGGATGCTGTTAAATATCCTATGATGCTTTTGGACTGCCCCCCACACCACAGAACTATCCGGCCCAAAATGCCGTAGTGCCAAGGCTGAGAAACACTGGAGCTCTAGATGGTTTCGCCTCCTTAAAAGATACCATGAGTTAACTCCTTACTTCAGTAGCCTTTTACGCCCATCTCAAATGTAGTGCTCAAACGTGCTAAAGATGGTCTCTCTGAAATAGTACAAAAGTCGAGCTTCTCATGGCCAGCTTTTCTGGTACGTAAAACAAAAAGAACAGCCAGGTTTTAAATGAAAATTAGGGCAAAAACAAGATTGAATAGTGTTAACGTAATACTAGATACACCACTGGGCTGACATGAGTAAATGATCACCTTCTTACAGAACAATTGGAGAAAGAGACATGAAAAGAACTGAAATACCTGTGTTGATGTATTTTCATACATTGGCACGCTACCAGGTAATCTAAGCTTGGTAAAGTAACCTTATATGTTAATATATGTCCTTGAGAATGGAAACCGCACAAGCTCGTGATGGCGTGGTGATACACAGAAATGGGTATGTTGTATATTGTGACTCAAGGCTGATTCTCATGCCTTACCCTTTTCACAGAGTACAGGGAGACGGTTCTTACATAGGGAGTCATTCTATTTTGCCTGAGTGCTAGGAGAAACTCCCGTATTTTTGCATCAAGCATTTATTAAATAAGATTGATTTAGTCGTCTCCTATAATTTTATTTGGGCTTGTCTTTTCCAATAGGTTGTAAAAATTTAGAAAATCTAATATAGCCAAGAATGAAACAGGAGACCTAGAGTTTCCTCATCTATTTTTCCCAGGTGAGGAAAATTACACATAAATCAATTTTACCGGTATTGGCCAGCTGATGCATGTCAAAGAATCAGGGTTACAAGAGAATATTGTGCAGCGAGGGAAGGTACTGATTCACAGAATCTTTGGGTACTTCACCCAGAACCTAGATCATCTTCATCCATTTCATTGCAAGTCCTCCATGATCGACTATAGCCCACATTTTCCAGAACGAGGCACCACCTTTACTGACACCTACAATGGGAAGTAAAAGACCAGGAATGTTGCCGGAGGACTTTGTCATGGATGAAACTATTACAGCCAGTGGTCTAATGCTTCCAGTCTGGAGAGACCTCCAAGCTGGGCCTTTTAGGGGCTTTCCTGGCGGTCCAGTGGTCAAGACTCCACACTTTCACTGCAGGGGGCACGGGTTCAATCCCTGGTTGGAGAGCTAAGATCCCACATGCCGTGGGGTGCAGCCAAAAGAAAAAAATTAAATCAAGCTGGGCCTTTTAGTAAATACTGCCTTAGAGTAAATAATCTTTCTTAACTGGTCGTATTTTAGATTTGGGCTTCATCTCCCATAAACCTCAGAATGCAGAGAAAATGAAACGTTCCAGGGGCTGGTACTTCCCACCAAGAGCATAGAATGTATTAGTACTTCTTTTCATGAGCTTCAAATAACTTGCTTCGTCCCCATGGGATCTGAAAGGTTTGTTCTATCTTTCCAATCCTGCCTTCCAATATAATGTAGCAAAAACTGGGATTTAGGAATAAAAACGTTTTGGACATGAATCCTGTTTGTTAAACAACACTGAGGAATGTAGGTCTAGAACTATTGGGTGTTTCTGGTTTGAAGGAAGTTTCTTTAGTTCATTTAACATTGCCATGAATGTCAGTGCATGCAGTCGCCAAATCACAGCTAGCTTAGAATCTACAGACTCAGTTCTCCGTAACAGGAGCACAGAGAGCTAGAAGGTTTAAAATAGATGTCATATGATACCGATTATAACTCAGTGAAATTTTGCAGTCCCAAGAACCTATACAGAGTGTGAGCCAAAATGGAGGACAGTCCTGTTTCCTTTGGCTTTAAAAACATTTTTATTACAATGTTTGCTACTTTTTTTTTCTTCAAGCTTTTAATTAAAGTGTTCTTGGCGCTCCTAACCCATTTCTATATCGTCAAAGGAAATAGAAAAGAAGCGGCTAGGATAGCAGAAGAGATCTATGGTGAAATTTCAGGTAAAAATACATGAGTTCCTTCCCAATACTTTAAAAGAAGCCTCCTAGATAATTCATATGAATAATATTTCTAGAAGGCAGATTTTATTTAAACTTTGGCTTTGAGTGGGTAGTTTTAAAAAATTATTATTTAAAGTAGCAAATGGTGTTGACTGCACCAATTTGTGAAGGATTTTCAGCTTTCTTTTCTGCAAATTAGTAGTTTCATTAGCAGTTATTATTTAAGAAGTGAATAGACTAGTGGCTTTCTAAGAGTATTTTGGGAAAACTCATTTCTACTAACAAAAGAATTACTTTATAGGATTATCTTCTTGAATATTTGTAATCAAATGTTAACAGTGCATTCTAACCTGTTTTCCCCAGGAAATGGAATGGCCAATAAATTTGATTTAAAGCAGCAATATATATGCTATATATATATGTATGTGTGTGTGTGTGTGTGTGTGTGTGTGTGTGTGTGTGTGTGCTGTCATTTGCAATTCGAATTGCTTAGCCACTTGTCACTGTCAGGAAAAAACCCTTCACTGAATCCATTTATGCCCAGCACCATGCAAAGCACAGCAAACAAAGGTTATTGTAATATGAAATGCCAACCTTTGGTCCAAACGTTTTAAAGTCTCCTGCTGTGTAGGATTCAGTCTCCATTTCTTTCAAGAAATGATTCACGTTAATTGTAGGGAGAGGCTACGAAAGTAAATAAATCAGATATCATGGTTACTGCTGGGGCTGCCACTGGATAGAGGAGTATTTATTCATAAACAGAGTTCCGAATTTCCCCGTGTATTTTTAGTGTTCGCAGGGGTTCCAGGGTTACCTCATTCTTTATCTAGTATCCATTTCACCTTGCACCCTGAATTCTCTTTCAAAATAGACTTACGTTATGTGATTCCAATACACCAGACAACTTTAAGGACACTAGGGAACAGCAGTCTTATCCGAAGAGATAAGACCTCCAAAGACAAAACATCAGCATGCTTCAATTAACAGGGGAAAATGAGAAGAATCTCGAAGTTTTGGGAAGTGGCAGAAGGCTCGGAGTGTGGAAAGAGATTTCTTTTGGGGATTATATTTGTCACACGTTTCAGGGAGGTATGTCGCTTTGACTTGGTTTAAAAAAAAAACTTAAAGTAACCTTAATTTCAAGTTAAGCATAATCTGAAAAGCTGTTTTCTAATTTAATTTGTAAATCGGGGCAGGGGCTTTCTAGACGTTTCCATCACAGTTTTGATGTTCTCATAGATACATCATCCTCATGGCTTAAATTAGTAAAGTCCGACAGTCAACATCAGCAAGAGTGTGTTCAAAACGTTTTCTCCTGGTGCTCGTGTGCATTATTTCTGCCCTTGTGGTCCTTAACGAAGTACTCTTAAGAAAGTTTTATAAGAGTCAAAACCTGGAGCCATAATACAATTCTCATAAATAGAGCGTACTCATTTTTTAGCTCAGATATCTTGTTGAAGCTCCTAGGATAATATTCATTTAATTTGCAAATGGCATGGTGTTCTATTGCAAATGGCATGGTGTTCTAAAGTCAAAAACGTGTTTTTCAATGATCACTAACAAGAAGCAGTGGGGTGAATAGTGCCTGTTAATTTCTCAGTTTAATTTCCTTCCTATATACATGTGTATGTGTGTGAGGATGGCTGCGTACACGTCTACACACCACTGACACACCCACACACATATATAATAGAGAGTATATCCAGATTTGGTAAATAAGGCTTTCTGTAATAATGTAGGCAATAATACACCAGAAACAGTGGTTTTTACATGATTCCAACAGCGCTTTTTCTTTTGACACTGTTAACAGTCAGATACTATATATATATATATATATACACATATATATATATATATTTATAGCTAGACATTTTAAAAACCAAGAACAAAATTTTGTCTAAGTGTTCAACTCAAACCAGAAATTACCTTTGCTGCTTGTTGGTCAGACAAATGTTTGTTGGGAAAATATGTGACATTTAATCAGTAAGTCAGCTAATCGACTTACTAAAATCTCAGAACTTTCTTGAGTCCAATAGCATATTCTGTTCCTGTAAACTATCGTCAGTGTTGTCAAAAACAAGGGGAGGTAGTAAAAAACTCAGCCAGGGCAGAGTTTAGCCTGTCATAGGTCCTGGCACTTTTCTTTTAGAAGCTGCACCTAGCATCACATCCCTCATTAAATATCTTTTTTTTTTTTTGGCTGTAAAATTTTTTGGAAAGTTTTTTTTCATATTCTGGAGTACATCATTCGATACTTTCTTTGTGGTTTAAACTATTACTTTTGTAAGTAACTCATCAGAATTGAGTTCAGCTATGTTGGGTTGGCTGTACTTAGTTTTTCCGGCTTCTTTGTGTAATTTGTCAATAATATATATTTATTTTTAAGTTTGAAACATTGTCATTGGCCCTTGATATTCTTATATCTACAGCTCCAGATGCATCACTGGCCCCCGCCTTCAGGCCATAGATATTTCTGCAGGCACTGTGTCTCCCGAGAGACGTGGGGTATGATTTTTCAACCTTTGCTAATTTGGCCAGAACTGAAGCTATATTCAGTACAGTGACTTGGTCATCAAACTTGATAAAAATAAAGTGTAGATGCAGGTTGATAATCTCTTATTGACAACCCTTGGGCCAGACATGTTTTAGGATTCAGGAGTCTGGGGGATACTAGAATGATTACGCAGCGTGTATACTGTATATTACGTGGCGCTCCCAGCAGGACCTGGAGCTTCCTCCCGTAATCAAACGTTTTGATATTTCTATAGTGAAAAATATCAATATTCACACTAAGTGAAAATACAAATTAAAAATAATAGTTTGCTAAACCTGAGTCCTGACCATGTTCTGCTGCCAAAGGAGCTTGTTTCCAACTTGGTTTTCAGAACTGGGGGAAATTTACAATTGCAGGTAAGAGATTGTGGAGTTATTGTACCCTTTAAAAAAATGAGTTCTATTCTAAGTGTTTTGCCTAAAATCAGTTGTCCTTGTTTTTCTAAATTCAAAGGACTGACCTTGATTTGATGGCCACGCCTCTGCCTGACTCACCATCCTGACTCCTTTTCTCTATCCTTCCCATGTCAACAGTTTTTTTCCCCGCCTTTGGTCCATTCCTGCCCGGTCCTCCACCTCGCCTTGTTCAGTGTTGGTGCTTGTCTCCTCGAGCCTTGGTCCACCCATCCTCTGAGTGGTTATATATCACAGGTGCCTGCTGGCTCTCCCAAGTTGGGACACACGGCACTCAGCAGGGGCTCTGCCACCCGACCTGTCATCTTCAGCTCAGCTCTCCTGCTCCTAATGGGTTCAAAGGAAGCTTCTTTCTAACACATTACAAAGAGATGTTCATTGACTGTAGTTCATCTCCTGGCCAGAGCTGAGTGTTGTAGAGGGTACGCGTTTTAATGCAATTGTATTATAATACTTTTGATACCTTGGGAAATTTCTTGTAATACGTTTTTTTCCACTTACCTTTATTTTACTTAAGATATCATTAATTCTGTTAGGCTCTTGCCTATATTTTGGTTCAAATTTGAATTTTCTATTTTTTTTTGATAAGTGCTACAGGAGAAGATATTCCTTCATATGATTTTGGAACTTGAATAAAGAGAATAAAGATTGTTTCATGGGCGCTGGAGATAATAACCAGTCAGGCAGTTAAAAAAATAAATAAATAAACCAGTCGTCTCAAATACTTGTTGGAATTAGGAAGGGTAAAAATTGCAAAAAAAAAAAAAAAATTGAAAATAATAATTGATTTTTATCTTGAATTCTTGGAGCTCGGACAACCATATTCCATCTGAACCCATTTTGTTACTGAAATCTATGGTTTTAGACATTGTCATGAAATTGTTATTCAGAGAGCCTGAGAACTAGAGATATAAATCACATTCTGAGAAAAAGTCAAAGGGGGGAATGAAAATGTACTTGAACATTTTCCATACACCTCATCAGGAACAAGTAAACATATTTGTACAGTAAACAGTCTTCAAAATGTGCCTGCAGCCCTGTGACACAGGCAGCGTGCCAAATAACTCAAAATAGACTGCCTTAGAAGCGAAGGATTGATTGCTACTTCAGCATTCATTTATTTGGAGATCTTAGATACATATTTCCTGAAAGGAATGGAAAAACTCCCTAGCCGCCAAATAACTTTTATCCTCAATTTCTCGCAATTAGCTCCAATTTGCAAAACAAGAATGATAAGAGCAAGAGGCTGTGTGTTGGGAATCAGAATAGAAAAACAGAACAGCCCACCGTGGCAGAGTTTCTGGAAAAGCGTTTTGTGTGAAAACCCTTCAAGGTCCTTTGAAGCAAGTGCTGGAAAACAGAGTGACCGGAAAGGTGACTTCCAGGAGAGCGGCTTTGTTTCCAGTTGGGAAACCGAAATGACTTCCACATTTAAGGCGATCCAATTGATTTATTTCATATTATTTACAGAGATAAGGGGGATGTAGGAAGGCACCCCCCACAAGTCAATCTACCAGGAGGATGGGTAGGATAGAAAGACCAGTAGTTCTTAAAACCAGAACGGGGTGTGTTCTCAAACTGACTCCTCAAATAGGGAGAAAGAGAACTGGAAAGCAGTGGCGAGGAGACAGAAGCCCAGGACCACCCACCTTTCCCTCTTCCTCCCTGGATCAGAAGATGGCCTGCACGCTTGCCTCGGTCTCAGAAGCCTGGGTGGGAGTTGGGGGCATCAGAGGATGCTGCCTTGATGGGCGACACTAGGAGAGGTGGCCAAGTGCCAGGGCGTAGGAAAGGCACTGGGTGTGAGACATGCAGTTGAGGCCGAGTGCACAGGACTGGTCTTCTCTTCCAGGCCGCTAGGGAGACATCTCCCCATCCCTCTCGCTTCTCCCCACCCCCACGGCACCAGAGGGGCTGTTGGCACCTCAAGAAGGAAGTGAGAACATGCTGCCCTTCCTCGGGCGGAGAGGGGGCCAGCCCCTGCCCTGAGAGTGGGCAGAGGAGCGGAGATGACAGTCTTAAAGCGGACTGACCAGTAGACTGGTGGTCTTGAAATCTCTTTCTTGAAGTATGCCGTAAATACAGATAAGTGCACAAACCCCAAAGCGGACAGCTGGGTGAGTTTTCACCATGGGGTGCCAGCTCCCCAGAGCAAGAAACTGCCCGTTACCAGCATGACCCTCACCCCACCCACCTCCAGTCAGTCCCTGCCCCTTCTCATGGTACTTCTGACTCCTAACGCCCGAAGTGAGTCGGGCCCTTTTGTGCTTTATGGAGATAGAGTCGTGCAGCACATCCTCTTCTGTGTAGGGCCGCCTTCATCAGCGTGATGTCTGAGAGATCTGTCCAGGCCGTGTGTACGGATGGCGTGGGTCTTAGGGGGCTGAGGGGTAACAGAAAGTTACTAGAAACAGGAGGAAATCATGGTTAAGGTGCCTGCTTCCCAGCAGGAAAGGGGACACCGCGGCCCGCTTGGAGGCAAGTTTTAGAAATAATAAAGCCATTTCACGTTGCTGTTCTAAGTTAATAATCGCAAAAGTTGCCATTTAAATCCTGGTTTGAAGCAAATACTTAGAGTGCCTTCAGGTGACTCGGTTGACTGGCTAGTGTTAAAACAAAAGAATAACAAAGCCACAGCTGTGGGTTTGCTTCTTCGGTTGGTCAGGGCGCTGAGTTGCCATCCATGGGGGAAGACCGTCCTTCCAAACTCGGTGCTTGTTATCCCTCTCCAAGCCTGGTGAGGCGAGAGGGCGACGCGTCTGACGCACACTTCGTATTGAACGGGATGGAGATGTAGTCGAAGAAAACCAAGGCTGACCACTGAGGATTCTATGCGTAGTTATCTCATTATTCCTAGCTTATGCAAATGATCAATGTCCAAAGAGGTTGAAAAATCCTCCACTCATCAGCTTTTAACTGACTCAGGAACAAGTGGACATACAAACGCAATATATTTTCAGGTTAAAATTGTTGTCTGTTTTTCTTACTAGAAAAAGCATTCTACCTATCAGAAGTATGCAATTCACCAGTGATTAGATAGATAGATAGATTGATTGATTGATAGATTAATAGATGGATAGATATAGGTAGATATAGATAGATAGATAGACACTTTTTATTTTGGAACTAAAGTGGTACAAAGAATTCCCACTTCTCTTTGCCCAGACTCCATTCATGTTTATCCAGCTGTCCGGTTAACATCCTTGATAGCAAAAGGATCCAATCCGGGCGCATGTTGCCTTTAGATGTTGTGTCTCGTCAGCCTCCTTCAACCTGGTTACAGGGCGATTAGTTTTGAGAACATCCCTCAGTTTGAGTTGGTTTGAGGTGTCCTCACGATTAGATTCAGGCTATGCATTTTGAGCAGGAATATTCCAAGCAACGCTGTGTTCTGTTCACTGCGTTCCCTCCAGTAGTGTGTGACGTGGCTCATTGTGTTCCAACAGGTGGCACACTGTGCCAATTGGTTCCATCGCTTCTGAGGTTCATTTTGATCCCCGGGGTAAGGTGGTGCCTACCATTTTGTTCCACTGTGCAATTACCCCTGTTCCCTTGATAACTATGTAATTATTTTGTGGGGAGATAATTTGAGGCCGATTCTATTATTTCTCCTATGTGTCTAAAGTTGGTGTTCTACTATGAGGAAGAGCTTTCTCTTCTCCCTGTTTATATACTCATTTGTATCAGTGAGGCCTTATAGATTCCTGTTTTATTTGCTAGGGTATAATCATGATTTATTTTCATGCTCAAATCGTCCCGTATTTGGCCAGTGGAAGCCCCTTCAAGGCAGCTTCTGTACTTTTTGACATTTCCCATCGTTCATTGAGCACTTCCTTGCTTTCTGGCAAGATGTTTGCGGCCCATCTTACATTTTTCCTGGCATTTCAGCCTTGGAACCAGCCATTTCTCCAAGCAGCCCTGGTTTAGGTTTTCTCAGTATACAGTGCTATTCTATCTATCTAGATATATCTATATATCTGTCTATAGGTAGAGATATATAGATATATCTGTAGAGAGAGAACCAGATGGGTCACCAGATCCCACCTTCAGCCCATAGATATTTCTGTAGGCACCATCTTTCCATATACACACATATATTGAAAACCACATTTTCATACCAATTGCTCTAATTGTTCCAATTTCAATCCAACCCTGTAGAGTGCATTCTAGCTTTCTCCTTTTTCAAAACCCAGAGGGTTAGAGAAGATAAAAATTGAGTTTCAATGTAAGAAGAGGTTTTATGGAAATGTTTAGAGCCCTGGTTCTCATCCATTGGAAAATTTCAGTCTCTCCTTGAGGACACACTACTTCAAGTTCACATAATTCCATATTTGTTGGGATTGTTTTTGTCAAGGTCGTAGGTATGGGAAAGCCTGAATTCTTAGCACCATCCGGATCACCTAGAAAAAGGTGATAAGATGGGCCTTTTGTGTTAAACCCAGACTGTATGACGTGCTCGTCAATGTATGAAGAGCACAGTTATAATTTGAAGAATGCCCCAATTTTGCAAACCAGTGTAGGTTTTCTTCCAAAACAAATGATTGCCCTTCAGCATGTTTAATAGAAGCTTACTTCTCAAATGCACACTTAAGCTTGTTAGTCTTGTTTCCTGACAAGCAATTACAAGAAAAATACATTTGTAAGGCAGTTCTAAGGCTGTTCCTTAGAGCGCTACCCTACCATGTGTGCTTATTAATCATAACTTTTCTTGAGCACCTAACATCATCGATATACTTTATTGGCCTACTTAGAGACCAAAGAACCTGCTAAGTACTAGATTACTATTCCCCCACTTTACAGATCAGGCAATTGAGGTTCAAATGATTTCAGTAACTTGCCCATTTTGGCAGAGATAGTGGTTGAGGCAGGACTGGCCCCGTGCTTAGCCAGCACGTTCAAACTGCCCACCAAAAACTCTTGGAGGATTATGTCATCTGAAAAACAACATTCTGCATTATGATAACAGATCGGCTTCATTACCAAAATCAAAGAATTATCTAGGGGATTTCGAACCAAACCATTTTCCCTGACCCCTTAGGGTCTCCTTCCTGGCATATAGGATGTCTTAGGGTAGGGGTGAAGGGGGAGAGGCAGGGGAAAGAAGAAAGTGGGGAAGTTCATGGACCAGCTTTGCCCTTCATTTTGCCTATTCAGAGTTATCGGATTCAATCACTGGGCAGTATTTATTTGAACGGAATGTATTCCTTATGAAAACTGCCCCCCAAAGCCAGAGAGATGATCCGTGCTCCCTCTCCACGCCCATGGACTGTATCCTCAGCGGCTGGTCACCCTGAGAGTGGCTGACCGGAGAACCTGAGGCGTGGCGCCAGCTCCCGTCCCCTTCCGCCAGACCTCCTCTCACAGTGGGTGGGCACATGAACAAGCAGGAGGGAGAAGACTCCTGACCTTGACTCTGAGCTTGATGTGTGTTTCAGATTGCTGGGCCGATCGGTCTCCACTTCATGAAGCGGCAGCTCAGGGACGCCTACTGGCCCTGAAAACTTTGATTGCACAGGTGAGTAAACGAAAGACTTGATCCTTGGTGCTTGTGCTATAATCAAGCGTCATTCTTGATCAGCTTTGACTGCAGCAGGGGTCTTGCTGGCCCCATCTGGGTCCCAGCACAGCCATTCTACGCGGATGCATCCTCTCCCAACTCACTATTTGTTCCTCGTGCCTCTCCCTCCTTGGGGAGCTGGCTGGTTTTCTGCCCAATTCCAACCTTCCCCTTCTGGGTTTCCCTTTGCTTCATAAAAAGTTTCCCTATGAGGCTGACGGGGGATGCCCTCAAACCTGTGTTGCACTAACTCACCTTGCTCTCTCCCAGTGTGCCTCAGTAACAGCAGCCCTGAAGTTGCATAAGTCAGCTATTGCTCTGTAATAAATTACCTTGAAACACAGTGGCTGAAGACAACAAACACTTAGATTCTCATGGTTTCTGTAGGCCAAGGAGCAGCTTAGCTGGGTGGTTCTGGCTCCGAGTCTCTTGCAGGCTGCAAAGTATCAGCCAGGGCTGCAGTCATCCTACAGCTTGAGCGGGGGAAGGATCTGCTTCTAATCTCATTCATGAGGTTGTTGGCCATTTTCAGACAGCATGAGAAAGGGCCTAAGAAGGAAGTCTCAGTACCTAACCTGCCTCCAAAGTGACATCTGATTGCTTCTGCCCTATTCTATGAATTAGATGGGAGTCAGTAAATCCCGCCCATACCCAAGGGGAGGGGATTACACCAATGAGCCAATACCAGGAGTCCGGAGCCATCTTGATCACTGGGAACCATCTTAGAGGCTGCCTACCCTGATGATCCGCTGTTCCAAAAGCAAACATGGAAATAGGTTGACAAATGGGTAAATCTTACTCCTTTGGGAAGATTTCTTCAAGTCTTAGTTATTAAAGCTAATTTATTTTTACTTATGACTGTATCCCTAGCACCATGAATAACGACTAGAGGCCTAGTAAATATTTGTGAGGTGAATGAAAGTGTACACAGTCCATTTACTTTGTTTTAGAGTCTACGTGTGTACAGAGGAGGTAAGTCATTAGATCTTTTTTCCACATCCTAGCTACCACCAAACCTGGCTTCCTTATTTTAAATTTAAACAGCTGGACACACTGCTCTTTTTCTCTGTGTGTGTGTATGTGTGTGCCTCTTCTTTCTTTCTCCTTTATGAGTTGTGTTACTTCTTAGAAAAGTAGAGGCAAAAGGAAAACAGTACTGCCAGTAATAATCAAATGGACTTTGCACTTGATTTTATCACTTGCTTATTTATTTGTAAGCACTTAAAATTTTATTTGGTTTGATTTTTTTCCTTCCAGTTTTATTGAGATATAATTGGCCTACGGCACTGTATAAGTTTAAGGTGTACAGCATAGTGATTTGACTTACATACATCATGGAAGGATTATCACAATAAGCTTAGTGACCACCTATTGTCTCGTATATATATAACAGTAAAGAAATCGAAAAAAGTTTTTTCCTTGTGATTAGAACTCTCAGGATTTACTCTCTTAACTTTCATATATAACATACAGCCGTGTTAATTATATCTATCATGCTGTATCATGCTGTATTACATCCCTAATATCGTCTACTGGAAGTTTGTACCTTTTGACTCCCTCCATCCAATTCCTTCTCCCCACTGCCCACCCCCCCCCTCCCCCGACCTCTGGTAACCACAAATCTGATCTCTTTTTCTATGAGTTTGCTTCTGAAGTATAATTGACCTACAACACTATGTTGGTTCCTGTTATACAACATAGTGATTCGATATTTCTATACATTTCAAAATAATCACCATGATAGGTCTAGTTACTATCTGTCACCAAAGAGATTACATAGTTATTGACTATATTCCCCACACTGTATATTTCATGCCCGCGACTCATTTGTTTTGCAACCGAAAGTTTGTACCTCTTAATCTCCCTCATCTATTTCCCTCCTCCTCCTCCTCTGTCTTTAAGCACTTAAACTGTTATTTGATTTGATTATTTTTAATATGTGACATATTCACATAGTCTCCAAATTAAAATGACAGAAAAAGGTACACAGTGAAAAGTCTTGCGTTCAGCTCCTTCTTCTTGGTCCCCGACCTCAATACTTTTATTAGTATTTTAAATTTTTAATTTTAGAATACTTTTAAAGAAGAGTTGCAAAGACAGTACACAGAGTTCCAGCATACCCTTCACCCAACTTCCCCTCGTGTTAATATCATACATAACCGTGGTACTTTAGTCAAAAATAAGAAATTAACATTGGTACAACACCATTAACTAAACTACAGACTACTGAGACGACACCAATCTTCCCACTAGGGTCCTTTTTCTCTTCCAGGATCCAGTCCAGGATATCACATTGCTTTTAGCACTTCTTTATTTTTAACTGTATTTTATAAGCATGTTGGTTTCTATAGTGTCCTTCAACGTGTAAAGTACATTCTTCATGGAGAATTCTTCAGCCTTTTCTTAGTACATTCCCACTTTTTTACCCTTACACACTGGTAAAAAATGGATTATTCTACTTTATTTTCTACTCTATTTTACGTGTAGACAGTGTGGTGTGCTGTGAGCAAAACATTAAACCAAGGGCCGGGAGCTTCTGACGATCACGCTGGCTGTCACCGACAGCAGGGGAACCTCAAATCTTAATAATTGGAACTCTCTGCTCTTCCATGTTCTCACCCACAATGACAGTGAGTCACTCTAGCTGATCTTTCAGGCGTGTCCAGCATTACATTTGTACAATTCCAGGGGTTCTTGAGAGTTTGCATGGGATCAATGTTTTTTTTTTTAGCACACTGCTGCCACCTTGTGGACTTTTTTTTTTTGGCCACGCCGCGGGGCTTGCAGGATCTTAGTTCCCGGACCAGGGATTGAACCCCGGGCCCTCGGCAGTGAAAGCGCCAAGTCCGAACCACTGGACCGCCAGGGAATTCCTTGTGGACTATTTTTTTAAATGCTCTTATTTTTTCTTTATTTTCTTAAAATGAAATTATATATGGGAAAAGGAAAAGAAACCTCCTTGTATTAGATATCCAATTGTAAATATACGGCACGGCTCTGGAGTAATGACGTCATATTCAGGACATAAACATGGACAGGACCAAGGAGGCACAGACAGGCCCTAAGATGCCGATGGGACTGGCAATAGTGGGCAGTCCCAGCTGCTGGCCACAGGAGGGATGCAGCCAGCACCATGGAGGTCTGGTGGGAGGGGTCGGGAACTTAGGTTGGGGTTTGGGGTCCAGGGTCTTGCACTAGGTTTTGGAGCGTTTCAGCTGGTCAGTTACGAGGCAGAGAATCAAAAGCAGAGCTCGGCTGGGTCCTGGCAGAACCTAAATCCTTTCACAGATAGAAAGTGGTGATCATGGGGGCAAGCGGTAAGGGCCAAGTTGTAGAGTCAGGGCATGCAGTTGGCCGGCAGCTAGGCTGAGCCCGGCATCTGTCAAATGGACTCCAAGGTGAGGAACGTGCAGCACGGCACGACGGGGAGGGCAAGTGTGGTAGGACTGGGCGGAGACGCTCGGATCTGGGGAAGAAGAGGAGCGTTAGGAGGAGCCCCCGGCTCCAGACCCTGGTCCTGCGGAGAGCTCGGCAGGCGGCGGAGGTCTGGCAGTCAGCATCACGGCTACTCAGGCACAGGAACCCTAGGAGCACCATCTATTTTACTTTCTACTCTTGAGCCTGGGCGTCATCCTTCTGTGCCACATGCACTTCTAACACCCCCAACCCTGGACTCTGTCACCCGCTCCCCATACCCACTGCTGTTCACACCTATATCAGCCTGTGCCTGACTCATCGCCGTGTCTTCATGACGCTCCTTTCTCCAGTGTCACATCCCCACCTCTCCGAGCAGCCCTCCATGGTGCTACCAGTGTGCTTTTCCGAAAACGTCCTATGTATTAGCTCCAGACCTTCTACGGACTAACAGACTTGAAAGGCGCCTCATTCCCTATAACACATGCACCCCACCTCCACCCCCGTTCGGAAACCAAGGCCTTTCACGATCTGGCTCTAGCTTACCGTCCCCTTTCATCTTCCCCCTCCCCCCACTTCCCCTTTTTTCCTCCGCCTCTGTCAAGTGTGGGCTCTTTCGGATCCAGAGATATAGCAACTATCCACCTACGCGCCCTGCCTCGCCCTCCTCTGCGTCCCACATTTGCATATCCTGTTCCCTCCTCTGCGTCCCATATTTGCATATCCTGTTCCCTCCTCTGCGTCCTACATTTGCATAATCTGTTCCCTCCTCTGCGTCCCACATTTGCATATCCTGTTCCCTCCTCTGCGTCCCATATTTGCATATCCTGTTCCCCCTTAAGGGAATGCCTTTTTTTTTTTTTTGCCTTCCTAGTTTGAAATTTTTTATGCTTCAAGCCGTAGCTAAATACTACCTCATTTGCAAAGTTTTCTCTTACTCCCCAAGGCAGATTCAAGGATACCCTATGTCCCCAATTAAAATGTGAACATGCTTCCAGTATGGCAGTATTCTGGCTGGGTTCCTCCCCACTGTACCCCACCCCACTTCCCGCCACCATTTCTGTCTCCCCACTAAACTCTTAGAGGAGAGAGACCCGTGTCATAAGCTTTGAAGCCCCAGGTGCTGGCACATCGCCTGGCCCAGGATCCTGAACGAGCTTTTGCTGAATCAATGAATCCGAGGCTCCCAGCTCTGTTTGGATTCCCCTAGTCATGGCCTCTACTCGTCTCTAGGTGGTACCCGCAGGCCGCGAACACTTCACAAACACGTCCGACAACCTTGCCGTTTATTCTTATTGCTGATGCAGCCTTTAATCCACTTCTCTCCAAATCGTAGGGCGTCAATGTGAACCTGGTAACAATTAACCGGGTCTCTTCTCTCCACGAGGCGTGCCTGGGAGGCCACGTGGCCTGCGCTAAGGCCCTATTGGAGAACGGCGCCCACGTGAGTACCATCCCCGCCCGCGGGTCTGGCTGCCCAGGTGCAACCGCTAACATCTAAAGACCCATCAACTTCCAGAACCGCTACCTGCGGTGGGGTGCGCAGGCCTGGCCCCATCGGCGCCCATATTCTTGGATGGTCGGGAAGATACTGCTGGTTACCCCTCTCTTCAGCCTCTATATCCTTGTGCCAACGTTCAGATAAGGTAATTTACGGAATTCGTTCAGAACTGTGATACTAACTTGAAAAAAAAAACAGCTTGAGCTAAAGTAATTTGAAAACTGATCTTGGAAAATTTATTTTAAAACATTTAAAAGAACACATTTAAAAAGAACAACAGGGGACTTCCCTGGTGGACCAGTGGTTAGGACTCCGTGCTTCCACTGAAGGGGGCACGGGTTCCATCCCTGGGCGGGGAAGGTCCTGCACGCTGTGCAGCACCGGCCAAAAAAATTTAATTAAATTTAAAAAAATATGAAAAAAAATAAAAAGAACAGCAATCAAAAACCACTCTTAATTCAACACGCTACACCCACAACGATTTTCGTTGAGCAAAATTATCAAACTAAATGAGCTTGTAATAAATAATACATTGGAAAAACACTACACAATGAACTTTATCTTATTTTTAAATTCTCTCCTTTTCAAGGAGTGACTGAGCTGCTGTATGTAGTACAGATATCAGCATAGAATTCTGAAATTAATACTTCTGAAAACCTCAAGGACTTTTATTTAGTCACCAGATATTGTTTTGATGTTACTTTCGTTTTTGAACTCAGTCCTTGTATTCTTTGTTTCATGAGCTGTAATGTTTTTAAGTGCCTGACGAAGATTTTTCTTTGCATTTTATATGGAAGTTGGGTTTCTATGTGTAGAACTGAATATAAAAGTCTTCCTTGGGCAAAGCGATTTTCCCGATGCCATAGCGGTCACGTATTTTCATTAGGTAGTGCTTCTTTGAGGGCAAAGTTTGGTGGTGGCCATTTCCTTTGAAGCTAGGTGACTGGAGTCACAGGTGGGAAACAGAGGAGCCTCTGGGAGGTTCTGCGGGGGACAAAGAGTACAACGTGGTCCCTTGTCTTTGGCAATCTTATGAGGGAACAGTCACTAAATATAATACTATTTAACATTCAAATTAGAGTGAGAGAAGGAATAAGAGAAAGTTGATCAATCAGTAGAAAATTCCTCAAAACTGGCAGTCCCGTGGGTGCCTCAAACTCAGTACATCTGAAACTGTGCTTATCATGTTCTTCCCTCTGGGAGGGGCTCCTCTCTTGGATTCCCAGCCTCAGAGACCAGGTGAAACATATTCCTGGTTTCCCCAGCCCCAAGCCTGGAATCATCCCGTTTCTTCCGTCTCCCCATCTAATCAATCACAACATCCTAGAAATCCTTAGAGTTTATGAATTTACACATATCTGTCCCTGCCCGTCTCTGCCATCTTAGCATCTCATCTTTAACTTTCCAATTGAATGGGGGCCATCCTGGCATCGTGGGGAAAGATCTTGTTTCTGAAACAAGAAAATTTAACATCCTGATAATCACAGGCGTATGTCCTTAGTTGTTGAGGCAGAATGGCTTGACATCAAACCTTCGTTGTCCTACGTTCAATCCTGCCGGAGCCTCCCCACCAGAATGCCTTGGTTCCAGGATGTTCTTTTCAATCTGTTGCTAATACTCAAAGATGCCTCCCAGCTGTGCTGGTTCTCACCTGCCCCTCAGATCCCTAGAAGGCACTGAGGGTGGTTGGAGACACCATGTTGATGTCTATTTCCTTTGTGTATTTCACCCGGTCATGATCTCTTTAGGATTCCCTTTTGGCATACGCAGTTTCTGCGGATGGTAGTAGACCAGAAAGGAAATCTGTGGCTAGATGGTTTCTCCAATACTTTTTGCTCCTGACATGTTTGTTCATGATTGGGACGGGGAGTCGGCTCCGTATGAATGGAAAATGGAGATCATGGAGATAATTGTTGCAAATGTCTCTTGAATGCTTACTGGGCACCAGGCAACGTGCTAGGTGTTTACCAGATAGTAACTCACCTCATCCGCCCGATGACCTCCTGAGGTCGATTCTTTTATGGTCCTCATTTTACAGATAAGGAAACCCAGGCACAGAAAGTTAGTATCCCAACCGGATCTCTGAGCACGTAAAGGAGAGAGAGCTGGGATTTGAACGCAAGCTAATTGTTCCAGAGACCATGTTCTGGTGGCTCCTAGGAAGCTCTAGAATACCCCTGAGTACATCTTAAAAACTGCCCCATTGGCCCCATTTGGCTACAGTTGATATTTATAGGTGAGAGTTGATAGGCTACTGGTACCTAAAAAAAACCCCCACAATACTGTAAGGATGTGGAGTTCCCTCGTTCATTCACCGGCATGGGAAGTTTCTCCAGGCAGATACATAGGAATGCACACTTGGAGATGGTGAGAAGGAAATAGCAAACCCTCTGGTTCTCTCTTTGCCCGTCGTTAGGTCAATGGGGTGACAGTTCACGGAGCCACGCCCCTCTTCAGTGCTTGCTGCAGTGGCAGCGCTGCGTGCGTCAACGTGCTGCTGGAGTTTGGAGCCAAGGCCCAGCTCGAGGTGCACCTGGCTTCACCCATCCACGAGGCAGTGAAGAGAGGTAAACGAGGCATCACGTCGCACACAGAACATTGGTGGGCTCCCTCCAATCTGCATGAATCAGTCATAGAGTGTTTACTTTGCAAGGACCGCCCAAATCTTCTTCACCAGTAGACTAGGTGTGGCTTAGAAATCCCACAGCAGTAACTTGAATATACCTAAATCTTTAGGAAGTACCACTGGGGCATGACACAGCTCTTCTTAGAACCAGGGAATGGCTGTCTGCCTCAGATGTCCTCTTTCCTGGCCTCAGTCTCCCAACAGGCCTTGCTTGAGGCTCCTTGCTGGTGTTTGGGCGGCAGCTGGTGGAGTCAGGAGTGCAGGGGTAACTTCCACGAGCTGTACTGTGATTACGTCTCTGTCCTTACTAGAAAAGAACAGTTCATGCCCCAAAGCCCATAAAACATCAACCACGACCATAAAACAAGTGATGAAGGTGTCTGAAAGCCCAGACCGATAGTGTCTCTAATGGAGGCTTAAAGGTAACTGTCCACAACAAGCAATATACTCTAGATGAGCTGATAGCTCTCAAGGTCATTAGTTACTGAAAAAAAGTTGCAACTGTAAAAACCGTGGCATTGGAAACCTTGAGGTGGATTCTAGATTTCTGTGTTCTCAGTTGCTTTTGAAATGATGGAAAAGAGTAAAATTAAGGAATTTTAAAACTGTATGCATAGACTAGACATGAACAAGAAGAGCCATTGAAAGGCCAACGCCATTTGTCAAAGGTCACACCCAAAGAGCAACATTTCTGTGTTACCCAGCGGTGGACTTATTCTCTTATATTGAGATCAGAAATACAGTGGAGGGAGTTCCCTGGTGGCCTGGTGGTTAGGATTCTGGGCTTTCACTGCTGTGGCCCAGGTTCAATCCCTGGTCAGGGAACTGAGATCCTGCAAGCTGCATAGCACGGCCAAAATAAAAAAAAAAAATTTTTTTAATTAAAAAAAAGAAATACCGTGGAGAAGTTAGAACACTGTAGAACAGTGATCTTCGCTGGTATAATGAGAATTAAAGTCTTTATTTCAAAAGGCAATAGTGAAAGATTTGTTCCAGGTTGTTAAACATGTCACTTGGTAATTTTTTTTTTTTTTGCAGTGGATTACTATAAATGATACAAACCCCCAAATCTCAATGTATCTATGGTTTTGATGTCCTATACATATTTAACAAACATTTATTAATTAATAATTGATGCTGATTATTTCCCAAACTTCAAGTAAGTCCTTTAAGTTGTAGGGAAATAGTCTACTTTGGAAATGGTATAAAAGCGTTTAAAATTTTTAAAATTTTGATTTGAAGTAAAAATCTATTATCTGTATTTCCATCCAAACGCTTAAAAATGGATGAACGTTGGTAGTGGTTTGAATTAAGTAATTCTGCAGTGCTTGGATGGTTATATATGGAGTGTTTGGTATCTGTATACCTCCAGTATATACATGCTTATCATAAACAGATGAATTCGTGTGTCTCTACATATTTTTTTCTGTATCATAAAAACATGTGAGGGACCAATGTCCACAGAGTGGAAGGATGAATAGCAAATTCATTATTTTAGATACTATTATATTAGTGCCAATCATTTGACTTTTATATATTCATTTTTTAAAAACTTCCTGAGAACACTTAAATTTAACTCAAGCTAGGCTCAGTTTCTTCTGGAAAAAAAAAAAAAGGGACAGGAATTATGTTTTTAAATGTTTATTAGATACACTGAATTTACCAAGCAGTTTTAGGTCCTGATTAGATATTATTTCTGGATTCTTACAGCTTTAAACCTCTAGGAACAAGCGGGGTCAGTCTGAGTCAATACTTAGACAGATTAATGCTATAATTGAGGTATAAAATTTACTTATGTGAACAATAGTAAAATAGTTGGAGTTCACGGAAGCCTTATTTGTAGATTTTAATGCATAATTATGCTTAATTCAGAATTTGTGATGAATCAAGCAGGCTTGAGATGAAGCTTATTTTGGTGTCATCTCTAAAGAAAAGGTTGGTTAAGCTGATCAGTGATGATAAGATTTTGTTTTTTTTAGGAAACATTTAAACCTTCAAAAAAGAACCAACTCTTTATAAAACTCCCATCAATACCTCAGAAGCATTTGCTCCCAAACAAATCATTCATATGCTGCAAATTAATCATGTCTGTCTCTTCACTGGGTGAACTCTCCAAGGAGAATGCTTACTTATCTAGTTCTTGTTGGCCACTAAACTTGAGAGTGCAGTTAAATAGATTCTATACTTGAGGCTTTTTATTAATTCTCACAGGAGTCTTACAAGTTGACCAAAATAAGGAGGTGCATGGTGTGACCATCCACCCAATCTTACATGCATGGGCGAGGAAGAGAAGGAGAGATTTGTAATGGAGGTGGATGGATCAGGGCTGGGCCTTGGATTTGAGCACTGGCTTTTCAGGGTAATAATAGCATGAGTCATTTATCCCCCTGGGTCTTGTAGCCTCTGCCTGTAATCCGGTGACTTATTATAGAGAGTGATTTCAGCTGTGTTCCTTGGAACCCTTAGTTTGGTTGGAGGTACCTCAAGGCTGCAGGGAAGAATTTCAGTGGGGCGGGGGGCGGTGCATGGGCATGCTCTTCTTTCTAATCTTTTTATTTTGGAGATTTCTAAGATTTCCCCCACCTCCCAAATTTTTTTCTGCTGAAAAAAAAATCTAGGTTGTTTCTAAAGCCCATTCCAGATAAGCAATCTTATAATTCTGTGAATAGTTAATATTTCCCTTACTTGAGTGAGGTTATCTTGTGTTCCACCAGGTAATAGAGAATGCATGGAGATTCTGCTGGCAAATAACGTTAACATTGACCAGGAAGTGCCTCACCTTGGAACTCCCCTGTATGTGGCTTGCACCTATCAGAGGCTAGACTGTGTGAAGAAGCTTCTAGAATTAGGTAACTTCCAGAAGTCTTTTCATGAGAAGAACCAGTTAACCTCGTTGGTTTTCCGTGGCTTCAGAGGCGAAGTTCTTGTCAGGCTGGACAAAATTCTGACAGCATTTGATATCTAAATGGTTAAAACAACTTCAGAGATGAGTGTCTGTAGTTCTCAGTTCTGCTTCTTTTGATATTGGCTCCATTTACCTGGTATGGTTCTCCTTGGTGGTCTGAAGAGGAGAGCAAGAGTCTCTTTCCCATAAATCCTCGGGGAAAACAACCAATTGTATTTCACTGGCTCCTTTTAAGTCACATGCCCATTTCTGAACCAATCATGGTGGCCAAGGGAATACAATACGCAGATTGGCTTAGGCCTAGATTTCAGTCTACACTGCAGTTGTTGGGCTTCACTGGAAACACATGAGCTGGGAATCACGGGAGATGGTTCCCCAGAGGGAAATCTAGGTGTGGTTACCAGGAAGATGCTGGCTAGTAAAAAACAGCAGACATCTGTCATAGAGTACTTTAGATTAACCCTGCTAAATTAGTTTTTTAATTCTCAAAGGCATATACAGAAACTGAGAGTCCAGGGAAAAGTAAAAGGTCTTGAAACTATTATTTGGTTAAAGATTCCCCAAACTTAGCCACTGACATAAAGGTCGAGATTGTATTAAGAACCTTTAAATAAGAATTTTTGTCTCTAAGATTTTTTTTTCTTTTTTTATCCCCTATCATTTACCACTCCCTCTAGGAATTCAGAAAACTTTTTTTTCGAGCCCAGAATAATGTAAATACCAAATAAACCTAGCTGTGTCCTTTGCCAAAAAACAAACTAACTCTCTGTAAAAGGAGCTGCAAAGATTTAATTTTGTCTGTCACACAGTTCCTGTGGGAAGGCAAGTAAAGCATTTAAAATGACTAAAAATATCTTTATTAGGTACTTTTCTCATCAGAGTATTTGGAAACAGTAGGCATTGCTGAGGGTCTGAGCTTCAGTCATACATTTTCAAAGATTTGTCAGCTACGTCGTGGCGTTTAAGATGTCTTTATCGATGGCTAGCACATTTCAGGCTCGTAGTGTTTCTCCATTAACCTTGGATGTTGAATTGTGGTCATCTGCTTTGTTAAGGAGCCAATGTTGACCACGGCCAGTGGCTGGACACCCCCCTCCATGCCGCCGCGAAGCAGAACAGTGTGGAAATCATCCACCTGCTGATAGACTATGGGGCTAACCTCAAGTGCAGAAACGCTCAGGGCAAAAGTGCGCTTGATCTGGCAGCTCCGAAAAGCGGCGTGGAGCAGGCGCTCCTGCTCCGGGAAGGTAAGGAAGGGCTGGGCGTCCGTTTCTCTTCCACAGGCACATTTGCCCTCTCTCCTTCCGGTCTCCCCTCTAGACTCTCTTACCCTTTCCTTTTCGTCTTTTTAATTGGGAGTGGCACGTGGGAGGGGGCAAGTCCTAGCATCTCAGAGATGGGATTTTGTCTGCTGGGGGTCTTCACTTATAACAAAGGGACATTTACATACCACTGGTATGTTGCTTTGTATTTGCATTAACAAGAAAATAATCAGAGAACTTTGGTGAAAGGGCTGGGCTGTCTTGTCTATCCTGGCATAAGCACGTGATTGAGCAGACCAAAACTCTGCTTCGTAATATTTGGAGGCAATTCAGGGAAAATGAAAAATACTTGAGTAGAGATGGTCGGGTGGACACAGAGTGTGTCTTTCAGAAACTGGACTAAACGGTGAAGTTGTTTGCCTGTTCTCCAGCTCAGCGAGTAGGTGGGTTTGCGCTCCACATTGTCCCACACCCGTGTCCACATGGGCTAATGCATCTCTAGATGCTAGAGGAGGGAAGGTGGCGTCTACAAGGCTTCATGTCCCAGATTCTAAAGAGAACCGTGCTGTGTCCCTACAGAAAGAGGACACTATCTGAGCCTATTCTGAGCGTTTGTATGCTCGGGAGACTATTAAAGTAATAATAATTATTCAGCTTTCCATGTGTCAGACACTGAGCTAGGTCTGAAACATAGATTCATCTCACTGAATTCTCAAAACTTTAAAGCCATGAGAACTTTATAGTAACTGGTGCTATCCCAGCTGCAAGCGGGAAAAGAGGAGCATGAAGAGATGGGCTTTCAGAAGGTTACACGGCTACTAAAAAGTAGGTCTAGGATGCTAACCAAGAAATAGGATTCCAACTTGCACTCTTTTTTTTTTTTATTATTGGAGTATACTTGACTTATAATGTCATGTTAGTTTCAGGTATACAGCACAGTGATTCAGATATATATGTGTGTGTGTATGTATATATACGTATTATGTGTGTGTATGTATATTTATTCTTTTTCAGATTCTTTTCCCTTATAGGTTATTACAAAATATTGAGTGTAGGTCCCTGTGCTGTATAGTAGGTCCTTGTAGTTTATCTGTTTTATATATAGTAGTGTGTATCTGTTAACCCCACAGTCCTAATTTATCCCTCCCTTTCTTCCCCTTTTGTAACCATAAGTTTCCAATGTGCACTCTTAATGTTTTGATGCCCCAATCCTGAATCTTCTGAAACAATTTCTAGTGAGGAAGAGTTTAATTTCACTCACCAGTTCCATTTTGTGAAAGTGCCCCCATGTCTTGTATACCTTCCAAGTGGGATGCTTGGTTCAATAGTTTTAGGAATACTCTCCAGACCAGTGCTTCTTAAGCTTCAGTGTGTATATGAATCACCTGGGGATCTCCTTAAAATGCAGATTCTGATTCAGGAGCTCTGGGGTGGGGTCCCAGACGCTGCACGGCCACCAGGCTCCCAGGTGAAACTGATGCTGCCAGTCACACTTTGAGTAAGATGGGTCTAGATTATTTCCAGTAGTCTGTGTCATTAATGATTGTTCTTTGATTTGAACCTCTACTGGAAGAATTAGGACCTTCCTTACCAGCTCCCAGTTTGGAAATATGGGACACTTAACAGCTATTAGCTGAGAATATGGTTTATAGCAGTTGTCACATTTCCTGTTTCCTTCCATCAAAGATGTTTCCAGGTCCAGGATTCATATTTCTTCTAAACAAGTTCCTCTGTCTCTGTCTTCATAAATACCGCTGCTTGCTCTAGAAGGATGAACAGCAGCTATGTCAGAGGTCACTCTGAGGAGCTTTAGTTGTGTGACAGGAGAGACAACTTTGCATTCTTGCTTCCCAAGATTTTAACGAAGGGCGGTGGTCTGCTCCTCCAGGTAGCGTTCTGTCACATGGATGCTCCTTGGCAATATCAAGCCAAGTGTCGTCCAGCTATTTATTTGCCTGTGTCGTCACCATTTCTCACGGGGTGCTAGACGCTGTGACAATAGGATTTTCTTGAAAAGGAAAACTTTGTATAGTCCAGTAATCACATAGATCTACTTGCATCGATCTTTATTGATACAGTCAGGTAAGGAAATAATGGGGCATTATTACAAATGCCCCTGTGTGACAAGGATCCCAGCCAAATGCTCAGTCAGCCTATTCAACCATATTTTGGACACTGGTTAGTTTGCTTTCCTTCGGGACTCAAAGCCTTGGTTGGGCACGATGACTCCATGAGACCCCATGAGATTGAGGTTCAGGGTATAATGGGGTCTAAGTGAGTTGGATCCTTTCTCCAGATCCTCTGCTGAGCTGGGATCCTTGCGAGAATGGAGGGCCCCGCCGAGCGTGAGTGGGGACCCAGCCAGCACCGCCGCATGGGCAGCTAGAGCCAGGAGGTCCCTGTGGCCCGACTCTCGGGCCCCAGCACATCTCCTGACACCGCCTCTGTGACCGCGCGTTTTAATTCCTCCCTCAGGCCCGCCTGCTCTTTCCCAGCTGTGCCGCCTGTGTGTCCGGAAGTGCTTGGGTCGCACCTGTCATCAGACCATCCACAAACTGTACCTGCCGGAGCCCCTGGAAAAATTCCTCCTATACCAGTAGCCCCAACTGTCCACGGGAAGATACTTGGAAATAAACAGGTTGTTGCCTGCTGTACCCAGAGTACCTAGTGTAGACACCCAACAGCTAGACTCCCTAGTGTAACACCCAACGGCTAGACTCTCAAATGAGCGAAGCTAGTTAGAGCACATCCCTGATGGGCTGGCACACGTGCGGAATGAAAACTCCTGGTTACTTTAACGTTCTCTTTAACCAAGGGGCAATGAGAAACTTTTCTGTTTTTAGCTCTTGTTGTTAAGAAACTTTAAAAAATTGTGAAGTAGGGTGAAATTAATAGGCTGTTTTTCAAGATTCATGATCTTCGATTATCTAAGGATCACCATTGTGAATAGCGTGTAGACACATATAAATCTGGGTGGATAAGATTAGGATGAATATAAGTATTCCAAGATGGGTTCCTGATTTAGTTCTTCCCTTCTTCCCCCTTTCTTTCTTTCCTGCCATGAATAAATCTCTGCTGAAATTTTGTTTTCTTGCGTTTTATTTTATATATAAAAAAGCCAAATACTATAAACCATCACAGTTAATTGAGACTTGCACTTACTGAGGTCCTGGTTGATGTTGATTACACATGGAAACGATAATATTTTGACTATATTAGGTACACTTCATTATTAAAATTAATTTCACTTCTTTTTACTTTTTAAATGTGACTACAATCCGATTTTAAATTACACATGTAGCTAGCATTATATTTCTGTTAATACTGTTCTGGACCTTTTCTGATTTTCACAACTTTGGAATATCACATAAGTTAATCTTAATTAGTTAACTATTTGGGGGATAGAGATTAAATTCTTATTTCACATCATCATCTAAAAACGAATGTTGGTTTTTGGAAAATGTTAAAACATTTTAAACGATGGTATAAAATACTGGAATAAAATGTTCGTGAATGTACATGAAGCTCTTTTCTAATCATAATATCAAAGGCAGAAACTTTAAAGGAAAATACTGATAAATTAAAATACATATGATAGAATATGCAGGAATTGGAGGCTTTCTATCTTCAAAGTGTTCTCCGGAGTGCATTTTTTGGTCCACCTGCATCTTGCTGAATGTCTGAAGTCTGTGTTAAGCCCCAGGATGTCCTAGGATGTTCAGTCTGTCTAGAATCCTGCTGTTGCATCCACTTTCTGAAACGTCGGACCGTGGATTTCATGACTCGTTTGTACGAACCTCCGAACTCTGGTAGGGGTGTGTGCGTGTGTGAATCACTCACCAGAACCGATCCTTCTGGATCCAGAATGGATGCAGAACAAGTCCAGATTCCATCAAGCTAGAATTAGACCCTCAGATGAATCATCTAGTTTATATGAGATTATATGGCTTGCTTTTGGGGGTTCTGAGCACTAATATAGATTATTTCATTTTTTTCACAGGATGTGGAATGTTTTATTCCCAAAGTGGTGTGATTTCTCACAATTTCAATCATATTTGAAGTGCTCCAGGGTAACTTCTCAGTTCATTCATTCAACACATTTTTACTCAGCATCTGTTATGTGCCAGACACGGTTTGAGGCTGCGAAAAAGACAAGGTCCTTGCCCTCGTAAAGCTTATGTGTTAGTGGAGGCAACAAGGAATAAGCATACACATGTCATCATGTCAGGAAATAAGAAGAAAAATGAAGGAGGTTAGGATAAAGAGTGATGGTGAGAGCCACTATTTTAGATAAGCTGATTAGGCAAGGTCCCTGGCTGGGTGACAGAATTTTAAAAGAACTATTCATGTGTGTATCTAACGTTTATTATTTAATTTTTACTATTAAGGTTTTAGTGACTTTTTTCAGTGTATTTTCAGTACATCATGATGGTTTTTTGTTTGTTTCTTTGCCTGATTTAATATAGCAATCCTATTACAAAAGTATTTTTTTTAATTGAACTATAATTGATTTACAGTGTTGTGTTTGTTTCTGGTGTACAGCACAGTGATCCAGTGATATATACATATGTCTATTGTTTTCCAGATTCTTTTCCATTATGGTTTATTACAGGATATTGAATATAGTTCCCTGGGCTATACAGTGGGTCCTTGTTTATTATCTATTTTATATATAGTAGTGTGTATCTGCTAATCCCAAACTCCTACTTTATCCCTCCCCCACACCCTTTCCCCTTTGGTAACCGTAAGTTTGTTTTCTGTGTCTGTGAGTCTTTTTCTGTTTCGTAAGTTCATTTGTGTCATATTTTAGATTCCACATACAAGTGATGTCATATGGTATGTGTCTTTCTCTGTCTTTCTTCACTTAGTATGATCACCTCTAGGTCCATCCATGTGGCTGCAAATGGCATTATTTCATTCTTTTTTTATGGCTGAGTAGTATTCCATTGTATATACGTACCACATCTTCTTTATCCATTCATCTGTCGATGGATATTTAAGGTTGCTTCCATGTCTTGGCTCTTGTAAATAGTGCTGCAGTGAACACTGGGTTGCATGTATCTTTTTCTTTTTTTTTTTAATAATTTTTATTATTTATTTATTTATTTTATTTTGGCTGTGTTGGGTCTTCGTTTCTGCACAAGGGCCTTCTCTAGTTGCGGCGAGCAGTGGCCACTCTTCATCGCGGTGCGCGTGCCTCTCACTGCCACGGCCTCTCTCGCCGCGGAGCACAGGCTCCAGATGCGCAGGCTCAGTAGTTGTGGCTCACGGGCCCAGCCACTCCACGGCATGTGGGACCCCCCCAGACCAGGGCCCGAACCCACGTCCCCCACATCGGCAGGCGGACCCTCAACCACTGCGCCACCAGGGAAGCCCGCATGTATCTTTTTAAATTAGAGTTTTCTCCAGATATATGCCCAGGAGTGGGATTGCTGGATCATATGGCAACTCTAGTTTTAGTTTTTTAAGGAACCTCCATACTGTTCTCCATAGTGGCTGTACCAATTTACATTCCCACCAACAGTGTTAGGACGGTTCCCTTTTCTCCACATCCTCTCCAGCATTTATTGTTCATAGACATTTTGGTGATGGCTCTTCTGACTAGTGTGAGGTGATATATCACTGTAGTTTTGATTTGCATTTCTCTAATAATTAGCTAATAATTAGCAATGTTGGGCTTCTTTTCATCTGCCTATTGGCCATCTGTATGTCTTCTTTGGAGAAATGTCTATTGAGGTCTTCTGCCCATTTTTTGATTGGGTTGTTTGTTTTTTTATTATTGAGTTGTATGAGCTGTTTGTATATTTTGGAAATTAAGCACTTGTCGGTTGCATCGTTTGCAAATATTTTCTCCCATCCTGTAGGTTGTCTTTTCGTTTTGTTTCCTTTGCTGTGCAAAAGCTTATAAGTTTGACTGGGTCTCATCTGTTTATTTTTGCTATAAAAGTATTTTTTGATTCCTGCTTTCCCCACAAAGTATGTTGTAATGATTTTCTAAGTTTCAAACCCTTTGAAACTACCCTTTAAAATGGCTGTATCATGTTTCTTAGCTATTTCCATATTGTTGGATTATTGTAGATTATTTCTAATTTCTTGCCATTTTAAATAATACTAGTGTGAACTTCATTTTTTATAAATCTTTTAAAATGTTTGAATTACTTCTTAGATGTTCAGAAGTGACATTTACTGATTAAGAAAACTATTTAAAATAATAGTATAAAATAATTTTAAATATATATATAATGAATCATTTTAAGGCAAGAGTATTTGCATAGCCAAATACCACATATTATCTGTTCATATGCCATCTGTCTCTCTATATAGACATCTAATATATCTATCTACATACCATGTGTCTGCCTGTCGTGTGTCTGTCCATCCATCATTTATCTAACTGTATCCATCATCTGCCTTGACCCATTATTTAAAAAAAATAAGCTTGCCTGTGTCACTTGAAGATGTAAACCTCAACTCTTTGAAAAGCCCATAAATTATTTAAAAGGTTGGGTACGTCATTCAACATCTCTAAGTTTTTGTTCATATTTTATTAAGGAACCATTTCTCCCAAAGTAATCCTCCTCCCTGATATTTCTAATATTGCCATGTCAAACAAACCTGAGGTTTACAGACAATACTTTTTTCAGTAACAACGCTCATTGCTGAGACAATTTTATGCGCTTAACACAAAGAGGAGAGCTGACGCTTCAGAGACATTGCCTGAGGGATGAATCCTTGTCAGGGAAGGGTGCTCTCGGGGCTGGAGGACCTCACTGGAGGATCTCACATTTCCTCCCATCACAAATCCTTGCCAGGGGCCGCTCCTGCATGGACATTTGCATGTGAAATACATCATCTCCTTCCTTTAGCAGAGTCAGTACCAGGACAAGACCCAGGTCACACTCACAATAGCAGCTTCATTTTTCAACATGAGTTTAACCTATAAAAAAAAATGTATATCAGGTTTTTATTTTCATTTATTAATTTCTTCCCCTGCCATTGTTATATCTTGAAAATCTTTCCGCTTACAGAAAAATTGCAAGAATAATACAATGAATATTTGTACATCCATCACTTCAGTTCGTCAATTGATAGGATTTTGCCACATTTGCTTATGTCTTTGTGTGTATGCACGTATGTATGTATGCATGTGTGTACACACACCTATATAATATATATGTATATAAGTAAGCCCATGTATAATGAATACCTATACACATATTTTTTTTAGTGAATCATTTGTGAGTAAACCATTGACATCGTCATTCTTCACCAGGGCTAGGATTAGGAGGAAGCGAGTGAGGCAAAAAATTTAAGGGGGCACCGAAAAATGCAGTCATTGGGAGAAAAATTTTAGTGCAATATTAAAAAATACAAATGTTAAGGGAAAAAATCTCCTGATGTCCAAAATATCAAAAATTTTGATAAAGACAGTCTGTGGTTTGTTTGTTTTAGGACCCTGCATAATTGTGCCATGAGAACAGTCTTCCCCATCAGCCCAAGGTCCTGGGACGTGGGGCTGCTGGGTTTATGAGGAATGACAATGGCTTGTGAGCGGAGTGGGCAATGTGGGCTTTATATATACTCAAGCTTTTTGACTGTAGGGCTTGTGTTAACTTTTTCTATTGGGTGCAAAACGTGTACATAGGGGCACGCATTTCTCCCCCTGCGTCAAGCTCCCGCGCGGCTCCGCACTGACCACTTCAGTGAGCATCTCCTAAGAACACAGCTTCTTCGACATAACTGTGGGTGATGCAGCGATCACACGCAGGAAATTTGACATTGATGCACTATGAGTATCCGATATACGTCTGTATTCAAATTTCCATGGTTGTGGCTTTGATGTCTTTTATGTCTTGTCCTCCCCAATCAGGATCCAGTCAAGAATCATCACATTTAATGATCAAGTGTCTTCATTCTCCTTTCATCTGGAAAGCTCCTCCACCACTTTTGTCTTTTACCCCACCCCACTGGCATTTTTGAAGAGTTCAGCCCTATTGTTATGGAGACTCTCTCTCAATTTCGATTTGCCCAGTTGTTTCCTCGAGAATACTGCATTATGCCAGATTTTTTTAAAACACACCCTTGTTTGAATCTTACTGCGCTGGTCGATGGAGTAAGAATGAGTGACAGCTTTCTAAAGTCACAACATCAGCCAGCTCAGCGTGCAGAGCCAGTTAGGCGAGCACAACTCAGGATTTTTGCAGGAAAAGCAGATCATTCCAAATGACCAGAGGAGATGTGCACCTTTAGGTTTTTAAAGGTTTTGTGCTAGAAAAATTGCCAGCTGGATTGACAAGAGGTTTCAGCTCCTGGGCCAACTTTGACTGATTGGAGGTGACTGTCAAGGCTCCCCAAGGCCTCGGGAGGAAAGTCTTATAATCCATGAATGATGTCAGCCATGGACATCTAGGGGTGGGGCAGTGGCTAGTGTTAAGTCAAGTCTGCACCTGATAAAGAAGATTATGGCCTTACTGCTGCTACAGGCCAGAATTCTTTTTTCTTACCTAACCTGGGCCAAGTTTCCTGAACATGCAGACAGACACAGAGACTGACTCAAAGCTGGTAAGATTGTTCTGCTCTTGTGGCTTTTTGTAAGCCAACCTATTTCTCTATAATCCCAGCTCATATACATGTAATTCAACTTTATCCCCATGTAGATCCTTAAAAATGCATGAACTTCCCTTGTAATGGTTTTCTAATTCCTGACTAGAACTGTTGTTAAATAGTTAAAAAAAATCAGTTCCCATTCTCCAATGTCCACAGGTGTTGATCAACATTATAAATATAATGAGAAGATAAAATGGTGATTAATTCCCTCCCAGGTACTAAGGCAACAACCTGGAAATCTTCTTTATTGTCATTTTGGGCAATCAAGTTAAATATGAATATGCAAAAACCTTATCTTCTTGGAATTTAATGAAAAGTAAATGAAGAAGCTCTACTATGAAGATTTTTCTCAGAAAGAATGGAATGGTATCTAGCTTTCCCACTGCGCCCCTCTGTTTAACTCCTTGTCAGCAGTCTACATTGGGAGTAAATTTCTCACTCTCTGCCAAATACAAGTTTCATTGTTCTTCAAATCTTTCCTGACACAGTAGTGAACAATGTATATGCTTATGGCCTTCTCAGTTAATTCTGCAAATAGAGCCAGAGGGCAGTTTGGCAGTGTTTCAATTTTAAGTGAACAGCTTAATTAATTAATAATTGTAGATTCACGTGCAGTTGCAAGAAATAATACAGAAAGATCTCCTATAGCTTTGCCCAGTTTCCCCCAATGATAACTTTGTGCAAAACTGTAGTACAGAACTTCCCTGGTGGCACAGTGGTTAAGAATCCACCTGCCAATGCAGGGGACATGGGTTCAAGCCCTGGTGCGGGAAGATCCCACATGCCACGGGGCAGCTAAGCCTGTGCGCCACAGCTACTGAGCCTGCGCTCTAGAGCCTGCGAGCCACAACTACTGAAGCCTGCATGCCTAGAGCCCGTGCTCCACAACAAGAGAAGCCATTGCAATGAGAAGCCTGTGCACTGCAACGAAGAGTAGCCCCCGCTCACCACAACTAGAGAAAGCCCACACGCAGTAATGAAGACCCAACAAGCCAAAAATAAATTAAAAAAACAAAAAAACCAAAAAAACTGTAGTACAATATCACAACCAGGCAATCGACATTGAGACCATCCATTGGTCTCATATGGGATTCTCGTTTGACTTGTACCCACTCTTGTGTGTGTCTTTAGTTCCATAGAAATGATCAAGCGTGTATGAGCACAACTTGGACCCAGCATGTCCACTCTTAGGAATCTCGCCTCCAGAAATATTTGCATATTGTCACTGAGCCAAATTTGGGTCCACTCGCCTGTGCAGTAAAGCCAATCTACTGACACCAGGTTGTGGTGAAGGAAAGTATAGCGTTTATTGCGGGGCACCAAGCAAGGAGAATGGGCAGCTCATGCTCAAATGACCCAAACTCTCCAATGGCCTTCAGGGGAGGGGTTTTAAAGGCAGTGTGAGCGAGGGCGCTGCAGGTTGCCTGATGAGCTCGTGCACAATTTTTGGATTGGTTGGCATCAAGATGAAGTTTCAAGCATCATCAACCTTCAGGTTTTGACCAGTCTAGGGTCTACATGCTTGCAGTCAGCAGTTTTCATCTGGTGCAGGTCTGCTTCCTGTAAAAACAGCTTAGGCATGTGTGTCAGACCTTTAGCTGTATCTTTTAGGGAGCTGGGAGTTCAGGGATTCTGCTGGGTAGCTGGTTTATAGTCTAAAGTGTTACCAGTTTCCCCACCCAACATTATAATATTCTTTGTTTTTACATCTTCACATTTCCCAATCATTAACTCTTGAGACAGTCTTTTGAGACTCAGGGAGGCCTGGGAGACTAAAGCAAAAGCCTTTTACTTCAAAGGACAGGGACACAGGGGCTTGTACATGGCTTGAATCCCCCCTTGTCTTTGATACCCCTCAGTCTGAGGGGAACAGGTTCAGGACAAGAAAGGGAATAAAATTTTGGACAGAGGTTAATCATAAACTTGGTGGAGGAACTCAGTTTTAGGGGGACTTGGTTTCAATATGTGCACGAAGCCATATGGAGAGATCTATGGACTGCAGTATTTTTGTAGTAGTAAAAGAAAATGGTAACATTCTGCCTCCATCATTAGGGGAATAATGAAATACTTTTGGCATGAAATATTTATGGAATGCTATGCAGTAGTAAATAAAGGGACAGAGCTATTCTGCTGAAATGGAAAGGACTCCAAGACAAGTGTAAAAAGCATATATGGTAATCCAATTACAATTATGTGGAAAATGTAAAGGAATAAATGTGTATCCACATGTGTGCATGGAAATGCATTTTAAAATATGAAGGACATTCCTCAAACTGTAAACAGTGACTACCATGTGGGTCAACTGAGGCTTCATAAATCCGAAACAGTAAGGCTGTATCTTTTTTTTTTTTTAAACGAATGATTTATTTATTTATTTATTTTTGACTGTGTTGGGTCTTCGTTTCTGTGCGAGGGCTTTCTCTAGTTGCGGTGAGCGGGGGCCACTCTTCATCGCGGTGCGCGCGCCTCTCACTATCACGGCCTCTCTTGCTGCGGAGCGCAGGCTCAGTAGTTGTGGCTCAAGGGCGTAGTTGCTCCAGGGCATGTGGGATCTTCCCAGACCAGGGCTCGAACCCGTGTCCCCTGCATTAGCAGGCAGATTCTCAACCACTGCGCCACCAGGGAAGCCCCAAGGCTGTATCTTTGGCATTAAAAATAATCTGTAATTATTTCATAGCCAGGCTATGCTTGAGAATAACTCAGAGACTTCCTGAATAGGGAAGAAAAATCCCTTTCTACCTGGAAGAGAGGAGCTGGGTGCGGGGAGGAGGGGGGGAGTGCGTGGGTGGCCATCAGCCTGAACCAGCACCAAGTGGTGCGGGGAAACGGGGTTTATCTGAAAACACACAGACAAAACCCCAAATGTTTTGTAAAGGCAAATAGGCGGAACCTTCACAAAGTAAAACTTTTTATAACTAATCATTGAAAGACAGCAGCTCGCCTCCAGCGCTCCCTGCCGCCCAGCAATCCATTTTTTTTTTTGCGATAGCAACCCTGAATTATTTTGGAGGAGCGTGAGCAAGACATTTAGTGCAACCCTGGCAGTCAGAGGAAGAAAATAGAAGTTCTTTCCAAACGTGCATTTTTGTTACATATAGAGAATTTTTCCTATAAGAAACTCCCAGAAAAATTGAAACCACATGTGCAGATGGCCAGGGCGTGCTGTGTAAGTTGCTGTGCAAGCAGTTCAGCAGGGCTGCAGCAAAACCAGCTTTCTCAGCTCCTGGGTTCTGGGGCTTGTCTCAACAACAAGAAACCCCCAAACAACAACTGGATCCCAGCAGGGGGAACAATGTTGCAGCAGACCAGTGGTTTCCTCCCCGCCCCCACACACCCCAACCCTGGGCTCTCCCAAAGTTACATACTGTGTTTCCTTCCTGATGAACCTCAAGGCTTCCTCCCTGATTGGTCTCAGTTTTGGAAAGGACGTGACATCAGCAACTTTGCAGACCTGGGGCTGGGGGGCTGCTGTGGGCTTTGGGCAGCCTCTAGCCAGTTAGGTGGAGAGAGAGAGTGTGTGTGCGTGTGTCTGTCTGACCACAGGTAGTACTCAGATTACCCTGCCCTGTTCTGTTCTTTGCCATCTGACCAGGACGGTGCTGCTCAGCCAGTCACAGCCCTGGAATTTCCCAGGAGCTGGGGGAGCATGGAATTTGGACTTTTCCTGAACAACTGAAGCGGAGCTTGCCCAGCCCAGGAGAGCACCATGGATGGTGAACCACGGGGCAGCAATGGCAGCAAGCCCCCGAGGCTGGGAGACTCTCCGGACGTCAGGCTCCTTTCCAACCCATTGATGGGGGGTGAGTCTAGGGGCTGTGGAGTCAGCCTGCTGGGGAGGTTGGTTAACGTGCTTAGGAGAGAAGAGAGAAAAGGGTGGGGCAATTTCAGTGACTCCATCTGAGATGGGGCCACGGGGCAGTAACTGGACAGATGTCCACAGCTTGCTGGGTTCTGTCTTTCACACGGTTGTTCAAAAATGTGTACACCTCTTTCTGCAGGGTCCTGTGGACCATACCAAGTCAATGATCACCATTTACTCTCCAGGAAAAACTTCAGCTGCAAAGAATTATTCTTTGTGGGTCAAATGTATCATTTACATTACAGTTATTTCTAAATGGGAACATCTTTATTGCTAAAACATTTATTAAAAGGTCTTAGGTGTTTGGCATTTGGGTGGGGCTGGGTTTATAAATGATTGATTCACTTTAAAAGGAGCCTTTTAAACTTTGGGGAAGTGTCGTACAGGTATGATTCTCACCTGTCTGTGGTATCTTTGCTAATGTATACAGCCTCACGCCTCCGGGCAACTGTCATTTCCTGTGAGCACTTAGCAGGTACCTGCTGACTGAAAGGATTCTGAAAAAATGGGTCTGGGCATTAGAGGAGAGATGATTATATTCAGCACCCTGGGAGGCTGCCCATAACGCTTGGCGGTCCAAGGGACAAAAAGCAGGGACCCTGCAGTCAGCTAGGACTTACTACTCTCCTACTGTTTAGGTGTTGAAGGGGGAAAAGACAGAAGAAATAAAATACAAAATGCCTTCTCTCTGGCTCATTGAGCAGACAAGACTGCTCATTTATTCCTTCGTTTATCCACTTTGGCTCGTAAAATGAGCAGAGCCCTCAACAGCGAGTAGGATTTGGATCTCCAGAGGCAGACCTGGATTCATCAGAGATACTGAGCATGAACTTGTAGCAGCAGGAGGCAGAGTGGCACCAAATATAACTTTAAAAAATGGATTTGATAAATACATTTTTAAAGCAGCAAACCAATCAATATGGGGAAGAATCAGTAATGTGGTTGACTTCTCCATGATTATTTTAGTGCCGAGTAGTTTTCTGTTTATTTTTATTTTTATTTCCGCCTGAGAGAGGGGCGCCAGCCGCTTTTCGCCGTTTAGGGCTTCTAAGGGTCCTAATCCGACCCTGGTTAGGGCTGGCTGGGTGGGCGGCGGCGGCCAGGCATATATTGGGCTGGCCAAAAAGTTCGCTCGGGCCTTTCCACACGATCTTACGGAAAAACCTAAACGAACAGTTTTGGCCCACCCAGTATACAGCGGACAGTCACAGCTGGAGTGCAGTGTCTTGGCCAGTCTAGTGAGAACAAGTTTGGAGAGATGGAACCCGAAAATGAAGCTTCAGAAGCTATAAGTGGAGGAGTTTAGCCTTCACGAGCCGGGCAGCTGGGAGCCACTGTTGGTTCTGGAGTGGAGACTTGGCCGTAATGAAGACTGTAAGTAAGTAATCTGATAGCCACATTCAGGATGGATTGTGGCGAATTTACGAGATAGTCTTGCACTAATCCACTGCTTCTCAAGCTCGGATACATCAGCATCACCTGGATGGATTGTTAAAATGCAGCTGGCTGGGCCCCACCCCTTCTGATGCTAGGTCTGGGCGAGGCCTGGGCATCTGTATAACAAGCTCCCAGGTGATGCTGGTGGTGCCGGTTGGGGACCACACTTTGAGAACCACTGCATGGAGCCGACATCTGGATCAAGCTTCCGAAATGACAGAGAAAGGGAAAATATGGGTGATAATTTCAGAGGAAAGAGAAATCAAGCTATGTTGCCTGATTAAATATTGGGGCTAAAGGAGAGAAGGTGGCCAAAGCTGCAAAGTTTTCAAATGTCAGATCAGAGGGCTAGACAAGAGAGAAGTTGGGAAGGGGAGCTGGCTTGGGGGCAGAGTGAGGGAGGGAGGAGAAGGACTTCTGTTTTGAACATGAAAGTGCCCAGGGCCCAGCATGATGGCGTGGGACACCGGCTGGGGAATGAATACGGGTTGGGAATCAGACCTCAGGCTGTTCTGCAGAGGGGCTGGGCTGAAATCCTGGAGAAGGAGACATTGTCTGATGGCTGATTTGTGAGAGCCAAGGACGGAGCCCTGGGACAGGCCTCCAGTTGAGGACATAGGACCAGTAAGTTGGACAGAGAAGCAGGAAGAGACTCGGATGCTGTCATTTCACAGGGACTAAAGGAAGAGAAGTTTTCCAAGAAGCAGAAGTCACAAGGGTGGGTGCCAGGACCCTACTGCTCTCCCAACTCCTTCTTCTCTACATCTGACCCGCAACTCCTGCATCCTTCCTTCCACCCGGCTGAGCCACTGCCCCCGTAGAGCCCTCCCAGGCTTTCTGCCCCTCCTTACCCAAGTGGAGGCTCTCTCTCCCTACTGTGTGTCAGTCCTGCCCCTTGGGCAGAACCTCACTGATAGCTGGATTGCATTTGTTTATGCTTCAGGAGGCTTGCCCTTGGTGAAGAGTGGAATGTGAAACACTCAGAGTGTTGTTTCCAGATGGCCCTGACAGGAAACTCAGCTCAGGTGAAGCATATCCCCTGGCACAGGGCCAGGGCAAGGGGCAAGCCAGGGCCCAGGTGTGGTTGCTCTTGGGGAACTTTGCTGCTCCCACCTGCACTTGCAGGCTTTTCTTTGACTCCCTCTTCGGAGGAAGGGAGGAAAGGGTATGACGATGGCAACCGACTCTTTATAGAGATTTAATTCTTGACTCTTCTGCCCCAGGAGCAGGAAAAGAATGTCTTTTTTTTTCCTGAAAATACCTTGTTATGGATTGAATTGTGTCCCCCCCACAAAAGACAGGCTGAAGTCCTAACCCCCAGTACCTCAGGATGCCACCTGATTGGAAATAGAGTCATTGCAGGTGTAATTAGTTAAGATGAGGTCCTAGTGGAGTAGGAGGGGCCCTATCCAATGACTGGTTCTTATAAGAAGAGGAGAGGCACACAGGGAGAATGCCATGCGATGACAGAGGCAGAGATTGGAAAGATGCATCTGATAAGCCAAGAAACAGCAAAGATGGACACCCGCCACCAGCAGAGGTAAGGAAGGATTCGTCCCTAGAGGCTTTGGAAAGAGCCTGGCCCCGAGGACACCTCCATTTCAGACTTCTAGCCTTCAGAACTCTGAGACAATGAACTTCTACTGTTTTCAGCCACCCAGGTTGTGGTACTTTGTTATGGCGGCCCTGGGAAACTAATTCACACCTAGTCAGAGAAACTTTGGAAAATAAATTGAAGGATAAACTCACAATCTCCCCGTAATCGCACTGAGCAGGTAATCACTGTTCTTGTTTTTAGTGTCTCTCCTTCAGGTTTTTGCCTGCAGGCTCACACCTGTAGGGAGATTTTCTTCCTCACAAAATTGAGCCCACCCTGTAGGGAGTATTCACATTTAAACAGAAGACAGGCAAGAACAGGCATGGAAAGGAAATCATTTCATTCTCTTAGGGTGGATTTTTAGAAGTGGAGAAAGAATTGCAGTAGACAAGACCAATGTGCCCAACAGTTGCCTCAATGGACCTTTCTATTTGTCTGTTTGCGACTGTGAGCCTCTGTTTCTCTTCCTCCTTTTTTGATTTGTCCTGGAATCCAACCAAGGTCCACTATAATTGTGCACACTGTACCCAGATCCTCTTTCCAGTGTTGGAGAGGATCTCCACTGAACCCACCGCATCACGTCCCAAAGACTGAAAGCAAGTGTTCCAACACTTTCAGAGCAACCCAACCTCTCTTCTCCCCTCCTTGACCTTGCAAAATGTTTCCCAGGAGGAATAGATTGATGCTACTCCCAGCATCCGCTGCAGGCTCTCGGAGCTTCGTGAATAGCTCTTTGCAGAATGTACCAATTAGTGCATTTAAAATCTCTTCTGAAATAATGGAAATTTAAAAACTCATTCCAGAAATTTCAGTAAAAATGAAACGGCACCCTTCCTAATGTGCTGCAGGGTTTGATGGAGACTCAGTTTAAAAGAAAGGTAAGTTGAATGGCACCGATTGGAGGACTTGTGGGGTCGTTTCCTTAGGAGAGCCCCCTGCCCCATGTTAACCATGAGCTACACTAATGGATCTGTGGCATTGCCCGTGACCCCCATTTGGCATCTGTTTCTTGGCAGTAAAACCAATGGATCTTGGTTCAAAAAGTACTGCGGAAGAATCCTTAACATGTACCAAGAGCTTGGATGATGTGTTGTATAGATATAATGGCCCTTGAGTTTCAAAGACTTCACTGGGGTCAGTGGAGAAGGGCATGTGACCTTGAGTTTTCCCTTCATCCATAGCCTCCTTCTATGAGCAGCGTCCATGTTCTGGCAGGAACAGGTCCCCTTTCCTGCCCTCCAGTTGTCAGCAGGAAGGCAGGCAAAGCTGCTTTGGGGTCTAATTGCTCATGTGTTGAGCTTGTAGCTCACTGCCTGCTTGTGACGTGGGCTCTGGAAACCCTGGAGAAACATCTCCTGGATATCTCGTCAATGTTTTCAAGAGCCAAAGAGGGTGTGTGGATTAATCCATGTTGCAAATTATGCATTCGCTAAATGAGCTATATATAAAGTTCATGCTCTCAGTGCTAGAAAAATGTCAACCTTTCACAATTTAAAGTCTTTAGATAATCACTCAAGTGTTCAGAGACCAGCTGAGGCTCAAGTCTTTGTATAAATTTGAGATGACTTTTGGCTTTAGAAGCACCTAAGTTTTTCTTCTGGCCTGGAGTAGTGGTAAGCTATGATATATTCACCAAATCCTAGTCTGAAAGGGCTTTAAATTAGGAAGGGAAGTCTCATACTGCTGATGGAATATAAAGTGGTACAGCTGCTTTGGAAAATAGTCTGGCAGTTTCTCAAAAGGCTAAACACTGGGTTACCATGTCATACAGCAATTCCACTCCTAGGTGTCTACCCAAGAGAACTGAAGACATACATCCACTCAAATTTGTACACGCAAATCAGAGCAGCATTATTAATAACAGCCAAGAAGTGGAAACACCACAAATGTCTATGAACTTTTTGGTCTATCTATACAAATATTTGGCCATAAAAAGGAATGAAATACTGATACATACTACAATGTGGAGGAACCTTGAAACATTACACTCAGTGAAAGAAGCCAGTCACAAAGGACCACATATTGTATGATTCCATTTGTGTGAAAAGTCCAGAATAGGCAAATCCATAGAGATGGAAAGTAGATCAATGGTTGCCAGGGGTTGGGGGAAGTGGAAATGGGGGGAGTGACAGCTGATGGGCAAGGGGTTTCTTTCTGGGCTGATGAAAATGTTCTAAAATTGATTGTGATGATGGATGTACAACTGTGAAATCTACTGAAAACCATTGAGTTGTACACTTGAAAGAGGTGAATTGTGTAGTCTGTGAATGATAAATCATTAAAGCTGGTAGATAGATGGGTAGCCGCCCACCATGTGTCCCAGGACAATATCCTATGCTTCTCGAAGACATAGACCATCTCTGCTTTGTAAATACTATGTCCTAATGCATGAGTGCAAAAACCTCAGGTAGTCTTTTTTTTTTTCTCTCTTGGAGAAGTACATAATTCTTTATTTACTCTAAATAGAAGGAGTCATGTTTCCATGATGAATGTACACAAAGCACAGCCCATTTTGGTCTACACTCGATAAGATAATTGCATCACTTTTATGAAATCTAAACAGAGTTACAACTTAGGGCCCAAATTACCTGCCTTGCTGTCAGCTCTAATTATCTGAGGTAGCTTTCACAAAGGTTGAGTGTGGCAGCGATATTTCTGAGCAGCTGAGCACTTGGCAGGAAAAAATGGCTTAATCATCACACACATGATTTTCAAGACCTTTCTCAACGTTTGGCTCTTCTCACTCAGGATTTCGTGTGGATGGTATTGTGCCTTAGCACCAACAGGGTAGAATCAGTTGTCCTTTTAATTCTAATTTGGAGATCAATCTTCCATAGCTGCTCTTTGGACTGTAGGCTCCAAGCCCTAGAAGCAGCAGTATTTTTCCTGAAAGCACTAGGGCCCTCAGAGAATACTGTGAGGACACTAATTTTCTATTGAGCGTCAGGTTTTGGAGGTTAGGAAAAGCCATTTCACTGAAGGTACCTCGAGCATGCTGGTGAGCCCAGAAGGGAAGCCTTGGATGGGCAGCGTGTAGGCAGGCTCATTCAGCTTGCTCTTCTCTATTCAATGCCTCATGAATCCATCTGGAAGGATGGTAATTTGCTCACTGGGAGAGATTTTCTGGGACACTGATAGCTCCAGGTGGCAGGCCCACGTCAGCCAACACGCGTTAAGTCCAAAGTGTTCTAGCCTCCTCCTTGATGGGCTGGCGTTGGCCAGGCTTTAGAAACTTACCCCTGTTCTCCAGGTCTTCTGGGCTTTTAGGAGATACCAGTTCGTTTACGAGGCATGACTGGTATCGGACCATCCTGCCTCGTTTGTGTGTAGTGTGTTTACTTGAGCAGGCAGAGCTGGAGCTGCAGCTCAGACCAGCCTCCTCACGTTCTGACTTCCTGCCTTTGTTCTAGAAACCAGACGCAGCTGGAGATGAGAAAAATTCAGGTCTGCACCGCAATCAGTTGGCATCCAGTCAGTTAGAAAGAGAGGAAAGCATTTAACGTGTTGGGATGGGTTTTACAAGCTTCCTTCCTAAGAAAGTGTATTCTTTCCAAATGGTTGGAGAATACATTTGCTAGTTTTTAAATAGCAGTGACTGTGGAGTCTAATCAAGACTCTCTGGTTATTGTTAGGGCAGGATAATAATAGTAGCTAATAGGGGTTGAGCCATAGGTAAGAATATTGCTGTCCTGACTTTACAGAGAAGGAAACTGAAGCTCGGGGTCTGCCCAGGGACCCAGAGCTCAGAAGAAGTCAAGCGGGTCTGAATCCACAGCTTTCTCTTAATCACATTGGCGCATTGCCTTTGGGGGTAAATCACGTCCCTGTTACAAGGTCAGACTGAGCTCTGATTTGTGCTTGATATTGGGACAGGAGGTAATCCATAAATATGGTTTTGTTTAGATTTGATTCCAAACCTAATGGCGTATGTAATGACATGATTACTACTATTAGTGTATGGCACTGTTTGCTGAGATGCCAGAGTTTGTATTTCACGCAGGAAACTAGACTGGCAACCACCGCTTAACGCACTAATGCTGGTAATTAGCGAAGCTCTCATTTAACTAAATGGACCATTTGCCTTTGAAACCAGCGTCTAAATGGAAGTACAGTAATCTGTCATCCCAGTCTGCCACTTTGTCCTCAGTTTGGACACTGGCTGTAGTTATTTCTTTAGCTAGCTAGACATTTCAAATAAACGGTGTTCAAAAAGCATCTATAGAGGGGAGAAGTTCTGAAGTCCTGATGGAGTTTTGGTTGATTGACTCCAATGTCTCCCTCCAGTAAGACCGGTTAGACGCTTATTGATGGGCAAGGATGAGCCTCTGGGTCCAAAGCGCATTAGCAGGATGTAACCTGCTCCGCCCTTTCCATACAGATACTGTGTCTGATTGGTCCCCTGTGCATGAAGCAGCCATTCATGGACGTCTGCTGGCTTTGAGGAACCTCATCAGCCAGGTAAGTAACTTTTGGGGGAAAAAAAAGATTAAGATTAAGCACATTCTACTGCTCACCACATCGAGAAAAAGATATCACAGTCTGATATTAAGATATAAATTTCCTCTTTAGCAGAATGAGATGAATCCTGTCCTTCTTTATCTGGAGGCTGGCATAATACTAGAGTTTGGTACAATTCTACGCACAGAATAGATTCTATACTAAATATCTATTGAATGAATAGCGGGCAAATTAGTGCATTCAAGTTGCTGTCACTTTATTCAATAGACTATGTTCTTGAAAATTATCATGTAAAACAGTGGTTTTCAGCTGAGGCAGTTTTGCCCCAAAGGGGACATTTGACAATGTCTGGAGACATTTTTGGTTGTCACAACTGGGAGCAGGAGTAGGGATGGGGTGGCGTGGTGGTGATATTGGCATCTAGTAGCTAGAGACCAAGGAAGTTATTAAACATCTAACACTGCACAGGACGGCTCTCCACATTAAAACATTATCCAGCCCTGAACGTCAGTAGTGCTGAAAGAGGTTGAAAACCCCTCATGTAAAATAAATGCTTGAAAATGTCTTTTAAAATATGACATGGTATAATTTCAAAGACTTGTTCAGTTCTGTTGAATCTCCAGTGGAAATGGCTCTGCCCAGTTTGATATCAGTTTCTCTGCTCCTTGGGTGTCATTTCAAATACACATTAATTTGAGTTTTGATGGTTTGAAATTATTGGGAACTTAAGCAAAGGCGCTTTTTTTTTTTTTTCTTTTTTAAAGAAACCTGAATTCTTTTTTTTTAACAATTTTTTTTTTTACTAGCAGCCTTTTTTTAAATTTATTTATTTATTAAATTTATTTTATTTATTTATTTATTTATTTATATATTTTTGGCTGTGCTGGGTCTTCGGTTCGTGCGAGGGCTTTCTCTAGTTGCGGCAAGTGGGGGCCACTCTTCATCGCGGTGCGGGGACCGCTCTTCATCGCGGTGCGCGGGCCTTTCACTATCGCGGCCCCTCCCGTTGCGGGGCACAGGCTCCAGACGCGCAGGCTCAGCAGCTGTGGCTCACGGGCCCAACTGCTCCGTGGCATGTGGGATCTTCCCAGACCAGGGCTCGAACCCGTGTCTCCTGCATTAGCAGGCAGATTCTCAACCACTGCGCCACCAGGGAAGCCCCAAAGGCGCTTTTAAGAAAGCAGTTTCAATCGCCATTCAAAATTCCAGTAAAGTTTTACTCATAGTGTTCTGTTCTCTGAAGAGGCAATATGGACCTTTTAGGTTAGAAGCTCTTGGCCCTTTCATGGACCCCTTTGATAGTCTGGCAAAGTCTACGGACCCCTTCTCAGACTAATGTTTTAAATGCATAAAACACAATATAGAGGAACTCTTTAAACAAGTGTGTGACATAGTAATATATGAACTTCTTTATTAATGCATTCAATAAGAAGATTTAGTGGTGATTCTAATTACTGCCATACTTTCTAAGTAGGATGAATGTATATTTTGAGATATTTTAGATATCTGCAATATTCGTACTGTAATTAAAAATATCTGAGTTTCCTCTCTGTGATAGTCCTATATACTGCTGTTACTACTGTGGTTTGTGGTCTAAGTTCACAATCAAAAGACATGATAAATTTCAGGTGGTAGTTCGTGGAAATGTGCTTTGAAAAAATTCCAATTTCACGGACCTATATGGACTAAGAAATCCTCCCATGAGAAAACAGTTTCTAAAGACGATTTTCAGACTACTCTAAGCCACTATCTTAAGCTGTTTTTGGTAGCAGCAGCCTCTTATAAATAGAAATACAGATAGTAACACGTAAATCTAGCTAAATGAAGTTAAGCTGCTTCTCAGATAACATGAAACATTTACCTTTTTTTGATAGGGTGAAAAATGATCATTGCAGCTTTTATATATGCCTTATTAAATTGGACTGATATTCATTTATGTTTAGTATTTACGTGTTTACTGAATATCAGCTGGAATCATGTCTTTACCTAAGCTCTTTTGCATTATTTAAGCAAGTTATTTTCTTGGAACCTCAATTTCTGCCTTTATAAAATGAGTGTTCGAATACCTATCTGTATTAGTCAGATCTTGCTGTGTGACAAAACACCCCAAACTCAGTGGCATAATACAATTAACATTTATTTCTTGCTAATGAGACTTTGGATCAGCTGATCTGGACTGAGCTTGGCTCCAAGCTGTGGGTTGGCTACAGCTCTGCTGCACACGCCTCCCATCCTTATTTCACCAGTAGCTACCTGAGGAATTTTCTCCTCGTGGCAAAAGGCTGAAGCATAGCAGGGCAAGCTCAACCATGAAAGAATACTTCCAGTCTGCTTATGTCACATCTGCTAACACCCCATTGGTCAGAGCGAGTCAGATGACCAAGTCCAAATTCAAGGATCAAGGAAGTATTGATACATTTTGTCAACTATGAGGTCATGGCAAGGGTGTGAATGTATTACACTGCTACAGGAGAGTGAAGAATTGAGACCAAAAATTCAATCTATTATGTTACCTTATATGAGTTTGAGAGAATTAACTAAGGTGACATTGTGTAAATTACCTGCTCCAGTTACTCCTCATAAATGAGGAGTATCTATTTTCTTATTACAATCTACATAGCGCTTCAGGTAATCAAAGCATACTGAAAAACCCTCCTGCTAAACTAAACAAACATATTTTAGTAAGGGGAGTAAGACCAAACATTCAAATGGCTATAACAAAGAGAAAAGAAAATTGCAAAAAATAATTCTCACTTGGTCCAAGAAGGGAGAAACTGAAACTGTAACTAATTATTCTTTACCGTGACTTTACATTAAAATAATGTGAGATTTTAAAAAAAAATAACAATACCCGGGCTTCACTGTAGATATTCTGATTTAGCCTAGGGCAGGCTTCATGCATTGGTATTTTTTAAGCTCCTGTAGGACCAGTACGTTCAGGAATTTTTTTAAAATAAATTTATTTATTTTATTTATTTCTAGCTGCGTTGGGTCTTCATTGCTGTGCACAGGCTTTCTCTAGTTGCGGCGAGCGGGGGCTACTCTTCATTGAGGCGCGCGGGCTTCTCCTTGCGGTGGCTTCTCTTGTTGCAGAGCAGGGGCTCCAGGCACGCAGGCTCAGTAGTTGTGGCTCACGGGCTTAGTTGCTCTGCGGCATGTGGGATCTTCCCAGATCAGGGCTTGAACCCGTGTCCCCTGCAGTGGCAGGCAGATTCTTAAACACTGCGCCACCAGGGAAGCCGAGGAATTTTTTTAAAAAGGCCATTTTGACAGTGGAGAAAGAGAAGGGCATTTGACATGAAAGAGAAATAGTATGTGGAAAGGAACAAAAAGACTGATAGGTTGGATTTCATTAAAGTTAAGGACTTGTTCATCAAAGGTAGTATTTTTGAAAGCAATAAGTCAAGCCACACATGAGAAAATATTTGTGCTATATATATATATCTGACAAAGAACTCATATTCCTAGCCTAAAATCAATACAAAAAAGATTGGCAACCTAACAGAAAAATCAGCAAGAGACTTGGACTGGCACTTCATAAAAGGGGATATTCAGATGTTCAATAAATATTTCAAACTGTGCTAATAGTAACTGGAGTAATTTAAATTATGATTAAGAAATTATATTACCAGTTCCTCCCATGAGAAGGACTAAATTTGGAAAGACAGAAAACACCAAGTGTCAGCAAGAGTGTGGAGCAACTGGAGCTCTCATACATTGCTGGTGGGAGTATAAATTTGTATAAACCACTTTGGGAAATTGTTAAGGAATATCTACTAAAGCTAAAAATATCTCTACGCTACAACCCTACAGTTTCATTTCTAGGTTTATATGCAACAGATATGTATACGCGTGTTCATCAAAAGACATGTACAGGTATATTCATAGCAGCCTTATTCATAACAGCAAAAAAAATCCTTGAAAACAACCTAAGTGTCCATCAAAAGTAAGATGGATACATATATTTTGGTATATTACTCAGTGGGACCCTATACAGCAATGAAAATGGATGAATGGATGAATCTGAAAAACAGGTAAGTGAAAGTAGCTGAGCAAACACAAAAATACATACTTCATGGTTCAATTAATATAACGTTCAAAACCAAGGAAAACTGTTCTATGATGTTAGAAGTCAGTATTCTGGATGGCTTTGCCGATGAGAGGTGGGTAGTAATTTGGGTAGGACATACATAGGTTTCTGGTAATTTTTTTTTCTTTCTCCCTTTACCTGTACAATGGTTATGCAGATAGATTTTCTTTGTGATAATTCACTGAGGTTTACATTAAGGATTTATGAACCTTTCTTTATATCTGTTGCACTTCAATAGTAATTTATTTTTTAAAAAGCAATGACAATTTGTTAGGCCAGCAGGAAGCAATTAAGGCATCCTTTGGGCATTTTGTGACCTTAATTTTTTTTTTTTTGGGGGGGGGGTTATTTATTTATTTATTTGTGGCTGTGTTGGGTCTTCGTTTCTGTGCGAGGGCTTCCTCTAGTTGCGGCAAGTGGGGGCCACTCTTCATCGCGGTGCGCGGGCCTCTCACTATCGCGGCCTCCCTTGTTGCGGAGCACAGGCTCCAGACGCGCAGGCTCAGTAGTTGTGGCTCACGGGCCTAGCTGCTCTGCAGCATGTGGGATCTTCCCAGACCAGGGCTCGAACCCGTGTCCCCTGCATTGGCAGGCAGATTCTCAACCACTGCACCACCAGGGAAGCCCTGTGACCTTAATTTGGTGCACATTAGGATCCCCTTGGGCTGGCATTGGGTAGGGGTTCCTAAAAATGCTGATGCCTGAATTCAACTACCTTTTTTTTTTTTTTAATGAATCTCAAAGACATTCTTCATTCTAAGTGAAGCAAGCCAGACTCAAATTTTATATACTATATGATGCCATCTGTATGTCATTCTGGAAGAGACAAAAATATAAGAACTTACTAAAATCAAGACCAGGTGATAATGAAGATAAGATAGATGAATGAAACAGAATAGAGAGGCCAGAAAAAAAACCACATATGGCCAAGGTCACAAATATTTTCTTCTAAAAGTTTTCTAATTTTACATTTTACATTTATGTCTATAATCCATTTTGTTAAATTTTGTACAAGGTGTGAGGTGTTGGTCAAGATTCATGTTTTCGTTGTATATTGATGTCCCTTTGTTCTGGCACCGTTGCTAAAAAGTCTAACCTTTTTCTATTTAATTGCCTTTGCATCTCTGTCAACTACCTTTGATTGTTCTGCAGTTGCTCTGAGATGCAGCCTGGGTATCTGGCCTTTTTTTTTTTTAAAGCTCCCGTGGAGATTTGAATGCACAACTCTATAAGCCTTCCGAGTAAAGTCCCACTGCATGCAGGGGATAAGGACTGGCTTTTCTGTTTCTTGAATAAAACTTTTTATGCTGCTCCCTGCAATCTTTAAAGAGCTAAGCCGCTATCAGGGTGTGGATACTAGGAAAGATCCTGAGCCTTCTGAAACATCAGACCTTTAGAATGTGGCAGCTCATTGAAGGCTAAGTAATAAAGAATAAAAAGAAATCTCAGATAATAACTGCCTAGAAGTTACCGAGTGCTAAGCATTTTGCATACATCGTTTTTTAGTCTTCATAACAATCTGTAGGGTAGGTGAAATTGTCCCCATTTTACAGATGGAAATTGAGGCTTCAAGAGGGAAGTAGCTGGCCCAAGGTCACACTGCTTGTTAGGTGATGTTGCCAGCATTTGAACTCGGGAATCACTCTGCTATCCTCTCTCTGAGGTCTCAATCCTAGGTATGAAACGAAGATAGTGGTACCATTCAGAGAATCAGGTCCGGCAAGACAAGGAGCTCCTTTCAGGGGAGCTTGGTTGGCAAAGGCTGAATTTATGTCGTGAGCTGGGTCTCTGGGTGGTTATGTCTTAGCAGGGAATTAGAAACATGTACTGGGGATGGAGATTTAGATTTTTTATTTTTTAAAATAAATTTATTTATTTATTTATTTATGGCTGCATTGGGTCTTTGTTGCAGTGCACAGGCTTCTCATTGTGGTGGCTTCTCTTGTTGCAGAGTGTGGGCTCTAGGTGCGTGGGCTTCAGTAGTCGTGGCACACAGGATTAGTTGCTCCGTGGCATGTGGGATCTTCCCAGACCAGGACTCAAACCCGTGTCCCCTGCATTGGCAGGCGGATTCTTAACCGCTGTGCCACCAGGGAAGTCCCGAGATTTAAATTTGAAAGCCATATATAATATATAAAGAGTATTGAGAGAAAAAGAAAAGGATTTGAGAGCAAATCCTGGAGGAAATGCCTGCATTAGGAGATGTAAGGATGAAAAGGACAGAGTTACTGAAAGAGACAGAAAAAAAGGCAGTCAGAGGTTGGAAATAATTCCAGGTAGAACTCTGTTTTAGAAGCCAGGGGAGAGGTTTCACGAGGTCAGGATGAACATGTGGCAAATTTAGAGGTGGAAGGAGGTGGGGGACAGAGCAGTGCAAACTGGTTTCCGGAAGTCACTGGTGGTCTTTAAAAGCAGTGTCAGCAGGATTGTGTTGGTAGAAAATGAGAGAAGGGGTAAAAGTAGAGACAATGGGGATAGACTATTTTCAAAAAAAAAAAAAAAAAAAAAGGAGGGGGCAGCAAAGGGAAGAAGCACATGGATGGATGCTTGGCGGAGGGTCAGGACTGAGGGATGGGGAGACTTTGAAAGCAAAAAGAAAGTGTATCTCAAGAGAGCAGGGGACGCATGTGAGAAGGTGGATGAAGGAATGTCACGGGCGTGGCGGGAGCTGGGGGGGCCCGGGTGCAGTCAAGGGCTATTGGAGTGCGCTCATATATTTCTTTTTTTTTTTTTTTTTTTAATTAATTAATTTATTTTTACGGCTGTGTTGGGTCTTCGTTTCTGTGCGAGGGCTTTCTCTAGTTGTGGCAAGCGGGGGCCACTCTTCATCGCGGTGCGCGGGCCTCTCACTATCACGGCCTCTCTTGTTGCGGAGCATAAGCTCCAGATGCACAGGCTCAGTAATTGTGGCTCACGGGGCCAGTTGCTCCGCGGCATGTGGGATCTTCCCAGACCAGGGCTCGAACCCGTGTCCTCTGCATTGGCAGGCGGATTCTCAACCACTGCACCACCAGGGAAGCCCTCATATATTTCTTCCTCAAAGAAAGGAGCAATGGGAGAAAAGAAGACTGGAGGAATGCAGAGAGATTTTAGGGGCGGGGAGAAAGGGAATGTAAGAAGTTCTCACATCAAATGGCTTTGACCTCCTTGGTAAAGTAGGAGGGAAGTGATGTGTTCTGATGAATGTGAGTACGATAGGTGTTCATGATCTTCTTTTCTGCTGAGTGTAGAGAAGGAAGTGATAACTGTGGGCAGGACAAAGGATAAAGCCTCAGCTTCTTGTAGTCAGTTGGTTCAGCCTGGGTAGGCATATGATTTGGGGCTGGGACAGAAAGTTGCCAGGTACTAAGCACTGTGTCACCCATGGGTGCCCTGATATTGTACAACCCCAAGGACCCATCAGAAAGAGCTTCTGACTATAGGCTGAGATTAGGGGACAGACAATTGATGATAGAACAATTAAAGATAAGCTATTCATTTTTTTAACTGAGAACCCACTGTAGACTGGACCCACTCTGAAGTAATGGGTTAAAATTTACCTTATAATAGTATATGATTCAGCCTTGTCAATAATTCAAACAAATTGCCACAGTTCATTTAAAGTCAAACTTGTACCTGTAAATACAGTCCTCAGTTTGCAAAGGGTAACTTAATTTAAAGGAACTTCGTTGTAATGTGAATATGTAATGAGAGGTGAACACTTTTGTACTGTGAATAATTCCTTTTTTACATTTTCATCTACCTGGATTTATGTATAAGCACCTAAATGATGATTTAGAAATGGCAGTGGTGACTGCAGTTAACAGAACACAGTAAAGAATTCCTTTAAAGGACAGTCTTCTTTCATCTCAGGATCTGTCGCACAGAGAAAAATGCAGTTAACATTTTGCTGTGAATTTCTTGTGTACTCTAGTAGTGTGTGGGGAAGAGATTGGACAAATATAGAACATTGAGAGTGGGGAAAAAAAGGATTTGAGAACAGATCTTTGAGGGGATGCCTCTAATCAAATAATAATGACAATAATAAAACAGCAGATACCACACTGTGAAGTCCATGGGCAGTGCTTGTGAAGGGAATAAATGCTATAACTCAAATTCTTCTCGAGTCAGAGGGTCAGTAAGCATTTACTGAATACAGATGGAATTTGAGGTTATGAAGGAAGGGAAGATACAGTCCTATCCCTCCCTGCGCACAGCAGAGCAGGGATGACAAAGTAGTATAAAGGATATTGGAATTTCTCATTTTTAAGCAGGTGATTTTGAGTCTCCCAGAACCCCTTTGCAGACCCACCTAAAAAGGCTCTGGGTTTGAGATCCTGTAGACTCAGGTGTATGTCCAGGTGTATATCAAAACGCATGAGCTTGCCAGTCAGAGGGTAAAAAGTCCAAAGGACAGCGTGATTAGGGGGCTGACTCGTAAATGCCCACAGAAGTAGAAGAATGTATGTTAGGAATGATGGTGAGTGAAGTAATCTATTGGAATGATTTTAGGCAAATTTAAACTATTCTGGGAAGAAAAGGTATAATATATTACCAAGATGTTAATTAAACTATCCATGCTCTTAATTGACATGCCCTAAGGAAAAGAACTTTTATTGTACCTGATTTCTTCCTGTTAGGGATAGATAATATATTCCAAGATCAGGGGGGGTCTGTGGAGCCTCTCCTGGAGTTCTTTGATGTTTTGCTTGGATTGGGCTCACGATCTATCTCCTGGAGAGCACATTTTCCCAGAGGATGAAGAATCCCAGGGCCTTTCAGACACTTTCTTGCTTCTTCAGCCCTAGAGTACTAGAGTGAGAATGTAATTGCCCCTCATCCTCGGGACTTTCTGCCTCTCTCTCTGTGGAGGTTCACCTAATGCTTTGGCCTGTATTAGTCCAGGGCTATTGGAGTGCGCTCATATATACCTGTACGTATATAAGAAATATGTATACGTATTTCTTATATATACCTGTACGTATATAAGAAATCCCGGACTTACCGGCTTAATGTAACAGACATGTATTAGTTCCCAGTGTCTATGGGTCAGGAATCTAGACACAGTTTAGCTGGGTCAGGGACTCTTATGAATCTGCAGTCATAAGAGTGTGGACCAGAGCTTCAGGCATCTTGAGGCTTGACTAAGGATGGACCCCAGTCCAAACTCTCTTACATGGCTGTTGGCAAGATTCAGTTCCTTCTGGGTTTTTTGACTAAAAGCCTCAATTCCTGGCTGGCTGTGGCCTGGAGACTGCCCTAAGTTTCTTGTCATGGCCCTCATCAAAACAATGAGCCAATAAGTGAGAGGACAGGAGAGAGTGAGAGCAAGTTGAAAGTCAGTCTTGAGCGTGTACACCTAAGAGTCACATGGCTAGGTCATAGGTATGTGTGTCATCAACTCTAATAGATGCTGTCAAACTATTATCCTGAGTGGTTGTATTATATTACACTCCCGCCAGCAGTATGACGGTTCCTTTTTTTGTTTGTTTTTTTACATCATTGTCAACACCTTGGTGTACTGTCAGATTTTGAGCCAGGTTAACTTTTTTTTTTTAAGTTGTTGGGTTTTTATTTTTATTTTATTTTTTAATTGAAGTACAGTTGATTTACAGCATTGTATTAATTTCTGCTATACAGCAAAGTGATTCAGTTACACATATATATACATTCTTTTTTATGTTCTTTTCCATTATGGTTTATCACAGGATATTGAATATAGTTCCCTGTGCTATACAGTAGAACCTTGTTGTTTATCCATCCTATGTATAATAGTTTGCATCTGCTAATCCCAAACTCCCAATCCATCCCTTCCTCAGTCCCCTCCCCTTGGCAGCCACAAGTCTGTTCTCTATGTCTGTGAGTCTGTTTCTGTTTCGTAGATAAGTCTATTTGTATCATATTTTATATTCCATATATAAGCGGTATCATATGGTATTTGTGACTTTCTGTCTGTCTTACTTTGCTTAGTATGCTAATCTCTAGGTCCATCCATGTTGCTGCAAATGGCATTATTTCATTCTTTTTTATGAGCCAGATTAACTTTTTTCGTAAATTTTTTAATTGATGTATAATTGATTTATAATGTTGTATTTGTTAATTTCTGCTGTACAGCAAAGTGATTCAGTTATATATATATACATTCGTTTTTTAATACTCTTTTCCATTATGGTTTATCATAGGTGAGCCAGGTTAACTTTTAAAAGAATTGTCTTGTACTGAATTCATGCCTGAAACCCAACCCTACAGAACTGTTGCTTTGCATCCCTTACTCTGCCCATTTCCCCTCCTCCAGGGGTGGCTTGTGAACCTCGTCACGGCAGATCGTGTGTCCCCGCTCCATGAAGCCTGTCTCGGAGGTCATCCCTCCTGCGCAAACATTTTATTAAAACATGGAGCTCAGGTAAGTGCAGCTCAAATCACACCTTAGACACCATGACTGAAAAATGACGATTTCTATCCCTTCTGAATACTTTCCAGTGTTTTTGATTAGCCTGATTTGAAATATGAAGGTTTTTTTTTTCAAAAGTATTATGTCCATCAAGCTTATTTACTTTAGTGGTAGATGAAATACTGCATTTTTAGCTAGAAAGTCATGGTCTGAGCCTATATCATTTTCTTTGACTGTCACTATGAATAAATAGCTGTTAGATTTCTGCCTTCATTCCTGTGGCTGGAAGGTAGTGACATATTGTAGAAAACACATAACATTTGGCTCCATAAGACCTGAATAATGGTCCCAGACCATCTCTACCATTTAATAACATTGGAAACTTGGACAAGTTACTTAGCCTGTAAGCTTTAGAGTCTATATATGAGAAGAAAAAAAAAACAGGGAAAATACCAAAAAAAATTATGTAGCGTATTTTGTGGTATTGTGAGGATTGAGAGGGATAAGGCATGTGATTATTATTTGGAGAATGGGAATCGGGATGACATAATGAGATTCTAGAGAAGGAAGATACGAAATCATTGAATTTGAAAGTAGGGACCAGTGGATCTTCTATTAACTTAAGTACCCTCTTGCTCAGAAGTGATGGGAAAATCTGATCGGGAAATTCTGTATGGGTTTCTCATCTTTTCTCAACCAGTCTGTACTGAGCATTTATTATGTGCCTAACTCTAGATAAAGGTTTTCAGGAACTTCTAAACTAAATGAGGAGACGACCAGATAAACAGGTAAATGGCGGCATGTAACACTAACTGCTTCGAAAGATAAACCCTGAAATCTCAGTAGCCTCATAAAATAAAAGTTTATTTCTTGTTCAACGCAGACTCCAGTGTGGGTGTTCCCAGTTGGGTGGCTATTTTCCAAGGGTGATTCAAGGATGCAGGCTCCTTTCATCCTGTTGCTCCGCTGTCTTCAACAAGTGGCTCCCATGTGTGCTCCCTTCCAGGTGGCCAGAAGGGGAAAAGACATGGAGGATTGTGAATGGAAGCTTCTTAAGGGCCAGTCTTGGCAGTGACATATGTCACTTTTGCTCATATCCCATTGGCCAGAATGCAGGACATGTCTAACTGCCAGGGAGGCGGGCAAGTGTAGTATGCCTCTGCGCCCAAGAGAGAGGAAATGAGTTTGTTTAATGCATAGTATCTCCGCCACAGCAGGCAATTACAATACGCTGTTTTTATCTGTTAGTTTCTTCTGTGTAACAAACCACCCTGACTTAATGACTTAAGACAGCAGCCATTTATCTCACAGTTCCTTGTGCTGTCTGGACAGCTCTTCTGGTCTGGCTGCTTCAGCTAACCTCAGCTGGGCTTACTGAGGCATTTGAGGTTAGCTGATAGATGGGCTGGGGCAGGCTACTTCATGATGACCTTGGCTGGGATGGCTGGGAGGTCTGGGGAGACAGAAAATCTCTACGTGGTCTCTCATCCTTTAGCAGGCGGCCCAGGCCTGTTCACATGGTAGCAGGGATCCCAAGAGCAGCAAAAGAGGGCAAGCTCTCTGCTTGCATCACACTTGTTAACTGTCCCATTGACCAAAGCAATTCATGTGGGCAAGCCCAGATTCAAGGATTGAAAAGACAGTCTCCGTCTTGGGATGGGAGGAGTTACTAAGCCACTCTGCAAAGGGGTATGCATCCTGGGCAGAGAATCTGTGGCCATATTTGGCAAACTACTACAATGTAATAAGTATTAATAGTAAGGGGATTGTTGGGAACACATAGAAGTGTTCCTAACCCATTTATTTCTGATGGAGAGAGGGAGTCAAAAGATGCTTCCTGGGGGCTTCCCTGGTGGCGCAGTGGTTGAGAATCTGCCTGCCAATGCAGGGGACTCGGGTTCGAGCCCTGGTCTGGGAAGATCCCACATGCCGCAGAGCAGCTGGGCCCGTGAGCCACAATTACTGAGCCTGCGCATCTGGAGCCTGTGCTCCGCAACAAGAGAGGTCACGGCAGTGAGAGGCCCGCGCACCGCGATGAAGAGTGGCCCCCGCTCGCCACAACTGGAGAAAGCCCTTGCACAGAAACGAAGACCCAGCACAGCCATATATAAATAAATAAATAAAAACAAATAATTAAAAAAAGATGCTTCCTACAGGAAATGATGTTACAGTTGAAACCTAAAGGACCTGTTGGAGTTAGTCAGCTCAACGGTGGGTTGGGGGAAATGATGGACTTCCCACCCACTGGGAACAACAAACGCAAAGGCCTAGAAGTGAAAGTGGGGGCTTCAAATCGTTCCTTCAAATCATTCTTTAGAGACTTCCCTGGTGACACAGTGGTTAAGAATCTGCCTGCCAATGCAGGGGACACGGGTTTGAGCCCTGGTCCAGGAAGATCCCACATGCCGCGGAGCAACTAGGCCCATGCGCACAGCTACTGAGCCTGCGCTCTAGAGCCTGTGAGCCACAACTACTGAGCCTGTGTGCCACAACTACTGAGCCCGCGCGCCTAGAGCCCGTGCTCCGCAACAAGAGAAGCACTGTAATGAGAAACCTGCACACTGCAAGGAAGAGTAGCCCCCGCTCACTGCAACTAGAGAAAGCCCACGTGCAGCAATGAAGACCCAACACAGCCAAAAATAAATAAATTTTTAAAAAATTGAAAAAAATAATTTCTTATAGCAGCAGAGTAGAGCAGGTGAGAGGGGTCAGAACACAAACAAGCTTGCCGACCATGCCAAGAAAATGGGCTTTGTCCTGAGAGCAGCCGAGAGCCATAGATGAGTGCATCATGAGGTTTATATTTTGGTTAAGAAAACTTACCCCAAACTTGGAAACAGGGCCAGGACTAAGCAGAGGTGAGAAAGGAGCCTAGGGTGCAAACTCTAAAGAGCTGCTCACTCTCAGGGTCGTTCAGCACTTTTGTAACCCTGGGAGCGAGTGTCTCCTTAAAGTTTGCACCCTGGACATCTTTCATGCGTCACTAGTCCTGGCCTGGCGTGGAAATAGGGCATGAGAATGACGTCCCTGTCTTCACAGTATCATCGTTTAACAGGTTCACCAAAGAATTCCTTGATAGAGGAAAATGCATCTGCGTTTGGCTTTGCTCTTTGCCATTCAATTATAGCCCAAACACTGTGAAGTTAGATGTTAACTTGTAAGTTTCAGTCTGATTTCCAGTGTTAGAAAAGATAGCCCCAACGATTATAGTTTTATGGCCCTATAGGATATTAACCAGTTTTGTATCTATTAGCAAATTTATTTCAGCATTGCATTGACTGACTATATAAATTCTCCTTTTAGCCATCCTTGCCATTTTACTGGTTCCCTCATTAATGAATGAGCTGAATAAAATCTTTGGCTTGTGTTCACTCTATATTTGGATGAAAGTGATGTTTTAAAATTTATTTATTAATTTAATTTTGGCTGTGTTGGGTCTTCGTTGCTGTGCATGGGCTTTCTCTAGCTGTGGCGAGCGGGGGCTACTCTTCGTTGTGGTGCGCGGGCTTCTCATTGCGGTGGCTCTTGTTGCGGAGCACAGGCTCTAGGCACGTGGGCTTCAGTAGTTGTGGCACATGGGCTCAATAGTTGTGGCTCACGGGCTCAGTGATTGTGGCTTGCGGGCTCTAGAGCGCAGGCTCGGTAGCTGTGGCGCATGGGCTTAGTTGCTCCGCAGCATGTGGGATCTTCCCGGACCAGGGCTCGAACCCGTGTCCCCTGCATTGGCAGGTGGACCCCCAACCACTGTGTCACCAGGGAAGTCCCGCAAGTGATATTTTTAAATTAAAAAAAAATAATACATTAACAATTTTAAAAGGTTACTCTAACTTCTGTGGGGAAATTGGATTGGTGTGGGATGGGTCTAGGATGGCATGTTTAAAATAAGGTGACTAGTGGGAATTTCCTGGCCGTCCAGTGGTTAGGACTGCGCACTCCCACTGCAGGTGACACGGGTTCAGTCCCTAGTCTGGGAACGTTCTTGGTGCATTCCATTCCATACCTCATCCGGTTTTTCACAGCAACTTTGGGGAATTTGTTATTTTTTGTCCCCATTTTGTAACTGTGGAATTTAAGGCTCAGACAGGTGAAATAATAGCTTGAAAATGGTGGAGCTTAGGTCTGAATCCAGGATACCCCGCTGCCCGCCTTCATGCTGGAGCTTTTCTTTCTAGGTGAATGGTGTTACTACAGACTGGCATACTCCCCTGTTTAATGCTTGTGTCAGCGGCAGCCTGGACTGTGTGAATTTGCTTCTGCAGCACGGAGCTAGTCCCCACCCTGAGAGTGATCTGGCGTCCCCCATGCACGAAGCTGCTAAGAGAGGTAAATCTGTTGAGAATTGAAGTTTTCCACCCACTCCTTCAAGGGACACCTTACTGTTGAAGGGAGAAAGGAAAAGGAGGTATACGGAGCAGTTGTTCTCAGTGTGTGGATCCTGGGACCAGAAGCGTCAGCCTGACCTGGCATGCAAATGCAGATTCTTGGGCCCCATTCCAGACCCGGTGAATCAGTAACTTTGGGGGTGGGGTCCAGCCATCTGTGCTTTGTTTAACAAGCCCTCCAGGTGATTTCTGATGCACAGTAAGTTTGAGAAGCACCCTTTTAGAACATTTGGAATGTTGCTTACTGCTGTGTTTCCAGAACAGGGCCTGGCATATAGTAGACTATTCATCAGAATTTGTGGAATGTGTTGTTGAACCCATGACCCCATAAAGTCAAGTTATTTTATAAAACAAATTATAGTCTTCTGTTTTAAGGCCTTAAAGAATATTGTCTCAGGGCCACCTAAGTTTGCTAAGTGAAACAAACTTTCAATTTTTGGAAATATAAGATGTTATATACAGTTTGGGGTAAGTCTCCCCATCCCCAGCTTTGTTGAGGTATAGTTGCCAAATAAGATTGTATATATTTAAGGTGTACAGTGTGATAATTTGATACACGTATACATTGTGAAAGGATAACCATAATCAAGTTAATTAACACATCCATTGCCTCATATAGTTACCTTTTTTTGTGGTGAGAACATTTAAGATCTACTCCCTTAGCAAATGTAAAGTACAGTATATACAGTATATATATTATTAACTGTAGTCACCATGCTGTATATTAGATCCCCAGAACTTATTCATCTGGGATAATTCTTTTCATAAAGTCACAGTTTTCCTGCTATTCTTAACTCTGAGACAAAAACTAAAATTGTAAGTTTTCCTTTTCTCTGATATTTCTCCTCCTCCTCAACGTCATGATGACCGTACTTTGCCCCGAGGGCTATTTCCGCAGTGGCTTCACAAAATGGCTTCCCATCATCTTTACAGCAGCCCCATTTGACTGGATCCACCCATATTATAATTATCTCCCAATGCACTGGCATTTCTTCACGAGGAGACATGTTAACTCATCATATTCACTGGACACATAGAACTAAAATGGTATAACAAGATAAATGCAAAGGAGCAATGTTTCAAGTATGATGTCCTAGACCAAGGAAGAGTGATTCTGCTTTCACCAAACCCAGTTGGCCACACTGGGCCTCACCCACGTTGGATTTGGCACCTTCTTCTAAGCCTCGCCTGTGCCCACCGTGGCCTGTTTGTCCCAGGGCCTGCCCTTGGTGAGGTTGTAACTTTCCTTCCCTGTTCCACGGTCCCCTCTGTGCCCTTTCTTCTCCAGGTCCACCTTTAGTCCTTGTTGTTCCATACCTCTCCTCAGCTCTCACTTTGATTTCTGTAATCAAGCTGATTACAAAGCCACCAACAATTGAAAAAGGCTGCTCGTTGCTTACCGTGGCTGGTAAACTCAAGTGGAGTTCCACCCAGAGCTACAGATGCCATCTTATAGTCAACCCATTAACTGGTGACAGTGTTGAAGATCATTCCCTATTCTAAATAGAGGAAATAGCTTTTGGTCGCTGGATAAGTTGTTGGAAAATTTAGACACACAAAAAATGGGCGAGGTGGTGTTTCCCTAGCTACGAGAATTTGTGCTGTAACTGTTTTCTCCCACTTTGGGCTGCAGGCCACGTGGAGTGCATTGAGTCTCTTGTGGCTCATGGGGGCGACGTTGACCGTAACATCAGCCACCTGGGCACACCGTTATATTTGGCTTGTGAAAACCTGCAGGTGGCCTGTGCCAAGAAGCTTCTGGAATCAGGTAAAACCAAAAGCAAAACATAACAAGGAAAGTAAATGAAAAGTAAATTAAAGGTATTTGAAAGCTCTTTCTATTGTAGCAGAGGAAAGAGCGCGGGCAATGGAGTCGGACAAGATCAGAGTTCATATTGACTGTGTTTCCGTGGGGAATTAGTTTAAACTGTTTCAACTTTAGTTCTCTCACTTGTAATGAGAGTAGTGATAATAATGATAATGATGATGACATCTCCCAGGATGGTCCTCAATGATTATTAGTTTCTCCTCCCTCCCTCTGGCCATTGATATTATTAGGCCCTGAGTAACTTGCACAGCTGCTGGATTGGGGCTGAATCTTCAGATCTGGGGCCGCCTTCACCAGTTCTCTTTGATTTGGAAATAGAACTTGCCCCATTTTTAGTCCATTGTAAATATTATATTTTTGAAAAGTCGTAGGTCGCATCATTCTTTTTCACCTTCCTGCTGTTATCCAGCCCCTTCTTCAACACTTGGGATACCACTTCATCACCTCTTTAATTATTTGAGTCCTGGTTATTCTTTAAAAATCCAGTAATCTTGCCCTCCGCTGAATACTCTTACCGTTCTCATTGCCTTCTACTCACTTGGCAGCCATTACCATGAATTAGGAGATTGGTTCTCTCTCTCCTTCTCTCCCTCTCTTTCTTCTATTACCCTAGGTGGATTTTAAGCTCCTAGTCAGGAAAGGGCCATGTTTGGCATCCCTCACAAAGCTAAGACCAATACAAGAACAATTCAATTAACATTTGTTGACTGGCCATAGATTCCCATTTTACTAGAGGGGCAGCAGCTCAGGCAAAGTCATATGTCCCCACACATCGCAGTGGGAGCCAGCATCTGGACTGGGGTAGGGATTTGTTGAGAGTGTGAGGATGGAATTGGGTGGGGATGGTCCTCAAATTCTACCTTATCCCCGAAGAGGAGGGCTTTGCCACCTTCCCTGTGATCTTGGGATTGGCCACCCCAATCTAGGCAATGCTGCCATAATTGATTGCCCTTCACAGTCCAGATCACATGGTCCCAAGTCTCTGGTTTAAACCTCACGGCAGTTGCTCGGCGTGTAAATGTGGATAATTGCCATAGATGAGATTTCACCGTCTAGCCTCACTTCTGGCCTGTACTGGCTAATATTTGGGCTCCATTAATAATGAATGTGCAGCTTTCATGCCACCAGGATTCTTCTTGCATGTATCACACCTGTGTAGAGTGCTCAAAGGCGAGGTTTTCAACCTCATATGTCATAGAGCTCATGTGGTACATTCAGTCACATTGTCAAGTGGCATTTTCCCCATATGATTAAATGGAATCAAGTCACCTCCCGTTTTCTCAGGAGAACTACTGTGCCTGCTATGGATGCCCTTTTGTTAGGGAATTTTGAGGTGCAGTGCTTTGAGAAGGGGGTGCTTGCACTCTGCTCCTTGGCTGACTCTGTTGTTCTCGTGACTGTTTAGGAGCGAGCGTGAACCAAGGCCGGGGGCTGGATTCCCCTTTGCACGCGGTGGCCAGGGCATCCAGTGGGGAGCTGGCCTGCCTGCTCATGGACTTTGGAGCAGACACCCAGGCCAGGAATGCTGAAGGCCACCGTCCCTTGGAGCTGGTGCCTCCAGAGAGCCCCCTGAGCAAGCTCTTCATGCAGAGAGAAGGTGCTTCTCCTTTGCCTGAATCTAAGCCCTAATCCATAGAATCCTGTGGGCTCTAGCAGGAGGCAGGTACTTACCGAGTTCTGACTTCTGGTCTTATGAAAAAGATTGTGCTCTGCCTTCACCAAACGTGGGGAGCTGACATAGTTTAGTATTCAGCAAGTACAGTACTGGTTATATAATAAATAACCATCCTGCTCTTTGGCATGTTGGAGACAGGCTGTTTGGATGATCTAATGTTCATTTGTGGGATAGGCCAGCTTTCAAAGAATTAAGATATTGTTTTAAAATGTTAAAGTTACCTAAGACATGCTGTATTTTCAAAAAATTTTTATTGGGGTATAGTTGATTTACAATGTTGTGTTAGTTTCAGGTGTGCGACATGCTTTATTTTTTTTAAAATTTATTTTATTGAAGTATAGCTGATTTATAATGTTATGTTTATTTCTGCTGTACAGCAAAGTGATTCACTTATACATATACATTCTTTTTCATATTCTTTCCCATTATGGTTTATCACAGGATACTGAATATAGTTCCCTGTGCTCTACAGTAGGACCTTGTTTATCCATTCTATATATACTAGTTTGCATCTGCTAACCCCAAACTCCCAATCCATCCCTCCCCCACCCTCCCTCCCCCTTGGCAACCACAAGGCTGTTCTCTATGCCTGTGAGTCTGTTTCTGTTTCGTAGATAAGTTCACTTGTGTCATATTTTAGATTCCACATATAAGTGATATCATAGGGTATTTGTAAGCCATGCTTTAGAGTGATGCAGCAGAAGCGTCTTTGGGGTTGTACAATGCCCCAGGATGTCCTACTGCAGTACAGATGGGCTGAACTACTGGGCATTTGGCTTCTGGGATGGGGGGTAAGAATGCAACTCATTGAGTATGACACGGTATTACTTTCATGATGCACAGCAATCGGAAGACATTTACTATTGGGTTGGCCAAAAAGTTCGTTCGGGTTTTCCATGCCATCTTATGGAAAAATCCGGATGAACTTTTTGGCCAATCCAATATAATAAGTTAATCAACACTGAGTCCACACTCCTCTATAAATAAAAACTGACACTCCTGACCCAAACCACTAAACACTGGGGTTGAGCAGTGTGCAAGGGTGTAGGGGCACTTCCCTGGGCTGCGAGGTCACGGGTGGGCTGGGGTGGGGAGCAGAGACCCCTCAGATTGCATTCTTACTTGTCCCTAGAGGTGGAGAGTAGCCAGCTCAGGACCTGCTTTTTTTTACCGGAGTGTGGACTTTGTTGAGTCTTAGGGGTTGTGGGAGTTTGAAGTAGGCTTCCCTACCAGAAGGATTCTTTTTTTATTTTCTATTTTATTTTATTTATTTATTTTTGTCTGCATTGGGTCTTCATTGCTGAGCGCGGGCTTTCTCTAGTTGTGGCGAGCGGGGGCTACTCTTTGTTGCAGTGCGCACGCTTCTCATTGTGGTGGCTTCTCTTGTTGAGGAGCACGGGCTCTAGGTGTGTGGGCTCAGTAGTTGTGGCACGCGGGCTCTAGAGCGCAGGCTCAGTAGTTGTGGCGCGCGGGCTTAGTTAGTTACTCCGTGGCATGTGGGATCTTCCCAGACCAGGGCTCGAACCCGTATCCCCTGCACTGGCAGATGGATTCTTAACCACTGTGCCACCAGGGAAGTCCCAGAAGGATTCTGGTGTCATGTGACCTGGTTATTTTCTCCCCACATGCTGAGAATTAGGGCTCTGGGCAGAATTATAAAGTGGCCCCTGAATCCTTCTTCCTGCTACACCCACTGCCCCAGCGTACTTGTGGCCATAGCCTGCCTTGGGGCCCCCCAAACAAGGCCTGTGCTCCCCGAGCCGAGGCACAAGGAACAGTCCAATAGAAACCCCTTTATGAGAAGCAGTGGGGTCACCCCCGGGCAACTCTGCCCGCACTTTGACAATTTCTTGTTTTCAAAAAAATTGTATCTCTATAGACGGGGCTGATTTCTCCAGCAGGCACAGATGGCACAATGCGTGGGGTCCACCATGTTTTTAGGGGCCCGCAGTAATGTTTTAATTTCTTTTAAAATCAGAAGGAAAAAAAATGAATAGAACTCAACCTGGGTTATATTCATCTTTATACTGGCACTTATCCCTGACATTGTATCTAGCACATGTGATTAGTAACTTCCTTCAAAGTGCCTTAGTGAGAGGAGATTAAGTTCAGTTGGCCCACACTATGCCTTTTGCAGCTCGTTAATAAATGCTTTGAGCACACTGGGAAATCCTTCATTAATATACGACTTGAGTACATTGAACATATCTGGAAGGTGCCCTAAATTTCAACAGGGACCTTCTGAATGTGCTCTGAGGACCTGATTGAAAATATTTCCTTTCTTTCTTTCCTTGTATATATGTCTGTTTCTACCTCTTGTTTTCCATCACCTGAGAAGTATGCAACCCGGTTTATCCTGTAGCTTGCGGTGATGCTATAGGAAATTGAAGCCGAATCTGGGCCTCTGTACACTGACACTGAATTAAATCTCGGAGACAGAGTTTTGGGTGAAGTAGAAAAGAATAGCTTTATTGCTTTGCCAGGCAAAGGGGGCCACGGCAGGCTAATGCCCTCAAAACTGTGTCCCGACCTGGAGGGGGTAGTGAGGAATTTTATAGTAATGGTTCAAGGAGAGTGTGATCAGCTCTTGGACATTCTTCTGATTGGTTGGTGGTGAACTTGGAACCTTCTGGTTCCAACTGGTCTGGGGTCTCCGTGCTTGTGGTCAGCATGCAGTTAACTTCTCCCACCTGGTGGGGGCTTCAGCATCTGCAAAACAGCTCAAAGATATTGTTATGTGTGTCCCTTGAGGGGAACCAGGACCCTGCCGCAAGGCTGCACTGTTGTTTCTCTTTACTGTTCCTCCCTTGTCTCCTTATCCCCTCCCTTCCCTGATTAACATCGGTTTGAACCTGCTTCTTGGAACTCAGGGAAGGTCAGGGAGGCTGAATGAAGCCTATTTCCTGTAACCAAGAAATGGGGGACACGGAAGGGCTTTCGTGCCCTGGAGCCCCACAGGTTCCTGCTTGGTATCAAAGTTAGAGGCCACTGTACCCTTTTGGTTGCATTCTCAACCCTGGCCACACAATACAATGACCTGGGACATGTGCCTTTACAAAAACCAGATGCACAGGCCCACCCGACAGTAACTGAAGCAACATCCCTGGGGTGGAGTTTAAAGCCCTCGCAGCCCCTCCCTCCCCAGTCAGGCTTGAGGGCTACTGCTTTATGGGATTCTTGAAGGTATACAGCTTTGCCTTTTAAAAAGTTTTTAATAACCACAAGGGAATTCCCATTACAGTTTAGTGCAGGGGCTGGGGATGGGAAATCATTTCCCATCTTTTTACCCTATGACAGGGTGTTTCAAGCTCAGCACTATTTACATTTTGGGCCAGATGGGGGCCATCCTGTCCTGTGCACTGTAGGATGTTTAGCAGCATCCCCGTCATCCACCCACTAGATGGTAATAGCAACACCCCCCCGCAAGTTGTGACAAACAAAATTAGCTCTAGATATTTCCAAGTGTCCCTAGGGAGCAAAATACTCCCCTCCCCCCTTGAGAATCACTGTCTTAAGATGTAAACACTTGGCTGGATCCCTATGTAAGGTTTGTGCTAATTCACTTTTCACCTGTGAGTTGAAGCACTGGGACAACTCTGAATGCAGAATATGAAAACAAATATGAAAAGACCTGTATGCACAAAACTATAAGACACTGATGAAAGAAATTAAAGATGATACAAACAGATGGAGAGATATACCATGTTCTTGGAATGGAAGAATCAACATTGTGAAAATGACTCTACTACCCAAAGCAATCTACAGATTCAGTGCAATCCCTATCAAACTACCAAAGGCATTTTTCACAGAACTAGAACAAAAATTTTCACAATTTATATGGAAACACAAAAGACCCCGAATAGCCAAAGCAATTTTGAGAAAGAAAAACCGAGCTGGAGGAATCAGGCTCCCTGACTTCAGACTATACTACAAAGCTACAGTAATCAAGACAGTATGGTACTGGCAGAAAAACAGAAATATGGATCGATGGAACAGGATAGAAAGCCCAGAGATAAATCCACACACATATGGGCACCTAATTTATGGCAAAGGAGGCAAGAACATACAATGGAGAAAAGACAGCCTCTTCAATAAGTGGTGCTGGGAAAACTGGACAGCTACATGTAAAAGAATGAAATTAGAACACTCCCTAACACCATACACAAAAATAAACTCAAAATGGATTAAAGACCTAAATGTAAGGCCAGACACTATAAAACTCTTAGAGGAAAACATAGGCAGAACACTCTATGACATAAATCACAGCAAGGTCCTTTTTGACCCACCTCCTAGAGAAATGGAAGTAAAAACAAAAATAAACAAATGGGACCAAATGAAACTTAAAAGCTTTTGCACAGCAAAGGAAACCATAAACAAGACGAAAAGACAGCCCTCAGAATGGGAGAAAATATTTGCAAATGAAGCAACTGACAAAGGATTAATCTCCAAAATTTACAAGCAGCTCATGTAGCTCAATATCAAAAAAACAAACAACCCAATCCAAAAATGGGCAGAAGACCTAAATAGACATTTCTCCAAAGAAGATATACAGATTGCCAACAAACACATGAAAGGATGCTCAATGTCATTAATCATTAGAGAAATGCAAATCAAAACTACAATGAGGTATCACCTCACACTGGTCAGAATGGCCATCATCAAAAAATCTACAAACAATAAATGCTGGAGAGGGTGTGGAGAAAAGGGAACCCTCTTGCACTGTTGGTGGGAATGTAAATTGATACAGCCACTATGGAGAACAGTATGGAGGTTCCTTAAAAAACTAAAAATAGAACTACCATACGACCCAGCAATCCCACTACTGGGCATATACCCTGAGAAAACCATAATTCAAAAAGAGTCATGTACCACAATGTTCACTGCAGCTCTATTTACAATAGCCAGGATATGGAAGCAACCTAAGTGTCCATCGACAGATGAATGGATAAAGAAGGTGTGGCACATATACACGATGGAATATTACTCAGCCCTAAAAAGAAACGAAATTGAGTTATTTGTAGTGAGGTGGATGCACCTAGAGTCTGTTGTATGGAGTGAAGTGAGTCAGAAAGAGAAAAACAAATACCGTATGCTAACACCTATATATGGAATCTAAATAAACAAAAAAAATGGTTCTGAAGCACCTAGGGGCAGGACAGGAATAAAGATGCAGATGTAGAGAATGGACTTGAGGACACGGGGAGGGGGAAGTGTAAGCTGGGACGAAGTGAGAGAGTGGTATGGACATATATACTCTACCAAATGTAAAATAGATAGCTAGTGGGAAGCAGCTGCATAGCACAGGGAGATCAGCTCGGTGCTTTGTGACCACCTAGAAGGGTGGGATAGGGAGGGGTGGGAGGGAGATGCAAGAGGGAGGGGATATGGGGATATATGTATATGTATAGCTGATTCACTTTGTTATAAAGCAGAAACTAACACACCTTTGTAAACTCCAATTAAACTCCAGTAAAGATGTTAAAAAAGAACAAAACAAGATAAATATGACTTAAGGTAACATTTATGCTTCACTGATAGCTTCTTATATTTGAATATCTTAAAACTGCTAAATTTATAAAAGTATTTGCATCCAGAAATATGACCTTATTTTTTTTAAAGGTAAAGAGAAGAAAGGCATTAAACATGGATTTTCTTGTTAGTGCTGGGAATTCCATACTTTTGTAATTCCAAAATTAGCTCCTATAAGCCTCCATTGGTGAGACTGAGCTTTGAAGGTCTTTGTTCTAAATCAAAACCTAGCAAACTCATTTCAGTGAGATACCAGAAAAGAGAGAACATGGCCTAAAAATGCCTCCTGCAAAAAGCAGAACATGGTCTTAAGCTGCACCATATTATTGCCTTATAATAGTGTCATAGCTTGTATGCTTTCAACGAAGGAAGGGAAAAGTCTTAGATCAGTGAAACCCATGGGTGACTTGTCTTATCATCTTTCTCCAGGTCCCCCTTCTTTGATGCAGTTATGCCGCCTTAGAATTTGGAAGTGCTTTGGGATCAAGCAGCATCATAAGATCACCGGACTCAGCCTCCCTGAGGAGCTGAAATGGTTTCTCCTCCACATTTAAATGTGTCAAGGGAATGGCATCACAAACAACAGACAAACGTTACCGAGTGTTGAGGCTACTGGGATTTTAAAATAAAGTCAGGTTTATTAGAGTTTGGCTAGTTTTTTTTTTTTTTTCAAGGAGATTTTTATTTGTAAAGGAACATACTGGGTACTTTTGTGTTATTGGTTGGAGGGCATGAAAAATTCCACCACACCCCTCCGCCCCCTGCCGCCTGGAAGAGGGTGGCTAAGATAATAACTATGGTGTTGAACGTGCCAAGCACTGAGCTGGGAACACTTTACGCTTCACCTAATTTAGCTCTCACAGCAACCCCACCAGGTGGGTACTATGCTCTCCCCTTCTCCAGGTGAGACCCTGAGACTCAGGGAAGTCAATTTGTCCCATTACCCCCAGTGAGGACAGACAGCCAGATTCGAGTGTAGGTTTTCTGTTGCTAACCTGGGGACTTGTGAGGGAGACAGAAGTTTCCAGTATCACTCTCCTGGCTCCATCTCTGCTACAAGGGAAGGAAGATTAAAGAAGCAAGACATTGCTTTGACTACGTCTGACTGTATTTTTTTTAACCTTCCCTGTTCTTATGACAAGACCACCACTGCCCTAGTATAGAACAGTGGGCAGTTCTTTTCTCAACCAAATGTCCTATACATATCAGGCATCTTCTAGAACCGTGCTGTTCAGTGCAATAGCTACTGGCCCAGTGGTTCTCAACCAGGGATGATTTTTCCCCTTAGGGGGTATTTGGCAATGTCTGGAGACTTTTTTGATGGTCACAACTGAGGGCGAGGGTACGCCTGGCCAGTGGGTAGAGGCCAGGGCTGTTGCTAAATATCCTACAGTGCACAAGACAGCCACTACAGCAAAGCATGATCCAGCCCAAAACGTCAATAGTGCCAAGGTTGAGAAACCCTACACTAGCCGTATGTGGCCATTTAAAAAATGTAAATTAATTAAAATTAGATACAATTAAAAATCCAGTTCCTCAGAGTCATTAGTCACATTTCAGATGTTTAATAACCACACATGGCCAGTGACTTCTGTATTGGACAGCACAGACACGTATAGATCATCGCAGAAAGTTCTGTTGTTCCATTGTTGCAGAAATTCCTATTCGACAGCACTCTTCAGATGCTCGACAAATGGATCTTAACTGCCTTGCAGTTTCTGGTTTATATGAGACCTGTGATCTAATTTAGTAATGATGGCTGTAGTTTGTCTTCTCTCTGAGACATGAGTTTGGGGCTCCATTGGATCAAGAGAAAGTAAGAAAATGTTGTACCCACTTAAGGCAAATCCTTACCTGTAAGATGACATATGGCCTAGATGACCTGTAAAGATATTTCCTATGTAATTTTTTGTGATTCTAAATTCAATTTGCTATATGAAAAAGAAGACTCCAGAATATTGTTCTAAAGTGCCCAACTAGGTACCCAGAAGATGGCGCTGCTAGCACACAATCATTTAAGCAAAACAGTCGCTCCTCATAAATGACCCATTGTAAGATGGTTTTCAACATAGGCTCTGGAAATTTCCATGCAGGGATGAAAACTTTGTAGTGGTAAATTCCATTGCCACTGGGTTTTCTTCTCTTCCAGTGTGCTCAGAAATTCCAATGTGAATTTATATCACCTCCCTGCTTTTTTTTTTTTTTCTTTCTTGGTCTGATCATGTTTACATTTTTAACCGCTCAGAATTTAGACAGAAAACGAACACCAACAGCATACCACTTGCTAGTTCAGTTAATTTCATGAGTTCATTTGTTCAGGACATATTTAGTGAGTGCCAGGCACTATTCTAGGCACCAGGGTAGCCAAGTGAAGGAGATGGGCAAAGGTACTGACTTTCTGGATCTCACACTCTAGTCGGGAGAATCATTTGCTAAGGAGTAAGGAGCTTAGGCATTTTGCTATAGTTTTCTTCTTGAAAACACTAGTGTTTTTTGTTTGTTTTTTTTTTAAATAGCCTGGTTTCTCATAGAAAATGTATCGGACAGAATGTTGCTTATGTTAATCTTCTCTCGGCCAAATTCTCTGAGTTTAACCCAGGACTGTACAAAAGTACTAGAACAGCATTTTTCTTCTCAGATCTTCCAGCCAGTTAACCAATTTGCAAATCCATGTAATAGATGGTCATCTGCACAAATGGGAAAAATACCACCACCTGCCTCATTGCAACTTAGGAAAATTTCAAATTACTTCACTTAGCAGTGCTCAGAAAGAAGATTCTATTTAAATAGGAAGTTTATTTTTATGAGTCTAGATGTGGTTATATTTATAAGTGATATATACCTTTGAATGCTTTATCATCACGATCTGGCACAGCCTCATAAATTCCATCATCAAAGCTGGTTCGGTGACATTTAATAGAACCCCACCTTTTTGAATGAGGGATGTAAATTTTTAGCATGGTGAAACCATCTTTTAAAAATGCTAATTACTTTGTCTGTTTTAAGAGTGCAAACTTCCCACATATTTCTTGTAGCCCAGTCTCATATTGTCAGTTTACTACATTCCCTTGGTTTTATCCAGTAGAAACGCTGACCAGTTGGTACAAGAAGAAGGCAAGAAGAGGCCAGCGAAGGATGATTGATTTATCCTGCGTTTATATTGGGGCTAATTGACATGATTTGATACTCCATGTTCCAGGCTGGAGTAGTTAGTCATTAAGCAGTCACTCGGGCTCAGAAACAATGGAACGAGATGTGCTCTGCTGTCTGATCTGGGGCACGGGGGGTGGGCATTTACAATCTGATGAACGCCCAGCATTGGGGCTAGTGTAGAAGACCTGATTAGCAAAAAAAATCAGCTAAACAACAGCTCGCGTTTTGGAGGGCGTGCTAAGGGCTAGACCCCTCGCACCAGTGTTTTATAAGCCTTACCCTCCAACCTTCACAACTCTGGTATCCCCATTTTACAGATGGGGGTGCACAGGGGGAAAGGAATTTGCAAAAAGTCACAGGTGGTGAAGCCAGAGTTTAATGCAGAAGCCAGAGCTCTTAACCATTATACGCCCCGCCTTCTATTTTCTTCAGTAAATCCCAGAGCTCTGGTTCCTGGGTCCTAAAGCCCCGGCTTAGTTTCCCAGAAGGCCTTGGAAGTGGAGGCGGGGCCACGTCCTTAGGTCAAAGGTCTCGGCATAAGGTCAGGAGGCCGTGCCGGGTTTCGAGCGAACATCGCCCAACTCTTACCCCGGCCACGGGAACCAGCCTGGGAGCCCCCAGACTTGCTGCGTCTTGAAGCAGGTGGGTCAGCCTTGCCCTGCCAGTGATACTGGCGAACAATGCCTTCCCGTGGGACCAAGCCCAGCGTGGCTAAGGAAGCTTTTTTCGAACTGAGAGTATTTGGTACTGACGTCGTCAGTGAAAAATCGTTATCTGTAGTGGGCAGGGTGGAGGGGAAGCTGTCTGGGCTTTGAACAACATCGTCTGGCTGTGCATTTGCGAGTTCTGCATGTTTTTTTTTTCTTGCTGTATTAGTGTTCTATTGCCACATAACAAAGTATCACAAACTTAGTGGCTTAAAGCAACATGAATTTATTATCTCACAGTTTCTGTAGGTCAGAGGTCCAGGCATGGCGTGAGTGCATTCTCTGCTCAGGGACTCACAGGGCTGGAATCAAGGTGTTGGCTAAGGTCACAGTTCTCATCCAGGGCTCAGGGGTCTTCCTCCAAGATGACTGGTTGTTGGTAGAATTCAGTACCTTGCACCTGTGGGACTCAGGTCCCTGTTTTCACGCCTGCTAGCTGTCAGCTGAGGACTGCTCTCAGTATCTAGAGACCACCCACAGTTCCCTGCCATGTGGTCCCCTCCGTAGGAAGTTCACAACATGGATTCTGGCTTTCTTCCAGGCCGTGTAGTACATCTCCCTGCATTCCTATGCTGTGACCAGCTGGAGGAAATCTCTGCTTCTAAAGGGCCCACCTGATGAGGTCAGGCCTACCTGGATAATCTCCTGATTTGGGACCTTAGTTACACCTGCAAAATCCCTTCAGATGAGCACCTAGATTAGCGTTTAATTTAATAACTAGTAGGAGTGTGTACACCAGGGACCCAGAATCTTGGGGGCCATTTTAGAATTCTGCCTACCGTACCTACTAATGGCTAATAACCATCAATGTTGTGTCAATTTATCTGAGGTCCGATATATAATAACATGATAATGATTGTTTTTGTTATATAATCAAACGTATATAGTGCTTACTCTATATCAGGCATGGCTCTAAGAATTTCACAAACATCAAGTCATTTAATACTTATAATAATCCTGTGATATACATTTTACAGCTAAGGAGACAGCCACAGAGAGGTCAGGTAACTTCCCCCAGGTCATACAGGACTGTCAGGGACCACATAATTCCTTTAATCACATCAAACCTAGATCAACAAGTTTGGCAATGATGAAGGAAGGGCTAGGTGGGGCCACGAAGTGGGACTTCTCAGCCTTGCCTCCATTCCCTCTGGAGCCTGCTCACTGAGTACAAGGTCACTGGCATGCCTGCCTGTGGGTGAGGTGGCGGAGTGCGGCTCTCCCTTGTACTGGCTGTCACGATGCTTCTGTAAATCTAGGTATGTTGTGGACTGAATGTGTCCCACCGAAATTCATATGTTGAAATCCTAACCCCCAATGTGATGGTATTTGAGGTGGTGTCTTTGGGAGGTGATTAGGTCATAAAGATGGGGTCCTCATGATGGGATTAGTGCCCTTATAATGGAGACCCCAGAGCATTCTATTGCCTCTTCCACCATGTGAGGACACAGTGAGAAGATGGCCATCTAAGAGCCAAAAGCTGGTCCTCACCAGACACCACATCTACTGCCGCCTTGATCTTAGACTTCCCAGCCTCCAGAAGTGTGAGGAATAAATACTTGTTGTTTAAGCCGCCCAGGCTATGGTGTTTTTGTGATGGCAGCTCGAATGGGACCAAGACAAGGAAGGACAGTTTCAACTAGGCAGATGTTTTACAGGAGACTTCACTACCGTTTATAGAAACCAGAAGGGAAACCAAGTAACATGCCTATAAAATGCAGCTATGTTTGCTACTGGTCCACCTCCTGGCCCCTGGCCAACTTCCCTCAGGCAGAGGGCATTGGTCCTTCCCTCTCCCGACTTCCCTTCAGCACTTACCTGTGATGTCTCCTCCACGCCCAGGAGCGTGAAGCCCAGAGACGGACAGGAGCCTCCAGGTCTGCCTCCTGCTCAAGGCCCACCTTGCATACTCTAGTTTCCTGTCTGATTCCTTGGGGATGTCACGGGAAGTCTCTTCTATCAGATGGCCCGGTAGCCCCCAAATGCCAGAGGCACTCACCATCAGAGGCAGGATAAGGGGGACTTCTGTTGGATGTAACCTGGAGGCTTGTTTTGGTGAGTTGGGAACAGGAGCTTCCAGGCCTTCCTGTGTGTTTCTCTGGTCCCACCCTTCAGAGTGTGTGGGCTGGGGAAGTTGCGCTCCGGTTTGGCTTCCGCCACGGACTCATCTTGACGAGGAATGCAGCAGGCATTCTTGGCACGCTCTCCTCAGTACAGAAAAGGGCCCAACCTTCACGCCGTATCCCCCATGATGTGCTGGAGGAGAACGTCCTCCTGTCTAATACACCCTACGAGACCTTTGGACTCCTTCAAGTGTATAAATTCTCACTGATTTGCCAAGATTGATTTTCTACCCTTTACTTCACAGAATCCATTGTGAGGCCGAAGCAAGTAAAATTGATTTCCACTCACTTTCCTCCCCACCCAAGGTCTCTTTGCTCACTCCAGGCAATATGAGATTTTTTTTCGACTTTCTATGCCCTTTTGAAAAGCTTTTTCTTTTTTAAAGTACAGTGAAATCAGGTGGTTCTACAGGCCTGTGTGGGAATTTTAACGTGATGTTTTAAGTGTTTAAGCTTCGTTGGCTTAGAAGATACCTCTGTTGGAAGATACTTCTGTTAGAAGATAACCCTGCTGGATGCCTGGGTATTTACGTTGTAAACATTGGGGACGGTAGCATCCTGCTTTTTGTCCAATTCACATGTTGTGTGTTTGACTTAAGAATGCACTTCAGAAAGCCTCAGGTGGAAATTTCTTCCTCTGAGTTGCATTGTACAGACTCAAATGTAGTGGGTCTGCATTTTACCCTTCTACATAGGATATAAGAAATGTCCCATTTATTTTAATTCTCAAGTGAATTGGTTCCAAACCACTATCATCCTGGCTGGAAATTCAGCATCAGTCATAATACGGACCCCACTGAAGGGTTAAGCAGAGACCTCAAGGGTCTTATGGTACCCGGAACATGCAAGGAGGGCCTCCTGGTCTTAGGTCGAGGTGGGCACTGATGACGTTGTCCAGTCCCACGTGGTTTCTTGGATACAGGAGGCTCTGTGGCAACCACGTGACCTAATGCTCAGATGGCAGCTGGGAGCCCTGGTGCCTGAGAGCCAGACTCCCTCGAGACACCCTGTAGCAATTCTCTCTTAACACTGTGCCAGTTCTCCAAGCTGTTGTGTGGGAAGAGGGCATGAGCACATGCTTCTGGCACCCACCCCCAAACCACAGTCCCCTTTCAGTCTTGGGGGAATTAATGTCTCCCCATGTTAACAGATTCCACCCTAGGTCTCCAAGTGTTCTCTGCCTTCAAGCTCTGGGAAAACTTAACATGATCCCCTCAGTGAGTTTCAGAAATGCAAGCCAGGAAAGTGGGCACTTAACACAAAAGGTGCCTGCCTTTAGGGAACCCCAGCCTCCAATCCCGAATTATAAATGTTCGTGAGCCCAGGGAAGTCCAGGCTTGGGTAGTTTCTATTTTTCCAATGAAACAGGAAGAGTGAGTAGGAGAAGGCGACTTTGTAGGTCAGAGGGTGGAAAAGATGTGAAGTGATTGTCTCCAAGAGTGGAAAAGTTAACTCTACCAGAGAACCGTGGTAGGATAGTTGGGTATGCAGAGTACCCACCTGAGATCTGTCGTCGTGATTGTGTTTCTCCTCCAGCCACACTCAGTGCTCAGGTGCAGCCCTGGCATGGGTGAAGTGCTGGGAAAGAGGGACAAGGGAGTTAAGAGGAGTACACACACAATGTTCATTGCAGCTCTATTTACAATAGCCAGGACGTGGAAGCAACCTAAGTGTCCATCAACAGATGAATGGATAAAGAAGATGTGGCACATATACACAATGGAATATTGCTCAGCCATAAAAGAAATGAAATTGAGTTATTTGTAGTGAGGTGGATGGACCTAGATTCTGTCATACAGAGTGAAGTAAGTCAGAAGGAGAAAAACAAATACCGTATGCTAACACATATATATGGAATCTAAAAAAAAAAATGGTTCTGAAGAACCTAGGGGCAGGACAGGAATAAAGACGCAGACGTAGAGAATGGACTTGAGGACACGGGGAAGGGGAAGGGTAAGCTGGGGCAAAGTGAGAGAGTGGTATGGACATATATACACTACCAAATGTAAAATAGATAGCTAGTGGGAAGCAGCCGCATAGCACAGGGAGATCAGCTCGGTGCTTTGTGACCACCTAGAGGGGTGGGATAGGGAGGGTGGGAGGGAGACGCAAGAGGGAGGGGATATGGGGATATATGTATACATATAGCTGATTCACTTTGTTATACAGCAGACACTAACACACCATTGTAAAGCAATTATACTCCAATAAAGATGTTAAAAAAAATAGGAGTACACAGTGGTATGGTTGCTGTCTAAACTGGGCAAGGAGGGATAGGAGGACAGGGCTGGGAGACAGTAAAAAAGTGGTAGCGCCAGTGGGTTGGAAGTCCCAGTGGCCTCAGTGAGTCAAAGAGCTATTGGTATCTAGAGCAAGAGGGATTGATTGTTAGTGAGAGGCTGGAAATCAAGATTTTGGAGGTAGTTTGGTTATTGGAGATGACAGACCTATGAAAAAGTGAGTGCATTAAGTGGGTGGGTTAAGGAAAAGATCATTGGAACTAAAGGCTGCAAGGAACAGAGAAGTGAGGCCATAGGGTGAATTACCTTCTCCATGAGCGGGAAAATTGCCAAGAACAATGACAAGCGTAAAAGATTAAGAGGGAGACAGAGAGCTAGGTCTAAAAACCAGACATTTGTTGATGACCGTAACAAGGAGGGGTGGGGGGTTGTATCCTCTGGCGCTATTCCTTTAAAAGGAGTTAGAGGTTTGAGGGAGGAGGAATAGAAATGATCTAGAACAGACGTTGGCAAAGAAGATTAGCAGACCCAATCCATCTTGCCTCCTGTTTTTGTAAATAAAGTTTTCTTGGAACCAAGTGACACCCATTCATTTACATAGTCTCAATGTCTGCTTTGGCACTACGTCAAAGTTGAGTAGTTGTGACAGAGACCATAAGGCCTGCAAAGCCTAAATTACTTACTGTCTGGTCCTTCACAGAAAAAAGTTTGCTGACCCCTGAACTTGAATTAGCAGTGAAGAATATTAACCTCACAGTGAAAAGAAAGCACAATTAATATCACAGTAACTTATCTTGCCATACACATGTCAAATCTTTCTGTTCCTTTCAGTTTGGGTCTGTTCTCGGTCACCAGGTCAAACATTTTGACTCAGTAGATATTTTTTTTCCACAGTGAAATCAACCCATTGGATGGTTGAAATGACAGAATGACTGGCCACTTTAACTTTGTGCGTGGATATATTTTTCCATGTAAGCCAGAGCCAGCGTACATGATTATAATGTATGAAATGTACGGAGGTAAATTTCTTCAGGTGCAAATCCAGATTGCCAATTATTCAAACATAAACCGCAGGCTATAGCACTACCCTATGTCTTGTTAGGGTACTGAGTAAAGATGCTAGTGGATCTGGCTGCCACAACCAATTTCCTGTTCTAGCTTACCTTGTTCCTTGCTATTAGTCTTAAGAATGGAAAACTGTCCTACATGGCTTTGCCCAGTGTAATGAGACAGGCAAGCATAGCATTCCTAGAATAGTCGATCTGAGGTTTGCCAGGGGTCACTCACATTCCTTCTCTGGAAAGTTTGAATCAAGCAAAACAAAGACCCAGAGAATGGTCAACTGTGTCAAGTAAATGGTGGGGCACTGGAGTAAATATTCATGTGTGCCTATTGTTAAGCTTCTTGAAATTATCTTTTTTATTCCTTCTCTTTCTGGAACCTGAAATCTATACGGCTTCTTCTTCCATGAGATCTTTGTCCTTTCACTTAAACTAGCTTGAGTAGATTCTATTCCTTAGAACCAAATGATTACTGAAACAGTCTGAGTGCCAGATTCTTGGTCATAAGGGGGTCCATTGTCTTGTCTCTTTTAGGATTAAGATGTGTTCCCCAGGCCAGTCGTCCTTTGTGCCCTTTGTCATAAGGAGAAAACAATATGGAGGGAGCAGCTCAAATGCAAATCAGTCTTTACCCTTGGGAAGACCGTCAACAAACAGCACTAACCTAACGGAAGCCGAGTCGATAGGTAACACTTTCTGTAACAGATACACTTTTCTCATCTTACTAGGAAGGACTGACACTTGAATAACAAGAGCCACTGGGGTTATTTGCTACCCAAAGATAGCCTAGGGATACTCGCAGACAAAGCTAAGAGTGATCATTTGAGGTGCACATGGTTTCCTCGGAAGGTTTTTATTAACTACAACATCACCTTGGTCGTTTTCCTCCCTACATTTTGCAGAACTGACATTAACCGTGGTGTTTGTAGAAACGTATTTCAAGTGTGGTTGTATCAGTTATGCTCTGAACCTGTCAAACTGCAGTGATGGAAAAAAGTTAAAAAAAAAATTCCTCCAGAGCCCCTAGCTACTGACAGTTACTGATGGAAACAGACCCTGTTGTGCCCTTTGGCTTATTAATAAGTTCTTCTGATCCAATCACTTCCTATGTTAGTTGGGTTTAGTGAAAATGTGTTCTGCTGTTTGGGGATTTAGCAGCAGAAGAGAGGAAGAACGAAGCACGTGTACTAGTACCAGCTACTACGAAAACACTACCCCAGAGATGTGGAAAGCTTTTGATCAGTGAAAATCCTGATGTCTCAGATTCCAAGGCTCTAAGCGGACTCTCTTTTCCACGCCTGATCAATGATGACTCCTTTCCCTCTGATGAATGAATAAGCAGCTCTCTGTCTTTAGTTCAATAAACTGTGTATGGAAGGCAGCCATTCTACTAGGCATCCCCCACCATGGTAGTGATGCCAAATTGGTTGTTCAATGAGGCTGGTAGATAGTTGCCTGGTGCTGTGGGTTTCTGTGTCTCATGGGATTTCCACTCTAGGTCCGGATTGGAGACAACTACTTTATTTTTATTTATTTGTTTATTTTTTAGCATCATGGATTTTATATTCCCTAAGTTTTTAATTTTTATTTTTAAAAAATTTCTATTGAAGTATAGTTGATTTACAATATTGTGTTAGTTTCAGGTGTACAGCAAAGTGAGTCAGTTATACATATACATATGTCCACTCTTTTTTAGATTCTTTTCCCATATAGGTCATTACAGAGTACTGAGTAGAGTTCCCTGTGCTATACAGTAGGTCCTTATTAGTTATCTGTTTTATATATAGTAGTGTGTATGTGTCAATCCCAATCTCCCAATTTATCCCTCCCCTCTCCCCTCTGGTAACCATAAGTTTGTTTTCTACATCTGTGGAGAGAGCTGCTTTAGAAGGGAGAAAAACTTTCGATTGATGTGAGACTTCCAACTCTAGCATGCTTGAAGAAGTCATCCAAATGACTTTTCCTGTAAACTTTCATCATCTTAGGTTTGTCATAGTGAGCAAAGGTCTGTCTTTAAGTGGAGAGTCGTGGCATAATGAGCTTCTCTGAATAAGTTGGTTAGTCATGAAAAGAATGACTCAGAAATTAGTTAGGAAGCTTGTTTTCATCTGATGTGGACTAACAGGACAATATTGGATATTTGGCTGCTCTCAGTTTAGAGGAGCCCTTCAGCAAACGCTTTACCTGACCTAGTGGAGGCAACATAATGACAATAGCTTATTTTTTAAAAAAATTTATTTGGTTGAAGTAGAGTTGATTTACAATGTTGTGTTAGTTTCTGCTGTACAGAAAAGTGATTCAGTTATACATATATACGCATTCTTTTTTATGTTCCTTTCCATTACGGTTTATCATAGGATATTGGATATAGTTCCCTGTGCTATAGAGTAAGACCTTGTTGTTTATCCATTCTCTATATAATAGTTTGCATGTGCTAACCCCAAACTCCCAATCCATCCCTCCCCCACGCCCTTCCCCTTTGGTAACCATTAGTTTGTTTTCTGTGTCTGTGAGCCTGTTTCTCTTTTGTAAATAAATTCATTTGTACTATTTTTTTAGATTCCACATATAAGTGATATCATACAGTATTTGTCTTTCTGACTTACTTCACTTAGTATGATAATCTGTAGGTCTATCCATGTTGCTGCAAATGGCATTATTTCATTCTTTTTTACGGTTGAGTAGTATTCCATTCTGTATATATATACAATGGAATATTGTAGATATGGTAGAGAGGATATGGTATATAGATATATCTTATTTTTTTTTAATTATTTTATTTTATTTTATTTATTTATAATTTTTGGCTGCGTTGGGTCTTCATTGCTGCGTGCAGGCTTTCTTTAGTTGAAGTGACCAGGGTCTACTCTTTGTCACGGTGAGTGGGCTTCTCATTGCAGTGGCTTCTCTTGTTGCGGAGCATGGGCTCTAGGCGTGCGGGCTTCAGTAGTTGTGGCTCACAGGCTCTAGAGCGCAGGCTCAGTAGGTGTGACGCATGGGCTTAGTTGCTCCACAGCATGTGGGATCTTCCCAGACCAGCGATTGAACCCATGTCCCCTGCATTGGCAGGCGATTCTTAACCACTGCACCACCAGGGAAGTCCCTAGATATATCTTCTTTATCCATTCATCTGTTGATGGACACTTAGGTTGCTTTCATGTCTTGGCTATTGTGAATAGTGCTGCTACGAACATTGGGGTGCATGTAGCTTTTCGAATTGTAGTTTTGGACAATAGGTTTTGATAGTGGTATGCTGGTAAACGTTAAGCATCCAGGTCTCCATGAAAAAAATACAAACATCTGATTTGTAGTGTTTATCAGTTTTTCTTTTTTCTAATTTTATTTATTTATTTATTTATTTATTTTTGGCTGCATTGGGTCTTCGTTGCTGTGCACGGGCTTTCTCTAGTTGCGGCGAGCGGGGGCTACTCTTTGTTGCGGTGCACGGGCTTCTCATTGCGGTGGCTTCTCTTGTTGCAGAGCACGGGTTCTATGCACGTGGGCTTCAGTAGTTTCGGCACACGGGCTCAGTAGTTGTGGTTCGCGGGCTCTAGAGCATAGGCTTAGTAGTTGTGGCACACGGGCTTAGTTGCTCCGCGACACGTGGGCTCTTCCCAGACCAGGGCTCAAACCCGTGTCCCCTGCATTGGCAGGCGGATTCTTAACCACTGCGCCACCAGGGAAGTCCCAGTGTTTATCAGTTTTAGTGGTGTAAATATGCCCATTGTGGCCAATTTCAGGCCACCAACCGAATGCCATTGAATGCAGAGTTGGGAACAAATGAGCTCAGTCAGCTCTTAGGAGACACCACTGTCTTCGAGGAATGGTTAGACCATACACAACAAGGCTGGCTCCTGTCAACTACTGAAGAAGAATATCTGATGGAGAGGAAAGTTAAGGGAGATGTTTTGATGATGTCACTTTTAATTGTGCCTCATATTATGGCTTAAACATGAGCTGTCTCGCTTGACGTGGATTCATTTGGCCACTCTAGGTAAATTGTACGTGACCTCTGATGACTTCCCTTTTTCATTGTGGCAGTACAGAATTGGGGAAAGAACTTTGTATTGGAGTATGGGTGGGGCACATTGGGGGAAAGATGTTGCTTCTGTGTACAGCTCTTCCAAGTACTGACTATTTCACTCCTGGGCAAAGCATATGTCACCCACCCTCTTCACTGCCCTCCTCAACAACTTATGAATAACATCCAGGGACCAGCCAATTCAAAAGCAAACCTAGAGGGCTGTGCATTTTACCTTTTGTCTTCTCGATTCTCCCTCTAGAAGTTCAAACAGTAGGACAAGGAATGGAAGACAGAAACATGATGTCAGCAAACTCACCAAGCCCAGAGCAAACTGCAGTCTCCTGAGAGGATTTCATCACTTTGACGCTTAAAAATGTAATGCACAGCTTGGTGACTGTTGTTAACAATCAGTGTTGTCTAACAGTCAGTGTTGAAAGTTGCTAAGAGAGCAGATCTTAAAAGTTCTCATTGCAAGAAAAACACATAACTATGTGAGGTCATGTATGTTAACTAGACTTGACGTGTACATTTCACAATATATACACATGTCAAATCATTATGTTGTGCACTTTAAACTAATACAATGTTACACGTCAGTTTATCTCAACACAACTGGGAAAAATTAAAAATTAAAAAAACAGATTCCTTGAAAGAAAAATGAACATAAAAAGGGAGTTTTCCCCTATAATTCAAAAGAAGTGCATATAATTTGCTCAGTGAAATCACCAAACACTTCTGAATTCATTAATTCTTTGTAATACAATTTGGAGAAGATATTCCCTAACTGTAAAATCACATACAGAAGTTCTGGAAATACTGATTTTCCAGACCGCACCTCAGACCTGATGATTGAGAATCCCAGTCAGGGTGGGGAGTGGAGAGGAAGGGCAGAGCCTACATTTTAAAAAATTCCTCTGATGATTTTGATGCAGTTGAAGATTTGGAAATGACTGCTCTAAACCAAGGAGGGATTTGTTCTTGCTCAGCTAAGTGACACTCGAAGTTAAGCTGTGTTTTCTAGATCAGCTGTCCACGTGGGAGGCCAGAAAGACTGAGGCATTTACAGGTGAATGTTGCCAGTGATAAGAAGCCAAAATATTAGGGAAACTGAAAGAGATTCCAGGTGGAGGTGACTCTGATTGCCTTCAGAGGCTGGAACAGCTGTCAGAAAGAGAAGCTCCTAGCCACTTGCGGCCCTTCATGGACATCAGTTTTTGGTCTTTGAGTCAACGAAGATTAGGTGCATCAATTCCTATTGCATCCAACTGTCAGTCAACATCTCTGTCCCTTATGATAACTGACTTCAGTATAATCGGCAGGTGAACACATGCTCTATCATTGTCCATCTTTCTAAGCTTCTGTATATTGATTTTCAGCCTCAGAGCTAGGCCAAAACAGTCTTGAACTCTAAGTGATTTTTCTACTCTGCCTCTTTCTTCAGTTCATTCTTTTTTGCCTTTTAAAAAAAATTTATTTATTTTATTTATTTTATTTTTGACTGCGTTGGGTCTTCGTTGCTGCGTGCAGGCTTTCTCTAGTTGCGGCGAGCGGGGGCTACTCTTCGTTGCGGTGCGCGGGCTTCTCATTGCGGTGGCTTCTCTTGTTGCGGAGCATGGGCTCTAGGCACGCAGGCTTCAGTAGTTGTGGCACTCTGGCTCAGTGGTTGTGGCTAGCGGGCTCTAGAGCGCAGGCTCAGTAGTTGTGGCGCACGGGCTTCATTGCTCCATGGCGTGTGGGATCTTCCTGGACCAGGGCTTGAACCCGTGTCCCCTGCATTGGCAGGCGGATTCTTAACCACTGCGCCACCAGGGAAGTCCCCTTCAGTTCATTCTTTTATTCATCAAATAATAAATGCAGATGCTGTGCTATGGTCCAGAGATACTGCAGTAAAAAAAAAAAAAAATTGGACCAGAAACCCTACCCTCATGGAGTCCCCCAGTGAGAGGACGATAAAAAATAATACTAAAGGAACAGTCAGTGAATATGTTAATGTGATAAACACAGTCAATAAGTAAAATATATAGTATGTCAGATGACGCTAAGTGCCACGAAGACAGGAAAACCAGACAAGCAGGAGGGAGAGTCGTGGTCCGAATTACGCACTAATGGTGACAATTCAACAGGGTTTGATTGCTGAAGAAGACCCGTAGGAACTTCAGTGAAATGCTTACAAATCTGGAGTTTATTACAGGAGAAGAATATCCACTAGAGAAAGAGCATTCATAGGGACCTATTGTCCTCTGTCTGTAAGGGCTGTGGCACGATGCGCTCTTGCTTTCTGATCAGGAGCCGTAGATGTGTACATGGCACCCCTGGGAATCAGGGAACCCAAAATGGAGTCTTGGCTGGAGTTATTCATATTTTGCTGCTTCCCTATGCATATTTCTGCTGTGTAACCAGCTTTAACAACAGAGACTTCTGAGGGTCTCACCCTGACCAGGCGCAGATCATTAATCTGTCTATTGTCAATAAACAGTGCTGACAAGCTGGTACAAACCTTCCCAAAGTCCTCCAACCCATGGTCACACAGCAGCATGATTAATTAATAGGTTTTGTGCCTTGGCCAGGGGTTAGCGCCATACAGATGCATTTCCTATTTCAACAGAACAGCTTAGGCCAGTTACAGGCCTGCTGCAATTAACTCTCATAGCACAGATTGCAATTCTTTTTTTTTTTTAATTGAACTCTAGTTGATTTTATAGTATTGTGTTAGTTTCAGGTGTACAGCAAAGTGATTCAGATAGATAGATCTATCTATATGTCTATATCCATATATATATATTCTTTTTCACATTCTTTTCCATCATAGGTTATTACAAAAGGGATAAATTAGGAGTTTAAGATTAACAGATATACACTACTATATATATAGTAAAGACTGTATAGCACAGTCTATTGCTATATAACTATATTCAATATCTTGTAATAACCTATAACAGACTGCAATTCTAAATATTAAGTCAGGGAGAGCTTAACTGAGAGCGTGACATTTAAGCCAAAATCTCAAGGTGGTGACAGAAGCAGCTATGTAGAAATCTGAAGGCAGCTCCCCGCGCCGCCCCTGGCAGGGAGATCAGCAAATGCCAAGGCCCTGGGGCAGGATTGTATTCAGGGGAACGCAAGGGGGTCTCTGAGGTCAAGGCTGAATAAATGATGGCGATAAACTTAGTAGATGATCTCAAAGAGGTAAGGAGCAGATACCGGGTGGAAATCTGAATCATGTTGCCTTTGAAATGTTTCTGGACTTTGCCTTGTTTTTCCGTTTATGTTGCAATGGACTCTGTCAGTCCATTAGAACAGGAATTCTTTTTTTTTTTTTTTAAGAGTTTTTTGATGTGGACCATTTTTAAAGTCTTTATTGAATTTGTTACAACATTGCTTCTGTTCTGTGTTTTGGTATTTTGGCCCTGAGGCATGTGGGATTTTAGCTCCCTGACCAGGGATCGAAACCGCACTCCCTGCATTGGAAGGCGAAGTCTTAACCACCGGACCACCAGGGAAGTCCCCAGAACAGGAATTCTTAACCTAGGAGTCTCTGGATAGAATTCGAGAGGCCTGTAAATTTGAATTTTAAAAAAATCTATATTTTCATTAACCTCTAACTGAAGTTGAGCATTTCTTTCAATTAAGGATTCAGGCATATATGTATACGTATAACTGAATCACTTTGCTGTACACCTGAAACTAACACAACATTGTAAATCAACTATACTCTAATATAAAATAAAATAAAATGTCGAGTAAAAGGTCAGCACTGAATGAAAAAAACAAACAAACCAGGCACCCAGAGTAGTATTCGCAGTACTCGTTAACACTGCTATCCATAGATCTCACAGATATTTTTGTATCACACTGTAGTTCTTGCAAATATTCTGAAATGCCTTTTCTGTTCCTCACTTTTTTGAAATTCCTGGAGTTATTAACCTGCTGCTAGATTGCACATGACCACGATCTTCCTGTCTCTTGATTATTTTCATAACTGGAGTTGAACTCAGAAAGTTCTAAGGGAGTAGATTTGAAAGTTGCTAAGAGAGCAGATCTCAAAAGTTCTCACCAGGGCTTCCCTGGTGGCGCAGTGGTTGAGAATCTGCCTGCCAATGCAGGGGACACGGGTTCGAGCCCCGGTCTGGGAAGATCCCACATGCCGCAGAGCAACTAGGCCCGTGAGCCACAACTACTGAGCCTGCGCGTCTGGAGCCTGTGCTCCGCAACAAGAGAGGCCACGACAGTGAGAGGCCCGCGCACCGCGATGAAGAGTGGCCCCCGCTTGCCACAACTAGAGAAAGCCCTCGCACAGAAACGAAGACCCAACACAGCCAAAAATTAAAAAAAAGCTTTAAAAAAAAAAAAAAGTTCTCACCACAAGAAAAATTCTGTAACTATGTATGATGATGAGTGTTAACTAGATTTGTAGTGGTGATCATTTTGCAATATATACAAATACGGAATCATTATGTTGTACACTGGAAACTAATATAAGGTTATATGTCAAGTACACCTCAAAAAAAAAAAAAAAAACCCAGCAGCACCACCACCAAAACAAAGCCAAACAAACAAACAGCTCTGGAGAATTCTGATGTCTTTGAGAGAAGATTATCTGCCCCTTGTAAAATGAGCTGTGGAAGTTTTTTTTTTTTTTTAACATGTTTATTGGAGTATAATTGCTTTACAATGGTGTGTTAGTTTCTGCTTTATAACAAGGTGAATGGCTGTGGAAGTTTAATTCCATTTGTAACAATGTGCCTCTATGGATTGACTTTTCAACACTGGTAACCATTAAAACAAACGAAAAGGATGTGTGTCATGTTGATTAGATATCCAAAAAGATGGGCCCCCAGCCTTATCAACGACTACTCCACAGTCCAGTGTTTTCTTTTTTTGAAACTAAGCGACAATAGCCTTCACACAAAAACGGCTTCCAAACAATCCTGTAACTTGCATGTATGTGCTTTATTGTTATTGTATTTGTTGTTATTTAGGGCGATGACAGAGAAGCACTTAACTTACATGTCATAAATTGATTCATTTCCTTTATTTTGTAAGATTCATTGAGGTATACTTTACGTATAATTGATAGAACTTTACTAGCTGCAAAAAATAAAAAATGAGCTCAGCAAGAACATTTGCTATTAGCTGTTCCAAACAGATATGCAAGGTCTCCAGGATAACAGCTGGTATCTTGAGAAATTGAATTTTCCAGTGCCAGGTAAGGTTGATGAGGTATTATCTCCTGAATGGAATATATCATATAAGATTTGACAAGTTTGAATTAATACCTAATGTTCTCGAAAGGGGTGGGAAATGATTGGAGGGCAATCAGGGAGCGTTCCCAAAGAGGCCACAGACAACGTGAAAGCAGATTAATCTGAAAATGCACCCCATTAGCAGGTCACGAATGGACTGGCATCGGGCGTGTTATTGCTGAGGGTAAAATGAAAGCTTAAGGAGATGCGTGAACACAGTAGGGAACCAGCACCTCTGCTGATTTTCGCTTCTCAGGTAACCAGAGATTTGTTTATAGGGCTCGGCTATTCAGAAGTGCTTTTGGCTGAAGTCTCCACTTAAAGAAAGAAAAAAGGCCTGCTCAGCCATACCCTCTAGGCTGAGAAATATGCACCCCTCAGGTTCTGTTTCAGTTATTGATCTGGGTTCTAACCGCGTCTGGCAATCATCTAAATTCAGTGCTTACATCCAACATCTAATCCAGCAGCCCTTCCTCCATCCTTTGCAATGCAGTAGAATCTTCTGGAGTCCTCTTGGGTTCGCTGACTTCTTGGGCCTGTGGGTGTCCTCAATTGGGGGGTATTTAGGCCCTTCCCAGGGCACGTTGGACAATGTCTGGAGATACTTAACTGCCGTCTAGTGGGCAGAGGCTAATGATACTGCTAAACATTCTACAGTGTTCAGGACAGCGCTCACCACAAGGAACCCTGGCCTAGAATGTGAGCAGCCAAGAGTGTGAAACGCTGGCGTAGAGAAGGGTGCACAGAACTGCCTGGTAGTGTCAGGCTTGCAGAGACGAGGGTCTCGAAGGAGGACCAAAGTGGCCAGGGAAAGAAGGGAAGGAAAGGTATACCATTTTGTCTGTTCTGACACATTTTCCAAACACGACTCTGCTTTGGACTTAAGATTGCTTCATGGAAACTACTCACTTCTCTCCTGCTTTCATCTTTCCTGTGCATAAAAAGGGGCAGCCAGGATCAGGGAAGGCTAGCAAGGCTCTGGTACCACCCAGGAAAGCGTCCACACTTGGAACTCCTTTGTTCAGTTATCTTATGCTAAAATATTGATATACTATCACCGAATATTGATCTATCATATATCAATCATAGTATATTGTGCATATGTCATCCTCCTAATTAATATTATTTTTAGCTCTTATCCAAATAAAGAACTTGAATGCAGTCATAACTCACATGGTGGAGCGACTGGGTGATAAATGCTTTTTTTTTTTTTTAACATCTTTATTGCAGTATAATTGCTTTACAATGGTGTGCTAGTTTCTGCTTTATAACAAAATGAATCAGCTATGCATATACATACATCCCCGTATCTCCTCCCTCTTACGTCTCCCTCCCACCCTCCCTATCCCACCCCTCTAAAACTTTTAGAGGAAAACCTAAAAGTGGTCACAAAGCACTGAGCTGATCTCCCTGTGCTATGCAGCTGCTTCCCACTAGCTATATATTTTACATTTGGTAGTGTATATATGTCCGTGCCACTCTCTCACTTCGTCCCAGCTTACCCTTCCCCTTCCCCGTGTCCTCAAGTCCATTCTCTACATCTGTGTCTTTGTTCCTGTCCTGCCCCTAGATTCTTCAGAACCATGGTTTTTTTTTTTTTTTAGATTCCATATATATGTGTTAGCATACGGTATTTGTTTTTCTCTTTCTGACTTACTTCACTCTGTATGACAGACTTTAGGTCCATCCACCTCACTACAAATGACTCAATTTCGTTTCTTTTTATGGCTGAGTAATATTCCATTGTGTATATGTGCCACATCTTCTTTATCCATTCATCTGTCGATGGACACTTAGGTTGATTCCATGTCCTGGCTATTGTAAATAGAGCTGCAGTGAACATTGTGGTACATGACTCTTTTTGAATTATGGTTTTCTCAGGGTATATGACCAGTAGTGGGATTTCTGGGTCGTATGGTAGTTCTATTTTTAGTTTTTAAAGGATCCTCCATACTGTTCTCCATAGTGGCTGTATCAATTTACATTCCCACCAACAGTGCAAGAGGGTTCCCTTTTCTCCACATCCTCTCCAGCATTTATTGTTTGTAGATTTTTTGATGATGGCCATTCTGACCAGTGTGAGGTGATACCTCATTGTAGTTTTGATTTGCATTTCTCTAATGATTAATGATGTTGAGCATTCTTTCATGTGTCTGTTGGCCATCTGTATATCTCCTTTGGAGAAATGTCTATTTAGGTCTTCTGCCCATTTTTGGATTGGGTTGTTTGTTTTTTGGATATTGAGCTGCATGAGCTGCGTATAAATTTTGGAGATTAATCCTTTGTCAGTTGCTTCATTTGCAAATATTTTCTTCCATTCTGAGGGTTATCTTTTTGTCTTGTTTATGGTTTCCTTTGCTATGCAAAAGCTTTTAAGTTTAATTAAGTCCCATTTGTTTATTTTTGTTTTTATTTCTGTTACTCTAGGAGGTGGGTCAAAAAAGATCTTGCTATGGTTTATGTCAAAGAGTGGTTTTCCTATAAAAGTTTTATAGTGTCTGGTCTTATATTTAAGTCTATAATCCATTTTGAGTTTATTTTTCTGTATGGTGTTAGGTAGTGTTCTAATTTCATTCTTTTACATGTAGCTGTCCAGTTTTCCCAGCACCACTTATTGAAGAGGCTGTCTTTTCTCCATTGTATATTCTTGCCTCCTTTATCAAAAATAAGGTGACCATATGTGTGTGGGTTTATCTCTGGGCTTTCTATCCTGTTCCATTGATCTATATTTCTGTTTTTGTACCAGTACCATACTGTCTTGATTACTGTAGCTTTGTAGTATAGTCTGAAGTCCACGAGCCTGATTCCTCCAGCTCCGTTTTTCTGTCTCAAGATTGCTTTGGCTATTCGGGGTCTTTTGTGTTTCCATACAAATTGTGAAATTTTTTGTTCTAGTTCTGTGAAAAATGCCATTGGTAGTTTGATAGGGATTGCATTGAATCTGTAGATTGCTTTGGGTAGTAGAGTCATTTTCACAATGTTGATTCTTCCAATCCAAGAACATGGTATATCTCTCCATCTGTTTGTGTCATCTTTAATTTCTTTCATCAGTGTCTTATAGTTTTCTGCATACAGGTCTTTTGTCTCCTTAGGTAGTTCTACTCCTAGGTATTTTATTCTTTTTGTTGCAATGGTAAATGGGAGTGTTTCCTTAATTTCTCTTTCAGATTTTTCATCATTAGTGTATAAGAATGCAAGAGATTTCTGTGCATTAATTTTGTATCCTGCTACTTTCCCAAATTCATTGATTAGCTCTAGTAGTTTTCTGGTAGCATCTTTAGGATTCTCTATGTATAGTATCATGTCATCTGCAAACAGTGACAGCTTTACTTCTCTTCAGATTTGGATTCCTTTCATTTTTTTTTTCTTCTCTGATTGCTGTGGCTAAAACTTCCAAAACTATGTTGAATAATAGTGGTGAGTGGACAACCTTCTCTTGTTCCTGATCTTAGAGGAAATGGTTTCAGTTTTTCACCATTGAGAATGATGTTGGCTGTGGGTTTGTCATATATGACCTTTATTATGTTGAGGTAAGTTCTCTCTGTGCCTACCTTCTGGGGGGTTTTTATCACAAATGGGTGTTGAATTTTGTGGAAAGCTTTTTCTGCATCTATTGAGATGATCATATGGTTTTTCTCCTTCAATTTGTTAATATGGTATATCACATTGATTTGCATATATTGCAGAATGCCTGCATAACTGGGATAAACCCCACTTGATCATGGTGTATGATCCTTTTAATGTGCTGTTGGATTCTTTTTGCTAGTATTTTGTTGAGGATTTTTGCATCTATGTTTATCAGTGATATTGGCCTGTAGTTTTCTTTCTTTGTGACATCTTTGTCTGGTTTTGGTATCAGGGTGATGGTGGCCTCGTAGAATGAGTTTGGGAGTGTTCCTCCCTCTGCTATATTTTGGAAGAGTTTGAGAAGGATAGGTGTTAACTCTTCTCTAAATGTTTGATATAATTCGCCTGTGAAGCCATCTGGTCCTGGGCTTTTGTTTGTTGGAAGATTTTTAATCACAGTCTCAATTTCAGAGATGTGATGCTTGTGATTGGTCTGTTTATATTTTCTATTTCTTCCTGGTTCAGTCTCGGAAGGTTGTGCTTTTCTAAGAATTTGTCCATTTCTTCCAGGTTGTCCATTTTATTGGCATATAGTTGCTTGTACTAATCTCTCATGATCCTTTGTATTTCTACAGTGTCAGTTGTTACTTCTCCATTTTCATTTCTAATTCTATTGATTTGAGTCTTCTCCCTTTTTTCTTGATGAGTCTGGCTAATGGTTTATCAATTTTGTTTTTCTTCTCAAAGAACCAGCTTTTAGTTTTATTGATCTTTGCTATTGTTTCCTTCATTTCTTTTTCATTTATTTCTGATCTGATCTTTATGATTTTTTTCCTTATGCTAACTTGGGGTTTTTTTTTGTTCTTCTTTCTCTAATTGCTTTAGGTGTAAGGTTAGGTTGTTTATTTGAGATGTTTCTTGTTTCTTGAGGTAGGATTGTATTGTTATAAGCTTCCCTCTTAGAACTGCTTTTGCTGCATCCCATAGGTTTTGCGTCATCGTGTTTTCATTGTCATTTGTTTCTAGGTATTTTTTGATTTCCTCTTTGATTTCTTCAGTGATCTCTTGGTTATTAAGTAGTGTATTGTTTAGCCTCCATGTGTTTGTATTTTTTACAGATTTTTTCCTGTAATTGATATCTAGTCTCATAGCGTTGTGGTCAGAAAAGGTACTTGATACGATTTCAGTTTTCTTAAATTTACCAAGGCTTGATTTGTGACCCAAGATATGATCTATCCTGGAGAATGTTCCATGAGCACTTGAGAAGAAAGTGTATTCTGTTGTTTTTGGATGGAATGTCCTATAAATATCAATTAAGTCCATCTTGTTTAATGTATCATTTAAAGCTTGTGTTACCTTATTTATTTTCATTTTGGATGATCTGTCCATTGGTGAAAGTGGGGTGTTAAAGTCCCCTACTATGATTGTGTTACTGTCGATTTCCCCTTTTATGGCTGTTAGCATTTGCCTTATGTATTGAGGTGCTCCTGTGTTGGGTGCGTAAATATTTACAATTGTTATATCTTCTTCTTGGATGGATCCCTTGATCATTATGTAGTGTCCTTCTTTGTCTCTTGTAATAGTCTTTATTTTAAAGTCTATTTTGTCTGATGTGATAATTGCTACTCCAGCTTTCTTTTGATTTCCGTTTGCATGGAGTATCTTTTTCCATCCCCTCACTTTCAGTCTGTATGTGTCCCTAGGTCTGAAGTGGGTCTCTTGTAGCCAGCATATATATGGGTTTTGTTTTTGTATCCATTCAGCCAGTTTGTGTCTTTTGGTGGGAGCATTTAATCCATTTACATTTAAGGTAGTTATCGATATGTATGTTCCTATTACCATTTTCTTAATTGTTTTGGCTTTGTTTTTGTAGGTCTTTTCCTTCTCTTGTGTTTCCTGCCTAGAGAGGTTCCTTTAGCATTTGTTATAAAGCTAGTTTGGTGGTGCTGAATTCTCTTAGCTTTTGCTTATCTGTAAAGGTTTAATTTCTCCGTCGAATCTGAGTGAGATCCTTGCTGGGTAGAGTAATCTTGGTTGTAGGTTTTTCTCCTTCATCACTTTAAGTATATCCTGCCACTCCCTTCTGGCTTGCAGAGTTTCTGCTGAAAGATCAGCTGTTAACCTTATGGGGATTCCTTTGTATGTTATTTGTTGTTTTTCCGTTGCTGCTTTTAATATATTTTTTTGTATTTAATTTTTGATAGTTTGATTAACATGTGTCTTGGCATGTTTCTCCTTGGATTTATCCTGTATGGGACTCTGTGCTTCCTGGACTTGATTAACTATTTCCTTTCCCATATTAGGGAAGCTTTCAACTATAATCTCTTCAAATATTTTCAGTTCCTTTCTTTTTCTCTTCTTCTTCTGGGACCCCTGTAATTCGAATGTTGGTGTGTTTAATGTTGTCCCAGAGGTCTCTGAGATTGTCCTCAATTCTTTTCATTCTTTTTTCTTTATTCTGCTCTGCAGTAGTTATTTCCACTATTTTATCTTCCAGGTCACTTATCCGTTCTTCTGCCTCAGTTATTCTGCTATGGATTCCTTCTAGAGAATTTTAAATTTCATTTATTGTGCTGTTCATCATTGTTTGTTTGCTGTTTAGTTCTTCTAGGTCCTTGTTAAACGTTTCTTGTATTTTCTCCATTCTATTTCCAAGATTTTGGATCATCTTTACTACCATTACTCTGTATTCTTTTTCAGGTAGACTGCCTATTTTCTCTTCATTTGTTTGGTCTGGTGGGTTTTTACCTTGCTCCTTCATCTGCTGTGTATTCCTCTGTCTTCTCATTTTGCTTAACTTACTGTGTTTAGGGTCTCCTTTTCACAGGCTGCAGGTTCGTAGTTCTTGTTGTTTTTGGTGTCTGTCCACAGTGGCTAAGGTTGGTTCAGTGGGTTGTGTAGGCTTCCTGGTGGAGGGGACTAGTGCCTGTGTTCTGGTGGATGATACTGGATCTTGTCTTTCTGGTGGGCAGGACCACATCCGGTGGTGTGTTTTGGGGTGTCTTTGACCTTATTATGATTTTAGGCAGCCTCTCTGCTAATGGATGGGGTTATGTTCCTGTCTTGCTAGTTGTTTGGCATAGGGTGTCCAGCACTGTAGCTTGCTGGTTGTGGAGTGGAGGTGGGTCTTAGCGTTGAGATGGACATGTCTGGGAGAACTTTCGCCATTTGATATTGTGTGGAGCTGGGAGGTCTATGGTGGACCAGTGTCCTGAACTTGGCTCTCCCACTTCAGAGGCACAGGCCTGACACCCGGCCAGAGCACCAAGACACTGTCAGCCACACGGCCAGGTACGTGGGGAGTTTCTTGCCTTTTGGGAAGTCTGAGGTCTTCTGCCAAAGTTCAGTAAGTGTTCTGTAAGAGTTGTTCCACGTGTAGATGTATTTCTGATGTATTTGTGGGGAGGAAGGTGATCTCCACGTCTTACTCCTCCGCCATCTTGAAGGTCTCTCTGTTTTCACATGAATTTAAATCAGACAGTAGAAATGAGTTTTTCAAATTCTTCATTTGTCTTAAAACATTCACATCATTAGTTTTAAAAGCAGATCTTAAGTTCTCTTAACTTTGACAAGTTCGTAGTGACTGATGAGCCTAAAAGCTCTTTACTTGCCTAACGAAAACATCAACAATAAAGTCTTACCTATCTGTGGGGCTAGGGCGGCCGTGGGAACTTGTGCGGTGGCAGCAGATTCTCAGGGCTCGGGCGCAGCTCAATAAATGGGTCTTCAAACAATATTCCAACTCTGACCTATCTTGCCTCGTGGAAAGGAAAGGCCATGTTGGGACAATGAAAATGATGGGAGAGGAGTAAGGGAGCGCATTTCCACAGGGTTGTGGGAGATGGTATTGGGACTCCGACCAGACCTACGGCAGATTGTGAAGTAGGGCAAACTTGTAATGAGTGGCTGTCCTTAATCACCTCTTGTGGTCCCTTTTCCCAGCATAGAACCCATGATCCGTTTATGCAACCATCTTGGAGTCTACTGGCTGCTAACTATTCGTGCTCTGATGTTTGTTAATGAAAGCCCAAGGTACCCTCTAGCAAAGTATTTGGAGATTCTTGGAAACAGAAGAGTCCTCAAAACACAAAAGAATAGCTTCTAATGTCATGCTTCTGTAGGTTGGAAGAACAGATGTTGGAGCTCAGAGGGACATTCAGAGAATCCCGTCAATCACCACCTAGGGTGTCCGCTGTCTCTGTCCTCTTAAGCAACATGGCACCACACTCCTAATGATCCATAAAGCTACAGGTGGCCTTACCCAGCCTCATGGCTGTAAATGCCATCTTTATACCAACAACTCCCAAACACAGGAACTGAGAAGTGACCATCTGATATGGCAGTCATCAGTACAACAATCAAACAGTAACTTGGCTTCACTGAGTTTGAAATTTGATCATGGTGGGTTGGAAACAAATGGTAGGTGAGGAAGTGGAGATGGCCACTCTTTCAGGAAGAAACCAGTGAAGGGAAAGGGAAGCTTTGGGTTGATCTCTTAAGGAAGATGCCTCTGGAACCTGTGTCATGTTCCTTGGGCTACTACTGATTTCAGCTGCAGCCAAGTTGGGCAGTTCTTGAAAATGTAGACTCAGCTTGCACTTACAAGGCCCCACCACAAGCACACACATTTCTGCATTCTGCTTCAAGATCTCTTCTGACACCTTGGAAATTCAGTAGGCTCTTGTAGGAGCATAGGCCAGAAATATGAGGGAAGTACCCTCAGGATCTACCCTCACTATGACAGAAGGAAGCTAATGTATAAATGCTCCAACCTCCCATCTTTAGGGTGGTCACTTCTTTCTGCTTTTGTTGTGAAATGGTGCCCCTGTTTCTCACAGCAGTGACTTTGGAAAGGTACTCTGATATTGGCTTTTCCTCCTTCCCTGTCCCACTCTTCCCACTCATTCATTCCTGATTGTTATTGCCAAATGCTTTTGCTTAGATCTTGTCATTACCAGCACTGAGTGAACTCTTGGCTCTGCAGTCTTGGCACTTCGTTGTTTTACTGCACATGTTCACGTAGTGTATCAAATATCCTCTGTGGATACTGAGTAGGATCTCAGGCCTTCTGAGCTCTCCCCTCTACTGTAGATTAGAAACTACATCTCCCAGATCCCTTGCCATGAGGGTTCCAGTTTCATTCTGTTAATGAGAGCACAGTTTGGAAAGCCGTTATCTTTCTGTGGTGGTTGGAAGCAGGTGACAAGAGCTGTAGATGAACTCTTGAAAACTGCTCACTTTAAGACTGCAGGCATCTGAGGTCATTGGTGGCAGTTCCTGTGACTTCTGTACTTTCTGATCAGTTTCCCTGACTTTCATTCCTACAACCCTTCCAGGAGCTGTGTAAGCCTCTAATTCCCTGTGGCAAATCCCTTCCTGTTCATAAAGACACATGCACCCCAATGTTCATTGCAGCACTATTTACAATAGCCAGGTCACGGAAGCAACCTAAATGCCCATCGACAGACGAATGGATAAAGAAGTTGTGGTACATATATACAATGGAATATAACTCAGCCATAAAAAGGAATGAAATTGGGTCATTTGTAGAGACGTGGATGGACCTAGAGACTGTCATACAGAGTGAAGTAAGTCAGAAAGAGAAAAACAAATATCGTATATTAATGCATATATGTGGCATCTAGAAAAATGGTACAGATGAACCGGTTTGCAGGGCAGAAATTGAGACACAGATGTAGAGAACAAACGTATGGACTCCAAGGGGGGAACGTGGCGGGGGGCGGTGGTGGTGGGATGAATTGGGAGATTGAGATTGACATATGTACACCAATATGTATGAAATAGATAACTAATAAGAACCTGCTGTATAAAAATAAAATAAAATTCAAAAAAAATCCCTTCCTGTTCAAAATACCTAGAATGGTTTCTGTTTTTGTGGCCAAACCCTGACTGATACACATATAATCTAATTTTTTTTTATAAATTTATTTATTTATTTTTGGCTGTGTTTGGGTCTTCGTTTCTGTGCGAGGGCTTTCTCTAGTTGCGGCGAGCGGAGGCTACTCTTCATCGCGGTGCGCGGGCCTCTCACTATCGCGGCCTCTCTTGTTGCGCAGCACAGGCTCCAGATGCGCAGGCTCAGTAGTTGTGGCTCACGGGCCTAGTTGCTCCGCGGCATGTGGGATCTTCCCAGACCAGGGCTCGAACCCGTGTCCCCTGCATTGGCAGGCAGATTGGCAACCACTGCGCCACCAGGGAAGCCCCATAATCTAATTTTATTGAGAGAAAAGATCTAAGAGTTTGATTTGCCATTGTTGATGGTTAATAGGTGAGAGGAAGATAACAAGATCCATCTCAGACAACAAAGCAAATGTATTTTTAGAGATGTTAGAACAATGAAGCAAATATATTACATTAGAAGTCAAGGTGAAAATCATTCCAAGAGAAAGGGGATCATTTATTTATTTATTTACTTATGCATTTATGCACGCATGCATGCTGTGCGGGGTCTTAGTTGTGGCATGTGGGACCTAGTTCCCTGACCAGGCATTGAACCCGGGGCCCCTGCATTGGGAGTGCAGAGTCTTACGCATTGGACCACCAGGGAAGTCCTGAAAGGGGATCCTTGATGATGAATATCCTCTTGTCTCCCAAGAGATGCCAGCCTGTATCAAGCTGACGGACATAAAACAATGCAGTTTTTAAAGTCATGGAATTGAAACCCTCTGTAAGTCAGTGCAAGTAAATAAAGAAGGAAGGATGAGCCAACCATAAATACCTCATTAACATGCATGCAGTGGCTGTGTTATCTGAATTCTCACAGGCGCTGATGCAGTGATGCTGGGAATTGTGTACTGTGTGGTGCTGTGAAGTGGAAAGTACAATTTACTGAAAAAATTAAGAATTATAGGTGACACTGCAGCTCATAATCTGTCATATAATGCTTCCTTAATGGATCAGGAAGGTGGCATTTTTAAAGATGTTTTTTGGATTTCGGGGGGTTTTTTGGTTTTGGTTTTTAGCTCTTTGGCATGCTGGAGAATAGGGTGAAGTTTTGGGGAGTAAAATAGGGGTCTACTCATATGAGTCCAAAACGCCTGAGTCATATAAGAAAAGAATACTTAAGTTAATGTGTCTCCAGTGTTAACATTTTCTATATATAGCATTTTGGCACTATTTGCCTAGAGATTTGGGACAGAATTTTTTTAGCCAGTGATCTTAATTTATAGTCTATGATTTTGGTAAAATATTGATGGTAGACTTAAATTTTAAAAAGACTCCAATAAAAAGCTATGTGGATTAGTCAGGGTTCTCCAGAGAAACAGAACCAATAGGATGTGTATATACATATATATTTAAAGAAATTGGCTCACTTGGTTGTATAGGCAAGCCAGAGATCCAGGAGAGCTGATAATGTAGTTCCAGTCTGAGTCTGAAAACTTGAGAACCAAGAGAGTTGATAGTATAGTTCCTCTCCAGAGGCCTGCAGACTTGAGGCCCAGGAAGAGCCAATGTTTTAATTCAAGTCTGAAGGCAGGAAAAAACCAATGTTCCAGCTTAAAGGGAGCCAGATAGGAGAAGTTTTGTCTGGCTTGCAAGAGAGTCAGCCTTTTTGTTGTATTATGTCTTCAACTGATTGGATGAGGCCCACTCATGTTATAGAGGGCAATCTGCTTAACTCAGTTTACCCATGCAAATGTTAATCTCATCCAGAAACACTCTCACAGACATACCCAGCATAATGTTTACTCACATGCCTGGGCATCCTACCTGTGGCCCAGTCAAGTCAACACATAAAATTATCCATCACACTGCTGTGAAAGGGAACATGTGATTTCTGGCTAAGAACACCCAGAGCAGAGATTATCTATCTATCTATCTATCTATCTGTCTATCTGTCTGTCTGTCTGTCTGTCTGTCTGTCTGTCTATCTATCTATCTATCTATCTGTCTAATCTATCAAACATTTCCAGGTCCAAACTCAGGAAGAGCTCCTGTTTTAGTTGCTAGAGATACAGAGACAATGACCCTATTTTCAAGGATCCCCGAGTCCACTAAGGGGAACAGACAAGGTCTGGAAAACTGTGCATTGCAGTGTGATAGACAGAGGTATGTACCGGATGTGGAGGGAGCTCCAACAAGGTGCCTGGAGGGAGCTGGAGATGGGTTCTTGGAAGAGATATCTGATCTGTGTCTTAAAGGACGAGCAACATTTAGCTAGGCAGAGGAGAGGTTGAAAAGGAAATGTTAAATGACAGAGACAAGAAAGAGAACAGCACATTCAGGAAATTACAGTTACCATGTGGATGAAATGAAATAACCCTTTAAGCACCAATGAAATAACAGCTCTAAGCACCAATATCTGACACTCCAGTAAATGTTAACCCTTGTCTGCTTTCCCTCTTTCCCTTATTGTTGCCCTTTATTCTTTGGGGGACGATAAGATTTTCAAATGTCGGACAATATTTGGATAAGTACTTCCATGTAATTCACTACACTTAAAGAAATAATTGCCTCCTTGTAGAAGCTGCACCTTAACAGATGTTTCTGGGTGAATTTATTCATCATATCGAGCATAGCCTTGCAACGTGGGATGCTTTTCAAAAGCCCCTTTTAGGTGAACAGATTGTGTTGCTGCTAAGGGAATTCACAGGAATGAAGCAATCACTGTAATTCAAATAATTTCTCCTCCTTTAAGAGCACCACTGTTTGTATTAGCACTGACATGATCCATTTATGAAGCATCTTACCATAGTTGTCTGAAATTTTTGGCTGTCAAATGGTCATCAGAACTGAGTTGGGGACGTCCAACTGAGTTGGCGCACTGGTTAAGAATCCTCCTGCCAATGCAGGGGACACGGGTTTGAGCCCTGGTCCGGGAAGATCCCACATGCCGCGGAGCAACTAAGCCCATGCACCACAACTACTGAGCCCGTGTGCCACAACAACTGAAGCCTGCACGCCTGGAGCCCGTGCTCCGCAACAAGAGAAGCCACCGCAGTGAGAAGCCTGTGCACCGCAACGAAGAGTAGCCCCCCCCCTTGCCGCAACTAGAGGAAGCCCGCGTGCAGCAATGAAGACCCAATGCAGCCAAAAATAAACTAATTTAAAAAAAAAAAAGGAAGATGCCTCTGGAACCTGTGTCATATTCCTTGGCCTACCACTGATTTCAGCTGCAGCTGAGTTGGACAGTTCCTCGCAAATCCAGACTCAGCTTGCCCTTACAAGGCCTCACCTCAAGCACACACCTTTCTACATACTGCTTCAAGGTCTCTTCTGACACCTTGGAAGCTGAATAAGCCCTTGTACAAGCACAGGCCAGAAATATGAGAGAAGTACCCCCAGGGACTACCCATACTAGGAGGGAAGGAAGCTAATGTATAAATCCCCCAACCTCCTCCTCTTCAGGGTGGTCATTTTTTCTGATTTGGGGTGGAATGCAGCCCCTATTCCTCACAGCAGTGACTTTGATAAGACACCCCAATATTGGCTTTTCCTCCTTCCATGTCTCACTCTTCCCATTCACTCATTCATGCTTCCCGATATCACCACTCAAATAAGCTGTCTCGGTCCCTGATTTCGTGGGGTCCCAACTGAGACATCCCCTCCTGAGTCCTGCCAGCTCTGGGATTTCCTGAACTTCATCCTGTCAAAGCCAGACATCCATGTTTCATCTCTTAGCCGCATGGTTCATTTGTCCAGATGGAAGGGGGTGGTGAGTAATTTCAGGGAACATCTGAGCATCTGCCCATTGACCAGTAAAGGAGCTCATTCTTTTTCAGAAGAGAAGAGTCAGGACTAGTTAGTACTAGATCCTGGCTTCAGAGCCCTTCCTCCTGAAAGCCCTGACCCTGTAGTGACACCCCGTGGGAAATAGAACCAGTCCCAAGAGTTCCTATTCCTAGGAAGTCCCATCAGGGAGCTTCTTCTGCTATTTCGGGGAATCTACTTCAGGATACAACAATATTGTTAATTCCTAGTTAGTATTAACCAGTTTTAGTAGTTTTTGCAGTAAAAGGCATCAATTTCCACAAATACCACATATTCCCTAGATCATTTTTTTTAGCGGTATTCCTAAGGAAGGAAAATGAGGAGAGTTGACAATTTAAATTTATTTTTGGTCCTCTTTAGGTCAGCTAAGAGTTAAATCTAACAAATAGTCATTCGTTCCATCCTGTTTTTGAGAAATATCTATTGTTTCTTTTCTGTGTAAGACACTGTGCTGGCTATAAAAAGATGAACAGAGCATAGTCTCTGCTTCAAGGAGCTGATAGCCTCATGGGTGTGTTTGAAATTTTACACAAAGCATGAGTGAGTCCTCATGATGCTTATAGACTGGTAAATGGGAAAAAAACAAGTATGTAGGTTTTGTTTTAAACTCACTATTTACGTATCAAAATAAAAGCACCTAGTGTTTACTGAGGGCTTTCTATACCAAATGCTATTCTAAGCACTTTACATGAATGAATTCATTTAATCCAAATCATAATATTAGGGGAGGATATTACTAGTCCCATTATACAGATGAGGAAACCAAGGACTTGAGTGGTTGAGTAACTAGACCAAGGTCACATAGCAAGTAAATAAAAGAGCTGAAACTGGAACTCACGGTGACTCCGGAGCCCAAATATTTAACTGTAGTATTACACTACCTATCTTTCTACCTTTCCATAGCTCTTTCTCTTCTATCTGTCCTACCCATTCCTCCATCGACCTGCCCCTCCATCCATCCACCTGCCCCTCCATCCATCCATTCAAAAATCCATCCATCTATTCAATCATCCATTATCATATTCCAATAGAGGCATTAAAGGTACAAAGAAATAAGTGGGTAACCATATAATATCAGAAGCTCCATGGGAAATAATTAGGTTGAATGGATCAGGGAAGTTTTAATGGAAGTTTAAATTTGGATATGATTTTGAAAGTTTGGGGTGAAGTGGAGAATAAGAAGGGGCATTTCCAGCAAAGATTATCAAGGACCAATGTATGTGTGAAATGGAGGCGTTGTTGTGGATTATAGTGATGCTGGTGATACAGAAGATGAAGATAAAACTTTACTTCTCACCTCTTCTGATTTTATTCTTACAACCACCCTGCTAAGTAAAATGATAGTGCTCTAAAAACAGTAGCGTTCTTTGCAAATGTAAGGTATTGTTACAGAGAAGGGTCCAAGGTCACCTTCTTTGTCTCATACATCTCTACGGCCAAGGACTCTTAGGTCTTGAACCAGAGGTTGACCAAGAAATTGAGTAGCTGGCAATGCTGATTTACGTGTGTCTGAGGCTTTAATTATATTTTGCTGTTTCTGCATTTCTGGCAAAATGTAGCTGTGGAGCATGGTTTGTTAATCTTATACATGTGGACCGCAGCTGGGGTTTAAATAAAGCCCGTTTCCCCCTGTTTCTTGCCAAAATGGAGCTGTAGCATCTTTTTTTTTTTTCATTTTTATTTATTTATTTATTTTTGGCTGTGTTGGGTCTTCGTTTCTGTGCGAGGGCTTTCTCTAGTTGCGGCGAGCGGGGGCCACTCTTCATCGCGGTGCGCGGGCCTCTCACTGTCGCGGCCTCTCTTGTTGCGGAGCACAAGCTCCAGACACGCAGGCTCAGTAATTGTGGCTCACGGGCCTAGTTGCTCCGCGGCATGTGGGATCTTCCCAGACCAGGGCTCGAACCCGTGTCCCCTGCACCGGCAGGCAGATTTTCAACCACTGTGCCACCAGGGAAGCCCCAGTAGCTTCTTTTTGAGTCCAGTGAAAATGTAAACAGACCCCTCCCAGAAGACACTAGTCTGTAATGTCGTCAAACAGCAGCACCCTGATGCCTTTCTCATTGTTTCCACCTGCCCATCTCATGATGAAAAGTCATCCGGAGCAGGTTTCTTTCTTTCCCTTAAATCACAGTGTCCCAAGATCTCACGTCTCTCCTAGTCCTTTTACAGCCCCAGAGCGAAGGGGCTCAGATAATGAGCTTTGATTGTTCTGTTACTATATCTGCTCATTTTATCACAGCCTTCAAGGCACTAGGCTTTGCATTTGCTCTGGAATCTCTATCAGTGTGACAGACTCTTGATTGTACACTTTTGGTGACCAGGCCTCACCGGAATACTCCTGTCTGTCAAGAATATTCTATCCTAGCATATCGATTAACTATGGTCAGATTTCCAGCTGGTCAATTTTTTCAAGCCACCTGACATTTCTGAGCTTTACCTTAAGGCTGCACCTCACCTTTAGGCCCCAGCATGGTCCCAATAACCTGCAGGAGGTTGAGGTAGAGAGAGAATGGATTGAATAGATTGATTGATTTCTCTTCTTTGGCCAGGATGCTGCCAGTGTCAGCAGTTACAGCCCATTTTGATGAACTTCTCAAGTCTTTGGGTAGCTCCTTCCGGTTGGCAGGCTTATGGCAATCGTCAACTGGTGCTGAAAAGAACTTTTGTGTTGACATGAGCTGGATGAAGTAGAGACTGATAACTTTTCTTCAAAATCTCCTGCTCTCTGTGCACGTGGTCAGACCACTTCCCAGTGTTCCTTGAGGTTAGTTGTAGCTCTGTGAACGAGCGTGACCAGTGGGATGTAGACAGAAATGGGAAATGCCACATCCGGCCTGGCTCAGGAAAAGCCCCACTGTGGTCCGCCATACTCCTCCTTTAGCGGGTTGGAATGGAGGGTACCCCGTGGAGGGCACTCTGCGAGCTGTACCTGGAGGACAGTGCAGCCACAAGATGGAAGGGGTCTGAGCCCTGAATCACCCCTTTGAGAAAAGCCACATGACCGGTTATAGTACATTGAAATGTTATCTGAGTGAGAAGTAAACTATTACTGCGTTAAGCCACAAAATTTAGGGATTATCTGTTAAAGCAGCTGGTATTCCCTTGTCTCATTTATGGCCTAAGGGTCTGGGCGCTATGGAGACTTGATTGATGCTGGGAGGGGTTCTGCTATAGGAGAAAGGAATTCCGTGGCTAGCGAGTTCCACGTGAATGGTTTACCCACTTGCCCGTGTATCACAGTGCCACCTGGAAGTCTGGTCACAAGTTCAAGTCCCTGAGCTCCGCACATTCAGCAGAGCTCGGAAGAGGCCTAGGAAGATGCACTTTGATTGTTAGCTTCCGTGATTTTGATGCAGGTGCACCAAGAAGGCTGGTTTTGAGAAATGGGGAGAGCTAGGTCTCTCCGTGCAAAGGAGATATTTGTCAGATGAATAATTAAATGAACAAGGAGCGGGAGAAGAGAGAACAAAAGTGAGATTACAAGTGAGGGGATGTGAGAGAGAAGTTAACAGCTGCGGAGGGCCTTGCCCTGAGGCACGTTAGAAGGTGGTGACGCTGGGTCACAGGTGGCTGCGGCAGGCGATGGTAGCAGAGGCAGACGGAGTGCGCTCCCGAGCGTGCCAGCCCTAATTTCCCGGGGGAAGCCCTCTGTTTTGAGGAGCCCGCTTTCTATCAGGCGTTTTATGTACATCCTGCTGTCACTGTCCCCTAACAAGCTGTTCCTCTGCTACAGGCATTTTCATGGCTAATGGCATTGACTTTTTTTTCCGGAGCTTCTGGGGGCAACAGAAAAACACCGGGTAGATAGAGAGATTGAAATGAGTTGCCACGTGCCAGCTTCCGCTCATTTGCTGCACAGATTTAATTTAAGCCAGAGTGATGAGAAGTCCCTGGTTCTGCAGCATCTTCATCTTGCTTTCCGCATGCCCAGGTAATAAGAAACCTTCCTCTGATTTGCTGAAATAAATACCATTTTGTCAATAAGGAGGCTGAAGGGAAATCCACCCAGGACTCATATGGTGCTAATGGCCAGCCAGGGTCAGAGCAAATGGGTTCAGCTGGCATCAGGAGCTAAGGGGTCAGGATGAAATGTACCTTGAGCGATGTGAGCAGATGCCACTCAGAGACTAGAAGAGATAGAGACAAATGACAGGTTGTGAGGATGGAGGTGGTCAGGGTGTGCCAGGTGCACTGAACACTCCAGTCAGGCTGTCTTAAAGGTCTCATGTGTCGTCTACCAATGTCCTAATAAGTTCCTTTCAAAAGAAATGAAATGCCTTTATACCCAAAGGTCGCCAGTTGATTATTAATATTGTATCTCGAAGAGTTTGAGGTATGCTGGTGTGTGATGTCAGTATTCCTCCAGGAATATCAATTAGAATTCATCTTTGCTTCTTAAAACATTATGAAGGAAATATTATCATTATAATACCCCATCCATCCATTATAACAAGAGCTTCGATTTATGGAACTCTCAGTGTGTGGCTCATATGGTGCAAAGTACTTTACATATGTTGCCTTATTCAGTTCTAATGACAACCTTGTGAGACCAACACCTTGACTGTCAGGTTGGAGTCCAGGAGACGGAGTCTTAGAGAAGTAAGAAACATGTCCAAGGTCTCCAGCCTACTAAGCAGCAGAGCCAGCATTTGAACGTAAGCCTGAAGATAATTGTTTTCGCATCAACATATTTTTTAAAAAAATTACATCATGCTAAGTGAAATTAGCCAGACAGAGAAAGACGAATACTGTGTATCTCTTATATGTGGAATCTAAAGAAAAAAGCCAGTCATAGAAATAGAGAGTAGAATGGTGGCTACCAGGGACTGAGGGGTGAGGGGAGATCGGGAGATGCTGGTCAAAGGGAACAAGGCTTCAGTTACAAGATGAGTAAGTCTGGAGCTCTAATGTACAGCGTTGTGACTCTGGTTAATAATACTGTGTCATGTACTTGAAATTAACTAGAGAGTAGACCCTAAGCATTCTCACCACACACACATGATAATTATGTGAGGTGATGGATGTGTTAATTAACTTGATTGTGGTGATCCTTTCACCAAGTATATGGATGTCAAATCATCACATTGTACACTTTAAATATATATAATTTCATCTGTCAGTTATACCTCACTAAAGGTGAAAAAAGAAAATGTAAGCGCTTTAAAAGATATTTTTCAGGGGCTTCCCTAGTGGCGCAGTGGTTGAGAATCTGCCTGCCAATGCCGGGGACATGGGTTCGAGCCCTGGTTTGGGAGGATCCCACATGCCGCAGAGCGGCTGGGCCCGTGAGCCACAACTACTGAGCCTGCGCGTCTGGAGCCTGTGCCCCGCAACGGGAGAGGCCGTGGCAGTGAGAGGCCCGCGCACCGCGATGAAGAGTGGCCCCCGCTCGCTGGAACTGGAGAAAGCCCTCACACAGAAACGAAGACCCAACACAGCCAAAAATGAATAATAAATAAATAAATTTATAAAAAAAAAAAAAAAAAAAAAGATATTTTTCAGCTTACTTTTATTGGGGGAAGATATAATGAACCTTTATACATATCACATCCTTTAATCTTCCCAACAGCCGCGTGGAGTAGGCATTCTGGTCCTCAGATTGAGATGAAGGAAATAAGGGGTAGAGACACAGGGTGACTTGCCAGAGATCATACAACTCTTAAGGAAGACAGAGCTGTGATCTGTTGATCCCAAGGGTTTCTGGCTGGGCTTTTCCCATCTCTTCTCTGCCTGCTGACATGTAAGTCAGGCTGCATTTTGGAGCTCTCAAATGCTGAGATCCAGTCTCCACTGTCCCAGCCTGTCAACCTCTTATATGCACCATCGAGGGAAGATATCCTTTATTATTTAAAACTCCAGTTTCTAAGTTGTTGATACTCTGGACTTAGGAGGCTCTGGGGAGCTCGTGTGAGGGGCCTGGGAGATTAATTTTGGTGGAAATGCTGGCAGACAGACGTGAAATGGTGGATGCTTCAGAGATTTAAAATAAATTGCTCTGTGTGTGTTATTTCCTTCTCATGTCACTGTTGGGGGTTGGCTAAAGGAAAGCTATCAAATGTTCACCCCAGCCCCAGTGCTGTCCTAAGGGCAATAAAAAGCCTTGCCTGAACTGGGGCCAGGTACTTGCCTGAGAAAGGAAGTTAGTCTTGTGTAGAAATACACACACAGCTGGCATCAAATGGGGAACGGTTTAATCTGTCTTTTGAATGGATTAACAGTTGGCTTCAAGAAGGCGCTTCTGACTTTTGGCTGCATAGACCAGGAGGAGAGGCTGTGCTACATGATGAGGATGAGGACCAAGGGGGAATTAGTGGTGTATCTGCAATCAGCAAAAAAAAAAAAAAAAAAAAAAAGCCATAAAATGATTTCCATGGAGACCCAGACTTCCACATGTCAAAATGGGATGGAAAAAAAATCACCCACATAGGATCCTTTCTATCAGTGTTGGAAAGTGTTTGCTTTCAAAAGCAGCATGGCGTAGAGCTGGGTTGTCCAATTCGGTGCCTACTAGCCCCATGTTGCCAGGGGGCGTGTGAAATGTGGCCAGTTCAAATTGAGGTGTGCCGTAAGGGTAAAAGACGTACCAGATTTCAAAGACTGAGTAGGAAGAAAGCAAGCCAGATAGCTCCTTGATCATTTTTGTACACTGATTACATGCCAACATGATAATATTTTGGATATATTACACTAAATAAAATGTGTTCTTAAAATGAATTCCACCTTTTTACATTTTAGAATTTGACTACTAGAAAATTTGAAATTACATATGTGGCTCGCATTATATTTCTATTGGAAGGCAGTGGTCTAGACTCTGAGCATGGGCTTTGGGGTCCAACAACATTGGACTAAAAGTATCTCTGCCACTCACTTGCTGTGTAACTCTGGCAGGAGAACACCTTTCTGAGCTTCAGTTTCTACTTATGTGAAGTGGCCAACTACTACCTCTACTTTAGGGTTATTAGGATGGTAAAGTAATGAGCATATTGAAAGTGGCTGGCGGAACAGCCCACGCTAGATAAATATTCATTTTCTTCTTCCCTTCCCTCTTGCCACATATATTTTAAACTTGAGGGATATGACTTTGAATTTTGAATTCTATATTCTGGCAGACTACCATTCAAGTGTAAAGAAAAATAAAGACTTTTTGGATATTCAGAGACTCATAGAGGCACTTTGAAAGCGTTACTTAAAGATGTCAACAGAATGAAAATGTAAGCAGAGAGAGAGAGAGAGAGAGAACGTATGAGAGTAACAGTGGTAAGCAAAAAAACCAGAAAAAACTATTGATAATTGCACATGATTATAGAAGCAAAACTAAAATGATAATACTAATACTACTAATATAATCCAGGATCTAAAATCCTAAATATAAAAGGGAGATAAAAGGGAGAGAAGGAAGTGAGATTTCTGCTTTGTTCAGGAGGAGGATTTAGATACTGATTGCCTTTCAATACAACTAAAATACTATAATTTAAAATATACTTATGTTAAGAATTTAAGACTATCAAGTAGCAAGATAGAAAAATGATGACTAGTTCCAGATCACTAGAGGAAAATTAAGTGGAACAAAAAACAGTCAATCAACACAGTAGGCAGGAAGTAAAAAGAATGAATGAGGAAAAGTCATGGTAAACAGAAAAAAATGAAATTAGATGGCATGAATAAATTCAAGAATATTAATAATCACATTAAATATAAATAGGTTATTATACCTTTAAAAATAGAAAAGGAAAAACTTAGATTGGTTGAACAATTTAAACTATCCAGCCATATTTTGTTTTATAAGAAATAACCTTAAAATGAAATAACATAGAAAAATTGAGAAGAAAGGGCAGAAATATTAATATTGTTAAAATAAAAGTGAAAGTCAAAAGCAGTAAAGGAGAAAAAGCGTTCATAGTGACAATAGAGACATTTCTTTAAGAAGATATAACAGCTATGAACAACAGAATTTTGAAATATGTAAAGGAGAATAGACAAATTTCCAAACACATTGGTAGAATTTAATACTTCTTAGAGACCGATATCAAAAATACAAAGGTGCCAAAAATAAATAAATAAAAATAAATAAATCTATTAAAAAAATGATAAAAAAACCCCACAAAAGCATTGGTGTGTAGAGCTTTTAACTGCCCATTTATGAAGCTTAACTTGATATATTTTTATAACCAACAGACTGAAGATAATATTCTTTCCAAACATGTATGATAACAAATTCTCCAAAGCAGAAATCACAAGCCATATTTTTCTAATCACAATGAAGTAAAATTAGAAATTAATGACAAAATAAAAGCCAAAATAACCCAAATTACTCTTGCAATGAAGACCAAAAGAAAGAAAATTTTAAGGTCAATCAAAGTCAATGAGAGCCCTACAAAAAACAAAATGTGGGGTACAGCCAAAAAAATGCTTGAAGAAAAATATACAGTTATAAATATATTTCCTAGAGGAGCAGAGAAAATGAAATTAGCAGTGAAATGTAAAACCCAATAAAAGAACAACAGAAAAGCCCCCCAAAAAGTAGAAATAAATGTAATGGTAAAGCAGATGTTAATGGTATTTTTCTAAAAATTGCTCGAGAACACAAATCCGATTCTTTTAAAAGATCCCCCAAATAGTCTATCCTTTGATAAGTTTGATGTCAAGAAAAATAAAGAAGACATAAATAATTTTACACACAGCTGCCATTTTTTGAGTAATTTCTCCAAAATTCTCAAGCTCAGATACCTTCCATGCTTTGTAAACTATTGCAGATTGTATAACAATTTGAAAAGCTTCCAAACTCAGGTTTTTGAGGTGAGTATACTGATAGAAAAATCAGAAAACTATCGCCCCCTACACACACACCATTTGGCCAGTCTCGCCTTTGAGCTCATATGCAGAAGTCCTAAGTAAATTTAGCATCTGAAATCCAGCAGTGTATTAAATCAGTATTACATAATGATCATTTAGGGTTTATCCAAGAAATGCAAGAATGGTTTAGAATTTGGATATTTATATATGTTATTTATGACAGCAACAGATTAAAGGAGTCAAATTTATTAATCATCTCATGCATGCTGAAAAAAATCACTTGATAATTAAATTTAAGACTGATTTCTCCTGTGCTTACTAGAGAAATGTAAGAAGCATTTTTATTAAATCCAGGAAGAATACAAAATGCTCATTTTCACTGCTGTACTTCCAAAGCAGGAGGACAGGGAAAAGACACTAGAGGCATAAATATTGGAAAGAAGAGAGAAAAGTATCTTTTCCTGGAGATAATACTGATTATCTGCTTTGAAAATCCAAAAGATTTCTCTGAAAAATGATTAAAACTGTTAATAATGTTCATATAATTAAGGAGATATTTAAAAATACAAACATTAATAGTCTTCTTACATTAGCAGCCTATTTGAAAATGGAATTTTAAAAAGATTATATTCACATTATCAACAACAATAGCAAATACACATTAAAAAAACAAGACTAAACCTAATACAATTTGTAAGATTTTTATGAGGAAAATAAAAAGAAATTATTACTGAAAGATATTAAATAATATCTGAAAAATGCAGTTATGTTTCTGGATGATAAAACTCAAATGTTATAAAAATGTCAGCTTTTGTCAAATTCATTTATAAGGTCAGTGCTTTCCAACTCAAAATTCCAACATGAAATTTTAAAAGGAAGTTGACAATACAACCCTAAAATTCACATAAAAGTGAAAATGTGTTAAAAAGAACCAAGAGAGTTTTTAAAAAGAATATTGAGGATAACATGCCATATCAAAAACAAAATATTTTATAAGTACTCTATGAGGCCACAGGACTTGAAATAAAACCTGTAGTACTTAAAACTAACAGAAGTGAATTAATAGAAGAGAAAAGGGAATTCAGAATCTGATGCATGTTTATTTGTGATTAATTCACACCATTGCATTTTTTTGGTATCTCTAGTTAAATTGTTTATCCATTTACTAAGAAATAAATTGCAGTTGGATTCAAGAGCTAAATGTAAAATCAAAATTTTGAAAGAATTAGAAAAGATTTAGGAGAGTACAAATGACAAAATAATCTCCAAACTTTATTGTTATTTAAATGGAAAAAGAGAAATTACAGCATAATATGTGCCATGTGTCATGTCAAAGTGGAAAAAAAAAAAAAAACCCAGGCAAAGAACTGGAAGAATCCATATCAATATGCTAAGAGTGGTTACTTCTAGAAGCCACTTAAATGTCCAGCAGGAGAAAAATAGTTAAATAAATTATGAAAATTCCTTAAAAGCAATATTATTCAGCCATGAAATAAGAATTAAGGGTATCTATATTTACTTACATGGAATGACCTCTAGGATGTTTTGTTAGTTGAATTAAAAAGGCAAGACGGGGGCTTCCCTGGTGGCGCAGTGGTTGAGAATCTGCCTGCTAATGCAGGGGAGACGGGTTCGAGCCCTGGTCTGGGAAGATCCCACATGCCACGGAGCAGCTGGGCCCGTGAGCCACAATTGCTGAGCCTGCGCGTCTGGAGCCTGTGCCCCGCAACGGGAGGGGCCGCGATGGAGAAAGGCCCGCGCACCGCGATGAAGAGCGGTCCCCGCACCGCGATGAAGAGTGGCCCCCGCTTGCCGCAACTGGAGAAAGCCCTCGCACGAACCGAAGACCCAATACAGACAAAAATAAATAAATTAATTAATTAAAAAGAAAATCCTTAAAAAAAAAAAAAAGGCAAGTCACCAAGCAATATGTATATGTATATATGTATATGTGTTTATATTTATAATTAAAACCATAGAAAAAGTAATATAAAATAGAAGAAGGACTGGAATGATATATATAGCAATTCATCAGGAGTGACGACCTTTAGGGAGGTGGTGGTGAAGGGGTATAGGCAGTGATTTGGATATTTTGCTAGTTAATGCTTTTTTTTAAAATGCAAGTATAGTTGATTTACAATATTGTGTTAGTTTCAGGTGTACAGCAAAGTGACTCAGCTATATATATATGTATTATGTGTATATATAAATACTTTTTCAGATTATTTGCCATTATAGGTTATTATAAGATATTGTATATTGTTCCCAGCATTATACAGTAAATCCTTGTTGTTTATTCTATACACAGCCGTGTGTTTCTGTTAATCCCATACTCCTAATTTATCCCTGTTCCCCCCTTTCCCCTTTGGTAATTGTGAGTTTGTTTTCTTTATCTGTGAGTCTGTTTCTGTTTCTTTTATTTATTTATTTATTTATTTATTTTTAATTTATTTATTTTTGGCTGCATTGGGTCTTCGTTGCTGCACGCGGGCTTTCTCTAGTTGGGGCAAGTGGGGGCTACTCTTCCTTGCGGTGTGCAGGCTTCTCATTGCAGCAGCTTCTCTTGTTGTGGAGCACGGGCTCTAGGCGTGCGGGCTTCAGTAGTTGTGGCATATGGACTCCGTAGCTGTGGCGCACAGGCTTAGTTGCTCCGCAGCATGTGGGATCTTCCTGGACCAGGGCTCTAACCCGTGTCCCCTGAATTGGCAGGCGGATTCTTAACCACTGCGCCACCAGGGAAGCCCCTCTGTTTCTGTTTTGTAAATAGATTGATTTATATTATTTTTTAGATTCTCCACAGAAGTGATATCATATGATATTTGTCTTTCTCTGCCTGACTTCACTTAGTCAGGCAGAGATAATCTCTAGGTCCATCCATGTTGCTGCAAATGGCATTATTTCATTCTTTTTTTATGGCTGAGTAATACTGCATTATATATACATACCACATCTTCTTTATCCATTCATCTGTGGACGGGCACTTAGGTGCTTCCATGTCTTGGCTATTGTGAATAGTGCTGCTGTGAACATAGGGGTGCATGTATTTTGCTGGTTAACTCTTCAGCACTGTCCAATATAACTTTCTGTGATGAGGGAAAGGTCCTGTGTCTGTGCTATCCTTTTCAGTAGCCATTAGTGATATGTAGCTGTTGAGCACTTGAAATATGGCTAGTGTGACTGAGGAAATGAATCTTTAATTTTGCTTTATTTTTAATTTAAATAGCCAAGGAACTTCCCTGATGGCGCAGTGGTTAAGAATCTGCCTGCCGATGCAGGGGACACGGGTTAGAGCCCTGGTCCGGGAAGATCCCACATGCCGCAGAGCACCTAGGCCCGTGCGCCACAACTACTGAGCCTGCGCTCTAGAGCCCGCGAGCCACAACTACTGAGCCCATGTGCCACAACTACTGAAGCCCGTGTGCCTAGAGCCCATGCTCTGCAACAGGAGAAGCCACCGCAGTGAGAGGCCCGCGAAGAGCCCCCCCCTCGCCACAACTAGAGAGAGCCCGCGTGCAGCACTGAAGACCCAACGCAGCCAAAAATCAATCAATAAATAATAAGTAAATAAATAATTTAAATAGCCACATATGACTAGTGGCTACTGTGTCGGACAGTGCAGCTTTATATACTTTTGTATTGTTTGGAAAACAACTTGTTTGTTTAACAATAAAAATGCCTACCTCTATTATGGTTTAGGTCACGCTGTGATGACAAACTGCCCTAAAACAAATCTGTGACTTAACAAATGCTTCTTTCTTTCTCATATTGCACATGTTCATCATGAGTTGGCTGGTGGGCTCTGCTCCATGTCTTGCCATCCTAGGACCCAGGCTGATGAAGCTTACACCTGAGCTTCACTGGTGACCATGGCAAGAGGAAAGAGAGATACAGGGTCTCATGGTAGCAATATAAAGCCTTTCTCCAGGAAGGAATTAACACATATCCCTTTCTGAATTTCATTGGCCAAAGCGAGTCTCATGGCCACCCTGAGTCCAAGGGGGTGGAGAAATACAAACAGAGCATGTGCCCAGAGAGAGGAGAATTTGAATACATACAGCCCAATATCTACCACATTTGCATAATTTTCTTTTTAATGAAGAAAGGACAAAGGAAAAGTCAAATGAGAAAACTGGAGCTCAGACCTCATCAAAGCTTAATCAATATTCAACAGTTATTCAGCTACCCTGTCCCTCATTTGAGTAAAAAACATTCCTCTTCATTTATAGAACTGGAGAACTTACAATACACTGAAAAAGTAGGTTGTTGCTTCTACAGCTATTTTGGCTGAATACCTGGGGAAATATTTCAGTAGGATTTAACATTTGTTATCCGGTAAAGTATTCAGGCTGACACTGAATACATATCTATTTTTTTCCAAATAATAATTTATTTCAAGAAAAGATACCAATTACTGATAATACTGTGATTAATGATATTTTTACAGTGGTGTGCATGTGTCTTCTAGTAATATGATAGTGTATGATTTTGATGGCATCTGGAAAATTGGTAGAAGTGAGAATTTACTGCTCATTTCCACTCTTCAGTGACTGCAAATGAAAGCAATGTCATATAAGACAGTATAAAATACTCATTGGAAAAAATGTGACGGTAAATGAGGCAGGAATTCGAGCCACACTAACTCTAAAGAATGAATCTGGATCCCTGTAAGAACTAGTTTTGCTTAGTCTGTGTAGGTTTGAGTCTGATAAGGAGCTAATGTGGGTGAGGGGGACCCATTTTATCCTACAGAACCTCACTTTTTCTTGTTGGAGTCTAGGCACTAATGGGAGAATAAATTCAGTTGCTCTGAATACATTACTGACTATCCTCTTCAGAAGTTGTAGAAAAGGAACATTGTACTTTATCAGTGACTGCTTCCTGCATCTGTCTAGAACCTAGCACATTGCCTAGCTTGGGTAAATCCTAAATTCACCTGGTGATATCATTTAAGGCTCCTTAATGCTGCTTAGCTGGGCTTGAAATTCAGTGTGTTTCAAACCCATGTCAGAGCACTTACCCTTTTGAATAGGTATGAGCTAGCAAAAGGAGTGAGATGAAGCCACTGAACGAACACCCCAAGAATATACCTGTACTCAACCAAAGTTAGTTTTATTGAGATTGTTGCCACAAGAAATACCATCTCTCAGAAGACCATGGACATCTCAGTAAGAGGGATCTGGGGGGGCCCTCCTTACAGGGCTTAGGCTTGAGTTAAATCCTCTAAGGAGGATTTAAGAAATCAGGGCCTCTTCTAACTTGCCTGTTATCACTGAGCTGGAACAATTTGGTGATTGGGTATCTTAATAATATTTATCTAGGAGGCAGGAGGGTTAAAGCAAGGCTTGAGTGGTCATTGGTAAAGAAGCAGCAGGTACTCATGCTGATCATAAGATAAGGGTGTTTCATCATTTTTGTGGCTGTGGATTGGCCTTGTTCCAGACATGGCCACAGGGTGGCCTTGTCAGGGCGTAGTTCATTTTCGTTCAGCCTTGCTTACGGTCAGTTGAGAAGAGCAGGGTTGATTCCAATAGGGCTGCTTTTCATTTTCTCAGGCACATGGCTGCCTCCTTGCTCAGGATGGCTTTAGGACTTGTCCCTAGCTTCCTGTATTTAATTACTCCATTAGATTGAATTTCAGTAGAATTTCAAAGAAAGAATGAGCTGTTGAGGTCTTAGGAGGAAAGAAGAACTTTACCGGCTCTTACTAGGGTGTTGTAGGGTGTGATAGAACTTCAGGTGGAGAACAAGCATAGGCGAGGAACCCGAAAGAGACAGCTATTCAAGTCTAGAAATGAGTTGACCATACAGGTGAGCACTGGCACATACCTAATCATCACCTGTACACGCCTGGAAGAGGAATGTGGTGATTGCTTTCTTGGCCCCAATTCTTCCCATTTTGACTTTAGACTCGGCCATATGACTTGCTTTGACTGATGGAATTTTTAGCAGATGTAATATAAGCAGAAAAGACCTCTTTGAGGAAATGAATCAAAACCAAGATCTAAAAGATGAGAAGGGGTTACCTAAACAAAGGAAGGGGGCAGGCTTGGGGAGGAGGAGCTTTCCAGGAAGAGGGGAGAGTACTAAAGAGATCCAGCAGAGGGGAGCACAGAATTTGATGGAGAGGGAATGCATTAAGACTGGTGAGAAAGGCAGGGACTAGAAAATACTCAGCCCCACAGGCTGTACAGCAGATTTGGGAATTTTTCCTAACAATAATGGAAAGCTACGAAAGAGGTTTAACCTGGGACTGACATGATCTAATTTACTTTTTGAAAGATCGCTTTGGTTGCAGACTTGTTATTATAATTGGGGATAGAATCTGGGGCGAATGAGTCCTAGCATTTTTCCATCTTTGTCAGTGTGCCACACAATACAAATTGGCTCTCTCATTTGTTCCATTAAAATCGATGAGTTTGTTTAGGCATAGTGGCTCCTGGACATCATCCCAGAGAGAGGTTAGAAGGGTTCTTCATAAAATTCTAAATTTACTAAATGAAAATTAGAGAGTAGCCGAGAGGATTGATTTTGGGGCAAGCCAACAGTCCTTGGTGGCACTGGGCCAAGGCAAAGAAGGGCCATTAGGCTGGGTTTAGAAGACTGTGGCCATGAGTAACTAAGGGGGGGGGGCGCCATTTTTTTCAATGGCGACTCATTGTGGAAATGAGATTGATAAGAATAAATAGAATTTTTCTGTATGAAAACTAAAAGGACACAACCCTTTCCAGCATAGCCTCTCTCTAATTACTCAGATTTGGATCTCATCTGGAGGTGCACTTTGAGGCTATGTCATATGTCAGAACATTGGATTCTCCCATGTAGAAGCTCAAGAGGGCTGATATCATGTAGCCTTTCATAGGAAAACAAAATTAAGGCAAAAGTGAGATCAGATTGACACCAGGTCTTAGAATCTTGAAATTCTGAGGACAGGAAATTCAATTACAAGAAGAAATTTGTCTTGCTTTTAAAGTTGGCATACTTGTTTTTAAAAAATGAAGAATTTTAGAAACATTCAAAAAATGGACTGTGGATTGCTGATTTCGCTGGTTACTTAAGGTTTGGGCCCTGGTTTGTCTTTATAACCTAATGTATCCATGCTTTTATTTCCAGAATGAATGACTTATGAGGGGAACTTTAGTGGCCCCGAAGTGTCTGCAGGCTAAAATGTTATGTAATTGTTAGGAGAGCACATTTTTAGGAAGTTGAATTGTGCAAGTGTCAATTGTGTTAAATGTTGACAGAAGTTTTAAGAGTTTCCCAAGTTCAGCCCTGTTGACATTTTGGGCTAGAAAATTCTTTGCTGTGAGGGCCGTTCTGTGCATTGTTGGATGTTTAGCAGCATTGCTGGCCTCTACCCACTAGCTGCCAACAGCCAATAGTCCCCCCCACCCCCACCAAAGTGGTGACAAACAAAAATGTCTCCAGATATTGCAGATGTTCCCTGAGGTGCCATGTCACCCCAGGGTGACAACTAGTGGGTTAGATACTATCTAAACACGGTTTTTGAAAGGGACTATTGGACAGATTTTTAACTGTTTCTTACTTTCAAAATTGTGCCCAATTAGAAGATAGGCGATTTATAAATAGGTTCAGAGCTCTACACCGGCCCAAGAGGAAGACTTTTGGATACATTATCCTGTGGTTTCCATCATGGCTGAAGCTGTGAGTGAACACTGGGGTGAGATGTCAGAGGTGTTAGTTGAGTTTTAGAAAATCATTCACTGGTCTCTGATGAGGGTGAAAGAGTTTAAAAGGTGTGTATGTGTGTCTGTGTGTCTGTGTGTTAGAGAGAGAAGGAGAACATGAGGGAGAGCCTCAAGATCTAGTTTTGGAAGAGCTTGGAAACGTCTCAGAATTCAATGCATTTTATGCATGTGACAGAGCATGAAAAAATAAATATTCATTGAATGAAATATTCATTAAAGACAAGTTTGCTTTTTCTATTTACCTTTAGCTATTAGAACAGGGATTGAGAAATGCTGTGGATTACCAGGATGAAGGGCTGCTGACTTAGGTCACATGTTTAAGAACACGTAGGAAGGACCAAATAAAACTTGTGACCACAAACAAGTGATAAAGGAAATTGAGAGGATGGTTTTAGAAATGACTTTCATTTAAAGAATTACTGGGATATGAAATGAGGAACTAGGCTCCCTAGAGAAATAGCTGAAGTCACCAAGCATCAAGTAATTTGAAATAGGGAGAGATGACTCACAGCATGTCTTAGGAGAGTTTGTCTAGCCTTGAAATACTGATGGGAAGATTAGTCCAGGAAATTAATGAGATAAATGTACATGTTGCCAAATTACCAAAGACAACTAAAGATGAAAATGGAGAATACGAATAACCCATTCTCTAGAGGAGAATAGAACACCCACACACAGATCACCCTGCAGAGTGCTAACATGGAATCATACTTTCATGGCTGGAAGGGCCCTATAGTGGCTGAGGGTGTGAGCTCTTGAAACAGGCTGACTGGGATCGAATCCCAGCTCTACCCCTTATTAGATGTATAGCCTTGAGTACAATACTTACTTTCTCTGTGCCTCAGTGTCTTCATTTATAAAATGGGAAGAATAATAGCAGTACCTACCTTATAGGATTGTTGTGTGGATTAAATAAGTTAAACCATTGCAGAGGAGTTACAACTTGTTTCTTCTATTTAGAAAATGTTAGCTTTAATCTCCATAGGAAATGTTAACTATTGTTATTAATCAAGGCTCAAGGGGTCTATGACTTGCCCATAGTCATCGATGTAGCCAGGTACAAAGCTAGGCCTTGGACTCTCAGTTCACATCATTTACTTTTACGTCAAGCTGTTCTCTTCCATGTAATGTATCTCTGTACATGTATGAATTGGGGGAGGTAAGAGAGAAACATGAAAGCAATAATAGCAAAACACAATTGTTTATGATTTTTATATCACTTTTATAGCACTATCATATTTGAATCTCAAAACAACTTTATGGTATAAGGTTAAAATTTTTCCATTTTATAGATAGACAATAGAAAAGTTAAGCAATATGCTTTAGATGGCAGAGCTGATGAGTAGAACTGGAATTCAAAACCAGGGATTCTGACTCCCGATCTGTGACTCTTTCTTTGCACTCCACTCACCACCTATGGCTGAAGCTGAATGCAGGAGGAAGGATGGTGGAAGCATAAGTGGGGTTCTGGGAAGCACAGTGGAAGGAGGCCTGTTGTCTTACAGGCAGGGGCCATCAAGGAGGGCATGTTGGAAGAGAGGACTCCAGTCTAAGTCCTTTTCTATTCCTCCTCCAAAGAGCTTTGGAATCCATTCGTTTAATTCCAACCCCCCCTTCCATGTCCTCCATCATCTCTTACCTGGACTCCTATCTTCTAACTGGTCAATACACGCTCTACATGCAGTCATAATGATTAGTCTAAGAAACAAATCTGATCATATCCCTCCCATCCCCTCTTCCACCCTCATCCCTTCCCTGACTCTTCATCCCCTCCAGATCAAGCCAGCCTTCTCCACAGCAGTCACACTCCTTAAGTTCTGGCCTGTGCTCCTTTATCAAGACCCGCCTCTCTCCACTACCCCTATGTTCCGTCCTTGCTGAAACATATTTCAACCAAAACAGACTCCACATCGTATCTCATTAGGGAAATGCGAATTAAAACAGCAACGAGACACCACTGTCTACCTATCAGAATGGCCAAAATCCAAAACACTGACATCACCAAAAGCTGACAAGGAGGTGGAGCAATGACAGGAACTCTCATTCATTGCTGGTGGGAATGCAAAATGGTACAGCCACTTTGGAAGACACTTAGGCAGTTCCTTACAAAACTAAACATACTCTTACCATATGATTAAGCGATTGTGATTCTTGGTCTTCACCCAAAGGAGTTAAATACCTGTGTCCACACAGAAACCTGTACGTGGATGTTTATAACAGCTTTACTTGTAATTGCCAAAACTTGGAAGTACCCAAGATGTCCTCCAGTAGGTGAATGGATAAATAAACTGTGGTACATCCAGACAATGGAATATTATTCAGTGCTGAAAAGAAGTGAGCTATCAATCTGTGAAAAGACGTGGAAGAAACTTAAATGGGGTATTACTGAGTGAAAGCAAGCAATCTGAAAAGGCTCTATACTGTATGATTCCAACTATATGACATTCTGGAAAAGGCAGATCTACGGAGACAGTAAAGAGATCAGTGGTTGCCAGGGGTTAGGTATAGGGAGGGATGAACAGGCAGAGCACAGAGGATTTTTAGGGCAGTGAAACTACTCTGTATGATGCTATAATAACGGATACATGTCATTATACATTTCTCCAAACCCATAGAAGGTCCAACACCAAGAGTGAACCCTAATGTAAACTATGGACTTGGGTGATAATGATGTGTCAGTGTAGGTTCATCAGTTGTCACAAATGTACCACTTGGGTGGGGATGTTGATAATGGGGGAGGCTGGGCATGTGTGGGGGAGGGGATATATGGGAAATCTCTGTACCTTCTGCTTAGTTTTTCTGTGGACCTAAAACTGCTCTTAAAAAAAAGTCTATTAGAAATCACAATGTAAGTTATAGCAACTTATATGATAAAATAATCCATAAAAAATGTATATGTATATTTTAACCTTCTCTAATGCATCATGGTCTCTTTTCTTCCTGCCCTCTTCATGTAACCTTGCGGCATTCAACACATATTTTAATTGTCTCTGTGGACTTTGAAAAATGGGTAGTTTCATCAGGCAATGAAACTTGGGCAGAAGTCCTTGGCAAAATCAGACATTATTAATATTTAACATGTATTAAACATTATTGCTCTGGGTAGATGCTATAACTCGGCCTTGCAAGAGTTATAGTTTCTGCCAGTGGAGTACGTTTAAATTTTAACCTTGGAGCCAACATTTCAGAAAGGATCTTTCACCCTTTGTGAATTGGAAAACCAAAAAGCTCTTCAAAGACATGTCTGCTCTCTCCAACTTCTACATCCTCTCCCCCACATGAGGGCGTCTCTGATTCTCAAAGAAGGTACATTTGGGTGTATTTGCAGTCTGGGCTCCTGTCCTCTGGCAAGTCTGTGCACGCAGCCAAACAGTATGGAATCCATGCCTTTCCATGGCCTTTCGTCCCGCATTTCTCAAGAGTGGGAACCGAGAGAGGAGCTGGAGTTGCTGGCTTCATCCATAAGCCCAGGCTTGTGATCCCCCTCGCAGCCCTCTTCAGTTCTCACTTCCTCCCAGGCATGCCCAAGCTTGCTCACAATGCCTCCTCTTGCTCCTCAAACTAAGGCCCTGCCTTTCCTACTCCCTAGGGTTAATTTGTATCTTTGTGATCGATAGGAATGGCCAAAGAGTTCATGAATGGGGCACATAATTACATTGGCTACGGCTTATCCGTACTCATCTTACAATCATAAAATATTCAGTCAGTCTGACCTAGAAAAGAAAGATTTATCTGGGAGACTCAATTTAGGTCCTTCAGATCAACTCAAGTGTGGGAGGAAATAAACTGACAGAAGGAATTCTAACTACAAATGTCCCGGATCTTCAGGGCAATTTAATAATATAAACCAAACTAAGGTTTTGGGCTTTCTTTTTTTCTTTTTTGATTTTAAAAAATTATTTATTTATTTATTTTGTTTATTTATTTTTGGCTGTGTTGGGTCTTTGTTGCTGCGTGCGGGCTTTCTTTAGTTGCGGCGAGCGGGGCTACTCTTCCTTGCGGTGCGCAGGCTTCTCATTGCCGTGGCTTCTCTTGTTGTGGAGCACAGGCTCGACGCACACGGGCTCAGTAGTTGTGGCTCGTGGGCTCTAGAGTGCAGGCTCAGTAGTTGTGGCTCGCGGCCTCTAGAGTGCAGGCTCAATAGTTGTGGCGCATGGGCTTAGTTGCTCCACGGCATGTGGGATCTTCCCAGACCAGGGCTCGAACCCATGTCCCCTGCATTGGCAGGCAAATTCCCAACCACTGCACCACCAGGGAAGAGGTTTTGGGCTTTCTTAAAAGGAAAAATTTTGGTAGTTATAGAAATATCCCATAATTATATGGAAATTGCTGTTCAAATCATAATTGTTTTCTCCATTAAATTTCAGGTCCATGGTGACATCTAGAAGGACCTAATTTAGTCCAGTAAGCATCATAAGTGATTATGGTTTCTTTTTAATATAAATGAGAGTAGATTAAAATGGAAAAGAGGCTTTTACTTCAGTTTGTATATATGACATATTGAGACAATGTTCACCTATAAATAACTTAGTAAACATAAGTATTGGTAGACATCTTATTCCCAAGCATAGCTAGAAATATCTCCACTCGTGTTCTCAAATATAAGATGATCTAGAATATAAACTTCATACTTGTTTTAAGTTTTTGTTGCCTTTATACCTTTTTGTTTGGCAGGTTATCTCATTTTGCTAAGACTTGAAGGCTTATGTGTACTTGTCTAACTTACCTGTATGACTCTAACTTCCAGGTAATAGGGGGTCTTTCTTTCCATTCTCTGTATCCAGGCTTATATCTAGCAGGACCTTCAGTTAATATGATAGGAGGCAAAGGAGGATGGTTCAAAATATAAGGCTCTAGATCAGTGGTTCTCCACCAGGAGTGATTTTGCCCCCCTGCCCCCAGGGGATATGTGTAATGTCTAAAGATATTTTTGTCTGTCACAGCTAGGGAGGTAGGGTGTTACTGGGTCTAGTGGGTAAAGATCAGAGATACTGCTAAACGTCCCACAGTGTACAGGGCAGGTCCCACAGTGAAGAGTTATTTAGCCCAAAATGTCGGTAGTGCCAAGGTGCAAAAACTCTGATCTAGGATCATGGCTATAGGCTTTTTACATGCAAAAAATTAAGATTACATTACTGTCTCACAGTACATATGATCCAGGTACATAGAAAATGTAAATGTGGAAAGTAAAACTTTGGAACTACTGAAAGAAAATATCTTTATGGCACGTAGAAAATGGAAGAGAAAGCCCCAGTAAAGACTCTTTCAGAAATACCAACTTGATATGAGATTAAGGGAGAATTACAAATTAAGTGGAAAGAAGAGACTATATGTAGCAATTATTTTTCCATTTTACGAACAAGGAAATTGAGGCTTACAGAACCTAAGTGACTTATTTTGGCTCAACAGATTATAAGTAACAGTGTGAGGTTTTGAAGCAAGACATCATGATTATGCTTTGGCATTGGGAAGGACTTCTTAAACAAGACACAAAAAGCACAAACCAGAAAGAAAACATGGATAATCTTGACCATAATAAAATCTAAAACTTCCATATAAAAAATACCCCTTAACCAAAGTTAAGAGACAAATAACAGACTGAAAAAGACATTTGCAGTACATACAATAGACAAAGCATTAATATCAGTAATGCACACAGAATGCCTGTAAATAAATGAGAATAAGTGAAGTATCCCACTAGAAAAATGGGCAAAGGATATTGTGATAAGCAGGATAATGGCTCACTCAAAACTGTCCATGTCCTAATCCCTTCAGTCTGTAAATATGTTACTTTACATGGCAAAAGGGACTTTGCAGATGTGATTAAGTTAGGGATCATGAGATGGGGAGATTATCCTGGATTATCTGGGTGGGCTCAATGAAATCACAAGTGTCTTGTGTCTTAGAGGGAAGCAGGAGGATGAGAATCAGAGGTGGAGACGTGAGGATGGAAGGAGAGAGCAGAGTGATGCAGTTGCCGGCTTGGGAAATGGAAGGGCGCCAGAAGCCATGGAATGCAGGCAGCTTCTGAACCAGTGGTTCTCAACCAGGGGTAATTTGGCCCCCGGGGTACATTTGCAATGTCTGAAGATGTTTTTCATTGTCACAGCTGGTGGGGGGGTGGCTCTAGTTGCTTTCACTCTAGTGGATAGAGGCCAAGGATGTTGCTAAACATCCTCCAATATATAGAACAACAAGGAAATGGATTCTTCCCTAAAGCTTCCAGAAGTGCAGCCCTGCTATCACCTTGATTTTAACCTAGTGAGAACCATTTTGCATTTCTGACCTCCAGAACTGCAAGATAATAAATTTGTGTTGTTTTAAGCCACTAAGTTTGTGGTGATTTGATACCATAGCATTAGGAAAATAATACATATAGGAACAGGCAATTTACAGAGCAGGAAACATTTATAAATGCCTAATGGATATATGAAAAAAAGCTCAAACTCAGAAATTAAAATGAGATGCTTTTTTCAAACCCATAAACACTAAGTGTTGGAAAAGATGTGGGGTGAAGTAACTTTCATCACGGCTGGTGGGAGTGAAAATGGGTATAACCATTTTGGAGAGAAATTCGACCATATTTATTATCATTAAAAAAGTGCACCGCCTGGAAGTCCACAATTCTACTTTGAGGGGTGAACCCCAGAGAAAAGTCTAGCACAGGAGCGTCAGGAGAGTTGTAGAACAATGTGCATTGTTGCGTTGTTTGTAATTATAGAACAACTGGGAAATACCCAGATTATTGGCCAGTAGAGGAATTTATAAATACATTATGCTATGTGATTAGATTGAATAAACTGGTTAGAATGAATACATAAACTACGTGTTTCAACGCAGATCTTCAAAACACACCATTGGGTAAATAGAGCAATTTGCAGTAAGATACACACAGTATATGACAGCCTTCATGTCATTTTATTATTTTTTAAATAAATTTATTTATTTACTTAATTTATTTTTGGCTGCATTGGGTCTTTGTTGCCGGGCACGGGCTTTCTCTAGTTGCGGCGAGCGGGGGCTACTCTTCGTTGTGGTGCACGGGCTTCTCATTGTGGTGGCTTCTCTTGTTGTGGAGCACGGGCTCTAGGCATGTGAGCTTCAGTAGTTGTGGCATGTGGGCTCAGTAGTTGTGGCTCGCGGGCTCTAGAGTGCAGGCTCAGTAGTTGTGGCGCACGGGCTTAGTTGCTCCATGGCATATGGGAATCTTCCCGGACCAGGGCTTGAACCCGTGTCCCCTGCATTGGCAGGTGGATTCTTAACCACTGTGCCACCAGGGAAGCTCTTTCATGTCATTTTAAACATATAACACTGAGATTATGTGTTGCTCATGGATGTCTGTCTGTGTAGTAAAACATGAACTGGGAGGAGGCACACCCTCTGTGCTGGTGACTCTGGAGAGGGTGGGAGGTGGAACTAGAAAGGAGGACAAAGTGGATGTCAACTTCATCCGTAATGTTCTACTTATTAGATATGTAAAAACAAACCAAAAAAACCCCAACATAACAAAATAGCAACTTTTGTTCATTCTTGTTGGTTGGTACACAGATGTTATATTTTTCTCTCTTTGTCTTAAATTCTTTTCAAAATGCAAGCATAAAAACCAAAACAATGGGGACTTCCCTGGTGGCACAGTGGTTAAGAATCCGCCTGCCAATTCACGGGACACGGGTTTGAGTCCTGGTCTGGGAAGATCCCACAGGCCTCGGAGCAGCTAAGTGCATGCACCACAACAACTGAGCCTGCGCTCTAGAGCCCGCAAGCCACAACTACTGAGCCCACGTGCCACAACTACTGAAGCCCACGCGCCTGGAGCCCGTGCTCTGCAACAAGAGAAGCCACTGCAATGAGAAGCCTGTGCACCGCAACAAAGAGTAGCCCCCGCTCGCTGCAACTAGAGAAAGCTCACGCACAGCAATGAAGACCCAATACAGCCAAAAATAAATAAATAAATTTATTTTAAAAAACCGCAAAACAATGGACATTAAAAGGAGAGCGATCATATTGAAACTGGTTTAGAATAAACCCTGGGTTCAAACTTAGGTGCAAAACTCAACCCAATTTGTCTTTCTGAACTCAGGAGATATCTTGATGCATTACTTCAGATTTAATATCTTCAAGAATAAATAGGTATTGTATTAATGGGATAATGGGTACCAGATTAATGAAATAACACAGTATGGAATAATAACTGAGCATTACTAAAACTTGTATCACGTTTTTCAATCAAGAAAACTGTCCAACATATATGGTCTTTTAGCTGAGTTTTTTAAAGAAACCCGTCAGCTGGGTGAGGCATATCTTTTGAACAGTCCTGTTTTCCAGGTCAAAAAATGGAGGCCTAGAGAGGACAGTGACTTGTTCACGGTTGGCAAGTGGCAAGAACAGGAGGTTGTTATTCTTGCCACTTGCGCATGTCTTCTGGTTCTAAGTACCATGCTTTTTGTATTAGACCAACTACCTCCTGAGATGAGAAATGGCTGATTTAATAGCTGTTCCTGTAAAAAAACAAAAAACCCTAGATGTTCTAGTTGACCCAAATGCCATACAAGTCTGTGCTGTGAACTTGCTGCTTAAACAAGCAAGCAAACATACAAACAAGCAAATGCTTCTTATTCTGGGTCAATATCTAGTATAGTATTCACATCAAAGGAGGGACTTGTAATGTTTAAACTTTATTGGGTAAAGTCCCAGGCAAGCAATATGAAGATGGATATTGGTAAAAGAGAAACAAGCAACGGTTATTAAGGTAATAAAGTATAGAAATCATGTTAAATTCGGAATTGTTAAAGGAACCAGTCATATTTCACCGCGAAAAGAGAGAAACCTTAGGGGAAGTGATACCTGCCTTTAACTTTTTGATTTCCAAGCCATCTGATTTCCAAGTAGAAGAGGAATGAAAAAAAATTAGTCAAGCCAAAGTGAGGAAGTAATACAGTAATGCCAGTTCTCAGCTAAGAATATGGAACTTCTAAAATACAGATCTGTCAAAAAAGAAAGAAAAAAAAAAAGGAATGGGCTGCCTCAGAGGAGTTCAGGCACAAACTGGATGAATGATTTTCAGTGATGCTTAAAAGGAAATTCTTATTTTGGAAGAGATGCTGAACTAGGTGAGAGAAATAGAATCATTCTCTATCATTCTCCCTAACACTGGCCTAATAAGGGGAAGCAAGAATCTACTCATCCAGTTCTGGTGGCCCCTCCAGCAAGGGGCATTGAAGCAATAGAGATTCCCTCTAGGTCTTACAAACATCATGAGTGTGGCTGTGTGTCTCAAAGAGATTGTGGAGACGATACACTTAATTTTGTCAAATGCTTTTTCTGCATCTATTGAGATGACCATGTGGTTTTTGTCTTTTGTTGATGTGGTATATCACATTGATTGATTTGCATGTGTTGAACCATCCTTGTGAAGTTGGAATGAATCCCACTTGGTCGTGGTGTATGATCTTTTTTATGTGTTGTTGGATTCAGTTTGCTAATATTTTGTTGAGAATTTTTGCATCTATGTTTATCAAAGATATTGGCCTGGCCTGGGGCTTCCCTGGTGGTGCAGTGGTTGAGAATCTGCCTGCTAATGCAGGGGACACGGGTTCGAGCCCTGGTCTGGGAGGATCCCACATGCCGCGGAGCGGCTGGGCCCGTGAGCCACAACTACTGAGCCTGCGCGTCTGGAGCCTGTGCCCCGCAACGGGAGGGGCCGCGATAGTGAAAGGCCCGCGCACCGCGATGAAGAGCGGTCCCCGCACCGCGATGAAGAGTGGCCCCCACTTGCCGCAACTAGAGAGAGCCCTCGCACGAACCGAAGACCCAACACAGCCAAAAAATAAATAAATAAATAAATAAATAAAGTAGCTATAAAAAAAAAAAAGATATTGGCCTGTAATTTTCTTTTTTGGTGGTGTCTTATTAGTCTGGTTTTGGTATCAGGGTGATGGTGGCTTCATAGAATGTCTTTGGGAGTGTTCCCTCCTCTTCAGTCTTTTGGAAGAGTTTAGAAGGATCGGTATAAGTTCTTTGCATGTTTGGTAGCATTCACCTGTGAAGCCATCTGGTCCTGGACTTTTGACTGTAGGGATTTTTTTTTTATTACAGATTCTATTTCACTTCTAGTGATCAGTCTGTTCAAATTATCTATTTCTTCTTGATTCAGTTTCAGTGGGCTGTATGTTTCTAGAAAGTGGTCCATTTCTTCTAGGTTGTCAGATTTATTGGCATATAATTGTTCATAGTATTCTCTTATTTTTTTTTTTTGTATTTCTGAGGTATCAGTTGAGATTTCTTTTTTTCATCTCTTATTTTATTTGGATTCTCTCTCTTTTCTTCTTGGTGAGCCTGGCCAGAGGTTTGTCAATTTTGTTTATCCTTTCAAAGAACCAGCTCTTGGTTTTATTGATTTTTTTTTCTATTGTTTTTTAAATTTCCTCCCTGATCTTTCTTATTTCCTTCCTTCTGCTGACTAGGTTTTGTGAGACAATACACTTAAGGTCTTGGAGAGGAGTGTGCCTTCTGGCTTTGTCATCCAAGCCTACTCTTGTGGGGTCTTCAAGGCTGAGGTCAAGTATATCACTAAGAATGTCACATGAGAAGACAGAGGAACAGATGGGTATCATCTTTCATGGGAGCTCCAGAGCTTGGCAGGTACATACATACATAAGCAAGTTGACAACTGCAATGAATTGAGGCTACGTGGCCGACTGGGAAACTGTGTGCAGAATCTGGCATGTAGGTTGTCTAGTTGCGGTATCATGAATCAGTATATTACTTAATATGAGATCCAGAATTGAGAAATGCAAGAGGGAAATAAGTCAAAGCAACTTGGATACCTGAGGTCATCTGATATCCGGAGGCTTGTGTGGGAAGAATAGTAGGCTGGGCTAAGTCTTGTGGATAACGGACAGCAGATCCAGTACCTCCATTTCAGTCCTCCATCTTCTCTACGAGTACAATACAAAATTGCAACACAATCTCCCTAGAAGGCTTAGTTTTCTTCTCCCACTCTTGTCCTAGAGGTCCACCATCTCTCCATGCCCTCCTGGAGGTCTTCTTGCTCTTGCCGGCATTGTCATAATCCTTTTTGAGGACTTACTATATCAGAATCTGTACTTTGACAAGATCATGGTCATTTGTGTGCATTGCCTTAAGGATTTATAATCTTGGCCCAAATCAGGACTGCATTTGTGAATTAGCTTAACTATACAGCAACCAACCAATAAGCAGTTGTTATTCTGAACCCAAACTTTTCCAAAGTTATAAAATCTAGTTATGTACCTGAACAGAGTGGACCAAGGTGGTAAAGATGAAAGATGTGTTGCTGGACACCAGAGTGGAGAGAAAGCTTAGGAACTGTGCAGTAGTTTTAAGAAGATACTACTCCTTCGTTTTTGCAAATTTCGAACCGAGAGAGAGAGAATGAGATCAGAGAACCTACCTAGGGGTTTTCGTAAGGGGCTACTTCTCAGGGCATGGCCTATTGTGTCACAAAAATCTTTGGGACTACAGAAAATGATGGAAGGGTAGGTACTCTCACTTTCAGTGTTGATGATTTTCAATGCATTAAAGGAAACTGACTTTGCTAAATTAAATCATACTTCCTGAGACTGAGTTTTTCAGAGAGGGCTTCCTTGATGTCCTAAGAAGGCTTAATATTGAACTAAAAAGTACTATGGTATGGTGTCTCTTGTGTTTAATTCTCCAGAATCCATTCCACTCCAGCCAATGAGTCTCCAAGGCAATCATAGAAATTCCATCTCTCTTGCCAGTAATTTAGTTCAGGGCTGGGCAGGCCTAAGCTAGTTTGGACCAAAGAGAGATGCTAGGGGAGGCTTGCTGAGGGCATCTGGGAGAGAAGCTTCCTCAGTGTTAGGAGAGACCTAGGAGAGGCCTCCCCTCACTTGATAGACATGAGCAAGGGTGGATGGGGTACAGGTTTCTACCTCTAGCCATCCTGTAACTACAAGGGGAGCATGCCTTAGGATGAAGCCAACCCTACAGACTTGAGAAGATACTATTTCTTATTTTTTGCAAATTTAAAATCCTCAGAGGGGAGAAACAGAAAGAACTCAAGTCTCTAATGTCACTATGGAATCCGTGAAACTAACCCTACTTCTCGACTTCCTGTTGCACGTGTTATTACATTACCTCCCTGCGTAAGTCGGTTTGAGGCGAGGTTCATTGCTGCCCACAGCCATAAATATCCTTGCTGATACAAATCATTGGTAAGAATCCTCTCTTTATGGCAAGCACAGCACAACGGCATAATCAGCATGGATTCACAAGCGTCATTTCTGAAGCGATGCTACTTAAAATCACAGGCACTTATCCCAGGTGAAAGAATACAATTTTTACCAACTCTAATGATATTCAGCAATCACAGCAGAGTAATTTTGAAATCAGATGTCATGATACGCCCATCTTGTGCAAAGCTTATTTTAGTATTTTTATTGGCAGTTCTTCACAAGGTGCTCAGGGCTGCCGTCGCTGTAATTGATAAGACTGATTGCATCATGAAGAACATTAACATGCTAATTCCATTTCAACTTTTAGACCGTATGTATTGAGTAGACTCTGTGGGAAGGCTCTCACTGTTTTCACTTGAAAAGCTCAAAACTGGTCTCAGTTTTACATTTTATTATCTCTACTTTTAACCAGTACCCCATGTCTTAACATGTCTGGAATTTGCATCTCAGGGAAGAAGGTGAGTTTTAGAGGTATCTTGGCAAGCTGGTAACTGATTAGATCTGTTAGGGATGGAAATGAAAGTCTGCAGCCATTATTCCTAAAAAAAAAACAAAAACAAAAACAAAAAACCAGTGCATCACACTTTTGAAGTCAATACATAAGCCACTTGTCAAATATTAATGTGCATGATTCCCCATATATTAGTTCTCTTCCCTCAGATAGCCCTTCCTTATTTTCTCTGCTAATTCAAATCTTAACTATCCCCTGATTTATTTTTAAAGACAGTAGTTTTATTTATTTTATTTTAATTTTTATTTATTCATTTTTTTTGGCTGCCTTTGGCTTCATTGCTGTGCACAGGCTTTCTCTAGTTGTGGCGAGCGGGGCTACTCTTCGTTGCGGTGAGCAGGCTTCTCATTGCGGTGGCTTCTCGTTGCGGAGCACAGGCTCTAGGCGCACAGGCTCAGTAGTTGCAGCACGCGGGCCGTAGAGCCCACAGCGCGTGGGGATCGAACCCGTGTCCCCTGCATTGGCAGGCGGATTCTTAACCACTGTGCCACCAGGGAAGTCCCTCCCTGGATTTTTAAGACTTAGTTCAAGTAAAATTCCTTCTTTAAACCTTCTCTAACTTATGCCACGGACTTGAGGATAAGCAGGTGTCATGTTGACAAAGCTGGGTCTTTAAGTTCCAGCAGGTCATTTCAGCACTCAGCAGTGGAGAGAGATTAGACAGTCAATATTGCATAACCCTAGTTCTGAGTTCTGGGTCGATCCTGGCTTCTGAGCCTTAGTATTCTCATCTGAAAAATGGGGAAATTGAAAGCATATAACTCAAAAAGTTGTTACAAGGATGAAATGAGATAATCCAAATAATGCCTTAATCCAGTGCCTAACGCATGGAGAATGTTCAATAAAAGTTGTTATAATTATAGTTTGCATATAAGATTTCAGTGGGCAGAGATAAATATACTTCGGTGGTGCAGAATTCTACTTTTTATTTATATGTTGCCCTAATTTTGCTTATTAAAAAAGAAATTCTGTGTTTTATTCCCTTAACTCAGGGTCTGAGTTTCATTATATAATGATGGAAACTTTTCCTTAATCAAATCATTTGATATCTTCCCAGTAAAAAGGCTATTTTCCTGATGCGGGCATCTTACGTATATGTGTGCATGTAGAATCAAGATTCATAAGTGACGACCAGCCGCTGGATTTCCTTTGAGATTCTGAGTAGCAGTAAGAGTCCATTCAACAAATGGACAAGTAGATACCACGCATCTGTTGCTTAAAGGGTGTGGTGTGACCCCTCGACAACCGTGGAAAGGAGGAAGAGGACATGGAAAAAACCAGCAAATATTTATAAATAAATGCTTCATGGGTTGTATAGGCAAAGTAGTTTATATTACAGGCAGAAACTATTGTCTTTCAGGATAAATCAGAAGCAGTAACACCCCCAGTTTACTTTCAGTGTATAGTTGCCTCATGTTAATATCCTCTCTCATTTCTGAATTATTCTTTCGGGAAAACACAGCATAGTGGCTGCAGTCCAAACTGTGAAATTTAGGTATGAATTCTGGCTCCACCACTTACTCCCTGGGTGACCCTGAACAACTCATTTAACTTCTGACTTCTCATTTTTTCTCAGCACCATTTTTTCAGCAAAAGGGACCACATTATCTCTTCCGTTATCCAGTATTATACATTAAGGGGCTAAACAAGCTTGGCTTGTAGCTTCTCCCATTAAAAACTGTTTTTGCTTTTGTTTCAGAAAGACTTTTTAGGTAACCAATTCCATTGAATGCCTTACTCAATTAACCACTGTTGGAAATTCTATTAATATTCGGAGAAAATACCCCTACTCACCAATTCTTTCAATTACTCTCAGTGACATCACCGAATGTAATAAGGGAAAATAGAGACCATCCAGGAAGTTATCCAGTATTTCTAAAAATTATTTGACCAGAGTGTTCATTTCCTGTGGAACACATCTGAGATGAATGCAGGGGGAAACACATGATAGTATATTAATAGTGTTTACCAGGCAAGTGGTCGCAATAAAGATGAAAGATGTGAGTGGAGTTACTTACCCAACTCTTGCTACTCTTTTTTGTTACAAATGAGACAACATATGCAGAAGGCATACGATAATCAGTTTTGCTCCGAGTTAAGAAAATGAAAATAAAACAACAATCAGTCACCATTTTTCATCTGTTATGTTGGCACACAACATGGTACCCAGTTTTGGTGTGTGTGGTGTGGGGAAACAGACATACGCTTGGACAATCTCTTTGGAAGACAATTTGTTAGTTTCTGTCAAAATTACAAAGTCCTATGCCATTTAACCCAACAATCCCTTGCATAGGAATCTGTCTTACATATACATTTGCATATATGTACAAAGCCATATATTTGAGACTATTTATTGCAGCATAGTTTATAACAGTAAGAAGCTGAAAAAAAAGCCTCACCATCCATCACTGGGGACTGGATAAAATACATTATGGGCCACCAGTACAATGGCAAACTATGCAGGCAAGAAAAAATAGGTCATTGGAATGATCTCTATGAGGTATTATTAATTAGAAACAGCATATAGATTGGATGGGGCTAAGGGACATTTCAACCAAATGCAATGTGTGGACCTTGTTTGAATCCTTACAGCAAATCAACTTTAAAAGTGCATTTATGAGCCATTTGGGGAAATTTGAACACTGGCTATTTTGATGATACTAAATAGTTATTGTTACGTTTTTAGGTTTGATAATGATGTTGAAGTTTTATTTAAGAAGAGCTGTTATAGTACAAAGATACATAATGGAACATTCTGGGTGAAATGATATGGTGTTTGGGATTTGCTTCATAATAATCTATGGATTATGAAGATTACCAGTCTGTTAATCTGTGGGAAGGAAGGAGAGTATGGATAAGACAAGATTGGCCCTGTAGATGAATGATGGAAACACAGAGTTTAATGAAAAGAATTGTATAGCGATACTATTCTTTCACTACACGAGTGTGTGAAATTTCCCCTAAGAAAAAGTCAAAACTGAAAGTTAAAAACTGAAGCTAGAAACATTCAGTTAAAAAGTTAAAAACTAAATAGAACAAAAATGAAAATGTAAGGTGGATAATTATAAGTGTAGTAATCTAACAATGAATCTGCATAGGAAAATTCTGGAAAAAAACCCTGCTGATGTTTTCCTTCTTGGGAGGGCTAATGGGGGCCTAAGATAGAAGGAATACTTAATTTTCAGTATTTTGATAATGTTTCAAAAGAAAGCTATAAAAATGAAGTGCTGTACAAATATTAAATCTATTAGAAATAATGTTTGCCACAGTTAAATCCAAATGAGGTAAAGTTCTCAGCAGGACTATCCAATTAGCACATTTATTAATCCAGGTCCTGCTTAGACTTCTACTAACATGTTGTTTTAATTAAAGTCTTCAGTTTTCTTGCAGTCATTTAGTACTTGGTAGAATAGGGTAATATAGTAAACACTATCCTTTCATATTTATTTATATATAATTAAATATAATATAAATTTAATTAAAATATATTTATTATATACAGACATACTTCAGAGATATTGTGGGTTTGGTTCCAGACCATTGCAATAAAGCGAGTCACATGAATTTTTTGGTTCCCCGGTGCATATAAAAGTTATGTTTACACTATACTGTAGTTTACTAAGTGTGTAATAGAATTATGTCTAAAAAAGCAATGTAGGGACTTCCCTGGCTGTCCAGTGGTTGAGACTCCACGCTTCCACTGCAGGGGGCATGGGTTTGATCCCTGGTCGGGAAACTAAGATCCTGCATGCTGCACAATGTGGTCAAAAAAAAAAGCAATGTACATGCCTTAATTTGAACATAATGCTGTCAGAAAAATGGCGCCGATAGACTTGCTGGATGCAGAGTTCAGTTTGTAAAAAAACACAACATCTGGGCTTCCCTGGTGGCGCAGTGGTTGAGAGTCTGCCTGCTAATGCAGGGGACACGGGTTCGAGCCCTGGTCTGGGAAGATCCCACATGCCGCGGAGCGGCTGGGCCCGTGAGCCACAGTTGCTGAGCCTGCGCGTCTGGAGCCTGTGCCCCGCGACGGGAGGGGCCGCGGTGGAGAGAGGCCCGCGCACCGCGATGAAGAGCGGTCCCCGCACCGCGATGAAGAGTGGCCCCTGCTTGCCGCAACTGGAGAAAGCCCTCGCACGAACCGAAGACCCAACACAGCCAAAAATAAATAAATAAATAAATAAATAAATAAATAAATAAATAAGAAAATCCTTTAAAAAAAAAAAAAACACAACATCTGTGAAGTGCAATAAAACGAGGTATGCCTGTATTGGATGTATATTTAATTAAAACATATAACTAAATCTGCAGGTTTGATTTAATTCATTCAACATTTATTGGAATGCATATCAACTTTTCAAATAAATAGAAATAAATGGAATCCATTGTCTAGATTTTCCCATATTTGCTTCATCTATTTTGTCTGAAGTATTTTAAAGTAACGTACAGACATTGTGATAACTCACCCCTAAATAGCGCAGTATGCATCTCTCAGCTGTGTTCAGTCTACTAATAAGCCCATCAGAGGCTTTCTTCATTTCTGCTGTGGTGTTTTTGACCGCTAGCATTTGTTTTTGGTTCTCTGTAGCATGACCATCTCTCTGCTTCCACTGCCCATCTATTCTTACATGCTGCCTACTTTATCCATGAGAGCCCTTAGCATATTAATCATGGTTGTTTTAAATGGGCTGCTAATTCCAAAATTCCTGCTGTGTCTGGTTCTGATGCTTGCTCTGTCTCTTCAAATTGTGGGGTTTTTTTTGCCTTTTAGTATACCTTGCTATTTTTTCTTGACAGCCAGACGGGATGTATGGGGTAAAAGTCACTGCTATAAACAGGCCTTTGGCAATGTGGTGATAAGGCGTTTTGGGGAGGGGGTAGAGTGTTAACCTTCATTTAACCTAATGCAACTTGGCCCCTTCTCAGCAGGAGCACCCGCTCCGCCTCCCCTGCGGTGGAAGTGGCGTGTATTTAGGGCGGTGGGAGGAGAAAATTCTCCAGGTGGATGGGGAAGGGTCTGGTCCGGGCTCTTCCCCGCCCCCATCCCCTTTCCACCCCCTGGGGGAGCCGTGACCATCTCCCCCCCCCTCCCGCCTCCACGCCAAGGGCGTTCTCACCAGCTGTTGCAGACGACAAATGAGGCTGATGTACAAAATCTGCAGCGTCCTTTTTGCCTGCACCTTTTTTTATAAGAATATATTGTAATACTAAAAAATATTAAATCCGTACCACCCCACCTAAAAAAAAAAAAGGTCTCAGTTTTTATCGAGCCTGTGCCTCTGGATTGTGAATTTCACAGGCGCGCCTCAGTTTCCCTCCCCCCTCTCAGGTGGAACAGGACGGCTAGAGTGGGCTGGGGTTGCGCATTTCCCTTCCTCCACGTCACTTAGGTTCTGGTTAAATAGTTTCTCCTGAGGGCAGACCTTGTTAAGAAAAACAGTGCTCTGCTGTCTATCAGAACGGCTCCTCTTCCCCGCCTCCCGTCAGCAGCACGAGGGGATTTGTCTCCGGTACTTCCTGAGATCCTGCTGGAGCTCCTGGAGTTAAAACTCACAAAAGTGTGGAGGCCCTTCTATGACCGCGTCCACGTGGAGCCCGAGGTTTGTCCAGTTTGAGCCCTACAGCAATTCCTCCATTACAGTTCTGGCTCCCCCGGACGCTGCAGCTCTTCAGTTTCTGCTCTGGTAAGCGTGATTCTCTGTGTTTGCCTGTCCGTCTCTCCAGTTTGGGGGGGCAGCAGTTGGCCTTGTGCCCTCACTTCTCTTAGGGATCTAAGAAGAGTTGTTGATTTTTCAGTTTGTTCCGTTTTGTACTTGTTTTTAGGATAGATTGATGACTTCCAAGCTCCTCAAACACAGAACCAGAAACTGGAAGTCCCATCCCCGCCCAACACCCACGGCCCCAACACTGACCTGTTGAAGTCCCCACAGGGGATTATCCCTGTAAGGAGACGAGTAGAATTGTCCACTGAATGGCACTTGTCGGTTCTCTCCAGGTTTCCTGCTCCCCGGGATTGGCGGCTCTCCCTCCCCCGCAGCAAGTATTGCTGTACATAGCCCCAACTTCCCACAAGGCTGCCAGGTGTTATCTGCAGCGGCATCCAACTACACAGTAGTTGTTTACCACTTTCCTGAGTCCAGGATTCCCCTGTTTGCAAAGTCACTTGTGAAAGTCCATCTTTAGTAACATCCCCCATGATGCTTTCTGTAGAAAGCACGCATCCTACTGTAGGAACTTCTGCCTATGAGTTCCGGCCTACACTGTGCAAAGATTGTTGGTGTTTGTCCAAAGCCTTTGACAATCAGTGGGACCCAACATGAAGCTCTGCTTCAAACCGCTAACTCCATAATTGTTCCACTTCCTGGACTTGTTCAAGTTTTACCTTGTGGGGTCGTTTTCTTGTCCTAATATGCCCTGTATTTTCCGTAAACTGGAAGTCAGATCTCCAGGCTTGATTTAGTTCACATTAAACATTCCTTGGAAGGAGTACTTCATCACAATGGTGTGTCTTTCCTACCACATCACCTCAGGGGCCTCATAAGGTCTGATTGTTCCATTAGTGGCGAAAATGCTGATTGATCACTGGGTTAAAGTGGTGACAGCCTGATCCCGCTCTTGTAAAGTTAGATTTCCCCCCTGGCACGCAGTGCGTAATCTCTGGGGTGATTCTTTGATACCATGTGATTATCCAATTCCACGTCAACAATTTACCTAATGATTTTTTAATTTAAAAATTTTTTTAAATTTTTTGGCTGTGTTGGGTCTTTGTTGCTGCACGTGGGCTTTCTCTAGTTGAGGCGAGTGGGGGCTACTCTTCATTGTGGTGTGCAGGCTTCTCACTGCAGTGGCTTCTCTTGTTGCGGAGCACGGGCTCTAGGCACGCGGGCTTCAGTAGTTGTGACTCGCGGGCTCTAGAGCGCAGGCTCAGTAGTTGTGGCTCACAGGCTTAGTTGCTCCATGACATGTGGGATCTTCCCGGACCAGGGCTCGAACCTGTGTCCCCTGCATTGGCAGGCGGATTCTTAACCACTGCGTCACCAGGGAAGCCTCACCTAATGATTTTAACATCTGTGGATAATCCTTGCCCTAATGAAGGACTACGTAAGAGGCTACCGATTGGTGTTTTCTATCATTTGTTCTACATTTATCAGCTGTCGTTCTACTTTGCGGAAGAGCCTTCCCATCAGCTGCGTCAATTCAGTTACTCTGAAATATAATTCCTTTTGCAAACCAGGATAAATGTTTCTTTTTCTTCAATACATATTCTAGGGTAAAGAGTAGGTGTAATAATCTCCTCCAGTGATGGCAAATGAGTATTTTGTTGTTGTTTTCTTCTTAGTTAATGAATTTCAGTTAACAATAGTCACATACGTATTTTTTGGAAGGCATATGATTTTTCTTTATAGCAGCAGAGATTTATAAACTTGCCAGCTAATTTTGATTGGAATATTATGAAAATTAGTTTGCATTCTTTAAGTATAAACCTTCATTATACTATTTGATTCTTAAATAGCCCCAAATTTGGACAGTGGGAACTCCTTTGAGCTAGCTTCTTTTGGCTCAATCCCAATAGTCTTTGAGTCTTTCCTTGCTTTCTGGCTCATCAGGTCGTCCCATGTTCTCCTAGCATTTTCCATATCCCATATCTAATAACAGCTGTTTCTCCAAAGACCCCTGCTTTTTTTTAGTAGTTAATGGCACTTAGGAATCAGTTTCTGGAACGTCATTGTTTCCAGGTGCCATAGGCAGACAGGCTTAGAACACACACACACACACACACACACACACACACACACACACACACACAATGAGTTTATGTTGATTTTTTACAGCATTCTCACTTATTTGGTTTTATACTTATGGCTCTTTTCTCTTACCCTGAAAAGTCTTGGCTTCTGTCATCTATTTACTTTATTCTTTAATATACAAAAATGGTTTCAAAATGACAATACGATATTACCACTAACCATAAAACTACTGAATGCAATTTAAAGGTTTTTTTTGCACTTCTTTTTTCCTTGTAATGTTTGCTCTAAGGATGCAAAGTTAAAATGCTGTGTTTTAGAAACAACTGAATTTTCTCTGGTTATATTGCCAATTTGATACATAATTAGGTTCATCTGTTTCAGTTTTTTCACTCAGGAAATGTTTTTTCTTTGACAATCTGAAATTTTTCTTAGTTTAATTGCAGAGGAAACCATTAGTTTTCATGGCCATGAGTCCTTAGCCAACTCTTAGTTAACCTCCCCTAATGGACCACTACACAGAGCTTGTAATCCTTGAATTTTTCAATTGGTTCTCCAGTCTCTAGGTAATGGCCTCTGTGTAAACTTTTATAGTAATTATACCCTTACAGATCTTCAGTTATAGATACTTTTTGAATTTGGATAATTGCGTGAAATTATTTCCTCTATTTCCATCCTTCTAATTTCTTCCCCATAAATTCCAGTTATTTTTCTTTATATTTGCTTAGGGAGTTTAAAACTGATGGTAGAATACCAACTGGAAGAAGAATCATAGGATGTAAAGAAAGAGAAGGGAGCTAAAGGCCTCTGGATGTGTCTCATTCTATGAGAGAAGTCTTCTCATTGGTGGGACCCTTTGTTCAGCTGCTGCACGCCCACGTGGCTGGAAACATTAGTTACAGCTGGCATCCATCTTGATCGGTTGGTCCCCATGCCTGACTAGTCATGAAATACTTTTACTGTCATTCCTGTTTGAAGGCACAGGATTTCATTTCCCAAGTCAATCCCTGTCCATGTTGGAATCCCTTTCAAATAAAGATAAGCAAGAACAAACTTCTCATGTAATTAAAAACTTCACAAGGAGTCTTCTGAGCAAATATGAACTGATTGACTTTAGTTCATATAATTTTATCCAAGAAGATTAAATATAGTTGTTTTCTAGCACAAGCTAATTAGCTTCTCCCTTGTGTCCACTGATGGAACACATTTTGCTTTCATAAAGACTACACAGTTTTCATGGTAATGTGCCTCTGGCTCTGGAAAAGAATAAGAAAAGTTGCTGTTGAAAAATTGATTGCCTTCTGTTCCCTCTTTAGATTAAAAAATAAAATAGTGAAGGTTTTCTTGCAGCATGCAATTTGGATGTACTTTACCTTTGAAGAGCGAAGGTGGAAAAGACCAAAGAAAGAAATCAATGAATCATTAAAATTCCTATAGAAAATATGGGCACTAGAAATAAAAATCAGAAAACAAGAAATACAAATGGCAAATATGTACATTATTAGTGGTTAAGTGCTGTAAATGAAATTTATGCAATAATGAGGACATTTTTGCCTATCCAAAAATGTGATTTTTTTCCCCCCTAACACACAGTACTTGGTAGCGGTAAGGGTGTGGTTAAATAATCACTTAATGAAATAGATGTTGGGAGTCCAAATTCATCACCCTTTCTGGAGGACAGATTGGAAATGCACATCACAAAGCTAGATATTCAGTTCCCAAGGATATATCCTAAGGACATAATTGGGATGTGAGCACAGACTTATGGGAAATAATATCCATTGTAGCACTGTTTATTATGACAAAGAATTAGAAATAAAAGAGAGCTTTAAAGACAAACTGGTTATTTGAATTATGATCATCTATATAATAAAATCCTATGTAGCCTTAAAAAATTTTGAAATATATGATGGCACAGGAAATTTTCAACTGAATTAAGTGAAAAAAGGAAGATATAAATTATGATCACAATTTTGTAAACAAAAACAAATAGCAGAGACCAAACACTCCATCCCCCCTCCTTCCCTCACATTTACACACGCATATATGAATTACTGGAAGGAAATATACTAACGTGCAAAAATAATTTGATATTCTTTTTTATGACTTTAGTATCTTCCAAATTTTTAACAATAAAGATACATTATAAAAAATAAACTGAGTTTGATGTCAAGAACATGCATTAGGATAAGCATGTATACCTCCACCTTCCAATAAATACCTACCAAAATGTACCCAGAGAACAAAATTTTAATTCAAAACCTTACAAGGAGGACTTCCCTGGTGGAGCAGTGGTTAAGAATCTGCTTGCCAGTGCAGGGGACACAGGTTCGATCCCTGTCCCGGGAAGATTCCCACATGCCGCAGAGCAACTAAGCCTGTGTGCCACAACTACTGAGCCCGCATGCCACAGTACTGAGCCCGCGTGCCACAACTACTGAAGCCCGCACGGCTAGAGCCCGTGCTCTGCAACAAGAGAAGCCACCGCAATGAGCAGCCCGCGTACAGCAACGAAGAGTAGCCCCCGCTCACCGCAACTAGAGAAAAGCCCGTGTGAGGCAACGAAGACCCAACACAGCCAAAATAAATAAATAAATACATTTATATTTTTTAAAAAAACCAATAAAAGCTTACAAGGAAGCTAGGAAAGACTCTCACTTTTTACCAAGTCTCTGGAAAGCAATGATTAGGCACAATAAAATTAGTCAAAGTTGAGAGAGGACTTTGCAACTCACAGCAACTTTTCTGCATGTGAGGCAGGTGCAGAGTTACTGGAGGTGAGCGAGAAAGGTTCTGAGGACCAGGGCAGGGCTGAGGTGTGAGTGGGCTTTAGCAAGAATGATGAGCATAATTTGTTTAAGCCATTATTTGGGAGTCTGTAGTTTGCAGCTGAATCTAAACTTACGTGATGCAATGATATAAACAAACAATTTTAATATAAGTAATTGGATTAAAAATCACAGACGCAGTCACAAAACTGGGAGATGAGGAAAGTCAGAATTTTCTCTCATCTCCCGTAAAATTGTTAGTAGATATTGTTCCATTTCCACTTAAAAATTTTAAAATTAATATATTTTAAATAGGTGATTTGTGTGTACGTTAATCAAAATTACAATTTAAAATAAGGTACACAATTATAAATTTACCAGAGAGGAGCTGAGAGTTGATGAAACATTTGTGTAAAAAAGAAAAAATAAAGGAAACCTCAAAAAAGTATTTAAAAAATAAATACTATGGAAAGATTATTGATGATCATCTGTTTTATTATTAAATGGAAAAGAGTAAATTTATACATTAAATAATATAAATAAATATATAAATATAAATAAATTTATACATTAAAAGACAAAGCTCTAAGATAGGTATTTCAAAAACAAAAGTGCATGCTCTGTACAAAAAAACAATAATACAAATATATGCTGAATATAAGAGAAAAACTTAGAATGATTAAAAATAAGATAATATGGGAAATATATTAGGCAAATAAAAACAAATAAGGGTTTAATTAGAGATTAAAAAGCATCAAGGAGGACAGAAAGTGTCACATTAAAACAGTGAAGGGTAAAATCCACAACAGAGATGTAACTGTCAGAAGCCGTTAAATCCCGATGAACATAATAAGAAATATGACAAAAAATGTTTTGCAAGGAATGGAGTAATAGTGGAAGAGTGTCCCATACATCTCTGTCTCTGACAGATAAAGTACATAAAAAGAAATTAAGGGCAGCCATGTGTTGTTGCCTAGTCTGCTATCTTTCTTAGTAACAGAACCCTCTTCTTATTGGGAGCACCAATGTGCCCAGACTCTCAAGTAAATTGTATTTTCAGTGTTCCTTGAAGATGAGGAAGACTTAATGAGAGATAAGCAGAAATTGTTGGGTCAGATTTCCTGGAAAGTTAAAAAAGATATTTTTAAAATTTTGTTGTGGTAAGAACACTTAATATGAGATCTATCCTCTTAACGTATTTTAAGTGTACAATACATTATTGTTGGCTCTAGGTACAATGTTGTATAGCAGATCTCTAGAGCTTATTTATGTTACTTAACAAACTTTATGCCTGTTGATCAATAACTCCCCATTCCCCCCTCACTCCAACCCCTGGCAACCACCATTCCAGTCTTTGATTTTATGAATTTGACGATTTTAATTATCTCATGTAAATGGAATCATGCAGGATTTGTCTTTCTGTATCTGGCTTATTTTCACTGAGCATAGTGTCCTCAAGGTCCATCCATGTTGTCACATATTGCAGAATTTCTTGTTAAAAGATAAACTGAGGCACATTAAATTTTTGAAGACTTATTTGAGCAAACATTGATTTGAATCAGGCAGTGTCAAAGTGAAAGTGGCTAGGGGCACTCCACCAGCAGGAGCTAAGGGAAAGGCTTTTATAGAGCAGACATGGAAACAAAGCAAGGAAATTATTTGATTGGCTTTAGCTTAAGCAGTTGCCTTATTTGGGAAAGCCTAGTTGGCTATTTGTGATTGATGGTTCTTAAGTTTTGAGTCCTTAACCTTGAGGCATTTACAGGAATTAACTCTGGTTTAGGTTTCAGTCTGCTTATGTAGGCCGCCAAGTCTGCCTCTTTATTTAATTACTGTAACAAGGCTGAATAGTATTCCCTTGTATGTGCATACCACATTTCCTTTATCCAGTAATCTGTCGACGGACATTTATGTTGTTTCTATATCTTAGCTATTATGAATAAGTGCTATAATGAACATGAGAGTGCTAATCTCTCTTTGAGATCCTGATTTCAATTCTTTTGGATAAATACCCAGAAGTGGGATTGCTGGGTCATATGGTAGTTCTATTTTTAATTATTTGAGGAACCTCCATACTGTTTTCATAGTGGCTGCACCATTTTGTATTCCCACCAACAGTGTGCATGGGTCCCAGTTTCCCAGGAAAGTTATTATTTTTTTTTTAAAGGGAATTGACTCAGATAGGAGGCCAGTGCCCTTTTCTTGTCCTGTTTTTCTCCTCCTTCTTGACCTAATATGTATTTTTCTTCTTTGACTTATCAATAAAATAATTGTAACATAATTGTTGATATCCACATATTGAAAAAACAAATTTCTAGAATGAATGAAACTGGTTAAGATGGCATATTTCTAGACATACTGGTAGATTTTTTGAGGACATTTTATTTAATATTTTTACATTGGTATTTGAAGAGATTTAGCCATAGTTTTACAGTGCTTTCTTTTTCAGCTTTTGGTATCATTATTTTATCTTTATCTGGTAAGCGCAGTATGATCTTATCTTGGCGAACTCCCTTTCCCCATGCCTAAGATTCTAGAAGGGCTCTCTACAATGGTTCTCCATCCTTTTCTTCCACCTCAGTGAGAAAGAGACTCAGGGTAATCAATCATATTAATCTATTCTTCTGACCACCGTGATTATAGGCCAGTATATGACCCCAAATAAGCCAATCATCATCTTCCTAAGATTCAGTATATTGGCACTGCTTCGTTAGCAACATGGGAGAAGAGATAATAAATCCAGAAAGCAGAGAGAAGCAGAGATGAGTAGAAGTGAGAGATGGATAGAGGTCAGTCCTTGGTGATAGTTCAACTGAGGATCGTCATTCTTGATCTAGCCATTAAATTTTCAGTTATATTATCCAACAAATTCTCCATTTTGTATAAACTAATTTGAATTTGGTTTTGTCACTTGTGGCCAAAAGAATCCTGATATACAGCCTCAATGTACATTGACTGGAACTGATTAAAACTATTATGGCGGACATGTGCAATAGAGAATTGTTCAGCTTTTAGAAAGGATATTATAGATTTATATTTATTGATATGGAAAGATGTTAATGACACATTATTGAGTGAAAATAATCAGTATTTGTAGTATGATTCCATTGAAGTAAAATAACATATATACATAGATTTATATGTATATAGAGTCATCCTTAGGATCCATAGGGGATTGGTTCCAGGAGCCCCCCCGCATATACCAAAATCTGCGGATGCTCAGTACCTTATATAAAATGGTGTAATACAGTTGGTCCTCCAAGTCCCTGGGTTTCGCATCCATGGATTCAACCAACCGCGGATGGACATTTCAGTTCCCCGGTTGGTTGAGTCTACGATTGTGAAACCTGCAAATTCAGAGGGCTCACTGTATATTTACTGGGAAAATAAAAACCGTTTATAAATGGACCCGTATAGTTCAAACCCATGTTCAAGGATCAACTGTATATGTGTATATATACAGGTATAATTTTTAATTACCAGTGAGAAAGTGTTTAAAAAAACAACTCACCTGAGAAGTCTGGTGAAGCAGGCCAGAAATGGATTGTTGAGTTTTGTTCTTCCATACGATTTTATTTAAGACTGAGTAATGGAAATGTTGGGAATTGAACTTACATGGTAAATCGTAAAAAAAATCAAAGTAGTCTGGGAACTGAATTTGTTGTTTGCGTATAAAAGGAAAGCTGTGTCACTCAGGTGTGAGTTCAGTGCATCTCTCTGAACAGAAATGAGAAGAGTGAGATACAGGGCAAAAAGGAAGATGTACACCACATTGGGCAAGTCATGAGTACAGTTCTCTGGCTGGCGCGGGAGGAGGCTCCTTGTGATAGGTTGTCTTTAAGTTTTGTGTCACTGATGCCAGGAAGCTGGTTTCAAACAAGTTTGGGATGGGTTGTTTAAGATTCTAGCGGGCCCGGGATCAATCAGAAGATGCGCTGCTATTCTCACACTCAGTGCCTAATAAGCCGTTCCATTAATAGTTGTCATCTGACCTCTGTGGAGGCCGTAAGACTGGACCACATCTTTGTAGTAGATTAAGCGTTTGTACCTAGACAGCTTGCCATCATTCTCCCTCTTGATCGCCCTGTGAGGAGGTTAGTTTGGCATGTGAAATGCGGGCTGGTAAGGTGGCCACTATAACGGAGCAAGGAATTCTTCTCTTTCTGGAACTCAGAGTCGGGATGACAGGAAGCCCAATGAGTGCTTAAGAGTGGGAGCTAATCTGCCACGAGGAGCCTGGGAGCAAGGCTGAGAAATCCTCTTCCGAGGGACCCTAAAGATGGGTCTTCATTTGGGTCTTGTTATCAGACCATCCTGGGTTTTTTTATTTTTAAAAAAATTATTATCACCAGCTTCACAGGAAAGTCTTGTAAAAAGGCGTACCCTGGTTTGTGTTATGCTGATGAGAGATATGGAAGAGGGTATATCCTTCACTTGTGATGAAGACAGTGATGGGATAGTAGTGTCCCTTGTGAGAAGGTAGAGGGACGTAGCAGCAGCAGTCACCTGGCAAGGATAGCAGCGTCCTGCAGCAGAGCCAGGACCCAGTTCACAGCGCTCTGTTGCAGGGGGGCGGGGTGGAGGCGACGAGTTGGCCGTGTAACAGGTATGCTGGCGTGGAGTGTGCTCCCCAGCATGTGTGAGGTGCTCCCGGGAACCTCTCATGAGACTGGTGGAGAGCCGTTGACGATAAAGATATATAGGCGCATGATCCCAATAATTCCACATGGGGTGTGTGTGTGTGTGTGTGTGTGTGTGTGTGTGTGTGTGTGTGTGGACCATGAGAGACAAAGTAGAGGGGAAATTGACAGCAAGCAATTTGGAAGGATGTTTAAATGTTCCAAATAATTAACTGTGGTGTGACTTCAGCTGATTTTTAATTTCTTCTTTGTGCTTTTCTGATTCTTTGACTTTTCTTTTTAAATAATGAAAATACGTTGTTAAAATATTTTTACATGGGCTGAAAAAGGAGCCAGGTTCCCAGGTTACCTGATTTATAGCAGCACTTAGCAGGAATTACATTTGCTATTTCATGTTTAATTTTGGAATGGACTTCACCTTTGGAAAATATTCCTCACAATGTAGCAAAATCAGTTAGCTCTTTTATGAGACAAGGATTCAGATTTTTTTTCCTTCCTATTCAACAGCTATGTGACCTCAGGTGAGTTTCTTTACTTCTTGAAACTATTTCCTTATCAGTGAAAGAGAGCGGTAATTTCCACCCTATGGAGTGGTAGTAAGGTATAATTGAATTGTGTGCACATGCTATGAGTTTTGAAAACTTAAGGTTTTATTAGTGTTATTATTGTTACTTGTACTGGAATCATGATGATGTCAAGTTTCAGGGAAATAATTTGCTTTCCCACCTGGATATCTGGTTGCTAAAAATGATGAAAAGGCTTAATACAGGCTGTCAAAAGAAAGCAAATAAAACTTAGGTCAAAAAAGAGGAACTGGATTTGTGAACTGGAATTTAATGTGTAATGCATGAAATGCCTTACAGAGATGACTTAGAGCACTCCATAAAGAGCTGTTGATTGGTTGATTTGATTTAGAACAGCAAAATCCATGAAAATAAACACTGACCCATCTACCCAGGAAAGGCTTTGCAAATCAAATAGCTTTTGGTCAACAGGCTTGATGACAATATGAGAAGTTCAATTTACTCCACATCTATTTTCATATATTGGATTGGAATATTCTGGCTTTTTGTGGGCATCTGTGGCAGAAATTGAGTGTTTCATCTGCAAGTTGAAAGTATGAGTCAGTTTAGTGAGCAAAGAAATACAAGTTGTATCACTGCTTAGGAATATGATGTGGGGTATAAATGGTATACCTGGGTGAGGCCTTAATGAAACACTGTGAGCCAAAATACATCTATTCTGGTCAAATGTTCTAAAAACTATTTTCAAGGCTCTTTTTAAGGTGTGGCAGGCTCCAGAACTCCTGTAACCTAGTAAAAAGACACAGAGCTCAATAAAATGTGGGCAAAAGACTTGAACAGACATTTCAATAAGGGTGATATATGAGGGGTCAATAAGCACATGAGAAAGTTTTCAACATCATTAGTCAACAAGAAAATGCAAATTATATACAATTTTTAAACGTGTGAGGTGCTTTCTGGAACCTCTGAGATGGTTCCAGGAGATACTGCTACCCACCGAACGCTTAAAATGAAAAACACTGACCAGACATACCACGTGTTGGCAAGGAGGTGGAAGAACTGAATTCTCTCATACATTACTGGTGGAAATGTGAAATGGTATGAACACTTGGGAAAAGTTTCCTTTTCTTAAACAGTTAAACACACACCTACTTTTGTCCCAGCAATTCTGCTTCTAGGTATTTACCCACAAGGAATGAAAATGTATATTCAACAAAGTGGAGTTGAACCAACTGTGACTCAGAGCTATGTCCCAGCCTTGACTCTCTGGGGGTTTCAGTGGGTTCTGTCATCTTTCTGAGCGCCACCTTCTCATCTTACAAGGATTGGTGAGATTAGGTGGTTTCTCAGTTTCCTTAAAAGCACTACTTATAAGAGTCTACGAAATACTCCCTTGTGATATGGTTCTTACCTTCAAAGCCGTGAAAGCTCTGCCACCCTGGTGCCAGGATGTGTAGGGGCTCAGATGGCAAGTAGTCCAAAAGGTTTGATAGCTCTTCAGGAATTGTCCCCTTTTCAGAGGAAGACTCTTCCCCATCTCCTCCCCATCAGGGCTCAAAGGGAAGAGAGACAGAGGTGTGTTGGCATATTTTAAAGTTGCTCTGATCTTGTGTCTGAATACAGTAAGAAATCCGTTCACCAACAAGTATTTATTAAACACCTGCTGCATATAAGGCATCGTGCTAAGAATCGGCTTTGAGGGAATACACAGCCATGAATAAAACACACTTTTCTGTCCTCACAGAGGTGATCATGTGGTTAGAATATAGACAAAAATATGATGACTTTGACCTACATGGCACAGGTGAGACATACAAAAAAGGCCGTGAATCAGAAGGATGTGAGCGATTTGCTCTGACTAGGGGAAGAGTCTTCAAGGAATTTCTCATGGAGAACATGGCACAGGAGCTGTACCTTAGGACATGGATGGGTTTTACCATGTAGAACCGGTTGAAAAAGAGCAGGGAGAGGAAAATGCATGGTAATATGCCAGGCCGTGGTATATTCTGGAATGACGAAAAACTGGATACCCCTGGATGGAAGATAGCTGGAGCATGGTAGTGGGAGAAGAGGTTCAGGTCAGGTAACAAAAGCCTTGGTATGCTAGAGTAAGATGTTTGGATTTTATTTTGTGGACATTTAGGACCCCTGTTGATATTGACAACATTCCAAAGGACAGTTTACCTAGATTGAGATCAGCAAACGATAGCCAATGGGACAAATCTGGCCTGTGGCCTATCTTTGTACAGCCTGTAGGCTAAGAATGATTTTTTACATTTTCCAATGGTTGAAAAAATCAAAAGAAGAATAGTGTCTCATGGCAAGTGAAAATTATTTGAAATTCACATTTCAGTATCCATAAATACCGTTCTATCGGAACACATTTCAGTGACCATAAATACAACCACACTAATTTAGTTATGTATTGTCTATGGTTGTTTCATGCTGCAACAGCAGAGCTGAATAGTTGTGGCAGAGGCAGTGTGGCCCGCAAAACCTGAAATATTTACTCTCTGGCTCCTTACCGAAGCAGTTTGCCAGCCCCTGGCCTAGATAATCAAGATCTGAAACCTGTTTAAGAACTTCATTTGTTTTTATTGATCACTTAACGTGAAAAAACCCCGACAACTCTTCAGCTGTCTGGCCCTTTTTATTTTCTACTCATTAACATTTCATGAGAACCCAGTACGCTGTATTAAAAATTCTTTACAGCCAAAATCATGACGCTCCATGGCAAGGTTTTCCTAAGATGAAAATCTCAAAAGGAAGGCCCTAAAACTAATCCACACTGCAGACAAATGCTGGAGTAGCTATAATACATGGCATTATAATCTGTGACTCCCAGCCATAAAATGTATAGGCTGCATGACAGCGAACGTGTATGTGCACACGGTGAATTCATCCAAGGACAGAGCAGGTGAAGTGTGTTGTGGAGTGCTTTCCTCCTGGCATTTGAGCACAGACTGTCTCTTTCCTAGTCAATGCCTGCAAAACTTAGTGGCAGCCAGGTGCAGAGCGTTACTTGAGAAGGTTATTTTGCTCCTGGGAAATGAAGAGTTTGGGATAATGAGAGGTTGTGGGCCCATCATTTAAATGACTCTGTTATAAAATAAGTGAATAAGTCTGCCACTGCTCCTGGCTTCCTACAGCATCCTAAGAAAAACTGGAGGGTGTTGCTTATCTTCTGGATAGGAAGAAATCAGAGAAAAACCTAAGTATCATGAAAAGGCCCTCAGGGTTAGGAATTCTCTTTCCTTCTTTTCCCCTCCTGTGGTACCTTGCAACAACGACAGTGTCACCATCATCATTGTCATTACCATCATTATAGCCACTATTTTTTTGAGCAGAATAGAAGCTTTACATTGATGATGACCTTTAGTCTGATCAACGGTCTTACAAGCTGAGTGTATATATCATAGATGAGGGAGCTGAAGCTTAGAACCTCAACTTGCCTGACACAGCAGAACTGGTAAAAGGCAGGGCTGGATTTGAACCTTGGTCTACCAATGCCACAGTCCATGTCGTCTTCTCACTACAGCACACTGCCTCTTCAGCCTCTGTGACAACATACGTAAAGAGTAGTGAATATTTTAAAAATTAATTTTAAAAATTGCGGTAGAACACACGCACAATTGGCCATCTTAACAGTTTTTAAGTGTACGGTTCGGCAGTGTTAGCTTTATTCACATTGTCGGGCAACAGATCTCTAGAACTTTTTCATCTTGTAAGATTGAAACTCTACACCCACTGAACACCAGCTCCCCCTTTCCTACCTGCCTCCTGCCAGCCCCTGGCAACCACTATTTTGTTTCTATGAGTTTGACTGCTTTAGATACCTCATATAAGTGGAATCATACAGTATTTGTATTTCTGTGAGTTGCTTATTTCACTTAGCATAATGTCCTCAAAGTTCATCTATGATGTAGCACATGACAAGATTTCTTTCTTTCTAAAGGCTGAATAACATTCCATTGTACGTATCTAAAGTAGTCAAACTCATCGAAACAGAAAGTAGAATAGTAACAAGAGAACGGTTAACAGTACTGAACTGTATACTTAAAAATGGTTAAGCCTATAACTTGTGTGTGTGTTCTACCACAATTTAAAATTTTAGTTAAAAAAAATACTGCCTAATCTTTACGTATGTCATCACGAAGGCTGAAGAGGCAGTGTGCTGTAGTGGGCAGACAACGTGGACTGTGGCATTGGTAGACCAAGGTTCAAATCCAGCCCTTGGTTCATTTCCAGCTCTGCTGTGTCAGGCAAGGTAAGGTTCTAAGCTTCAGCTCCCTCATCTATGATATACTCAGTTTGTAAGACTATTGATACTACATTTTCTTTATCCATTTATCCATCGATGGGTTATTTCCACCTTTTGGCTATTGTGAATAATGCTGCTATGAACAGGGGTATGCAAATATCTCTGAGATTCTGCTTTCAGTTCTTTTGGATATGTATTCAGAAGTGGGATTGCTGGATCGTATGGTAATTCCATTTTTAATTTTTGAGGAATCTCCATGCTGTTCTCCATAGCAGCTGCACCATTTTACATTCCCTCTTGGTGAGCATTTTTGAATGAATATAAGCCTAAATGTTTTCATTGCTCTGGGTAGATCAATGGTATAGCGATTCTATAAGTCCCAGTCAACACTAATCTGGATTAATTAAAAGAAAAGTCCCATCAGAACCATTAGAACATATGAATTATAGGATATTTAAAAATAAATGCCTTTTGTTTCATGCAGATATTTAGAAACAAAATAAAACAAATAAGCTTGCTATGTCACCTAGTGAAGACTCTTCAGGGTTCTATTTAAGGAACAGAGAAAAATGGCGTCAAACTAGAACTAAGTCTATAAGTATGAATCAAGTCCATAAGAAGTATCTAATATTAATTGTCTCCAACCTATGTAGAGTTTATTCAGAAGAGGCAAACTTTGGCCCAAGTCTTAAATCATTCACCAATGACGTTAAGTCAGTGTGATCTGAAATTGAGACTGTTATGCATTTAAATGTCCTCTAAATAAAATTCAAGCAGTTGTGTCTAAAACTGATCCTTGACCTACCATAGTGTGGCCATCTTATCCTTGAATTATGTTAGCCGGAGTCATTGTTTTCATTTCTGAATCAATATTTTTCATTCGTTTTTAAGTAACCATTCTTTAAGCTGATCTTGCTGACACGGTCGGTGGATCTTTAGCATCATCTAGATTTGTAGGCCTTTAAAGAGCCCTCCACAAATTATGTCAGCTGCTCCATCCTCCACCGACGCTGCATTTGCCCCTTATTACTCACTGTATTGTTAATAGCTATCTGGACTCTTTGGGGGTATATAAGTAGCTATTATTTTTTCCTATGTAAGTAAGGGTTGAAAATCTTCTAGGTGGATGGTAGGGAATAGGAGAGGGGCAGAATATTTGGAATAATGTAGCTTTTGGTTTGATTGAGAACGATAAAGCCCTCCTCATAACCCAGCCACTTTGCATAAAAGTGCAAGCTGGCTGGGTTATGGGTTATGAAAGTGCACGAAAGAGAGAAGGTTTTCTTATAGCTATTTAGCCTGGAAGTGAGAATCTTAATTAAATCATTGAGAAAGGGCAGGCCAGCCGGGAGCAACAGCCTCGGCCCAGGTTACATCAGACACAGGATTAGGGGTTCAAAAGCTGAAGGGTTCTATTCTCTACCTTGACAGAAAATCACTTGGCATGTGATCATCTAACCTGCTGAGCAGACAAAAGGGCTCAAAGCTATAGCTGTAGCTTTGCGGGAAACTTTTAAGGTGTGAAGTCATTAACACAGACCGTGAAATTTGTACCATATCAGGAAACATCACTGGACTAGGGGTCGGGAAACGTGGGTTTGTATCCTGGCTCTTCCCCTAACTGGCTAGATGACACTGAACAGCGCCATTCTCTGAGTCTCCTTACCTATCTGGAAAATGAAGACAAGCTTGGAATTTAGAGTCTTGCTTCTCAAACTGTATGGGTGAAGGATCAGGTGTTTTATTTCCATTTCATCATCAATTGATGCTTTTGTTAAATACAATAAGAATGAATTGCTGAAAATAATCGTGTGCTTGGATATTGGCAATGTCTAACGGCAGTATGGGTTTCGAAATGCCCACTGTCGATTTCTCTACCTATCTCATTGTGGACTCGTGGCAAACATGTGCTTTGGCTGGGCGCTGGTCGTCAGACCATATTTTAAGTAGCACTGGTTTAGAGCAGGTATGGCTGTGTACCACTTGCTTACATATTGTCTATGGCTGCTTTCAGGGCCACAGTGGCAGAGCTGAGTTGTTGTGACAAAGACCATGTAGCATCCAAAGAATGTGCTGTCTGGCCCTTTATGAAAAAAATTGTCCATCCTGGTTTAGAGGGGACACAAAATAAGAGAGCTGGATTAATTTGCTAAGGCTCTTTCGAGCACAAAAAAATAATAATTCTGCCAAGATGCTTGGTAACAGGGAAAATTGGCTGTCTGACCCTGAAAGAGAAATAACCAGAGAACGCTGTCCCTTCTGGTAAATTAGATCAGTATGTTCTATAAAGACATTCTGTTCCAAAAGGAAATATTTCAATTTTTTCATCCCTTATAGTTCTAATATTCCAGGGTATTGCACCTATGCACTCTGATTACATACATAATTGTATGTTTGGTCAGTTGAGATCATTCAAAGTCAAAACTCTGTCCAGATTTCTGGCTTATCCCTTTGTTAAATTCCTGGAAATGTGTGCTCTCTTATTTCATTTCCAAAACCTAGTCTACGCCTAAGTAATTGTTAAGTCTCTCTGTTTACCACAAAGGCCTTTCTGGAATGAGCTGCAGTTTGTGGGCAGGACTTTGGTGGTTCTTCTTTACTATCTGGGCTCTGAAATCACAAGGAAAGCCAACATTTAGGATATTGGGGAATGTGATTGATATCTATGGACAAGTGGGCTTCTTAACACTGATCTCCAGAATCAATCAGGCTTACTGTACCAGGTCACCAGCATCCGGAGAAAACCACAAGCCTCTTATACAAGGGGAGGGCTGAGAGAAAGCAACCTACTCTGCAGGTAGGCTGACTTGAGAGAGGAGGAGGAGGGAAGAACAGAGTTATGGAAGCCTATTTTATCGTCCCATACCCAATAGGTAAGTCATTCTCAGATGGATATCTTTCCATGTGGAAGGAAACATCAGACACAGACAGGACTAAATACTCCCAACCCCAGTATCACTTAGTATGAAACCTCTTCAGTAATTCATCTTACTGCCTACTTTGCTGCAGAAAAGGAAGCTCCCTTAGTTTCCCACTTACTTTCCTGGGTTGAGAATGCTGTTGCCACAAGGAATTACAGAAGTCTGGAATGACATCATGATGGTAAGAGAGTTGCCTCTCCAAACACTGTGGAAACTAGAAAGCTAACTGATTCCTTATCTTCAACCAGGTATTGGGTATCCCTGATCTCTTTATTTTCCTTCAACAAAAGGAAACCATATTACTACCTGGCCCCATATTACTACCTCAGTGATTAACTCAGTTATCTATCCAGCCTTCCACGCTTGCAGTATCAAGTTCATTCAGGATTTTTCTATTTGACTAGTCATGACCCTGGTCATTTCTACCTCAGATGTCTCTCGAAACCTTACTCCCTCCTTCTTCCCACCACAGCTGCCTTAATTCAGGCCATGAACAAAAAGCATTTGAAGTATACTTTGTGTAACAGACATCTTTTTGTCCCATGTCACATCCCTCTGATTTCAGCACCTCTGAGGCAGACAGTTCCACATACCCTAAAGTTATCCAACCTCGAAGACAAACAGAATTGCTTGTCTTTTCTGCCCTAGGGCCCCAGAGGCCCTCTTAACTTCTGGGCAGGCACAGCTGGAAGTGCTAGGGGATTAACATCTGGTGGCAGGCCACCAACAAGTGCAGAGCCTCTGGATGAATGCTTTAGCCACTGCCCTCCTTCTCTTCTTTCAGAGAAACAACCCTGAAGATCCTTCTATGTGGATGCTCAGAGAGTCCCCGGCGGGTCTGAGTTCAAGTTACTTATGGTGGTAACAAGCTCATTCCTGAAGTTTTTAATTCTATTTTTCTCCTTCCCTGTCTCTCTCTTCCAGCTCTCTCACCCCTGCTTTCTGGGACTACCTTCCAAGGAAACCACCTGCTTTCTAGTTCTTGTCTTGGGCTCTGCTTTGGGGGGGAACACAAACTAATATATTTACTCATTATTTATTAAGTTGGAAGGTTTTATTACTATTGCTTTAAAGATGAGAAAGCTGAAGCATGGATGGGTGAAGCAGCACGTTGAAAGTCTTATTTCTAGGATGTGTCCTAGCTAGGAATAGATTCCAGCCCACTGTCTCCACAACACCAGCGTCTCCTTTCCACCTAAGATCCAAAGCATTTTCCTTGTAATACCTTAATTATTTGTGTAAAAATTCAGTGGCATAGTTAGGCATCGGGCATTTTACGACCCATTTGTAGAAAGTGGCCCCTTTGCAGTTAGTCAAAATGGTAAACATTCTTTAGATGAGCTTTGTTCCAGTGCGAGGACCCATTTACAGTGAGTCAAAGAATGGAGACTTTATTAGCTCTTTGTTTTCTGAACCATTCATATTACAAGTACTGTTTGCCATATTGCATTTCTTGAAATACGGCCAAATGAAGCACTTTATAAACAAAATAGGCCACTCAAATGATTTATTATCACTCATAAATTAATGGAAATGCTCCAAAGCTGAGCAATTAAGCTTTCAAATATAACTACTCAAGGTCGGCTTCCTCATTTAAAAAAAATTCAAATTAGCTTTAAAGTTTTAGCTCTCATTTCTACTAAGCAGAGAAGAAAATCCCTGTCCAATTGTGAGCTATTTTTATTTTGCCTTTCTCAGTCTTTTAAGACATCAGAAGTATGAAGGCAGAAAAAAAGACTGGTGGAAGAAAGTTGCCTAGTATCCGGAATAGTCATAAATAACAGGCAGGAGCCAAAGATATCCTAGGAATGCTTTCTCAGCTTCTCTAGCTTTGTAATCACACAAGTGAAATGGGAAATTGGCCAAGGAAAATGAGTATATAGGTCAGAGTCCCAGAAGAAAACAGAACACTCAGTTGGGAGTTTTGAAGAGATCTTTTTAGTGAAGGAACTATTTAGAGGCACAGGTAGAGTTAAGGAACCATTAAGGGACATTGGAGCACCAGAGTAGGACATCAGGCCTGATGAGGCAAGAGAAGAAACAGAGCTACCAGGTACAGTGATAGTTGGAACCGTGGAAGAGCCACTCCCGCTTCTGCCCCCCACAGGAAATGTCATCACAGAAGAATTGTATGGAGCTAGGAGAAAGCCAGGGGAATAATTACTTGCACCTTTTTTTCAAATCTCCTGTGCTGTGATCACTCTCCAGGTGACCCCCATTAGCTAAACCCAACCAGAAGCCAGGGGTCCAGAGGTCTGAGTAATGCAGTCTGTAGAAGTCAGCCTCCTGGGGCACATAGAGGGACAGAGAGAGATGGAGGAGAAATCTAAGGGCTGGTAAAGGAAGAAGGATGTCCTCACTTTGCTTACTCACTCGTGGATCAATTCTGAAATATACACAAGAAAAATCAGTTTCAAGGGAGCTTTAGCTCCCCAAAAGATAGGACTTAGACCCCGCACTTACAGTAACCAGTTGAGGAACACTTAAAGTAGTTTTTAGCCTAAAGTTTAGATTATCCACTAGTGTTTATATGAAAGTCTATATACATTTGGGTACATATTTAAGCTATTCAAATTGGACAAAAATATTTTTTCGGGAAATGGAGAGATCACCAGATCAGCCTCCGGGAAATGTTTTTGCCCTAGGGGACTTTGGCTTTTATTGGAGTATGGCCCCGTGCTTGTGAGTTTGCTGAAGTTTGTTCATTCATTTATTCAATGAACACCTGTTGGGCATCTATCTAGCAGTGTACGCAGCATAAGAGATTTCAAAATGGTGCTTGCCTTGTTCAATATTACACGCTAGTTTAGGAGATAGATAAGAAATGAGTAAATTCTTTAATAAAATATGTGCAGATTATGATCAGCACTGTACAGGAAATGAAAACAGTGAGGGGCTGAAATATAACTACAGATAAACAGTCTCAAGCAGATAGGGTGGTCAGGGAAGACCCTTTTGAGAAGAGAACGTGAAAATCAAGACCTGAGTGATGGGGAGGAGCTGGACCTGCGAAGACCAGGGGGCGGTATAACCCGGGCGGAGGGAAGAGCAAATGCAAAGGCCTAGTGGAAGGAAAGGGCCTGATTCTTATGTGTTTCCATCTTCCTTTAGGATAAGATGACCTGGGGGTACTTCAAAAAGTGTGAATTTCTGGGGTGGGATCTAGAGAGGAGAGTCCTGGGAAACAGGTAAATGCTATCATTAGAAACGTTTGGGAAATCCTGCCCATAAAGAACTAACAGTGGTATTTGGACCATAGAGTGGTGAAGGAGATGGGGGCTGAGTGTAAAGGGTGCTGTGTAATTTTGTTGGGTTTTCCACCATTCCTCATTTCAGCAGTGTCAGCCTCTCAGAAGCCATGATCGAAGTTAGCAAGCTCAAGTGTATCAGACACAGTCTACTCTCTGGGCCCCGAGGCTGCCATCTGCTTTAGGTATATAAGTCATGAAATTTGGTAGGCAGCATTCCAAAGATGTGCCCCCAGGCTTTCCATCCCCTGGTTGTTCAGTCAGACACTAATCTAGATATTGCAGTGAAGGGATTTTGCCGATCTAATTCTGGTTACTGAACCTTAAAATAGGGATATTAACCTGGATCACTCCAATGGGTCCGATCTAATCACGTGAGCCCTTACAAACAAAGAAATTTCTCTGACCAGAATCAGAAGAGAGATGTGACAGAAGAGGAAGGCAGAAGAGACAGAGAGATGCAGCAGAAACACAGTTGTAGATATTTGAGGCATGAGAAGGACTTGACGTGCTGGTGGGAGTCGGGGGAGGCACCCAGAAAGTGTAAGAAAGAATGTGGGCAGCCTCTAGGAGCAAAGATAGCCAGTAAGGAAATGAGAACTGCAGTCCTATAACCCCAAGGAACTGAATTCAGCCAACAACTTCAATATGCTTGAAAACTGACTTTTCCTAGAGTCCCCCAAAAAGCACCCAGTCAGCCAACACATTGATTTTGGTCTTGTGAAACATGAAGCTGGGAAACCAGCGAAGCCCGCCGGGACTTCTGACCTACAGAATTGTGAGATAATTAGTTTGTGCTGTCTTGAGCCACTAGGTTTGCAGTGATTTGTTATGGCAGCAATGGAAAACGAATACAGGAGGTAACAGTCAAACATAGCAGTTCCCAACCTTAAGGCCACTCTTTACACCGTCATCATTAGGATTCCCACCAATGGTTTAGTGAATCGAACTATGTACTGCTTACCTTTTCTGAGACTTACATTCCTGACCTGTAAAATAGAGATGGAATTATCCCTATCTCACAAAGTAGATTTGAGACTCTAATGAGATGAAAGCACTACTGGATCTTTTTTTTTTTTTTTGGCTGCACTGCACGGCATGTGGGATCCTAGTTCCCCAACCAGGGATTGAACCCGTGCCCCCTGCATTGGAAGCGCAGAGTCTTAACCACTGGACCGCCAGCGAAGTCCCACTACTGGATCTTTGAAACACCACACAAACATCTAGATGTTGTTCCCACAGATTTGGAGGTATTAAGATGCATTTTGGCAAGGCGCTTGCCCTTAAGCACTTTCCATTTGTTACAAGTTGGGTTGCCTAGGAAGCAGACTTGGAGATGGTGCTTAGAATTAAGATTTGAGGCGTTTATTAGAAAGTGTTTGGGATTAGCACCTATGGAAGGGAGGGGAAAGAAGCGTGATTGGGCTAGGGAGAAGTTGAGCTGGGTTGCTTGCTAAAAGAAAACAAGGCCTCAGCAGATCCCATGGGGACTTTGGAGCTAGGATGGCCCTTCAGACTTGTCCAGGGATGTCCCAGGGTCTAGGCCTTTATGCCACTTGTATTGCTAATGATTGGATGAGGCTGACCTGGCAAGAGAACATAGCTTGATCCAGTTTGCTAGATTCAACTGAGGCATTCCCCGGTGAACACTCCCAGCATCTGGAGGTGTAAGCCCTTCATCCCTGAAGGGATATCTGGGCAGTCCATGATAGTGTTCACCAATATTCCTGACCTTTGTGGATCTACAATAAGAAGTTTTTCCATCACACAAAGGAAATCATATCTTCCTTTTTGACTTCGAAATCTCTCTTGTGGGTCAGCAGTTCTGTCTCATGCAAGATAGATGGTGTTCTGCTATCAGTATCCTACTTCTAACTCTCAACAGTCTCTTGAATCAACCCGTTCTCATGGTCCTCCTAATACCCACCGATTCCTTGGCCAGATCGGAGCCTGCTTTACCTCTCTAGCATATATGTCTGACCAGACTGTGTCAAAGAAATAACAGTGGGAAGGAGCTAAGGAGAATCCCTCAGGAACCATCTGAAAATGCCTGTGGGCTAAATGCTTAAATGAACTGAACAACCGCTGGGGTCCCCAAGGCTCCGATTTCCGGTGCTAAAAGGGAACATTTTGTTCAGTGGCAGCCACAGGATTCCAAGAGAGTTTCAGGAGAGGCGTTTTAATATTTCATTTTCTCGAGCCTCTTCTCTCTCTCAAGCGGCACAATCAACTGGAAATGTCTTCTGACCTTGGAAGTGTTTTTATACCATACTCCAAGCCTTACAAGTTACCCTGGAATGTGAGAGCTGAAATGTTTTGGTAATGTGTGATTAAGAAGGAAGAAACTAGGGAAGGAAAGGAAAAGGATGGAAGAGATATGCTTTTTAAACATCCTGTTCGGTTCTACTTCCCAGCTGCTAGTTTTGTCCCTTTGGAATCAGCATTAATTTTTCCCTACCTATCATGAATGTTATTGTTTGGTTATTCTAGGATGTGGAAAATGTTAACCTGTACTGAGACCTTTGGTATAACTGAGAAAACATATTTTTTGACTCGTGAGATTTTTTGTAAATATCCTTTTCTCAGATAATTTCTCAAGTAAATATTTTCCCCCAAAACACTACAAATAAGACATACTCCTAATTCTTAGAGAATTATAGATAAAAGGAGAGGAGAACCTTCTGAGTAGAGAGCATGTAATTTGATCTCTACCTAGATGTCCCACAGGCAAAACATTTGTCCAAAATTGATTTCTTGTATATCTGCTTCTCCTTCTGTATTCCACGTTCTGGTAAGTAACCCAAATATCCTCTCAGTCACCTAAATCAGAAACTTAGGAATTAAAGAAATTGAGGATAGGGAAAATGGAGAGCAGGAAGTTTTTTAAACCTGGCACTAGGGACATTCTCCTCTGAAAGCCACGGGAAGAAAATGTATTATAATAAAAGCAGACGTTTATTGAGGACTAACTATGTATAGTCACTATATATATATTTTAAATTTTATTTTCTTGAAGTATAGTTGATTTACAGTGTTGTGTTAATTTCTGCTGTACAGCAAAGTGATTCAGTTACACACACATATATACACACATACTCACATTCTCTTTCATATTCTTTTCCATTATGGTTTATCACAGGATATTGAATATAGTTCCCTGTGCTATACAGTATGACCTTGTTGTTTATCCATTCTACATATAATAGTTTGCATCTGCTAATCCCAAACTCCCAATCCATCCCTCCCCCTGCCCCTTGGCAACCACAAGTGTCTGTAGGCACTATATGTTTTACATTTACTAATTCACTTAAATATTCATACCAAACCTATGAGGTAGATAAAATTATTATTCCATATTTTTCAGATGCTGTAATGAAAGCACAGTGAAATTGCTTATCCAAGTTTACACAGATAGTACAAGCAGACTGGGATTTCAACCGTCTGTCTCTGGCAGTCTGCCTCCAGAGAACATTGTTCGGTTCTAGGGTGAACAATGTTTGGTCAAACCGATGTTAACTAAGCTTATAGGTTTTTAGCCTTTAGGGTCAATCTATAGACAAATCACTAGAGACTTGACTATGGTTACAAGTCAGGATATACATGTTGTCATGCAAAGAAAGACATAATTGACAATAGCTGGGAGATTGAAGGGAGGGAGGAGACATAGAAAGAAGGATGGGGGGACTTCCCTGGTGGTCCAGTGGTCAAGACTCCGTGCTTCCACCCCAGGGGTCACAGGTTCGATCCCTGGTCGGAGAACTAAAGATCCCACATGCTGTGTGGGCCCCACCCCCGTCCAAAAAAAAAAAGAAGATTAAAAAAGAAAGAAAGAAAGATGGGATAGTACTATCCTTGACTAACACAATGAGAGAAAGAGAGCCTATGTTTGATAGTTGTAGACAGGGAGATTTAAAATGCTGTTTCATGTTGCAGAGGTGATCACTCTTGTCAGTTTATTGGCTGGAATATAGAGGAGAAGTGAAGAGTAGATAAGTGGGTTAAGTCTACATCTAAAAATCAAGAAATTGATACAAAATGCTTAAGGTTGATACATAAATGAAATATCAGTATAAGCAAATGACTGAGAAAGCAGTGCCTATCGTAGAAACATAATTAGAAAGAGTGGTTTCTCCCAAGGTAGGCAGCTGCAGTTTTTCATCAGAAATTCTTTTCTAGTACTGTGTTTTTAAGTGTATTACTTTGCACATATTAAACAGTTGGATAAGCCAGAGAAACAGAAAATGCAGCCTCAGCAACATCAGCTTGGTTTCAGGAAAACAACATCATCCATTATGTTAAGTGAAATGTGGCTCATTTGGAGTCTATTGGGATTGGAGCTTTGATCAGATTTATTTTGTAAATTTGTTCTGATTTTATAATAGAATAAAAGCGTAAAGATTTTATACCTAGTTTTATGTGTATACATTTCAAAATATCATTAGAGTAAAAAATGCTGAAAGTCAATTCTGAGAGGCCAAGCCATTTTTTTCTATCGCTTTATCACTCAAGTTTGAAAAATACCACTTCACTGTAAGAGGCTGAGCTACCTTGGTACCAACTCATTACTCAGGGCTTGGTTCAATTTCATCTCTTCTGTGAAGGCTTTCCTTAATCTTCTAGGAAGAATTGGTGATGGTCTCCTTTGGGTCTCATTATACACTGTGCGTGCATTTATCACAGCTTATGTCTCTTCTTTATAGAGTTATTTGTTCACATTGATGTTTGTTTATGATTTCTAGACTAAAAGTGCTTATGAGTGGGGCCCATAGCTTATTCATCTGTATCCTTAACACCCAGCTCACAACCAATCACATACCAGGAGCCCAGCAAATGTTTGCTGAATCGATGGGTGGTAACAGCAATGATATTCTCTTGGCTTTCGGATTTCCCTTCGAGGGTTAGCCATCACACTGAAAAAGCACAAGGTACTTCATCCACCATAGCTTAAAAGCTTTTTAGAAACAGGAAAACATCGAACTTTAAGCCTTACAGTCAAATTTATGCCACATTAAGGGCATCATGAAAGAGTTGTCTTAAACTCCTCTTCTGAGTATCTGTACTACTACAGTACATAGAGCGATAAGGCGATGGTGTCTTTATATTCAGGTATAGTCAATATTGGCACAGTGGTAGAATATCCTAGCATATAGTGACGTATCATAGTTACTTATCCATGACCAGCTTTGTTAAGACAACTCGGCAACACAGATTTTCACTGCCCCAGTTCTTACCTCCCATAGAGTTTATCCTTCTCCCAGATAAAAATGAATCTGCCTTATTGGCATACCTACTTAAGAAAAGAGACAGTAAATCTGTAATACAAGAAAGTGAAGAGGTGAAATTGTTGAATTTTTCTGAAAGGGCCAGATTCAAGGGAGGCAGTAGTAACTTTATTGAGCTCCATATTCCTGTGGGTTATCATTGGTGAGATTGTAATTCGCTGCCTCATCTGCCCCCTCTACCCCCTACCCTCCAGCCCCGCCCTCCCAGCACGCATCTCCAGTGCAATCACCTATTCATTAATTCACTCGGCAAGAATTATCATACACCACTTAGGAGTAAAATGTTGCTCTGGGCACCATGGTTGATTCACAAATAAGACGTGGCCCTAATAAGCCAGAGTTAGAGCTTCATGCAATTTGTCTCCTGACCAACCAGTCTATGTTACTTGCAGTTTTACAACCTGGCTTTGACAAAAGGGAACATGTCTCTTTCTAGTGATTACAGGTTTCTAAATGGAACTAAATAGCTCATAGGCAGGTATTTAAACAAAGCATGAAATTTTCCTAGGAGCCATTAAAGCTGGCTTAGTTTCTGTATTCTAAAAACAAAACAAAACAAAAACCTTGTTTTATTGTGATCTCAATTACAGCAGTTCCTCAAAGGATGATATCTAACAAGAGCCACTATGTACTATGGGAAAACCATTATGTGATACTTAACGCTACCCACTTAAAAAATATCTCATTTTATTCCCACTCCTGAAAAAAATTGATTTCTTTAAAAAATGAAGAATAAGACCTCTCTTCTTAAATCTTCTGCTTTTTAAGCTTGGAATTTCTAGATAGTGATCGAGTTGGAAACATCAACATTTGAAAAAATAAGGTTTATTTAGTTCCTTCTGAATGTTTTTATTTGTCACTGAAGTTGCTTCAAAACGTTCTTAAAGATCTGCAGTAGGTATTTATGGAAACCTCTTACTCTCTAAATTATAGGGTTTAAAATAAAAAAGTATAATTTACTCTCAGCCAGGTGTCAAACAAGAATATCTGAAGGATATTAAGCAGTCTTTTGAATTTATTTCCTTGCATCCCTCGTCTCCATTAGCCCCAGTTTCCTTTAAACTACCAATGCTTTTATAAGTTATAAGAAGTCTCATCTGAAATGTGGGCGTCAAATGCCAATACTAAATATTTTCCACGCCCCTCAACTAAGGCTAGGTATTATAATCTTAAGATATCCCCGAGTGCCCATGGGAATATATCACTCATAGAACTCAGCGCTGATGTACACAGATACAGTCCTCTCTAGAGGAGAGAAAAGACATGGTGCCGAATTTAGACTTAGTATAACAGAACACCTTTCTGTGAGCTCTGGCGAGTAAATTATTGACCCAATTCACGTGTTCCATGTTTCACCAGGCCTGGTCCCAAAGTAGGGTCTCAGTAGTAATTATAAAGCAGTATGTCTTCATCCCACACCCAGAATTGACAAAACCAATTCTTCCCTCAAATTGCCATTTCAACTGCTGACTCCTTGGGCTCTAGGCTGCTGTCCTGAAGTTTCCTGTTACCCTTGTATGGGAGGGGCCAGCCTTAGGTAACTGAGTCTTCTCAAGCTGGGGACCAGGAGTACCAGCAGTCACCTCACTGAGAGGAGGGAGGGAGGGTGCAAGGGCTGGAGCACAGGACCTTAGTAGCCTCAGTGATACAACTCTTGTTATTTCACTTGGGATTGTAGAGGAAGTGTCTGGGGGATTTACATGCCTGAGAATTAGTACAGTGGGAGGAGAGATGAGAGGAAGCTTGTAGAAGATAAAGGACCAATGGATTGACCTTCAGAGCAGGAGAGACTGCGACTCCACATACAAGGGAAAGCAGTCGTTGGACCACTGATGCAATGGGCCACAAGACTTGAGATCTTTGAAAAACGCTCCCTGGGACATCAGAGACCCTCAATGGAAGTTTCAGAAAAGTCAGATGAGGTAAATATGCCATTGTCAGGCTGAGAGTTGACCCATTTGTGTGAGGTAAGGGAAGCATTAAGTTACAGAACACTGCTCACCTTTCTGCCAGCTGATCTAATAACAGTGAAATCTTCAGAGTCACCACATTGGTACCTTGGAGGTTTGGCTAAGGAGGAATAGTTTCTGACCCCGCATTTACAGTTTTTGTGAAGTAGTTCTTTTCCGGCAGGGCCTCAATGGTCCTATTTAGGTGTCGTTTCACTGTTTTTCCAGAAAGGCAGCGCCCGTGTACCTGCTCCTTTTGGTAGGTAAGAGCACGCAAAGGTGGTAACTTGAGGGTGTGTTTGACTGCATTACTCCAGAAGGAGTCTTAATAGGAGCTGAAGGACAGCTCCTGAATGTGTCTTGACTTTTAAGTCCACTGGTCTTTTCTGCTTTGCTTGACTACTGATGTTGGATGACCTTCAGTGGACTTCAAGTCTTACTTGCACGGGGCAATGGAAACCCAAGAATTGTTCACAACAGATTGATCACTTCTTAGTTTGCCATCTTGGACAAGTTACTTAGCCTTTCTGAATCTGCTCTTTTTATGTAAAATAGAGATTACAGTGCCTACTTTGCAAGGTCATATCAGATTTAAACAGGGTAATACACAGTCGATCGTCACTCTTCGCAGTTCTGTACTCGTGAATTTGCCTGCTTGCTGAAATTTATTTGTAACCCCAAATTAATACTTATGTCTCTTTCGCAATCATTCACAGAGATGGGCAGAGTGGCAAAAAATTGGAATCCCCCAAGACACACATTCCCAGCTGAGGTCAAACAGGACAATGCTCTGCTTTCTTGTTTCATCTCTCATGCGGTAAACAAGTGTCCCTTTTTTGGTCTATTTAGTGCCACAGGTTTGGCATTTTTGTACAGTTGACCCTTGAACAATAAGGGGGTTAGGGGTTCCGACCCCTGCACAGTTGAAAATCTGCATATAAAAACGTTGGCCCTCTGTATCTGCAGTTCTGCATCCGCAGATTCAACCGAGGATGGGGTAGTACTAGAGTATTTACTCTTGAAAACCATCTACATTATAAGTGGACCTGTGCAGTTGAAACTTGTGTTGTTCAAGGGTCAACTGTACTGTTGGTGATCTCGCTGTTTTACATGCCCCCCAGGCATAGTGCTGAAGTGCTGTCCAGTGTTCCTAAGGGCAAGAAGGCTGTGAGGGGCCTTATGGAGAAAGTACGTGTGTTAGAGACACTTACTTCAGGCCTGAGTTACACTGCTGCTGGCCGTGAGTTCAGTGTTAATGAATCAGCGATATATATTCAGTAAGGTGTCTTTAAACAGAAGCACACATAAAACAAGTTTACGTATTGATTGATTCTTGGTTGGGACCGGAGGCTCGCAGGAACCTAACGCTGTACTTCCCCAGGAGCAGAGGCTCAGTGTTTGCTAATCCACTGTTTAGGTGACTGTATAGACCGAAGCTACCATGAATAACAAGAGTTGAAACTCTTGAATAACAAGAGTTGACTGTACTTTACCATGAATAACTACCGTGAATAACAAGAGTTGACTGTACTTTAAAGGCCTGGTATTTAGTTGGAGCTAAACAAATACTTATTCCTTTGTCTTCTCTCTGTATGAATAAGGGTAAAATGATGAATTTTCTTGGATGGAGGAGGGGTGACTGCTTTTCCACCCTCCTCTCCTTAGAGTGTTTCCTGGAAAACATTATAGTACCAATAAGAGGGCTAACATTTTAATTTTTTTAATAACCATTTTTTAATTGAAGTATAATTTACAGTGTTGTGTTAGCTTCAGGTGTACAGCAAAGTGATTCAGTTATACATATATAACTTTTATATATTCTTTTTCAGACTGTTTTCCCTTACAGGTTATTACAAGGCATGGAATATCGTTCCCTGTGCTGTACAGTAGGTGTCCTTGTTGTTGATCTGTTTTATACATAGTAATGTATATATGTTAATCCCAAACTCCTAATTTGTCACCCCCCTATCCCTTCTGGTAGCCATAAGTTTGTTTTCTATGTTTGTGAGTCTATTTCTGTTTTGTAAATGCGTTCATTTATATCTTTTTTTAAGATTCCACATATAAGTGATACCATATGATATTGACATTTTAATTTTATAACGAAACGTCAGGGGCCGTCTGATCCTTGGCGTTGTATAACACGCACCTCCAAAATTAACTCTCTCCTGAGGTGTACAGGAGACTATCACAAGGTGAATCCATTTATCTCTCAACGAGATAAGAGAAGATTGAATTATTCTTTCTTCTACTTCACTGTAGAAACTTGTATAAAATTCTGTCTGGGCTTTGCAGATACTTTTGAGCTCACTTACATGCACGTAGATCTGGTGGTGCTTGCCCTTTAATAAATTGTGTTCCGTCTCTTTTCTGTATTGATACAAAAGGGTGTTTTGTTGGTTGGGGTATTTTATTTCTCGGCCATATGTTTGGGTTTTATTCTGGGAAGGCTGTTGTTTTTAAATTTCTTGGGCTTGTGTGTATCTGTCAATGACCAAATGGCTTTTTGGCTTTGCCATCATGCAGTTCAAATTATACTAATGCACCAGTTCAGTTAAAGTGGTTATGCTTATGGGCTCTCAGTGAATCAATTCTGTTGCTGAATAATGAAGCACCTCAGGTTTTCCGTATTTCTGTATTTACTTGGAAACCAGAAAAATGGACAGCCAGGCATTTTACAAGGTGCCTGATGATCCTAATTGTTGACTGAGTATGTTGCAGGCATGGGAAGAAAGGTTACTTAGACTGAATTTCAGGGCATGATTCTCAGTTATTGGCTCCAGCTATGAGCCAGATATATGATTTTCTAGGAGATGTATAAAGCCAATAATTGAAAATAGACACCAATTTAGGTCTCCATTGATCCACTTTGTTGGCTTTTTAAGGGACCCATTTCACCAAAGGATAATGCAGGTGATGCTTGCTTTTATACTCATCAACGTGTTCCCTCTTTCTCCACGCTCTTCTTTTCCTGCAGATGTTCAGGGTGGTCAGAGACTCAACACACACTTTCCTCTAGGGCAGGATTTCCCAGCTATTCTTTGTTGTGGGGCTGTGCTGTGCATGGTAGGATGTAGAGCAGTATCCTTGACCTCTACCCGCTAGATGCCAGTAGCACCCCCTGCTCTGGCTATAATAACCGCAAAACCCCAGACACTGTCAGAAGTCCCCTGGGGTGGGGAGTGGAATTGCCACGTTGAGAAGCACTGCTTTAGAGAGAGAAGGCGTATTCTGTGCCAAGTGGAGGTTTCCAGTGTTTTCTGTCTCTAAGCTTCCAAGCCAGCACCAGAAGCTCATCAGTATGTGCCACTGAGGATGCCCACTTGGTTGTCCTAAGAGGGAATGTGGCTACCATATGACAAAGGTCCTTCTCAGTAGTTTGTTGAACTATTCTCAAGTTGCCAGTGTCTCAGGAACAGTGCCTGATCTGTGCCTTGGTTTTCTTGTCTACACAAGGAAGAGAACACTGCCCCTCACAGAAGCTTCCTTTTGTTTTGCTTTTAGTTTCTTTTGTCCTTCTTAGAGGGCAACAAGTATCGCAGCTTCTGGAAGATAAAGAACAACCTGATCTCTAAATTTCATCCTTTCTCGGTTCTCCAGAGCTCCTGACCTCAGGAGCTTCACTTTTCAATAGTTCCTTCCCTGGGACCTTTGTCCAACCTAGCTAACTGGTTTACCACAGAGAGGCAGGAGAGCACAGTGGCTAAGAGCATAGACTCACTTCAAAGTTTGGTTCTGCCATTCACCTTGTGTGACTTTGAATGGCTCAGTTTAACTCCTGGTTGCCTTGGATTTCTTCTTCACAAAACGCTGATAATCATATTACCATTCTTACATCGTTATTGTCAATCTTAAATGAGTCAATACCCTCACAGTACTTGGAACAGTGATGTAATGCGAAATGTGTGTTTTAGTGGAGATCTATACTCTCCCCCTTTATTTGCTTCTGGTTCTCTGGGAGAAATGTACAACTCTAACTTGTAGATAACTGAGAGCAATGCAAAAGAATTCTTGTCTACAGACACGAAAATGTCCAATCATTGATGTCGTAGTCATGTAGCCCCTTTTATTTCAGTGTTTCCCTGAGTGAGGACCATGGGGAGCTGACATCTTTGGCTAGTCTTCCTTTCAGTGTCTGTGTAATAAATTGTCTGAATCTAAAAAGGATTCATGTTTCTTTACTGGCCAAATCTGTCAGGGCTTGGCCTTGCCTAATGCTTGACAACCAGAATTTGAAATTATAATAGATTTACCTGACTTTCCAAAGTCTATCTGCTTGTTACTGTATCTCTTTACACCCTCGGGTATTATTTTTGTTAATAGCCTGCCCTCTTTTAACTACCCTTTTTATTTTTATTTTTATTTTTTTGCAGTAGGATTTATGATTGAGTGTTAATGCCCACCTGAAACTGATTGTACAAACATCTGTGGCCTCCCAGCCCGTATTATCCCAACCTGTACTAGTTATCTACTGCTGCATAGCACATTATCCCAAAACTTAGCAGCTTAAAACAACACACATTCATTATCTCACAGTTTATGTGGGTTACGAATTCAGGCATAGCTGAGATGTGTCGGTCCTCCGGCTCTGATGCTCTTACAATACTGTGAGAAATGTATCACCAAGGCTATGGTCTCCTGTCAAGCTCAACTGTGGAAGGATCGACTTCCAAACTCGCTCACCTGGTGGTTGTCAAGATTCCGTTTCTCAAGGGCTATTGGACTGAGGGGTCAGTTCCCTGCTGGTTGTTGGCTGGAGGCTGCCCTCAGTTCCTTGCACTGTGGACCTCTCCAACCTGGCAACTTGCTTTATGAAAGTGTGTGAGCTAAGAAGGCAATAAAGACAGTCTACTAGCAGGATGGGGTCACAGTCTTTTATAACTTAATCACCAACACGGCATCCTATGTCCTTACCATATTCTATTCATTAGGAGCAAGTCACTAGGTCCTGCCCACACTTAACAGGAAGGGGTTATGCAGGACTGTGGATACCAGGAGGTGGGAATCATCAGGGACCATCTTAGAAGTCTGCCTATCACATGGACAGATGTGAACCAAATCGGATGGGGCAGACAAAATAGCCATAACCCGAATCCCCCAAGTCTCACAAACAGGGGTACGAATGAGGTGACATTGTTGTTAATGCCCAAATATAGCTGGATCATAGGCCCCACCTGCTGACACCATGCCTCTGGGCTTTCCCTCAAAGTCGACTTTGTTTAGTTCTGGGAGTCCACAAAGAGTCTCTTACATAGTCTCATGCATCAGCCCACCCTGGACTTCGGCTGCAGCTTTTAGGAAATGTACCGAGGCACTGATGTTACTACCGGTGCTCTTTGTCAGAAGTATTCCCAGTGATGGAGTTTCCTCTGGTCCTTCTGGCCCTCTTGAAGCCATCTTTTGCAAAACAAACAGAAACACTTGACAAATCCTCCCTCCCTGCTCTAGGTCACAGCTTAGATTCACATGGTGCTGCTTGTTTCCCAATGTCCCTGCTGTGTAGAGCTCCCTCTATTTGGTTCACATCTCCTCGCTCAGGTCAGGTTGGGGAATGGGTATAATACCATCTTCTTTGCCTCTTGGTCCCTCTCATCTCCGCTCCCAGATGCTCAAAACCCCCCCATAGGTCCCCTCACCCTCTCCCATCTGTGCTAATACCTAGAGGCAGCTGTAAATGTTTAACAACTTGCTCTTTAGAAGAGAAGCCCTGATTTAGAGCATTTGCCAGTTTCCATGGTATAAATGCTCCCACCATGGATGATTACAAACTACAAATGTGACATCAAGGAATGTGGAGCTGGGAAGAGATGTGTGCAATCAGCTCTTTGTAAGCTGATACAGGCTGGCTCCGGCAGACCATTGTTTGGAGGGCCGGTAACCCAGAAGAAGCAGCACAATGTGAATCCCAGCCTGGACTAGCCCGAACCTCACTACATCCTCTGCACTGAAATTCACCTCTATCTGGTGGGGCATGGAATTAAATCGCTTCCCTGATACTCCAGATATGACTATAGGTCTCTTGTGCATTTCTTTCATAGAAATTGCTTTCACTGCAAACTGGGTCTAGACCTCAGTATCCTAAGAGAAAAGACTGAAATACTCAAACATTCCCCAAAGTTACAGCCCCTTTATTTTTTAATTTTTAAAAAATATTTATTTATTTAGGCTGTGCCAGGTTTTAGATGTGGCACACGGGATCTTTTTTTTTTAATTGCGTCATGCATGCGGGATCTAGTCCCCCCCGACCCCCCCCCCCCCAGACCAGGGATCGAACCCCGGGCCCCCTGCATTGGGAGCGCAGAGTCTTACCCACTGGACCACCAGGGAAGTCCCCAGCCCCTTTAATGTTAACTTCATGTTTCCCCTGATCCTCCTGAACTCTAAGCTATTTCAGACTTGGGTTGTTTGTCTTGGTCTTTGATCTTTCCACCCTACATTTCTCCATGTTGCCCCAACCCAAAGGACTGAGTTACTTCCAAGTCTCTTCCCCTTGATTCTGGCTAGGACCCCACCTTATTGTTAAGGGACACTACTACCCCCATATTACTTGATCTAGTTTCCTTACCTGAGGCTTGGTTTTGCCCCTCTCTTCTGAATATCATCAGGGACTCAAAGCTCCTTGACAGATAAAGCTTGTGGAAATTTTGGAAAGATCCAGGCAGACATAGCCTTCTAATTCCTTAGGAATGTGACCTTGGTGAATTACTTAACTTTCCCGAGTCTGAGCATCTCTATAAGTTTAGTGGAGATAAGAATACCTACTTCCTAGGTTTGTTATGAGGTTATAAATTAGAGGTGGATATAAAGTTCCAGACACAGGGTAGGTGCTTGACAATATCTCCAAATACCTCATGATTGCTATTTCTCTTCTTTTTTCTCTTCCTCCTCCTCCCCCTCCTCCTCCCCCCTCCTCCCCCTCCTCCCTTCCCCCCTCCCTCCCCTCCTCCCCCCTTCTCTCCCCTCCCCCTCCTCTTCTCCAATCATACCAAGCCCAACTAAATCCTCTTCTATACACCATGTTCCAGGAATGCCGTCCTCAACAGAACATTAGAGGCTCTAATTCAGGGGTGTGTGCAGGTGATCAAGCTCCAGTTACACACTAGGTCTGCATGTTTTATGGCAGGTGATGATGCCAGATACTAATTTTGAAAATAGCACATTTTTTTTTTTCGCCAACACAACAACAAAACTAAAGTTGTACCTCTCCCGACAGTTTGATCAGATAAGAATGATCTCAACTCTTTATTTTCGGTACAGATCTCTTCCCAGAGTGTCAAATGTATCTGGTTGCTTGGAACATCTGGATTTCCTATGCGCTTCTCTAAAAAGCCTGTCCAGGACGGTGCTCCCCCCACGGGTAGATGGCACCGCCATACGCACCATCACCCAAGTCACAAATCTGGTAAACGCCGCAGCCCTCTCCATCAACCTATTCTGCATGTGATAAGTTATCTCGGGCACGTCAAGCTTTCTGAAATCGTTCTCTAATTCATCTTCTCTTTATCCTCACTGCCACGACATTAATTCAAGCTATCACAATATCCTGCTGTGTACCATGACCTCCCGAAACCCACAGTGTTCCAAGTTTCAAGGTGCGGAAGGATATCTTCTTTGCCTATGGTATCCTTCCGCATCTTGTGTGCCTGGTTAGTGTTTAAATCAACTTTTAAGACTCAACTCAAATGTCGCCTTCTAACACCTCTTCCTCCCTTCTCATTCACATCAGGTGAGTTTCCCTTCTTTGCTCCTTGGCACACTGTTCTTACCTTTATTTTAGCCCAAACCACATTGTAGTGTAGTTACTCATTTAAATTGTCTCTTTCTGCTTTCATTTGATTCTGAAATTCTATCATTTTTTTAAAAAAATCACTGTAGCTCACATATCATTAGTACTAAAAAATGTTTGTTTAATAAATGAATGAATAACTAACCCCTTGTATATAAAAAAGAAAAATTTGGATGATCAGTTTTTCATTTACAAATATATTTGGAATATCCCCTCCTTATAAAATCTCAGCTGTTGGTTTGTAACATCAGTCTTAAATTCAAGGGTGCTTATCTAAATATGTAACTGTTTTCATCTTTGCTTCCTCCATCTGATTTGATAAATCTTAATGATTAAATTCTGAAAAATTGGAGAGACTCCTTGAAATGTGCATAATAGTTCTATTAATAGTAATATTTAATTAAAGAGTATTTTTTAAAGGAGCAAAGTGATAGAATAAATCCATTAAGTTCCCATTAAATCTCTCCATGGAAGTGAACACTTTGCATTTGTTAAGGGTTTCTTAATGAACTATCACTAACCCAAGTAATTCAGAAATTAATATGAAACTCTCCACACAGAATAATGGCTTATAGAGGCCTGTGTCTTGTTATGTGGCCCACAGACAGAGCTCATCAATTCCATACGTTTATCACACTGAAGAGATTAAATTTCATGCTTTGCTAAAGATTAATAGAAAAATATCATTAGAGTTGTGCACATTTTTTATTAATCCAAAGAGATGACCTTCTCTTCCTACCACAAGGAGCTTCAAAATTAAAGTACTATAGTGGATTTTGAAATTTTCATATAGGAGAAAACAAAAAGGATAAGAAATAAATAAACAAGGAGGAAATACTAAATATTTAAGTCTACATGGGACATGCTTACCAGAGCTCTGTAGGTTTATGGGGACTAGGAAAGCACAATTGACTTTGTCTATTCTATGAAAGAGAGCGCTAAGCAAAATACTAATTTCTTTTTTCTGTGTCAAGAGGGCAAACTTTACCCTCTTCTGCACTCGAAAGTTCCTTGGATGTGTCAAAAGAATTGCAAGAATTTTGGTAAGCTCATGGCAGCTCTGGAAAGAGACTTGGGTGCTACCGTGAGATCAGACATTTTGAGGAATGTGGAAGTTTAAAAAATAGAGTTGGATTGATGGAAAAAGTGGAGGTGAAAACCCCTGCAGCCCACGCAGGTGGATGAGGAGACTTCAGAGAAGTGAGCAGACAGGATTTCACAGGGAAGTTCAATGCTGCAGAGGGTCGGGGGAACAGAGGATGAACCCCCTAGTGCTGGTTATTATTCAAGGTAGCTCCTCTTAGTAAAAATCTACTATATGCTACTTATTTTATAACTCACTTTCGAATTATTCTGAATTGCTTCTGGTATGAAATAACACAACTTACTGAAGGAAGGCACTCTGAAATTAATTCCCAGTTGCTTGTACAGAGAGCATGTACTTCAGCAGAATATAGCTCTCCTGTTTTGAACGTAATTGGAGTTTTTGTCTCATCTCCCTCCATTCAATAGCCTAATCTTTCATCATTGCCAGGAATGCCTCTTCTACATTCGACATTTCTAGAAGTTTGCGTGATATCTATTGAACAATTTCCCCCTCCCCCCTTTTTTTTTTGGCTGCGCGGGATCTTAGTTCCCTGACAAGGGATCAAACCTGCACCCCCTGCAGTGGAAGCGTGGAGTCTTAACCACTGGACCACCAGGGAAGTCCCAATTTCTCCTTTAAATACAATCCTATTCTCTAATTTGTGTTAAAATCCCAAATCTGATGCACTCCTTACCTTACTTCCTGTAGGCTCTCTGGCCTGCAAGAGGAAGTAGATTTTTCTCTCCTCAGTGACGATTGCCATATAGCTGCACTAAGAAGGAAAGAATGAAATCTGTTTGATCTCAGCGACATGCTGTTTTGTGGAGAATGAAAACAAATGAAGCATAACAGTTAATTTTGTTCTTTCTGTCACAGATGGGGTCTTCTGTTAAAGAAATCTCTCAATCAAATAAATTCTTTTACTTGACACTCAAGACCTAGAGAATTAGACGGCTAATGTGGTCACCTCTCTATTTTCATTTAGAGAAAGATCAGCAAGGACAGTGCATATTCGCTGCCCAACTTCCATCATTCTCTGAGCTTTAGACATTTTAATTCCAAGGCCTCTGATCATCATTGCCTATTTTTAAACAGCGAAAGGCTGGAAGATTATTCTTCTTTATAGTCCCTAAGATAGATATCAGTGCAGGACCAAAAAAAAAAAAACACTAGAGAACTTCATGTTTTAAATGGCTTGTCTCTGTAGAGTTTCAAGGGCACATTTTCTTTGTTTTTTTAAAAAAAAGGTCAGTGCAAAAATAAATGAATTGCCACAAAGAGAAATACCAAGTAAATACAGCAGAAGGGAAGCCTAGGGCATTGGGGAAAGGTCAGGGGTGAGGGGTGAGCTGAATATCAGTTGGTGGGGTCTGAAATAGGAATTTCACGCTCATGAAAATTCTTCTAGAAATCATTATAAATCTATTTTGGAAAAGCTTAAAAACAATGGCCTCAAAGCCAAAGTTAGCTCCTTTTCAGAGATAGAGTATTTTCACAAAATGATTCTCTGTTATTTTTTGAATGTCTTCCTCATGAGTCTTTTATCGTTTGAATGACATTGTGCAGAGATCCTGAGAATCAGAGAGGTCATGTGACTTGTTCATATTAAACACAGTCTTCTGTGTCCAGGATTAGAGGTTCACGATTGTCATTGTTGACCAATGATTTGCCAGGATTTTTTCTTATGGACATATTAGCATTATGTACAGATAATTATGCAAAATTATTTTTATTTATGTAAATCTGATTACACGGTACATATAATTCCACAACCACTTATCTAATTTAACAGTATACCATGCTTGTCTTTCCATGTCAGTAAGTGCATCTCTGATACATTCTTTTTAAAGACCATGTCATATTACATCAGTGGTTCATAAGGGGTGGGGGGCAGTTTTGCTCCCCAGGGGACAGTTGGCAATGTCTGGAGACATTTTTGTTTGTCACAATTGAGCAGAACATGTTAGTGGCATCTAATCGGTGGAGGCCAGGGATGCTGGTCAACATCCTCCAATGCACAGGACAGCCCTCCCAACCAAGAGGGATCTGGCACAAATGTCAACAATGCCAAGGTTGAGAAAGCCTGAAAATAGATGTACCACAACTTATATAACAAATTCTCTTGGCGGACATTTGGAGTATTCCCAATTTTATCTACTATGGTAGCATTGAATATTCAAGAATCTCTCTGTGCATTATTCCAAATATTACTTTAGGATAAGTACCTAGAAGGATCATTTCTTGGTCAAAGACTATGCCACCAAGGGGTTATATATGTTGCCATCTTGAACTACTAAAGGCTATATGAACTTATATTTCTTCCAAGAATATGTGAAGGTGTGTGGTTTCCCAAACACTGTTCAACTGCCGGGGGGCATTATCTACCTCTTTAAGCTATATATGGCTTTTTGATATATGGCATTCCACTTCCTTATTGTTATTTCAAATTTAGTAATTGTTAGTGTGCTTAATCATCTTTTCTTTTTAAAATGTTTTTATTGAAGTATAGTTGATGTATAATATTATATAAGTTACAGGTGTACAATATGGTGATTCACAATTTTTAAAGGTTATACTCCATTTATAGTTATTATAAAATATTTGCTATATCCCCATGTTGTACAGTATATCCTTGTAGCTTATTTTATACCTAATAGTTTGTACCTCTTAATCCCCTACCCCTATATTGCCCCTCCCCTGACTGGTAACCACTAGTTTGTTCTCTATATCTGTGAGTCTGCCTCTTTTTTGTTTTATTCACTAGTTTGTTGTTTTTTTAGATTCCACATATAAGTGGTATCATACAGTATTTGTCTTTCTCTGTGTGACTTATTTCACTTAGCATAATGCCCTCCAAGTCCATCCATGTTGCTGCAAATGGCAAAATTTCATTCTTTTTCATGGCTGAGTAGTATTCCATTGTATCTATGTACCACATCTTCTTTATCCATTCATCTGTTGATGGACACTTAGGTTGCTTCCATATTTTGGCAATTGTAAATAATCCTGCTAGGGACATTGGGGTGCATGTATCTTTTCGAATTAGTGTTTTTGTTTTTCTGGGATATATACCCAAGAGTGGAATTGCTAGGTCATAAGGTAGTTCTATTTTTAGCTTTTTGAGAAACCTCCATACTGTTTTCCACATTGGCTGCACCAATTTACATTCCCACCAACAGTGTAGGAGGGTTCCCTTTTCTCCACATCCTCGCCATCATTTGTTATTTGTGTTCTCTTTAATGGTAGCCATTTTGACAGGTGTGAGGTGATATCTCATTGTAGTTTTGATTTGCATTTCCCTGATGATTAACAGTGTTGAGCATCTTTTCATGTGCCTGTTGGCCATTTGTATGTCCTCTTTAGAAAAATGTTTATTCAGTTCTTCTGCCCATTTTTTAATTGTTTTTTTTTGATGTTGAGTTGTATGAACTGTTTGTTTGTTGAATATTCACCCTTCATCAGTCATAGCTTAACCATCTTTTCAAATGTTATTGGTCTTTTTTTCTTTTGTGCACTGTCTGTTCATGTCCTTGATAATTTTTCTATTGAGTTGGTTATCTTTATCTTCTTGATGTGAAAGAACTTTGTCTCATACATGTTACAAATATTTTTTTCCTAGTTTGTTGTTTGTCTTTTAACATTAATAATTTTTGGAGATGTGGAAGTGTTACATTTTTATAAAGGCAAATTTATCCTTATTCAGATATTTCCTCCTGGAGTTTGTCATGTTTAGAAATGCTTTCCCCACCTCAAGAGTATAAAAATATACCCCTAGGTTTTCTTCTAGTCTTTTACCAATTTCTTTGGGGTCTGTTTGTCAGTTTGTTTTACATTTAATCCTTTACATCTAGCTGGAGCTTACTTCAGTGTAGGTAATGTTAACCCACTGACTTGTCCTAATACAGTCATCACAGCTTCACAGAAACAAGCCAAGTGGAGATTCTCCTTACAGAGAATAACCTCCTAACCTCGCCATCTGTAATCCACTCTGGAACACCGGCCAGGTTTCTTCATAACATCACCCAGAGGCAGGAGTGATACCCAACACTGTTAAGTGTTAAGCTTGTTAAGCTGAAGAATTTACAAGATTTCACATTAGTTTTATATGTCACATTATTTTGTTTATTCATATTATTTCATTTGGTTACATTTCATATTGTTTAATTTTATCTTCCTATGATATCTTTAAAGCAGGTTGTATTATCTCCATTTTACAGATGAAGTCCAATTAAGGCTGTCTGCTTGGCTATGCATTTCTTGAGAACAGACACTGTTTTTTTCCTCTCCAGGGCCAGGCACATATCACCTGTTGAATAAATTCCTGGTTGGTCCAAGGGTTGCTGCAAATGGCATCCACTTTACTATACAAAGGAGGAGAGCAGATTGATGGGATAGTTGACATTTCTCATCTCTACTTGGTGTAGCTATAACTTAGCCCAATATCATTGTCAAGAGAAATTGCAAAACACTAGGTGATTTTGTTCTTTTCCAGTCGATCTTCGTGCTGCTATTGGTTTTGTGCTTTTCTACGTATGTAAATTGAAGATAGATACCTTGAAATCACCCCAAGTTAGGTTAGCATAGGATGTGGCTGTTTAAAAGTCAATAAATTCATATTTTTGAGATGTTTAGAGTCCATCAGCTTACATTTTTGGTGGTGGTGGGGCTTAAAAACTAAAATTACTGCTAGAACTCTAAACAAGATATCTTGGTTAGAGAGAAGGAAAATGGGATTTTTACCCAAATAGACCATAATAGTATTTTTATCTGAAAACATTTCTACTTCAAGAAAGATATACTGTTCAATTCCCTTGCAAATAATTTGCTATGATTCCCTGATTAAGAAAACAAAACCAAAAACCTTTAATTATCATGTTCCCAATCTATAAACCAGAAACCACATTATTTCTTGACTGCTAGCCGACCTGTAAGGAAGTTCCTAGGTGATTTAAAAATACTTACAACTGCATTCCCCTGGAGGCACCAAGACCAGGGACACGTTTTGCATGGCTATGGAAACAGACAGTGGTGTTGGTGTCCTTAAAAACAATTCTCTTCACTTGGTCAAATCAATTGTGTGCCAAACCAGGAGCATTACTTACTGCATAAGTGACATGGAGAGACTTTCAGAAGCATACCCCTTTGACTCAAATGGCTAGGGCCATGACCAGATACATTCTAACTTTGTGAGTAGTCAGCCATTTTTTTTTCTTTTTCTTTTAAATTTTATTTACTTTTGGCTGTGCCGGGTCTTCGTTGCTGTGCACAGGCTTTCTCTAGTTTCGGTGAGCGGGGGCTACTCTTCGTTGCGGTGCGTGGGCTTCTCATTGCGGTGGCTTCTCTTGTTGTGGAGCACGGGCTCTAGGCATGTGTGCTTCAGTAGTTGCAGCACGCGGGCTCAGTAGTTGTGGCTCGCAGGCTTTAGAGCACAGGCTCAGTAGTTGTGGCGCACAGGCTTAGTTGCTCCGCGGCATGTGGGATCTTCCCGGACCAGGGATCGAACCCATGTCCCCTGCATTGGCAGGCGGATTCTTAACCACTGCGCCACCAGGGAAGACCAGTCAGCCATTTTTTAAAAAGAAAATTGTTCCATGAGAAAGTGCCAGAAGCACCTCCAAACAGAAGCCTTTTTGTATTCATCGCTGGTTGCATCCATAACCACCAGACAAGAGATAAAAATTGATAAAACTACAGGCTTGGGGATATAACTTTCTCTCTGAGGTCTCCTCAGAGCCCCAGCTTTATATAAATTTTCCATCAGACTCTCAGCCAGCTGTTCAAAGTACAGGAATCTATTTCCCTGATGGGTAAGGAATCTCAGGGTAGAAAACATATTCAGAACAAAATTACAGAATTGTACTTCTTCCTCAATAGAAATTCATTTCTTACTCTCACAGAACATTCGGAGTCTAAATAAATTTCCAGTCTGATGTCCTTAAGAAAACAAGGTCTTCGGGGTTGGTCTTACACACACCACAGGGCTCTATTTGAAACTATATTTCCCATGCCCATTGTTTCAGTTGTTTGTTTTGGCTCCTGGATCCTCAAGTCTCGAATCCTTTAAATAGACCTTTTCTTTGGATTTACTGCTAAGTTCAGTGCTAGCAGGTGATTCTTCCTGCTTCCTAATGTTAGTCAATTTGCTGATTTGTCTTTACCATTTAGGGACTTTGCTCTGTTCTAGAATCTTGGTCTGAGCTAAGCCCTGGTTGGGGGAAGGTGGAAAGGGTGGGTGGAAGCGGCTGAAGATTAGAGAATGTCAATTAGAAGCAGTGTTTGAGATGTTTACATTTTCAGGTAAGAGAAGCCCCAAACCAAACTGGCAATAAGAAGGAGATTTACTAGTTATCATAAATTAATAATCGACAATTTACAAAACAATTCCACATGTATTATTTCACTTTATCCTTAAATAATCCTTTTAGGCAACATTTGTTATCCGAGTATTTCAACGGAAAATTGCAATTCCGAAGGTGAGTTGCCAAGGGCAACATGGCCACTAGGTGGCGCAGTGAGATTCAGAGCGAGGCTTTGGATCTGTGGGTCTACTACACCTCCTCGCCACTCCCAGGGTGATGGGTTATTTTTTGTTTTTAAGTATCTTATTTCTTTTTAATTGAAGTATAGTTGATTTACAATGTGTTAGTTTCAGTTATATAGCAAAGTGATTCAGTTTTACATACGTGTGTGTGTGTGTGTATTCAGTTTCTTTTCCCTTATAGGTTATTACAAAATATGAAAATATGTGGATTGGAAGTGGGGAAAAATAAGCAGAAAATGAAGAATAAGAAGGTAGTGAGGGAGAGAGACCCTGGTGCATTTCAGTTAAGGATACATTTTATAGACCTGGGTTAAAAATAAAATGGAGAGAAATCCCTGAGAGCAGAAACAGGAGGGAGCTTCGGGGTCTGGCTTCCTGGAGGGGGCTGGTGGGGGGCACTTGGAGGAATGGGGACTGGTGCCGAGGGGGCAGGGACCTTGCTAAAGGGCGAATCTCCCTCTTCATGGTCTGAGCGCCGTCTTCCTGCAGTGATACAAGACCCTGCCCATCCAAATGTGCTTGCTGCATTTTGGGCTTTATTTGCTTACACTGAAACCAGGTTCCATGGACCCCACAGCAAATGAAGATACTGCAAAGACAGTTGTCTGCGGTCACACAAGCAACTTTCAGTTATTTAGACCCTAGGGGTCTGGCCTCACCTCTCATAATAGAGGCGCTTTCATTCAGAAGCAAAGAACCCAAGTGAGAAAGGGCGGAAAGGAGTCACCCTTTATATTAAATTGTATACAAGTTTGGCTAGTCTCCTGAACTTTCCTCGGGCTGCCTTCACAGCTGAGAACTGCTTTTCGTTTCCAAGTTTGATTTTTCTTATAAGACAAAAAGCAAAACCAAAATACCTTTCCTCCCAGAGATTTAGTCAATTCAGGTCGAGTCAGTTCTGCTGCTTCTATTTTTCTGCCTGTTGATATCGGTTGTGGTCAGAGGCTAGATTCAATAGCAAAGGCTCATCTTGAAGGTCTCAGCTGGAGCTCCAAAGAGGTTATCGGAAAAAAAGAGGAATGGAAAGAACTAAAGAAAAGGTTGTGTAATCCACCCGCAGGAATCAACTTGACTCTAGGTGGTTGGTGTGGCATATTTGATTAAAACCCTTGCCAAAATGACCTTTTCTCCACTCACTTGTACTATGCATCTTTCTGAACCTGAGCTGGAGGGCTTGATAAGAAAGGGCAAGGCTTGACACCTCTTTCAGAGTGTGATAAACTTGATAAGCATGCAGACCTCTGGTGCAGGGCTTGGAAGACACTGAGTAGAGGGGAAATCATAACAACCACCAAAAAATCTTCAGGCTGATCAGGCTGAGTTTTTCCAGTACTCTCTTTGTGACTTCTTGCCCATCTCCTCTGTGTGTGTGTGTTTGTTTGTGTGTGTTTTGGGGAGGGGGTCATAGAGGAGACTTTCTTAATCTCTACCTTACTCTCAAGTGATAAAAGCTGGTCATCCCAAGGCATCAAACATACACACAAACTATAATTTGAGCTTAAAAAGACTCAACTCTTAGGACAGAAAAATATTTCAGGAATCCCAGCACATAGATTTACTTTAATATACACGTAGTCTCCCATCTTCATATTTGCACGCCAACGTTAGCATGGACATCTTTACTTATTTTTTAATGTATTTGCGATGTGGGTTTGAAGAAGGTGAGTATTTCAGAATTATTACCTGGGAAGAATTTTTTTTTTACTGGAGTGTAGTTGATTTACAATTCATGTTAATTTCTGCTGTACAGCAAAATGATTCTTTTCCATTATGGTTTATCACAGGATATTGAATATTGTTCCCCGTGCTATAGAGTAGGACCTTATTGTTTATCCATTCTATATATTGACATAATGGTTTGCATCTGCTAACCCCAAGCTCCCAATCCAACCCGCCCTCCTCCCCCTTGGCAGCCACAAGTCTGGTCTCTATGTCTGTGAGTCTGTTTTTGTTTCATAGATAAGTTCATTTGTGTCGTATTTTAGATTCCACATATAAGTGATATCATATGGTATTTGTCTTTCTCTGTCTGACTTACTTCACTTAGTATGATAATCTCTAGGTCCATCCATGTTGCTGCAAGTGGCATTATTTCAATCTTTTTATGGCTGAGTAATATTCCATTGTATATATGTACCACATCTTCTTTATCCATTCATCTGTTGATGGACACTTAGGTTGCTTCCATGTCTTGGCTATTGTGAATAGTGCTGCTATGAACATAAGGGTGCATGTATCTTTTTAAATTATAGTTTTGTCCAGATATATGCCCAGGAGTGGGATTGCTGGATCATCTGGTAGCTCTATTTTTAGTTTTTTGCCAGATCATATGGTATAACTATTTCTAGTTTTCTGTGGTGGCTTCACCAAGTTACATTTACCTGAGAAGAATTTTTATATACTTACCTCATTGACGCTTGGAAATCTAATCAGCAGAAAACCTATAAAAGGATGACAAATCCCATATACTGTGTTTTGAGGAGCCTTTGGAAGAGATTTCCAAATTTTTTTGAGGTTATACCCAGTCATAAGACTATATAACATTTTCTCTCTTAGTGGTTGCCATCTTAGTTTCCACATCTTAAATTGAAACTGGTGAGTCCAGAGAGACGGAGAATCCTTCATTGCAGCAAAAATATATGATCCCCTATCTGTGCCTAATATGGGACTCATGTTGCTATAGCAAACTAGTTTTCTCATTAGGAGCCATTTTTTTTTTTCAAATTTCATAAGGAGAAAATTACCACGTAAGATGCTAAAGGATAAAAAAGCTATGACTTTTGACTTTCTTTAAGTGTAGTTTATAGATTGTAATTCTTTACAGTTCATTTCTGCAAAAGGCCTTCGGGAGCCAGAGCAGAGGTGGAAGGGAGGAGGTCGCACTGAGAGGCCCTAGGGGCAGAAGTCATGACTGCATCTTGACTTTCACATCAGCAGTGCCCAGGGTGACCTGGCACTTGGAAGACATCTTCTGCTCATTAAAAAGGAAAGGCATTACCATGGGAAAATTACTTATTTTCTGTTCTATTTTTGGCCTTCTTTTTGTTTTTGTTTCTAACCTACCTCTTTGACCCTCTAAGTATTGAGCATTAGTTTTCCCTTCTTCCACCTAGTGGGATCCCCTATCCCCAGCTTCTATAACAGTGTATCAGTCAGCTCTTGCCACAATAATGCTTCATAACAAGCAATCCCCAAACTCAGTGACTTTAAGCAACAGTCATTTATTCTGGTGCTCACAGGTCTGTGGTTTGGGTGCATCTACATGGGGCTAGGCTGGTATCCATGCTCCAGGGTCTGGGCTCTAGGATCTAGATTTCAGGTTCCAGACTCCAGGTTGAATACAGTTCTGTTTGGCATGCCTCTTCTTCTGTGGATCAGAGGCTACCCAGGGCATGTGGTGAACTCAACATGTCCCATTCAGGGGCTCAGAATGAAGAGGCAGTATCTACGTGGGGTAAGTACTTCTCATGGCACTACACCATACTAAAAAAGGACAAGCTCAGTAGAGTAAGTGCACTTCACGCCTCTGTTTGTACTATGTCCACTCACATCCTACTGTCCAAAGCAAATCACTTAGCCAAACTCAAAGTCAAGGGGTCAGAGAAGTAACTCGCCCTTTAAGAAGATCTGAGAAGGATGTGGATATTTTATGTGCCTGCAGCTGAGTGAAGAATTAGGGGCAAAGAACTCAATCTTCCACAAGTAGGAAGTATCACAGTGTACTGTATTGTTTGGTTACCTGTATCCACCCAAACTGGACTGATCAGCTTGAGGATAGAGCCCAATTCTTATTTGCCTCTGTATTTCCACATCTAGCATAAGACCTGCATTTATCTGAGGTATTCAATAAGTTATTCTAGAAATACTCAGTAAATTATTTTGGAACAACAACAACAAAAAGATAGACATAATTCTCTCAAAGCCCCACTTAAAAAGAGAGAGAAAGAACAGCAAGGGACAGCCATCCTTTTCTGTTGGTGGCTCTTGTAGGGTTTCTTCCCCTCCTCCTTTATTCAGCCTCATTCTTTTTGGCAAGTGTTAAGTTTTCTTGGTTTTGAAGCTATTGGCTCCTCTTGCAAAAGGCCACCATGGCAGGCAACGTCTTTACTCTGATTTTCATCTCTCTGTATTTCCCAACACCTGTGTGGACGCTTGCTGTTTTTGTTTTCATAAACAGAACAACAAACATTCCCCAGGAAAACACATTTTTTTTTTTTTTTTTTGCTTTTGATGAAACTTCTTGAAATTAGTTGGGCGCCTAAAATAAGATGAGATTGTCTTGAGGCTTTTTGTCCCCCCCATGAAACTGACAAGAAATAGAAATTCAGGCATTCTCTTTTCCTCTGTGATCTTGGGCCTCCAAATCTGTTAACTCTAGTGCTAAAATAACAACTTGATATCTCCCTTGATATTATGTGTATTAGGGTTTTGCAACACGGGACATCGGTCTTTATTAGTTGAATAAAAGGAACATTTATGCAGCACCTACTTTTTCTTTCCATAAAGTATTTGGAGACTAATTAACCACATTTATCTTGCCAAGGCCTACCTTAGCTGGAAGGAAACACTGTCATGACATGGTCCGCACATCCTCTGTGCTAGGCATAGAACGATGGGTCCTCCAATATGTCCATGTCCTACTCCCCAGAACCTGTGAATATGTTACCTTACACGGATAAAGGGATTTTGCAGATTCGATGAGGTTAATAATCTTGAGATGAGGGCATTATTCTGGATTATCTGTGTGGCTTGATGTAATCACAAAGGTCCTTAGGAGAGAATAAGGAGAGTCAGAATCAGAGAAGGAGATACGGTGACAGAAGCAGAGGTTGGAGATGTTATGCTGTTGGCTTTGAAGATAGAAGAGGCTCTGCGCCAAGGAATCCAGGTGGCATTTGGAAGCTCAGAAAGTCAAGGAAATGGGTTCTTCCCCTAGAGTTTCTAGGAGGGATGCAGCCCTACCAACACATTTTAAACTTCTGCTCTCCAACATAAGATAATAAAGGTGTGTTGTTTTAAACCACTAAGCTGGTGAGAATAGGAAACTAGTACACCTCCTAAAGGCTTTCTACTGCAGATCCTAAACTCTCTAGAGGCCTGAGAGCTTTCTCTGGCTGTGGAAGCAGGCTTGTTCATGCACTGGGCAGGCCATGTGTGCCAAGCAATCCAGCCCCTAGGAACACCCGCAACCATTGACTGATAGGATGAACGTGCTCGCTCCCTGGGCCCTCAGCTGGGACAAGTCTGAGGCACGTCCTAGGCCATCTCCAGCAGTCTGCAGCTGGAGTGAGACCAGTTGCCCGTAGCAGTCATCCCCCCAGTGGGCCACCCTGCATCGGCTTCCTCCCCTTTCCTGTCACACTTCTTTACTTCGCCTACTAGCACTTCCGGGGGATGCCTCCCCAATGTGTTACTTGTCTCAGGGTCCATTTATCGAGAATACAGCCTAGGATACCCACACATATGGCCGGAGAATTGCTGTGGTGGGAAGGAAAGAATGGCTAGGAAACAGCTTGATCTGACATCGCTGAGAGCCCAGATGGATGTATGCTTGGGGACCTCTCTGATAGAGATGCAGGGGCTTCATTAAAGTCTTTTTGGTATTTTTAAGGGACTTCCCTGGCGGTCAAGTGGTTAAGACTGTGCCCTTCCACTGCAGGGGACACCGGTTTGATCCCTGGTTGGGGAACTAAGATCCTGCGTGCCGTGTGGCATGGCCAAAAAATACAAAAAGTCTTTCTGATATTTTTAGAGGAGAGAGCAAGTTTTTATCTGTAAAAATTCTGATAAATAGGAAAGTGTAGAATGATAAAAGTAATTGGAGCTCTTGAAGAGGAAATAATTAACTTATTTAAAAAGTTGCTCATTCATCCTGTGATACTAACATATCCCATAAGGTTTTCTATGGACCTTTAGAATCAGAAGCACCATGCATGGGTGTTATTTTCTTCATAGGTCAACAGGAGAACTAAAAGATAATTTCAAGTGAAATAAATAGGCCATATAAGTGTAATATTCTGAGTTTTGTGAAAATCATTTTGCAAGCAAATAAAATGGAGAGGTTCATAGGCACATTCTAACATTGGACCAGGGGGAATTCCCTGGTGGTCCAGTGGTTAGGACTCTGCGCTTTCACTGCCGAGGGCCCGGGTTTGATCCCTGGTTGGGGAACTAAGATCCCACAAACCGCGTGGCGTGGCTAAAAAAAAAAAAAAAAAAAAAAAAAAAAGTCAGTCTGTTAATATTAATAACTTAGAGATTATGGACATTCACAGTTGCATATTAATAACTTAGAGGTTATGGACATTCATGGTTGCATCCCACCTTTTTTTTTTTTTTTAAACGGGAATTTTTTACAGATTTCTCGTGGTAGTTTAGCATTTGTCTTATTTTAATTAATTAATTTATTTGTTTATTTATTTTTGGCTGTGTTGGGTCTTCGTTTCTGTGCGAGGGCTCTCTCCAGTTGTGGCAAGTGGGGTCCACTCTTCATGGCGGTGCACGGGCCTCTCACTGTCGTGGCCTCTCTTGTCGTGGAGCACAAGCTCCAGACGCGCAGGCTCACTAGTTGTGGCTCACGGGCCTAGTTGCTCCGCGGCATGTGGGATCTTCCCGGACCAGGGCTCGAACCCGTGTCCCCTGCATTGGCAGGCAGATTCTCAACCACTGCGCCACCAGGGAAGCCCCGCACCCCACCTTTTATCTCAGGCAATCCAAATGCTACATTCAAAAGTACAGTTCCTATTGTTTGAGTCTTTAATGTCCATGACGCAGGAGTACTCATGCTATGGAGCAAGAGGCATGGAGTGTTCCAGCATCATTCAGAAAAAGCAAGCTTAACCACCATGCCTCCAACTACTTCATCTTATCAGAAAAAGCAATTGGCAACAAGAGTATGGTTTTTGCTCTGAGCAGTAGAATTGCTGTTTTTATAAGGAGTTTTTCATATCAAAAAAAAAAATTTCAGAATGAGGACCATTGCTTATATCAGGGTTGTAATAGTTTAGTTGCAAAATGTTAGTAGTTCGGCTTTTAAATACTAAATGACCAAAACCTGATCATTTTAAGGCTTATGAAAGTAATACTTCTATTATTGCACTTGACATCCCATCTAGAAATATCTCTTGTGTATATGAACGTGTAGGATATATTTGGTAGATATTTTCTGCTGATGTCATTCCACCATGCAGTAAGTTTATTATTACTGCTATTGTTATTTTTATGTCATTTTATTGAGAACTTATTAGTATACCAAGTCATGTGCATTAGCTCACATAACCAAAATGTTGTGAGAAGGGGTACTCTGGTCATGTCCACTTTATAGATGAAGACATTGAGCGTCACAGTAGTAAAGTAATTCATCATAAATCATGCGGCATGTAAGTGGCAGAGCCAATATTCAAATCCAAAAAGAGAATTCTTTACCTGTTTTAAATGGCTGATTTAAATATTTGAGAACCTTTATCTACAGGTTGATTCTAAGAGTTAGAAACTAATAATTAGCATTCTCAATAGTATAATTATTTTAATATTATTCACTATAGAACAAAGTAGTATGGCTGGAGCAGTGGAGAAGTAATCCTATATAGGTTCAATTGCCCCTAATTTTTTTTAATAAACTTATTTATTTTATTTATTTATTTTTGGCTGCGTTGGGTCTTCGTTGCTGCACGCGGGCTTTCTCTAGTTGCGGCGAGCGGGGGCTATGCTTCGTTGTGGTGTGCGGGCTTCTCATTGCAGTGGCTTCTCTTGTTGCGGAGCACGGGCTCTAGGCGCGTGGGCTTCAGTAGTTGTGGCTCGCGGGCCCTAGAGCTCAGGCTCAGTAGTTGTGGCGCACGGGCTTAGCTGCTCCACGGCATGTGGGATCTTCCCGGACCAGGGCTTGAACCCGTGTCCCCTGCATTGGCAGGTGGATTCTTAACCACTGTGCCACCAGGGAAGCCCGCCCCTAATTATTTTTACCCCATGTTTTCTCTATAAGTTATTTCATCCTAACCTAAGATGTATTTATCTATCTATCTATCTATCAATCTAGTAACTCCCACATTTATATCTCCAGCTTAGACCTTTCTGTTAAGATCCAAATTCATGCTGCCATCTGACACCTGTCATCTCAATTGAGCTATTTCAGAGGGATTAGAAACCCTCACATTTCCAAAAGTGAATCATCAGTCTTTCTTACCACCTCTACCCCCTTCTGTAACTTCTCTAATATCACGAGTCTAGAGCCGTGTCATTGCCATCTACCCAGTTCTCATCCTATGAACCTGAGATTCATTCTTGCTAGCTCCTTCCTTCCTGCCATCTTGCGTTCAATCGATCATGTTCTGTTGACTCTGTTTTTGGAGTCCACCTACTTCTTTCCCTCTCTGGCTTCAGCGTCCTTGTCTAAGTGCCCATCAACTCTTGCTTGAACCATGGCGATACTCTCCTTACTGGGTGTCCAGGACCATTCTTACCCCAAGTCTATCTTTAATTTGTTAACATATTAATTATGAACTATTTAATAAAGAGAAGGTAACAGACATTTCTGTAAATAACTCAGAAAAATATAACTCACCACTCTTTTACAGGGATAAATATATTTTCACAGAGATTTTACAGAGATAAACATTTTTCATTTGTTGATTCAGACCTCTTTTTTAAATTGAAGTATAGATTATTTACAATGTGTTAGTTTCAGGTGTACAGCAAAGTAATTCAGTTATATATATATGTATATATATATATTCTTTTCCAGATTCTTTTCCATTATATGTTATTACAAGATATTGAATATAGTTCCTTGTGCTGTATAGTAGGTCCTTGTTTACCTATTTTATATATAGTAGTGTGTAACTGATCTCTTTTAAAAGAAATAAAATAGTATAAATGGGATGAAATCTCCTTCTCCCCGCCCATCTTTTTTTCCTTCCTCTTTTCCCTGAAGGTGGTGTATATTATTTCTATAAGTGCATGTATGCTTTTATTTCTATGAATAGAGGCTTAGCATAATATATTGCTTTGTATATTTTAAAATGTACACCAACTGTGGTTTATTCATACAATGGAGTCCTTATTGTAGTTAAACTGAGTAAATGTAGTCTGTATTTATTGATATATATTTGAAAATGCAATATTAAGTTAAGAAAATACACTGGAAAAGAACCTTTATGGTCTTTTCTCATTCCCCCATAGGCACATAGAGTAAGTAGCCTTTTAAAAACAAGAACCTGGCCATGCTTTAGAATGGGGCCATATCTTCATGTTGCTCTTAGGAAACAGTTCAAAATCCTTGGCCTGGCCCGCACAGACCCTCCCTACCTGGCTCCCAGCTTGCTTTCCAGCCTTTGTCTATATTTCCATGCTGCCCCTCAATCATCAGGCTCCATCTGTTCTGTGGATTCTCCAGGCCCCTCACTGCCTACTTCTCCCCTCATCCCCCCAAACCTGGCCAGTTCCTACAGCCCTTCGATACTCAGCTCTAATAAAAGGCACAGGTCTCCCCACCTCCAAGTCTTGATGAGGTCGCCTGTTCAGATAGGCCTTTAGTAGCACTGCCCAGTAGAACTTTCTGTGATGATGGAAATGTTGTATGTATATGCCGCTCAATACACCACATGTGACTAATGAGCACTTGAAATGTGGCTAGTGAGACCGAAGGACTGAATTTTTAATTTTAATTGGTTTAAAGAGTCACATGGGCCCTGTGGCTACTGTATGGGCCTTCAAACCTTGTCCTTCAAGCCACTTCTTACCATGGTCCTTACATATTTACTTGTATGGGTGGTTGTTTAATGTCCATTTCCTGAAACTCTAAGCTCCATGATGGGAGAACCATGTTTGCCTCTTTCATCTCCAGCATTTTGCAGAGTGTCTGGCAGCAAAGAGATACTCAGTAACTACTCACTGAATAAATGGATGAGTCACTTTGTATATTTCTCTAAGGAATTTAGATTCTAAGTATTAGACAAAGAAGAGCCCTTTCAGAATTGTGGGCAAGGAAACTGACAAGATCAATTTTGCATTTTAGAAAGAGCATGCTGGCAACCAAAGGAAGGATGGATGCAAGGAACAGAGAGAGAGAGAGAGAGAGACAGAGAGAGAGATTGGAAGTTTAGTGCATTCATTCTAGCAATGAACAGCGCAGGCCTAAATGATGGGAAATTGTTAGGGATGCAAGAAGAACTTAGGAGGTTGGGTATTATTTAAATATGAGGCATAAGGGAGGGAAGGGGTGTCTCAGTTTATCTCCCCATCCCCCAGGGGAGACAAAGGCTTGGGTGCTGGCAGTTCGTTGGGAGGTAGTCCCGGAAAGTATGAGTGAAGAAAGGGGGATATGACCCTGGGAAGAAAGAAGAGCCAATACGGGGTGAACTAATGGCCAGGTTACTGCCGGGGGAGCAACTCGGACTCAACACCATTGGGGCCTTCTGAGGAACTGTGTGCAACACACCCCACAATGGTCTCATTGGATGATGAGAAGGCAGAGCATTTATGCACCAGCTCCATTCCTTGTAGAGTTTTCCCTGGGACCACTAGCTCCCCTGTGCATCTGTGTTAGGCACTCGTGGCTGAGTGAGCTCCCCTACTGTCAGAGAAAGTGCTCAGACGTAGAAGTGAGATGCAAGTGCTCAAGGAGAGAAGCTGTCAGCCAGCCAGGAACTCTCTCCCTCAGCGGCAGCACTCAGGGATATAGAGCAGGGCATTGACCGCATCTGTTCCACCTGGTTCTAAAAACACTTCCAGATTCCCGGAATGTTGCATTAGTCCTGAGGAGGGAGGGGGGATATAAAAGATGGGGAGAACTTAAGAGCAGATGCTGTGACCCACTTCTGCGTTTTCACCAGTGTCTCCCTTGCTACACAGTGGACATGCGAGGGCCAAGTGGGCAATGGCGTCATCATTCCAGAACAGAGACTCTCTCTTGGCCTCCATGCCCTCATTACCAGACTCTCGCCATGGGATGTGATTAGGTGATTCCAGGATGAATTAGTATTGGATATTCCAACATCTTCTTTCCTAACATCCAACATGCTTGTACTTAAATAGGGTGGCGTGGTACACAGAATTCTGAAATGGCCCCCAAGATTCCTGGAACCTGGTGTACATGTCCTGTGTAACCACCACCCTGCCCCCCTTCTTGAGAATGGGAAAGACTTGTGAATATAATGGTCTGTCACTTCCACGATGAGCTTATATTGCATGGCAAAGGTAAAGAGATTTTGCGCATGTAACTAAGGTAAGGCCCCTACTCAGTTAACTTTGAATTAATTAATGATAAGGATCATTATCCTGAGTGGGCCTGAACTAATCAGGTGAGCCCTTTAAAAGAGGGTCTAGGCCTGGAGGACCCCGCTGCGGCGGGGGGCGTGGGAGGTGCGGCCGGCCTGGCCCCCGCAGGGCTCAAAAAAAAAAAAAGAGGGTCTAGAGGTCAGAGAGGTTCTACTGCTGGCCTTGAGCAAGTAAACTGGCATGTTGTGAGAGGGCCTATGGAGGTGACGAGGTGACCATGTGGCAGCGACCTGAGAGCAGCCTTGAGAAGCTGAGAGTGGTTCCCAGCTAACAGCTAGCAAGAAAATGGGGACCTCAGTCATATGACAGCAAGGAAATGAATTCTAACAGTGTGAAGATCTTGGATGTTTCCTTTCCCAGTCAAGCCTCCAGGTAGGAATGTAGCCTGGCTAACACCTTGATTGCATCCTTTCAAGACTCCAGAGGACCCAGCTAGGCCATGCCTAGACTCATGAGCCACGGAAATTGCAAAATAATTAATGCATGTTGTTTTAAGTCACCAAGTTTGTGGTAATTTATTATACAACAATAGAAAACTAATATAGGTAGAGATAAAAAGAAGGAGTTCTGGAATTCCACTCACTTTGTTTTAATCAAGGACCTTGGGCTGAGAATTTGTGTGCCTCAGTTTCCTCATCTATAAAATGAGAATTAAAATACAATTTACATAATTTTTATAAGTTTTAAATTCAGTGCCTGGCATTAAGCCAGCACTCAACTAAGTCAGCTATTGTTACGATATTATTATGACATTATTTTTACTATATAGTTGTTTGCTAGGTTGTAAGTTATCTGACAGCTTAAAAATTAGATATTTAATTAAGTAAAACTGAATCTAATTGATTTTTTTTTGCAGTAGTGAGCTATGATGGGCTGACCCAAGCAGAATGGAATAATTTTATGTTCAGTTTTATGAAAATTAATTAGATATGTACTGTGTGCTTGGGAGAGGAAGATGAATAAAACGAAATCCTTGCACTTAAGGAACATATGGTGAGAACTTATTGAAGAAAAATGTTAAGCAGGGTAGCATAGATGCTGAGCTTTTTTTTTCTTTCAAAATTACTTACTGAAACATAGCATACATGCATAAAACTGCACAAATCCTAACTGTACAGCTGAAAACAAATTTGAACAAATTTCCATGTAACTGGCACCCAGCTGAAGAAAACAGAACATTACCAGCAGCCAACAGCCTCCACCTTGTAACTCACAGAAGTAACTACTCAAAGGCAACCCTTCTCTTGACTTCTCATACCATAGACTAGCTTTGCATGTTTTTGAACTTCATATAAATGGAATCACACAATATGTCCTGTTTTTTTCTTTCTGGCTTCTTTTGTTCAACATCGTGTGGGTAAGATTCCTCCATATTGTTGCACATAGTTGTCGATCAGTTATTCTCATTGCCATATAGTATTCCATCGTGTGACTATTCCACAACTTATCCGTTCTAGTGTTGATGGGCCTTTGCATGGCTTCCAGTTTTTGCTGATTACAAATAGCATTCTATGAACACGCTCAGAGACATCTTTTCGTGACTATATATACATTTCTGTTGGGAATAAACATAGAAGTGGAATTAGATTTTGAATTTTGAAATAACAGTACGACCAATGAATATGAACAGCAGTAAAGTGACTCAGAGTGAGAGAAAAATGGGCCATTCGGCAGCATGCAGGCTGCCAAGTGGGGAATGTGGGCGGTTGTGTGTCCTGTAACGAGCACCAGAAGAATCAGTCAATAAAGACTGAACTGGAATAAATTACACCTTCCAGTATGAAAAGGGGCAGAGACCCTACACCAAGCTTATAGGGACAGACACGTGGTTGTTGACTGAAAGAACATTCTCAATATTGAAGGACGTTGAGACATATCTGTAAGTGTCTCATTTGAATAGAACAGATGCAAACAAGGTAGAAAAACAAGGTAATACTCAGCCAAAACATAAAAACTCATGAGTTTCTAGTAGTAGGTGTATGAACTGTGGCAGAGAGAATGCTCTCTTAACCAAATCCTGTTTCACTTTCTGGGTACACAGCCTTCCTTAGAGCTATCTGAAGATATCTGACTAGGTTCTGACAAGAACCAACAAAGAGAGGCCCCCCCCCCAACCATCATCAGACTGTGATAACCGCAAAAAGTAAACTTTTGTTGCAATAGACCACTGAGATTTTAGGGTTATTTTATTACTGTTGTATAGCTTAACCTACCATGATTAAAATGGTAGGCAATAAGAGGGGCTGTAGAGAAATTTCATAACTTTGAGCTAACATCCAGACTGCCTTTAACTAGTTCTGTTAATAATCATTATCACTTGCTATGTACCTCCCAGCCTGTTTTCTTTTTCTTTTTAATTGAAGTATAGTTGTTTTACAATGTTGTGTTAGTTTCTTGATACTACACAGTGATTCAGTTTTATACATTCTTTTTCAGATTCGTTTTCACTATAGGTTATTACAAGATATTGAATATAGTTCTCTGTGCTATACAGTAGGTCCTTGTTAGTTATCTATTTTATATATAGTCGTGTGTATCTGTTAATCCCAAGCTCCTAATTTATCCCTCCCCCCTTTCCCCTTTGGTAACCATAAGTTTGTTTTCTATATCTGTGAGTCTATTTTTGTTTTGTAAAAAAGTTCATTTGTATCATTTTTTTAGATTCCACATATAAGTGATATCATATGAGATTTGTCCTCCTCCGTCTGACTTACTTCACTTAGTATGATCATCTCTAGGTCCATCCATGTTGCTGCAAATGGCATTATTTCATTCCTTTTTACAGCCGAGTATTATTCCATTGTATATATGTATACCACATCTTCTTTTTCCATTCATCTGTTGATGAACATTTAGGTTGCTTCCATGTCTTAGCTATTGTGAATAGTGCTGCTGTGAACACTGGGGTGCATGTATCTTTTCAAATTAGAGTTTTTGTCTTTTCTGGATATATGCCCAGGAGTGGGGTTGCTGGATCATATGGTAACTCTATTTTTGGTTTTTTAAGGAACCTCCATACTGTTCTCCATAGTGGCTGCACCAATTTACATTCCCACCAACAGTGTAGGAGGGTTCCCTTTCCTCCACACCCTCTCCAGCATTTGCTGTTTGTAGACTTTTGATGATGACCATTCTGACTGGTGTGAGGCAGTAACATCATTGTAGGTTTGATTTGCATTTCTCTAATAATTAGCAATATTGACCATCTTTTCATGTGCCTGTTGGCCATCTGTGTGTCTTCTTTGAATTTTTAGTAAATATATAGAATGGAGCAACTACCACCACAATTCAGTTTTAGAACATTTTCATCACCTCCAAAGTATCCCCCATGCCCATATGCAGTCAATCCTAGTTACCCAGCCCAAGTGCCAAGCAACCGTTAATCTGCTTACATTACTTTTTAAGGGATCTGCCAAGCCTAAGATTCTATGAAACTAGAATTCTGAGATTTGGGCACAGTTACACTGCTCAAAATGCAGGCTCAGTCAGTCCAGGGAATTCCAAAGGCCTTTGCTTTTCAGAGAACACATGCCTTCCTTGCACTTGCCATTTTGACACTTAGCAGCTTTCCTCATCAGCACAACCTTTCACACTGAGCAGCTGTGCAGAACCTGTTGATTGTTTTGCTGTTGACTGAGGCCCTGGCATCCCAGGAATACTGAGGGCAGAGGGGCTCCATCACATGGTATAAACATTGACTTCCTTGTTAATGTAGGCACTTTGCTTCCAGGTTGCTCTTTATAGATGAACTCAGCAGAGGACAAACTTTTTAAAACTTTGAAATACCAGCTGTTTTCTTCTAGGGTTTCCCTAGAATGTTATTCTGTCCTAACTTCATAAAAGAAATACATTTAAACCCAGTTCTCTCCATCTCAGTGGTAGACGTTGATGTTGCAATTAGAGATACCTGGAGTTTTGCTGCCCATCCCTAAGAATGTGCATTTATGTTAAGCACTGAGGTAACTTCTCCACAGATGGGAAGATTCTGTTATTGTGTTTCTTGCAATTTTTCTTGTAGTTGATTTCTAATCTCATAGCACTGTGGTTGGAAGAGATGCTTGATACAATTTCAGTTTTCTTAAACTTACCAAGACTTGCTTTGTGGCCCAGCATGTGATCTATCCTGGAGAATGTTCCATGTGCACTTGAAAAGAATGTGTATTCTGCTGTTTTTGTGTTATTGTGCTCTTCAGCTCTCTTAGAAGTCCAGGAGGCCAGCTTTGTTCTAAGAGATAACTTTATAGCTGGGGTCAGATCTGTGATCAAACCCATGTTATCAAATAAATATGACTGGAAAAGTGCCATCAAAATTAAGAAACAGATTTAAATTTCTAGGATAATATAAAATAGAAAATTCATTTCCAGATCCTATAAGATGAATATATACTTTTTTCCTGAGCCCCAGTTTTCTTATCTGTAAAAAGGGGCCAATCATAGCACACTCTAAAGTGTAAGGGTTAAATATGTTAAAGAATAAGAAAGTATCTAGAATTGTGCACAACATTTAAGGCACATGTAATACTCTCTGTTTTTCCTTCTTTGACTTGTTGATATTTATTAAATGAGAAGTTTCACTCTGCTATTCTACATAAGGCATAAAAAAATTACAGTTTCTGTTGCATTTTTATCTATGAAAGCAAAGATAGAAGCTATAAATTTTTAAAACATAGATTAACTTCATAAAGAAAAACAAATTTAAAAGAAACCTTTGCTTTGTGAAGAAACGCTAAAGCAAATTTTTAAAGCATTTGATCAATTAGGAAACATATTTGCAACATGTGTAATAGAGGAATTAACAGTATTAACATATAAAGAACACTACCAAAACAATTTTAATGAAAATTAGGGCAAAAGACATGAATAAGAAAGTCACCAAAAAGATGTACCTCTATTTTAAAAGGTCACCTTTGCCAAATTTTAAAAAATACAGGGGCTTCCCTGGTGGCGCAGTGGTTGAGAATCTGCCTGCCAATGCAGGGGACACGGGTTCGAGCCCCGGTCTGGGAAGATCCCACATGCCGCGGAGCGGCTGGGCCCGTGAGCCACAATTACTGAGCCTGCGCGTCTGGAGCCTGTGCTCCGCAACAAGAGAGGCCGCGACAGTGAGAGGCCCATGCACGGCGATGAAGAGTGGTCCCCACTCGCCGCAACTGGAGAAAGCCCTCGCGCAGAAACGAAGACTCAACACAGTCATAAATAAATAAATAAAAGAACGTGAATTTCTTAAAAAAAAAAATACAAATTGCACCTACAGAAAGATACTGTTTTTCACCCATCAGATTGGAAAAGGTTGAAAGGATTAGTAATTTTCAGTGGTAAGGACAGTGTGGAAAAAGATATTTTCATACACTGCTGGTGAGAGTGAAAATTAATGCAACTTTTGTGTATGGGGAATTTGTTAAACATTTATAACTGTTGACCTAACAATTCAATTTCCAGGGCTTTTTCCTGAGGAAATAATTATTAATCTTCACAAATATTTAACTATATAATGCTCAAGGTGTTCTATATAGGTTTTTAAAATTATATCTAAAAATTTAAAATACCTTAGCTAGCCAATGAGAGGGATGAAGTAATTGTCATATGTATTAAACTCAATACTATGCAGCTAATAAAAATTATAGAAGAATAATTAATGACATAGGATACATTTTCTGTAAAGCCTGACGTCAAGGGCTGGGGAAGGAGGTGAGGATTACTACAAAGACACAGGGCGTTAGATGCGGATATAGAGTAGGGTGATCGGGGCCCATGATGCAGTCTGTTATAACCATCGTGCTAATACTGCTTCCAGTATGTTTCAGGATTATTATTCTTAGAGCTCAGCAGAGTTTCTGTAGAATATACTCTCCCCCACTTTTATGAATGGATAAAGTTATTTCTTCTTATTTAATTTTATGCACAAGGGATTGAAAGGCATTACTGTAGTCTCCTAGTCTCTGAATATAACCAGGGCTGGTATATTACAAGATCTTAGTTCTACCCTCTTTGTATCAGCTAGGAGTACTTTTGGCTATAGTAAGAGAATTCACAGCTAATAGTAGTTTAAACAATAAGGAAATTCAGCTATATTATACAACAAGAAGTTTGGTGGTCCCAGGCTTGATGTGATGGCTTGATGAAAGCTTCAAAGATGCAAGGTCTATCATTCTGTTCTGTCATCATCAGCCTGTTGGCTTTTCTGCCTTAGGTCACAAGATGGCTGCTGCAGTTCTAGGTATCAGAGCATCCCATGTCCACATTCAAGGCAGTAACGAGAGTGAAGGAGCTGTACCAGAGAGTACTCTTTGCGCATTTGTCCCTTTATAAGGAAAAAAGATCCTCTCCAGAAGTTCCCAGCAGACTTCCTCTTCCATCCAGCTGACTGGAACTGTGTCACGTGGACACCCGTAGCTATAGGAGAGACCAAGAATGTAAGTATTTTTTTTAACCTCTTTAATGGAAAGTGGCAAGGGAGAAGAGGGTTGGGATGGCTGTTGTGTACCAATGACACCATCTGCCATACTTTATTCACTGTTCTGAGAGATTATTTCAGGGCTACATAACCCTAACTTTAGGCTCTCCTAACAGTTTTGCAAATTCCTAGATTCATTGAAGAAGGGAGATATTGACCTCTTTTTTCAGAGAGGGCCTGGCTTAAACCTTCTGTGGGCTTATGAGTTAAGTAGACTTTTCCCACCACTTTGGGATTTTGTTTTTCATTTTTTGGTTTGTTTTAGTGATTATTATCCCAGGAACTATAGTATAACCATAACAATGAGGAAATTATGTAATTATTTTGGGTAACTGAAACAGACAAGAAAAGAATCCAGAGCCTTTCTTTTTAAAAGTCAGCAGTGAACTTAGAATATCCAACTGGAATGAAATTGACTGTGACTCTCCCTTTGGGATATAATTGGGCTATTATTGAGCTCCCCAAATAGCAAACAATGAAAAGCAAGACTCAATTTTAACTAACAATACCTACATCTATACCCAAAAGCCTTTTGCCTGACCCTCATTATACAACCAGAATCTATTTCCATTTATTGTGGAGAAAAGATTGATTTTCTCATTTCTTTTTTAGGTAAACACTGATAACTACACTCTGAAAAAAATACCATTCACATGAGGGTGTCTTCTTCCCTAGGGTCCCATCAAATTAAAATTACTTAATTCCCCCAAATCAGACCCAGATTTCTCTTGTCAGAATATATAAATTAGGGCCAAAAATACAACCTGAAAATTAAAGTGAATAAGAAAGAACACTTTTACCAACATGCTGATAGACCAAATTTTAAAAATTGGCAGCTCTCTCTAAAAATGTTTTCATCCATATATTATGAAAGAAAATGAAGAGGCCCAGGAATTTTACTGACATTCATTTTATTTTATTTTGGAGTTTGAATTCGTGGTCAGTTCTCAATATCTTTGTTTCCTTTTTATGATGTAAAGGAAGCCAATGACTGGTCCTGAAATATATGTTTAACATAGCCATATATATGGAAGCCTGTCACTTCTTCAGTGATGCCACTTCTACCTATGACCAAACCACACTGCACAGCAATACAAGTCAGTGTGGTTCTTTACTGACCCCTTCCAAGTCCAGTCCGGTTTGCTCCTTGAAAACTTCAACTGCTCCCCTCAGTGACTGATGGTGCTGAGAAGTTTCCACATGATAGCTAACATTTATGGAATTCTTGCTCAGTGCCAGGCATTGATCTAAGTGTTTTACATGTGTCATCTCATTTAGTCTTCAGGAAAAACTATAGCTATGTATTATTATTATTATTAAATCTATTTATTTGGGGAACTCATACATGGATAAAAGCTTAGGCAATAGGAAGCAAATGTTTCTGGATGCCCTTCTCCAGCTCTTGTTTCTTGTCTTTTACAAATCGTAAGAGAGGTGTGCGCTAAACTGAAGTACCCCATCCTTATCCAAAGATGCCCCAAAATGTGTTGGCCAAAGATGTATTGGCCATAATATCGAGGGTTGGGATAGATTGCGGGGCTGTCCTATAACCTCATTCTGCTTTGTTGTCGCCACCCTCGCAAAGGCCCAAATTGGATACAGGTAGATTCTAAGAGTAATGTCAGTACAATGTATCTATGTGGATTTCATCACTTTAAGCTGTAACACAAATACATCCTCATTTCAACTTGAAATTCAGCATTTAAATCCACTAGAGGAGAGATGATCAGGTTGTAACAAAATGCCATATAATGACCCAATTAGGGGACGGCGTATGGTAGATTTGACCTGCCCTTGAAGATCCACCCCACGAGGGCGACAGCCATATCCGTTCTCTGTGACAAGTCCCTTATTGTCACTGCCAGCCACTGGCCACTGCTGACTATTAGAGGACAGCATATGCTCCAAGCTAGGGCAACCAGATTCTCTGTCATAGGATTTGAGAATCAGGATTCAGAGAATGATAGGAATCCTCCGTGTCTGGCTTGAACTGAAGATGTGGAAATTTAGGGTTTGTGAAGGGATAGCGCTAAACATAAAGAAACAAAGATAACTAAGAAAAGAAAGAAAAGAATAAAATACATGAGCCCAGAGAAGCAGTGCTGAGAGACCACAGGTATACTATGGTAGGAGGGAGAGAGGAAGGGAGAGATAGACTGCATTTCTGTGGGTTTGGACAAATGTATCATGACCTGTATCCACCATTATAGTATCATATGGAGTAGTTTTACTGCCCTGAAGATCCTCTGTGCTCTGCTGATTCACCCTTCCCTTCCACCAACTCCTGGCAACCACTGATCTTTTTACTATCTCCATAGCTTTGCCTTTACCACAATGTCGTATAGTTGGAATTAAACCATATGTAGCCTTTTCCGATTGGTTTCTTTCACTTATTAATATGCATTTAAGTTTCTGCCCTGTTTCTTCATGGCTTGATGGCTCATTTTTTTTCAGCACTGAATAATATTCCATTGTCTGTATGTACCCCCATTAATTTGTCCATTCAACTCCTGAAGGATATTTTGGTTGCTTCCAAGTTTTGGCAGTTATGGATAAAGCTTCTATAAACATCCATGTTTATAGGATTTTGTGTGGACATAAGTTTTCAACTCCTTGGGCTAAACACCAAAGAGCGTGATTGCTGGATTGTATGCTAAGAGTATGTTTAGTTTTCTAAGAAACTGCCTAACTGTCTTCCACAGCGGCTATATCATTTTGCATTCTCACCAGCAGTGAATGAGAGTTCCTGTTTTTCCACACCCTTGCCATCATTTGATGTTGTCAGTTTCTGGATTTTGGCCATTCTGATAGCTGTGTAGTAGTATTTCGTTGCTGTTTTAATTTGCATTTTCCTGATGACATATGATGTGGAGCATCTTTTCATATGCTTATTTGACGTTTGTCTGTCTGCTTTAGTGAGTGTCTGTTAAGGTCTTTGGCCCATTTTTAAACCGGGTTGTTTGTTTTCTTATTGTGGAGTTTTAAGACTTCTTTGTATATTTTGGAGAGCAGTTCTTTGTCAGATGTGTCTTCAGCAAATATTTTCTCCCAGCCTATAGCTTGTCTTCTCATTCTCTTACAGTGTCTTCCGCAGAGCAGAAATTTTTAGTTTGAATGAAGTCCTGCTTGTCAATTGTTTCTTTGATGGATCATGCCCTTGGTGCTGTATCTAAAAAGTCATTGCCAAATCCAAGGTCATCCAGATTTTCTCCTATGTTGTCTTTAGAAGTTTAATAGTTTCGTGTTTTACATCTAGGTCTGTGATCCATTTTGAGTTAACTTAATTTTGGATGTGGTTATAAAAGGGCAATGCAAGGGATCCTTGCACTTGTGTTGTTGGAACTATTCTGCATCTTGACTGTGGTGGTGGACCTACATTTGTGATCAGTTGTATAGAATTAATACACATACGCGACTATAAGTAAAACTCGGGAAATCTGAATAAGATCAGTAGACTGTATCACTTTCAATATCCTGGTTATCATATTAAATTATAGTTTTGCAAAATATTGACATTGGGGAAAATGGGTGAAGTATACATGGGATCTCTCTGTATTATTTCTTCTAGTTTCACATGCGCCTACAACTATCCAAATAAAAAAGGACCAAAGGTTAAGCCCAAGAACTCAGCTATGTGGTCTCTATTAATCACAGAATTAATGTTAGAGCCGGGAAAATCCTTATAACAGCATTTCCCATATCATGTTCTCAGAAAAGTAGTCCCATAACATGGTTTATGAGAAAAAAAAAAGGAGTTCATGGTCAAATAAGTGGAGAATGCCATATATTTTAATTCCTTCCTGGGGATTTACTATGCTCATGAGTATAGTAAAAATTCTGAAAATGTCTGCATATTTGTCCTCTGTGGCCATGACCATACTGGGTTACAAACATCCACAGAATCTCGATGGCATTAAAAAAATCAACATTTATTTAGCTGGCTGTCTGCAGCTTTGCAGATCTAGAATGGGCTTGGCTAGGATGATTTGCTTCTGCCCCATGTGACTCACATCTTCCTCTTTACCTCCATGTTTCCCCAAATTATTTCGTGGTGCTAGATGCTGGGAATGGTGGTGATTAAAGCAGACATAATCCCAAGCATCTGGTGAGGGAGGCCAAGAATCAAATGATCACAGAAACAAAAATGTAAATACACACGGTAATAAGTGCTCTATGAAGGAAAGATACACAGGACTATAAGAGTATATAGAATAGGGATCTGATCTTGTCTGAGAGAGCAAAGTTTATGTTGGAAGGTTTCCTATTAGATGTGACATTTGAGCTGATATCTGAAAGATGAGTAAGCAATAATCAGGAGAAACCTGGTGGCAAATGTATCCTGAGCAGTATGAAGCATGTGCAAAGGCCCTGTGTCTCATTTATGGTCATTGTAGCTGGAGTGTAGAGAGAGGGGAAGAGAAGTGAGAGATAAAAGCAAAAAGGAGGGCTGGGCTGAACTAGATCGAGCCTTGGGATTCATGGGGGCAGATTCAGGCCTTCATTTTAAGAGGCATAGGAAGCCACTAAATGATGCTAAATAGACAAGTGGCATGACCAGTTTTGTGTACTCAGAGGCCCCTTGTGACTGCAAATACAGAGGTGGGGGGATGAGAGGGCAGAAGGGAAAACCAGTCAAAAGATTTTTATTGTCTTTTCTTATAAGTTCTGTAAACATCCCTTAGTGCATGTTTAGAGAAATTCTATAGCAAACATAGGTTTGCCAGTGTCTTGTAAACATTTCCTGTAACTATTACGCTAGAATCTAAGGCAGGGATTGTAGCATTCACATTCTAGGAATATTCACTCTGTGCCCTTAAGGCTTGAGGAGAGGACAGTCATTGGGCTTCCCCCCCCCACCCCGCCCCCCCCGCCCTCCCCCGCCCCCCCGGGGGTGGGTTAGGGATTGTGTTCTATACTTTTAATTTGCTTTTACATGCACGACGAGATTTTCTTCTTAAGATAAGCCTATTAGGGTTGTGATTTTGCACTTAGCAAGTTAGAAAAATGAGATTCAGCTGTAATTCTAAATCAGTTATTATGTCCTCAGGGTTTTGAAACCTTCTGTGGCACCCCGACTCATTTTCTGCTTACAAGAAAAGTTTAAGTATCTGTCATTCATTGCGGCTGAACCATTCCCTACTCCCAAGAGAATCATTAAGTATGTCCCCAATAAGAGGCTAAACAGAAGGAAGAGTCACTCATCCAAAAAAGGCATTATGGGGGACCTAAGAGAGACATCTGAGTGTCTCAGAGTTAGGCTGAGTGTCTAGAAACAGCTTCCAGGAAAGGCTGGAAGCACAGACAGCGGGAGCAGGAGGTCGGGCAACATGGCATCTTCTCTACGTTGGCGGTGGCAGCTGAAATGGAGAATTGATTTCCCCCCGACCTTGGCCTATGAGCCGCCTACTTCAGAAGGGGCGAGGTCTTCCCGCAGATGCGGTAGCCAGCAGCTCTCGGGAGCGTGAGGGGTACAGCACTTCCGTCCAACCCCATCCATTCTCGTTCCTGGGAGATTCAGTGAGAACTTCAGGAGGGCAGTCTGTGGCGAGGAAGGAGCCAGGATGGAAAGGCAACCTACGTGTTCTTGGTGCTGTAACGCTGCAGGTGCCCTAGCCAGATCCCTTTTCCTGGGCTAGGGCTCCAGTCCCCCAGATGCAGTGCCTCTTGACCCCTAACAGCTCACGGCTGCCCCTTTCTCTGAAGATTTGTCCTCAATTGAATGGCGGCTGCCTCGCCTAGGAGTTAAGCTGGCCCTCTCCCCCCACCCCCAGGGGTCCAGAGCTAATGACTTATTGGCACGGGGAACACAAAAGGCCAGTCCCCTTGCCTCAAGGTGCTATTCAGGCATCTTGAGTGCATAATTCCCTGGTGCTATTTATGCTCTGGAGCCTCACATGGCATCAGATTGAAGCTAGTCTCTAGCCAAGCCCGCGCTGTCTCTCCGTTCCCCCCGCCCCATCCTGTCTCCATCCTTCCCTTCCTCTTGATAGCTCTTCCTCGATAAGTCACATACCTCCAAAACTCTGTCTCAGGCCTGACTTCTAGGGAATCCACTCTAAGATCGCAGCTTGGCAGTGACCAACCAGTTAGTAAAACTTTTTTTTTTTTTAATTTTTATTGCAGTATAGTTGATTTACAATGTTGTCTTAGTTTCAGGTGTACAGCAAAGTGACTGAGTTATACACACACACAGACACATATTTTTTTCAGATCCTATTGCATATAGGTTATTACAAGATATTGAATACAGTTCCCTGGGCTATACAGTAGGTCCTTGCTGGTTATCTATTTTATATATAGTAGTGTGTATATGTTAACCCCAAACTCCTAGTTTATCCCTCCCCCGCCTTCCCCCTTGGTAATCACAAGTCTGCCCTCTATGTCTGTGAGTCTATCTCTGTTCTGTAAACATTTTAAGAATAATTAACTGATTAATTTAAATCTGGTAAAAATACCTGCTCTGCCCTTCAAACACTTAAAAGGGCCATTAAGAGGTACTTGCCCAAAACTGACGCCATCCAATGAATAAAGACACCCACTTAGGTTGGCTCAGGCACAGATGTTAAATCCCAATGCCTTGTACCCTGGGATGGCGATGTTAAGCCCCTCCAGACTCTAGCTCCACTGAAGATTTCCTTCAGAGCAGTGGGTCAGCAAACTACGGCCCAAGGGGCAAATGTGGCCTGCAGCCCATTTTGCTATAACCCACAGGCTAAGAAGGGTTTTATATTTTTTGATAGCTCAAAAAAAAAATCAAAAGAAGAATGATATTGGTGGCATGTGAACATCATATGTAATTCAAATTGTAGTGTTCATACAGTTTGATTGGCACCCAGCCACGCCCATTTGTTTACATGTTGTCTGTGGCTGTTTTCCCACTACAACAGCAGAGTGAAGTAGTTAGAACAGAGACTGTGTGGCCTGCAGAGCCTGAAATAATTACTCTCTGCCTTTCCAGAGAAAGTTCGCTGACTTGTGCTGTAGAGGAATTGAGGAGCTCAAGTCCTGATCTGTTTGAGTTCCCGCTGAGTAGCTAATTCCAGCTGTTCCAAGATCTTTTTCTGGGCTACCAAGTTTGAGCTGAGCAGAACACAAGGGAGTCGTTGTGTCTGTGGCCAGCGGGGGAGGGAGCCCTGAATCGGAGGTTAAAAACCCACAGTAAGAAAAAGGGGCATTGCGGCCTTGAAAGACCCACAGGCAGTTTTTGTCACTAAGAGGAAGGAAGAGGCTGATTTGCAGCAGAAGGAACTTGGAGAGGCGGGGATAACGGACTGAGCCAGCCAGGAACTCAGAGAGATACAATAAATGAAAGTCAGTAATTGCATTTCCATAGTGTCTAAGCCCCAGAGGCCCCATCGAAGCAGCCAAAATGGATTGAATTCCTGCTGGGAGCAAGGCTTGCTATTGATCCTGCAGACCCATCTAGCAATCCTGCATTTTAGCAGGAATTATTACTCTCTAAGAAATCCTTCCTAGAAGCAGGTCTCCATCACTTTCCTGATGACTCGAGAAAGCATTCTAGGCAGGATGAAGTCAGCAGGATGGACCCCTGCAGCACAAGCTAAGGAGGGGAGTGGGCGTGAAGGTGAGCGGGAGCTCATTCAAATTCAGCTCACATTCGTTTGATACGGAGCAAGGTTTTTGCATATATGTTACCAGCCATTCTGAGCCCCAATGTCGGGATAGAGAAACTAAGACTCCAGGCAGTTTTAAAATATTTTCAAGGATCACAATGCTAGTAAGTGAAAGTAACAGAAAGTAGCAATGTTGGCAAACTAGACAGGCATCGAGGGATAAGAAGGGGAAGAGGGAGGTGGTGGAGGAATTCCACTGCACGTAGGAACCCAGGTGGCCACACCTGGATCCGGGCCTTGAACTCTGTAGGTTGATGCCAGCTCCCAGAGTGGGCCTGGGACCAGGGGTGAGCATATTAAGGAGATTGGAGATGATGAAAACAACTCAAGTTCTAATTCTGGGTGGAGGTAGAGTGTTCCCCAGAATGTATTGTATTTTCACAAAAGGAAAGGCTGCACACACAGTGATTAAGAACATGGAGCCTGGAACCAAAATGCCCACCTAGTTGCTGTGTGAGCTTGGGCAAGTCACTTAACCTCTCTGTGCCTCAGCAAAGTAGGGCCAACAATAGTACCTATTTCATAGGATTGCTCTGAAGATTAAAAGGGGTTAATATTTGTAAAGTATAAATATGCCTTTATTAAATAAAGTAGATGATGGAGTTCATTAGTTACATGCTTGTAGACATTGAATAACCAGTTCTCTAGGGAAAAAATGTTTAAAAAGGTCTGATTTCTTGTGATGTAAATACTCCTACCGTGGCAGGTTTCGAGCTACTGATGTAGCGTCATTGAATGCAAAATTGGGAAGAGATAGGAGCAGTAGCCCCCTATTGTATGGTATTTCTAACATACAGACACAATAGATGTGACGGATCTCAAGAGCGTGATCTATAATGTACCAAATAATTAGAAAGTGATGAGTTTTGAGTATTACCTTTGTTTTTCAAATAATTTAATTGCAAGTTTAGGTAACTTAATTTCTCTTTTTTTTAAAAATATCAATTAATTATAATTTGATTTTATTGCACTAAAATATTTTCATAGAATAAAATGCATTGAAACCATGAAGTAGAAATCACAAGGAGGAAAACACATTCACAATTTCATCATTTTATAAAATGCATCTTTGGTTCTCTCTCCTCTCTCTCCACATTTGTATTCTTGTACATGTACATATATACATGTGTATTACCTTTTATATACAATCATGTAGTAGTCAGAATGCTTATTATCTTACTTAAGGTAAAACCATAAGCATTTCCAATTTGTTGACTAACCTTCCAAACATCATTACTAATGCTGCAAAATATTCTATGGAATTTATGAACCATTATTTATATAATATACATATAATAACTGTGAATTCATGTGTTTAAACATTTTGATAATTTTTTAAAAAATTTTATTTATTTATTTATTTATGGCTGTGTTGGGTCTTTGTTTCTGTGCGAGGGCTTTCTCCAGTTGCGGCAAGCGGGGGCCACTCTTCATCGCTGTGCGCGGGCTTCTCACTATCGCGGCCTGTCTTGTTGCGGAGCACAGGCTCCAGACGCGCAGGCTCAGCACTTGTGGCTCACGGGCCCAGCTGCTCCGCGGCATGTGGGATCTTCCCAGACCAGGGCTTGAACCCGTGTCCCCTGCATTGGCAGGCAGATTCTCAACCACTGCGCCACCAGGGAAGCCCCTTGATAATTTTTAATACATTGTAGTTCTCATTTCTAATGATGCTCAAACTGATCCAGCATTGACTATTAGGAGCTTCAAGTTGGTCCCAGAGTTCTTTTGACATTATCGCTGTCATCTTTTCATTTTCTTGTTTGAATTTTATTTTATTTTTTTATACATCATAGATAACTTAATTTCTAATATAGGCTATGTTTAACAACTCTCAATTCCTGACATTTTAACAGTTGACCCTCACAAGCAGGTATAACGCAAATTCAGCATGTACTTAGTGGCACATAATTTGGAAACTCCAGTCTTCATGGCAGAGGAGAGATTTGCAGGACGAGTTGCTAGGTAGAAGAGTCAAACCCCTGTGCTTCAGTGGACATGAACAGTGGTTAAGATGTGGGCGTACAGGCGACTGCATCTATTAGGTGGACCTCTCCTGGTGGCAGCAGGAGCTGCTGCCGACTCAGCACTGTCAACTCCTGGAAGCCATCCCAGACCGCACATCTGCTCTTGTAGCTTCCCCTTGCAAGAGGGTGGATTTGTGGAAGCCTTTCTTTATTGTGCAACACAAAGGAGCCACCCTGGATTATGTTGGCAGCACAGTTGAACACAATAAGGGCTTAGTTTGGGAATTTAGGTAGTGCTTGATCAACACTGGGATAATTCAAATGTATAATGATGGGGAAACAAAGCGTGTTGTCATCCCACCCATGTTTTCCCCTGCTTTCCTTATATTCTTCCTTGAGGGTCATCAGGATGCTGAATCATTGTCCAGGAGAGGATGGTACAGGATGTGTTGGAACTGTCCTTGAGAAAAAAGGTCAACCTCGGAATATAGTTGTAGATTTATTCTGAGGAGTCCTTTCCGCCTTCCCATTTCATACACATACACACATACAGCATTAGTAGATGTTCAGTAAATTGTTTTTTAATGAATGAACAAATAAATGAATGAAACAATTTGACTTAATCAAAGGTGGGTTTTTTCCCAAGAAGAAGAACTATCTAACTCTTGACATGAATATGGTTCTCAACACTGTAGTAGAGTTACTGTTCATAACATAGTCTTCCTTTTCCCCATCTCCAGTAGAGGAATACATTTTCCTATTCCATTGATGTTGTGTTCAGTCGTGTGACTTACTTTGGCCAATCAGATGTTAGCAAGCATGATGCAAGCAAAGTGTTCAAGCATACTTGGAAGTTGGGCACGCATGCTTGTGTCTGTGCTGTCACCGGGAGAAACGCTTCTCCTGGGAAGTTGCTACCTCTTCAGCCTGGGCTGAAGGATGAGACACATTGAGCAGAACAGAACCCAGCCCACAGCAAGGTAAGCCTGTGAAGCAGAACAACCTATTAGAAGCAAACCGAGAACATGTAAACTCAGTCAACTCATAGACACGTGAGTGTGGTTGTTTGTTATGCAGCAATAACTGACTAATGCAACCAAAATGGGGCCATACACAGGGTCATGGTCCTGGGAAGAACTGGATGGGATTAGTACCTTTGTGCCAAGAAATTACAAAGAGAGAGGATTCAATTAATTAATTCAATTAATTCACCCATCCATTATCTTTATCAAGAGCCTATCATGTGGTAGACACTCTGCAAAATATGCAAATACTACCTGGCATTGAAAACCAAAATTCTACTCTTTAATTTAAAGGACCATTAATCTGCTTTCATATAAGGAGCTTGAGTCATGGTGGTTCTGAATATATGTGGTGCCTGCCTATATTCTCTCTGTTAAGGGACATACGAAGCCCCTGAAATTTTCCACTGGCCTTTTTATAGGGAAGAAGGGATGGACAGAAGCTCTTTCCTCTCTGTGTTTAAAAGGCCACTTGGCTTATGTATCAGTTAGGACTCTTTCTGTGAGAGGCGAAAACCCAACTCAAAGTGGCGTAAGCCTAAGAAGAAGCCTATTAGTCACCTAACTGAAAAGTCCAGAGAACTGGCACTAGGAAAAGATTGACCCAGGGGTTCAAGTCGTATCATTAGGACTTACTTTCTCTCTATCCGTTGGCTGTACAATTTTTTGTGTTGGCTTTATTTCCAGAGTTCTTGTGGCAGTCAAAAACTCCAGGTCTTCATCATCCCAGGTTCAAATCCAAACGAAAACATTTTTTCCATAGCTCCCACCAAGTCCAGGGATTGACTCTGACTGGAACTATCGGCGTCATTTGAGTCACATGCCTATCCCTGAACCCATCATTGTGGTTGAAGAAATGAAATGTTTTGATTGGCCAGGGATAAATTATGTATCATGATTGTGCCTCCTTCCCTTAAAAGGCCACAAGTGAAGAAGGAAAGAAAAAAATCAAAGTAATGTTACCAGAAATAAGGTGAAAGAAAACTTTATGGACAAAAAAGAAAAATAAGTATAGGTAGTTTACTTTAAAAGTAAATATGTAGGTGTTGTGATTTTTGAGAAGGATGCTACCTGTAACAGAATGAAGTTGGACCCCTACCATATAAAAATTAATTGGACCAAAGACCTAAATGTAAGAGCAAAAACTAGAAGAATTCTTAGAAGAATACATAGAAGCAAATCTTTGTGATCTTGGATTTGCCAATGAATTCTTAGATATGATACCAAAAGCACAAACACAAAAGAAAATAAGATAAATTAGACTTCATTAAAGTTAAAAACGTTTGTGCTTCAAAGGGCACTGTCAAGAAAGTCAAAAGACAACCTACAGAATGGGAGATAATATTTGCAAATCACATTTCTGATAAAGGACTTATATCTAGAATATATAAAGAACTCTTACAACTCAATAGTAAAAAGACAAATAACCCAGTTAAAAAATGGGCAATGGGTCTGAATAGACATTTCTTCAAAGAAGGTATACAAATGGCCAACAGCACATGAAAAGAAGCTGAACATCAGTAGTCATTAGAGAAATGGAAGTCAAAACCACAATTAGATACCACTTCATACCCACTAGGATGGGTGTAATAAAAAAAAAAATCAAATGTTGGCACAGATGTGGAAAGACTGGAACCTTTATACACTGCTGGTGGGGATGTAAAATGGTGCAGCCACTGTGGAAAACAGTATGGTAGTTCCTCAAAAAGTTAAATACAGAGTTGCCTTTTGACTCAGCTGTTCCACTCCTACATATACACCCAAGAGAAATGAAAACACATCCACACAAAAATTTATACACAACTGTTCATAGCAGCATTATTTATAAGAGCCAAGAAGTGAAAACTATCCAAATATCTACCAACTGATGAATGAATAAACAAAATGTGGCACATCCATACAATGGAATATTATTTTACCACAGAAAGAAATGAAGCAGTGATACATGCTACAACATGGATGAACCTTGAAAACATTATGCTAAGCGAAAGAAGCCGGTCATAGAAGATCACATATTATGTGATTCTGTTTATATAAAATGTCATGAACAGGCAAATCTATAGAGGCAGAAGGTAGTAGTGATTAGCTAGGGCTGAAGGGCATGTGGGGATCAAGAGGTGATTAAAAGGTATGGGGTTTCTTTTTGGAGTGATGACAGTGTTCTAAAATTGTAGTGATGGTTGCACAACTCTGTGAATGTACTAAAAACTATTGCATCGTACACTTTAAAGGGGGTGAATTTAGTTGTATCTAAATAAAGCTGTTATAAAAGAAGAGTGAATATCTACCAACATCAAATAGTCCGATTTCTCAAATAAACTAATGGTTCACAGTCCCAGCCATGAAGTAGAAAATGGAGTTATGTATTCATAAAATAGTCCATTTGATATTTTCTTCCATGAAGATTTGAGTATCTCCATCTAATTTTCCTCCCCCCCCTCCCATTTTGTTTCTTATTAAAGTATATTGTTCTGCGGCCCCCGCACCGCTATGAAGAGTGGCCCCCGCTTGCCGCAACTAGAGAAAGCCCTCGCACGAAACGAAGACCCAACACAACCAAAAAAAATAAATAAATAAATAAAGTAGCTATAAAGTATATTGTTCTGTATCACGGAAACTTCCTCTTGTATGAAAAAAAATAATAAAAGTAATAAATCATAATGAGTTGACAAAAATGAACTGAAATGTAAACCACTTCTCCATTTTTGCATTCATATTATGCTAGGAATTTCAGATTATGTAAGGATGATTGATATCATTCATTAATAGAACAATCCATATGAAACAATCAATATGTGTTAGGTTTGGTAATCTTTTACAGGCATGCCTAATTAGCATTTTCTACTTACGTTTCTTAATAAAAATAGAATCTCCTAGCATTCTGAGGATTGCATTAATTTGTAACACATGATGGCACAGAAAGAGAAGAAATTTTATTTTAAGTCTTCATTAATGGCCTGGAAGAGAGAATAAACAGCAGGCTCATTAAATTTTACACTGATACCCAATTAGAAAGTTTTCCCACACTAGGAAGGCCAATAAAGTTTTAAAAATAGATCTAGAGAATTTGATTTGATGTGGGCAAGAATCAAACTATGGGGAATTTAACCTGTTAAATGACAAGGTAAGGTATTTGGAGGAGATAAAATAAGTATGACAAAATTTACTTGAAAGGCAGTGTGGCCAAAGATAGCTAGAAATTACAGGGTAAATGTAGGCAGAAGTAAACATTCAGTGTGATATAAAGAGCTTATAGTCCGTATTGGACAGAAGATCACCACATAAGAATTTAAGTGTCAGTAGTTGAATATATTTAATCAAAACCCTATTCAGATTGTGTTTAAGACTTGGGATCTCAATCTTGTTTCTGCCATTTACTTGGACAAGTTAATTTACTTCTGAACGCTTCATTTCTCTCATGTATAAAATGTAGATAACAATTTCTTTTCTAACAGGAATAAAGAATATAATACTAACTGGGGATCCTGAACAGCGTCTGGCACTCAGGGACCAGTACACGTTCGCACTTTTAATTATTTTTATTACTATTTCAACAGCCTCCTAATGGTTCCTCCTGACTTCTATCAACACCTCACTTTGCTATTGAGTGATCTTTCTAATAAACAAATGTGCAATTTGTATTTTGGCTTAAAACATTCTACTGGCTGCATGAAGCCTATGGCCCAAAGTTCAAATCATTTGCCTGGCACAGAAGACTCTTTAAGGGCCAACCTCAATCCCCTTCTCTGTCTTTATCTCCAGCTATTTCTGTTTATGCACTCTACTTTTGAAGTTAACCCCAGCTTTTGCTTCTCTTGGAACCCCAAATGTTTACATGAACTACTCCTTTTTCCTGAAATGGGAGAAAAGAAACCTTCTTCTTGTCAAGAATTGCAAAGGGTCTGTAATTTTTACCCTACTAGCAACCTAACAAGTTAGCGTGGATTTCATGGGTGCAATCAGAAGAACGAAATAACCTGAGTCAGAGACAAAGATCTTTATTACTCACAGCACAACAAGAAGCATGAGGTTCATGTTTGTGCCACTTTCCCTTGCCTGCCAAGTCCCACAAAGGCAACATGGAGCGGCCCAGGAGGATGCTGCCCACAAAGTAGGTTTGTGTCACGGCTGAAGAACTGCAATCTTAGGAAACGAAAATATTTTATAATGGGCTGCAAGGAAACCTGCCTGAACTTCGCCCCAGATGGAGACATTATCTTCATTATATTGGACAGCAAGCAAACTTGCTACCTGTTCTGGAGGGAGACACTATCTCTATCTTCCAAGGCTATAAAAACAATATTGCCCAATATGACAGGTCATGAAACAAACAACAGCCTGCCTTTATTTAAAATTTTGATATTTTTTCATCATGGATTTTTTTTGGCATTCATTTTGATTTTTAAAAATATTGCATTAAAATATTCACTTTGTTAACAATAATACAATAATAGTAGGGGACTTAAACACTCCACTTACATCAATGGATGGATCATCCAGACAGAAAATCAACAAGGAAACAGTGGTCTTAATGACACAATAGACCAGTTGGACTTAATAGGTATCTACAGGACATTTCATCCAAAAACAGCAGAATTCACATTCTTTGTAAGTGCACATGAAATGTTCTCCAGGATGGATCACATTCTAGGTCACAAAACAAGTCTCAAGATATTTAAGAGGATAGAAATTATGTCAAACATTTTTCCTGACCACACTGGTATGAAACGAGAAATCAATTAAAGGAAGAAAAATGGGAAAAGCACAAACATGTGGAGACTAAACAACACGCTACTAAAAAACCAATGGATCAATGAAGAAATCAAAGAGGAACTCAGAAGATACATCAGGGACTTCCCTGGTGGCACAGTGGTTAAGAATCCAGCTGCCAATGCAGGGGACACAGGTTCAACCCCTGGTCCAGGAAGTTTCCACATGCCACGGAGCAACTAAGCCTGTGTGCCACGACTACTAAGCCTGTGCTCCATGACTACGGAGGCTGCGCTCTAGAACCAGCGAGCCACAACTACTGAGCCTGCGTGCCACAACTACTGAAGCCCGTGTGCCTAGGGCCCATGCTCTGCAACAAGAAAAGCCACCGCAATGAGAAGCCTGCACACTGCAATGAAGGGTAGCCTGTGCGCAGCAACGAAGACCCAACTCAGCCAAAAAAAAAAAAAGAAGAAGATACATCAAGGCAAGTGAAAGTGGAAACACAACTTTCCAAAATCTGTGGCATGCAGCAAAAGCAGTTCTAAGAGGGAAGTTTATAGCGATACAGGCCTTCCTCAAGAAACAAGAAAAATCTCAAACAACCTAACCTACCATCTAAAGGAATTAGAAAAAGAACAGACAAAGCCCAAAGTCAGCAGAAGGAAGGAAATAATAAAGATCTGAGAGGAAATAAATAAAATACAGATGCCCCCCCCCAAAAAAGCGATAGAAATAAAGATCAATGAAACTAAGAGCTGGTTTTTTGAAAAGATAAACAAAATTGATAAACCTCTAGCCAGGCTCATCAAGAAGAAAAGAGAGAGGACCCAAATAAACAAAATAAGAAATGAAAGAGGAGAAATAACAACCAATGCCACAGAGATACAAAAAAACATAAGAGAATACTACAAATAGTTATATGCCAAAACATTGGGCAACCTAGAAGAAATGGATAAATTTCTAGAAATATGCAACCTTTTAGGACTGAATCAGTTAGAAATAGACAATCTGAACAGTCTGATCACTAGTAGTGAAATTGAATTTGTAATTAAAAAAAAACTCCCAGCAAACAAAAATCCAGGACCAGATGGCTTCACAGGGGAATTCTACCAAACATATAAAGAAGAACTAATACCTATCCTTCTCAAACTGTTATAAAAAGCTGAAGAGGAGGGAACACTCCCAAATTCATTCTATAAGGCCATGATTACCCTGTTACCAAAGCCAGACAAAGATACTATAAATAAAGAAAATTACAGGCCAATATCTCTGATGCATATAGATGCAAAAATCCTCAACAAAATTGTCTTTTGTTGGTAATTTTCCCATGCAGAAGATTTTATTAATAGTCAAATTTAATAATTTTTTATTTTGTATCTTTCTTTTAAGCTCATTAAGTTTTTAACTTAAAAATAATACATTATTATTGTCCTCCAGCAATCATTTTAAAAAACCAATTCAAAAATAAATAGGTTTATAAAGTAAAAATTTAATATTACATACCCCAGTCCTGCCCCCTGTTCTCTGGAGTAACTATTGTTAACTGTCTCCTAGTTTGTAAGCTGGGAATAATCATATACCTGTACAGCAGGATACACACACACACCCACCTCCACATGTATGCAGAAATATTTAACACATATCATGTGTGATATATAATAGCCATTATAGCTGCTCATTTCGTATTAATTTTCTTCTCCCTGTTCTCTTAGGCAAGTTATTTTACCTTCCAGCCAAGAATTTTCTCATCTCTGGTGATGTCTAAAGTCTTTCTGAGCCCTGTGATTTGACATTTTTTTCTGTATCCTACCGTATGCAAACCCAGCTCTAATAATCACCTGGCTTATAGTATTTCTTGTTGTTTGGCTTATGAAATTGACACAGCTTCTAGGATATTGCTTTTTATTCCGTGAGTTGCAGCTGTTATCTCTGTGAGCTTCCTATATTTCTGCATCTATTGAATAGTGTGAGCCCGCAAAAATCAACACCACCTCTACATGGAAACATTTCTTCACTTTCCCTGGGTGGATAGGTAGGATTTAAGTCAAGTATTTGTCTAATCTATTGATGTATTTCTTCCATATTTTGAGATAACTAATATCCATCTAGCAATATTTTTAGAATTCATGGGGGAGGTGATTCTGCTCACAATGTGTCAAAAGCTATTGAGATTTCTGAGGACAAGGTTTATTACAGGTTTCCCCCACTATTTGAAAGTAGAGTGATTCCTATGAAACCTTTGAGAAGCTGAAATGGAATAAAGAAGCAATTACCTTAGGACACATCTTGCTAAGGGATGCACAAGATAAATGAGAGATAAAGCACAGGTGCTCACAGACACAGGTCAGAGCTATGGCGGCTGGATGCTGAGATGCCGAGCGCAGTCCCCAGGAAGGAGCTTGGTGGGGCCACTCTCGCTTCTTGGGATGCGCGCTGCCTCTGTAACCAGCTTCTTGCAAAACAAATGCTGAGTGCTATTTTCACTTTCGCCTGTTTTCATAAAAGCGAGTCCTCTTTGGATTTCTTTCGGTTAGCAAAAACAGGTGCTAGTGTAGGTCTTTTGTAAAAGCAAAGTGGCCGTAAAGGAAATTTTCGAAAGACGGGGGATACCTGAAATGACAAACGTGGTCTTTTCAACCTTTGTGATCACGTGGGTCGTTACACTGATGCAGTGAGGGTGGAGGCAGCCTGGGCTGGAATGTGAGTGTAAAATGGCTCCTTTCTTCCTTCCTCTCTCTATCTTCCCCCTTCCTTCCCTTCCTTCTTTTCCTTTCTTCTTTCCTGCCTCCATCCCACATAGAATTACAGAAACCTAAAACAAATACGTAAACATGAGACCAGCGTCAGCGAGAAGTCTGTACTCCATAGTGCGACGAAACAACTGATTGGGGGGAAGAATTTAAATATGTATAAGCTGGCCAGTCTCAAATGTAACCATTCTCTTAATTACGGGCGGAATGACACATTTTGCCAAGTGAATGCTGAAAAAAATGTTTAATTCATTTATTTTATTACCTCTGTATCTCCAGAGGGACTAGGGCAGTGAGAACAGAAACAGCTAATTAAATGTCTTGGTGAACTGGCAAGTAGCTGAAACTTGTTTACAAGCTTGGTATACTGCATAATTAGTTTGAAATTTGGGGAGGATAAAATCCCCGATGCTTAAGATTCTAATTTTTCTTCTTGGGGATAAACCTGTAGATGTGTGCCATTGGTGGACAGTAAGCAGGGCTTACTTTCTGGAAGAAACGTGCATGATACTCTTGCCTGGTTTCTATTTAATAGGTTTCTCCATAACTATCTAAGTCTTTACTGTTGGCAGTAGCGTTACGAAGTCAAATGACCCAGAGGCTTGTAAAGAGATATAACCTTTCACTACAGAGGCGTCTGAACGTCTCAAAAGGGAGCCCTGTAGTGTCTACTAACTGTAAACAAATGCCTATCCTATGACCCAGCAATTCTGTACCCCCAGGTATATCCCTGAGAGAAATGAATGCTTATGACAATCAAAAAAAACAAACAAAAAAACCCATGGCCAAGACGGTTCATAGCAGCTTCATTTATAATAGGAGCAACTTGGAAACGACACAAATGTCCATCAGGAGTAGAATGGAAAATAAATTGTGGCGTATTCATACAATGGAATGCTCCTCCGCAATGGAAAAAAAAAAAAAAAGGACTGCCCGTATATGCAGCCACATGGATAACTGTCCCACACATTATGGTGAATGAAAGAAGCCAGACAGAGGATGCAAGCTGTATGTGATGTTCAAGATGAGGTCAGAATAAGCTACAGTGATGGCAGTCAGAATAGTGGTTCCTGCTCTGGGGTGTGGGAAGGGAAGGGGGTATTGATGGGGGAGGGGCATGAAGGAGCCTCACGGGGCGCTGGAAGTGTTACAGATCTTGATTTGGGTGGTGATCACACGGTGCATGCACTGGTAAAACGTCTTTGAATGATACATTTTTGTACACTTTATACAGCTTAGTGTGCGTGCTCTTACACCCCAGTAAAAGCCAACAAAGAAATAAATCCATACATAAAATTTTACAAGGGAAGCCCTTCTTCTCACTACCAGGGACAGACCCAGAGAGAGACCAGGGGTATCCAGTGAGTCTCACAGATTTCACATGGGACATGATTGAGGCGGTGGCCAGACGTCCATGGATAGGAGTTAACAGAGGCAGCTGTGCTGCAGGATCCCAGCTTATCCCCTTCTTTTTCGTGTCTATTCCTTATCTTCTTTGGCGATCTTGATCCTTTGAGCAACTACATCATATGGAAAGGGCTGTTACAACGAGGGGTGTGGAATAGGAAAAAAGATGAGTTTCATAAGCTTAGGTCCTGAGGGGACTCAGAGCACAGACAAAATAAACTGTGATAAGACAGAGCCAGGCTTCCTGCCAAGCAGACTAGATAAAGATTTGCCAGATCAGAAGGAAAACAAGAGTTGGAGGGAAAGCAAGGAGTGAGGTGACGTGGGTCCTTGGGAAAGGGCAGCTCTGTGCTCTCCACAAAACTCCCAGGTAGGCTAATGGCATCCAAAGGGCATCTTGCCTTGCTTCCCAGCCTCTTTTTTCTGAATACCTTCCTGATCCCCAATTTTCCTTTTCTTATCGATTTTGTGTTCCCAAATGACCAAGCTGGAGTCTTCTGTTTTCCTTTCTCTAGAATCTATTGGGCTAGAAACATCAGTTTTTCTATTTAAATAGTGTCACAAATGAACAAAGTGATTTTTATGTTCATACTCACGTTTTCCCTGTGAAATTTAATTTTCAAAAATTTGGCTCCAAACACCAAGGATTTTCTAGCATAAGTATTCCTTTATACTTTATGACTGATTGCTATTCTTACCTCCCATAGATATTTTCTTTCAGTGAAAGAGTAAATTAAAAATACAGATTGGGAAAATGGGAAAAAAAATCCCTCATAGTAGACATTTTAGTACTGGAAAGTGAAGTTCTTTTTGGCTTGCCTACCTGAGACAGTTGGGAGAGTGATTTATTCATATCTGTTATGATAAATGTCCTCTGTGTTCCATTTGTGCTGGGAGAGACTCAACAAGTTGTTTACAGCATTTTTGTCTTTGGATTTTGCCACCAGAAATAGACATAACTAGAGACGTGGGTAGAATTTGGTCTTCACTGAAAGCCTGATTAGGAAGCCCAACATGTGTTGATTACCATGCCTGAATTCTTTGGATTTCATGATACATAGTGGGCCAGCAAGCACAGTACAATTAACCTTAGATGTGAGGATTTTCTGATGGAGAAATTAATGCTGAATTGGGACACATGGTTATGCATTGACCTAAAAGTTACCATTTTCTTGGCTGTGTGTTAATGTTTCTTTTTTTTTTTTTATGGAAGTGTAGTTGATTTACAATGTTCTGTTAATTTCTGCTGTACAGCAAAGTGATTCAGTTATACACACATATATATATACATTCTTTTTTATCTTCTGTTTTTTTAAACATTGTATTTCTCATTTCATTAAGATAATGACAGTGTCATAACATGAAGCTTTACATTTCTTTCTGTAACACAACGTTATTGAATTACACATACAAATCCAGTTGCCCTTGCAGCTCTCATATAGATATATTCCCCTGAAAGTGGGCCAAATTGAGAGCATCCTTGCATTTGTGAAATCCACCATGCATTTTAGATTTGCTACTTCACACATCATCAAAAGTTTGTCAGCAAGTAAGGAGACACAGAAATTTAGAGATGGAACATAGCATTTCTGAGTCCCTCTCAGACATGTCAAGTCTTTGTTTCTCAGACTTTGTAGGAAGAAAAGCTTAGCAGTGTCAGTGGGGAGAAGTCTCTGTATTTAAAGGTATAGCAGTGTTTTCTAGTATTACACTTAACAGGCAGGCTGTGTTTATGTTGTTCAAAGCGTCTGCATTTGTACATCACAATATTTAGTCTCTGAAACCAAAGGCAGCATGCTTTCACTGTTGTTTGCCTTCCCCCAAAAATGTGTTGAACAATGGCTGGAAATTTGTAACCCAGTGAATACACTTAGAGTTTACATTTTTGACTTGCGCCATGCTACTCAAGCCCTATCCATTAATATGAATTCTTCCGGGGATGTGATGGGGGAAAAATTAATGCCAAGACTGATAGAAACCTGTAGTTTAATTGTATGAATGTAGATGAGTAGCTTTTTTCCTCACCATCTTTTCTGGAATGGGAAGAGCCAGAGGCATAACAGTCTCTGCCATGTTTTTATTTTTTAAACTGTTGATGTTCTGAAAAGGAAACATCACCTATTTATTTAGGCATTCTCTCAGCCTACCTGTCAATCATTGCAAACTTATTTCTGGTTGATGAGGCTTTTACTTATATTATTTCTGATTCACAGGCTTGAAGCCATAGACTTATTTGGCCTCTCTCTTGCTTACTGGTCCATCCCAGCATTTGCCATGGCCCAAACCATAAGAAAGCAATTGTACAAGAAGACTTGGGTTTCACTAAAGTAGATCCTATGGTCATATCTCAGTAATGCTGAAGTGGCTTCTGTTGGAGGTGGTAGTTTCTGATTTTCCATTGCCTACCATGGCACTAGTGCTCAGTGTATAATCTGTACCTTCGAATACATAGGGTGTCAGTAGGAGTGGCTTATGGCAGCAGAACCACGAGGGCGTCCTGATGCTTCTCTGCTGCTTCCAGGAGTCTCCTGGGAACCCCGTTCAGATCCTTGTAATAGGAAAGGAATCACACTCTTATGGGATTCCCACTTCCCATTTCCTATTTGAAACGGGATCGTGTACTGAAAAGGACCAGGTCTCTGGAGTCAGGGAGGTCAATGTTTGAGTCAAGGCTCTGCTCTCCGATCTTGAGTTGAGTCAACTTTTCTGAATACCAGTTTTCCCCTCTGAAAAAATAAAGCAGAATAACACCTATCTCACACAAAGCTGCTGCAATGAATAAAAGTACTGAAACAAGTAAAGTGCTAATAATCATAGTAGATGCTCAACCAGTGTTGATTCTAAGCTTTGCCCCGCTTCACACAAGCCTTGTCTCTCTTACTCTTTATTATATTAATTCAGCAAACATTGGTTGTGCATCTGTTATGGGATTCACTCTGTGGAAGGTCGTGGGGAGAATACAAAGATGAATAAGACAGTCCTGTCCCCAGGAAACAGCATTCTATTATAATACATTGTTTCTCAACCTTGGCTGCACTTTAGGATTACCAGAGGAGCTGTAAAGAATGCCAATGTCCAGGCCATGCCCCAGGTCAGTTATATCAGAATCTCTAGGGGTGGCGCCTCAGTAAAAGTATTTCTAATTACCTATTATCCTAGGTAATTCTAACATGCATCCAAGTTGAGAATCACTGTTCTAGAGGTAATTCCAGTGTGAAACCTAGAGTTATAAAGTCTAATTCTGTTTGATACTGCGGATTCAGGGCCAGTGGAATGGATAGGGCTCAATCATGAAGTGTCTTATACATCATCTTATAGAACGTGGCTTTTATCTTAAAGATGTTGGGAAACCAATGAAAGAATGAGCTGATTAAGCTCTAGAATGATTCCTCTGGCATATGTGTGACGGATGTTTAGCAGATGCTGTCCCACCCATATATTCCAATACCTTGGAATTTACCATTGTAGACTCCCCACCAACTGCCTGATGGCATTCTCTGAGTGATGGAAGCGTATTCTTTCTCCGCTCCTGTGTACAGCAGACTAGAAGTATGGGATAATTAGGCAACTCACAGTTCCACTGCTGTAGCAGCTACTACTGACTTACAGAGGATGTTGTTTAAATACCCTAGTTCCCACACCCCTTGGGTGGGATAACACTGAGGCGTGTGGTCTGTTCTCTCTCCTAAAGTAGCAGAACTGAGCTGTGGGTGCCCACAGTGCTAACTAGCTTGATAATGTACCTTTATTTGGCTTCTTTCTCTTCCCTGACTCACTTCTGTACTTCTCCATTGCAGGGTTTCTCAACGTGGGTACTATTGGCATTCAGAGCTGGCTAATACCTCACTGTTGTTGTGTGTGTGCCCAGGGGAGGGTGTCCTGTACCTTGTAGAATGCTTATCAACATCCCTGATTTCTATCCACTAGAGTCCGTTGACCACCCCCCCCAAACTGTAATAACCAAAAATATCTCCATCTATTGCCGGATATCCCTGGGGGACTAAATTGTCACTCCCTACGGGTTAAAACTACTGCCCGACTGATATTTCCTGCGTTCACCTCCCAAATAAACTACTTGCCTTTCAGTCCTTGACTCTGGATGTGCTTCTGAGGAACCTAAACTAAGACAGAGGAGTTGAAGAGGGACACACCAGGGATATGGAGACGAATTGGGAGATAATCGTGTCAATCTGAGGCAGAGAGGATAATGATCTGAACCTCACAAGAGGCTGAGGTGGTAGAGTGGGAGAGATGCATACGAGATACCAAGATAGATACCAGTTGATGGAACTTGGAGCCTCAAAGAGTGAGGGGTGAGGAAGAAGAAGAAATTTAGCATGACCCTGGTGGTGTCATTCAATGACAGGAATTCCAGAAGTAAGAGCTGGATTTTATAATAAAGTCTGGGGTGCTTTTTTAGGGGGTTTGTGGGAAGATGGAGGAGTTGGATTCCATTTTGTTTCTCAGCTAAGAGCCATATTGTAATGTCGACATCCCCCTAACTCCCCGGGAGAAAGGTCACTTTAGAGCAGTTGTTCTGAATCTTGGGATTCACAATGGGATCACTTGAGAACTTTAATAGATTCTGATGCTTCAGACTCCACACTCAGAGTCTTTGATTGAGTTGGTCTGGGATGCGGTCTCAGGATATTTAAAGCTCCCCAGGTGATCCCAATGTGTAGTCAAAAATCCAGTAAAATTTAACAAGATTAGAGAAATTGTTTAGACAGAGGATTTCTATCTCTCTGTCTCTCACACACACACACCCACACACGTGCATGCACAAATACATACACACCCCTCAACATTTCATCTCATACTTTCCTACTACAAATATGGCCATGGTATTAAGTTTAACTTTATTAAAATGAGGCTAAAGATAATGCTCGAGCGGTTAAAAGTATTGTATTCACTGTCTTCCTTTGTCCAGATGCTTTTCTACACACTTCTTATACTTGATCTCATTTAATCTTCACGGAAACCTTATGTTAGTGCTATTATTGTATCCATTTTACTGATAGAGCAGCTGAGCCTCGGGGAGTTTGGTTTGCATAACATCTTGTATGTCGCACCAGGGCTGCCTCACTCTAGAGCCCAACCTGTCAACCATGGCACTAGGTGATTAGTCTAATTTCCTCATTTTGCCCCAAGTTTATTGGGAAATTAACATGTGAATGAGAAGTTTGAGGGAGAAAATGCAGCATTTTAAAATCGAAGTGGTAACCAGGACCTTTCCTACAGGTCACACGAATCAGAAGGATTCGACCCGCTCAGGGTAGAAAATGACCATTACCTTCATAACTGTACAAACATAAAAAAATATTTTTGCTCTCTCAAATTCAAAGTGGAGCACTTAACTCAGAGCTTATCTGAGAAAGACTGATGGTTTGGGTAGAGTTTTAGAATGCTTTAGGAGATTATGTTGTTTTATTTAGCTATCTTTTTAGTAGCTAAATTGAGGATTGTAATCATTTATTTATTAAAATTTCTGTGTAAATTTGAGGAGGGGGATGGTAATCATCAAAGAAACACCGACCCTGTTTCTCTGACATGATAGTTTCCAGGCATCTACACCATCCCATTATGCTCGTAAGTTTCCACTATCTTTTGATGTTTAGTAATAAAGAGAATTATGAGAGAATACCTTTACTGGCATTTGACACTTTACTTTGAAGCACATGACACGTGGCCTGTTGACCTATTTCTCTGTGCTTCTTTATAGTATCTTTTTTTTTGCAAGGAGTGTGAAATACTTCACAACTATTTATTTTATTTTTATTACATTTTGGGGGTGTTCAGAATGGACAGGAATATTTGAGCTGTTTCAGATTTTCTTTTTATTGCACAGATGTTAGAAAAAAATTTACCAAGTGGCATTCATCTTTTAAGAAGTATTGGGAATTATGATTTTTATGCTACATTCTCTAAGCCTGGTGTCCGCATTTTTTTTTAATGGCACTCATTTGAGCAAATGGTGTGTTTAATGCCGTTGTCTACTATCAGTACATTAGTTTGTGGCCTGAGACTGCAAAGGCCAGGGGTCAGCAAACTTTTCCTATAAAAATGCCAGATAGTAAATATTTCAGGCCTTACGGGCCGTACAGTGTCCGCTGCAGCTACTCACCTCTGTTATAGCGTGAAAGCAGCCGTAGGCAGTACGTAAATGAATAAGCATGCTGCTGGTGTTCCAATAGACCTTTATTCACAAAAATAGAAGGTGGACCAGATTTGGCCTGCAGAGCTATAGTTTGCTGACCCCTGGCATGAAATCATACGAGAAAGGCTATAATCTTGGCTTCACAGTGTCAGGGTACTAATTCCACTGTTCCTTTGTGTGTGCCCTTCAAAGGTATCAGATGACAATCTCTAAATAAGAGTGGTTAGTTTGTGTAAACAAACACAGCTGGGCAAATCCTATTAGTTGGACCCCAAATGACTTCAACCACCTTGCCAGTCCTTGTTTACTAGGGTTCAGCCTCATCTCAGAAACTGGGAGAAACTTGACCTCAGTGAAGTTTGGGTGTGGCTTACTGCCCAACAGCAGTCTAAGGCCGTCTGCTCGTTCAGCAGGTACAAATGTGGCCTTTGAGGTGACCACACTCAAAACATCACTAAGTCCTGCCAGTCACTGATTTAATGCTAGTAAAAATAATGATGACTTTCTATTGAGCAATCTGTCCTTTTTCTCCTGTAAACCTCATGATGTAAGACACTCTGATCCCTTCACAGTTAAGGCCACTGAGACTTATTTTTCCCCAAATCACTCAACTAGTGAGTGCTGGAATTGGTACTCACACCCACATATTCTGAATGCAAACCTATATTCTTTTCACTTCGAAAGCCCCCTCCCCATGAACAACAGCTAATAGCGATTGAGTTTACAAGGTGACTGGCACTGCTTTAAGTGAACTCACTTATCCTTCCAACGGGCCTGTATCCTCTTGCCATCCCCATTTTCTAGACTAAGAAACTGAGGCACAGATGATGACCCAACTAACACATCTCAAGGCAATCCCTAGGGTCGGAAAGCATCACTCACTCCAAGTGGAAACAGACTAGGCAGGAAATGCTTTCTTCATTTTCTGGTGTCAGAAGAGGAAGCAAAACCTTGGTGGTCTAGAGAAGCAGTTAAGCCCCAGCTTGGCTTTGTATTCTAACTGCATCCCTTCTTTCTCTACTCACCCTTTCATGTCAGTTCATTTTGTGCTGATAAATTCCAACCTCCCTGGAGTCTTTGCTATGCTGCCAGATGAATCTCACATCAAAGCCACACATTTTGGAGAAGCCTCACGTGGAGAACAGCAGAGAATAGATCTGTCTCTGTCAAAACGTGAGACAAACCAATTACTTCTGCCTCTCCCTTTCCATTGTTCTGTTGAAAGCCACACAGCAGGGACACCAGAGCAGCTCAGGCAGCACTCCAGAGCCCAGGTATTCAGGACATGCCAGGCAGATGGAATAAAAGGAGAAGGGGAAGAGAACTCTACAGATCACCAGCCGAGTCAAGTCGCTTCAACTGTGAACCCAGAAGTACCTTTTCAAAATGTCTCCATGGGGGATCTAGGCATTGTCTTGTTTTTGCTGTTGTTAATAATAATGATGGTGGCATCAAAGTCAATCCCATCAAATTCTAATCCCTGCTGTGAAAGAAACTAGATGTCCTCTATGTCCTCTTTCTCTTGGGGGATTGTGAGGGGACAGGAGTTAGCCATCATTTCTTTCTTCGCACATTTTCTGCCATTCACCCCTCTTCCTTCACGTATTCTGAAGATCTTTCCATGCCTGAGGATAACAGTTGCAAAGCTTGGAAGTGCCAGAGTAACCGAGGCCACTTGTTGTGAACTAACCAATAACTAGACTAAGTGATAATTATAGGTTAGGTATCATGCCCATAGCATTGCTACCAGATTACAAGGCCAATGTCAGATAAAATGCCACTACACAAAAACGTCTTTTAAATATTTATTTTTGAAACTTGTTACTTTAAAAAAATCTTCAACATAGAGAAGAGCTGCTAAAATAGTACAGAGAGTTTCCAGGTAAAGACCTTACCCAGCTTCCCCTAATGATTAGATATTGCAGGGCCATAGTACAATGATTAAAACCAGGAAATTAACCTTGGCACAGCACTATTCACCAAGCTACAGCTCTTTTGTGACTTTCTCCAATTTCCCCACTAATGTCCTTTTTCTGGTCCTGGATCTCACATTCGATTTAATTGTAGCTCCTTAGTCTCTGCCAATCTGTGACACAGGATGAATGGTTAAGTAACGTGCCAAAGGTTATACACTTATTAAATGATATTGTTGAGGTTTTGAACACAGATGTCGCCCTGTAAAAACCACTTTCTTAATCACTATATCATTGGCCTAAGTTTCCTTTTGGCCATTGACTGGACTGTACCTGAGTAAAAAATAAATGTCTGATTTTTATGCCTTTGACAGTTTAAACATTTATTTGTTTCAGTAGCTGGCATTATATTAACTAACATATGGACCCTATATGAGTCCATATAGTATAGAGTTATAATAGTAGGTTAATAGTTTAGTGTAGTATAGGGTTACCTTAGTACTATACTATACTTGACACAAGAAAGCAACATAAGTGTACCTGTCCTTTAATTTAGGCCTTTGTTTTTTATATACCTTCATTTATCTTTGATTATTTTAAGGGTTAATCAAATGTTAAAAATATAACTTTAAAATAAATTTACTTTTCAAAATAAGTAAGTGTCACAAAATAGTTTTTTTTTTAACATCTTTATTGGAGTATAATTGCTTTACACTGGTGTTAGTTTCTGCTGTATAACAAAGTGAATCAGCTATACATATGCATATATCCCCATATCCCCTCCCTCTTGCGTCTCCCTCCCTATCCCACCCCTCTAGGTGGTCACAAAGCACCGAGCTAATCTCCCTGTGCTGTGCGGCTGCTTCCCACTAGCTATCTATTTTACATTTGGTAGTGTATATATGTCCATGCCACTCTCTCACTTTGTCCCAGCTTACCCTTCCCCCTCCCCGTGTCCTCAAGTCCATTCTCTACGTCTGCATCTTTATTCCTGTCCTGCCCCTAGATTCTTCAGAACCGTTTTTTTTTTTTTAGATTCCATAATTCAAAAAGAGTCATGTACCACGATGTTCATTGCAGCACTATTTACAATAGCCAGGACATGGAAGCAACCTAAGTGTCCATCGACAGATGAATGGATAAAGAAGATGTGGCACACGTATACACTGGAATATTACTCAGCCATAAAAAGAAATGAAATTGAGTTACTTGTAGTGAGGTGAATGGACCTAGAGACTGTCATACAGAGTGAAGTAAGTCAGAAAGAGAAAAACAAATACCGTATGCTAACACAAAATAGATTTTTTAAATGGTGGAGAGGGTGGAGTGGAGGCTATGTATTAGGAAATCCAACATCCTTACAGTATTAGGACCTATCAATATTTCATAAAGTTTGGGAATCTGTACTTTAGCAAATGGTTGCTGCGAACGATTTTTAGACCTTCTTCTGTGTGTGTGTTTTTAAGTCTCATATCAACACGCTTGATAATTAAATTGAAAGTTGGAATCATTAATCAACAAAATGAAGTTAGAGCTAAGAAATTTGTGTGGGAGCTAATTAGAGCATAGCCTGTGGGATAAAATTTAATAAAAATTCAACTGTGGGATGTAGCATCAAACAACCTTTTCCCAGCAGAAACACCTCGTAGAGGTGACTTCATTATTTCAAGCATCGTGTTTGGTCAAGGATTTGGAAAACAGCCCAGTAAGCGATAAAAAAGCATTCTGTCCGAGAGAACATCTGTACCACTGGACTTTCCTTCTTCTGTGCAGCTTCCCATTGATCCCACGGCGGGCTAATGATGCGCCCTGTCAGGCTTCACTGTTGATAGACTGTGTGGTGCGCCATATCCCTCCATACTCAGCGAATAGGTAGGTGGGCTGGTGTGTAGGCACTGAAGATGCTGATGCAGGCTGGTGTCGGCAAGCTTATTTACAATTGGATGAAAGGCAGGAATGACTTCACTTGTCCTGCTGGCTCTGAACCTAACATAGAACCTGGCAGCTTTGTCTGTTGTACTGCCGTAGCGACCATGAAGATACTCCTCTTAGATAGATCTTCAACTGCAGAGGGTGATGGCCCCAGCTTCTGCTCTCTGAAATGCATCACCACATTTTATAAGAAGAGCGTCATTGCCTACTGCTTCTGTTTCATGATTCTCGTTTTTAAAAATCCCACTCACCATGTATGCCAAAGTTTCTGTTTGACATTTGGTTATTAATTTCCACTTTCCATGATACAAATCAGTTGTTCTTGCAAACTGATGCAACATTCGCATTTAAATATATTTTAATGGGTTTAAAAGCCAGTAAGCCTTTGCATTTAAATAGAGTTTTCAGTTTAGAATATTCAATTTCAAGGCTTTTCTGTACATATTTATGATAATATTTTTATAAATGATATACTTACATCATTTTTGGTAAGAAATTACATAATGCTGGAGAATTTCCCCAACATTTATTTTGAAAATGCTCTCTTCGAAAAATGTTACTTTTGCACACTTTGCTAAAATGTTAATATGTACCTTGAAGACACATAAATGCATTAATTTTGTTTCATTCTAAGTAACCAACTACTGATAGCCACTTGTTCTCATGCAAAACTTCTCTTCTTTGCCAGAAAACTAGGAAACTAGCCTTCTTATGAAAGAAAAATATTTAACTTATCTTTAAGTCAATAACTATTTTAAGTACTTTGCCACAAGATAGCCAGAAAATTCTGTAGCAAACACAATGGAATGGTATACCATCTTGTTACAAGGCTTTATAAAGAACCTACTGTTTAAAGGTCTTATAAAAGAAAACTTGATGACATCTTGTAGTATGTGAATTGAAATGTCACAAAGTGCAATGCTGGATAAAAGAGTGTCAATCCCTCCACATCTTGATGTCCCCCTCTTCCTTTGGGACATCTGATGGACTAATTGTGACCATCTGGCATACAATTGAGAGAACATGCCAGTGTCAGTATTTGTATAAAATGTTAGTGATGCTTGATTTCTTATACAGATGAAAATAACATAAATTGATATCATATTTCCCCCTGTATGTCTGTGATGGAAATTATAGCCTCTAACTGGTGGGTAAGGAGGTTTTCAGTTGTGGTAAGCTGGGGGGTTGGGTTTCACCACCCATGCAGGGACTGGACACAAGGTTTTCAGTTTATGCAAGGCAGATAATAGGAACCAAGATCCTTGCAAAAAGCCAAGATTCTTAACGTGCTGCATATATAGGGCAAGAGTCGAAAAGTTTCATCCATTAGTATAACAAGGCAACAAAAAAACTTTTCTGCCCATGAATGGGCTTTGGGTAGAAATAAAAATTGAGTCCTTTTAGGTTTTATAATTATGGATGTGTGTTTCACGTGATTTAGGGTTAGACTTTAAGCTATTCTTCTGGATCAGGAATGCTTGAGCTGGAAATTGACACAGAACTTGAGTCCAAGCTAGTGATAAACTTAAGGTATCAGAAAGCAATTATAAAATTTCTCTGGCTGGGGTTGCCCTCCCCCCTAAGCAATAGGGGCTTCTAACAGATAAGGCAACCCTGATCATGAGCTTACAGTTGTGCTGAATGTTCTCCAGTTGGCCCTGCAGATCTTTGTTCCATCCTTCTCCACTCTGCTTTGTTCCCCCAGCAGATTGACCTGTATATACTGAATCATCTGGGCTTCCTGGCTTTTTTTATGCTTTTTTTTTTTTTATTGAAGTATAGTTGATTTGCAATATTTTATTAGTTTCAGGTGTACACCATAGTGATTCAATATTTTTATACATTATACTCCATTTCAAGCTATTACAAAATGATGGCTATATTTCCCTGTACTGTACAGTATAACCTTGTAGTCTACTTATTTTATACATAGTAGTTTGTACCTCTTTTTTCCCCTACCCCTATATTTACCCTCCCTACTGGTAACCACTGATTCATTCTCTATATCCGTGAATCTGTTTCTGTTTTGTTATATTCATCTGTGTGTTTTGTTTTTTAGATTCCACATATAAGTCATAACATACAGTATTTGTCTTTCTCTGTGTGACGTATTTCACTTAGCATAATGGCCTCTAGGTCCTCCATGTTGCTGCAAATGGCAAAATTTCATTATTTTTTATGGCTAAGTAGTATTCCATTGTATATACGTACCACATCTTCTTTATCCATTCATCTGTTGATGGACACTTAGGTTGCTTCCATGTCTTGGCTATTGTAAATAGTGCTGCTATGAACATTGGGGTGCATGTATCTTTTAGAATTAGTGTTTTCATTTTATTCAGATACATACCCTGAAGTGGAACTGTTGGATCATATGGTAGTTCTATTTTTAGTTTTTTGAGGAACCTCCATGCTGTTTACCAGGGTGGCTGCACAAATTTACATTCCCACCAACAGTGTTTGAGGGTTCCGTTTTCTCCCCATCTTTGCCAGCATTTGTTATTTGTAGACTTCTTGATGATAGCCATTCTGACAGATGTGAGGTGATATCTCATTGTGGTTTTGATTAGCATTTCTCTGATGATTAGTGATGTTGAGCCTCTTTTCATGTGCCTATTGACCATCTATATGTCTTCTTTGGAAAAATGTGTATTCAGGTTCTTCTGCCCATTTAAAAAATCTGGTTCCTGGCTTTTCACTGTGTTCAGCCAGTGGGAGGTAATGGCAGGATATTGAAAAACAATAGATTAGTAAGGTCATGTTATTAGTTCCACCAGCTACTGGGCTGCTGGTTGGCAGTGTCAGCCAGCCTCTACCAAAGACCACATGGCTCCTGTCAGGCAACCCTGTCCTCCAACTACATGTCTGATATTCACTTCCTCCTTGTGCCACTCGGGTTAGGGTTAGCAAAAGCTTCGTGTTTCACTACCTTTTGGCTTCTGTTAGCGCCTCCCACACCTTTGAAATAGTCCTTTCATTAAACTCTCCACAATTACTCTATTTGATATGCCATCTGTTTCCTGCCAGGAATTTGACTGATATATTATTGATAATTTAAAAACTTAATATTCATGATAATAATTGAGGACAAAATCCACCATGAGCCAAGAGTCCATGGACCTAACAAATAGAATAATTAGAACTCAAAGAACTTGAAATAATAGAACAATTTACACGTACACACTGCTATATTTAAAATGGATACGCAACACGGACCTACTGTATAGCACAGGGAACCCTGGTCAATATTATTGAGCTGGCCGGGAAGTTCATTCAGGTTTTTCTGTAACAGCCTACGGAAAGGCCTGAATGAACTTTTTGGCCAACCCAATATGTAACAACCTAAATGGGAAAAGAATTTGAAAAAGAACAGATACGTGTATATATATAACTGAATCCCTTTGCTGTGCACCTGAAACTAACACAACATTGTTAATCAACTACACTCCAATATAAAATAAAAAATTTTAAAAAAGAACAATTTAGTGGAGACTATAAAAAATATGTTTAGCATAATTAAAGATGTAAAAGAAGTAATCAAAATCATAAAAAATACAATGAGGGACTTCCCTGGCGGTCCATTGGTTGAGAGTCTGCGCTTCCAATGAGGGGGGCGCAGGTGCGATCCCTGGTTGGGGAACTAGGATACCACATGCCTCACGGTGCAGAAGAAATAAAATTACAATGAAAGAATAGACATTTGAAAGATAGCCAAATAGCATTTGTAGAAATAAAAAAAAAATGGTTATTGAAATTTTAAAACTATTGGACAAATTAAACAGTGAATTATACGTAGCTAAAGAGAGATTTAGTCACCAAGAAGGTAAATCTGAATATGTTCATCAGAATGAAGTATGAAGAGATAAAGGGATGGAAAATATGAAAGAAGGGTTAAGAGACATTAAGAGATTGGCAGAGAGGCAGTACTTGCAGGATAGTAACTGATAATTTTTCATAATGGATTAATGACATAATTCCTAAAATTTTTAAAATACAACACGTCCTGAGTAGGATTAAGCAAACATGCCTACATCTAGACATAGGAAGTGAAACTGCAGGCAAAGAAACAAAGAAAACATTTGAAAAGCAGCCAAAAAGAAAAACCAGATTATCCACTATACTAACAGTAAGACAGTAGGTTTTGTAGCGCAGTAATATAGACCTAGTAACACTGGAATAATATCTTCAAAATAATGAGAGAAATTAACTGTCACCTATAATTTCACACCCAGCTAAAATAGCATTCAAAATAAAGGACAGAATGAAGACTTAGAAAAAAAAAGGTTCATTTCTTACTCAAACATTTAAGTTATAAAATTGACCAAAAGAAAAAAAATTAAAACATAACCACTAAAGAAATAGAATCAGTAATCTAAAATCTGTTTATAAAATGGGCACTAGACCCAGGTGGTTTTACAGGCAAGTTTTACTAAAAAGGAAAACAACCCGAAAGAGAAATGGGCAAAGGATGAACAGATAATTCAGAGAGGAGAAATTCTCAATGGCTGACAAGCCCTGTAGAAAGTTCCTCAGCCTCATTTATAACCAGAGGAATGAAAATTCAAATAATAATGAAATATCATTCCACCACTCTCAGGTTGGTTGGCACATATTATTCAAGTCTGAAAACACCAAATGTTGGCAAGAGTTGAACATAGAGAAATAGGAAGTCAAAGGCATTGGTGGTAGACTATAAATTGGATTACTTACTTTGGGAAGCATTTTTGCAACATTTAATAGAGATGTAGATGAACATACACATCAACTGGGCAATTCCATTTCTAGAAACTTTCACACGTGTGCACCCGAAGACAAGTACAAGATAATTTAGTGGAACATTGGAGATAATCTAACTCTATCCCTCAATAGAATAATGGGGAGCTGTAGTATTCAGAAAATGGCTATCATACAACAGTGAAGATGCATGGGCTAAGTCTGCATGTATTATCTGGATAAATCTAACGAACATAACATTGAATGAAAGTAGCAAGGAACACAGTATGCATCATTATATCATTTATGTAAAAATTAAAAACAAAAGAAAACAATGTAATTTCCTATGGATATATGCTTATGTTGTTAAAGTTAAAAACATACAGAAGAATACACATCAGCTTCCGGCTGAATGAGGACAGAATGGAGTGCTTACTGCCGTATCTCTTAACACTTTATTAAAAAAGATTTTAAAAAGGTAAGACATTTGCATTTATTTAATATTGGTGTAGAAACAAAGGTATATTATATGATTTTCTGTACTGTAACTGTATGTTTGAAAATGCCTTATACTTCTAGACAAAATAAGACCAGTATGTTTTTATAAATCATCAAAATATTTTTCCTGGGTATTACATTCTTATTATTTCTTATACCTGTAGCAGAGGAATAGGACAGCAAATGGATTTCTAAACAGTTTTACCATGCATAAAATTTACATTACATATATTGGTATTCAGGACTGTTTTAAACCTGCTTCCTGCCCTGTGGGATATAAGTAGGGATGGAAATGGTTAGCCTTGAATTTGAGGATGAGCATCTGACAATAAATGTTTCCTGTGAGACGATGCCACCTGCTTGCTGTATGGCCCCTTAAGAAGCTTAAAGGAGGCCACACAGTTACCATGTTTCCACTTTTCCCCCCGAGACACTCCTTGTTGTTATTTATTCTGGCTGCTGGCTTTCCAGACCTTTCCTTTCCTATTAAAGTACTGGCTGGTGATGCTAATTCAAGAGAAAGAAATGTAGGAGGAAATCCACCTGCAACCAAAGAAAATACATGAGTTCTTATGAACTCCTTTGCTTCCATAAAAGTTAGAAATGTTGATTGAACTCAGCTCATTGGATTTCTATTTCTAACTTTTTCTATGCTAAAGAGCCTGTTCTGTGCACACAGTGGCAGTTTGAAACTGCCTTGAAGACTTTGCTATATCCCAGAAGGGAACATTAGCTGTTGTTTCTGGGAGCCTGTTGAAATTCAAAAATGAGTATGAATAAGGACTTGGACCACTGGGTGAGAAAGAGGCTTCAACAGCGTATTTCATTATACAATGCGAGGTATTTGCTTTAGGGAAATAAAAGTATTCATCTTTGGGTATGATTGGAAAAAAAAAGCTTACAACCATGTTATCTCAATGAAAAATTGTAATTCTCAAATTTGCTTAGTTTCTAGAAAGACACTGTACTGGCACTGGCAAGAAATAGGGAAGAAAAATGTTGAATAAAGTAATGACTAGATAGGGTCTCTGTCATGGAGCACTTTTAAATCTAGTTGGCAAAAGAGGACATAGGTTTGTAAAACAGAAGAACGGGCAGAAAACTCTGATGACGTCCTCATGTTTGCATGTGTTAATCTCCAACTTGCCAGTGAACTTGTTCAGAACAGCAAACACTAATTGTGCACGCATTATGTGCCAAGGGTTGAGATAAGCACAAGAAATATAAAATCAAGTCAGACAAAGTCCTTGCCTTGGTCTATAGGTGAAGACAACAATTAAATGGACTACTCTAATATAAAAGGATTATTCTAATATATAAATAATGTATTATTCCAATATGAAATGTGCTGTAAGAAAGACCTGTTGGGGCACAGGATGGATGGACTATTGAGTCATATAAGTAATCATTAGCCAGGCAAAGAAGGTTATTCTAGGCACAATTAAAAGTATGAGCTAAAGGTTCTGAGGAGGGGAATTTCATGTAGTTTGAAAGAGTATCAAGTCTTTTTTTTTTTCTTTTACCTGACTTTTAAACAGTGATTCTTTTTTTGTTTGTTTTAATATTTATTTATTTATTTTTGGTTGCGCCAGGTCTTAGTTGCGGCAGGCGGGCTCCTTAGTTGCGGCCTGCAGGCTCCTTAGTTGCAGCACTTGGGCTCCTTAGTTGAGGCATGTGAACTCTTAGTTGCGGCATGCACGTGGGATCTTGTTCCCTGACCAGGGATTGAACCCAGGTCCCTGCATTGGGAGCATGGAGTCTTATCCACTGGACCACCAGGGAAGTCCCTAAACAGTGATTCTTAAAGTGGAGAAGAGAATGCTGCAAAACACTTTTTGCAGAATATTTGTGTTTCCATGCAGAGTTTACTCTCCCTCTTATCCCTGGTGCCACAAGCAAAGTATAAGGAAGGGGACAAGGGAATGAGGGTAGACACATTTTTTTTGGCACTTCAGTGCCTGGCTCATGGATGGATGATGGATGGATGAACGGATGGACAGAAAGGCTTAGAAGACAGAAGTGTGTTCGTGTGTACGAATACACACATATCTATATCTATATATAATATCTATCTAGAAGGCTTGTTGAATTGAATCGAACCACTAATTAACAAACACAAACTAAACTGTTATTTACTTCACTGCATGGAGGTAAGATGGACATTGCTCAATTTTCTGGGTCCTCCCATCCAATTTAGGTGCTTTATGACATTGAGAATTAGGAGGCGCTAGGTCTACAGGCTCAGATATTATGTCAGTGTACAGGGGGAAGGAAATTCTCCCTTCCCCATCAACTTAAATGTGTGCTGGGTTTCCCTATGGGAACCTAAACTTGTTATAAGTACTGACTGCTCTCAATGCCAAGTCTTTCTAACTGTTAAGTTGATTACTTTCAAATTTCATCCTGTGTCTTGGTGCCTGAGGCAAGCTGGGAACACCCACCAGGGTGCTGATGTTTCATTCTCATCCAACTTAATTGCATTATTTTTCAATGATTTCTCCATACTCCTGACCCCATGGGAGCAAATTATTTTCTTTTGCACACAAAGGTGATTTTGCTCAACATATTTATTATTAGATATGTTGACAATGATATATATAACTATAAGAACTTTTACTTCTACAGGGTAAAAAAAATTCTCTCGCTTCCAACATTTTGCCTTCTTGATCACTAATGTAATGTGTTCTGTCCTGAATCTTCAATTTTCTTTCTCCTCAAATGACGTTCTCTGGTGGACAAAACTTAATGATGTTGATGAAAGCAGTCTTTGAGTTTTCATACTCTGCAAACTTTGATATTTATTTGCCTTCAGCCTAACCTAGTTTTGCTTTCCAATTGCTGTTCAAAGGAGCACTTCATAAAATATGATTTGAGGTTCAGATTTCTAGAGGGCAGAAAAGTCTTAAAAGTAATGGGAAGAACATGATACAAATGAAACTAATTTTTAAATAGGATATCTATGTATCTATGTATCTATCTATTTTAATCGTGGGTAACTTGTGATCCTCAGCTAGAACCTTCCACTCTCAAAAAGTAAAGTGATCCTCAAAATGAGGGGCAATGTCAGGAAAAGCCCTTTGGTATGAGAGTTAACATGAATCCATGCAACCAGTAAGGAAGTCTTTCTCTGTAGGTAAGTATCAATCAGGGCTCAGTCAGAAGACAAAAATCACACCAGCAATTTTAATAGAGAGATTTTCTTTTTATTATTATCTTTTAAAATTAATTTTTTAAAAATTGTATACAATTTTAAAGGTTACTTTCCATTTACAGTCATTACAAAATATTGGCTATTATTCACCAGGTGGTGCAATACATCCTTGAGTCTATCTCACACCCAGCAGTTTGTTTTCTATCACTGTGAGGCTGCTTCTTTTTTATTATATTCACTAGTTTGTTGCATTTTTTAGATTCTATGTATAAGTGATATGCAGTATTTGTCTTTCTTAATAAAGAATTTAATATAAAGAACTGTTAACTAGGTATAAAGTGTTAACTAGGTAACTGAAAAGGGCATTGTAGAAGTAGCAACTGCAGGAAGCAACTATTACCCCTGGGGAAACAAAGGGAAGAGGTTGGGATTGTAATGTTCTAGAACAGGGGTCCCCAACCCCCGGGCCGCGGACCAGCACTGGTCTGACGCGTGTTAGGAACCGGGCCGCGCAGCAGGAGGTGAGCGGTGGTCCAGTGAGCGAAGCTTCATCTGCCGCCCCCATCGCTCGCATTACCACCTGAACCACCCTTCCCCCCCGTCCATGGAAAAATTGTCTTCCATGAAACCGGTCCCTGGTGCCAAAAAGGTTGGGGACCACTGTTGTAGAAGGTTGGAGGAGGAGGGGCCCATGGATTTAAAACTCTGAGCCCTGAGAAAGGCACACCGCTTGGCCGGTGGTGGAGTGCAGTGAGGCTGCCGGTGCCTGTGTTATGAAAATAAAAACAAAGTGAAATTTGAATTCAGCTGCTGCTACAGCAAGGACTTGCCACAGCCAGGGTAAAGAAGTGAGACTGGGGTGATGATAGAAACAAGAGTCCAACAGGAAGCCCATAGAAAACAAAGAGGAAACAGGAAAAATCAAGCCCCTCTTCCTTCTCTGGCCTTACACTGTATTACTGGCATCCCCTAGTGAGAGCCTAACAGACGTTAGCTGGCAACTTAAAAATGTGTTTTGCAGACTCTCAGCCCCAGCATCAAAGAGCCGAGTATACAAGGGCAGGTTTGGAACTGGGGGACAGTAGTTTAACAACTGGCACTTAAGTTTGCAGAAGTAACCCCATCTACGGTGTGAGTTGGTTATGAAATTAAAGTACTGCCTATAGATCACTTGGATGGCCGTGCTAATTGACTCCACATCATCCAGTGGTCCCTAGTGATTTATCGGAGCCAAAACCCATACCCCTTGCTAGTGACTGATATAGAAATGAGTTTCTCATATTTTATGTGTAACCTAAGAGTTTTATATGCCCTTCAGCAAATTAATTAAATTGGTCCAGTGCCAGTATTTTTAATAAGCCGCAACCACTGGCATTAGGGCTTAGATCCAGAGAGCTGACAGGTAGCAAATTTGAGCCCTTATTGTCTGCTTCGTATCAAAGACCCAGAAGAATTTTTGAAAACTTTAATAAAGTTTCTTACAAAGAAAAAACTAAGCAAAACACTGAAAAAGGAGCAAGACAAGTTTGACTGCTTTCATTCGCTCAATCAACATTATTCTGGTATCCCTAGACAGGGCACTTAGACAAGAAAAATAAATAAGATACATACATGAATATTAGAAACTGTCATGATTTGGAGTTATTACCATTATCCACCTAGAAAAGCCTATTCAATCTACTCAAACTCTAATAGAATATTAGAATTCAGTAAGTAACCAAATGTAAGATCAACATATGCAAATCAGTAGCTTTCCTTCAAATCATCCACAACCAAGTAGAAAATATAATAGTGAACACAAAAAGAATCTAAAGTTTATTCATAGCAGTATTAGAAACTGAAATACTATTGGTTTTGTAAATAAAGTTGTGTTAGAACCCAGCCACGTATTATTTATATGTGTACCATGTATGGTTATTTTTGTGCTACACTGATAGAGTTCAGTAGTTGTAACAGAGATTCTGTGGCCCAGAGAGTGGACAATATTTATTATCTGGTCCTTTACAGAAAATGTTTGCTGATCCCCGATGTCTGTGATCACATTATAAATGAGCCCAGTCCACATTCGCATTTGTGTTTTTAGTCACACTAGTGCCTGAAGTGCCTGTATTTAACTCTTTTTTTTTAAACTGAAGTATAGTAAATTTACATTGTTGTGTTACTTTCAAGTGTACAGCAAAGTGATTCAGTTATATATACATGTGTGTGTGTGTGTGTGTGTGTGTGTGTACTTTCTCAGATTCTTTTCCATTATAGGTTATTACAAGATATTGAGTATAGTTCCCTGTGCTATACCGTAATCCTTTTTGGTTATATATTTTATATATAGTAGTGTATATATGTTAATCCCAAACTCCTAATTTATCTCTGCCCCCTGCCGCTATCCCCTTTGGGAACCATAAGTTTGTTTTCTATGTCTGTGAGTCTACTTCTGTTTTGTAAATAAGTTCATTTGTATCATATTTTTGGATTCCACATACAAGTGACAGCATATGATATTTGTCTTTCTCTCATTTACTTCACTTAATATGATAATCCCTAGGTCCACCCATGTTGTTGCAAATGGCATTATTTCATTCCTTTTTATGGCTGAGTAATATTCCATTGTATATATGTACCACATCTTCTTTTCTCATTCATCTGTCGATGGACATATAAATTGCTTCCATGATACAAAAACAAGACCCATACATATGCTGTCCACAAGAGACCCACTTCAGCCCTAGGGACACATACAGACTGAAAGTGAGGGGATGGAAAAAGATATTCCATGCAAATGGAAATCGAAAGAAAGCTGGAGTAGCAATTCTCATATCACACAAAATAGACTTTAAAATAAAGACTATTACAAGAGACAAAGAAGGACACTACATAATGATCAAGGGATCCATCCAAGAAGAAGATATAACAATTGTAAATATTTTTGCACCCAACGTAGGAGTACCTCAATACATAAGGCAAATGCTAACAGCCATAAAAGGGGAAATCGACAGTAACACAATAATACTAGGGGACTTTCACACCCCACTTTCACCAATGGACAGGTCATCCAAAATGAAAACAAATAAGGAAACACAAGCTTTAAATGACACATTAAACAAGATGGACTTAATTGATATTTATAGGGCATTCCATCCAAAAACAGCAGAATACACTTTCTTCTCAAGTGCTCATGGAACATTCTCCAGTATAGATCATATTTTGGGTCACAAATCAAGCCTTGGTAAATTTAAGAAAATTGAAATCATATCAAGTATCATTTCCAACCACAACGCTATGAGACTAGGTATCGATTACAGGGAAAAAAACTGTAAAAAATTCAAACACATGGAGGCTAAACAATATGCTACTGAATAACCAAGAGATCACTGAAGAAATCAAAGAGAAAATCAAATAATACCTAGAAACAAAGGACAATGAAAACACGATGACCCAAAATCTATGGGTTGCAGCAAAAGCAGTTAGTTCTAAGAGGGAAGTTTATAGCAATACAATCCTACCTCAAGAAACAAGAAACAGGGCTTCCCTGGTGGCGCAGTGGTTGAGAGTCTGCCTGCCAATGCAGGGGACACGGGTTCGAGCCCTGGTCTGGGAAGATCCCACATGCCGCGGAGCAACTACGCCCGTGAGCCACAATTACTGAGCCTGCGCGTCTGGAGCCTGTGCTCCGCAACAAGAGAGGCCGCTACAGTGAGAGGCCCGCGCACCGTGATGAAGAGTGGTCCCCACTTGCCACAACTAGAGAAAGCCCTCGCACAGAAACGAAGACCCAACACAGCCATAAATGAATGAATAAATAAGTGAATAAATAAAAATTTGAAAAAAAATGGTTAAGATGGTAAATTAAAAAAAAAAAAAAAAAAAGAAACAAGAAACATCTCAAAAAAAAAACCCCTAACCTTACACCTAAAGCAATTAGAGAAAGAAGAACAAAATAAACTCCTAAGTTAGCAGAAGGAAAGAAATCATAAAGATCAGATCAGAAATAAATGAAAAAGAAATTAAGAAAACAATAGCAAAGATCAATAAAACTAAAAGCTGGTTCTTTGAGAAGAAAAACAAAATTGATAAACCATTAGCCAGACTCATCCAGAAAAAAAGGGAGAAGACTCAAATCAACAGAATTAGAAATGAAAAAGAAGTAACAACTAACACTGCAGAAATACAAAGGATCATGAGGGATTACTACAAGCAGCTATATGCCAATAAAAGGACAACGTGGAAGAAAGGGACAAATTCTTAGAAAAGCACAACCTTCCGAGACTGAACCAGGAAGAAATAGAAAATATAAACAGACCAATCACAAGCACTGAAATTGAGACTGTGATTTAAAATCTTCCAACAAACAAAAGCCCAGGACCAGATGGCTTCACAGACGAATTCTATCAAACATTTGGAGAAGAGCTAATACCTATCCTTCTCAAACTCTTCCAAAATATTGCAGAGAGAGGAACACTCCCAAACTCATTCTACGAGGCCATCATCACCCTGATACCCAAACCAGACAAAGATGTCACAAAGAAAGAAAACTACAGGCCAATATCGCTGATGAACATAAATTCGAAAATGCTCAACAAAATCTAGCAAACAGAATCCAACAGCACATTAAAAGGGTCATACACCATGATCAAGTGGGGTTTATCCCAGGAATGCAAGGATTCTTCAATATATGCAAATCAATCAATGTGATACACCATATTAACAAACTGAAGGATAAAAACCATATGATCATCTCAATAGATGCAGAAAAAGCTTTTGACAAAATTCAACACCCATTTATGATAAAAACTCTTCAGAAAGTGGGCATAGAGGGAACCTACCTCAACATAATAAAAGCCATATTTGACAAACCCACAGCCAATATCACTCTCAATGCTGAAAAACTGAAACCATTTCCTCTAAGATCAGGAACAGGACAAGGTTGCCCACTCTCACCACTATTATTCAACATAGTTTTGGAAGTTTTAGCCACAGCAATCAGAGAAAAAAAAATGAAAGGAATCCAAATCAGAAAAGAAGAAGTAAAGCTGTCACTGTTTGCAGATGACATGATACTATACATAGAGAATCCTAAAGATGCTACCAGAAAACTACTAGAGCTAATCAATGAATTTGGTAAAGTAGCAGGATACAAAATTAATGCACAGAAATCTCTTGCATTCGTATACACTAATGATGAAAAATGTGAAAGAGGAATTAAGGAAACACTCCCATTTACCACTGCAACAAAAAGACTAAAATACCTAGGAATAAATCTACCCAAGGAGACAAAAGACCTGTATGCAGAAAACTATAAGACACTGATGAAAGAAATTAAAGATGATACAAACACATGGAGAGAAATACCATGTTCTTGGATTGGAAGAAACAACACTATGAAAATGACTATACTACCCAAAGCAATCTACAGATTCAATGCAATCCGTATCAAACTACCAATGGCATTTTTCGCAGAACTAGAACAAAAAATTTCACAATCTGTATGGAAACACAAAAGACCCCGAATAGCCAAAGCAATCTTGAGAAAGAAAAACAGAGCTGGAGGAATCAGGCTCCTTGACTTCAGACTGTACTACAAAGCTACAGTTATCAAGACAGTATGGTACTGGCAGAAAAATAGAAATATAGATCAATGGAACAAGATAGAAAGCCCAGAGATAAATCCATGCACATATGGTCACCTTATCTTTGATAAAGGAGGCAAGAATAAACAATGGAGAAAAGACAGCCTCTTCAATAAGTGGTGCTGGGAAAACTGGACAACTACATGTAAAAGAATGCAATTAGAACACTCCCTAACACCGTATACAAAAATAAACTCAAAATGCATTAAAGACCTATATGTAAGGCCAAACACTTTAAAACTCTTAGAGGAAAACATAGGCAGAACACTCTATGACATAAATCACAGCAAGATCCTTTTTGACCCAGCTCCTAGAGAAATGGAAATTAAAAAAAAAACAAAAACAAATGGGGCCTAATGAAACTTAAAAGCTTTTGCACAGCAAAGGAAACCATAAACAAGACCAAAAGACAACCCTCAGAATGGGAGAAAATATTTGCAAATGAAGCAACTGACAAAGGATTAATCTCCAAAATATACAAGCAGCTTATGCAGCTCAATATCAAAAAAACAAACAACCCAATCCAAAAATGGGCAGAAGACCTAAACAGACATTTCTCCAAAGAAGATATACAGATTGCCAACAAACACATGAAAGGATACTCAACATCATTAATCATTAGAGAAATGCAAATCAAAACTACAATGAGGTATCACCTCACACCGGTCAGAAGGGCCATCATCAAAATATCTGCAAACAATAAATGCTGGAGAGGGTGTAGAGAAAAGGAAACCCTCTTGCACTGTTGGTGGGAATGTAAATTGATACAGCCACTATGGAGAACAGTATGGAGGTTCCTTAAAAAACTAAAAATAGAACTACCATACGACCCAGCAATCCCACTACTGGGCATATACTCTGAGAAAACCATGATTCAGAAATAGTCATGTACCACAATGTTCAGTGCAGCACTATTTACAATAGCCAGGACATGGAAGCAACCTAAGTGTCCATCATTGGATGAATGGATAAAGAAGATGTGGCACATATATACAATGGAATGTTACTCAGCCTTAAAAAGAAACGAAATTGAGTTATTTGTAGTGAGGTGGATGGACCTAGCGTCTGTCAAACAGAATGAAGTAAGTCAGAAAGAGAAAAACAAATACCGTATGCTAACACATATATATATGGAATCTTAAAAAAAAAAATTGTTCTGAGGAACCTAAGGGCAAGACAGGAATAAAGATGCAGATGTAGAGAATGGACTTGAGGACACGGGGAGGGGGAAGGGTAAGCTGGGATGAAGTGAGAGAGTAACATTGACATTATACACCACCAAATGTAAAATAGCTAATGGGAAGCAGCTGTATAGCACAAGGAGATCAGCTTGGTGCTTTGTGACCACCTAGAGGGGTGGGATAGGAAGGGGTGGGAAGGAAATGCAAGAGAGAGAGGATATGGGGATATATGTATACATATAGCTGATTCACTTTGTTATACAGCAGAAACTAACACAACATCGTAAAGCAATTATACTCCAATAGAGATGTTAAAAAAAAATTGCTTCCATGTCTTGGCTATTGTGTATAGTGCCACTGTGCACATTGGGGCGCATGTATCTTTTCGAAGTAGAGTTTTCTCCAGATGTATGCCCAAGGGTGGATTGCAGGATCATATGGTAACTCTATTTTTAGTTTTTAATGAACCTCCATACTGTTCTCCATAGTAGCTGCACCAATTTACATTCCTACCAACAGTGTTCAAGGGTTCCTTTTTCTCCACACGTTCTCCAGCATTTATTATTTGTAGGCTTTTTAATGATAGTCATTCTGACTGGTGTGAGGTGATACCTCATTATAGTTTTTATTTGCATTTTTCTAATAATTAGTGATATTGAGCATCTTTTCATGTGCCTTTTGGCCATCTTATGTCTTCCTTGGAGAAATATCTGTTTAGGTCTTCTGCCCATTTTTTGATTGAGTTTTTTTTTTTTTTTTGATATTAAGCTGTATGGGCTGTTTCTATATTTTGGAAATTAAGCCCTTGTTGGTAGCGTCATTTGCAAATATTTTCTGCCAGTCTGTAGGTTTTCTTTTCATTTTGTTTATGGTTTCCTTTCCTGTGCAAAAGCTTTTAAGTGTAATTAAGTCCCATTTGTTTATTTTTGTTTTTATCTCCATTACTCTAGGAGACAGATCCAAAACAATATTGCTGTGATTTATGTCAAAGAGTGTTCTGCCTATGTTTTCCTCTAGGAATTTTATAGTCTGGTCTTACATTTAGGTCTTCAATCCATTCTTGTGTTTATTTTTGTATATGGTATTTGAGAATGTTCTAATTTCATTCTTTTACATGTAGCTGTTCAGTTTTCCCAATACCACTTGCCAAAGAGACTATCTTTTCTCCATTGTATATTCTTGCCTCCTTTGTCATATATTAATTGACCATAAGTGCGTGGGTTTATTTCTGGGCTTTCTATTCTGTTCCATTGATCTATGTGTCTGTTTTTGTGCCATTACCATACTGTTTTGATTATTGTAATTATGTAGTATAGTCTGAAGTCAGGGCGCATGATTCCTTCAGCTCCATTCTTCTTTCTCAAGATTGTTTTGGCTATTCGGGGTCTTTTGTGTTTTCATACAAAGGATCATAAGAGACTGCTACTAACAAGTATATGCCAATAAAATGGACAACCTAGAAGAAATGGACAAATTCTTAGAAACGTACCATCTCCTAAGACTGAACCAGGAAGAAATGGAAAACAGGAACAGACCAATTACCAGTACTGAAATCAGTAATTTAAAAACTTCCAACAAGCAGAAGTCCAGCACCATATGGCTTCACGTGTGAATTCTACCAAACATTTAGAGAAGAGTTAACACCTATCCTTCTGAAACTATTCCAGAAAATTGCAGAGGAAGGAATACTTCCAAACGTATTCTATGAGGCCACCATCACCTTGATACCAAAACCAGACAAAGATATCAAAAAAAAGAAAATTACAGTGAATATCACTGATGAACATAGATGCAAAAGTCCTCAACAAAATACTAGCAAACCAAATGCAACAGTACATTAAAAGGCTCATACACCATGATCAAGTGGGATTTATCCCAGGGTTGCAAGGATTTTTCAATATCTGCAAATCACTCAGTGTGTTATACCACATGAACAAATTAAAGAATAAAAACCATATGATCATCTCAATAGGTGCAGAAAAAGCTTTTGATAAAATTCATCATCCATTTATGATAAAAACTCTTCAGAAAGTGGGCATAGAGGGAACATACCTCAACATAATAAAGGCCATATATGACAAACCCACAGCTAACATCATACTCAATGGTGAAAAGCTGAAAGCATTTCCTCTAAGATCATGAATAAGACAAGGAGGTCCACTATCGCCACTTTTGTTTAACATAGTTTTGGAAATCCTAGCCATGGCAATCAGAGAAGAAAAAGAAATAAAAGGAATCCAAATTGGAAAAGAAGAAGTAAAACTGTCACTGTTTGCAGATGACATGATACTATACATAGAAAATCCTAAATGACCCAAGGCAATCTACAGATTCAGTGCAATCCCTAACAAATTACCAATAGCATTTTTCACAGAACTAGGACAAAAATGTTTAAATTTGCATTTAAACTCCTAATATGCTGGCTGATAAGTAGATCTAACTACCTCCAGTTTGGAATATTCTTAAGACAAAATGAGAACAGTCATCTTCTGACCACCATTGTGCCCTTGTTTAATTCTATCTATAGTGGCAAGGATGAAACTCATCTTTTGCAGTTATAATTTACATTTATAGCACTTCTATAGAATAAGACTTTTTTAATAAGTTATTTAGTAAATTGAAAGTGGCTTAATATAATGAAATCAGCACAGTAGACATGAGTAATATACTACTTTAATTGTCATAAAATAAAGAGAAACATACAGAAGAGGACTTAAGGCCAAAGTGACATGTTTTTGCCCAATAATGTCACAGTGTGTGTCCATACAAATGCCTTGCAGTAGGGCTATTAAAGAATACTGGAGGGATATTTGAGTCATTGTATGGCTCTCTCTAGCACAGGTGAAACAAATTCAAAAGAGACCATATCCTAAGCACCTTTGATGTCATATGACTAGATGGAATATGAATATCACATTTTTTATGCTGACCAACAGGTTTATTTTCAATAACTATAACAGTAAATGTGTAGTTAATAATTGTTTGTCAAGAAGCCTTTTTAAAGAACTGTATTTTTGGCTTTTACTATTTAATTAATTGGCCTAAAAGGATACAGAACTAGTGATTATAAACACGTTTGTTGTGAAAAAGGGAAATTACCAGTAATGATGATGACAAGGGCTAAGTCATGGCCCACCGTCTTTAAAATAAAATAAAATCATGTTGACCACCAGTATACCAGGAAACATGTGAATACATCTTTCTACCCTAAAATGTATGTTTCAGCAAAGTTACATCATGTATTAACTTAATCTCGTTCAGTTAAATTTTTCTAGCAGCTTGAATTTAGTTTGTAAGTCTATTTTGGTTTTATAATTATGTAAGGTCCATATGCATAAAAAGTTTACCTCTATTATAATGTTACTTAAATATGTTCAAACATAAAAACTAGATATAAGGATACCATTGTTATGCCATTGGTCAGCAAAAATCAAAAGAAGAATGATATACAGGGGTGACCAAAGGGTAGAAAATCAGGCACTCTCATACCTTGTTGGGGACGTATAGGTATGCATCACTTGTACAACTAAAACACACAAAAAGGAGTAAAGAAAAGAGTAATAATAGCGACATCTTATATTTTATTATTGTTTTCTAATTATCACTTTTGTCTCTGCTTACAAGAGTAAGAAATGTTCAGAGCTAAGGTTGCCAGATGTAGCAAATAAAAACATAGAATGCCCAGCTAAATTTGAATTTCAGATAATTAAGAAATAATTGTTTGAGTGTTAAGTATACCCTAGAAAATATGTGGGACCTATTTGTAATGAAAAGTTACTCATTGTTCATCTAAAACACATTTTAACTGGGCATCTTGTTGACCTTGCTTAAGGCAAATACTCAATTTTAGGGACACACGTATAACGGAAAGTGAAAAGGCCCTGTGTGTCATGCCCTAAAAACCACTGTCAACTGTCTGCATGCCTAAGTTTTGAAGTACTTTGTAACAGTCACTCACATTGAGCGCTCACTCCACTGTGAGGCCACACTCACAAGAGCTAAACGTTTAGTGAGCAAAAAATGTGGGGAGCCAGGAAAACCTCTTCCAAGGACATTGAGCAAATTTATTTGACTTTAACTGAGTTTGCATGCCCAGGAATGGATGAGTTAATGTCAGAATTTTCAGGTGGGAACCAGACTGTTAAGGGTCTTGAATTCCAGGAAAGGAGTTTTAGACAAGGATTCAGTAAACTATGACCCATGGGCCAAATCTGGCTCACTATCTGTTTTTGTAAATAAAAAATGATTGGAACACAGTCACGTGCATTTGTGTACATATTTGTGTACATGGCTGCTTTTGCTCTGCAATGGAAGAGTTGAGCCATTGCGACAGACCATGTAGCCCAAAAAGTCTAAAATATTTATTATCTGGCCTGTAGGGGGTTGAATAGTGGTCCCCAAAAGGGTATGTCCACATCCTAACACCCAGAACCTTATTAACGTGACCTTTTTTGGAAATAGAGTCTTTGTAGACGTAATTAAGTTGAGGATCTTGAGATGAGATCGTCCTGGATTATCAAGGTAGGCCCTATAGCCAATGACAAGAATCTTTATAAGAGACAGAGAAGAGAAGACACAGACCCGGAGGAGAAGGCCATGTGAAGGCTGGGGGCAGAGATTGGAGTGATGGGGCCACAAGCCGAGAAATGCCAGGAGCAACCAGGAGCTGGAAGGGGACAGATTCTCCCCTAGAGTCTTGGGAGAGAACACAGCCTTACCAACACCTTGATTTTGGAATTCTGATCTCCAGAACTGTGAGAGAATAAATCTCTGTTGTTTTAAGCCACCAAGTCTGTGGTAATTTGTTAATGGCAGCCCCAGGAAACTAATACTTGGGCCTCTACAGAAAATGTTTGCTGGCCCCTGGTTTAGCTATTTTTTTGGAAGACCAGAGTTTCTAGTAAATTAATCAGTTTGCCATTTGATCTTAAAGCCTTTTCTGGCTGACCTTTATCATCTTCCCCCCACTATCACCACCCTACAAACATGCACAAATGTGCCTGTATGCTCAAACGCATCAACTCCGCAGACATTCTGTGTGGCGAGAGAAGGGCAGCTAGTAACCTCCGTTCATTTCCTCCCTTTGCCTCCAACCTAAATAGCTTGTATTATTGTGTTTCAGCCCCATACTCATTACCCCAACATTCAACCCAGAGGCTTTGAGGGAAAACAAAACCCAGTAGCTAGCTAGGGAACCCCTGATGTATTTTATTTTTTAAAAAAATAGAGCACACAATATAGTATAAATATCACAATAGTATATGATTTTGTGTGTGTGTGTACAATCTGGGAAAAGTCTGTTTTGCAAAAGAAAAAAATACGTAAGGCACATTAAAACAAATCACCCACCAACAGCTAAAGCAATGGTTCAAAAACCTCTGAAAACTCTAACTGGGTTATTTTGCCTGTGTGATTTTCTTTTAATGACTACTTAGCAGGTAAAGGGAGAACAGAGAGACCAGTGCTTCTAGAACGGTGTTCTCAAGAATTCCCTTAATAGATGACTATTACAAATAAAGCTGTAGGCAGCTTTAGCCAACATGAAATTATAATGTTAGTAGATAAAAATAGTTACCATAGTTACCTTTCTCCCACTAGAGTAAATTCAACTGCCTACAGCTATCCCTCGTAGGGATTTTGTAACCAAGCACGGAGGCCTGGTTTTATCTGATAACTTCAGAATGCTGCGGCATTGGTGAAAATTAGCTTGGAGTTGTTAAAATACACTGACAGTGGTGTTGCTACAGCTGGTATCCCTATTCCCATTATATTCTTTTTTTTTTAGAATTTTTTTTAACTGAGTTACATTTTTTTTAACATCTTTATTGGAGTATAATTACTTTACAATGGTGTGTTAGTTTCTGCTTTATAACAAAGTGAATCAGTTATACATATACATATGTTCCCATATCTCTTCCCTCTTGCATCTCCCTCCCTCCCACCCTCCCCATCCCACCCCTCTAGGTGGTCACAAAGCACCGAGCTGATCTCCCTGTGCTATGTGGTTGCTTCCCACTAGCTAGCTATTTTACGTTTGGTAGTGTATATATGTCCATGCCACTCTCTCACTTTGTCACATCTTACCCTTCCCCCTCCCCATATCCTCAAGTCCATTCTCTAGTAGGTCTGCGTCTTTATCTTTATTCCCGTCTTGCCACTAGGTTCCCATTATATTCTTAAAAGAACAGAAATCTCTGTCTTAAGGTCTGTGAGTATTCAGTGATGAGTGGAAGAAACTGACAATACAGAATTGAAACTACTGATAGGAGCGAAACTCTTTGTGAAACTTCAGAGCAGTGAAATTTCCCTTTGGTTTAATTGACAACTTTGAGGTAAAAGGGACAAAGGGAAAAAAAATCTTGGTTTAAAACTGTGTTGTGATCGCTATTCATCTCTATCAAAAAGTTCAGTAAGCATTGGCAACTGGGAATCGTAGATGGTTTTTTTTTTTTTTTTTTTTTTTAATGATCATCAGCCACTCTTTTTTTTTTTTTTTTTATAGCTACTTTATTTATTTATTTCTTTATTTTTGGCTGTGTTGGGTCTTCGGTTTGTGCGAGGGCTTTCTCTAGTTACGGCAAGTGGGGGCCACTCTTCATCGCGGTGCAGGGACCGCTCTTCATCGCGGTGCGCGGGCCTCTCACTATCGCGGCCCCTCCCGTTGCGGGGCACAGGCTCCAGACGCGCAGGCTCAGTAGTTGTGGCTCACGGGCCCAGCTGCTCCGTGGCATGTGAGATCTTCCCAGACCAGGGCTCGAACCCGTGTCCCCTGCATTAGCAGGCAGATTCTCAACCACTGCGCCACCAGGGAAGCCCCGTAGATGGTTTTTAAGTAAGTGAGTTCAGCTCCAGGTTCCTCTAACAGAGAATTACTGACACCAGGCTAGATATTTATTATTATTCCAAACTGGTGAAGGTATGCTACTGTGAGGTCACTCAGGGTATAATCGCTGGTTTCAGAGTGGTTTAATTTACCCATTTGATATTTGGTTGATGGATTTACATTCTTTCACAGATAATGATGCAATTTTGGTTTTGTCTAATAACCTCACTTGCATTTCATATTGCTAGAAACCTACAGACTTTATTTAATGGGCACACAGCCCACAGACTTTAATGTTTTTCTGATGACATGAGTAATAAATATTCATTATTGAAAATACGTGAAAAAAATTTTAAAAGTCCGAAGATGAAAATGAACTATTATCCATACTATCAATATAACCTCAGAGTTTAACATGTGGGTGAATCTATATTTAGTGTTTTATATATAATATCAATATATATTCATAATACATATATATGTATTTTATATATGTTACAATGTATGTATACATACAAACTTTGAAAATACAAATAGATTTATATTTTACATGCTGTTCTGTAACCTACCACTTTTCACTTAGCAAAGTATTAACATTTTTCATGACATTGAATATTTTCTACAACCTCATCTTTTTTTTTAAAAAGGATTTAAAATTTTTTTATTTTTATTTTTTTAATTGAAGTATAGTAGATTAACAATATTATATTCGTTTCAGGTGTACAACATAGTGATCCAATATTTTTATAGATTATACTCCATTTAAAGTTATTACAAAATAATGGCTATATTTCCCCGTGCTGTACAATATATCCTTGTAGCTTATCTATTTTGCACATAGTTTGTCTCTCTTAATCCCCTCCCCCTCTCTTGCCCCTCCCCCCTTCCCTCTCCCACTGGTAACCACCAGTCTACAAACTCATCTTTTATTTCTCCTAGTAGTTCACTATATGACCATATCATAATTTATTTTTTCCTCTTTAATCATAATTTCTTTAACCAAGTCCCTATTGTCGAAAATTGAGGTCATTTCCATTTTTTCCCAGTTATAAACAGGGCTCTGCAAGTACAAGTATGTTGATGCTAAATCTGTGCATATTCGTGGCAGTTTCTTTAGGAGAAATTTCTCGAAGTGGAATTGCGGAGTCAGTGGATGTGTACATTTTGAGCTTAACTGAATCCCCAAATCCTTTCAATATTTCTTCCCTTTGGAGTATTTTTTAAAGGTTTCTTCACATTTCGAAGTTTCCAGATCAAGATATAGACCATTTCCAGCCCTCCAGAAGGCTCCTTTGTGCCTCTTACCAATCTCTACCCACCGCACACACCCTACGAGTAACTTTTACTCCAATTTCCATCACCACAAATTAGTTTTCCTGTTCTTAAACTTCTTATGAATAGATTCATAGTTCTGTGTGTATGGCTACTTGTGGTCGTCATCACGCCTGTGAAATTCACCCATGTTGTGTATATATCAGTACTTTGTTCTTTATAACTGCTATATAGTAGTCTGTTGTCTGAATTTATATACCATTTACATATCCACTGTCCTTCTGATGGCCGTTGGGTTGTTTCCAGTTGGGCTACCATGAATGAAGTGGCTTCGAACATTCTTATACACATCTTTTCCTGGATATATACACTCATTTCTCTTGGAATTGCTGGATCACAGAGCAGGCATATGTTTAGAAATATGTTTTCTTAAATGAGGGCAGAAAATCATGTGAGGAAAGGAAGCAACTGGTTAAGCCCCTGAATATAGGAATGGATGCTGACAGGTGCCAATAGGGAGGAAGAGCTGGTCCCGATCACCTTGGTTGTCCTGGGCAATGATACCATACAAAAAATTCCCTGGGCCAATTTTAAGACTGCCAGTTTCCTCTAAAATGTATGTTTCTTTGGGAGTCAGAAAGAAGAATATTCAAAATGACGAGGAGGTTTGAAAAACTTGGAGCAGACTGCCTAGAGTAGTAGCTGGGATCCTCTGAGTTACTTCTGTCTCAAGACAAACTAAGTGCACTTTAGTACTCTTCCCGCATAGATGTGAAAGAAGAAAGGCTCTACAGTAAACTAAGACACTGTCTTTCTAGGAGTCATTGTAGTTTTAGTGCAATGTGCTGATTCATGACAAGATAAGAAACAGGCACCAGAATGTAAATCAATGCTCTGCTTACTTTATTGAGAAAATTTTGATACCAAAAAATTTAGATGAATTAAACAATGTTCTTATTCATGTATTGAATTTACATTTTGGCCCAAGCTCCTGATCTCATCATAGATCAATAACAGTTTGCTAAAAGGCAGCCAATCTGCAGACCACACAGACTTTAGAGTAATCTGATCTGGGTTCAGATGTCCACTATGCTACTTACTATGTGACCTTGCGTATATTTCTTAATCACCTTAAACCTCAGTTTCCTCATCTGTAAAATAGGAGTGATAACAGTACCTAACATGGGGGTCTGGGAAGAATTTGAATACATACATGTAAAGTGTTTGCTGTTCACACAAAGTAAGTGACTCTGTGCATGCAGTCCAGAATCCATGATATATGATAGGTCCCGGAGTGTACTTTAGCACCTCAATCCTAGCTTTTTACCATGCAGCACAGGTGCTGCGAGCAACAGATGAGAAAACCATTTCTGAAATTTGGAAATGGCGTGGTACATGATGTTTCCAATTTTCACAAGGTTGCCCAAGATCTAGAATCTCCTACCGCTTCTTTTTCTCCGACCAAGCAGAATTTTGATCATCGATTTTTGAATTATTTGAAGACAGCATGAAGTTTGGTAAAGAGTTAAGATTCTGGACTAAAATGTATTCTTGGGTGAAAGGTGACGTATCTCACCTAATTTATGTACCTCCTCACTTTCTCTTGACCTCTCCTTCCTCACTGGTCCTTGGCTAAGAGCCTAATGGAGAGGCTGAAGGCCATCGTGTCTGCCTCGTATTCCAGCACCCTCTCAGTCCCACTTGCAGGGAAGTTGAGCCACTTCAGTGCCAGACTGACCTGGTCTAACTGAGGCTCTGGCTCCTCTCACCACTCTGGAACTCAGTGGGAGGGCTGTACGTTGGGGGATGGGGCCTGGGGAAGGTAATGTTCTGTGGGACAGGCATTGTGGGGAAGCTAATGCATTTTATCCCTTTCGGTTCACAGTTCCTCTTGCCAACTAAGTTTTAACAGTGTAAAAAGTCATGTTATTTGTCCTTTATCCTAAAAGAGATATTTCTGTGTACTTTTGGGTCAAATTTTTCAACTTGAAAAATTTTTTTTATTGCAGTATAGTTGACTTATAATGTTGTATTAGTTTCAGGTGTACAGCAAAGTGATTCAGTTATACAAATATATATGTATATCTATTCTTGTTCTGACTCTTTTCCATTATAGGATATTACAAGATATTGAATATAGTTCCTTGTGCTATACAGTAGGTCTTTGCTGTTTATCAACTGGAATTTTTTTTTTGCAATGAGAAAGGAGTTGGGTTCTGTTTTGTAGATGTAACACAGAAAGAGTAATCACAAGCTACTCGTTTTAGCTCAAGTTCTCCAGAAAATAGTCTATGAACTGTATGCCATAGACGGTTTACAATCTGTACGGGGTACAATTCCAGGGCAGCAAGAGTGAAGGGAAAAAGTAAGTGAAGCAAGAAATGAGAAAAGGCCGAGTGAAGTGTCACCAGAAGAGTGCTGCAGTGGTCACAGGAGCCAGCTGTGGGCATCTTTTTCCGACTGCATGTATGGTGACATCTCGACTGCTCTTCCCAAACCCAGAGCTTCATGACCTCACATCCGTCCATGGCCGCAGCTTCTCACCTGGTCTCCCTGCCTCCTGTCTCTCCTCACTGCAGCGCAGCCTTCACACCATTGCCAGAGCACAGCTAATGCAGCTGTATCCTGATCACACCCTCTTCGTGCTCAGAAACCCTCAACAGCTCCCCACTGCCCACAGATTAACATTCAGCCTCCGCAGCTCACTACTGAAGACCATCCACAAGCTGGTCCAAATCCTTCCATGCCTCAGGATACCAGCTCCATCTAACTATCTACTTAGGTCTGAACATGTTGTGTACTTTTCTGCCCATGAACCATTATTTCCCCTGTTCAGTCGAAGTGGGATATCTTCCTGCCCTTTCTCCCCACTTCCCACCCCCCCCCCTTTCTTGACTACTGAAATCCAGTCTTCCCTTCAGAGGTAGCCCCAGAGCTGCCGGCAGTATCCATTCAACTCTGTATTTCTCTCTGGCTTAGATTATTTTATCCATTTTTTTTCTGTGTTTGCATAGCATTTTTGTTTGTATACCGTGGCCTCTTTGGGTTTCTCGTTTAATGATTTGCATTTTTAGTGATGTATATGCATCTCCCCTGCAACCTGTAAATTCCTTTAAAATGACTTCTGGATTCCCGTATCTCAGGGAATCATCTTAGACTGGCTCAGTCCCTGACACGTGCTAAGTAACTGAATTAAACTCTAACGCATACCTTTGAGATGGCCTAACTTCCTGTAGGTGTTTTCCTGTGTTACGTATTAAGAGCCAAAGCAATTAAAAAAACCACCTCACTAAAAGTATGCCGATATTTAGAAAAGTTTCTGAGGCCTGGTGTAAGAGCAAAGCAATTTTTAATTCTTTTTAAATGCAGTTTAAGTACAAATTAGAAGGTATCCAACTTTCCATGACCAACTCCTTTTGATGAAAGAGGATACTTTCTGTTTCAATAAAAAGAAAAACATTATAGTGTTAATTAAATAAATTGCTCACTTATCTAGAATCATCAAGTATCCGACACATTGTGCTGTCTGGAGTTATTTGTTTGCACCCTATTGAGTAGTTTTTTTAAGCCAGAGGGAGAAAATTCTATGATTTCAATCTATCCCGTCAAAATCGTTTAGCGTTAAACCGTAAAATATCCATACTGAAGTCAGTCTCAGAGCACCGCCCGCTTTCAGCTTGGAGCTTAGACTATCTTTCAGAAAAGGAAGCTGGAGGTTGTGTTGACATAAAGGAAATGCCATTTGTAAAATCCCCACATTAGCTGTGCTCTCCTGGGAAGTGACGATGCTTGGATTTCAGAGGTAAGTGTCTCTCTTTGCAGGGAAATGCATATTTATGTAATGTCATCAAATCCCTTAGCAGTAAGTGACTGAGGATGCCTTCAAGTAATAGTTTTTAGAGAACCTCTGCAGAAGAAGGGCACGATCAACAGAATAATGTTGGAGGGTCTAATAAAGAAGACAAAGATAGCAAATGAAGCCAGCCTTATGTATCAAACAATGAGTCAGTTTATAGGATTTAATCTGATATCCTGATGAAGTTGTACGCTTAGAGATTCATTACTTTGGGCAAAATATGGCGCCATATTGCTCCACTTTGATATTTCTAGCATTGACTATAAAACAATTTCGCTGGGATGTTTTCCTCACTGATTTCAAGAATAATTAGGTGGAAAACTTAGGAAAGTCAAGGAAAACATAAGTAGAAAATGACTTGTAATCCCATCTCCCAGAAAGAATTCTGTTAACATTTTGGAGCCTATCATTTCCGCCTTTTTTCCCCTATGCAAACATAGACTTTAAAAAAATTATAATAATATGGTGACTGCTATCTTATTATCTGTTTTTTCTGGTTTGTTTGTTTGCCCCACGTAAAGTAGCCGTTCTCAGCCCTACTGTGGATTAGAATCCCTGGGGGGTTTTAGAAACATGGTCGGGGGCGGTGGATGCGTCATGAAGAGTCTTGATTTGGACCAGGCTTTTGCAGCCTTGAGTGAACATTAGAATCTCCTGGGGAGGTTTGACAACTCCCCATGCCCAGACCACATCTAGACCAATTGTATCAGAATCTCTGGGGTTGGCACCCCAGTATTTTTTAAAGTTCCTACATGATTCCAGTGGGCGGCTAACAGTTGAGAACCTTGGCTCTGGATGTAGGGTACACATCGGGCTGTCTTAAAATTTTTTCAGTTGATTTCAGTATATTTACCTAGGGTTGGAAAACCTATGCCCAGGACTCAAATTTCACTCAGCTCCATTTGAGGCTACGACTGTACCTAGGCAGGTGTTATACCTGGGTCCATCTGCTTCTCCTCCTTTCCACCCAGCTCAGTCCATCATTGGGTCCACTGCCTTGAGGTACCAGAAGATTTTAAGGAGCAGGTGTAGCAAATGCACCGGAAAGGCAGGCCTAGCAAGGGCATGGCGTAATAAGAAAAGCTACTAATTTGTCGTTGTTTCCCTTGCCTGAGGAGACAGATGTCAAAGAGCGTGTTATGTTTTCTTCTAGAAGTTTTATGGTTTCAGGCCTTACATTTAAGTCTTTCATCCATTTTGATTTTATTTTTGTCTATGCTGTGAGAAAATGGTCCAGTTTGATTCTTTTGCATATAGCTATCCAGTTTTCCAAACACCATTTACTGAAGAGGCTGGTCTTTCTCCCATTGTATATTCTTGCCTCCTTAGGAAGGGCCATCTCTAATGCAAGGTCTCCATGCTTCCAAGCCTTAGGTCTGTCACTCCCTGGTCAGCCTTCAAAAATGACCAATGAAAATACAAGTGCCCAGAGTAAGACTGAACGCTTAAACTGTCAGCCGTCAATATTTCTGGGACTGAGCTGGCATCGCCTGTGATGGTGGGTGGGGGCTGGAAGGCAGCAGAGGCAGGACCAAAAGCAGATGTTGCCTTACTGTGCAATTTTGTTCAGGTCCAGCTGACGGCGAAGGGCCACTCCAATGTGGAAAGCGAGGTACTAGGGCAGCGGTCCCCAACCTTTTTGGCACCAGGGACTGGTTTCGTGGAAGACAGTTTTTCCACGGAGCGGGGCATTGGGGGGGATGGTTCAGGCGGTAATGCGAGCGGCAGATGAAGCTTCACTTGCTCGCCCGCCGCTCACCTCCTGCTGAGCAGCCTGGTCCGCGGCCCGGAGGTTGGGGACCCCTGTACTAGGGGAACAGGGATGATGGGGGCGCAAAGGAGCGTGAGACGGAGGTGAGATGCTCTCCAACCCAGTGCTACCTCAGATGGCGGCAGCTGCTGTTCCTGGAAGCCTGTTCCCTGGGGCTCCCGTTGCCGGGCAAAACAGTGGTCTGTGTTGTCTGAGGAAGTTCGTTTGGGAACATGCCTACAGAGATTTGTGGCATGTTTTGAGAGAATGGTCACTGCTAGGCAGTGGTGTTATGAACCCAGAATAAGCACGGCTTTTTCCATGGCAGCACATGGAAAATGTACATAGAAATGCCTGAACAGTGCTATTTGGGGGTGGTGATTCCCCTTGTTAAAGGAGTCTTGGGACTTTGCTATTAAATCTCTAGTTCCACCTTTGCATTAAACTTATTGTAATTATGGCATTTTCCTTTCTTTATTCACCTGTCAGCACTATATCCATGGCATGGCATTTTGGTAAACAACAGTATTTTTCTCTTCTTTTTTTTTTTCCCCAGAACTAATACCTTTTATTTTTATTCATTTATTTTTTAAAGAATTTTTATTGGGATATAGTTGATTTACAATGTTGTGTTAGTTTCAGGTGTACAGCAAAGTGAATCTGTTATACATATACATATATCCACTCTTTTTTAGATTCTTTTCCCATATGGGCCATGACAGAGTATTGATTAGAGTTTCCTGTGCTATACAGTAGGTCCCTATTAGTTATCTATTTCATATATAGTAGTGTGTATGTCTCAATCCCGATCTTCCAATTTATCCCTTCCCCCTTTACCCCCCGGTAACCATAAGTTTATTTTCTATATCTGTTACTCTATTTCTGGTTTGTAGATAAGTTCATTTGTAGCCTTATTTTAGATTCCATATATAAGCAATATCATATGATATTTGTCTTTCTCTGTCTGACTTACTTCACTCAGTATGATCATCTCTAGGTCCATCCATGTTGCTGCAAATGGCATTATTTTGTTCTTTTTTATGGCTGAGTAATATTCCATGCTATATATATGTACCAAATCTTCTTTATCCATTCCTCTGTTGATGGACATTTAGGTTGCTTCCATGTCCTGGCTATTGTAAATAGTGCTGCAGTGGACATTGGGGTGCATGTATCTTTTCGAATTATGGTTTTCTCCAGGTATATGCCCAGGAGTGGGATTGCTAGATCATATGGTAGCTCTATTTTTAGTTTTTTAAGGAACCGTCATACTGTTCTCCATAGTGGCTGTACCAGTTTACATTCCCACCAACAGTGTAGGAGGCTTCCCTTTTCTCCACACCCTCTCCAGCATTTATTGTTTGTAGATTTTTTGATGATGGCCTTTCTGAGTGGTGTGAGGTAATACCTCATTGTAGTTTTGATTTGCATTTCTCTAATAATTAGTGATGTTGAGCATCTTTTCATGTGCTTTTTAACCATGTGTGTGTCTTCTTTGGAGAAATGTCTATTTAGATCTTCTACCCTGTTTTGTATTGGGTTGTTTGTTTTTTTGATATTGAGCTGCATGAGCTGCTTGTATATTTTGGAGATTAATCCCTTGTCGGTTGCTTCATTTGCAAATATTTTCTCCCTTTCTGCGGGTTGTCTTTCCGTCTTGTTTATGGTTTCCTTTGCTGTGTAAAAGCTTTTAAGTTTCATTAGATCCCATTTGTTTATTTTTGTTTTTATTTTCATTTCTCTGGGAGGTGGATCGAAAAAGATCTTGCTGCGATTTATGTCAGAGAGTGTTCTGCCTATGTTTTCCTCTAAGAGTTTTATAGTGTCCGGCCTTACATTTAGGTCTTTAATTCATTTTGAGTTTATATTTTTACATGGTGTTAGAGAATGTTCTAATTTCATTCTTTTACATGTAGCTGTCTAGTTTTCCCAGCACCACTTATTGAAGAGACTGTCTGTTCTCCATTGTGTATCCTTGCCTCCTTTGTCATAGATTAGGTGACCATAGGTGCGTGGGTTTATCTCTGGACTTTCTATCCTGAAGAACAGTATTTTTCTAGTTGGGATTTTTATTTTTATTTTTTGGAATTTTCTTTCTTACTTTCTTTCTTTCCTTCTTTCTTTCTTTCTTTCTTTCTTTCTTTCAAGTATAGTTGATTTACAATGGTGCATCAGTTTCTGGTGTACAGCAAAGTGATTCAGTTATACATATGTATATATACATATTCTTTTTCATATTCTTTGCCCAAGTTGGGGTTTTTAGATGTCTGGGGTTCTAATATTGGCCTCTCAGGGGAGTTAAGTTCTTACTAACCTATTAAACTTTGGCCCTATTTTTGGTGAAAATCTGAAAATTTATTTAGGCACAATATAGGTTGTCAAGATGATCACCTCTAAGAAATGTATTGAGCTCTTACTGCTTAGAGTTATTTTATTTTGGTAGTCATGGAAGTTCAGTAAAGTAAGTTTATTTTTATCCCTGTTTTGAAGATAAGTAAGGTTTCCACAGAGAGGTGAACTAACCTGCTTTGGGTTAGTAAAAGGAGGAGGCACCACTAGTAACCTAATCTCGACAGTGTTTTAGTGCCAACTTCAATTGTCTCAGACTAATGAGCCAAAACAGAGACTTCATAACATAAATCAATTACACTTGAATAAAGGCTGATTATGTCCCAGTGCGCAGTGATGTGCAGTGGAAAATTTAGTGACTCCTAAGAGAAAAGGTTTATCCCCAAACTGAGAATTAAGCAAACTGAGTGTTCACTTGTCTTTGATTGCTAGAGAAATCTGCTAATAGCTGCTTGGAGGAAAAGCAGGACCTTTGTCTACATTGGTTGATTTTTGCTTGGTACTGTTTGGTACCATTGTGCTAATTGCCTCTGTCAGGGGATACGACCTTTGTTGCTTGGTACATCTAAGTGATACCATAGATAGGTGGCTTATTGTTTACATCTCATGCATATTACCTGTTATTTCATACATGTCTAGCAGTTATGGAAAGATGATCCTAAAGACCCTATGCCCTAAATGTTGACCCGTGCCACTTGGTAAAGAAATGGCCAGTTTGGTGCTGTGATAAGATGCGCACTCAGTGAGAGAAACCAGAGCCATCACTTAGCAACCGAGCTGTGTGCTCAGTCAGCCCCTCATTGAGAACGTATGACTGTGTCCCCCAACTTTTTTTCAAACTGGCATTCTCCATCTGCTCATCCCCTCACTAATGAGTAATAAACTTTGACGTACTCAGATTAATTTGTTTAAGGAATTTTGCTTCAATAATCTTCACCAGTCACATGGAAAGAGAGGAGGGCCCAAGTCTAAAGAATTGGCACCCTGCGAGTTCCCTTCTTATTCATGTTTCAAGTGGCTATTTTATTTCAGAAAAAAAGAAAAAAAATCCATATATCTATTACATTTATGTTTTGATATTTTTGATATTTTGTATTTTTGGTGTAAATTTGTCTTGGTTCTGTCATGCACTGAATGATTCATTAATTCAAGAAACATTTCCAGACAACCTACTCTGTGCCAGGCACTGTAGTAGGAGCTTGAAGAACATAAATGAACAAACTAGACAAAGTTTCTGTCCTCACTGAACTTATGCTCTAGAGTGGGGAAGCCAAGCAACAAACAAGAACACTTAAGAGAAAGAAATGTGCTAGGTGGAAGAATAAAGCAGAGGACGATTGGGAGATGGGCTCTGTTTCAGAGAGGGTAGCAAGGGAGGCCTCTTGGAAGAGGTGACATTTGAGCAAAGATTTGAATAAAGTGAAGGAGAGAGCCAAGAAAAGATATGGGGCGAACATTCCAGATACAGGAACAAGAGTAGAGGAAAACGTGTTTCACTGGAAACCTATACATTGTTTAGAGCAATGACTCTCAGCTGGTGGTGACTTGCATAACCCCTACCACCACCCCATGATGTCCAGTAATACCTGGAGACATTTTTGGTTGTCACAACTTTGGGGGGGGAAGTTGCTATTAGCATCTCATCGGTAGATGCCAGGAATGCTATTCAGCATCCCATAGTGTGCAGAAAGGTTCCCCCCCTCTCCCCGCACCCCAACCAAGAATTATCTAGCCCATAATGCCAATAGTGCTGAGGTTGAGAAATCCTGGTTTAAAGCACACCCTCCCGGATTATTTGATTCTGGTTGTGTGGCGGCTCTGTGCCTTTCGTTACCTTCGAGTTATCGTACAACTCAGTAAGTTGCCAGTAAGTGATAGGAATGCAAAATAATAGTGCTCTGTGGACATGTAATAAATTCTTTCCCTTGGAGATTCAATTAACGTCCCTCCCCACACTGGGGAAGAGGCTGATTTTGCTTCCATTTGCACATTCATTTCAATATCTCTAATCTATAAATGTGTCTGTCCTTTGAATTGACTGTAACATCCTACAGGTTCCTTCATTGATAATGAGTTAAATAAAATCCGTAACACATGTTCATTTTATAGCTGTATGAGCCATGATTTTACTATTTTTTTGAAAACTGTCCTTCAACACAAGCAAGTTTAACATAAGCAAGTATAAAAACCCTGAAGTGTAACCTTGGCTCTTTTGAGAAACAGAGGAAGAAGAGTGTGAAATAGGGCAAATGAAGGAGAAGCTGGTAGGAAATTGAGTCAGAGATAGTCAGGGGCCAGATAATGAGGGCCTTGGAATCATTGGTGAGGACTTCATGTTTTACGCTACATGTGATAATTCTCAGCCACAGACTGGTTGAAAATCAGGGGAGGGTCTTGAAATAATTTCTATTTTCTAAAGAGCCTTCTGGATCTTTAAGGATTAGAATTTATTAAGGTAAGATTAGAGTATATTGAGCTAAGGGTTCATCAGAGAGGTCGCCTTTGAGGCTTTCAAAATGATCCAGGGAAAAGAGAATGGTGGTTTAGACCCAGGAAGTATTGATCAAGGTGGGGAGAACTGTTCAGATTCAGGATGGTGGATCTTGACATTTGCACCAAGACTTGCTGAAGCCATGCTGTCCAATTTGGTAGCCCCCAGATACACATGGGTATGAAGCACTTGAAATGTGGCTAATACACACCAGATTTCGAAGACATAGTAAGAAAAAATGTAAAATATCTCATTAATAATTGCTTTTATGGATTATGTTTTGAAATGATAGTATTTGGGATCTTATCAGTAAAATTAATTTCACCCATTTCTTTTTACTCCTTTTTAACATGGCTACTAGAAATTTTAAAATTATTTCTGTGCTCACATATTCCTATCAGACACTGCTGTGCTGAAGAATGGCAAGTAAGCTGTTATATCCAAAAGGGTAAAAAGGATATCTACAAGGTTTTTTCAAACTGAGCCAAAAAATATTAAACAGTTGATCCTAGTTTTGATTTATGTAGCAGTCATTCTTCACAGTGGAAGAGGGCCGTTAATTGATCCTATTTTTGATTTATGCATAATAAATCATAAACATATAACTATATAAATAAATCTATGTCTAATAAAACTAGGGTACCCTTTAAGAATTTTAAAGGAAGGAAAAGGGGGTCAGTGCCTTACCTTGTGTTTGAAGAAGCAGGGGAAAGATCACTGGACTAGTAATTAGGAGACCCGAGTTCTACTTCTTAACTGTAATACTCTAGGAAACTGTATGACCGTGGGAAAGTTGCTACCCGTTCTGAATCAGTTCATATTCTCTCTTTTACCTACCCCACTGTGTCATTGGAAGCCCTCAAGCCCTGAATATCCTACTCAGCTTTGTATCTTCCGTAGTAATGTCTCGTATAAATAAAAAGATACATGGTGGTCCTTCTGGAATTGAAGAAGATTCAAATGGTAGTCCTGTCCTAAAAGAGTACGTTAATTTCCCTAAGTCTCAGTTTCTTCATCTTTAAAATAGAGGTAATAACTATATATGCCGTATAGGGTACTTGTAAGCCTTAAATAATTTGTGTTAAGCATAGTATCAGTTTCCTAGGGCTACTGTAACAAAGTACTACAAACTGGAAGGCTTAAGACAACAAATTTATTCTGTCACATTTCTGAGGCTGGAAGTCTGAAATCAAGGTGTTGGTAGGGCCGTGCTCCCCCTCCCCGAATCTTCTAGGGAAGCATCCTTCCTCGTCTCTTCCAGCTACTGGTTGCCCCAGTCATTCCTTGGCTTACAGCGATGGAACTCCATCTTCACGTGGCCATCTTCCATCTGTGTCTGTGTCCAAATTTTCCTCTTCTTATAAGAAACCAGTCATATTGGATTAGGGTGGGGTGGGCCCACCGGGTGGGCCCACCCTAATCCAATATGACTTCATCTCAACCCGATTACATCTGCAAAGACCTTAGTTCTAAATAAGGTCACATTCACAGGTACGAGGGTTAGAAATTCAACATATATTTTAGGGAAGACAGAATTTAACCCATAACAGGCATTTTGCAGAAAACCCATAACACAGTAAATACTCATTATTGCTATTATTAACAGTCTAGAGCAGGGTTTAACAAACTGGACTGTGGGCCAAATCCGGCTGCCACCCATTTGTCTTCGTATTGTCTGTGGCTGCATTTGTGCTACAAAGGCAGAGTTGTGACAGAGACTTCAGACTTCAGTCTGCAAAGCCTGAAGTTTTCACTGTCTGGCCCTTTACAGAGTAAGTTTGCCGATCCTTGGTCTAGAACCTTGTTCCTTAAAGTACGCTCCACAGATCAGAAGCATCAGGGTCACGCGGAAGCTTGTTAGTGATGTAACATCTCAGGTCCCATCTCAGACCTACTGTATTATATTAGAACCTGCATTCTAGCAAGATCCGCAGGTAATTTGTATGAACATTTATATTTGAAAAGCACTGATGTACAGATGATCTTTTAATGACTTACAGTTGGTTCTTATCAGTCTTTAGGGTTTTTTCCATGTTTTTTGTTTTAGTTTGTGGAAGTGGTAAGACTTGAATGTAGAAAAAATTTCAAATAGGACAAAAGAAAATGTAGTGAAAATATATCAAATTCTTTTTTATTCTTTGTTTTTCCCCAAAAGGGACCATACTGTGTAGATTATTATGTACATAGCTTTTATACACAACAGCATAGTTTAGCGATAGCCCCATTAGCACATAAATCCATCTCAATCTTCTACATGGCTGCATGTTATTCAGTTTTGCTTATACTGTATACCATACTTAATTTACCTGGTTTCCTTATAAAGCATTTGCAGGGATAAAACTTTTCATTTACTGAAGTTATTTTTATGATCACTGTTTCTCTTTGGACAACTTCAAGTTCATCTTTGTTTTCTAGGGGATGGTTAGTCTAAAACATGATCCCTGTAGGCCCCCCAAATTGGCAGTTTCAGTGAACTCATCAGGAAATCTTATCATAGAATCAAATATGGTAGAGCTTAACATTTTTTGAGTTGTTGAGAGAGTCTGAACCAGCACAGCTTCACCAGGATCCTTGGACTGGAATCTTCTCGTTGCCGCTCCAGATCCATACTCCATCTTTTCCTCCTCTGCTTTCTGCCATCTTTCTTCCAATTTAGCTAATGAGGAGCTTGGCAAGAGGCTGGGGGAAGGAGGAGAATGAAATCAGGGTTTTGTTTTGTTTTTCCTCTGGTTCTCTCCTGGACCTCCACTGAAGGTCAGTGTTCTTTCATAAGTGGCTTTTTCCATACGACTCTCTCAGCTTTCTGTATTCTAAATCTCACTCATCCTGTAGGCCTATGAGCGGCAGTGGCTGCCCTGTGCCCAGCCCGGTGCTCTGCTTATTCCTTGTGGTCCTGTGACACTCTCTCCACAGCTTTATATATAATCTCTTTGTAAACAGATTTTCTCAAATTGTCCTAAATTGAGAGTTGGATTTCCTGTTGGGTCATTGATGCAGTCTCCCTCCCTCCTGTGCACCCCAGCAATGGAAAGTGGTGAGTGGACCAGGCTTTACATGCGAGTAATCACCTCAGTAATGCAGTTGGAGAGATACTAGAAAATATTTTGCGATATGGATCCCAAAGATATTTCATCTTTGTCTCCTGAATCAGTTAGGATCTTCTGATTGCAAGTGATAGAAAACCCAAGTCAAGCTGGCTTAGTACCAAAAAGGAACTAAACTGACTCATGCAGATGAAAAGTGCAAAGGTCAATTTGGCTTCAGAGTCAGTCAGCTGGTAAATCCAGGAACTCCAGCCTTATCAGCAGGAGGTGTTCTTTTTGTATCTCTTTGATCCGTTCTTCTCTGTATTGGCTCGTGCTCAGGCTCCCATAGGGGACCAAGATGAAGGCTTCAGACCTACATCCTGCTGATTTAAGATCGGCGAGAGAGAATCTTTTCCAAAAACCTTTACAGAAGCCTTAGCCCTCATTCTCACTGACTCAACTTCTAGTGAGAGTCATGGGCTCATCCCGGATGCAAGCACTGTGGGCAGGTTTATGGAAGAATAATAAAAATGAACATTTATTGAGTACTCAGTTCGTGTCAGGCTTGGTTCCAAGCACTTTTCTCATGTAATAGGCATTATTATTTTGTCTACTTCACTGAAGAAAAAAATGAGACATAGAAAGACTGTGTCCCAGAGCTAATAAGTGGTAGAATTGAAAGTCAAACTTGGGTATTTTTGTTCCAGCCCCCAATATAAACCACTATACTCTGTTCTCTATCTGGCTTAGACCTGCATTCCCATGTCCATCTCTGGAACTGGGGTGGAGTCACCTTCACATAAGAATCAATGGACTTGGAATGGCAGAAGGGTACTTACCACAGAAAATGTCAGAAATTGTTACCGAAAAGAATTGAAAATGGATGGCTACCAGCTGTAATCAGTAAATTTCCACTTTAACAAGTTATGATATTTTGCTAAGGTCAAGTTCTCATTTTTCCCCAATCAACACACCATAAGGTGTGTGTTACCATCAATAAGAATGATAGTCACTCACCTTTAGGGGTACCGCCCCCAAAAGCATACTCTGCATACTCAAAGATAATTTTCAGAAAATGGTAAAATCATGACTCCCATACAGATATGAAAATAAACATGTGCTAAAGATTTTTTTTTTTAATTATTTATTTATTTATTTTTGGCTGTGTTGGGTCTTCGTTTCTGTGCGAGGGCTTTCTCTAGTTGCGGCAAGCAGGGGCCACTCTTCATCGCGGTGCGCGGGCCTCTCACTGTCGTGGCCTCTCTTGTTGCGGAGCACAGGCTCCAGATGCGCAGGCTCAGTAGTTGTGGCTCATGGGCCTAGTTGCTCCGCGGCATGTGGGATCTTCCCAGACCAGGGCTCGAACCCGTGTCCCCTGCATTGGCAGGCGGATTGTTAACCACTGCGCCACCAGGGAAGCCCCTAAAGATATTATTTAACTCATGAGGAAGCCATTTCAAGGGAAAAGTAAAAGAAAAAAAAAAAAGCACAGATTTATATGCAAAAAAGAAATGTTTAATTGAGTGTGCAAATGGACACAAAACTGGTTTTTCCACAAGGGTCAAAGAAGTCAGACCTCTATCAGAGAGGACAGAATTTGCATGCCTATAAGAATTATTTTACATTGGTATCACTTAACTATGGTTTACAGAATTGTGAAATAGCTCAGACAGTGAAAGGCTAGAATCTGATACCTGGGCAGGGGGAGCTCTAGACAATGCATTGTTGTTCATTGAAACACAATATTTTTCTACAGTTTTTTAAAATAGTATTTTATTATAGTAAGAAAACCTAACATAAAATCAATTCTTTTAACAAAAATTTAGGAGTACAGTACAGTATTATTAACTATGGGCACAGTGTTGTATAGCAGATCTCTAGAACTTACTCATTTTGCATAACTGAAACTTTATACCCATTGATTACCAATTCCTAGTTTCCCTCCAGCCCCAGGTAACCACCATTCCATTCTCTGACTCTATGAGTTTGGTTATTTTATACACCTCATATAAGTGGAATCATACAGAATTTGTCCTTCTGTGACTGGCTTACTTCACTCAGCATAGTATCCTCAATGCTTATCCATGTTGTCACATATTGCAGAATTTCCTTCTTTTTTAAGATTGAATAATATTCCACTGTATGTATATGCCACATTTTAAAATCTATTCATCTGTCAGTCAACATTTACGTTGTTTCTACCTCTTGGCTGTTGTGAATAGTGCTGCAAAGAACATGAGAGTATTGGGACTTCCCTCGTGGCACAGTGGTTAAGAAACTGCCTGCCAGTGCAGGGGACACGGGTTTGATCCCTGGTCCAGGAGGATCCCACATGCCACGGAGCAACTAAGCCTGTGCGCCACAACAACTGAGCCTGCGCTCTAGAGCCTACGAGCCACAACTACTGAGCCTGCGTGCCACAACTACTGAAGCCCACACGCCATGAGCCCGTGCTCTGCAACAAGAGAAGCCACCGCAGTGAGAAGCCCGTGCACCACAACAAAGAGTAGCCACCACTTGCCACAACTAGAGAAAGCCCACGCGCAGCAACAAAGACCCAACGCAGCCAAAAAACAAAATTAATTAATTAATTTTTAAAAATACTTTAAAAAAAAGAACATGAGAGTATTAATATCTCTATGAGATCCCAATTTCAATTCTTTTGGATATATAGCTGGAAGTAGAATTTCTAGATCATACAGTAGTACTATTTTTAATTTTTTGCAGAACCTCCATAATGTTTTCTGTAATGGTTATATCATTTTGCATTCCCACAAAGAGTGTAAAGGCTTCCAATTTCTCTACATCCTTGCCAACACTTGTTGTCTTTTTATAATAGCAATCCTAACAGGTGAGAGGTGATAGTTCATTGTGGTTTTGATTGCATAGGGCAGAGATCAGGGAACTACCAAATGTAGAGCTTCCTTTGTTCTCTCCCCATGGAGTCATTGACAGTGTTACTTTCCTGGCATTAATGTGTGACAATATATACGAAGTATTACCAACCAGGGAAACTCACTCGAGCTTTAGTGTCTGGAGTTTTTACTGGGGCCTGATCAGTTACTACCCATGTGGCTGTCCTTATTTTTGAGAGCCCTTCCAGAGGTAGAATTGATACCTCATGGTCCAAAGGTCCTGTCATAAATCTTATTATTTGACTATCTTGTGACCAACATCCCAAAGCAAGCAAAGATGTTCCAACCAGGCATGACATTCCAAGGGGTAGAGATCACTTCCCAGTAGTCAAGGATAAAGGTGAGACATCTTTTGGGTAAGGTTAATTCTTCACTACACAGGGGGTCCCTAACCAAATTCTTTAAACTAATTTAACCCTCAGGTCTGCAAATTACAAATATGAATAACAACATGAAACACTCTCACATATTGAGTGCTTACCAAGTGTGATGCCTAGAGTTAAGACTTTTACATACATTATATTATTCAATCTTGGGTCGTATCATTATATCCTGTGAGGTGGGCCCTGTTAGCCCTGATTTATGCATAAGACAGTGACACTCAGAGAGTTGGGGGAATTTGGCAGGGACTCAGAGGCATTGATTGAGGTAAATTCCAGCCTTTGTCGGACAGACTCCAAGCCCTTCTTTTTAACCATAAGACTTCATGCCTTCTAGTTAGTGTGCTTTGAATGAAATAATTCAGGCCAAAGTGTTGGCATAAAATAGATTTTAAAAAACTAAGTAATCATACTGGTAAAATGGCTTCTTATATCCTATCAACACTGAAGTGGAAAGAGGATGGTTGATCACTCACTACTTTTGCCTGGGACAACAAAGAAAGCTATTAGGCATTGAAATATCAGCCTTGCGAGGATAGGTGAGGAAAACATGGGGGTGGGGGAATTTCTTTCTTTTTTCCTCAGCTGTTGGCAGAGTCTTAGTCATTACAGAGAAGTTGAAATCTAATCTATCTTGCATGGTTAATGTAGTGGGCATTTGTCTGTCTCCATTGGGGAAATTTCAGTATTGTAATTTTCACCTGCCAAAGCTGTACAGGGAGATTATGAGAATTAACAATGTGATTTGAAAGAGCTCATAGCTATTGTTCATAAAGGTGAGGAATAAGAACAAAGTGTTCTCAGAGAAACTTGTAAATGTGCATGTTGCTCAAAGGTGAATTTGCTCCACTAGTTCACGGGCTAGTAGAATGATTTTGCTATAGTGTCCCTTTGAATGTCATCTGAATAATACATGATTTTGGTACTTTTGTTGTCTGCACAGTTGTGTATCTGAGAGTTTTAAAGGAATGAAATGTTTTCCATTTCTAGAAAAGAAATAATGTGAACAGGCAGGCTAATGAGTTGTGTATCCATAAGAATAGATAAGAAATGAAGAAAGCTCAGACTTTATTTAAGTGCTACTTATGGAGGTGATATAAATGCTATTAGAACTTTATTTTTTTGTTTGTTTTTTGTTTTTTAATCCAAAGACATGCATGTGGAAGAGATTCACTGACAATTGTAGCAGGAGTGCCAATTTTTTTTTTTTTTTTTGGACGCACCTCACGGCTCGCGAGATCTTAGTTCCCCGACCAGGGATCGAACCTGGGCCCTCAGCAGTGAAAGCACGGGGTCCTAACCACTGGACCTCCAGGAATTCCGATAGAACTTTAGATCAGGTCCTCATACCAGGACATTCTCTCTTTTCCAGAAAAAACAAGTCAAAGTAAATCCATGGTGTCCTTGGAATATTCAAAACCCAAATCCTCCATGATATGTCATTTTTGGAATGGCCAGCACCATCACTAATGAACATGACTCTGTTTTAATATAGAACAATGTAAGCCCAGATTTTGCTGTGATTTGAAAGTAGTATTCAAATGCTGTCTATTCACATCTTGATTATTTGTCCGTAAACAGCCTTTCAGTAAGATCTCCAAAGGAAATTGAGTGAGCATGGAAAAACTAAATAAACTAGCTTTGACAAGAGTAGAAGTTTTGTGTTGTTTAAATAGGGCTCAGCAACCCCACTTCTAAGAATCTATCTCATGTATACACTAGCAAAAATATGAAAAACATGTGCCCAAGACTATTTATTGCAGCTCTGTTTATAACAGCAAAAAACTTAGAAACATCCAAATGCCCATCATTAGGAGAATGGTAGAGTAAACTAGGATACACCCACATAACAAAGAACAGTACAGCTGTGAAAACGAACATGGTACATCTCTAGTATTACTTTGGAATGACTGCCAGGATATATTATCAAGTGAAAAAAGCTTGGTGTAAAAAAAAAAAAAAAAAAAAAAAAATATATATATATATATATATATATATATATATATATATATATATATTTTACTAAAATATAAATAATAAATTTTAACTAAAAAAGGATGAGGGGGCTTCCCTGGTGGCGCAGTGGTTGAGAGTCTGCCTGCTAGTGCAGGGGACACGGGTTCGAGCCCTGGTCTGGGAAGATCCCACATGCCACGGAGCGACTGGGCCCGTGAGCCACAACTACTGAGCCTGCGCGTCTGGAGCCTGTGCCCCGCAACGGGAGGGGCCGCGATAGTGAAAGGCCCGCGCACCGCGATGAAGAGCGGTCCCCGCACCGCGATGAAGAGTGGCCCCCGCTTGCCGCAACTAGAGAAAGCCCTCGCACGAACCGAAGACCCAACACAGCCAAAAATAAATAAATAAATAAAGTAGCTATAAAAAGAAATTAAAAAAAAAAAAAAAGGATGAGAAGAATATCTACACACATTTGTTTATAATAAGAAAAACAGTGTTTAAACAAAAACTTTTACAAAGGAGGTTACCTATAGGAAGAGTGGGGGAAAGATGTAAGGGACAGAACTGTAAGCTAGACTCCTATAAGTATGCCTTACTCTGTAGATTTGACAAAAATTGCGTTGAAAATAATGGGTATAAGGTTTCTTTGCGGGGGGGGCGGGGTGTGATGAAAATGTTTTAAAATTAGCTAGTCCGAGGTCAGCTTCACTGAGCTTAAACCAAAATGTCAGCAGGACCAGGCTCCCTCTGGAAGTTCTAGGGGAAAATCTGTTTTCTTGCATTTTCCAGATTCTAGAGCTACATACCTTCATGGCCCCTTTCCTCCATCTTCAAAGCCAACAGTGTAGCATCTTCAAATCTCTGCTTCCATCGTCATGTTGTCATGTAGCCTTCCGTGTCAAATCTCCCTCTGCCTTCCTCTTCTAGGGACAACTGTGATTACAGTAAGGGCTGATCCAGATAATCCGGGATCATCTCCCCATCTCAAAATCCTTAACTTAATCACATCTGCAAAGACCTTTTTCCCTTATGAGGTAACATTTACAAGTTGTAGGGATAAGGACCTAATATCTTTGGGGCCATTATTCAGCCTACTACAGATGATATGAAGAAATTTTCTATTTTGTTGAGTTTGAGACTGGCATTATGGCTATGTTTTTTTTTTTTTTCAAAAGTTCTTATCTGTAAGAAATTCCCAGGGAGGTATTCGCCTGTGAAATAGTACGTTGACTGAGATTTGCTTTAAAATATTTGAGCGAGGGGAGGGATGAAAGAAGAATGACAGAATGATGACAATTTTTGAAGCCGAGTGAGTGACGTGAGGGCTTATATTATTTTCTCTACTTTTGGATATATTTGAAATTTTCCAATAAAAAGTTTTAAGACAAGTAAATAAACAAATAGACCTCTTTCCCTGTGGCATGACTATTCAGAGGTTGACTATTCTTAATTATATTATTAATTACAAGTCCTCTTGCCTCCATATTCCCCTGAGTGAACTACCTCGTACTGTGAGTTAAGAGCTGAAGGCTGGAGGGATGAGTCCTTAATAAAGGCCTGGGGCCACCTAGGAGCACAATGGAGGGATACCAGCTTAGATCAGGGGTCCAGGATGACTTTTCTTTCCTGCGCAACTGTGCGACTCGCGCCCAGTTAATTAACCTCTGTGCACTTCGGTCCTCGCCTCTGAAGAGGGGGGTGAGAACATTACCTATCCCGTGGGGCTGTGTGGGAGGAACTGAGATAAGCCATGAAAATTCTAAACATCCTGGCAGAACCTGGCATCACTGACAAATCCTGGCAAATGATAAGCACGCCTCCCTGAAACAGTGTCCACTTCGCTTCCAGACCATCACTCTCCCGTGTTTCCTCCTGGCTGCCTGGCCACTCTGTTTCTTTTGCTGACCTTTCTTTGGATGTCAGTGCTTGTCTTAGTTTGTGTTCCCCCTCAAAATAGAGCTCAAAACAAGAACTTGAGAAAGAGGTTGTTGATTGGAGACTGGTTCCCAGGTTAGGGTTTCCAGATTTAGCAAATAAATATAGAATGCCCCATTCAATTTGCATTTCAGATAAACAGTGAATACTTTTGAAAGTATTTTTAGTAAAAAAGAAAAAAATTGAACTGTCCTGTGTTTTATCTGGCAACCCTATCCCAGGAGGCATCATGGAAAAAATAAGCAGTGAGACATAGAGGGAGAAAAATCCAAATGGCATGTTGATGAGTCATTAGACCCCTGGGAGGCCACTGAGGCCCAGTCCCACCACGGGCCCTCTGAGGGACCATGCAGAATAAGGCTCACAATTGCCCTTTCCATGGATGGTGAGGCTGGAGCATCCGTTCTGAAGGTTGCCCTGGGAAACTGACTCTCCAGCACTCTCCTGTTTGGGCCAAGCAACCTCTCACAGCTTCAGAAAATGCCCTGTGAGAGATTCCATATGACCTTGCATCTCTCCTTTGCAGCCCTTTTCACAAGTGCCATCAATTATTTTGTGATTATTTTTAATGCCCTTATTTCCCTTCATTAAACTAAGCTCTACAAGAGCAGGATTTTGTCTTTTTCACTGCTGTAGCCCTAGAGTTTAGCTGTGTCAACATGTATTGAGAGAAGGAATGTGTGTTAGTTGCCATTGTTGTGCAGTAGATGTTGATGACGTAAGAAGGAGCTTACTCTTGGGCCCTGGATGGTGACCCCAATGGGTGATAGGGTAGACAGTCTCATAAGTACTCCACTGGGTGGAAGAGGTGCTGGTCCTAAGCACCTTTTACCTGCTCCTCGACCTTAACACCTATCATCCTGATTGATGGGCTGCTACAGACAAGAAATCTGCATAATCCCACTCAAAATTAAACCTGCCACTATAAATATCTTTGGAGCACCTACTGTGCATAGAGCCTGTACCATGGTGGATGCCATGGAGAGATGCACACATGAGTTAGGCGGGGTGCTCCTCCTTCCCTCCGTGAACTAATCATTGTAGATGAGACATACATGAAAAGCTTTAACATGGGGTAGGACTGAAGTATAATTGATGACCTGCCTCTGTCTTCCCCATCTCCCTGGCAGCTTTATGCACTGGTCTGTGGGCTGATCATCTCGGTCCCACTTCCCAGAGTGATCCAGGCTCACAGGGGAAATACTTAGGCACCTAAGTCATGAGGCTGATCTGGAAGTTCCCTGCAGGTTCCATCATTGCCCCTGTAAAGCCTCTGCTACTATTGAATGAGTGCAGATCACAGGGCCCCCTGCCTCTCTGTGGTGGCTCACTCCTCCTCCCCATTGTTGTCTAACTGTCGGCAACTGAGTTCCTGACCTGAGTTCCTCCTTCTCCCCAGCCTCTATGTTCTGCACATCTCAGAGCAGTGCCGTGCTTCTGCTTTGCTGTCTAGTTACAGTTCCTCTGCCAGTAGTCTGTCTGGTTCTCAGCTTTTCTTTAAAAACCAGAGCCTGGTCTTGTCCTCCCTGACAATACTCACTAAACCACCTTTCTTGTCATTGGATAAGGCACAGTTACCTGTGAACATACTCTCAGATGATTGACCACGGGCTCTTCCAAAGACCAAGGGCCAGGGTCACGCAAGAAGGGCTCCATCCACCAGGGAGAGCACAGATTACTTCACCTCTTCCCTGGGTGTGAATATCTGCCTGAACTAAAGCCGGGGGTCATCTTGCCCTTGAACGCCGTCCACGCCTGGTGGCCAAATCTCTTCTGACAGCTCAGTCGAGCACTCCTGTACCTGGCCAGGTTTAGTGCCAGGCCCCAGCGTCTACCCCTACCACAAAACCTGCCTGGTGTGGTTTGTGTAAACCCACAGGCCTCATTAAGTGGTTTTGAAAGTTGGCACCCTGGCGGTTGTGGGCAAGGAAGAGAGTGACTCTGATTGTCATGGCCTGGGATCACTGGGAAAATGGCATATGGGCAGGGATTCAGGATGAGTAGGACTTCCAGAGTCTACTGAATTACCAGTATTGGGTGAATTCTCTCTGTAGCCATAGGAATCAATTAAAAATACATCAGTCATCTCTTCTTTCTCTCTGTCTGCTCTCTGCTCCCCAGTACCTCTGTTGGAAATATGTAGATGCTTTCAGGAGCATGTTGTCGTGAAGCCCTCAAAATTCCAGAAGGCCGTGGCAGCTTTGAAGTCACTTGGGAAAGATTACTCTCTATTCTGAATTAAAAGTGTCATTCCGGGACTTCCCTGGTGGTCCAGTGGTTAAGACTCCGCACTTCCATTGCAGGGGGCCCGGGTTCAATCCCTGGTCAGGGAACCAAGATCCCGCATGTGGCGCGATGCGGCCGAGAAAACAAACAAGAAAAGGGTCATTCCGTGATAATTTTTGTATTACTCTGAATTTTTGGGGGGTGAAAAATTATGTGGCCTTTCTTTCACAAGATACCTCTTTGGGGTCTTACATTTATGTGCAAATATTCAGCTTTGGGATCTGAATTCAACTTCTCAACTAAATTTTTATGCAAAGCCAAATTAGCTGTGCAAACATATAGTATATTTGTAATTTTTGCTCATCTTAATTATGGTTTCAGTCAGCCCTCAACAGGAACATTTGTTTTCTTATCTATAGATAGTCTGTAAAACATAGAAAAAAATTAGTTTCAATTTTGTTGATTGCATTTATATCTTTCCAAGAAAAAGTGTAGTAATATTATCTTATTTCATTTAAATTGAACGTTTTCTTCTGATAATGTTGCATAGGAAGACATATACCATGCTGTTTTAATGAAAATTTCCAAAATTACCTCCTTCAGATTATCCTATCTCCCTTCCAGAGGAAATAACTTTACTTAAAGGAATCAAACACAGGTTAACTATTTTCCATCAGTTTTTTTCTTATAATCTGAACACATGCAATATGCTTAAATGAAAAGAGAGAAATATATTTGCTATTATCATGGCTACATCAATCTGTTATTTAAGAAGTACCACTTTCAAATGCATTTTTGAGATTTAAATTTCTCATATCCTTGTATGAACTCTTCTAATTCTTTCCAACCTATACATTCTATCTATTCAATATTTTACATTTCTACTTGATGCAAAATATAAGGTAGGAAAATAGACAAATTCAGGCTTTTATGGAATCTACTCTAACATCCATAGAATGATGATTTGGGGTTAAAAACTAAAACAAAAAGAATCACTATTTTGATTTCTCTGAAGTGAAAACTACTGTTGAAATTTACTCTTACTGGTGTGTTGTGTATGTACCCAAATACATAGAGGTATACATAGAGGTATGTACCTCTATAATATCGAGGAAAAATGAAATACATTTAGGTGAGAGAGAGCTGTAGACTTATGCCATCTTAAGACCCAGTTATGACATAAGCTCATTGAGATCCTCCCAGCAGGACAGAGTTGTTCTGAGTTCATCTGGCAGCTTCTGTTGGAGCTGGGAAATTCAGAATTGGCCAACCCTCTCCCTTTGCCCTGATCCCCAGCATACACGTCTATTGGTAGAACTCCAGAGGAAAGGGAAGGAAGGGAAAGGACATGCTTGCCTACCAGCCTCCTGCTCTCCTGCTCCACAGCCAGCTCCTCTTGTACAGAGGTTGTCTTACTGAGTCCACAGAACAAACACACACAGCAGGAACCCCCCAAAAAGGCAAAGTCGGAATTCGTAATTCCCCTCTCCCTTTCTGGAACACTTCTCCCATGCTGAGTCACAGCCCCATCCTTGGCACTTAGCACTCGAGTGGAAGCATGCCATTCAGGTGAGAAGGAAGGCTTCATGAAGTTGGCCCAAGTATGATTTTCAGGTAGGGGCGAGACTGCACGTCGGGGAACACGCATTTCATTCCCAAATGCATCAATCAAAGTAAATCTAGCCTTTTCTGAAGGCTCCTTATATTTAGTAAAAATCACTAGCCTAATGTATCCACACTGTATTTCCTCATGAACAAGGAGGCCTTTCCCCAGACTCCTTATCAGAACTTGTATTTTCCTTTTGAATGCACCATTTCACCGGAAGTCCGGTCCTGCAGGAGACTTGCATCACTCAGTTAACCTCAGTGCCATTGGCAAAGACCTCTCCTCTAATTCTGCAGCAGGCACCTCTTCCACGCCATCTAGTTAATCCCTCTCTTCTGCAAGGTTAAAGTAAAAGTGCTACTGTGGATTTTTTTTTTTCTTCTCTTCTCAGTGCTAAAGAAATGCTGTCGAAACATTTTATGGGTGGTATGGAGGTATCACAGAGTTGAGAGAATTTACAGGTATCTGTATCTTTTAGCCTGTGATTTTCCAAAAGCAGAGCCTGAGAAAAAGACTTGTGTGCAGAGAGTTTATTTGAGACCTGATCCAAGGATGTAGGAGAGGAAGACTGGGGCCGGGGCGAGGGTGTCAGTTCGTAAATCAGGGAAGTAGGAAAGCCAATGCAAAAATGTGTCATTGAGTCAGCTCCTACTCTAGGCTACTTGTACTTGATGACCCAGGCCCCTCCCAGGAGACTTAGGAGATGCATCTCAGCTCAGAACTGTCTGCCCAGGGCACAAAGAAGGGAGCCTTTATCCTTCAGTTGCCAACCCCACTGGCCAAGGGTGGATCTGCACGTGTTCATCCCCACACATACTTTCTCCTTGTATTTGCATGAGGGCCAAGTGGGTTCCTCTGAGCGGCTCATGCTGTGGTGTTGCAGAAACCTTGGGGCACGAAGAAGAAGTAAGAGGTGTGACACGTGGCAGAGCACTGTCACGTTGCATCTGTGTGAAACTGCTGGCCACCACAGCACTTAACCTGTGAGCAAAATGCCATGCTTCCTTAGGATTTAAGTGTGATCGTTTTTTGAAAGTGGGAAGGCACTCCCGGCAGGGGAGTGGGAAAATGAGACAGGGGAGGGAAGACAGCCATGAAGGGTGCATTATCCAGACTGCAGTCCCTGTGGACAATTGGAACTTAATCCCATTGGGGAGCTCTCGGAGCCAGTAATAGAAAACGTGCTTCTGGATTTTTCTATCCAGGGGTTAGGGAGCTGGGGTATTTATACCAGTTCGCAACAGTGATTGCTTGTGGGCTACTGCTGGGGAACATGTACTCCCTAGTACTTTGTAAGTATGGCCAAGCAGGCTCTAGCAACACTCTCAGGCAAAGAAATGTATGTACTGTCTGCCTCAATCCTTGACAAACATATCTTCCTTTATTTGTAGTACTCTTACTTCTGCAGGATAGTCTTTTAATAAAGGGACTGCTGGGTTAAAGTATATATTTATATTAGTTACAATAGATGCTACCTAACTGCTTTCCAAAAGAAATGTCATAATTCAGATTTCCACAAGCAAATTTTGAAAGTACTCTTTCCCCTTGTTAGCAATGAATGTTATGATTCTTTCAAATTTTTGCCAGTCTGGTAAGTGTAACGTGATGTCTTGTTACTTTAAAAAGTATTATCCAGGGATTGGAGAAGATGGCGGAAGAGTAAGACGCGGAGATCACCTTCCTTCCCACAGATACAGTAGAAATACATCTACACGTGGAACTGCTCCTACAGAACACCCACTGAACGCTGGCAGAAAACGTCCGACCTCCAAAAAGGCAAGAAACTCCCCCCGTACTTGGGTAGGGCAAAAGAAAAAAGAAATAACAGAGACAAAAGAATAGGGACGGCACCTGCACCAGTGGGAGGGAGCTGTGAAGGAGGAAAGGTTTCCACGCACTAGGAGCCCCTTCGCGGGCAGAGACTGCGGGTGGCGGAGGGGGAAGCTTCGGAGCCACGGAGGAGAGCGCAGCCACAGGGGTGCGGAGGGCAAAGCGGAGAGACTCCAGCACGGAGGAGCAGTGCCGACCAGCACTCACCAGCCCGAGAGGCTTGTCTGCTCCCCCGCCGGGGCGGGCGGGGCTGGGAGCTGAGGCTCGGGCTTTGGTCGGATCGCAGGGAGAGGACTGGGGCTGGCAGCGTGAACACAGCCTGAAGGGGTTAGCACACCACAGCTAGCCGGGAGGGAGTCCGGGGAAAAAGTCTGCAGCTGCCGAAGAGGCAAGAGACTTTTTCTTCCCTCTGTGTTTCCTGGTGCGCAAGGAGAGGGGATTCAGAGCACCGCCTAAACGAACTCCAGAGACTGGCGCGAGCCGCAGCGATCAGCGCGGACCCCACAGCAACAGGGGCGCAGAGGGAAAATCGGAGAGACTCCCGCACAGAGGCTCGGCGCCGAGCGGCGCTCACCAGCCCGAGAGGCTTGTCTGCTCCCCCGCCGGGGCGGGCAGGGCTGGGAGCTGAGGCTCGGGCTGCGGTCGGATCGCAGGGAGAGGACTGGGGCTGGCGGCGTGAACACAGCCTGAAGGGGTTGGCGCACCACAGCTAGCCCGGAGGGAGACCGGGAAAAGGTCTGCAGCTGCCGAAGAGGCAAGAGACTTTTTCTTGCCTCTTTGTTTCGCGGCGCGCAAGGAGAGGGGATTCAGAACGCCGCCTAAACGAACTCCAGAGAAGGGCGCGAGCCGTGGCGATCAGCGCGGACCCCAGAGACGGGCGTGAGACGCTGGGGCTGCTGCTGCCGCCTCCAAAAAGCCTGTGTGTGAGCACAGGTCACTCTCCACACCTCCCCTCCCGGGAGCCGGTGCAGCCCGCCACTGCCAGGGTCCCGGGATCCGGGGACAACATCCCCGGGAGAACGCACTGCGCGCCTCGAGCTGGTGCAACGTCACGCCGGCCTCGGCCGCTGCAGGCTCGCCCCGCCTCCTCTGTACCCCTCCCTCCCCGCGGCCTGGGTGAGCCAGAGCCCCCGAAGCAGCTGCTCCTTTAACCCCGTCCTGTCTGGGCGGGGAACAGACGCCCTCAGGCGACCTACACGCAGAGGCGGGTCCAAATCCAAAGCTGAACCCCAGGAGCTGTGCGAACAGGGAAGAGAAGGGGAAATCTCTCCCAGCAGCCTCAGAAGCAGCGGATTAAAGCTCCACAAACAACTTGATGTACCCTGCATCTGTTGAATACCTGAATAGACAACGAATCATCCCAAATTCAGGAGGTGGACTCTGGGAGCAGGAGATATTAATTCTTCCCCTTTTCCTTTTTTTTGTGAGTGTATATGTATATGCTTCTGGGTGAGATTTTGTCTGTATAGCTTTGCTTTACAATAGCTTTATTTTACTTCACTATATTATAGCCTCTTTCTTTCTTTCTTTCTATTTTTTCTCCCTTTTACTCTGAGCCGTGGGGACGAAAGGCTCTTGGTGCTCCAGCCAGGCATCAGGGCCGTGCCTCTGAGGTGGGAGAGCCAACTTCAGAACACTGGTCCACAAGAGACCTCCCAGCTCCACGTAATACCAAACGGCAAAAATCTCCCAGAGATCTCCATCTCAACATCAAGACCCAGCTTCACTCAACGACCAGCAAGCTACAGTGCTGGACACCCTATGCCAAACAACTAGCTAGACAGGAACACAACCCCATCCATTAGCAGAGAGGCTGCCTAAAATCAAAATAAGGCCACAGACACCCCAAAATACACCACCAGACGTGGACGTGCCCACCAGAAAGACAAGATCTAGCCTCATCCACCAGAACTCAGGCACTAGTTCCCTCCACCAGGAAGCCTACACAACCCACTGAACCAACCTTAGCCACTGGGGACAGATACCAAAAACAACGGGAACTACGAACCTGCAGCCTGTGAAAAGGAGACCCCAAACACAGTAAGATAGGCAAAATGAGACGACAGAAAAACACACAGCAGATGAAGGAGCAGGCTCAAAACACACTGGACTTAACAAATGAAGAGGAAATAGGTAGTCTACCTGAAAAAGAATTCAGAATAATGATAGTAAGGATGATCCAAAATCTTGGAAATAGAATAGACAAAATGCAAGAAACATTTAACAAGGATGTAGAAGAACTAAAGAGGAACCAAGCAATGATGAAAAACACAATAAATGAAATTAAAAATACTCTAGATGGGATCAATAGTAGAATAACTGAGGCAGAAGAAAGGATAAGTGACCTGGAAGATAAAATGGTGGAAATAACTACTACAGAGCAGGATAAAGAAAAAAGGATGAAAAGAACTGAGGACAGTCTCAGGGACCTCTGGGACAACATTAAACGTGCCAACATTCGAATTATAGGGGTACCAGAAGAAGAAGAGAAAAAGAAAGGGACTGAGAAAATTTTTGAAGAGATTATAGTTGAAAACTTCCCTAATATGGGAAAGGAAATAGTTAATCAAGTCCTGGAAGCACAGAGAGTCCCATACAGGATAAACCCAAGGAGGAACATGCCAAGACACATATTAATCAAACTGTCAAAAATTAAATATAAGGAAAACATATTAAAGGCAGCAAGGGAAAAAAAACAAATAACACACAAGGGAATCCCCATAACGTTAACATCTGATCTCTCAGCAGAAACTCTGCAAGCCAGAAGGGAGTGGCAGGATATACTTAAAGTGATGAAGGAGAAAAACCTACAACCAAGATTACTCTACCCAGCAAGGATCTCATTCAGATTCGATGGAGAAATTAAAACCTTTACAGACAAGCAAAAGCTGAGAGAGTTCAGCACCACCAAACCAGCTTTACAACAAATGCTAAAGGAAATTCTCTAGGCAAGAAACACAAGAGAAGGAAAACACCTACAATAACAAACCCAATACATTTAAGAAAATGGGAATAGGAACATACATATCGATAATTACCTTGAATGTAAATGGATTAAATGCTCCCACCAAAAGACACAGGCTGGCTGAATGGATACAAAAACAAGACCCATATATATGCTGTCTACAAGAGACCCACTTCAGACCTAGAGACACATACAGACTGAAAGTGAGGGGATGGAAAAAGATATTCCATGCAAATGGAAATCAAAAGAAAGCTGGAGTAGCAATTCTAATATCAGACAAAATAGACTTTAAAATAAAGACTATTACAAGAGACAAAGAAGGACACTATATAATGATCAAGGGATCGATCCAAGAGGAAGGTATAACAATTGTAAATATTTATGCACCCAACATAGGAGCACCTCAATACATAAGGCAAATACTAACAGCCATAAAAGGGGAAATTGACAGCAACACAATCATAGTAGGGGACTTTAACACCCCACTTTCACCAATGGACAGATCATCCAAAATGAAAATAAATAAGGAAACACAAGCTTTAAATGATACATTAAACAATATGGACTTAATTGATATTTATAGGACATTCCACCCAAAAACAACAGAATACACATTTTTCTCAAGTGCTCATGGAACATTCTCCAGGATAGATCATATCTTGGGTCACAAATCAAGCCTTGGTAAATTTAAGAAAATTGAAATCGTATCAAGTATCTTTTCCGACCACAACGCTATGAGACTAGATATCAATTACAGGAAAAGATCTGTAAAAAATACAAACACATGGAGGCTACACAATACATTACTTAATAACGAAGTGATTACTGAAGAAATCAAAGGGGAAATCAAAAAATACCTAGAAACAAATGACAATGGAGACACGACGACCCAAAACCTATGGGACGCAGCAAAAGCAGTGCTAAGAGGGAAGTTTATAGCAATACAAGCCTACCTCAAGAAACAGGAAACATCTCGAATAAACAACCTAACCTTGCACCTAAAGCAATTAGAGAAAGAAGAACAAAAAAACCCCAAAGCCAGCAGAAGGAAAGAAATTATAAAGATCAGGTCAGAAATAAATGAAAAAGAAATGAAGGAAACAATAGCAAAAATCAATGAAACTAAAAGCTGGTTCTTTGAGAAGATAAACAAAATTGATAAACCATTAGCCAGACTCATCAAGAGAAAAAGGGAGAAGACTCAGATCAATAGAATTAGAAATGAAAAAGGAGAAGTAACCACTGACACTGCAGAAATACAAAAGATCATGAGAGATTACTACAAGCAACTATATGCCAATAAAATGGACAATCTGGAAGAAATGGACAGATTCTTAGAAATGCACAAACTGCCGAGACTGAACCAGGAAGAAATAGAAAATATGAACAGACCAATCACAAGCACTGAAATTGAAACTGTGATTAAAAACCTTCCAACAAACAAAAGCCCAGGACCAGATGGCTTCACAGGCGAATTCTATCAAACATTTAGAGAAGAGCTAACACCTATCCTTCTCAAACTCTTCCAAAATATTGCAGAGGGAGGAACACTCCCAAACTCATTCTACGAGGCCACCATCACCCTGATACCAAAACCAGACAAAGATGTCACAAAGAAAGAAAACTACAGGCCAATATCACTGATGAACATAGATGCAAAAATCCTCAACAAAATACTAGCAAACAGAATCCAACAGCACATTAAAAGGATCATACACCATGATCAAGTGGGGTTTATCCCAGGAATGCAAGGATTCTTCAATATACGCAAATCAATCAATGTGATACACCATATTAACAAATTGAAGGAGAAAAACCATATGATCATCTCAATAGATGCAGAGAAAGCTTTCGACAAAATTCAACACCCATTTATGATAAAAGCCCTGCAGAAAGTAGGCATAGAGGGAACTTTCCTCAACATAATAAAGGCCATATATGACAAACCCACAGCCAACATTGTCCTCAATGGTGAAAAACTGAAACCATTTCCACTAAGATCAGGAACAAGACAAGGTTGCCCACTCTCACCACTATTATTCAACATAGTTTTGGAAGTGTTAGCCACAGCAATCAGAGAAGACAAAGAAATAAAAGGAATCCAAATCGGAAAAGAAGAAGTAAAGCTGTCACTATTTGCAGATGACATGATACTATACATAGAGAATCCTAAAGATGCTACCAGAAAACTCCTAGAGCTAATCAATGAATTTGGTAAAGTAGCAGGATACAAAATTAATGCACAGAAATCTCTTGCATTTCTATACACTAATGACGAAAAATCTGAAAGTGAAATTAAGAAAACACTCCCATTTACCATTGCAACAAAAAGAATAAAATATCTAGGAATAAACCTACCTAAGGAGACAAAAGACCTGTATGCAGAAAATTATAAGACACTGATGAAAGAAATTAAAGATGATACAAATAGATGGAGAGATATACCATGTTCCTGGATTGGAAGAATCAACATTGTGAAAATGACTCTACTACCCAAAGCAATCTACAGATTCAATGCAATCCCTATCAAACTACCACTGGCATTTTTCACAGAACTAGAACAAAAAATTTCACAATTTGTATGGAAACACAAAAGACCCCGAATAGCCAAAGCCATCTTGAGAACGAAAAATGGAGCTGGGGGAATCAGGCTCCCTGACTTCAGACTGTATTACAAAGCTTCAGTAATCAAGACAGTTTGGTACTGGCACAAAAACAGAAATATAGATCAATGGAACAGGATAGAAAGCCCAGAGATAAACCCACACACATATGGTCACCTTATCTTTGATAAAGGAGGCAAGCATATACAGTGGAGAAAAGACAGCCTCTTCAATAAGTGGTGCTGGGAAAATTGGACAGGAACATGTAAAAGTATGAAATTAGAACACTCCCTGACACCATGCACAAAAATAAACTCAAAATGGATTAAAGACCTAAGTGTAAGGGCAGACACTATCAAACTCTTAGAGGAAAACATAGGCAGAACACTCTATGACATACATCACAGCAAGATTCTTTTTGACCCAGCTCCCAGAGAAATGGAAATAAGAACACAAATAAACAAATGGGACCTAATGAAACTTAAAAGCTTTTGCACAGCAAAGGAAACCATAAACAAGACCAAAAGACAACCCTCAGAATGGGAGAAAATATTTGCAAATGAAGCAACTGACAAAGGATTAATCTCCAAGATTTACAAGCAGCTCATGCAGCTCAATAACAAAAAAACGAACAACCCAATCCAAAAATGGGCAGAAGATCTAAATAGACATTTCTCCAAAGAAGATATACAGATGGCCTACAGACACATGAAAGAATGCTCAACATCATTAATCATTAGAGAAATGCAAATCAAAACTACAATGAGATATCATCTCACACCGGTCAGAATGGCCATCATCAAAAAATCTAGAAACAATAAATGCTGGAGAGGGTGTGGAGGAAAGGGAACACTCTTGCACTGCTGGTGGGAATGTAAATTGATACAGCCACTATGGAGAACAGTTTGGAGGTTCCTTAAAAAACTACAAATAGAACTACCATACGACCCAGCAATCCCACTACTGGGCATATACCCTGAGAAAACCATAGGTCAAAAAGAGTCATGTACCAAAATGTTCATTGCAGCTCTATTTACAATAGCCAGGACATGGAAGCAACCTAAATGTCCATCGACAGATGAATGGATAAAGAAGATGTGGCACATATATACAATGGAATATTACTCAGCCATAAAAAGAAATGAAATGGAGGTATTTGTAATGAGGCGGATGGAGTTAGAGTCTGTCATACAGAGTGAAGTAAGTCAGAAAGAGAAAAACAAATACAGTATGCTAACACATATATACGGAATCTAAGGGAAGGAAAAAAAAAAAGGCCATGAAGAACCTAGTGGCAAGACGGGAATAAAGACACAGACCTACTAGAGAATGAACTTGAGGATATGGGGAGGGGGCGGGGTGAGATGTGACAGGGTAAGAGAGTGTCATGGACATATATACACTACCAAATGTAAAATAGATAACTAGTGGGAAGCATCCGCATAGCACAGGGAGATCAGCTCGGTGCTTTGTGACCACCTAGAGGGGTGGGATGGGGAGGGTGGGAGGGAGGGAGATGGAAGAGGGAAGAGAAATGGGAACATATTGTATATGAATAACTGATTCACTTTGTTATAAAGCAGAAGCTAACACACTATTGTAAGGCAATTATACTTCAATAAAGATGTTTAAAAAAAAAAAAAAGTATTATCCAGATTAGTATTTTTGTTCGTTGGCCAAATGGATTTACCCTTCTGGAAAATCTCTCTTCAGATTCTTCATCCATTTTTTTTGGTAGGTTGTTTTTCCCTTTTGGGCAATTTTTTTTTTTTTAAACAGTTTCTTTTCTTTTTTTTTTTTTTTTAAATTAATTAATTTATTTATTTATTTATTTTTGGCTGTGTTGGGTCCTCGTTTCCGTGCGAGGGCCTTCTCCAGTTGCGGCAAGCGGGGGCCACTCTTCATTGCGGTGTGCGGGCCTCTCACTATCGCGGCCTCTCTTGTTGCGGAGCACAGGCTCCAGACGCGCAGGCTCAGTAATTGTGGCTCACGGGCCCAGTTGCTCCGCGGCATGTGGGATCCTCCCAGACCAGGGCTCGAACCCGTGTCCCCTGCACCGGCAGGCAGACTCTCAACCACTGCGCCACCAGGGAAGCCCCTTGGGCAATTTTTAAGAGTGCTTTGTGCATTATTTATACTAACCCACTGTCTGTTCTCTGTGTTAGAAATATTTTTCCAAGTCTCTTGTTTGTCTATCAAAACTTGTTAAAATCTTTTTTATAATATATATAGAAGTTTTTATGGAACATTTTCTGGATGTACTGTATTGTGATAAGTCAAAGATGCCAAGACTCGCCGTTACATGCCACTAAGGAGGAAAAATCCCTGCCAATTAAATTGCTACAGTGCTTTCTCATGAATTGAATTTAAGCTTCTGCTTACAGTAAGGACTTTTTTTGATCTTCAATATTGACAGTATAATTTTGTGGCACGTTGAAGAACACTAGGTTTTGTTACTACTGCCTACTTGCCTCATTCTCTTATATTTCCTCTATTAAACTAAACGTGGCTGCAAGTTTAGCATCAGCTTCTGTTCAGAGTCAGCAAGAAGCTTCTGACATGTTGATATTCTGCTCCTTAATGATAGTGCCGCATGAATTGGTCACAGTGACCTCTCGTTCCTTCGAAACCTTTTTCATCTTTTCCAACAAATTTGGCAGTTTCTCCAGTCTCCGTCTCAACGCTTGGAGTTGACAGGCAATACTTTTCCCTGTATCTCAGCAGCAAAATGTAATGCAGTTTCACTCACTTGGGAGCATCTTCCTTTTTAATCCCACAAAGCTCTGTGTGATCCTCCAGTGGTGATGAACGTTTGCTTCTCTACTATTTTTTTCTTAACATCTTTATTGGAGTATAATTGCTTTACAATGGTGTGCTAGTTTCTGCTTTATAACAAAGTGAGTCAGCTATACATATACATATGTTCCCATACCTCCTCCCTCTTCTACCTCCCTCCCAACCTCCCTATCCCACCTCTCTAGGTGGTCACAAAGCACAAAGCTGATCTCCCTGTGCTATGCGGCTGCTTCCCACTAGCTATCTATTTTACATTTGGTAGTGTATATATGTCCATGCCACGCTCTCACTTCGCCCCAGCTTACCCTTCCCCCTCCCCGTGTCCTCAAGTCTATTCTCTACGTCTGCATCTTTATTCCTGTCCTGCCCCTAGGTTCCTCAGAACTTTTTTTTTTTTAGATTCCATATATATGTGTTAGCATAAGATATTTATTTTTCTCTTTCTGACTTACTTCACTCTGTATGACAGACTCTAGGTCCATCCACCTCACTACAAATAACTCAATTTCGTTTCTTTTTAGGGCTGAGTAATATTCCATTGTATATGTGTGCCACATCTTCTTTATCCATTCATCTGTCGATGGACACTTAGGTTGCTTCCATGTCCTGGCTATTGTAAATAGAGCTGCAATGAACATTGTGGTACATGACTCTTTTTGAATTATGGTTTTCTCAGGGTATATGCCCAGTAGTGGGATTGCTGGGTCGTATGGTAGTTCTATTTTTAGTTTCTTAAGGAACCTCCATACTGTTCTCCATAGTGGCTGTATCAATTTACATTCCCACCAACAGTGCAAGAGTGTTCCCTTTTCTCCACACCCTCTCCAGCATTTATTGTTTGTAGATTTTTTGATGATGGCCATTCTGACTGGTGTGAGATGATACCTCATTGTAGTTTTGATTTGCATTTCTCTAATGATTAGTGATGTTGAGCATCCTTTCATGTGTTTGTTGGCAATCTGTATATCTTCTTTGGAGAAATGTCTATTTAGATCTTCTGCCCATTTTTGGATTGGGTTGTTTGTTTTGTTGATATTGAGCTGCATGAACTGCTTGTATATTTCCGAGATTAATCCTTTGTCAGTTGCTTTGTTTGCAAATATTTACCCCATTCTGAGGGTTGTCTTTTCGTCTTGTTTATGTTTTCCTTTGCTGTGCGAAAGCTTTTAAGTTTCATTTGGTCCCATTTGTTTATTTTTGTTTTTACTTCCATTCCTCTAGGAGGTGGGTCAAAAAGGACCTTGCTGTAATTTATGTCATAGAGTGTTCTGCCTATGTTTTCCTCTGAGACTTTTATAGTGTCTGGCCTTACATTTAGGTCTTTAATCCATTTTGAGTTTATTTTTGTGTATGGTGTTAGGGAGTGTTCTAATTTCATGCTTTTACATGTAGCTGTCCAGATTTCCCTGCACCACTTATTGAAGAGGCTGTCTTTTCTCCATGGTATATTCTTGACTCCTTTATCAAAGATAAGGTGACCATATGTGTGTGGGTTTATCTCTGGGCTTTTATCCTGTTCCATTGATCTATATTTCTATTTTTGTGCCAGTACCCTTCTGTCTTGATAACTGTAGCTCTGTAGTATAGTCTGAAGTCAGGGAGCCTGATTCCTCCAGCTCTGTTTTTCTTTCTCAAGATTGCTTTGGCTATTTGGGGTCGTTTGTGTTTCCATACAAATTGTGAAATTTTTTGTTCTACTTCTGTGAACAATGCCATTGGTAGTTTGATAGGGATTACATTGAATCTGTAGATTGCTTTGGGTAGTATAGTCATTTTCACAGTGTTGATTCTTCCAATCCAAGAACATGGTATATCTCTCCATCTCTTTGTATCATCTTTAATTTCTTTCATCAGTGTCTTATAATTTTCTGCATACAGGTCTTTTATCTCCTTGGGTAGGTTTATTCCTAGATATTTTATTCTTTTTGTTGCAGTGGTAAATGGGAGTGTTTCCTTAATTTCTCTTTCAGATTTTTCATCATTAGTGTATACAAATGCAAGAGATTTCTGTGCATTAATTTTGTATCCTGCTACTTTACCAAATTCATTGATTAACTCCACTAGTTTTCCAGTAGCATCTTTAGGATTCTCTACGTATAGTATCATGTCATCTGCAAACAGTGACAGTTTTACTTCTTCTTTTCTGATTTGGATTCCTTTTATTTCTTTTTCTTCTCTGATTGCCATGGCTAGGACTTCCAAAACTATGTTGAATAATAGTGGTGAGAGTGGACAACCTTGTCTTGTTCCTGATCTTAGAGGAAATGGTTTCAGTTTTTCACCATTGAGAACGATGTTGGCTGTGGGTTTGTTATATATGGCCTTTATTATGTTGAGGAAAGTTCCCTCTATGCCTACTTTCTGGAGGGCTTTTATCATAAATGGGTGTTGAATATTGTGCAAAGCTTTTTCTGCATCTATTGAGATGATCATATGGTTTTTCTCTTTAATTTGTTAATATGATGTATCAAATTGATTGATTTGCGTATATTGAAGAATCCTTGCATTCCTGGGATAAACCCCACTTGATCATGGTGTATGATCCTTTTAATGTGCTGCTGGATTCTGTTTGCTAGTATTTTGTTGAGGATTTTTGCATCTATGTTCAACGGTGATATTGGCCTGTAGTTTTCTTTCTTTGTGACATCTTTGTCTGGTTTTGGTATCAGGGTGATGGTGGGTCGTCATGCTTTCATTGTCATTTGTTTCTGGGTATTTTTTGATTTCCTCTTTGATTTCTTCAGTGATCTCTTGGTTATTTAGTAGTGTATTGTTTAGCCTCCATGTGTTTGTACTTTTTACGGATTTTTTCCTGTAATTGATATCTAGTCTCATAGCATTGTGGTCAGAAAAGATACTTGATATGACTTCAGTTTTCTTAAATTTACCAAGGTTTGATTTGTGACCCAAGATATGATCTCTCCTGGAGAATGTCCCATGAGCACTTGAGAAGAAAGTGCATTCTGTTGTTTTTGGATGGAATGTCCTATAAATATCAATTAAGTCCATCTTATTTAATGTATCATATAGAGCTTGTGTTTCCTTATTTATTTTCATTTTGGATGATCTGTCCATTGGTGAAAGTGGGGTGTTAAAGTCCCCTACTACAATTGTGTTACTGTGTCGATTTCCCCTTTTATGGCTGTTAGCATTTGCCTTATGTATTGAGGTGCTCCTGTGTTGGGTGCATAAATATTTACAATTGTTATATCTTCTTCTTGGATGGATCCCTTGATCATTATGTAGTGTCCTTCTTTGTCTCTTGCAATAGTCTTTATTTTAAAGTCTATTTTGTGTGATATGAGAATTGCTACTCCAGCTTTCTTTTGATTTCCATTTGCATGGAATATCTTTTTCCATCCCCTCACTTTCAGTCTGTATGTGTCCCTAGGTCTGAAGTGGGTCTCTTGTATCCAGCATATATATGGGTCTTGTTTTTGTATCCGTTCAGCCAGTCTATGTCTTTTGGTGGGAGCATTTAATCCATTTACATTTAAGGTAGTTATCGATATGTATGTTCCTATTACCATTTTCTTAATTGTTTTGGGTTTGTTATTGTAGGTGTTTTCCTTCTCTTGTGTTTCTTGCCTAGAGAAGTTCCTTTAGCATTTGTTGTAAAGCTGGTTTGGTGGTGCTGAACTCTCTCAGCTTTTGCTTGTCTGTAAAGGTTTCAATTTCGCCGTCGAATCTGAATGAGATCCTTGCTGGGTAGAGTAATCTTGGTTGTAGGTTTTTCCCTTTCATCACTTTAAAAATGTCCTGCCACTCCCTTCTGGCTTGCAGAGTTTCTGGTGAAAGATCAGCTGTTAACCTTATGGGGATTCCCTTGTTTGTTATTTGCTGTTTTTCCCTGGCTGCTTTTAATATTTTTTCTTTGTATTTAATTTTTGATAATTTGATTAATATGTGTCTTGGCGTGTTTCTCTTTGGATTTATCCTGTATGGGACTCTCTGCGCTTCCTGGACTTGATTAACTATTTCCTTTCCCATATTAGGGAAGTTTTCAACTATAATCTCTTCAAATATATTCTCAGTCCCTTTTTTTATCTCTTCTTTTCCTGGGACCCCTATAATTCGAATGTTGGTGCATTTAATGTTGTCCCAGACGTCACTGAGACTGTCCTCAATTCTTTTCCTTCTTTTTTCTTTATTCTGCTCTGCAGTACTTATTTCCACTATTTTATCTTCCAGGTCACTTATCCGTTCTTCTGCCTCAATTATTCTGCTATTGATCCCTTCTAGAGAATTTTTAATTTCATTTATTGTGTTGTTTATCACTGTTTGTTTGCTCTTTAGTTCTTCTAGGTCCTTGTTAAACGTTTCTTGTATTTTCTCCATTCTATTTCCAAGATTTTGGATCACCTTTACTGTCATTATTCTGAATTCTTTTTCAGGTAGACTGCCTATTTCCTCTTCATTTGTTAGGTCTGGTGGGTTTTTACTTTGCTCCTTCATCTGCTCTGTGTTTCTCTGTCTTCTCATTTTGCTTAACTTACTGTGTTTGGGGTCTCCTTTTCACAGGCTGCAGGTTGGTAGTTCCCATTGTTTTTGGTGTCTGTCCCCAGTGGCTAAGGTTGGTTTAGTGGGTTGTGGAGGGCACTGGTGCCTGTGTTCTGGTGGATGAGGCTGGATCTTGTCTTTTTGGTGGGCAGGACCGCATCCGGTTGTGTATTTTGGTGTCACACTGATAGCCACAGCTCGTGCCCATCTCTGGGGCTTGTTTAGGTGGTGCTCTGAATCCCCTCTCCTCGCGCACCCCGAAACAATGGTCTCTTGCCTCCTCGGCAGCTCCACACTATTTCCCAGGCTCCCTCGTGGCTAGCCGTGGCACACTAGCCCCCTTCAGGCTGTGTTCACACAGCCAACCCGAGTCCTCTCCCTGGGATCTGACCTCCGAAACCCAAGCCTCAGCTCCCAGCCCCCACCCGCCCCAGCAGGTGAGCAGAGAAGCCTCTCAGGCTGGTGAGTGCTGGTCGGCAGCAGTCCTCTGTGCGGGAATGTCTCCGCTTTGCCCTCCGCAGCCCTATTGCTGCGCTCTCCTCTATGGCTCCTAAGCTTCCCCCTACCCCCCCATCTCCCCCAGTGAAGGGGCTTCCTAGTGTGTGGAAACTGTTCCTCTTTCACAGCTCCCTCCCAGAAGTGCAGGTCCCGTCCCTATTCTTTTGTCTCTATTTTTCCTTTTTTCTTTTGCCCTACTCAGGTACGTGGGGAGTTTCTTGCCTTTTGGGAAGTCTGAGGTCTTCTGCCAGTGTTCAGTAGTTGTTCTGTAGGAGTTTTTCCACATGTAGATGTATTTGTGATATATTTGTGGGGAGGAAGGTGATCTCCCCGTCTTACTCCTCCGTCATCTTGAAGGTCTCCCCCTGCTTCTCTACTATCAAAGTCATATCCCTATATTGTTTTATGCCTTTCTATGAACCCAGTAACTGTTCATTTCAATCCCAAATCACAATGTAAACTTCGGAAGCCATTTAAAAAATGGCGACTATACAAGTGAGATGCCAACGATCCATGTATGTGACTGTTGAAGTGATAACAATATCAATAGTCACAACCAAGTCTGAGCATGCTTGGGCACATAAAACTATGTCACAAATGGACAGTTACATCCAGGTTCGGAGATGTGAAATGAGGGGAAATCTTTGAATCAATAAAATAAGGTATATATTTTCTTATCTTCTTATGTAGACTGTAACAAACATGGTTTAAGCTTCCATTAAGGGTCAGGTTCAGTGAGAACGTCTATCTTTACACTGTGTAATCAAGCAGAGATAACTTCTATGAGTATTGATATAGGTGACAGTTGCCCCAGGTCATGCCACTCAGGGAATGCTTTGACCCTTCATTTTCTACCTTCTTGCTAAATATCAGGCAATGGGTCAACACCACACGTGGCTATCTGTGTGGTCTCGCTTCTCACATTCAATCTACTGTGAGCTAGAAGACCATAATACCAGGAAAAACTGCTTTCCAGGCCAGAAGTCTGAGGAAGGACAATTACAGAAGGCGGGCGGTATAACAAAATTACACAAGCAGAGGTCTGGGGCTTGAGCCTTACCTTATTATTGCCTCTCTCCCTTCTAGCTTTACCCACTAGCACATTAAAACCTCTAGATTTCTTTATCAGGGAGACGTTGCCCACTGATCGCTGCCTTTAATTTGTTTCCATCCCTGACGGTGCTGCTTTCCCACTTTAGAGCTTATTTTAGCCCTGTGTCTGTGGCAGCCACCCAGGGCCCCTTTGTGCTTGAGTTGAGGCTACTGTAACTCTCCACCCTGCAGAGACCTTGGGACCACCAGGTAGGACCACCAAAAGACAGGCATGAGTAACTGTCCTGGAATGGACAGGGCTGATTATTGCTGGGGTCCTATGTTGATACAATTTCTCCCCCTTGTCTTGGGTACCTAGGAAACTTGAGGCACTTGGGTCCAGGTCAGGGAGAGTGGACTGGGTCCTCCCACCACACAAGCCATAGCTGCACCCCCCACTTCCCTCCACCCCTCCTTCCCCAGTGCCTCCTGCCCATCTCTCTGGGTTCTGCTTTTTGTTACCCCCAAACTGTTAAAACTTCTTATTGTGAAATGTAACACACATCCAGGAAAGTAGGCTAAAATACTAATATTGAACTTTAAAAAAAGTATTGCACAGTGAACACCCATATAATTAACACTTGTTTGGATCTGTGTACAGCTGTCGAAGGGAAATTAGTTACAGCTACACATAAAAGTGTGAATGAATCTCAAAACATAATGTTAAGTGAAAATATTTGTCCCAGGAGAATGGATACAGTGTGATGATTGTATTTTTAAGAGTTCAAAAGCATGTGAAATTCAACAATTATAAAGAAAAAATAATTATAAAGAAAAGCAAGAGAAAGTTAAACACAGAATTCAAGACAGTGGTTATCTCTGAGGGGCAGGATGGGATGAGAATGGGTGAATGGGGACTTTTAAAGAAGGAAGTGTTCATATGTGCTCATATTTTTGGAATTCTTTATCATACACACGTAATTTTAAAATTATTTTGTATCTACTCAATATTTAATAGAAATATTTAAAAAAGAATACATTAAGCATAGAGGCTATAGTTAGTATCTTCTGATCTAACCCAGATCAGAAGGGCCAATATATCGCTGTCTCTCAGGTCTCACTTTTCCCATCCAATCTACTGTGGGCTATAAAAACACAACACTTGACAAAGGTGCTTTCCAGGCCAACAACATAAGGAAGGACAACCAAAAAGTATGGTAGTCATTTGTAACACTGTGTTCCAATTTGCAACATATTTGAATCATTCTGAGACCAAGTTCACGCCAATGAGAATTTAGCACTAGTCAGAAAGTAGTGCCACTCTCTTAGGACCAAAGAGCTTATCAAGTAATTTTATATATTAGTTTTATCCTAACCATGGGTAATAAAAAATGTATAAGATATTCTGGCTTAATGATAGTCCTGAGGGTGAGAGTCCAAGAAAGGACATCCTTTTGGAGCAAAAGCTCCATGTTATCAAGTGCTCAGGACTGTTTCGATTTTATTATACTTGTATATGTAAGAATACGTTCCTTATTGAAATTCCTCTAAGAAATAATCACTTTGTTATTTCAAGTCTTAGGCCAATGGCAGCCAGAGCCTACATCTATCCATGCCTTAAAATAAGAGTAAAGGTAATACTAATGGCATAGAACATATGGAAAATATTGAGGTCATGGGAGATAGTTTATTATCAACTGCAGTCTATTCAAAGGAATACCATTTATTTATTTTAAATCCAACTCTCAGGTTCTTAAAAACTTATTTAAAAATTCATTCTTCTTTATCTTTACTTAATTTTTTCCACAAGTAATATGTGAATTCATTCTTTGTGAACAAAATAAGCAATACTGAATAAATAAAACACCTCATTAATTCTCATCCCACTCCTATCTAATAGACATAATAATAAAAGTTAGGATTGAGAATTTATGTGTCAGAGATTATGCTAAGTGCTTTTGTGTTTTCATATTTGATTCTCACACCTACCCTATGTGGTTGGTAGTAGTATTATTCCTATTTTTCAGATAAAGAAACTGAGTCCCAGAGAAGTTAAGAAATTTTCCCGTGATCATAGGACTCATAAGTGGTAGGGAGGGGATCGAAATCTAGGCAGTCTGATTGCAGGGCACTTGCTACTAAATTCAATTGCACTTTTCCATTAACATGAATCCTCTCCATTCCTGTAACAAACACAAACCCCCTTGCATTAAGCATATATGTGGGTGTTTGTACTTACTCTTTTTTGACATATTAGAAGTTGGTAAATGGAAAATGAAAAAAGATATGAGGCACAAAATGGAGCTCCAAGATGGTTGATAAAAGATGAGAAAAATGCAAGGATAAGCAAGGGAGAAATGACCGGGGAAAACTAAAGTGAAGAGAGATGATTAGAGAATTAAATGTGTACACACCATGATAATCATGGAAACAACAGAGGATGCAATGAGGTGGTGACTCTACACAGTTTCTCAGAGAGTCAAAGACAGCAGAGAAAAGGGGATTTTAAATCTTCTCATGCCACATAATGGTATTGTGTAGTTGTTTTGTATAGACATTTTATAGACAAAGATTCCTAACCCTGTGGTCAAATGGACCTTATATTCTAGATATTTGGCTGAACTCTACTATTCATGTCAGTGATTCAACAATGAAAATATTGTTCAGTGGAATCCACACCAGGACTGTATTCCCAAGAGGGTAGTCTAAATAAGGAGGAGGCCATAGTTCTATTCCTTTGTTGGAAGCAGCTGACAACATCCATGGCAATCACAGGAGTAATCTCTCTATGGAACCTCGTGTGTGTGTGTGTGTGTGTGTGTGTGTGTGTGTGTGTGTAGAATGTTTTCGGTAAATATTGACTATGATGTTTAGAAGACTATTTATAAGATGAAACCTGTGATAGACATCTTTAGCTGTCTACCCAGCACCATTCTCCCTTATTCGTAGCTATCATAACCCTAATTTTACTTGGGAAAAATTGGATCCACACTAGAGGGTGAACCATGACGAATCTAAACCATAACAGCAGTCCTGTTCTCCTTTGCTTAGCAATCTGTTGATGCGTGAGTGTGTGACACAGTTCTGGCAAAAGAGGTGGAATGGGAACCCTGTTGGGGAGATTCTGGGGAAGCAAAGAAGTTAAAATCTGCACAAAGAGAAAGCCCTTTTCCCTCTTCCTCCACTTAGTGCTTTGAACACTGTCTTGGGAAGATGTTCTATTTAGAGCTGGGCCAATAAGAACAAGAAAGTTAAGAAGCATGGTCCTTGATGACACCATTGCACTGCTGAGCTAATCCTAGACCACCTACCAACAGACTTCATGTAGTAAACAATATCTTTATGTTAGTTAGGTTTTCTGTGACTTGGATCACATAAAGAAGACATAATAAGTGAATGAATGAATGCTGATCTACATTCATACAATCATTTACTGTATTTTTGTTATTATTCACTATTATATCCAAAGAACACATCATATTGACTAGCACTCAACAAATAATTATTACAATTATTGAAGAAAGAAAGAAAGGGAGGGAGGGAGGGAGGGAGGTAGGAAGGAGAGAGATGAAAATACAAAAATCAAAATCCAAGATAAACCCTAGTGGACACACTTTGATGATTGTTACGTAAAACAATGTACCTTAATGCCAAAGCTCAGCAAGTAGTTGGAGATGTTGCAAATTGCCAAACACATATTTGATTTGGTTAGATATCTGCTAAATTTAAGAAATGGAATGCAAATAAGAGGAGACTAAAAGCTTTTCCTGGCTCTGTCATAAGGTACTTTGGCAGGGGAACAACCCAATAGTGGAACTAGAATAAAGAATTCGGTGTAAATTGAAGAGACTAATCTAAAGATTCAGCTTACATCATCTTTTAATATATTTCAGTCACCCAGAAGAATATATATAGCATTGTATGGAATGTGTTGATCTATTACTTCCATTTGAAAATGAAATTCTCCCACATAAGTACCCCCTAAAGCAGCTCAACATGCCTCATCCTTTAGTCCTTCCCAGTTAGCCTCTCAGCAGATCGTCTTAGATTAAAAACTGTACAGGAAGTCATTTAATGCATGTCATGATTTTGATCTTATTTACAGAAATTTCTGCCAGCTGATCAGTATAGGTAGTAATCATGATTACAGGTGGTGTGGAAATGAAGAAAATATGGAGTACACAACTTGACGTATCTATCAACAATGGTACAAAATATGAGGAGTCAGTTTGTCTAAATGATTATCCTTTATTTTTTTTGGTATGCTTACTCTCTCCCTGTCATTATTGCCTTCCCATGAACTTTTAAATCTCTCCATTTAAAACAACAAAATAATCTCTCTTAACCTTATATCTCACTCCAGCCAAGTCCAAATCTCCCTCCTATTCATCATCTCCAAATTTCTTGAGTTATCCATACTACCCTGAGGCAAATGGTCAATGACCCCCTCAACTCCACTCAACACTCAGCTCCTGGTACAGGCCAGTGGCATCCGACTTTAAGCACCTTGGATACCCATCTTGAGACTTCTCTCCAGTCTATTGCAGGGCACACCAGAAGAATTGGGAAATTCGTGCCCTTGGGAATATGCCTCAGCCAATGATGGATGGGGGTTGGAGGAAAAATGCAAACTTCCCAGCAACTGGGTGAAATGAGCATACTTTGAGTTATGTTCTACATCGTCTCCCAGAGGTCCCCAGCAGGGCTGAATGACAGTTGCCCACAGCATTAATACGCTCAGTATCTTACCCTTCGCTTGCTTCTTTCCCTTTCCTTCTCACTTCCCCTCTCCCTTACTGGTGCTTCCTGAGATTGTCTCCCAAATAAACCACTTTATGTCAAACTCCTGTCTCAGGATCTGTTTCTGGGGGAGCCAGACCTCAGACAACCCATTTCTATTTCATCACCTCTTACCACTCTCCAATCACTCCCATGTGGGTTCTGCCCCATCATGTCACTGAAGACTTCTGTGTCAATGAATGCAAAGGGCATTTTCAATCCTTACTTACTTAGTCTCTGAGTGACATTACACAAATTGACTGCATACACCTCTTGCAATACTCTCTTGACACCTTGACACTATTTTTGTACCACTGGTTCTCTTTTTACTTCTCTGCTTGTTCCTGCCTGGTCTCCCTCACAGGCCCATCTGTCTCTAACTAAAGATTAAATGTTAAAGTTCTCCAAGGCTCAATTCTACACCCACTCCTCTTCTCAATCTAGACTCTCTCTCTGGATAATTTCATCTACATTTTCGTTTTCAGTTGCCACCCATAAGGAAATAACTCACACATTTGCATCTTTAGTATCTTTAGCCCAAATCTTTAGTCTGTACTCCAGACCTGCATATCTAATTATCTACTTTATACCTCTTTGATCTCTTGAAGGCAGCTCAAACTCAACAGGATTCAAAGGAAAATATGACCTTTCCTCCCACGCCCTGTACTATCCTATTGATCTCTACTTCAGGGAATGTTAACACCATTCATCAAGTTTTGAAAGGCTGAAACCTAGTAATCATTCTCAATTCGTCTCTCTTCTTTATCGCCATTCCCCAACACACATCTAATCCATCATTAATTGGATCCTTTTGATTTTACTTCTTAAATATTTTTTAACCTGTCCAAAAATTTTTTTAAAATAAAAAATAAAAACCTGTCCACTTCCTTTGCCTCTCCACCATCTCCTGAACCTCTACAAACACCTCGTCACTTGCTTGCCCACTTCTTCTCTACCGCTATCTATGATTCATTCTTTTTTTTTTTTTTTTTTAATTTTATTTATTTATTTATTTACTTATGGCTGTGTTGGGTCTTCGTTTCTGTGCGAGGGCTTTCTCCAGTTGCGGCAAGAGGGGGCCACTCTTCATCGCCGTGCGCGGGCCTCTCACTATCGCGGCCTCTCTTGTTGCGGAGCACAGGCTCCAGACGCGCAGGCTCAGTAATTGTGGCTCACGGGCCTAGTTGCTCCGCGGCATGTGGGATCTTCCCAGACCAGGGCTCGAACCCGTGTCCCCTGCAGTGGCAGGCAGACTCTCAACCACTGCGCCACCAGGGAAGCCCTATGATTCATTCTTAACACTATAATCAAACTGGTAGGATTATTTCCTCCCTCATCCTCGTCCCTAGGTTTAAAACACTTTAAAATCATTACTCATCAAATAGACACAAAATCGTTAGTCTGTGCCACAAGATCCTTCCTGTATGGCCTCTACCCATTTTTCCAGCCTCGTCTTGTCCCAGACTTCCCCTCCATCCTCCTGATCTGGCTATAGTGACCTTCTTTTACTCCTTCACACATCCTACCGTGACATGGGGGGGGGGGTCTTTGTGTATACTGTCTTCTAAAACACTTTCTTCTCTCCTTCATTTGTTCCATAACTAATAATTTTTCAGACCTTGGTTGAATTGTTACTTCCTTAGGGATGGTTTTCATTCACATCTCTGACCAGCCTGATTCTTCCTAAAATAAGCTTTCATCACCCTATGTATCTCGCTTGAATTAAAGTTATTACAGTTGAGATTCACAGTTATTTGTTCATTAAATGAATAACTGCGTTGAATTAGTGAATGAAGAAAAACTACAGTCTCAAAGCTAGAAGAAGTTTGTTCTCTTCTGTTATGGGCTGAATTGTGCCCCACCCGCCTCAAAATTCATGTAGTGAAGCCCTAACCCCCAGTATCTCAGAATGTGGCTGTATTTGGAAATGGGGCCTTTAAAGAGGTAATTAAGTTAAAATTGGGTCATTAGGGTGGCCCTATACCAGTATGACTGGTGTCCTTATAAGAGGAGTAGATTAGGACACAGAAAACACACACAGAAGGACAGCCATGTAACAACCCAGCGGGAAGGCAGCCGTCTGCAAGCCAAGGAGAGAGGCCTCAGAAGAAACTGAACCTGCTCACATCTTGATCTTGCACTTCCAGCCTCCAGAAGTGTGAGAAAATTAATTTCTGTTGTTAAAGCCACTCAGTCTGTGGTATTTTGTTACGGCAGCCCTAGCAAACTAATATATCTTGGTTATATATCTTGGTTATCTCAATGGGTTGGCATATACTCTCTTGGAATACATCCAACACCATCTTATTCCTCAAGAACTGTTCTCACATACTTTGCCACTTTGCCAAATACAGTTTTTGATGCTGCCAGGATGTTCCCATCTGCTCTAAATGAAGCAGCATTCATCATTGTTCCATGTGTTCCGCTTGAAAGCCAATTTTTATAAATTGGGGGATTAAATGACCTTGGTGTTATGCGTAGTACCCTCACTCTATGGGTAGAAATCAATAATACGAAAGACAGCCTTTTTAGAAGCAAAAGGCAGTACTTTTTAAGGAAGCTGACTTCGAGCTTTTCATGACACCTTTGTGGTTGGGGAATTTACAGTTTCCCTCTCTTTTTGAAGAACAACATTCCCTGCAAATCTTGTGACCAAGAACTCTAATATTTCTACTTTCTATTCGTTTTTCTTAGAGCAGGTGTGACAAATGATAAAGTCTCATGTTTGAAATGATAAGACACTTTAACTGGGAAGATGGGTTATTCAGTTGCAGGAGATATAATGTTTTCTATTTATTTTTACAGAATATCACATCTTGGTTTATTCATTCTTATAAGATACTATTAATAGTAGGATAATCATTTCCTTTGAATATGTTGTATCATTTCTGTAAGTGGCACTATACGTGGTTAATAGCCTAACCCCAAAGCTAGCCATATTTTCAAATGTGATTAATATTTCTCTGTCTTTTTCTTAATGCTCCATTAACTACTGCACAGTAAGTAGTCCTACTGCCAAAAGCCTTTTCCATTAAATGGAAAATACATTTACTCACTTTGTGAATTAATTAAAGCCATATGGAATTTAGAGCAGAAGATTCTAACTTACACATTTTGTTTTAGAGATTTAGAAAATATGGAGCCATTTGTGTCCAACAAGACTCCCATATGCTTTCGTATCTTAAAACAAAAATACAGAAACAAGTGTTTCAGCTTTTTCTCAACGATCACAATTTTCATGTCTCTGATTACAGCAAGATTCTAAAGTGTACGTGATTAATAGCAGTGAGTTTACACTGAACATCAAAACCTTTGAATGGAGGGAGATTTTTCAGGGGGTTTTCTCCTGATTCCATAAATCTCTAATATTTTAGAAATTTGAGTGTGTGGGCAGGGGGCCTGGCCACATGGGTAGTTTAGGTGATGGATGACCATATCCCTAGCCTGAAAGAAATCCTGTGCTTATTCAACTCAACAGCTATGCTGAGCCAGGTACACAGGTATGGCATAAGGAGGCCCACAGACAGGAAGTTGCTTATTCTAGGATTTGTGTGAAGAAGAGATTATGGTAGCTTAAGCACTGGAACACACTGAGGACTTTTGTCCTTGGCATATCTTCCCTTGTTCAGTAACTACTTATTGAACACCTACTATGGGCCAATGGTCCAAGCACACACAGAGTAGCTGAGCTGCATCTACACATTTTGATGTGGCATGCAGAGAGGTGGTACTGGTCCTCTCTTACTGCTTGCTCCATGGAAGGCCAACTCTAAGGGTTGATGTCCATTTATGGACATCCATGAAGGAATTTTCTGGAAGTTTCTTGCCTCCAGAGGTACTGCTCCCCATCTAACATGAAAAAATCAAGGTCCCTTTCATCTCTTTTTCAAAGCCTAGAATATCAGCTCTAAAACTTGAATGCGCATCAGAATCACCTGAAGGACTTGTTAAAAAAACAGATTACTGGGCCTCAGCCCCAGAGTTTTGGATTCAGTAGTTTGGGGGTGAAGGCTGAGAATTTGCATTTCTAATATATTCCCAGTTGATGATAGAGTTGGTCTCAGAACCAGACTTTTAGAACCACTGGGCCAAGACATAGTCAGCCCCAAGCAACCAGAGCCCCTGTTATTCTCACCCAGATACCACTCTAGGCCCTCTCAGCTCTTCTGTCCCAAAGGCACCTTCCAAGAAGGCACATGGACCTCTAAGTTTCACTACCCAAGATGCCCCATTCAAAAAGGAAAAGAGAAGCATCATCAGAAGGAGGAGGTCTTCTATCATTGCTTCATTGCTCTTTGCAGGAATTGTACCTCAATCTTAATAACAGACAATTTGTTGAACACTTAGTATATGCCAAACACTGTGGTAGGGCTTTGAATAATAGTGAGCTAACATACACTGAGTGCTTACCTGTGGGTTAAGCTGTAGTCATGGTCATTTCAATAGATTGTTTCATTTGATTTTCACTATAGCTCATTGTACAGATGAGGAAACTGAGGTATATAGAAGCTAATAACTTACCCAGCGATATATGATGTATAGCTAGTGACTAGTGAGTGGAGCCAAAAATATGAAACTAAGAAAATGTGAGTTCTTAACCATTAAGATATAGTACCTTTTAACCTATGTCTATACCCCTGTCTGTCTACCTGTCTGTCTGTCTATCTATCTATCTCTATCTAAATTCCATTTAATCTTCCCAAGAACCTTAAAAAGTAAGCATTGTAGCCTCATCTATAGATGAGGCAACTGAAGTTTAGAAACATTAACAACTTGCCCACAGGGTCAGGGGTGGATGGGAATGCAGGCTGGCTGACTCCTGAGCACGTGCTTCTGGCGTTTAGAAGATTATATTTGCTTCAGCAGGTAGGACCAGCCATTGTCCTCCCAATGCTCATTGGCAGCCCTTGACCTGGCCAGAGCCCCTCTCCAAAGTGGCTGAAATGAATGGGGAAGATGAGTTGGGGCCACCAGGATTTATAGCACCCTCATGTTGATGTACTCACATCAAAGGGCTGGAATAGCTTCTCATATAGACAGAAGGTTGGGCAGAATTTCCCTAAGTGCCAAGAACTTAGCAGAAACAGTTGGGGGGAAAGGCCATTCAGTGTGGGGCCCTTGGTTCTCCAGATTAAGATGGCTGCTCTGTAAGGGACCAACTGGACCCACATTGGGATCCATCAATATTCAGGGACTTTCTAAGAGCCCAGAATGTAACTTATTGCAAAATCAGGCATCTCCCAATACTGCCCCCTTCAGGTGAAACACTCATTCTTCCAGCTGCTGAAAAGGTTGGTCACGGACAGCTCACAGCTGAGTCCCTCTCTAGAAATTGCCCTTGGCTGAAGAGAGCCACCTCATCCAAGGTTATGCCTCTTTGGGAGCTAAGAGGACATCCCCTATCCAATGCCTGGTTGATATAGGGGCATAAAGGCCCAGCCACCTGGTTGCAATCAGGATATTTCTGTAGGGCCATCCCAGCTCTAGAGGTCCTAGGGTGACCAGCCATCCTCGCTTGCCTGGGACTGAAGGGTTTCCCAGGACTCGAGACTTTGGTGCTAAGACTCAGGCAAACTGGGACAAGTTGATCACCCTAAGAGATCCCCCTGTGATTGTCTGAGGCCCATCTTCTCCTTCTGCCCAAGCCTGCTTCCTTCCCTTCCCTCATAGGTGTTGATTCCAAGACCATTTCCCAATAGATTTCCCTCATGCTAATCCCCATCTCAGAGTCTGCTTTTCAGACCTAAAACCTGACAGGTTTCCCCTAACATCTGTGACACCAGACTAGGGGACTGCCACCTCCCATAATTACTCCTTCCCTCACCTGCTGAAGGACTCATAGGAAGGGTCTGGAGAGATGGTGCCAAAGATGATGGACCAAATGAAGCTAACCGGGATCACAGCCAGATATTGAATTCACTCAGCATCGCCAGTAGTTGAAATCCATTTATCAGAGATGAAGTCACAGTATCTGAAACAGTAGAGTAAATCTAAATGTGTGCTATAACGAACTCTTCTAATTTGAATTTGTGGGAAAATCTGTTCATATTGAAAGAAATTCTTAAAGGCTGTCTACCCCAAAGTCTGGTCTGTCTGTCTTTCTCCCCCCACCACTCCCTTTTGCTTTTTTTTTTTTTTAATTTTTATTTTATATCGGAGTGTAGTTGATTTACAATGTTGTGTTAGTTTCAGGTATACAGCAAAGTGATTCAGTTATACGTATACATGTATCAATTCTTTTTCAGATTCTTTTCCCATATAGGCCATGACAGAGTATTGCGTAGAGTCCCCTGTGTTATACAGTGTGTCCTTGTTGGTTATCTATTTTATACATAGTAGTGTGTATATGTTAATCCCAAGCTCCTAATTTATCCCTCCCCCCACCCATCTTTCCCCTTTGGTAACCATAAGTTTGTTTTCTAAGTCTGTGAGTCTGTTTCTGTTTTGTGAATAAGTTCATTTGTATCATTTTTTTTAGATTCTGCATATAAGTGATATCATATAATATTTATCTTTCTCTGTCTTTGTCAGGGTTTCTGCCTTTGCCAAAACTTTTAGCTAATAATAATGTGTTTGCTGAGCCTGACTCCCTAAAGCTGGTGCAACATGATTGAATTCTAATTTTTTTTTAACATCTTTATTGGAATATAATTGCTTTACAATGGTGTGTTAGTTTCTGCTTGATAACAAAGTGAATCAGTTATACATATAAACCACCGAGCTGATCTCCCTGTGCTATGCGGCTGCTTCCCACTAGCTATCTATTTTACATTTGGTAGTGTATATATGTCCATGCCACTCTCTCACTTTGTCACAGCTTACCCTTCCCCCTCCCCATATCCTCAAGTCCATTCTCTAGTAGGTCTGTGTCTTTTTTTTTTTTTTTAGGTCTGTGTCTTTATTCCCATCTTACCCCTAGGTTCTTCATGACCTTTTTTTTTTTCCTTAGATTCCATGTATATATGTTAGCATACGGTATTTGTTTTTCTCTTTCTGACTTACTTCACTCTGTATGACAGACTCTAACTCCATCCACCTCATTACAAATACCTCCATTTCATTTCTTTTTATGGCTGAGTAATATTCCATTGTATATATGTGCCACATCTTCTTTATCCATTCATCCGATGATGGACACTTTGGTTGCTTCCATGTCCTGGCTATTGTAAATAGAGCTGCAATGAACATTTTGGTACATGACTCTTTTTGAATTATGGTTTTCTCAGGGTATATGCCCAGTAGTGGGATTGCTGGGTCGTATGGTAGTTCTATTTTTAGTTTTTTAAGGAACCTCCATACTGTTCTCCATAGTGGCTGTATCAATTCTAAATTTTGTATAACATGGGCTATAATCAAGGTAGAGATCCTTAGCAAAAAATAATTAGCTTTGGGGTTAGAAAACTCAATAGAAACATAATAATTAAATTGGCTGTCTGTTTTTATTTTATTGAGAACACTAAGCTATATTGATCTTCTTTCAAACCAGATGCTGATTTATGCAGCCCCTTGCAGATCTTTGCTGAACTGCTTCTAGAAAAGGAATAAACTTGAAAATTCCACCCTAGTACGCTAACAGATTTTGGAAAATCCCAACACTTAGAGCTTCAAAGTGCCTGGCTTGGGGTTCTGAACTCCTCCAAGTGGGAGAAGTCAAGTGGGCGATGCTGATGCTTTAAATATCTGGTGGGTCTCCCAACATGGAGGGAAAATCTAGGAAGAGAACCAGATGGGTGGAGAGTTTCAGTTTTGCCAGATGAAAGTTCTAGAGATCTGTTATACAACAATGTGAATAAGATTAACACTACTTAATTGTACAGTTAAAAAAAAATTAAAAGGCTAATTTTTATATTATGTGATTTTTTTACTACAATTAAAAAAAAAAGATAGTGGGGCGTTCTAGGTCAAGAATGAAGTAGCGAATGGCTTACTTACTGGTTCTGCTTGCAGCTCAGACCTGATCCTAGCAGGAGGCCTGTAGAAAAAACCTCAGAGGTCTGAACTGACTCCACTCTCTTGAGATGTTTCTCCCAGACCCACTCTTCTTCCTAATCTTCTGACCTTCTGACCTTGGTTCCCAAGCCTGTACCTCAGCTGTTCCTGTTCAACCTCTCAAGACCACCCTGCACCTCTGCACCCCATTAAATGTGTTCCCTCCCTGGTGAATGGCCTCCTCTAGGGTGGGCATCTACTTTGTGTTGGATCCCCTTATCCAGGCGTCCCTCTGTGTACTGAACCAGAGGCTACCAGCAGCTCATGCTCTGGTGCTTCAAGCCTCCTGGTCTTTCAGAAGGGGGTTCTCTGCCTGAAATGTGCCCTCCTCATCTTCAGGAAGTTAGATATACCCCTCTCTATTTTCTTCCCACAACCGCATTTGGACCCTGGCCATGTTGTCTTTTAATTGTCCATTCACATTGTATCTACTTACACTTCTGTCTCTCCAGTCAATACCAGACTGTGAGCAACTTGAGGGCTGCAACCAGTATATAGCTGACTAGAAAGCTATTTTATTTTTATTTCTATGATAGCAGAGCTTGTTTTTAATTTCACAGTTTTTGATTGTCCTGATAAAAGTGAGTTGCTTCTGAGAAAAAATTTGGTTTGAGAGAGATTTTGTTACTGATTGAGCACATACCAACTTTAGAAGACATTGTTCTGATTTTACATATCATAAAAGTATAAAAGTTATTAAATAATTGCTATAAGATAATTTCATTGATATCCCCCCAAGGGAAAAGTATAATCGTCTTCCAATATTTATCTACTATGGAAAAATAGGTCTTTTAAAAAATAAAATCTTGATGTTAGTGTAAATAAATGGACTGTGGCATAAAAATGATTTCTTTTACTGTGAACATGCCTCATTCAGTCTCCTTTTTATTTATGTCACTCTTACTAAATTTACATCTCAAAAGAAAGAAAACCAAATCTATTTGCTGTCACCTTCTTTTAGCTAATTGTTGACATGAAAACCATCAGTTCCAAAGAAATTTAGAGCTTAGGGTTTCTAAGAATAGAGAATGAACTAGATAGAACACAAGATTTGTTTTTGTTTCTTTAACTTCTACATTTATCAAAGTTATATTTCTATGTGTGAAGTTATAATGTGCATATAATGTTTTTACTGATTTATATAAAAACCAAATGTCTGCCCTGCCATTTGCCCCCTTCCAGAGAAAAATCACTTTCTCCTTTTCTTAGATGATTTATTTTTATTTAACTATTCTATTTCTCTAAATAGCACGTTTCTCTCAATAATCGCTGCTTCTTGATTTTTCAGCTCAGGAATAATTAGTTGACTTCCCACTGTGGAAAATGAGCATTTAACATCCTCCCCTTTCCCCAATGTTCTTATATGTTAATTCCAGGTAGGCTAATATTGTTGTTTACCTCATTATGGCTATATAAATACTATATAATGGTGAGCTTTGTAGTAAAATATGGTTACTTTTCCTTTCATATACTTTTGATTCTCCTGTGATTGATAATTGCATAGGAATTTGCATAGGAATGCTAATTTTTCTATGTATTTAGCATTAAACATTAATGAAATACCATACTTTTTAACAACTGTCTGAATCTCTTTTCAAGAGGTCCAGTCACACCCATTGTTCTACAATGTTTACTTTTCTTTTAGAAACCTCTCCCAGTGCTTTCGCATCTGTGCTACTCTGGCTGCATTGCCTTCTGTGCCTTCTGCACTGCTGCCATGCTAGAGAATTGCTGCCTCTCTCCTGTGTTGGATCTCCTGGGTCCTATATTCAAGGGTTTCTTCACTGGTAAAGCACACCCTGAAGTGGCTTCCTAATAACGAATATAAGATGGTAAGTAAGCTTTTGAGACCTTATATATCTTCTCATTTGACATAAATTTGGTTGAATATAGAATTCTAGGTGGGAAATCATTTTTAAAGCATTGTTCCATTGTCTTTGAGCTTCCAGTAATGCTGTTAAGAAATCTGAAATTATCCCAATTTCTGAGTATTGGTTTGTGACCTGTTTATTCTCTCTCAGGTTCTCGCTCTGTCTCTCTCTCTCTCAATGTGTATCTAGGATCTTTTTGTACCCAGGATCCTGAATTTCTTGATGATGGGTCCTCGTGTGTGTTTATGTTTATCTGTTGCCCTATTTGCTCTGTCAGTTTTTTCCATTTGGAAACACATATCCTTTGATTCTAAACATTTTCTTTAATTATTTCTTTGATTTTTTTTGCCTCTGTTCTTTTTTCTCTTTTGGAGCACCTATTATTTGGATTTTTGACATGCTGGACCGCTCTCTTAATTGTTTTCTCTCTCTTATTTTCCTGTCTCTTTATTTTTTGAGCTACTTGCAGGAAGACTTCTTGAAATATGTCTCCCAACCCAACTATTGAGGTTTTCATTTGCACTATCATTAAAAAAAAATTTTTTTTAAGAGGCGTAGTTATCTTCTGAATATTGCTTTTTAATGATATCTTGTTCTTGTTTCATGCTTGCAATATCTTCTCTGGTGATACTAATGATAGACTTTTAAGGTTTTTGGTTTTTTAATTGTCCTCTCCCTACATAGCCACTGTAATACCTAACTGGTGTTTTTTCTGGTAGGTTGTGTTGGTCTCAATATTGTGTGTTAGAGGCTTTCTTCAGATATCTGGTAATTCTTGGTGTCTGCTCATATTTAGGATTTTGAGATTAAATATCTTGTTAGAAACACTGGCCAATCAGAGTCTCTCATCCCCCTGAATGAGTGATTAATTCGGGGATGAGCATATTGCTCCAGGCTGGGTTAATATGTATCCTCTTTGGATGATGAGGAAAAACGACTTCCTATTCCTGGTGTTACTAAGCTAGCAGGACATGAGTCCTGATTTACTGGTGTGATCTTGACTGATGCATGGAGAGAGATTTCAAGAGATGGAGAGAAAGAATGTGTTGATAGATGACATCACTTGAAGCCCTGGGTCTGATTAATTACATCCTTTAACTTCTCCATAACTTCAGCTACTGTACCCTTTTGAGTTTTTTCCTGCTTAAATTATTTTGAGTTGGGTTTCTATGACTTTCAACTGAAAGTTTTTTTGACAGATACAATGTCTTTTCACAATGTTTGTCTGTCTGCCTGAAAATAATGCAATTTATGCACCTACAAATGCAAAGTGTCATCAACTATTCATCATTTCACTTCAGCTTTCTCATAATGGCTCATATATCCTATGAGTCCCAGTGTGTCATCCAGTGTCCAATATAGCAACAGTGAGAATGGATGTATGGGAACAGACACAAAATTATCATCTGTAAGTAACAGTGATGATAAATTCACATTTTCTCTGAGGGCCATCTCCTCTCCCTCAAAGATCTCATTCGGTTCCAGGCTATTTAGATAGGGAGAAATTGTGCCAAATATTGTTCTCTGATTTCTTATTTTTCACTCTTTCTGATTTCCTCTTGATGGCATATGTATTAATGCCTCTTTCTTAGAGTTTTTCCTCATTTAGCTTGTTTGTGAGAATAGTGTAAACATTCCTTATTTATAATGTTCTTATTTCCCAGATGCAACTATTCTTGATCTTGAACATTTTTATATTACCACTTTAAAACTCATATTTCTTATGCAATTTCCAGTTACTCCTTTTGGAAGATGAGAGATAACTTCTCAATTTGGGAAGTACGTCTATTATTTAGCAAATTCTGGTTTAGATTCCTCTAAGGTAAATGAGAATTTAGACTATCATAATCATACTCTTTTTAGTTGAGCCATGTCTGAATGTTAAATGCCTTTAGCTTTCCAGTGCTTCTAAAGATAGCTCTCATAAACTTCATATTCCTGCAAAATCAGGTTGCTTTGGAAAGCAATTGAGAGTCTGCGTCTCACACTGCTGCATCCACAAGACCTAATGTATTTTCTACGTCCATAAAAAAAAGCCTCATAATAATGACTAATTTTACTTGGAAACAGTTTTTCCTGTCAAAAATATTTTTAGTGATTTGTTTAATCAATGTTCTTGATTCTGAAAACGCTGGAAAAGTGGTGTTTAGCATATTTATTAGTCGATTCCATCACTCATGAGCCTCTGGTCATGCTTATAAGATCCTGGGGCTGGAGGAAAACAAGACAATCATTCATTAAGTTTCATGCTCTAACAGTAAGTATCATAAAAACAAGAAATATGCTCTTATCTCAGCGCCAGGAGTTGCTTATAGGGCCAGAATTTTAAAATAAGGAACTGGGCATCACCGAAAAGAGGCAATGCACTTAGAGACCCTGGAGAGAAGGACCAGGCGTCCCTCAGACATCACCACCTGATAGTTAAGGCCCCAAGAGGACCCTTCAATCCTTTCCTGTATCCCCTCTTACCCCCTTTGTTTCTATGGGATCCATGACTCAATCTCACTTTTTTTTCTTTTTACATTTTGCCAATTTTTCCATTTTTAATATTTCTATTCACTCTCTCTCCCAAAATATGACTCCACAGATAAACCCAGTCTGATTATTTTTTCTCTGGGCCTTGTCTGATTTTAAAATACTTGTTAGCTTTTCAGTCATTTGATCTGGAGGCAAATACAGTATGCATCCTAATTTAAGGACAACTTGCTAGTATCACTACAGTGAAACAAATAAAGAATGATACATGAGCACATACAAAATTTTAATAATGGAGACAGACCCAGTCTAAAAGTTTCCATTACCTTTTTTTCAAGGATTCTGGAAAGTACCTCCTTCCACCTGGAAAATATCCAAAAGGTGGGACAAGGAGGAGTTTTTTTTAATTCACACCTTCTTCTTTCTCCAGCCAGTGGAAGAGTATTACAGAGTTTGATCTATAAAGCAGTGTGAAATTTCTTATATTTAGAAAATGAAGTGTCCATGAAATCTGGCTGTGCAAAAGAAGCAGATTCATCTATACCAATGTCATTGTCATTGTTCCTAGCGGCCCAAAGGCAGGAGGTTTCTGGTTACATGATCATAAGGCTACGATCCTAAGTATATGTTTCCCCTGAAGTGACCGTGTGCTGTGCCTCTGGATTTATAAAATTTAGATTAGATCATTAAGGTCTTTTCCAGCTGTAACATTTTATGTTCTAGATCAATATGGCTGTGCCCTCTTGGAAGAATTTTCTCTCTTCTTGTTCTTTTCATTTTAAAGGGGAAAAAAAGCCTTATTTTGTTTTTGTTTTTTATAAATTTATTTATTTATTTATGTTTGGCTGCGTTGGGTCTTCATTGCTGTGCGTGGGCTTTCTCTCGTTGCGGCGAGCGGGGGCTACTCTTCGTTGCGGTGCGCGGGCTTCTCATTGCGGTGGCTTCTCTTGTTGCGGAGCACGGGCTCTAGGTGCATGGGCTTCAGTAGTTGCGGCGTGTGGGCTCAATAGTTGTGGCTCATGGGCCCTAGAGCACACGGGCTTCAGTAGTTGTGGCTCACGGGCTCAGTAGTTGTGGCACATGGGCTTAGTTGCTCCGTGGCATGTGGGATCTTCCCGGACCAGGGATTGAACCCATGTCTCCTGCATTGGCAGGTGGATTCTTAACCACTGTGCCACCAGGGAAGGCCCAAAAGCCTTATTTTGTGAAACCCCCACTTTATAGAATATGATATGTCCCTCCCCTTCAATCCCTCCATTATACCTCTCTCCTTCCAGGGATAGTGGAAAAGTTAAGTCGACTAAACCCTGTAATTCTAAGCTTTCCCGGCTTAGTATTGTTCTATGGGGTTAAGAACTCTGAACAGCTCTGTGGACACTCCGTCGTCTTGTTTTTCCAAGAGGACTTTATTCTTGACCTTCAAGAGTTGAAATAACTCGACAATAAAATGTCAAGGATTTTGTAGTAACTATTTCTCTAGGTCACGAACGGTTTTCATCAGCACAGAGCTTTCATCAGACAACGTAACAGGGAGCATGCTCACAGGCAAACATTTTGACTTTCACTCTGGGATGGTGTATGGGGAGCACAAGCTGGATTTATGCTTCAATATTATTAGATAAGTTTCTGCCAGACATTTTTTTTCTTCAGGTTAAAACCATTGCAACACAGGCGCTTGAGTTTTATTCATCTCTGAAATTACTCTCATAACCAGTTTAAGAAGAAGATTTAAATACGACTGGATTATTTTTCCTCCAATCACTACTTTCAACCATGTTCTGTCAAATAGTGAATCACTTAATGGATAGCTTGGGAGATGCTATCACTTTCTGGTGGCTTTCAGTTACTTTAAGACCAGCCCAGGTTAAAACTTCAGTCTCTGGCATGATTTATAGCTCATCTCCTCCATCACCCCTAACACAAACTTAAGCTGGCACAATGATTACAACTAGTTGAGAGGAGCTTAATCAGCTCTGAGACATGGTTTTCTGCACTCCCCTTCCAGAACTAACTATAGAGAGGGTCAGGGAGGAGAGACAAGGAAGGAGACAAGTGCCTCTTGACTTAAGGTAGCTGTTGTCAACTTCTTTGGCTATCATTGTGTCACTGGATAATCAGTGTCTGATCATTGATACCCCTGTGGCAGACATCCAAAGGAGCCAAATACCGGCTCTCTGGTGGATTGGAGGTTCAAGGGTATGAGCTCTTGAGGATAAAGGATTTCAGGCGGTCTCTCTGCTGCCCAAGACCCTGAAGACGTTGAGACATTCAGCTTTGGTCCCTTCCAACCTCTCATCCCCCACAGCTTCTCATTCCTGAGGTTATCTCACTGAGTAGGCAGCGATCTTGGCTGGCATATCAACAGGATGGATCAAATCCCTTTACTGCCTTAGTTTGGGTCCCCAGAAGCATACTCTCAGACAAGGAATGCAGAAAAGGAGTAGGAAGTGAAACAGAGAAAGGAAGCCAGCCAGTGAAGAGTGTATTAGCAAGCAACTTACCCCTTAGGGAAGCTGGAGCTCAGTTCCCTGGGAAACTCCAGGAGCTAATATAGAATGTGGGTCTTAGAGTTATCCTGCCCAAGGAGGAAGGGAGACGGACGCTATATAGCCGTCTTCGTCAGTCATGAGTTGAGAGTTATTGTCAGGGATGTAAACTTTGCAGCATTTTTGGCCCGTGTGAGCATGGGCAGGGTGGACTCCAGTGGCCAGAGGAAGCTCTTTGGAAAGAGACAGAGATGCTAGAAGTTGGTGGTCCCCTTCACGGAGCCATCTCCAATCTCATGCCCACAGGTCTACAGTTGGCCGGGACTGCACTGCTTCAGGATGCAGATCTATGACACATGCCTCACTCCCTGACTCAGGCGAGAGGGACAGAGACTAGGTGGTACATTCTCCCCATGGCAGGAGGTGCAGACTCCCAGAGAGGTGGGAGAAAGCACGCAAGGCTTTTTAAGGACTAGCCTTTGAACTCACCCCTGTCACTTCAATGGTCAAGTTCAGTATTCATAGGGAGATGGGAAGAATACTATTTCTCCCTTGGAAACAGAGCAGGGAGCAGGGGAGGTGACTACTTGGTAAACAGTAATGCCATCTACCACATATGGTTTCCAAGCATGGAAAAGATTTAAGAGTCTCAAAACGGATAGTAACAAATGTCCAGAGAGAACAAAGAAATGGCTATTGCGCTTGGTGGTTAAAGATGCTATTGATTATCTTCTTTTTTTTTTTAATTTTATTATTATTATTATTATTATTATTTTGGCTGCATTGGGTCTTCGTTGCTGCACGCGGGCTTTCTCTAGTTGCAGCGAGCGGGGGCTACTCTTCGTTGCGGTGCGCGGGCTTCTCATTGCGGTGGCTTCTCCTGTTGCGGAGCATGGACTCTAGGCGCACCGGCTTCAGTAGTTGTGGCACATGGGCTCAGTAGCTGTGGCTCGCGGGCTCTAGAGCGCAGGCTTAGTAGTTGTGGCGCATGGGCTTAGTTGCTCTGTGGCATGTGGGATCTTCCCAGATCAGGGCTTGAACCCGTGTCCCTTGCGTTGGCAGGCGGATTCTTAACCACTGCGCCACCAGGGAAGTCATGATTACCTTCAAGTGTATATTTTCACCAGAAAAGAGGAGACCAAACTAAGATTTTAGGTAGTTATTAGAAATTTTAAAATAATATTAATTTATTAATAAATAATAAGTACTTTTATAATATAGCATTATAATAATTGACGTATTCATTATAGTAAAATATTAAAAAGTGATAACTGAGACAGCTGGTGTATGGAACTCTTTCTAAGAGCTTGACAGAGAGAAAAATGAGAAGATCGAGTAAGAGCCAGAGGAGAGATTCAGAGAATATCACAGAAAAGACATGTGACTTTTTGATGGCAAAGAAGAAAAAACATTATGAAGACAAAAAGAGAGGGGTTAACTGCAAAAGAACATTTCCTAAGTAGGTGGGAGTTCATTTTGGCAAAGAGACCTCTGAGGCCAAAAAGAGAATGCCAAATGTGGTTAACAACTTCAAAAAAATATATTTCTAAGGCCTTTGGGTTAAGATTCCAAACTAATTATTAGTTAAGATAACAGTTATTAACTGTCGTTAATTTTGTCATGAAAATGAATATCTGGTATTTTCACTCCCTTTATTTTCAGTGTTCTCTTCTCCTACACCCTTAATTTAACCAATCAAGACCTGAAATAATAAGAATAAAGATAATAAGCTGCATAGTGGCTCCCAAAGATGTCCATATCCTAATCCCTGGAAACTGAGAATATCTTACCTTAGATTAAAAAGCAATTTTGCAGGTGTGATTAAGTTAAAGTTCTTGAGTGTGGAGATTATCTTGGATTATACAGGTGGACTTGATGTAATCGCAAGGGTCCTTATAAGGCGGAGACAGGAGGAGGAGAAGTTTACGTGAAGAAGGAGGAGGAGAGATAGGAGAGATGCAGCCAGGAGCCAAGGAATGAGGACAGCTTCCAGAAGCTGTAACAGGTGAAGAACAGATTCTTCCCTGGAGCCTCCAGAAGGTCCAGACCTGTCAGCACCTCATTTTAGCCCCTTTTAACTCGTTTCAGACTTCTGACCTCCAGAACTGTAAGAGAATAAGTTTGTATTGTTTTAAGCCACTAAGTTTGTGGTCATTTATTACAGCAGCCCTAAGAAACGAATCCAATAAGCAGCACTTATTGGGTGCTCCCTGTGTACCAGGCACTGTGCTAAGTGGTATGAAGTGTCCTGTCTCCTTATCCCGTGTTATAATCAGGGAGCTTGTCCCCAGCTACACAGGTGTTATGTGCTGGAAGTCAGGACTCAGATCTGGACTTCAGACCCCATATTGTTCCCATCCTGTTAAGAATCAGAGCTGTACTGTTCTCCACTAAAATGCACCAGAGCCTCTTAGGGAAATTGCTGATTCTAAAACTGGAGCAGGGAAGACAAGGTAAGACAAGATGAGCCTCAAGCATCTTGCAGTGCCAGAGAGCAAGGAAGTACTCAAAAAAACAAGGATGGCGGCATGTCAAAGGGACAAGGGAGCCAACATGAACATGCTCCCAGTGGTCAAAGTTGGAACAATTTGAGCCACAAAATAAAGTAGTATTGGGTTATAACCCAAAGTAGAAAATAAATAGCCAAGCACCCATACAAATAGAAATAAATGATCAAATAAATAAATAGGGGAGAAAGGACATACCTTCCTTATAGAAGGGTTCCAAATAATACATTTAAATACCCACCCCCTCCTGGAGGTGGAGTTTCATCCCCCACCCCAGTGTGGACTAGGTTTAGTGACTCATTCTAAGGACTAGAGGATGGACAGGGGAAAGTGGTAACTTTACGGTGGAGAAGCCCGGTAGACAGCACGTTATCCAAGTGGTCAAGGTTAACATACGAGTGATAAGTCATGTGGACATTATGTATCCCCTGAATTGATGTGATGAGAAGCGTACTTCACCTGCTTGGTTCTTTCCTCCAAAATCTGTATCTCCAGTCCAAATTATGAGAAAACATCAGACAAAGCCAAATCGAAGAACATTCTAAAACCAGTCTTCAAAATCATTAAGATCAAGGAAAGTGTGAGAAACAGTCACAGACCAAAGAGCCTAGGGAGACATGACAGCTAATTCAATGTGGTACATTGGACAGGATCCTGGAATACAAAAAAGACATTAGTGTAAACACTGGTGAAATCCAAATAAAGTAAAAAAAAAAAAAAAAAAAAAGAAAAAACAAAAAGGGAGTGTGTGGGAGGTTGGTGATCTGAAGAAAGATGAACTGTGGTTATAAAACACTGTGTTAGTGTTTATTATTCTTCGTTACAAAGCAACAACAATTTGATGGAATATATTGCTCTTTCCCATGTGTCACAGCACCTGAAGAGGTAAAGTAAGGCAGATTATATTGTCCTCATTTTTTTTTGTTTTTTTTTTTAAATTTTTATTGGAGTATAGTTGATTTACAATGTTGTTACATATTGTCCTCATTTTACCATATAATTCAGTGCTCCCAATTTATTGGGCACAGTTCTAAACAGATTAGATTATAACATCATGTAACTTGTTTAATCCTTACAACAACCCTAGAGGGTAGTTACTATTTTCATCCCCATTTTCCAGAGGAGAACACTGAGGCACAGAGAGGTTAATTGACTTTCCCAAGTTAACACAGTAAGTGGAGGAGCCTGACTGTGAGCAGAAGGGTTGGCTCCAAGTCTTGCCCGTAACCACTAAGCTACAGTGCTTTAGGTCTTTGGGGCTCAGAGAGCCTAAGTGATTGGCTCAAAGTCACAAAACCAGTTATTTCAGGACTGAGACTAGAGTTGAAGTCTCCTTGTTTCCAGTTCAGTGCTTCACCCCTATTTCCAGGCACCACCATCCACACTCGTTGTTCCTTTTCCAAAGCACAGTGAAACTCTTGGAATGTCAGGAGCTAATCTGAACATGCTCTCAGGAACCATTTGAGCAACAGAATAAAGTAGTATTAGATTATAACCCAAAGTATAAGATAAATAGGCGTGCATCTACACTAATATCTGTAAATGACTGACGAAATAAATAAATTGGGGAGAAAAGAATTCTTTGACTTTCACTCTACCTGAATAACTCAAAAATAGGTAAGAAGTCTCAATTACATATATTTGTGGTCCCAGGTTGAAAGTCGAATAGAGAGAAAAACTTTGTCACTGGTTTAGTTTCCCGACAGGATTCTGATGATTGTCTCAGAGCTGATGGCAATTCAGAATTTCTTAGGCTTTGCAGATATTGTCCTGACCGTTCTTGACTTTTTTTGATCCTTGAGGTTTACCTTTGTTTACACTGACTTTATAATTAATATCTTTTGGCACCCTTGGGAGTGTTACCTTCGTATATGTTCTCTGTAGTTGGATAGTAGTGTTGGTTAACACCAGTTGTTCTCTTCAAAATATTTCATTTTAAAATGGAAGCATGACTTTCAAGGTTTATAGGCTTTGGGAATGCTGTTAAGATTTTTTCCAAACCTTGAAACTATCTTTCCTGCTGTAGTATTCAGATTGACGCTGAAAGATTGCGGAATACTAACAGTGATCATATTTTCTTTAAAAATATGTCAATATCTCAGGGTTTCTTGGATTTTCATGGAAAGTGGGTTGAAATTCTTAATTGAGAAAATTATCACTTGGATTCATGATTTAATTGTATTATGGTCTGAAAATAATCAAACTGAAGAAAAGCATTTCCAAATTTAGCAGCAATTGTAATAAACATAAAATTTGTAAAGGGCATTTCCATTTCCAAAATGTTCTTATTCGTGTTTTCTCCCTAGAGTCTAACAAAACCCAGTGAAGTTGGCATTATTGCCTTTCTTTTTATAAGTGAAGAAATGACCCAAGTTCACTCAGCTAGTTGTGGGCTAAGCTGAGATACCATCATTTCATGTTACCTTGAGTCCTTAAAAAGAGAGGATTATAGTAAGGCAAAATCTTGGCAACATGTCAATAATCATTGCTTTGACAGATACTACATATTAATTCATTATTCTTAGATATGCCACTTTCATCAAAATGACAACCAACATTCACTAGTTTATTATGGTAATAGAAGATGAAATAAAATCAAGATCAGTAGTGGCCATTTATTATGATTTTACCCACATTTCAGAAGTGGGAATTTTAAAAGTCATTGTGAAGCAAATGTCTACCATAACATAGTGGGATAACAGATCAAATCTCTCAAAGATAAATTTTGTAAAAGAAAAGATCACAGTGCCTTAAAAATACCTAGCATAAAAATTGATATTCAGTAATTATTATTATTATTATTTTTTTAAGTTTAATTTTTATTTATTTATTTATTTATGGCTGTGTTGGGTCTTCGTTTCTGTGTGAGGGCTTTCTCTAGTTGTGGCAAGTGGGGGCCACTCTTCATCGCGGTGCGCAGGCCTCTCATTATCGCGGCCTCTCTTGTTGCGGAGCACAGGCTCCAGATGCGCAGGCTCAGTAATTGTGGCTCACGGGCCTAGTTGCTCCGTGGCATGTGGGATCTTCCCAGACCAGGGCTCGAACCCGTGTCCCCTGCATTGGCAGGCAGATTCTCAACCACTGCGCCACCAGGGAAGCCCCAGTAATTATTTTTTAAAAATAGTAAGTGATTCATGGTGAGGGTGGGATCTTCAGTCTTGGACTTCAACCTCTGGGACTTATTAGTTGGGATGTTTAATAGGGATGATAGAATCTTCCTTGCAAGGTTGTTGTATTAGAAATGAGAAATTTTATTTCCCTTGGCTAAGACACTATCTGGCACTCAATATTCATATTTTTGTTTATATTTTTATTAAATCATTGAATGTCCAGCTACCTGATTTAGGTAATCTATGAATAAAAGCTTTCTTTTCCCTGGAGTAGAAAATGTCAACCTTGAGATTTGTTCTTTTTCCATAGTTGCTACCATCCAGTGCTTTCAAAATTAATGTGCCAGAGAATTACTTGTTTAAGTCTCATAAAACCACTTCTTACTCTATTTACTTGGAAATGAATTCCATGGAGGGGAAAACAGCAGGCAATAGGGCAGGAGGAGAATTTTCTCTAAATGTGATATCAAGGAAGTGTGATGAGTATTGAACCAGCAGGTACTTCCGATGAAGAAGTATACGCTTTTCAAATAATGACGAAAGCCACATGAAGCAGAACAGTAGAGACAAGTCCAATTTGTTAAACAATCTTAAGATATAGAAGTAAAAGTTCAAACATATTCAGCCTCTGCCTTCACACCTGAAAGGAGTTTTCTTCCAGTAACCATGGTTACGTTATGTACTATTCAAATACTCATAAAGTGAAAGAGATGAGTGAAGAGTAAAGATAAGCCCTACTAAGGCAGGGACTGGTAAGACAATGGAATTTCCTTTTGCTTTGAAGATTTAAATTTGCATAGACACTGATCTATGCAAAAAAATTTTTTCCCTTTTTCTAAAAAATTTATTTATTTATTTATTTATTTTTGGCTGTGTTGGGGCTTCGTTGCTGCGCATGGCTTTCTCTAGTTGTGGTGAGCGGAGGCTACTCTTTGTTGCGGTGCACGGGCTTCTCATTGCGGTGGTTTCTCTTGTTGTGGAGCACGGGCTCTAGGCATGCAGGCTCAGTAGTTGTGGGTCACGGGCTTCAGTAGTTGTGGCTTGCGGGCTCTAGAGTGCAGGCTCAGTAGTTGCGGCTCAACGGTCTTGGTGGCTCTGCGGCATGTGGGATCTTCCCGGACCAGGGCTCAAACCAGTGTCCCCTGCATTGGCAGGCGGATTCTTAATCACTGCGCCACCAGGGAAGTCCCTGTTCTAGTTATTTCTGTATGTGTATTTTACACATTTGATCAGGTAGATAATAATGTCTTATAATCTAAAAACGCAAAACTTCTCATAGAAAAATAGTATACTAACTGGTGGTAGGATAATGAAAAATAATATGGCAATAATCAATTAAGCATAGCATATCAATCGTAAGAAACACTACAAATCACAGTGTTTATGAGAAGGACACACAATTACAGTCAAGGATAAAAAAAATACAGGAACTCTTCCCTAGCATAAAGCAATAAGTTAGTCCAAAAAGCTGAATTGTGTTACTGCATGATGAATGAATCATTTGCTGCAAGCCTGTGCAGCTAGCTGACCACAAACCCATTCTTTTTTTTAAATTAATTTTTATTGGAGTATAGTTGATTTACAATGTTGCATTAGTTTCAGGTGTACAGCAAAGTGAGTCAGTTATACATATACACATAGCCACTCTTTTTTAGATTCTTTTCCCATATAGGTCATTACAGAGTAGTGAGTAGAGTTCCTATACTATTAGAGTTCCCTGTCCTTATTAGTTATCTATTTCACAACCCATTCTTGTCCTTGCTCTGGTTTAACATCACCTGGTGACAGTTGTCTGCTCCAGCTTAAATCTTGATGGGGATGATTCTGGGTTCCATGGATAATTCTAAGAATCTTTCTGTTATATGGTACCCCTTTTGTTAACCCAATGTATGAAAGTTGATCCAAGAGAACACTCAGGTCACAAGGGCATACATTCCACCTCTGTTTCCCAAAGTAAGGTTCCCTCCCATTTATTTTTCGAACAGATAACAATTTTAGAAAGGCCCTTAATATTAGTTGAAAGTCCCACTAATATTTCCTAGTCAACTCTCCTACTCTCTACAATGTCTAATTTTCATTTTAAAAATGATTGAACTGAAGCATCTGCATAGTAAAAAGCAAAGAGGACTGGAGAGCTTATGAAGAAAAAGAATAATCTCTTACTTCACCCCATACTACCATCCAGTGATATTCCTTGATGGGTCTCTTTAACCATTTCTATTTTTAGTTCTCCTAGTGATGATTTCTATAATTCTAAATAATATTCTTGACTTATCAATTATGATAATTTTACTGATACCTCTAGGAAATGTGAGAATTAGCTCATTATATACTTTCCTCCACCTGTTTCCCATATCCTATGTCCAATGTTTATAGTTATGTTATTATTGTAAGTTTTTCTTTTGGTTACTTTTGTAATTTTAAATAATGTATTTATATACCTGTTCTTGTTCCGTCAGGAATAAGAGATCCTTTAGTTAGATTCCAAACTTGATGTAAGATAACACTATTATGTTCCTGAAAAAGGGGAAATTAGCAACAGAAAACAAATAAAACAAATATTAAAAAATAGAAAGATGATAGATTTAACCCCAAACATAGAAATAATCACAGTATGTGACTTCCCTGGTGGTCCAGTGGTTAAGACTCAGCGCTCCCAATGCAGGGGGCCTGGGTTTGATCCCTGGTCAGGGAACTAGATCCTGCATGCATGCCACAACTAAGAGCCCGCATGCCACAACTAAAGATCCCGCATGCCGCAACTAAGACCCGGTGCAGCCAAATAAATAAATAATCACAGTAAATGTAAATGGTCTAAACACTCCAATTAAAAGAGAGAAATCATGAGATTAAATAAACAATCAAGACCCAACTGGGGGAAGGGATAGTTAGGGAGTTTGTGATTTCCATGTACACACTGCTATATCTGCTCAATATTATGTAACAACCTAAATGGGAAAAGAATTTGAAAAAGAATAGATACATGTATATGTATAACTGAATCACTTTGCTGTACACCTGAAACTATCACAACATTGCTAATCAACTATACTCCAATATAAAATAAAAAGTTAAAAAAAAAAAGACCCAACTATATATTGCCTACAAAAAAATCACTTTAAATATTAAAATACAAATAGCTTAGAAGTAGAAGGATGGAAAAGATATTTCATGATAACCCTAATCAAAAGAAATCTAGAGTGGCTATATTAATATCAAACAAAGTAGATTTCAGAATGAAGCATATTACCAATGATAAAAAGGCAAGTTTCAAAATGATAAAGGGATTAATTAATCAAAAGGACATCATAGTTCTAAATGACCTTAGACCTAAAACAGCTTCAAAATGCATAAAGCAAAAATTGATAGAACTCCATGGAGAAATAAATTCCCACAATTATAGTGAGAGATTCTAACGTATCTTTCTCAATAATTGATTAGAACAAGAAGAAAATCCACAAGGACATGGAAGACATAACGTGATCAACCAACTTGACCCCTTGACAGTTATAGAACAAACTAGTGAACAACAAAAAGTGCACATGAAACATTGACCAAGATAGATAATATTTTGGGCCAGAAAACAAGTGTCAATAGATTTTAAAGGAATTAAATTGTACAAAGTGTATCATCTGGTCACAATGGAATTAAATGAGAAATAACTAAATATATCTGGAAAAATTCCCCAAATATTTAGAAACTAAATGCATTAGTTCGCCAGGGCTGTTGTAACAACAATGACAACAACAAAAACAAAAACTGTGTGGCTTAAACAAGAGAAATTTATTGTCTCACCGTTTTGGAGTCTAGAAGTCCAAAATCAAGTTGTAGCAAGGTTGCTTCCTTCTCAGTGCTGTGAAAGAATCCAGGATCCCTTCTTTATTCTTTTGTAGTAGCCACTTTCTTTTCCTTCTCACCATCTATTTCTCATGTCTCACATTTCAAGCAACCCTCTATTTCCATTGGAGACCCATGGGTTTTAGGTGCACTTACTTTTCTCTCAGGCCCGTGACTCAAACATGAATTCAGATAAGCTAGTCAGAACATTTCATCTTTCTGGCCATCTACTCATGGGCGGGCGCATCTCCTATGCCTGTCCAATGGAATGAATCTCAGGACTGTTGGGAGGAACTCTGAAACACAAACCCTTTCTCCTCATGGACACTGTGGTATGCAAATGTGAAGACTGGAACTTCTTCCACAGCTTACCATTATGGTGAAAGCCTGTCTTGGAAGAGTGCTGACTCCTGAAAAAGGGAAAGGCTGAGGGGATGACAAAGAAATGGAGCCAGAGCCCTGCTCAAACCACACCTGAAGCATGATGTTTAGTCAGGTGAGCTCTTTGTCTCTACCACAAATTCAGCAGATAATTTTTCCTTTTATTTCAAGGAGGAAGAAGAAATTATTAAACAGCCTATCACCAAATTTGCAAACCAGATTTACAGTGGTGGAATGCCTTTTCCTTTCTAAGCTGCAGGTGTCTCCCATGCTCTGGATCCCAGGTCTTTCTCTCTCTCCATTAACATTCAAAGTCACTTACACCTCTCCCAGTTAAAAATCCCTCACTCTATCCAATTTTCATCAAACAGATGCTCTATTTTTTCTCCCTCTTCTCACCCAAACGTCACAAAAGGATGCTCAATACTTTCCATTTCTTCACTTTTCTCTCACACCTCACATTCTGATTCCACAACTTCCATGTGATCAAAGCTGCTTTTACCAAGATCATTGGTGACCTCCATGTTGCTAAATCCAGTGGACAGTCTTCAGACTTCTGACTTAACATCTCACTACCTTTGACAATATTGTGCTCTCTGTCTCTTTCTTGTAACTCTCTCTCTCTGTGGTTTACGTACACCATGCCTTTCTGGCCGCTCTAAGGCCCTCTTCTTTTAATCAACTCTTAAATGTTAGAGTTCCTGAGACACTGACCCTAAGCCTGCTTCTCTTCTTCATTCTTACTGTCTACCTGAATGATCTCACCACTTGCCATGGCCTCATTATTGTCTGTGTGTCAGTGGCTTCAGACTGGTTCTCCCTCATGAACTCTAGATACATTTATTATCTCTGGGGCATATTAGGCTAATTGTATCTAAACTTGAACTCATCATTTTCGCTTCCAAAACCTGCTTCACCTTCAGGGTTTGTATCTTAGTAGATAGCCTTCCATAATGTTGTCCAATGCTAAAAGCAGAAACCTGAGAGTCAAAAGTTGATGACCGCCTCATCCTCTATCAAGTCCTGTCATAGGAGTAAGAGAATGAGATAACCATACCATACGAAGTTATGAACTGAGAGCAGTACTTCAGAGTCCAAGATTTTAGAGGTGGAAAACTTTCAGGCAATGTTATGTTCCAAAAGGTGACTAGGAGTGTAGAAGTCTTAAGTGGATGGGGAGTGAAGATCATAGATTGAGAAGGTTAAGGCAGATATGACATTAACATGTTGGAAGTTTCTACATCATTCTAGAAAAAGCTTAAATATCTGCATACATTTAATTAAAAACAAGCATTAGTTTTTCTTAATTAATATTCCCTCAGTGCAAATTGTTTTGCCAGGAGTTAGTGGACACATGGTTCTAAATGATTTCCAGCAACATGCAAATGAATTCTGAGACAAATAGAGACATTCTATACAGTTAAACATTAAACTGCATACTTCTTTTTTCCCAATTAGGAGAAAATGATTTTTTTTTCTCTCCTAACCTTGCCCATTGAAGATAGAACTAATTTAAAAGCTCTGGTCTCTTAACAACCATAGCTGATTCACACACTTAGCGTGGATAGTACATGTGCTTTTCTGGAAAGATTTGAAGTTACTATCTAAACTTCCCATAGAATGTTTTTAAAATGTATTTAAACAGGATAGAGCAAGGTATTTTAACAGAGATAAGAGTACTTTCATCTCAGTAGTCATACCTTGTACATTATCTTCATGACAAATCGACTCCAAGTTTCTTGACTTCCCACTCTTACCTGGCTACAGTGGTAGAACACGTTGGCTTGCTCTAATTCAGGGATTTGCATTCAAATTTGGTCTTCTATGCCACTCACAATAAAATGTTAGTAAATTGTTATTTATTACAACACTGTTTTTCTAGCCACTATACTGGTTGATGCACAAGTGCATTCTGACTAAAGACTCACTCCCTTGTTCGGGATTCAACTTCTACACTTCTTAACTCAAGAGCCACAAACTTTGTTGAAAAATCTCTTGTCACAGTCAAGGTTATTAATTATGGTAGTAGAGGAAGCTGTCAAAAAATGACACAGTAAGCTCTTTGTGGGAAATTTAGTCATGGCTGTGTGTTTTGTTTTGTTCTTTTTCCAGGGCAGAAATACACATTCATGTAATTGCTTTCAATGTACATCAGTAAGAGGAAGGTCAGAAGTTCTCAAGTTTGATTTTTGTATTTACCCCATAGGCTGCAACACTTACTCAGGGGCTTTCAAGTTGATGGAATTTGATTTAGTTTCCTCCAAATAATGAATGTTATAGGTGCTTGGTCAGTAGTTTAAGGAAATTAAGAAAAAACATTCTTACAGGCAATGTAGAAAGAGCACAAAGAACCAGAGAGAGAAGTCAAGCAATTTTCAAATAAGCTTGAGGATAGAGCTCAAACCTGAGGAGGAAATTCATTAGAGAATAAAGTTCCTCCCAGATGTAAGAGGTTTCTGGGACCATTTACAGTCTTTTGGCTCTATTCAGTCACCAGTTTTTCTGTTCCTTTCATCCCTAACTGGAACATCTTCCAATCATCCTCTGTTGATAACTCTAACTAAATAAAATCAGTGAAATTCCCTTAGTCTCCCTTGGTTCTCTTCTGCCTCACCTGGTTTAAATCATGAGCTATCTCTAGCACAAGCCCAGGTACCCTAGGCGTCCATTAAATATTTATGGCATAAATAAACTCATCTTTCTGAAATACCAGTGAAATAAGTTTCTTTAATGTTTTATCTTGTGATACAACATACAACATGTGCATAAGACATAAATATTTAGTTTAACAAATTATTGACAAACACCCGTGTGTCTTCCCTGCAGGTCAAAACATAGAATGGCATCTGCCCCCTAGAAGGCCTCCACCTGTCTCTTCCTGATCACAATCCCAAACTACCTCCTATTGGAGACCGTTATCCTGACTTCCACTGTATTGTTTTGCTTCCTTTGGAGTTGTGCATAATGATTATATAGTTATATTATCATTATTGTATTGTATAATAATAATTTAATTTGGCCAATATTTGAAATATAAATATATCAATGGGATCATACAGTATGTAGTCTGGCTTCCTTAGCTCAGTCTTCTGTGCTTAAGATTTATCCATGCTGTCGTATGGAGGTGTAGTTCATTCATTTTCTTGCTGTAGAGTATGGTGTGGACCTACCTCCATTTGCTTACCAGTTCTACTGTTGAGTTGTTCTTATTTGAAGCATCTACTAACAATGCTATTGGGAACATGCTAGGGCATGTTTCCTGGTGCACATAAGCATGCATTTCTGTGGGATATAGAGAGCCAGAAATAGAATCGCTAGGTCATAGTCTGTACACATTTTCAACTTTATTGTCAGACACTGCTTAAATGTGATTTTACACTGTTTAGTCCCATCAACAGTGCATGAGAGTTCTCATTGCTCCACATCCTTGTTAATATCTACCAAACCCATATATGTAAAAAAATCTTGCCATTCTGATACACGCGTATTATCAGATGCCGCTCTGATGTGTATGTAGTGACATCTTGCTGTAGTTTCAACTTGCATTTACCTAGTAGCCAATGAGGTTGAACACCTTTCCATATGATATTGATCACTTGAATTTCCTCTATTGGAATGTGCGTGTTCAGGTGGTTTTCCTATTTTCCCCTTGCATTGTCTGTCTTTTTCTTATTCATTTGTAAGAGGTCTTTATATATCAATAGGAAGGTTGATCTTAATCTTCTAATTTGCCCTCACCAGGCACTGGACGTGCTAATGTGTACATTTTATCTCTATGTACTTTATGGTATTAATTTCCTTGATGGTTCATAGTGGGCTATCTGTAAAGTTGAAAAAGATTAAGATAATTAAGCTAAAATCTATTTAATTTTCAACATACCTTCCATTTTAATTCTTATGCAGTTCTATTATCAATATTTTCCTTTCATTTTCATTATTTTTAATGAAATGGTTTACTTAGCAAACATTTTATCACTTGGAAGTGTCTATCAATCAGTCCATCTAATCTTTCCCAAGTACAGGACAAATTAAAGTATATTTTTCAATGGAACCATGTTTACTAATACATGTAATAATAAACTGAAAGTGATAGTATTCTAAAGTGACTAGCACATAGTATGAGCTCAATTGCACTAGTTATTTGATTCTATTTAAGAATAGCATTAATATTACCTTCCTAAATCCTGATTCCTTAAAAGTAGATAATCTATATCTCGTTAAAGTTTTAGGAAACAGAACTTTGATTAACCAGAATACTTTATTTCATCTAAAATACTGCATAACTGCACTCTCATTCAAATCTAGAAGAGAAAAAGTTAAATAGTCTTTTATATCTGACTTACAATATTTCATTTTAATACACCTTCAACTATCCTATATCTTTGCAAACGTTCTTTCTATTTTTCCTCCTCCTGAGCTCTACCAAAAGAGGAAGCATTTATCTGAGAACAATATCAGTTCTTTAGAGGGCTTGGTTTAATATGGAACCCTGCCTCCTGTGGTTACGTAACAAATTGCAAAAGGATATTTGCATAAATGAAAACATAACTCAAATTCCAATACATTACACATTTCTCATCATTTTGCAACTCATTGGGCCTAAAACTTGTAAGACTAAATGAGAAATTTTTGTATTAGCTGTAGAAGGCAATTTCTGGCAACTCTCCCTGAAGAAAAAGAATTCTAACAGAGAAAAATATTTCTTCTGATACTTTCTGAAGAATTTCTGTTTGCTTTAGAACGCACTTGGGACAGAAAGACACCAAGGGCTCCAATGATCAATGTCTCCTTGGCATCATGGGAAACTGTGCTGGAGGAAACTTATGGACTCAAGAACCTCCCTCTTTAGCAGTTACAGCCTAAGTGGCCCTCTTAGGTATTTTACAAAATGTAAATGCTCAATGCTTTGATAGACACCCTCAGCCTTAGAGCAGTGCAGGATCCTTTCATCATAAATGGTCTTTGAAAATCAAAGGTTCCCCATCCTCAATGTGAAGACCCATGAGGCTAACATCTGAAGTGCTTTTGTAACTTGTTCTAACTTACTACTTTAGCTCTAGGGCACCAGAATTGTGATTTCTCTTCCTTTTCAGAGAACACATTTTACAGTGGATTTAAATATTATGTTCTCATACAAATTCAGCATGCCAGAAAATGTATGGAGACTCTTTGAAGGCTTCGAATTTGATGGGATCCTTTCATCAAACTGTTGGAACTGGATGTTAGCAGCATAATCTATATTTCTGCTTGGAGCTGGAGTCTATATACTGTGATTATATTGGACCAGACTCTAATAGGATACAGACCCTCTATTAAGAAATGACTGAACTGTGAGAAGCTATCTCTGCTGAATTTGCATTACTATTCTAGGTGTAGATATGATTTTTTAATAATGAAAAAAAATATAATGACCCAAATACGTTCTGCCCATAGCATTCATGAATTACCAAGTGAACATGGAAATGGAATACTGAGATTATTGAGTTAAGCAGGGGTGCTTTGTAAAATAAAACAAACATTAGATATTTCATGGTGAATAACTCACCTACACCACTGACCACTAATGGCATGTATCAAGGTCCCTTTTACTAAAAAGCACAGAAAGGCTGCCTATAAAACATGCCTGGGAGTGTCCACATCTTAAAAAAAAAAAAAAAAAAAAAAAAAAAAAAGGAGGAGGGACTTCCCTGGTGGTGCAGTGGTTAAGAATCTGCCTGCCAATGCAGGGAACACGGGTTCAATCCCTTGTCCGGGAAGATCCCACATGCCGCAGAACAACTAAGCCCATGCACCACAACTACCGAGCTCTGTGCTCTAGAGCCCACGAGCCACAACTACTGAGCCTGCTTGATGCAACTACTGAAGCTCACGTGCCTAGAGCCCAGGCTCCAAACAAGAGAAGCCACCGCAATGAGAAGCCCGCACACCACAACGAAGAGTAGCCTGCGCTCGCCACAACTAGAGAAAGCCTGCACGCAGCAACAAAGACCCAACGCAGCCAAAAATAAATAAATAAATAAATTTATTTTTTAAAAACTCTAACCATTATTATTCATATTTCTACATATAGATAAGTTAGGAAGCTGCCATCTTTGCTTGTCAATAATGGTCAACTATCAGGGACTTCCCTGGTGGTCCAGTGGTTAGGACTCCGCACTTTCACTACTGAGGACCCGGGTTCAATTCCTAGTCGGGGAACTAAAATCCCACAAGCCACGTGGTGCAGGCAAAAAGACAAAACAAAACGGTCAACTATCAGCACTTTCATACGGTTCAACCTAACACACACCATGAGAGCCCCTCTGATCTTGGGACCTGGCAGTTTACCCTTTAAGGCTTTGATTCAGTGAGCTAGAAGCCAGCACCTGCTTTCCTAACCCTTAGCTACACTTAGAATTCTTGGAGCCTAAAAGTATTTATCACCTTGTACTATTTCTTGTGAGTAAGGCTCTTCGTGTCAAATTCCCCTTGTGAGGACCTGGGCTTTTGCTGCCCTCATCAAACGGTGGGCAAACTATAGCCATGGGCCAAATGGGCTGCCACATGTTTTTGTAAATAAAGTTTTATTGGAACACAGCTATGCTCATTCATTCATGTATTGTCTGTGCCTGCTTCTGCACAGTAACAGCAGAGTTGTGTAGTTGCAAACACTATGTGGTTCACAAAGTAGAAAATATTTACTCTCTGCCCCTTTACAGAGGAAGTTTGCTGCCCCCTGGTCGAGACTAGAGATCTGTAAAATATAGAGTCCACACCTCTTAGGGATGGACAAGATGTTCTAGTGTAGTACAGGGGAAAGAAAACTTTTCTTTACGGTTTTCTCATTATTAATAAAAGGGAACAATTAGATCTTCTAGTATGTCCCCAGGTGGGCTCATGCATCTGGAGAAAGTACTGGCATCTCATAGTAGGGGGGAGTGGCCAGTGGCCCCTTTGCCTTCATTTTCTGGCTGTCAGTGTATCGTGAAATAGTGGACTTTACAGATGCCCATGCAGTGTGTCTCCAGATTGTATTATCGAGTGGTAACTAACTTGAACCCCCCAAATGGACAAATGACTTTAAAAGATACCAGTAAACAACAATAATATTAATAACACTAATAATGCCAGCACCAGGGGGAAGAAAATGAGATGTGTATCAGTCATGTTAGGAATGAAAACCAATCAAATCTAATTTTAAAAGGTCCGCTAAGAGAAATCCAAAATGATCAAGAAGTTTACTTGAAATAAAGTTTCTCATGCAGTGCAATTAAGAATAAAATTCACCTGAAACTAATACAACATTGTAAATCAACTATACTCCAATAAAAATTTTTAAAAAAAGAAAAAAATTCACATTAAGTATCTGTTGTGTTTCAGACTTTTAAGATCTCTTTTATTTCATCTGTATCATATTAAGTTTGCAAATTTGCTTTCTTTTACAATCTATGTACTGTATCAACTATAATATATGCATATAATTTAAAAATAAATATACAACCAAGCATGTAACAGTAGGTGGGTACTCAAATTTCCCTTTACCATAAGTCCAGGCTTCTGTGTGCTGGAGCTCCTTTGTAATGCCTGTATTCAATGGTGTTTCTGTGGGTGCCCCCTCCTCCCTTCCCATGTTGACTTGTACCTACAGTCTCCTTGTTCATCTAAGCTAGTGAAGTATCCAAGGCCTTGCTGGATGACTATTGGGTAACCTTTTTACTTTGAATCAATTTCCTCCAGACTCTGTCTTAAATATCTCTGCGGGAGTGGGGGGAAGCTGTAGAGAGCAATGTGTTAGAGTAGAAAAGTCATGCAAGTCCTAGGGATGTAGTGCTAATGTAAAGCAGACTTTCCCAACTAGCCCAGTACCCACGTGTGCTAACACATTTGTTCCCCCAGCCTCCAAGGTGGAGGGCAGAGTCTAGGACAGCCAGAGACCACAGGTTGGTGGCCTCTGGCCAGAAGTAGCCTCTTCCCCTGGTTATTGCCGTTTCCCTTATAAATATCATTTTTCTCCTTGTGCCATGATGCGGGAAAACGTTAGGAAGCAATTAAAAACCATAGGCAAACCCCTAACCTCACTGAGTTTTCATCCTATTACAAGACCATACATATATTAAACAATAGTTTGTATAGTTATTATTTATGATTACTTCATTACCTTTGTGATAAGTGCTAAGAAGAAGTACTAGATGCTAAGAAATCATATAATGGAGGTCTCACCTATCTGGGAATCAGGAAAGAGGTTTTTTGGTGGAAAATATACTTAAACTGAGAGCTACATAATGAGCAGAAAGTTTTCTGTGTTGGGGGTGGAGGATTGGAGAAAGGAATGAGAACGTGAAATACCCGGGTGAGAATTTTGAATTTTATACTAAGGAGCAAGTGGAAGAAATTGAAATGCTTCAATATGAGCAGGTTTGCATTTTAAAAGGTTATCATTAGTAAACTGATTGAAGGGGACAAATTGCTTTTAAGGAAGACAGCATTGTTGTAGCAAGCCAGGACTAGACTGGGGCCATGGGGATGGAGCAAAGTACAGAGTGTCAGATGTTTAACTGTCTGGATTTGGGATGTAGACATGAAGAAGGAGGTATCAGGAGTGATTCCTGGGCCTCTGACTTTTCTAAACTGTGTGGGTAGGTGATGGGGCCATTCCCAGAGAGGGGCAACCCTAGGATGGGAGAAAGGGCGCATGTCCAGTTTGCAGCATGTTAAGATGGAGACGCTTCTGCAACGACTGGATAAAGATGGCAAGTTAAGAGTTAGGCATACAGGTCTTTAACCCGTGGCTGAGAGAGGTACAATGGGTAAATCAAGCCAGAGAGTGAATGACACGGGTAGAAAGTAGGAAGAAGAAAGGGGAGAAACAAAGGGGAAGGACTAGGCTTCAAGGTCAAATAGAAGAGACAAGGGGATTCCAAGGGAGCATCCAGAGCCTTAGGAAGACAACCGGAAAAACTGGTGTCATGCCAGCACCATGAAGAGGATGCTTTCGGAAAGGGAACAGTCACCTGTGTTTAGTGATGCCAAGAACTCAGGAAGGATGGGAGCAGAAGAGTTTTTCTGGGATTTAGTGGCTTGCAAATCCTGATGACACGAGAGGGAGTTGTTTGGTGAAAGCCTTGTTGGGAAGTGAATAAATGCTGAAAGTTCAGACACAAAGTGTAGTTTAAAGGGAGAGGGAAAGGGGACCACTTTCTGGGGGTGGGAGGTGGGGTCGAAATGGACTCAAAGGAGGTTTTCTTTCTTTTTATCCAGATGAGAGAGACTTGATCATGATCAAAACCTAATAGAAAGGTTCTTTGCTCAAAAGTCAGCTGCGTTCTAATTTTAATACCGTCTTATTCACGTGGGGAACACTGGTTCCCCCTAAATGCTAGATTAATGTCACCTGGTCCCTAATTACGAATGCAGAAAATGGGTTGAAATAGTTAAATAGGGGGCTTCCCTGGCGGTCCAGTGGTTAAGACTCTGTGCTTCCACTGGAGGGGGCGTGGGTTCGATCCCTGGTTGGGGAACTAAGATCCCGCATGCCGCGCGGTATGGCCAAAAAATTAAAAAAAAAAAAAAGTTAAACAACAGCACATACTTTCTAGTAATATATATATATATATATATATTATTTCTAATTCCAATTCTCCATATCTTACATTCATTCACTATTCAGCAAATATTTATTGAGCATGTACTATGTGCCAGACTCTGAGCGAAGCCTGGATACAGAGGTAACCAAGATCTTCTTGTGGAGAAGACAGAATGTAAGTAGGTTAAAATAAATCATTTATACATATATTATTATTATTAAAAATAATATAATGGTTTTATTATAATATTATGAAAATAAATAATGTATTTTAAGTGGAGTTCAGTGCTCTGAGGACAGTAAAGCAATGTAAAGGTGTGGAGAGAGACAGATGACAGGGGTGGAAGCAATTGACAAGGGGTTGTCTAGGAAGGCCTTTCTGTGAATCACTGTTGGTCAGAGACCTGAATTATAAGGAGGAAGGAGGCAGCAATGAAAAGACCTGGAAGGAGAGCATTCCAGGAAGAAGGACCAGAAAGCAGAAGTCTGAGAAAAGTGAGTGAAGGCAGCAGGATAAGACCTGGGTGACGCCCCAACCTGAGATGTAGCGTGTAAGGCATGGTAAGGGCTTTGTTATACGTGCTCCCGGAAATCACTGGAGGCTTGTCTGCGGGAGAATGACATCATTTTAACCTTGCTCAGCTTTTTCCAGTAACATCTTTCCCACTCCAACTTTAATAAAGGATCAGTTTTGTTCCACGGGTGCAGAAGTCTGTCCTAACAGATTTTCCATGAGATTAGAGCCTTGCTTTGGTTATTCTTGGTGTGTAAAGCAAAGTCATTCTTGAGTGCAGTATTAGAGAGAGGAATTATGGTGTGTGATTGTATAGTGATTTCTGCCTATTTCCAACATCCACGGAGAGCAGCTGGTTGAAGGGTGACATGAGCCACAGGGAACTGCCCTAGTGGTGCTTTGCAGCTGATCAAGGCAGCAGAAGCATGCCTGGCAGCGTCAAGATGTCCATCACCTTGGCCATGTTCATTAATTAGATAGGGGGAATCCTTTCACAGTATATATGTGTATCAAATCATCATGATGTATATTTACAATTTTATTTGTCAATTGTACTTCAATAAAGCTGTGGGAATAAAAGGATATCTGTCACCTGCTTGCTCGCTGGCATTCGAGGAAGAGAGGGAGGACAGGAGTTAAACATGGCATTGAATTCAACTTGAGAGTGTGTCTGAATTCCCGTGAGGTCTACTCAACTCCAAAAGAGTTCTCTGAGGATGCGAGGCCAGGTAGCAGGTGTTTATTAAGCAGCTGACCTCTCACAGAAAGACACATAAACCAGTAGAGTAGAAATTAGACTTGTGGGCTTTTTAGCATTTGGAATATGTCAGAACATTTGCAATCATCCCCTGCTGCTCCCCAACCTGGTTTTGTTTTATTCATTTTGCATAAAAGTTTGCCTCTGGCTTTGGATTTAAATCTCTTGATAGGAAAGGATGCCCCAGAGCTGGCTTCTGGCATGATTGTGCGGCTTTTACAAGGCGGGTCTCATAGTCATTGTAGTGAAATTTCTACAAGAGAATGACTGGACCCGGAAATTATGGAATGGCCCTAGAAATCTCAACAGAATGCAGAGGGGGCATGTGACCTCTGTAAATTCGGGCTAAGAATGCAGATGATGCTTCTAACTCAATGTTTCTGATTCTCTACATAAAGCAAAGGGGATTCGTCTGGAACTAGGCTCAGGGATGGATGTGTGCTTAATGGTGGAATTATTCAGTTAAGTAATGAACGGGAATGCAATGGGTGAGGGAAATGCTGGAGGATCAGTCTTCCATAGATGGCCCAAGATCTCGTTATGCGACATGAAAAATGATGGTTGGCTGTAAACATACCGTTTCTTGAGGTGTTTCAGTGTTCAACTCCAAGACTTCTTATGGTTTACCAGACTGAGCAGTTCATTTCCAAGAATTGCTTTTCTTCTTTCTTCAGTTCTAAGAGTCCTGATCATAGTTCTGGAAAAATGAGCTTTTCAAATGCACTTCCTAGGCTGGCAAGAAAGAAGGAAATCTATAAAGGTCAAAGGGGAAGGGAAAGTGGGAATCCCAAGAATTGAGGCGGGCTCAACCTGGTTTTCACCCTGAAGGTGTCTGATGACCCCCAAGTTCTGTTTTAGAGGCTTCATGGGGCCCAGGGAGCAGAAAATAAAGCTTAGGAAATACTAAGGTAGAGACTTTAATAGGAGAGCCCTCCATAAGGCTAGGATCATGAAGAGTTTCATCCTTAGGGTTAGAGTGAACAAGAAATCCACCCATAATGCAGACGAGACAGCTCAGAAACTCCCCTGTCTCCACCTTTTCCCCAGATGGAAGGAGTGGGGAACCAGGCATATTGATGTGGTGGAATACTATACAGCAGAGAAAATGAATACACTATAGACAGCTCCATGCACCAGCCTGGGTAAATCTCAGACACATAACACTGATCAAAAAAGCAGCAAGTCACAGAAGAACACATGTATGATTCCATGTATGTAGAGTTATATGACACCAGTCATGCTGGATTAAAGACCCACCCTACTCCAGTATAATCTCATCTTAACTAATTACATCTACTACCACCCTATTTTCAAACAAAGTTGCATTGAGGTACTGGGAGTTAGGACTTCAGTATATCCTTGCGGGGGGTATAATTCAACTCATAACAGCATAGGCCAGCGCCCCACAACAAAAGATTATCCCATCAAAAATGCCAATATTGCTGCTACTGAGAAACCCTGGAGTACGGCAAAAACGAAAGCAAGGGAATGATTGAAATAATTTTGAATACCTTTTGGGGGTCGGGGAGTAAAAATATGAAACTAGGGAGGGTACTTCAAAGATCCTGGAATGTCTTCTAGCTTCAGCTTGCTGGTGGGTACACAGATGTGCATTTTATAATCCTCAAATATACTTATATATTGCATACACTTTTTGCCTGTATAATTAAATTTTTACAAGATAATAAAATTCAAGAATTATGAGGATACAGATAAGTTATAAGTGTAAGGAAACAGGGCATAGAAGAAAATGAGCCTATTCTGATGCCTGCCTGCATTAATTCATTTAAGGTTCCCATTAAGTTATGTTTGAAGGTGTTATTTCGGGTCTCAGCCAGGAGCAGTCGTGAAAAATAGACCACGTAGTTGGCCAGGTGTGAGCTACCTGAGAGCTTCTTCTTATGACTATGCCACATGTGTTGAGGGTTCCCCAGTTGTTGGGGTTCCCTGATTCTGCCAGATCCCTGCTCTGTTCAGCTGCAGTTTCATTCCTGAGAGAGAAGAGAAACCACACACACACACATTACCTTCCACTGGTGGTGGGATCTCCTCTCCCAGACCCTGAAACTGCCTAGTTCAGTGGATACAAGCATGAGATCTGGAGGGAGACTGCCTTGGCTCTTGGCTCTGCCACTTGCAGAGTGGTCAAGTTCATCTCTCTGGGCCTCTGTTTTTGCCCTTGCAAAAGGAGAATATTAATAGTACTTAATAATCGGGTTGTTCTGGAGAGTAAATGAGGTAATCTGTGTAAAACTGTATAACAGTGGTGGCACGTGATTACCCCTTAATAGTGTTAGTTATCTCATCATCATCATCATCACCATCATCACCATCATCATCACCATCATCATCATCACCATCACTGTTATTATCCCTGCCTTGTCTCCTCTGGTGAGGTTACTTGGACACTGTGTGAATCCGTCTTTTCATCATTCTCATTCTTTTTTTTTATTGAAGTATAGCTGATTTGTAATGTCGTATTAGTTTCAAGTGTACGGTGAAGTGATTCAGTTATATATATATATAATATATATAGAAGAGAATCTGAAAAAGAATATATATTAATTAACCATATGTTAATTATATAATTAATATCAATATCTATTAATAATTATTATTTATTAATAATTTATTAATCACTGCTTATTGTTAATTGTATAATTAATATTATTGTTTATTGTATAATTAATATTATAAATTATAATATAGTTATAATGATATTACTAACATATTCTTAATATATTAATTAATAAATGATATATTAATAATCATTCCATCAATCAATTAAAATTAATATATTAATTATTAACTAATATATATTAATTATTTATATTGATACGTATATTCTTTTCCAGATTCTTTTCCATTATAGGTTATTACAGGACAGTGAGTATAGTTCCCTGTGCTATACAGTAGGACCTTGTTGTTTATGTATTTTATATATAGTAGTTTGTATGTGCTAATCCCAAACTCCTAATTTATCCCCCCACCTTTCCCCTTTGGTAACCATAAGCTTGTTTTCTATGTCTGTGAGTCTATTTCTATTTTGTAAATAAGTTCATTTGTATCTTTTTTTTAGATTCCACCTATAAATGATATCATATGATATTTGTCTTTGTCTGACTGACTTCACTTATTTGATGATTAATCTCTAGGTTCATCTATGTTGCTGCAAATGGCATTATTTCATTCTTTTTCATGGCTGAGTAGTATTCCATTGTATATGTGTACCACATCTTCTTTATCCATTCATCTGGTGATGGACACTTAGGTTGCTTCCATGTCTTGGCTATTGTAAATAGTGCTGCTATGAACATTGTTGGTGCATGTATCATCATTCTCATTCTTAAAACCAACACAAGAAGTAGACCTAAGCAATCAGCTTCTCCTTCTTTGTCTCCCCATACTCTTCTCTTAGTAGAGGGACTTTCCCAAGCCCTACTGCAACAGTCTAGCAGCAGAGAGGCATAGCAAGAGGGGTCCACAAGGAGGAAGAGACTCTCTTCCAGTCCTCTGACAAATACCTTGCTCTCTAGGATGGGATGGGGGCTATGCTGTGAACTGGGTGACCCATGGTTCTCTCTCCACATCCCTAAGTTCTGCTTCTCCATGGAAGGTAGACCGTGTTGGTTGCAAGGTATACTAATTAAAATATGGCTAGCTGCTGTAAAGAATTACAAAAGGTGGAATGATTCAAACACAAAAGAACTGTATTTCTCCATAAAGTCAAAAAGAAGCGTTCCTAATTGGCAGGAAGCTCCCTTTCCATCTTGTGGCTCTGCCATCTGCAACACATGGCTTCCAAGTTGCTGAACCCACTTGCACAAAGTTGGCAGAGGGGAGAGCACTTAGAAGATCACGTGGGGAGAGATTTTTATGGGCCTGGTCTGCATGCCACGCACATTATTTCTACTTACATTCCATTGGCTACAGTCCAGTCACATGACCATACCTAAGAGCAAAGGAGGCTGTGATTGGTAGACCACTAGGGAAGAAGATGATGGGATTTGGTGAACAGCTAGTGTGGGAAGGAAGGGGGGGGATGTTATTGAATAACATGTCCAATGCAAATCACACATTTCACAGAATTTTGGTGGTGGAGGGTAAGGGGAATGCCTGACGACTTAGAAATTCATTTGCAAGGCTTAGGCCGATGCACATCATATGGAAGAATATCCTGTCCTCTGAAATCTGATTTCACTGAGCAATGCTAAACATCGGATTGCTAAGGGCTCATTGAATCCAGCAGTCTATCCAGAGGGGCACAATATTCTATGCCAGGAAATCTGGAGCATTTCATGCAGTGAGGCTAGGTAAGAGAAATTAGTATTTCAGCTGTTTCTGGAGTTTCCTTGCCTCCTTACCAAAGACAGGATATTAACACGCTCAATGGGGCTGAACAGCAGACATCCTCCTGACGTTATCTGGGGTTTGCTCTGACTCCAGGCAAGCAGGAGGGTCTCAGCAACAGGAGATCTTTGCATTCAATGGAGCACAACTTTGCCAGTCATTTTGCTGCTTTTCTTGCACTTGAGATACATTGCGGCATCAGCCCCATCTAGGAGCTTGTTAGAAATGCAGAATCTCAGGCCCCACCCCAGACCTACTAAGTTGGAATCTGCATTTTAGCAAGATCCCCGGGGGAATCCTATGCAATTTAAAATATTAGAAGTGCCCTTCAGGACACTGACTCTTGAGCTTGGTTGCACATTGGCATCACCTGGGCAGCTTCAAAAATGCTAATGCTTGAATCCACCTGCAGAGATTATATTGTAATAGGTCTGGGCTAGGGCCCAGGCTTTGGATTTATAAAAGCTCCCCAAGTGATGCCATTTTGCAGTGAAGTTCGAGAACCACCACTTTAAATGGCCCACTCTTCCTCTCCAAAGATTCCTCCTTGGTCAGTGTGGGCACTTGTTTAAAGGATTGTTCCAGTGCGTGTTTGATAGCTAATCCAACAGTCCAGATCCATTCACCTGAAACTGAAAAAGACTAGGGGTATTGTGTGGACCGTGGTCGGCAGAGAAGCAGCTGACCACGGTGTCACAGCTGGGGGCTATGTTACAAAAGGCTTGGGCTGATAAACAATGACTAGTTTTTCCCCTAAAGGCCACTGCAGGTACCCACCACCACCACCAGCACCTTCTTCCTGTTTGGCACAGGCTTGGATAGAAGAAAAAGAGTTTCAAATAATTTTTTTCTGTTCCTCTGTATCATTTTCTCAGAACACACAATTGATATAATGTTCTGATTTGAAGACAGTCCTGTATTTCAGGTTTGAAATCTGCACAGAAATAGGTTACTGGCATTTTTTCCCATTTCTTGAAAGAAGCGTTATTAGGATAACGCTAGAAGACATCCTTTCCTTTAATTTCACGCTCCGCCCCAATCCCATCATACGCTTAATAAACAATGAAAGAGTAAACCTGGGTTGCTCCTGTCTGCTTGGGAAAAATGTAAAATGTATAAGAAGATCGCTCGTGGTGTATAAAACTTGGCCTGCATTTCTTCTTAGGTTGTGTTGCCCTGTGTTTATTTTTATTCACTGTTGGCCGGCAAAGCCTAGAGCAGTGGTTCACCTGTGGACTCTAAGCCTGCATCGTCATTATCCCTTGAGAACTTGCTAGAAATGCAAATTCCACAACCCACCCCACGTGTTTTAACAAGCCCTCCAGCTGATCCTGATGTACACTCAAGTTTGAGAACTGCTGGGCTAGAGGTTGAGTTCAACTCGAGAAGCAAACAGACCATGCTCTGCCGTTTTCTGTCTCCGTAAGTTTTTCAAACTTTGTGAACCACAGTTTCCTCAACTGTAAAGTAACGATAATAATAATGGTACCTAATCCGTGGAGTTGATGTGAGTTTTAAATGTGTTAGTGCAAGGAAAGTTATTTGCATGCAGATAGCCAATGTCCTATGAATGTTAATCATCATTGTTTGCTGTTATTCAGTTACGGTACTTTTGTATTAAGTATCATTTATACATTTGTAAACAGTTTTAAGTACATTCCACATGCCAGTGGAATTGTCTTAGGTAATGTAGATGCCAATTGGGACAAGGTTCCACACTCACCCCCAAGGGGTTTGTTAACGCAAGTTCGTGCGCCCGAGAGACACAGTGACGCCAAACAAACTGAAACGTAGGAGTTTGGCGCAGAGAGAGGTTTATTGCCAGGCCATGCAAGGAGACAGGTGACTTATGCCCTAAAAAGCCCTGAGCTCCCCGAAGGGTTTCGGCAAAGCACTTTAAAAAGCCAGGTGAGGGGTGATGTCGCAGGGTCTGTGATCAGCTTGTGCACAATTCTCTGATTGGCTGATGGTGCAGCAGCAGGGTGGTGTCACAGGGGTTCACATTATCAGTCCTTAGGCTCCAGGAGGCCTGGGGATATGTGCTCACGGTCCTCAAGTAGTTCTTCAATTTTTTGGAGAGGGGGAGGGTTTTTTTACATCTGCGAAACGACTCAGGAAATCTGCATCAAATGCTATCATCTAGGTACTTCAGAGAGGAGCTAAAGCAGAGGACGTGGCGGAAGGCCCCCATGGTGTCTTGCTCGGTTACAGGTTCTTGATCTAAAGGAAGAGTCAGACAGGACAAGCAGAGAGTTCCTAACTGGAGTAAATCAGGCCTTGGGTGGTGTTCTCTTCAGGGAGTCTGGGGAAGGGTAGGGAGGGGAACACTTTGTTCATGAGGAACATGAAGGAGAGCGGAATATGCCGCCCCAAAATATGCCTCTTTGGCATAAGGATTATTTTGAGCTGATTATTGTTAAGAAACAGCTGACACAGGAGAAGCTCTGAAAACAGAGTAGAAGTTACCCTTTTATTAGAGACATTAACATTTATAAGGGAAATCTCCATTTGTAAGGGTGTCTCCCTCTCTGTGCCAGGAAGAAAAGGACGACTGTAAATCTCTAGAAACTCTCTCGGTGGCTGGCGAAGGCATCAATTTAAATCTGCATAACAGTTTTACCCTTGTTGACTGTGCTTTGCCTGAAAACCTCCCCTTAACCCACTCCCCTCAACCTGACATCTTTTGTCTTTAGCTGAAGATGGTATTTAAAGTGGTGGCTTGGGCCCTTTTGGGGAGATACTCAGTTTTGCTGGGTCTCTCCCATGTATACAGGAGGTATACATGCTGTTAAACTGCTGTTTGTTTTTATCCTGTTAACCTGTCTTTTATTACGGGGCTCAGCCAAGAATCAATACCTAGAAGGGTAGAGGGAAAATTATTTTTCCCTTCTACAAACACAGCTTATTCGAGTCTGAGTCTGGAAGCAGAAATTCCAATCCCAGTGGAACAGTGAAGAGCCAAATCTGACTACATGTTGGATCTGTTTCTTTTACTTTAACCTTTGCTTCCCATTGCTTTTGTTCACTAAAAGGATACTGTCTATACATAATGGCCTGCCTCAGGGAACCCTGCCCCTCTTCCTGAATGTTAAACCAAAGTGCCTTTGTTCAGGGAAATATCCGGACCCTGTCCACCTGTGAATGGCTACAGGCAAGAAGAAATTAACACATCCCTTCCCCGAGGCTGGCCATTCAGGGGATATTTGCAAATCCTATGGCCTTTTTACTTTACTTCCTCATCTCCTCCCCCTCTCTGTGCTATAAAAGAAACTGGCATCCAAACCCTGATAAGATGGTTTTTCGGGACTCTAGTCCGCCATCTTCTCGGTCTGCGGGCTTTCGGGATAAAGTCGTCTTCCTTGCATCAACACCTCGTCTCTGATTTATTGGCCTGTCCTGTGGCGAGCAGAGCGAGCTTGGTCTCGGTAACACCAGGTCAGCTTCACCTGGCTGTGAGGCCCCAGGGCATGTCACTTATCTCTTGGTATTGGGTTCTTAACCACAAAATGATGGGGTGATCCAAGATCAGTTCCAAGTGTCCTCCCGCTACAGATACCTAAGTTTTAAAACTAAAAACAAAGGAACCCAGTGATGTTGTAACCAGTTAAGCCATCCATCTGAAAAACAGACACGTTTATGGATCAAAAATATTCAAATGAATATGCAGATGGGGACTGACGTGTAATACTTTGGCTGGCCTTTGTCCCCGTAGTTCCCGGGAGGGAAATTTTAATCCTTGGAATTTCCTGAGTGTTTGAAGCATCTGTTATGCATGGTGGGTCCTTGGACCACAACTGGGTTTATGCTAAGGAGACGACTCATGTGATTAGACCAACCGTTACCGAATCCAGGCTCGCTCTGCTCACTGCACGACAGGCCAACATATGGAGAGATAAGGTGCTGAGGCAAGGAATAGCGACTTTATTCGGAAAGCCGGCAGATCGAGAAGATGGCGGACTAGGGTCCCCAAAAAGCCATCTTATTGGGGTCTGGATGCCAGTTTCTTTTATAGAACAGAGAGGGGGAGGAGGTGAGGAAGTAAAGTAAAAAGGCTGTTTATCTTGCAAAATAGGAGGGGATGTGTTAATTTTTTCTTTTCTGCAGCCATTCACAGGTGGGCAGGGTCAAAATGTCTCTCTGTGAGTTGAACAAAGGCCTTTTGGTTTAACAGTCAGGCAGAGGGGCAGGGTTCCCTGTGACAGGCTATTATGTATGCTTGCAGCTATAGACAGTGATTATAATAACAAAAGCAACGGAGAAGCAAAGGTTAAAGTCAAAGAAACAGATCCAACATGCAGTCAGAATTGGCTCTTCCCTGTTACACAACCTTGTGATTAGAGGGTTGGGGCTTTGAGCCAGGTGATGTCAGCTGGACCTTCAGGGAGCGGAGGGGGACTGGATATTGAGTCCAGTCATGTAGCCAATTATCCAATTAATGATGCCTATGTAATGAGACCCCAGTAAAAACTCAGGACACCAGGCTCCAGTGAGCTTCCTGGTGAGTGAACACACGTGTGCTGAGTATGACGTGCCCTGATTCCACGGGAAGAGGACACAGTAGCTCTGTGTTTGAGACCCTCTCGGACCTCACCCTATGTGTCTCTTCATTTGACTGGTCCTCATTTGTATCCTTTATCATAAAACTGTAATCTTAGGTATAGAGTTTTCCTGAGTTCCATGAGTCATTCTCATGAATTCTCAAACATGGAGGAGTAGTGGGCCTCCCTGAATTTGTAGCCAGCTAGTCAGAAGCGCTGGTAGCTTGAGGACCCCCAGACTTGCAGCTGGCATCTGAAATGAGGGCAGTCTTGTTGGGGACCTTGCCCTTAGCCTGCTGAGTCCACCCTAACTCAGAATGGTATTGCTGAATGGTAGAGATAAAACCAGCTTCTTCCTTCTTCCCATGGGGGAGGGAAGTTGATGGACCCTCCATTTGCATGTCTGTAGGCAATAATTGTTTTGCTATCAGTTATCTCCAGCTTACAGAGTTGTTAAATAGCTTTCATAGACTCAGAATGAGATCATGGGGAAGGGTGAACTATAGACATAGCATAGCTTCCCCTTGAAGCACTGACTTTCCTTTACATGCTCTCTTTACCTGAAGAAGAAATAGCACTTGAGACATCATTAAATCCATTCTCCTGCATCTAGGACAGTCTAACTAAAACCAGCTCTGGCTGACCAATAAACAGTGGTCAAGTCCCAAATTTAAATCTTCAGGGAAGATGAACTCCACTTCCACTGGCACCGTATCCCAACATCACAAACCTCCCAACTATGATATTCTTTCAGATGTGTAACTCAGCACAACCCTGTGCACCCTGTGGGCATTAATAATCATGAAATTAGTAAATAAATAACCAAAACCCTCCTGCTCCATCCCTCAAGGCTGGTCTGTCTTCCATATAAAAGATGAGCATCTCATCCACAAAATAACATCTCTTCATCTTCTGAGTCCTTCCCCAGTCCCACACACACTCTGTATTCTGCATGTGGGATTTGGTATTTCCCTTTACGCTCCCACCAGTTTTTTAATGTTATTTTTCTTGTTTTGCAGTCAGCTGCTGTTTCGTATATGAAACCAGAAGTGGCTGTCGCACCAGTCACATCATGGGCATCCACAGTCAGAATCTTGCATGTGACTCCAAATCCTGTGCTCACTTGACCTACTGGGGTCCCAAATATCTACAGAGAAAGAGGTACTTGGGTGTAAGTGCTCAGAGTCATGTGTAAGTCATCCTTTGTGGTTAAAAAATACCCAGAGTTGTCCTCAGAGCAGTGGCTCGCAGAGTATGATCCCTGGCCCATCAGCATCTTCTGGGGACTTGTTAGAGATGCAAATTCTCAGGCCCTAGCACAGACCTGCAGAACCAGAAACACTGAAACACTGGGGGTGCATCTTAACAGGCTCTCCAGCGGATTCTGATGCACGCTGAAGTGTGAGAACCACTTGTATAGATTTTTAATTGTACTGGAATTTGAAACTCAGTACGGAAAAGCCAGTGAGCTTCATGAAGTGCAATTGCTTCTCGTCTCTCTATTTCTGGCTGTAACCTGGAGACACAGGTTTGCCAGCAGAATCTCCTGAGCTTCCCGGCTGAACCTAACAGAGTCATTCTATTCCCTGGTTGAGTCATCTGTTTACCCCAGGACAGACTGCCCTTTGTGTGGGAAGAGGACCATGTCAAACCAGTGGGAAGTTTAGAAGTAACATTTTCCTTCTAACCCGCATTTTTCTCGAGTCCACATCTCCATCTGCATGTGGTGAGAGCTTCCAGGGGGCTCAGCTGGGCGAAGCCACCACAGTGTCTCCCAGATGTTCTGTGTGTTTGCTTCCAGATCGCTCAGCCCAAGAAAATCTGAGGCAGCAAGATTTCATCCCACTTTGTCTGCCTTTAGCCATGGTTCAGAAGGCCCCTGTTACATGCTGTTCCTTGCTATTCACATTCACATCCCACTCGGTGTGACTCATCTTCTGGCATTCATCCCTTGCAGGCAGAGGATGGACTTTTAACCACAGTGCAAAACACCCGATTCTCTCTTATGACATTTATTTAAACTTCTCTTCCAAATCTCCCTAAAGATTGCTGCCAGGGGTGGCACCTCCTCTCGGATGCTCATCTGGAAACTGAAAAGGGGCAGAGAGGATATTTTAACTGGGGAAAGTGTCTTCCACTACTGTGGAACCTGGGAATGAATGCAGGCGGATAGCTTCAAAATGAAGCTGTGTAATTAGGCACGTCTGGTGAAAATGACAGTCCGCAGGTGGCAGACCGCTTTGGAGGTGTGATCACAAACACCAGCCCCCTCGGGAGATGAGGTAGAGGCAGTTAGGACTTAAATTAGTTTATCTTTAATTTGCATTTGATGTTGGTATAACATTGGCCCACCAGGAGGTAGAGAGTTGATGAGTTGAGAGTCACTGTTTTGCATAAGAAGTACTTTGCCTTCACATCTGTAGAACTGGGCATGCGCGTGAACTCTGCATAGATCATGCCAGAGACTCTGATACACTGTAGGCCTCTTGGCTGTGGGAGGGGGCGACTTAGATTTGGAATACGGTGTTCCCAGGAATGATTCACCTGCAAGCATTCTCTGTTGCATTTATGAACGCTTCACCACATTGTTTAGGAGTCCTTAGCTTGAACATACGACACATTCTGCATGCCTGCTTACCTTGTTGACTATTTTTGTTAGGATCTTTTGGTGCAAAGTCAGTTTCCCAACACTAAATCAAATCTCAGTTGGATCCATTGTTTTCAAACTTAGCTGAATCTTAGGATCTGTGGAGTATCTTAAAAATCCCAAGGCCCTGGGAATTCCCTGGCGGTCCAGTGGATAGGACTCCACGTTCCCACTGTCGAGGGCCTGGGTTCAGTCCCTGGTTGGGAAACGAAGATCCCACAAGCCTTGCGGCACAGCAAAAAAAAAAAAAAACAAAACAAAAACAAAAACCCAAGGCCCAGGTTGCACCCCAGACCAGTTACATCAGACCATCTGGGGTTGGGGGCCAGGCATTGGTATTTTTTAAAAGTCTCCAGGAGATTCTAAAACGCAGCAAATTGAGAACCACTGACTTAGGCAATTTACATGGCCATTGGATGTGTGGTTGGGAAGGGTCTTGTGGGCTCAGGATAGGTGAATCCATTTCACAAGGGAAAGGGGATATTGTGCTATGCCCTGGTAATGAGGCTAAGTGGCAAAAGTTGCCCAGCCTTAAAAACAGGTAAAGTAATCAGTGATTTTGGAGAAACAGACAGGGTTCTCTCCCGCCCCCCAGCCTGTAAAGTTTTCTCCTACCTATGAAAGCATTCACTCTTGAATCCTGTGTGCCAAAACACAGCTGATATTGAAGCCAAATCCAGCCTCTGTACCCCAACACCAAATTAAATCTTGGAGGTAGAGTTTTGGGTGAAGTAGAAAAGAATAGCTTTATTGCTTTGCCAGGCAAAAGGGGCCACAGTGGGCTAATGCCCTCAAAACTGTGTGTCCCGACCTGGAGGGGGTAGTGAGGAGTTTTATAGTAATGGTTCACAGAGGGCGTGATCAGCTCGTGGACATTCTTCTGATTGGCTGGTGGGGAGGTAAGTGGGCGTCAGCATCATCAACCTTCTGGTTCCAGCTGGTCTGGGGTCTACGTGCTTGTGGGCAGCATGCAGTTAACTTCTCCCACCTGGAGGTGGTTTCAGTATCTGCTAAACAGCTCAAAGATATTGTTATGTGTGTCCCTTGAGGGGAACCAGGACCCTGCCCCAAGGCTGCACTGTTGTTTCTCTTGACTGTTCCTCCCTTGTCTCCACATCCCCTCCCTTCCCTAATTAGCATCGGTTTGAACCTGCTCCTTGGAACTCAGGGAAGGTCAGGGAGGCTGAATGAAGCCTATTTCCTGTAATCAAGAAATGGGGGACACAGAAGGGCTTTTGTGCTCAGGAGCCCCACAGGGTCCTGCTCCGTAAGGATATTGCTGTTGAAGATAAGGGAAGATGAATACCTAAACTAGTGGTTTTCAATCTTGACTCCATGTTAGAAGCCCTTGGGGAGCTTTAAAAATCCAGCTGACCTGACCACACCCCAGAGCAATTAAATCAGGGTCTTTGGCTGTCAGGCATCAGGATACTGAAAAGCTCCCATAAGTAATTCCAACTTGCAGGCAAGGTTGAGAGCCAGTGGCCTAAAACAGTGGTCCTCAAATTTCCTTGCTGTACGGGAGGAAAAATAATTTCCCTCAACCCTTCCGAGTTCTTAGCTGAGACCCTGTGATAAAAGATTAACAAGAGAAATACAAAGAGAAGTTTATTGACATGTATACCTCATGTACACATGGGAAATACCCAAGGAAAATGAGTAACTCCTTGAGGTGGCCTCGAGACGGCCTAAGTCACCACCTTAAATACCACCTTCCACTAAAGACAAAAGAAAAGTGGTGGGGAAAGGGAGTCCAGTTATGGGAGGTGACCAGGAAAAGCACGGTAAACAAGGGTAAGTTTTGTTACGAAGACTAAGGCAGTGCCTTCTCCACTGATGAGTTTCTGGTGATTTAGTCATCTTTCTCTTCCTGGTAGAGAGAGGGAGACCCTCTTACAAATAGAGAGTTCCCTTGTAAATGTAAATGTCCCCTACAAGAAGGTAACTTCTACTCTGTCTTCAGATCTTTTCCTGTGCCTGCTGTCTCTCAAAATAATCTTTGTGCCGAAGAGTACAGCCTCTCTGTACACTGGTGCCAAATCGAATCTTGGAGACAGAGTTTTGGGTGAAGTAGAAAAGGAGAGCTTTATTGCTTTGCCAGGCAAAGGGGGACACAGCGGGCTCCTGCCTTGAAAAACTATGTGTCCCAACCCAGGAGGATTTGCTGAGGAGTTTTATAGCAATACTTCCCAAGGGTGGGGTTGCTGACAAGATTAGGGTCTCAGGTGGTGGGTCTCCTAATCTTGATGAGCTTCTCTGGTCCCTTTAATCTTGCCTCAGGTGGTTTCTTGGCTGTTCCTCCCTTGATTAGGAACTGTTCTAATGTGTCCTTTGGAACTCAGGGAAGGTCATGGAGGCTGGTGTCTCGCCTACAAGAAAGGGGGACCAAAAAGAGGCCTCCATGCCTGGGAACCTCACAAAGCCCCGCTCGGTTTCAGAAGGTGAGAGAATATAAGAAGGCATCACAATTTAATCCCACCTGGTCAGGTTGCCCAAATCCTGTTCTTTCTAGTGGATAGAAATAGCTGGATCTCTGGCTAGACATTATACTGGAACATAAAACATCCTGAGAACAAGCCGCATTCTCTTATTTGGGGACTGAGTGTGAAGATAACCCTCAATCAGAAAGCTCCAAGTCAGTACCTTCCCTCACCTGCCTTCAGGCTCTATTTTATCAATTCCTATTAAGCTACATTCTTTATCCCCAAAGAATTGTCCTTAACCTTAGCCACACATTAAAATCACGAGGGGGAGATTTTAAACTCTCAATGCCCAGGCCATACTCTAGACCACTTAAATCAGAGTCTAGAGGAGTGGGAGGATGGGAAGGGGGGTGGTAGTACTTTTTAAAATTGAGATCATTGTAGATTCCTGTGCAATGGTTTTAATTTGCATTTCGCTAATGGCTGATGATGTTTGAATGTCTTTTCATGTGCTGATTTGCCATCTCTGTATCCTCCTTCAGTGGAATATCTGTTCATGTCTTTTGCCCATACTCTCATTAGATGATTTGTATTTTTACTGTTGAGTTTGAGCCTTCTCTGGGTAGTCTAGATATGCGGTTTGCCAATATTTTCTCCCAGTCTGTAGTTTGTCTTCTTCAGTGGGCTTTCACAGAACAAAAGCTTTTAATTTTCATGAGTCCAATTTATCCATTTTTCCCTTTATGGATGGTGCTTATGGTATAAAGTCTAAGAACTTGCTGCCTAGCCCTAGATCCTGAAGCTCTTCCCCTGTGTTTTCTTCTACAAGTTTATAGTTGGACATTTTACATTTAAATCTGTTGATCCATTTTGAGTTAATTTTTGTACAAGACGTGGGCTTTAGGTCTAGAGTTTTGTTGCTTTGTTTTTGCTGATGGATGTCGAAGCATCAGTAATTTTGAACAGGTCTCCAACGTGATTTCCATGTGCAACCAGGGTTGAGAACCAGTGGCCTGGTGATTGAAGGGCACATCTGTTAGAAATCCGAACTCTGAGATTTTTCAGGAGCAACATCACAGTAGGATTTAAAAACAACGACAGGAAGAGATGTGTGCTTTTAGAACAGTGCTGTCCAATAGAAATACATAGTATATAATATATTAGTATATTTTATATATATATATACAAAATTAAAAATTTTCTAGTAGCCCCATTCAAAATGAGGCCAAGTTAATTTTTTTTTTAAACAAATCTATCAATGCGAAGTTAGCTTTATTTATTTATTTTTTAAATTTTTATTTATTGATTTATTTATTTATGGTTGTGTTGGGTCTTCGCCTCTGTGCGAGGGCTTTCTCTAGCTGCAGCAAGTGGGGGCTGCTCTTCATCGCGGTGCGCGGGCCTCTCACCATCGCGGCCTCTCTTGTTGCGGAGCACAGGCTCCAGACGCGCAGGCTCAGTAGTTGTGGCTCACGGGCCTAGTTGCTCCGCGGCATGTGGGATCTTCCCAGACCAGGGCTCGAACCCGTGTCCCCTGCATTAGCAGGCAGATTCTCAACCACTGCGCCACCAGGGAAGCCCCCAAGTTAATTTTAATAATATATTTTATTTAACCCAGAATATTGAAAAATTACTTCAACTTGTAATCAAACTAAATATTGTTGAGACATTTTGCATTCTTTTTTCTGGACTAAGTCTTTGAAAGCCAGTATGTATTTTGTATTTATAGCACATCTAAGCTGGACTCACCACATTCTAAGTACTCAACAGCCACATGTGGTTGGTGACTACTAAACTGAAAAATAGAGTTTTAGACAAAGACACCCTTGTTCCCCACCCCCTGTTCTTTGCATGTTTGCTGACTGAATATGAAATTCTTGCGCTATTTCTACCTGGCACAAATGAAAGGCTACTCATTTCAAATAATACAGGCTGTATTTAGAAAACCTTGCTTCTTCTTACAGCCGCGTGAAACAATTCTCTTCTAGACACATGCACTCGCGGTGGAATGTACTTTCATAAATATTTATGTTGCGCCAACAGTGATGGGCCCCCAGCCTTGGAGTCACGATGCTCTCCCCCCACCCTTGGATTCTTACCTTATTTTCCCTCAACTCAAATTATTAAGTTCACATGAGTGTGCAGTGTTCTAAGTTCATGAGGACCCTGTTGATAGATGGAACTGTGCAGCAGTGAGGGCGGAACAAGGTAAATTTTACATGTCATCATTTAAACCATCTAAGGAACAAAGAGCAGAGCAGGACTGATTTCCATTCGACCAAGCACGGCAGTTTAAATAAATGTCCCCTTAGCCGTACGGTGTGGGCTGGAACCGAGTTTCTCATCCTCGGTGCTGTTGACCTTTTGGATTGGAGCACTCTTTGTATGGGGGCTGGTGGGGCTCTTCTCTGCACCTGACGATGTTTAGCAGCGTCTCTAGGATCTACACATTCCACAGGTGTGACTACACACAGTGTCTCCAGACATTACCAGATGTTCCCTAGGGATCAAAATCGCCCCCCCCCCCCCCCCAGCTGAGAATCACTGGGCTGGAATGAAATGAATTTCTGAGTCATGTATGGCCTTTTTGGTGGATTTGGTTTTGTTTTGGGCTTTTCTGGCCTCATTTGAAATTTTACATGACTGTGTTCGAACTCTTAAAAGATAAACTGAGGCTTATTAAAGAATGAGTTTATTTAAGCAACAATGATTCAAACTCAGCATCCAATTTAGCAGACAGAAAACTCTGCGGAGCTGTACAAAATGAAAAAATGAAAGACTCTCACAGAAAGAAGGGAGTGGAAACAAGGAAGTTACATAGGGGAGAAAAGCAGGTTGGTTACTGCAAGGTGACTTTCCTTTCGGGCAGGTGACCTAACTAGTGCTGAGCAGGTGATTCCTGATTGACTGGTTTAAGATTCCATTTTGGGGAGAGCTAAAACTGGAATTAACTCTTGGGTTGGTGATGTGGAGCTTAGCGTAAGCCACTTCATTTGGGGCCTGTTGTCTGGTTTTGTAACACTTCAAATTATGGAATATTTCATTCTGCAATTTGTTTTCTTCTTTGGGAGAAATTATGTTTCTAAATGTACCTATAACAGACTTTAATCGTTGGGAAAATGGCGCCCTTAGTTTCAGGCCACGGTACTATGGACTCTTTGAGACACAAAAACAGATTCTCATCTACTCTACGATGTAAGATTTATCTTCGAAAAAGACCTCTATTGGCTGCTTGATGAATTCTCTCTCATCCTGTAAGGCCAGCCCAAATGCCGCCTCATTTGTAAAGTCTTTGCTAATTTCCAAAGAAAAATGACGCCTTTGTCAGAGGTCTGAAGCTCCGCTAAAAGCATCTATTCGTTATTACAGTTATCCCTGCATAGTGAGCGAATGAAGGAATGATTCCAAGTGACATTATGGGCAAGAGCTGGAGGATGAGGCACAGCCAGCTCTTATTAAACCAAGAAGCATGTTTCATGCACCCACAGTCAATGGACAGAGCAAAAGCAATCAGAAGTAGACGCATGCTTGGAACATGGCCGAGAAGCTCTCCAAAAATATTTAAAAATTAATTAAGGGGGTGATAGCATCCATAAAGAGAACACCCAAGACCAGAATTGTTAAGAAAAATGGTCATCAGTGCTGTTCATACCCTTAAGTAAACTGGAATCAATGTTGCAAACTCCTCTCGCCCTGTAATTTGTGACTTTCAAGATGTCTGAATTGACGTTCACAGTAAATGTCCTTTAACAGTCAAGAATCTCTATAAAAAGTTACTGTGCAGATGCTGAAATACTCATTTACACAAAACATGACACTACTGTCACTAGATGGAAATTTTATTTTTTATAAATTTATTTATTTTTGGCTGCGTTGGGTCTTCGTTGCTGTGCACAGGCTTTCTCTAGGTGCGGCGAGCGGGGGCTACTCTTAGTTGCGGTGTGCGGGCTTCTCATTGCGGTGGCTTCTCTTATTGCGGAGCACGGGCTCTAGGCATGCGGGCTTCAGTAGGTGTGGCACGCAGGCTCAGTAGTAGTGGCTCGGGGGCTCAGTAGTTGTGGCTCACGGGCTCTAGAGCACAGGCTCAGTAGTTGTGGCACACGGGCTTAGTTGCTCCACGGCATGTGGGATGTTCCTGGTCCAGGGCTCGAACCCGTGTCCCCTGCATTGGCAGGCGGATTCTTAACCACTGTGCCACCAGGGAAGCCCAGATGGAAATTTTAGAGTTTTACTTTATCTCAGTGCACATCAGGGAGATGGCTAAACTCTCCAAGTAGGTCTGTCTGGCTAAGCTGGAATGTTTGGAAGAAACATAAATCAATTCACTTCCACCTGTGATCAAGAACAAGGATTCCAAACATGCCGAATTCTGCTTTCCTAAGCACCACCATCAAATTCAATTTGCCTTTAAGAAGAAATACTCAATTCAGTCGTTCTCCACCTTGAAGGTACTTGAGAATTTCAGACACTCAAGCTGCCTGATTTCCTGGAGGATTCTGATTCAGGAGGCCTGCTGGGGCTTAATAATCTGCTTTTCAAATAAGCCCTGCAGATAATTGTGATGTGCATTGGCCTATAATCATTCTTGCAGAGAGAATGTTGACCTCTAACCCAGTGATTCCCAACTGGGGGTGATTTTGCCCCCACCCCCATTCCGCCACCAGGGGCGTTTGCTAATGTCTGGATACACTTTTGGCTGTGACAGCTGAGAGAGGGGTGCTATTGGACAGAGCCCTGGGTTGCTCCTAAACATCCTACAGCGAACAGAAGAGCCCCGACAATAGAGGATGATCTGCCTCAAAATGTCAGTGTTGTCACAGTTGAGGAACCCTGTGCAAACCCACTGGTTCTGAACCTCGGCTCCATACTGGAATTACCTGGAGAGCTTTAAGAGATTCTTATGCCTGTGTCTCAGCCCCAGAAAGTCTAATTAGTCTGGCATGTAGCCTGGAATTTAGGACTTTTAAAACTCCCAAGGTGATTTTTAATATGCAATTAGGGTTGAGAATCATGAATCTATGCCAGTGGTTCTCAAACTTGACAGTGCATCAGAATCACCAGGAGAACATTAAAAACAGAGATTGCAGGCCTCCACCCTTAGCGGGTCTGATTCAGTAGGTCTTGGGTGGGATCTGAGAATCTGCATTTCTGCAAGTTCCCAGGCTGTCCTGGGATGCATTGAAAAGTAATTCTCACTCTTTGGTCTCATTCTGAGCTGTGATTTTAATTTTGAGACTGCTAAGCCACAAATAGTCCTGACGACATGAAGAAGAAGAGAGGAAGAAACTTTAATTGACATGTACACACTGCTATATTTTAAATGGGTAACCAACAAGGACCTACTGTACAGCACAGGGAACTCTGCTCAATACTCTGTAATGACCCAAATGGGAAAAGAATCTGAAAAAGAATAGATACATGTGTATGTATAACTGAATCACTTTGCTGTATACCTGAAACTAACACAGCATTGTTAATCAACTCTACTCCAATATAAAATTTTAAAAAAGTTTTAAATAAGTAAAATAAAGACCAAAAAAAAAATAAAAAACTTTAGATACCTTGACTTGAAGGAATGAAAAGCTCACCAGGACAGAGGGGAGGCAATCCTAACCATTGTTCAGCATCCCTCCCCTCTTTTGCGGAAAGGGGCCTGAGACTTCCCATCCCAGGGCTGAACAGCAAAGGTGCTCAAGATTTTTGTCTTTTAATCTACCTTGAACATCAGCTTCCACGATCCCTGCTGAGGACGAACAGGCAGCTAGAGATAGTGACAGAGCGTAGCACAGATGTGTGACTGTGGCTCATGGGTTGTCCTCAGGGTCTGCCCGGGGAGAGAATGCCCGGTTTCGTAGCTACTGCTTCCAGACCAGACTTGCAAATTACAGAGGGGTGAAGATGGAGTGAGTGGAGAACAAGGGTGTGAGTGACCAGCTTCTAGTGTGGGGCAACGCTCCCGATACTGACTGCCCGCTCGTTCTGTGAGAGGCACTCTTATGGTACCCAACAAGCCTGTGGGAGAAACAAGGATGGGTAAGATGCATTTCCTAAAGGTACGGAACTTACTTACATTAGTTTCTTCATGGTGCTTCTCATGATCAGCCTGAGAGCACACAAATCATAACTTCCAATTTCTTATTCTACTGGCATTTCTTGTTTAAGTGACTCTCACCTTGCAAGACGGGAGATGGGTAGGATCGCAGTTTTGGATCCATTGCGCTTGGGTTGGAATCTTAGCCCGGCTGCTCACTACTTTTATAAGCTTGGCCAACTCTTGTCACCTCTGTGTGCCTCACTTTCTTCAACGGTAAAGAGGGAACAATGATAGTACATGTTGTGTAGGTTGGTCACAATGATTAAGTGAGATAATATATTTAAAGTGCTTAGCACTGTAACCCACACATAGTGAGCGCTCCAAAAGTATTAGTTCTTATTATAGCATCCCAATCAGAACTCTTATTATGGAATATAAGCTTTATAAGCAGCATTTGAATAAATCAACAAAGTAAAATCAACCATGTTCTTTATTTTAAAAAAAATACCAGGCAATAGCAGAGGGCAGATTATTTTTAAGAAGAGCTTCAGTAAAGATTGCAAAGACCTCATTTCCAAGAACTTCAGGAAATCTGTTAGGTTCAGTTGTTCACATGCATTGGCCCAGTTGCCAATGAGCATGTTTATCTTCAAAGAGTCATTGACCCTGCCAAAGTGAAAAAAGGCTCAGGTCATTGAATGAAAACTCTCCAAAATGAAATGATTTCTCGGAGCAATGCAAATAAGCATGAACAACTTTAGATCCATCGCTTCCTATTTTTCTTCAGCAAAACTTGTGAGAGCCTATTGACATGTGTTTGGAAAGTTATATTCAAAGAAGCTTAAACAGCAACTGCAAGTCCAACAAGAAAAGAGTTTTCATTTAGTCCTGTTCGAGATGGTTGCCAGAAGGGTCAGCAGAGGATTTTGTGTAACATGAACATCTAAGCATTGCTTTCGCATTAGCGCTCGCACACATTCTAAATGCAAGATTGAGAAACCAAAGAGCCAGCTGTCAAAAAAAAAAAAAAAACTGATGAGAGGGGAAAAGAGTCATGAGGCCCTCTTGCAGCAAAATCATCAGACTGTGCTTCTCTTTTTGCTCTGCCTCGAAGGAATCAAGGGTGTCAGGAAGAGGGAAGAATCTTTGACACACAGAAGAAGAAGGGCAGAAGATTATTATCAAGTCTAACTCTGTGAGCATGTTGAGCATGTGACTTTTCCGTTGGTGGTTCTGATGGGAAGAAGCAACTCACCAGCTGAGAAGAAGCACAAGAAAAAAAAAGTCTTAGGCCCTAAACTGGCTTCAGATTGTGGGTTTAGATCTTTAGGTCAGGGTTTCTCAACCTCACACTACTGACATTTGGGGCTGGATCATTCTTGGGGGGCGGGGGGGGGTGGCTCTGTCCTGTGCATTGTGGGGTGCTGTTGAGCTGCATCCCTGGTCTCTCCCCACCACATGCTAGTAGGACCTGCCCCTCATCTGCAGTTGTGAGGATCAACAATGTCTACAGACATTGACTGGTGTCCCCTGAGAGGCAGGATGACCCCCAAGTTGAGAACCACTGCTTTAGATCTGACCCAGATGAGAAAACTTCAAAGTGGTCCCCAAATGATCTGCAGAGAAAACCGGTTTTGAAAACATTTCCAATCCATTGTGAACCAAGACATTCTGAAACACAATAAAAATGAATTACTTATAAAAAGTAAAGTAACAAAAGGATGTAAAATACAAACCAATTTTTTAATGGTTAGATTCAAATGAAACAAAATTACTCTATGAAGTTGGCAAAAAGGTTTCCAAATGCTTACTCTCCATTTCTGTACTTACCTCATATGGATGAGTAATGACCAGTAGACTGGCTTCAGTCCTCAGTAGTACTTATTTGGAGCAAGTTCGACTTAGAAAAAATGCATTGAATCAAGTAATTGCAGCATAGTAAGAAATTGTTCTAGTCTTTATATCATGTTCAACATTTCGTCACCTTTAAATTAGACGATTTAGGGCTTCCCTAGTGGCGCAGTGGTTAAGAATACGCCTGCCAATGCAGGGGACATGGGCTTGAGCCCTGGTCCGGGAAGATCCCACAGGCCCCAGAGCAACTAAGCCCGTGCACCACAACTACTGAGCCTGCGCTCTAGAGCCCGCGAGCCACAACTGCTGAACCCGCACGCCACAACCACTGAAGCCTGCACCCTAGAGCCCGTGCTCTGCAACAGGAGAAGCCACCGCAATGAGAAGCCTGCGCACTGCAACGAAGAGTAGCCCCCGCTCACTGCAACCAGAGAAAAGTCTGCATGCAGCAACAGAGACCCAATGTGGCCAAAAAAAATAATAATAAAACAAAATAATAGAATAAATTTATTAAAATATATAAATAAATAAGATGATTTAGGTTAGCTTTAGTGGTTCTGTTGGTGACTTCTATTTAATTTTTAAAAGGAGTACATGCCTTTGGAAAGGCATGATAATTTTGTTTGTTTTGTTTTGTTTTTTTGGCATGATAATTTATAGCTGTTATCCACCAGAAAGCTGGCTATGAAGACTCCCGCTGAAATACAGCATTTGTCTTGTAGATAGTACATCGTTTCTTTGATTCATTCATTGATTCATTAATTCAACATGTATTTGTTCAACAATCCACAGTGTACCAGGCATTGGGTTGGGCACTGGGGATCCAAAGATAAGTGAGGAAGAAGTTCCACCTCTGAGAGGAGGGTAGTGGCATTCAGAGAACCTTCCTGGAGGAAGTGATATCCAGCAGGACCCAATGCATGACTAACAATTCACAGGACGAAGCAGAGGAGGCAGAGAGTGAGTTTCAGGCAGAGGATACTGCATGTGAGGCAGTCAGCAGTCACCACCCTTCCAGGGAAGTGAAAGTAAAGCATGGCTGGAGTTGAGAGTAGAAGGGGAAGAGGCAAAAAAGATGATGCTGTAGAAATAATGCAGGGATCAGATCATGAAGTCCTTGTCGGCCCTTGCCATGCCAGCTATGGTGCCAAGGACCAGTGGCACTAGCATCACCTGGGAACTTTTTGGAAATGCAGACTTTCAGGCCCTACCCCCGGATCGGCTGAATCAGAATCTGTGTTTTGATAAGAACCCCAGGGGATTCTCAGTAGAGCCTGAGAAACACTTCTGAGACATAGGAAGGCTGAATTTTTTATTGAGCCTTTATCCTGAGGGATACAGGTAACGATTACAAGGTTTTTAGGCACTGGAGGTTGGCTAAACTAGTATCCCCAGGCACTCTTGCCTGCCTTTGCCATAGGTGCCAGGTAGATGTGCACGTAGCTCAATATTGACTTTCCCAGACTCCCTTGCTGCTGGAGGAAGGGCAGAGCACCTCAGTGGAGATCTTTAAGAAAGCTATTGCTTTCCTGATTAAAATAACATGTGTGGCCGGCAGGTCCCTTGGCTGTTTCTTTCTGCGTTTAATGAGGTTGTATTCCTGGAGCTGTGGCAGCCATCTTGACTATGGGAGAAAGGCCAGTGTTAGGCTAGCCTTGATCTGTTGGACTGTGGAACCGAAGTCAGGAGACGCTTCCTCCAGATACTATTTGTTTTTTTTTTTTTTTGTTACTTGCAACTGAAAGCCCTCCTATGACTAGCCTAGAATGATACATCATTAATATATCACTTAGTGTTGTGTTTGTACATACACAAAATCCAAAACAACATTTACTTAAGCAAGAAATATATTTACTGCTCTCACATAGAGAAAATACAGCAATATGCAGTCTAGACTAGAATGGCAGTTCCTTACCACAAAACACCAGGAACTATGTTTATTATCTTTGTCTTTTTCACTGCTTGCCTTCTATCCTCATGATAGCTGCTGACATTCCACCCATCACATCTCCCCTCCAGGTCAGTGGACCACTTCCTAATTTTTCAGGAGTCTTCCTTGAAATCCCACACCATACTTCTACATACAGTTCATTGGCCAGGACTTGCTACGTATTTACACTTTGCTGTGAAGGAGGCTAGGTAATGTATTTGTTTTTCTGGGTTGCTATGTACTAAACTAAAGACTAGAACTGTATGACATAATAAGTGGGAGGAAGAAGATGTTTGATATCCATACCTCTCTGGAAAATTCCATCACAGTCAGGTTGACATTTCAGGAAGATCATTCTGCTAGCAGTGAGGAGAACAGGTTGTAGGGAAAGAACACTGGAGGTGGGCAAAACAATGGATTAGGTGGTGGAATACTCGAAGGCGGGGGGTGACAAACTACTGGCCATAAGCTAAATTTGGCCTCCTGAGACTTCCCTGGCGGTCCAGGATTAAGACTCTGCACTTTCACTTAAGGGGCCTGGGTTCAATCCCTGGTCGGGGGACTAAGATCCTGCATGCTGCACACGCGGCCAGAAACAAAAAACAAAAAAACCCCAAAAGAAACCCCAAACAAATAAATAAATAAACGTGGCCTCCTGCTTGTATTTGTAAAGAAAGTTTTATTGCATCATAGTGAGGTCACACACTTAGATATAGTTGTGTAGAGGGAAACAATCATTTTTTCCCTGTATCCTTCTGAGTTCTCAGCTGGGAACCTTGTAATCAAAGACAGTTTAATAATAATGTATACCTCCTGTATATATGGGAGAGACCCAGAAAAATTGAGTAAGAGTCCCTGAAATGGCCCCAAGCCACCACTTTAAATGTCTTCTACTTAAAGACAGAAGACACGTGTTGGAGAGGGGAGGGAGCTAGTTATGGAAGGTTAGCAGGAAGTGAAGCATGGTCAGCAGGGGTCAGGTTATGCGGATTTAAGTGTCATCCTTCTCTTCCTGGTACAGAGAGGGAGATGTTAACAAATAGAGATTTCCCTTAAAAATGTAAATGTCCTTTACAAGAGAGTAGCTTCTACCGTGTTTCTGGAGAGTCTCCTGTGTCTGCTGAATATTTTATTTCTTAAAAATAATCAGCTCAAAATAATCCTCAGGCCAAAGAGGCACATTTTGGGGTGGCATATTCTGCTCCCCTTCAACTGCTTTCTCTGTATGACAGCGGAGTTGAGTAGTTTCTACAGAGACTTGAGATGTATCATTATTTATGGTCCATTAACTAAAGAACCAGAAAAGTAATTCAAGTTTTGAGATCTTGGCTATAATGAATAAAAAATGAAAGGGCCCTAGTGCTAGAACGGCCATGGAAACATGGAGTGTCTACAACATGTCATAGACTGTGCTAGAGTTGTGTTTATGCTGCTTGTTAATACCCAGTGACAGTTCTTTTTTTTTAAATTTATTTTATTTATTTTTGGCTGCATTGGGTCTTCGTTGCTGCGCGGGCTTTCTCTAGTTGCAGGGAGCGGGGGCTACTCTTCGTTGCTGTACGCAGGCGTCTCACTGCGGTGGCTTCTCGTTGCGGAGCACGGGCTCTAGGCGCGCAGGCTCCAGTAGTTGTGGCGCATGGGCTCAGTAGTTGTGGCTTGCGGGCTCTAGAGCACAGGCTTAGTAGTTGTGGCACACAGGCTTAGTTGCTCCACGGCATGTGGGATCTTCCTGGACCAGGGCTTGAACCCGTGTCCTCTGCATTGGCAGGCGGATTCTTAACCACTGAGCCACCAGGGAAGCCCGAGTGACAGTTCTTTTTAATTTTGTTTTTTGATGATTGATAGTTAACATTTTTAAAGTATCAAAATATCATATAACTAACGTAAGTCACAATTTGTTTTTATTTTGTCCTGTATCTTTATTCTTTGTCATTGTATGATCTTTGCCTCGTTTTGAGTTCTGTTAAAAAACAAAATTCAAGTGAGTAAATTTGAAAGATCTTATTGGCTTTAGTCAACGATTCATGAAGGGCAGCATCCTGTCTAGCAGATAGAAAGGAGCTCTGAGGAGCTGTACTAAGTGAAAGACTTTTTATAGGCAGAAGGGAGCAGGAACAAGGAAGTCATTCTGGACAAAAAGCAGGTTGGTTATTGCAAGGTTCCTTTCCTTCAGGGGATGGCAGGGGTCTATCACATGGATTACCTAACTAGTGCTGATCAGGTGATTTCCTTATCGACTGGTTTAAGTTTCCGTTTCTGGGAGAGCCGAAAATGTAATTAAGTCTTGGTTCGGTGACATGAGGCTTAGCATAAGCAATTCCATTTGGGGCCTGCTGTCTTGTTTTGAACAGTTCAAAACCATTCTGAGGATTTGTGGGAGGTGCCTGGATTTGCACAGACCTATGTGAATTTCAAAGGTCCTATATTTCCTAACCTGGAGAGACACGTCCTCCACATAATATCCTGAACATCCCACCATCTACTCAAAGGGCTTTTTGAGCCAAGAGCCCTTTCCAGTACAACCAAGCACTTTCCTCACTTGGGAAGAAGGAATCTAATCGTTGTATTGGCAGCGAAGCCTGCGAGTTGCTGCTTTTGTTCAGTGGCTATTTGTAGAACCTATTTGTACAGGCAGGGTTGCTGTAGTATGCAAAACAACTCTTCTTTCCCCATCTGCCTTCCAGTGACATTTCTTGGCTCTAATCATAATCTAAAAGCCCTGCCCTTCTCTCCAGTCCTGGCAATACTTGGTAGCTAGCCCTAGATTCAGGAATCCCCCCCTTTTAAAAAACATTTATTATTTGTTTATTTATTTATTTTTTGGCTGCAGTGGGTCTTAGTTGCAACTCAGGTCTTAGTTGTGGCACACGGGGTCTTCGTTGAGGCGCGCGGCTTTCTCTCTAGTTGTGGCGTGTGGGTTTTCTCTTCACTAGTTGTGGCGCGAGAGCTCCAGGGTGCATGGGCTCTATAGCCGTGGCACGTGAGCTTGGTTGCCCCGAAGCACGTGGGATCTTAGTTCCCTGACGAGGTATCGAGCCTGCATCCCCTTCATTGGAAGGCGGATTCTTTACCACTGGACCACCAGGGAAGTCCCTGGGAATCCCTTTTTGATATAAAGAAAATAAAGGAGACAAAGTAGTGGAGTTACGGGTTATCTAAAGGAGCTAAATAAGAAATGGAGTAATTTCACAGATCCAGCAAAGCAAAAATCCATTTAATTAGCACCCAGAGAAAACATACTTAATAGGAGCGATTGCCAGGAGAGGATTCGGTTAGTATTTTCTGTTTCCGAGGACCATCTTAGAGGGTAGAAAGTTGTTAATGGCACCTGTTAAGGTGTCTCTTTTATAGGTGCTTTGGAGAGCCTCAGAATGTTGAGTAATTGGTCCCCAGAATAAACTCTGTTTAGCTAATGGGTTTCAAACATTAAATGAATCCATTAATTCTCAGTGGAGCATTAAACATCTGAATTCGTTTTGCAAAGCTGAATATCAAAGTAATTTTTGAAATGAGAATAAACCTAGAGCCACTTATTACTAGTGATTACACCAGCAGTTCTAACAACTAGACCCAACCAAATAGAGGTCAGGCCATACCCTGCCCTTTTTTTTTTTTTTTACTGTGCAAGATGAACCCTGCACAAGGGGTATGCTTCCACCAGTGTGGAAGAGGGTAATCATTAATTGCCTCAAGACCAGTGCAGGGATGTGTTATGGTTAGTGTTCTAAGCTGTTTCCCCTAAGGCAGATTTACATTGTCATTCATTCAGCAAATATTTATTGAATGCCTCCCCTGCTTCAGATGCTACATTTCCAGGATGAGTTTTGTTAGAATAAGGTCAACTATTTTCCACATAAGTCTTTTAGAAATTTGCCTCTCCTGTCCTTCTGCCTCTGAAAAGCCCACACTCTCTAAACAGTGTGCTTCATTAGCCAGGTCCCAGCATGACACAGCTGTATAAGTGGGAAGGAAAGAGTTAACAGCTGATCTGAAATCCAGCTTTTCCCACCTTGGGGTCACACCAGGGGAAAATGACCTGAGCAAATCTTGTAGATTTGCTAGCTGGACTTCATGATGGTATTTGCTAATGGGGAGTCCTTACCTATGGAATGTTTTTGTCAGGATATACCAGGTTTGTATAGGATTACTTATGGTAAATGTACCTGGAATCTATGGATTTCACGGCCAGCTGGAAAATGTCAGTGTCATCCTTTTAATTATCAGAGTATACAATGAATAAGTTTCATGACAAAAATAGCTCCTTTTGTGTAAGTGATACCCCATATGTTAAACCTGGGCCAGGGCCACCCCATCTGAAGGCTGTGATTCCCTGAGGATATAGAGCCCATGTCTTATTCCTCTTTGTAACACTGTGCCCAGCACAGTACCCAGTACCTAGAGAACAGTCAATAAATGTTTAGCTTATTTTAAAGAATATACATACGTAGCCCACTTATAAATGGCCACAAACTATTTAGCTAGCAAAATCCATAAAAAGAGCATAACAGCTTCTAACCAAAACTGTTGCAGCCAAGGGAATGATGAAAAGTCAAATAAAATGGGAAGGCCCTTAGGAAAAAGGACTTTGGAGCAAAAGGAAGGAGTTTAGATCAGTGTTTTTTAAACTTTAATGTGCATATGAACCACCTGGGATCGTGTCTGTATGCAATTTCTAATGCAGGGGATCTGCTGTGGGCCCTGAGATGGTCTTTTCTAACATTTCTAAAGCCTTGTGGTCGGGAGCTGCAGCATCAGCATGACCTAGATGCTTGTTAGAAATGCAGAATCTTCAGCCCCGCCCAGCCTTTCTTAATCAGATTCTGGCTCTTTTTTCATAGGTTCTTGATTCCTTCGAACTCACTCTTTGAAAAGGGCCAAGGACTCTCTATTGTGCTTGCTGTCTCTGTCTCTGTCTCTGTCTCTCTCAGGTTACCAGGTCCTTCTTGAGAAGTGATATTTTCTTTGGTGCCTCTATAGCTCCTTCATAATTGATTGGCTTTTCCAGGCTTATGGTTGAGGGGCAACAAAGCAGATTTCTATCTCTTGTAACTTCCTGAAACCATAAAACTTTGAACTTGCAGTCCATTTGATTCAAGCCGTGTTTGTTTAGGGGCTGCCTGGCAAACAGTCTAATACTATTATGCATGCTCTTTACTGGAGGACGGGCAAATCCAATATTGAATAATGAGTCCTGTGGGCAAGGAAAGGCACGTGGAAATTTCACCTATAATTGAGTCAAAGAACATTAGATTCAATAGCTAGAGAAAAATGTACCTGGAGTAAATAAAATGCATTTGTATTCAGGTACCTCACAGGAGTCAGTCACCTTTTTATTCTCCCCTGAACCTTGAACAAAAAATGTATACTGATTTTTTTTTTTTACATATTTATTTATTTTGGCTGAGTTAGGTCTTTGTTGCTGCGCACGGGCTTTCTCTAGCTGCGGCGAGCGGGGGCTACTCTTCGTTGCAGTGCGCAGGCTTATTGCAGTGGCTTCTCTTGTTGCGGAGCATGGGCTCTAGGTGCGTGGGCTTCAGTAGCTGTGGCTCGCGGGCTCTAGAGTGCAGGCTCAGTAGTTGTGACACACAAGCCTAGTTGCTCCGCGGCATGTGGGATCCTCTTGGACCAGGGCTCGAACCCATGTCCCCTGCATTGGCAGGCAGACTCCCAACCACTGCGCCACCAGAGAAGCCCCTGTATACTGATTTTTAAGCCATGAAATGGAAGGGTTAATAGGTACAAGTAGCCAAAGATCAGTGCCAGAACCTTTGAAATTCAAAGATGTAAGTGAAGAAGAAACTACTACTGGCATGAAGTGAAGTACTCAGCAGCATTTCTGTCTTCAGAGAAACATCAAGATGGAAAAGAAGACTCAAAAAGGAAATGCCATTAACACAGGGAGAGAGGCAGGCTGAGATGATAGGATTATATGCAGTTATATCCAAGTCTGCCAATACTTAGAAAAATGCCATTAACTTGAAACATACTTACATTTAGTGGCTGTAATGAAATCCCCTAAATTAGGATTCTCATAATGGCCTTGAGGTCTATTTGGATTTGCCCTTAGTGAAGGAAAGCCAACAAAAGTGGGTGTGTTTCCCGGAGGTAATAGCTGCCTATGGGCTATGAGCTGGGGCCCAAAGTCATGCATGGGTTGGCTGAAATCCTGACGAGCAGAGAGCAACAATGGCTGCCATTCATGATAAGCTTCCATCTAAGGGAGTCCCAAACACGTTTCACATATTTGATCCACAGAAATGTAGCAGACAAATATTGGTCCAGATAGGGTTAGGAAGGAAGGGAGAGTCAGACATAGGCAGTCTGGTCATGACTAAAATATAAACTAGCTATAGGGGGGAAAGTGGACATCAAAATGCAAATCCACAGGAAGGTCTTGGAGCGTGCAGGTAGCATTGAGTTAAAATACACTTTCTGCCATATTCAGTTACTTTTACAAATGGAATTTAGAAAATGAGAGTCTAAAGAGCTATAATACCAGGCTGAACAGTATAGATCTTTATATTTACATGTGTCATGGCATTTTAACTTGGAAGCGTCACCTTTGGCTCTGACAAATTTCTGTTGCAGGCTGGGCTTACAGGCATACAGGATCCCTTCAACATGTGTTAATACTCCTAACACAATGTTTTCCCGAGTGTATTCTTAGGGTACTTAGTCCCAAAATATATTGCTTGAAAAGAGGATTCCATGGTTATAAAAATTGGGGAAATACATAATATTCTCAGAGATTTGTCAGGCACATTAGTACACTAAAGAGTCTGAGAAAGTTTATGGGGGAAAACTTCAGTTTTGTTTAATAGTGTTTCTCAAAATTGTATGACGATGGAAACCTTTTGGCCCAGAGTAAACTATAGAATTAGTATTCTAAGGGGTCTCCTTGGGGGGAAATGCAGGCCTATGGAGAGAGAAAGCAGCACTTGAGAAACTGCTCGGGCATGATGTTAATGAAGCTATAGTCATTTCTGCTGAGATGCGAGTAGGGTCAGAAAAGCTGGGGGAAGCTCCCTGCTCACTCAACATCTGGGTGAGCCTGAACACTGTCTGGCTCTAGTGAGCCCATGACGAATGACGGAAGGAATTCCATCATTGTGAGGCTTGGAAAGACAATGGCCTTGCTGACCTATAATTCCCCTCAGGGCTGCAAACCAGCTATTCTAGGTTCTTTGAGGACAGCCACTGTCTCTTTTACTTGATATTTTTCCTATGCCACCAAGTTACATGCTTTGCCTAAAGCTGTGCTTGGTAAATGTTAATTAATTGACATGAACAATTAATTAATTCTTAATTAACAAAAGCTAGAAACGAGGACGGGAAAGGCTAACCTTGAACTTCAGAAGAGTCTATTTTTTAAAACTAAGGAATTAATTCCTTCATCAAGTAGGCTCCACCCGTGTGGCAGGTATGTGCTAGGTGCTAGGGACTGGATGGTGAATGTCATCCCTTCCCCTTGTGGAGTTTATAGTCTAATGGGGAGAAAGTCATTAATAAATGTCACACAAGCAGCAACATGGACGGACCTAGGGATCATCATATTAAGTGAAGTAAATGAGAGAAAGACAAATATCATATGATATCACTTATATGTGGAATCTAAAAAAATGTTACAAATGAACTTATTTACAAAACAGAAATGGATTCACAGACATAGAAGACAAATTTATGGTTACCAAAGTGGTGGGGGGGAGATAAATTAGGAGTGTTGGATTAACATATACACAGTACTATAGGGCTTCCCTGGTGGCGCAGTGGTTAAGAATCCACCTGCCAATGCAGGGGACAAGGGTTCGAGCCCTGGTCCGGGAAGATCCCACATGCCATGGAGCAACTAAGCCCATGTGCCACAACTACTGAGCCTGCACTCTAGAGCCCGCGAGCCACAACTACTGAAGCCCACACGCCTAGAGCCTGTGCTCCGCAACAAGAGAAGCCACTGCAATGAGAAGCCTGTGCACTGCAACGAAGACCCAAAGCAGCCAAAAATTAAAAAAACAAAAAAATATATACACACTAATATATATAAAATAGATGAATCTGAAAAAGAATATATATGTGCATATATATATGTATAACTGAATCACTTTGCTGTACATTTGAAACTAACAAAGCATTGTAAATTATACTTCAGTTTTTAAAAAAGTCACATAAATATCTAAATATAAGCAGCAATAAGTGCTATGAAGAAAACATGGTGGTATCATGGGAACATCTGATAATGGAAACTGATCAACCACGTCCTTGGAAAGAGAGAGGCCTTTTCTTTTTGAGATATCATTGATATAGAACATTATATTAGTTTTAGGTGTAAAACATAAGGATTCAATATTGATATAGCAAAATGATCACAACAAATCTAGTTAACATCTATCACCACATGTAGTTACAGAATTTTTTTTTCTTGTGTTGAGAACTTTTAAGATCTACACTCTTAGCAACTTGCAAATATCCAATACAGTATTATTGATTGTAGTCACCATGTTGTACATTACATCCCCAGATGTAACCACCAACAGTGCATAAGTGTTCTTTTCTCTACATCCTTGCTAACACTTGTTATTACTTGTCTTTTTGGTGATAGCCATTCTGACAGGTGTGAGGTGATATCTCATTGTGGTTTTGATTTGCATGTCCCTGATGATTAGTGATGTTGATCATCTTTTCATGTGCCTTATACAGTTGACCTAAGGTACCTTGCTTACTGGCCATCTGTATGTCATCTTTGAAAAAATGTCTCTTCAGATCTTCTGCCTATTTTTTAACTGTATTGTTTTGTTTGTTTGTTTGTTTGCTATTGAGTTGTATGAGTTCTTTATGTATTTTGGATATTAGCCCCTTATCAGATATATGATTTGCAAATATTTTCTCCCATTCTGCTAGTTGCCTTTTTTTTTTTGTCTGTGCAGAAGCTTTTTAGCTTGATGTTGTCCCACTTGCTTATTTTTACTTTTATTGCCTTTGATTTTTGGTGTTATAATCCAAAAAATCATAGCCAAGACCACTGTCAAGGAGCTTACCCTCATGTATTCTAAGAGTTTTATGATTTCAGGTCTTACATTCAAGTCTTTCAGGTCTTACGTTCAATTTGGAGTTAACTTTTGTGTATGGTGTAAGATAGTGGTCCAGTTTCAGTCTTTTGCATGTGCCTATCTAATTTTTCCAACACCATCTACTGAAGAGACTATCCTTTTCCCATTACATATTCTTGGCTTCTTTGTCATAAATTAATTGACCATATATGCATGGGTTTTTTTCTGGGCTCTCTATTCTTTTCCATTGATCTATATGCCTGTTTTTAATGCCAATACCATACTGTTTTGATTACTATAGCTTTATAGTAGAGTTTGAAATCAGGAAGCATTATGCCTCCGCTTTGTTCTTTGTTCTCAGGATTGCTTTGGCTACTCAGGGTCTTTGTGGTTCCATACAAATTTTAGGATTGCTTGTTCAATTTCTGTGAAAGAATGGACTGGAATTTTGGTAGGGATTACATTGAATCTGTAGGTTGCTTTGGGCAATATGGACCATTTTAACAGTATTAATTCTTCTAATCCATGAGCACAGAATATCTTTTCATTTATTTGTGTCTTCTTCAGTTTCTTTCACTAATATTGCTTCACTGTACATGTCTTTCACCTCCTTGGTTAAACTTATTCCTTGGTATTTTATTCTTTTTGATGCACTTGTGTATGAGATTATTTTCTTAATTTCTCTGATAGTTCATTATTAGTGTATAGAAATGCAACATATTTTTGTATATTGATTTTGTATCCTGCCAGTGTATTGAATTCATATGTTAGTTCTAACATTTTTTGGTGGGGTCTTTAGGGTTTTCTATATATAATATCATGTCATCTGACAGTTTTATTCTTCATTTACAACTTGAATGCCTTTTATTTTATTTATTTTTTTGCCTAATTGCTCTGGCTAGGACTTCCAATACCATGTTGAAGAAAAGTGGTGAGAGTGTGCAGAGAGGTACCTTTTATGAACAAATGAGGAGCTGAGAGCCACCTTGAAGAGGTGAAGGTGGGAGGTTGGGATGGGGGGAAGTTCCAGGCATAGAGATGGAACCAGACTATTTAGAGGGAGAGAGAGGGGGAAAATGAGGCTGGGAAGGTCGTCCTTCAGCAGCTTGTAGGCCAAGTTAGGAAATTTAATCATGGGCTGAGAGCCATGGAAGACACTTAAGGTTTTAACCTGGGGAGTGATATGATAGGATGTGCATTTTCAAAGAGTCCTCAATGTCCCTGACTACAATATGAAAGAATGACTGCAGAGAGTCAGAGGGGAGGCCCAGACACTGCCTGAGATTGTTGCAGAAGTCCAGGTGAGAGATGCTGTGGATTGAAGAAGGGGGATGGCAGTGGAGAGGGGAGGGGCCCTGTACGGTCAAGGATGAAGGTCAGGTTTCTAGCTGGTGTAAGTGTGTTACTGAACCAAACTGGGTTCTGCTTGCTCACGTGCAGTAAAGCCGATCTATTGACACTGGGTTGTGGTGAAGGAAAGTGCAGCATTTATTGCAAGGCCAAGCAGGGAGTATGGATGGCTAAGGCTCAAAAGACCTGTTGGCTTTCAGGGAAAGGTTTTTAAAGATGAGGTGAGGGAGAAGGTTCTAGGGTGTGTGATCAGCTCGTGGACATTCTTCCGATTGGTTGGTGGTGAGGTAATCGGGACTCAGCATCATCAACCATCTGGTTCCAACTGGTCTAGGGTCTATGTGCTTGTGGCTAACATGCAGTTAACTTCTTCCACCTGGTGGGAGTTTCAGTATTTGCAAAACAGCTCAAGGATATGGCTCAGAATATTATCTATAGTCCTTGAGGAGGAACTAAATTTGTTCCATAGCTAAACTATTGTTATTTTGTCTTGCTTGTTTCCCTTTGTTTCTGCTTTTTCTCACTCCTCTGATTAAATTTGCTCTTTGTAACTCGGGGAAGGCCTAAAAGGCTAAAGTTTTTCTATAAACAGGAGGCAGGCAGAGGACCTGGCAGGGGGGAATGTCTGTCCCAGGAAGGCCCCATAGGGTCCTGCTTGATTACAATCCTCCCTTTTCCTTGATACTCCTAAATCTTGAGGGGGAATAGGTGTGGAACAAGAAAGGGAATAAAGTTTTAGATAGAGAGGTTAATCATAAACTCAGCAGAGGAACTCAGTTTTAGGGGTACTTGGTTTTACATGGATGGAGGGTGGTACCATCCATTGAGATAGGAACTGGAAAACTAGGTCTGGGGGAGGATCATGAGTTGTTTTTTGACATTTTGTGATGGACACCTGGAACTGCTGAGTTGATGATGGATACATATATCTAGACCTAGAACAGGAGGTATGGTTAGAATATCGAAGGGTTAATGGCTTGCTGGTGCTAATTGCAGCCCTGGGTGTAGAGGAGATCACCTATGGAGAGAAAGGAAAGAGAGCCCAGTTCTAACTTTAACGTCTTGAAGACTTGGTGGAGGAAGGTGAGCCAGTAAAGGACACTAAAGTGGGAGAAAAGAAAAGCAGGAGTTTGTTGTCTCAGAAACCTAGTGGTTGATACAGCCAAATGCTGCTGCAAGAACTCACTTCGGATTCAGGCTGAAGCAAGTGCAATGGAAGAAGTGATAAGGAGGTCGTTGCTGGACCTTAGCAAGTACTGTTTTGCTAGAATGATGGGAATAGACACTAGGATGGAGTGAGACAGCAGGGAGCAAGGTGGAAGTGGAGATGTGGTGAGGACCCTTCTTAAAGAGGTTTGTCTAAGAGGAAGCCCATATTTTACTTCTGATTTTGGCCTTAACTATGTGAGCAACCTCACTTATATCTGGCTCTCAGCTCTTAGAATCAAGATGGTCTATTCCACTGTATATAGAATGGTAAATATGAATGTTTTCCTTTCATTCATTCCCAATTCTCTTGTGTCTCTTAAGAGAATCTTGCTGATGGTGATTCTAGTTTTAAAGACAATACATATATTTATTATACTACATGACCCCCCCCCACCCCCCCCGCCACACACTATGAAGCAAACCAAATGCTTTATCTGGTGTTAGAAAGGTTTGGACTCACCAAGATATGGTTACTATATCCATCTCTATTTTGGCACCTTCCCAATGAATTTAGGAAAGAAAATTCTGACTATACTCAATTCTACCCTAAGCACTGAGTTTAAGATATAATTCCTCTATAAGGTACAGCTCCACCTTTAATGACTAAGATCTTAAGTGGTTTAAGAGATCTCAGAGCAGTAAATACTGGGTTTACAAGGAAGCTTTGCTTTTTACATCAGTTTCCTTTTAAGCAACTTATTAGTTCAGCCACATGAAAAAAATTTAAATTTTGGTAGACTGCATCATACCATTGTTATTCCCCCTAATTATAACCTTCTCCCTCTCCACCCCTGCAAAAGGAAGTAGTTGGAGTCACGGAGTATTGGAAAAGTACCTAAAACACATTTTTGACATTTAGTTTATGCCTGAGAACAGTGATTTGGTATTTGACTCAAGCACATCTGCCTGTTAGTGGGTGAAAGCAGTTCAGGGCAAATTTAACTGCAAATAGTAAGTTCTACTGAATGAATCTGTATGACAATATTAGGGTGAGGGTTTGCTGCAGAAAAGAGAAAGGAATATTGGCATGGGAAAGACAAATGATTCACGTCTTAGTTTGTTATAGTCCCAGATCCTGCAAAAGGGGACAGTCATAATATTAGTAGTTTTAAAGTTTCTTGCCGTCAGAAACAAACATACATAGAAGGTAAAATCAAGTTTGAATTCATGGGGCAATAGCAAATCCATGCAGAAGGAGTTTTGGGTGACTAACAAAAGCTAGTGACATTTTCAACACACATATACATACACTGCTCTATAATGACCTGAAAATTTGCAGGGGACTTTTTGGAATAATAGAATTCAAGGCACTGGACTTTGATACAAAGTAAATTAGACAGTAAATATGCTGGGAATCATGATGCAAGCCTCCATAAGAAAAGGATTTTTTTCCTTTCTTAGTTTTAATCTTTTCTCATAGCTACCTTAACAGAGCATATGTATGTCCGAGAACACTAACTTAAATAAACTAACTGAAATGGATTATTCGGAAAAAAAAAAAGGAAAGTTAAAAAAAAAACAAATTGTTTTTCACTACAGCTTCGTTTACAAAAGCACACAATTACTGGAAGTCCTCTTTGCCCTAGTACATTAACTCATCGTGAGAATGTTTCTCGAGTGTTTATGATTGAATCAATGTTTAAAATAGTGGAGACATACTTTCCCTTAACAAATGATTTATAAAAGTTTGAATATTTGTGTGCACTGAAGTTATGAGACTGGAGAAAGCCAACCAGGATAGAGACATACTGTCCTCCACGACTATCATTTGATGCGTAACACAGAAGTTCTAGTCTATTTCTTTTCATGTGAGGACATCTGTGAATTCAAAGCAGTCAGTCAGACTGGGTAAGATTGGGTTCAGCTTTCTGACCCTCTGTCTCCTGGTCTGCAAAGTGAGGGGACCAGATTGGATGAGCTTGCGGGTTCTACCCAACACACACTCTATATAACCCTTTCCCTTGAGTGGGGGCTGGGGCTAGTGAATGTGATGGGATAACACTCCCATGATTTAGGTAAGCTTACACAGAAGGAGGGATTTGTCAGATGTAATGTTTCTAATCAGTTACCTTTGAGTTCATCAGAAGGGAGATTTGTCCTGGGTGGATCTGATCTAATCAGGTGAGCCCTTGGAAGTGGATCTTTATCCAGTTGAGCCTCCACGGAGGATGCCATTGGCTGACAGTCTTGTGAGACCTTGACCAGAAAACCCAGCCATGCTGTACCAGACTCAGCCCACACAAACTATGAAATAATTTGGGTGGTTTTAAGATGCTAACTTTGTGGTAATTTGTTACGTGGCAATAGAAAACTTCTATGATCTGATTGTATTAAACACATGACTCCTTGAGGTGACTAGACTATGGCTGAGACGACTAGTAGCGACACACCCTACTAGGTGCCCTTCTACAGAGTGATGGGTAAACCTCTCAGAAGGTTGATGCTGCACAACACAGCCCTCCATCAAAGTAAACAGTACATTAACCTGTACGTTTCAAACCTTTCACAAAGTAAGTTCTGTCTGTAGCTTAGAATACCAAGTAAGTTTCCAACCAAGGGTCTTGAGTGGTTATTTGTGTTTTGTCACCTCTGCTTCTCAAGTATTCTATCTTCTCTTTTTCCTCTCCTGCTGTTTAGGGTAGGTAAAGTTCTCAGAGCTGTCCTTTCAACATTGTAACCTGTTACTCAGATGTGGCAGTTCTGAGTGGTTGTAACAAGCAGTGGACTTGGGAGACTAGTTCAACTCTTGGCTCTGAAACCAACTAGCCTGTGACCTTGGGAAAAAGAATTATTTCTCAGGCTCTTGGTTTCCTTATCTGTAAAACACAAGGTCTTATCATGTATTCTCACATTATTCAGACAAAGGAACACGAACAACTGGTAATTTCAAGGATCACTCAAATTCTCACTCTAGAAAGACTTGAAAGTGTGCATGATCGTGTTCCTATGGGTCAGAGAGATGTTCCTCTGTATTCTCGCCAGTTGAACCAGTTGTCTCAAATATTTTAACACGTGCAAGAGATTGGCTTTACTTTGCATGGCAGGGGACATGAGTAGGGTAGGGAAGAGAATCTTTGGACATTAGAGGGAAGTAATTATATTCAGCGTTAAGGATGAAATTGTTACGAAGATGTGAAAGATCCTATGTGATATTTTTATGGAATTGTTACAAATGTAAGGGGAAACTGTTATGGGTGGAATATTGCAAGATGAATTCCAGGTGTGGGTGTGGTGTTATGACGGGGTGTGGGTGCAATGGTGGAAGGAAGCATCAAGCCAAGTCTTCCTCAGACTGGTAAGGGATACTCCTTTACAGGATTCAGGGCAGTGGATCATCACTGGCCATCTACATGTGTCCCTTGACCTGGGCACCAGAATTCAGAGTGAAGTACCAAGAAGGCAAGGATGGTAGTACAAAGCAGGGAAAAGTTTGGAGAACTGACATTTGGCTTTGAGTGAGATGGGATATTCAGGACATCAACCCAAGTGTGAAAAGTTCTAGGGAGCTGGAATGGAAGGTGTTGGAGGCAACATCAGCAAAGCCAGGCTAGCCTCTCCGGGGCTGCTTTTAAATGCAAGATTTCCTCTCACTCTCACACTCATCCTGGGAAGTTGTACTTTGATATCAGAGGCACTTAGGGATGAGGAAACTGAGGCTGAAAGAGGTTAATTAACATTCCCGGGTCACACAGGTAGCAAATGTCAGAGAGGGGACTTGAACCCGGGCAGTCTTTGTTCAGAGCCCTCACTCCTGACCACCACTCCCTCAGCTGGGACAAATGGGAGGACTTCCATTCCGTGCCCTTGGGCCAGGGAGAAAAGGAGCCCTATGCTTCTGGGGACCCATGTTGTTCTGACATCAAGAAACCTCAAGCTGCTGGTAAAATTTAGAGAAGAGCTGGGTTGCTGTAAAGTAACTGATCCTTTTCTAGCTGGAGCTTTCCCCACACAGGAGCTCTTTCCTAGAAAATTGCATCTTTCGGGAAAGGAGGCCACACCCTCAGAGTCCTGGGTAGGTGTGGGGCTCCTTGGTAGGTTACCGGTCTGTTTTTGTGGCTCGGTTTTGAATTTCTCCCATGGTTTTGTCTCTCGACCTCTTTTGCAGTTTAGAAGATGGACCTGTCTTTTTCGTTCTATTTTATGGAGCTGCACTTGGGAGTTGTGTCTTCCAGTGGCGAGGGGAACCACACCAACAATCCCCAGGGCCTTTGCCATCACTATCCGGGGCCGCCCCTCCTGAACCACACCCACGTCCCGTGCTCCGGTGCCTTCTCGCCGGGACCACCTGCCATGCTCCCGGCAGCCAGGTAGGACTTCTTGTCAGCCTGCTTCCTGCAGGTTCCTGTCAGCAGGCAGGTGTCTAGGTACTAGGATTGGGGGATGTAGGGCAATTCTGACACGTGTGGCCACTCTAGTGATAGGTTCTGTGATGGAGCCCCCAGCTGTGACAGTGAGGCCAATGCTAAGTCGGGAAAATGGAGAGCTCCCCTGAAGAGCAGCCAGACCCTGACCCAGGGGCGAGGAGAAACGGGACACACTAAGGACGGGTTCACCTGAGGACACAATTGTGTCTTTGGAAGTTTGTGGTGCTGTCCTTATAAAAAGGTAAGTAGGTCCAGAAGAAATTAATGTGATCTTTGAAAGATCAGAGTGAACCTGAGCATTGATTTTTAAGATGCTTTATCAATTAGAGACCAGAGGTTTTTCCTGATGATATTTATTGCATAAATGTAATTATTTTTCTAAAACATATTAAAATAGAAAACATGTTCTTTTGATCAATTTATACAAAGAAAATACCAATATAGTAATAAAAATACTGAAAATATATGAAAAGCACCAGAATATTAGAGAAATTACACCGGCAACAATTCTAGGAATATATTTTTTTTTTTTGCAATTGTACAATAAAGTGCTATTAAATCCAGTCAAAATTAGTGGCAAGATATAAAAACAGTTATGGTATATTATGAAATTTGAGGCTAGGTTTACCAGCAATTATATTTTTAGGCTACTTGCCTATAATGATATTTCATTAATGTTTTCATGGAAACTCTATGAATTTCCATTCCAAGTGAAAATAATTTAAATCTGAACGTTGGTCCTTGGCAATTTGGTCATGAACAGGTAATGACATATTAAAAAATAAAATTATTAGTTATAGCGTACTCAAAATAATCATACAAATGTGATTAAATAAAGTCAAATGAAGACAATAAAATCAAATGTAAATGTATGTGATCAATTAAGACAAGTACAAAAGTTTAGATGCCTTTGATTTTATGGTTAATTTTCAGTAAATTTTGCTTAGTCACATTTAATAGACACACAAATGTTAACAAGAAATGTTATTAAATTCAACTGGCCAGACATCAGGGAAAAACATTTTAGTGAGTCAATGTAATTTTCATGTGAAACATTAAAGGGACACCGTTAGGACAATACATTTCCAATTTTGACTATTTCCTCGCTTATTTGCTGAAGAACAAAACACATACACAGATACTTTGGGATTAGATTATAACAAAGCCAGGAATCTAACATATAAGGGGAAACCGCTGTGCACACACACAGGGAGATACTATGGACAGTACTTAGGGTGGGCTGCAGTCACTTTCACGTCTGGAGGTGGCAAACTGAAACAGAAAAACCCAAATTAAGACAAAGTATCAGACCAGTGTCCATTTAAGGTTTTATTTCCTAGGCCAATTTTGAAGGAACTCTGTTTTTTCATTCTTCATAATGCTGTTTTGGATCACGTTCTCAAGATGAAAGCCGCCAACACTACAACCTCAGAATAAAACATTCTCCAAACATGGCTCAATCAAAACTCAAAATTTATTTTACAGGCAGACTATTTTTTTCCTTCATATAAAGTAGATTTATATGTGAACCAACATGGACCGAAACTGGTTATATTAAATGAGAAAACAAACTACTTTTATTAGGCTCCGCTCCTGCGAGGTGTATCATGTTACGAATTGAGGAACCGTCCTCAGTATTGCTGTGACAAAGGCAGAATATATCAAGTGAGTCAATTAACCCTGGTCTGAAGTTTTTACAGTATTTTTCAGTCTTAAACGGAGAAGTGACACTTTCGATTTTTTTTTTTTCACCCTTACCGATACTCCAGTCTTTCATCAAGTTCCCTTCTCGTGGCTGATTTTAGCAAGGAATTGAAATGTAAATGAATTATACTGCTATGCATCTCAAAAACTAACTTACTTTTCAAAAAAATTTTATCTAACTCCTTTCATTTAGAAAGGAGGGTGAAGGGGGTCCAGTGGAGGATCAGGCCTTTAGAATAAGTGAAGCAAAAGGGTCCGAGTCCAGCCAGAGAGAGCAATGTGGAACTGCGTAAAAAAAGACTGGAGAGGTTCTTCTTCTGGACGTTACTGACTGACAGAATTTAGAGAAAATCCAACCAGACTTAGTTCCCCAAATCCTAGCTAAATGAGAGAGTGTGAGTGTTCATTAAAAAGTCTGAGATTAATAAAGGGCAGGCAGGCCGTTAAGGAAGACGGATAAGAAACAAAGGCTAAAGGTGGTTTGGCATTAAGTAGTTGTACATTCCAAAAGAACATCAACTAGCATCTGTTAGTAGTTCTCAAAATTACAAAGTCATGGTTACAGAAATTACTCTATGTTTTTTCAATATACATGTTCTTCTATATACATAGTATAGAAAAGCTAATAAGTTGGCTCAGCTATAATAATTCTGTCAAAAAAAAAGCAGATGACAGTTTTTGGCTGCAACAAAGCATGTTACTTTTCCGTTCAGCTAACATATATACATGATAAAACAAGCTTTAAAAGTACTAAATCAAAAAGGAAAAATAAATTATCTCTATTAAGTCACACAACAGATATGCCTTTACTTACTTAACTACCTATAGTCTCTTATAATCAATACCTTCAGCGTTTCCTTATTCTAACAGTTTATTTTCAAGACATGTTTCAGTTCGCCCCCTAAATGCCGTACATTTCCTTGGAGGAAGCACAGATGTGCGACACTTTCAGCACGGTGGAGAAGTTCTGGGTGTTACTTTTTCCAACTAATGAACGGAAAAGCCATGTTTCCTACCGAGCACCGCTTCTTTAACTGTACAACAAATAGAAGAAAGAGATGACAAAAGCAAGCGAGAGCACGGTTAAGGAAAGCAGCCATTGCTGGAACCAGATACAACGCTGAACTTGGTCTTCAAGCTTCCTATTGCTTTCTAGTAAACGATTGAGCTAAAGAGGGGAAAAAAGGACGAAAGGTTTGTATCAATAAAACAGTACAATAATCATGTGCATGACAAACAGGAATATTAGAAATCCCACAAACATTTATGGGATAGAGTCCATCTACTCTGAAAGGCTGGGAGCTGGAAATGCAATGCAGAATTAGATTTGGTTGGTGAACAGATGTGTATCTGTTTATTCTCATTTTGAAAAGGTCTAATTCTCTAGTTGAGAAAGGAACAAAGCAATCATTTCCTGGAGGTACTGAAACCAGCTATTCAGAAAGAGAGCCCCTCCACCTTTTTCAAATTTAAATGCACTACATGGTACCTTTTCCATGAGATCAAGTTCTTCGATACCCCCCAAAGCACCATGCGCTTTGCTATAAGGTCCCTAGCCCAAATTGAAATAGCCAGAGCTTTCAGAAAGTTAGTTAGAAGATCTCCAAAAGTAACTCACCACTTACCATTTCTGATCTGGCTTCCCTTCACAAAGAAGAGAGCATTTCTGTCGTGTCTACGCCAAAGGTTTTCTTTATGTCAGTGGGGAAAAAATGGATTTCTAATATTGATTAACATTAAAGACTTTTAGTTAGGAAGAAAGAACACTTACTTGTAGATAGAGATCCTCACTGGTTTTCTCTGACATGTTAAAGGCATGGTCTTTTAATGTAAGAGTGGTTGGCTTAGTGCTCTCAACAATATGGCATCTTAACCTATGAAAGTGCAAAGGAAACATAACTTCTTAAAGTTTTTAATGAATTTTTAGATAGTAAAATGTAAAATGAAAAAAGTTAAACACAGAAGTGTATGTAACAGAGGTGAAAGTACTCATTCCTCTCCCCAGATATACCTAAGGGAGCAGCTAGCTCAGTGTGTGTGTATCTTTGAAGGGGAGCAGAATTTGCCACCCCAAAACGTGCCTCTGTGGCACAAGGTTTATCTTGAGCTGGTTATTTTTTAAGAAAAAGCAGACAAAAGTGGAAAGCTTTTTCACTTTTCAGTAAAAGCTCTGAAAAGTGAACAGACCTTTTTGTGAGACATGTACAGTTACAAGGGAAATCTCCATTTGTAAGGTGTCTCCCTCTCTGCCAGGTAGAGGAGGAGGACTTTGTATCTCTAGAAACTCTTATCAATGGAGAAGGCAGAGACTTAAATCCGCAGGACAACCTTAGCCGTGTATGTTTTGCTTTTCCTGCCATCCTCCCAGAACTGGCTCCCTCACCCCCAACATCATCTTTTCTCTTTAGCTGGAGGTGGTACTTAAGGTGGCGTCATGGGCCATTGCGGGAAGTTTTACTGTTTTCCTGGGTATCTCAAGTATACAGGAGGTATACATGCTATTAAACTATTAAACTTCTGTTTTTTTCCTGTTTTCTTCTGTTCATCTGTCTATGATTACAGGGGGATGGGGGGGAATCTTAGCCAAGAACCTAGAAAAATAAAGGGAAAATTATTTTTCCTCTCCTACAGTTTGGCAACCTACCATGGGAGCTGCTGAGATACCATACTCACTTGGGAGCCTGCAGATGGGATTCTGGAAAACTGGCAGAAGCCCGAGAAGGGTAAGAATTCTTACCAAAGTCAGCTCTCCTGGATCTCAGTCTGGTGCAGTTGAGAGAGGAAGGTAAAAATTTCACCTTGTCCCTTCTTTTCCAAATTGAGATTAGCAGGAGAAAATATTTGTGTCAGCTAGTTCCTTAGGTATTGTGACTTTGGTAGAGATTTTTGTTTTGAGTATTTTTGTCTTCTACTGGTCCTCTTTCCTCCCAGAGATGGTCATTGTTTTCTTTTATCTCTGTCTTTTGTGTTGTCATAAGGAGAACCATAGGACAGATGAGATTTTCCTTTTGTTTTATTCTGTCTTGAGAGCTTGGCTTTATGACCAGTGAGAATATTCTCTCTGGTCTCTGCCAGCTGGATGATGCATGTGTCTGCATGCATCTGGCGACCACCTGAATAGGCTGGGGATCCGAGACACTAACTGATAAGCAGCATTCTCCGATGGTACCGGCTCTCGTGGGCGTCTGTCATAAGGACCCCTTGTCTCAACCTTCTTGTCTTATTTAGGGCTGGAAAAGTCCTATTCCAGTAGCGCTTACCCAGTGTCGCAGGTTTGTAACTGAAGGCATATCACATTCTTATGGGAAACTGGAGACACTTTTCACGACCCCATTCTTACCACCTGTGACAATGAAGGTCTTTGCTTTCTTAGGCTAACTCTGGGAGTGAGCTTTCTGAATCTTGTGAGGGCTGCATCTTTTGCACCCCCTTTCGGGATGCCTCTTGCATCCATGGTTAAGCCACAAAAAGGCTTATAGGTTTGAGTTGCTATTGAGATTAATATAAGATCCTACTACTACTCATCATTGGCCAAATGATGGATCTTTTGAATTGGAAAAACTTCTGTGTTCAAACATTTTTTAGAGAGCTCTCAGCCTAAACAACTGTCTTCTTGGTATCTATGGAAAGACCAACTTGAAAGGAGGACATGAAGGAGTATGGTGGCCAGCCTTAGGGACGTCCTTAGTAAGATGAAATTACAAAGCTCTTTTTACCTCCACTTTCAGAAGATATCTACCAAATTTAGAGAAGAGTTAAAAAGATCAGTGGCCATTCAGTTCCCCACTCACAGGGACCTTGATTGGCTGCTAAGGGGTGTTCTTCACACCCATGATTATACTGTAGTTATCAGACAAGCCAGATGGCCCCCTAGGGAAAAGAGGCACACTCACACGGGCAGCATGACCAGAATTCCTCCCAAATTATCAGGAAATGGATCAGCTGAAGGCCAGTATTCAGGGGCTGACAGAAGCAATAGTAGGGTCTTTTTCCCCTAAGGTGAATTGGTCCAAGGTTGAATTGTGCACTCAGAAAAAGGAGAGCATTCAAAGGCCTTTGTTGAACGCTTTATACAGACTTTGTAAAGGCATGCTGCATTAAGCCCTGAAACTCCAGAACATAGAAATCATTTGATTTCCATCTTAATTGGAAATCTCCCTGATATTAAAGCAAATTGAAGAAAATGTAGTTGGATGGGCAGGTCAGTCCCTTGATGTCATTCAGGCTGCAATCCAATTTTTTGAGGAATTAAAAGCAACTGTCTTTGTCTTGCAAATCTTCACAAAACCAGAAATTCAGCTCTAGAAGCAATTCAAAGTTCACCTATTCTAACCATTCCAAAACCTGCCCTATTTATCTCAAAATACTTGTAGGTATTATAAAAGACCAGGTCACTGGAAACAGAACTGTTCTGTACTTAGAAAAGTAAGAAAAAATTTAAATGGTAATTAATTACTCTAAACCTCTGATAATAGGTAAAGTACCCCCAAAACTCCAGGAAAAAAACTTACTTTTTCTGTCCCTTTGAGATATAAAATTTCTACCCCACCTTCTCTAGGACCTGATAGCCAGCTCTTAGAAATGCAAACTTTAGGAAAATGAAGCTCATCAGAAGTTAAAAAAAAGGAGCTATTTTGAAATTGGGCAAATGAGAAAAGCAAAACAAACCCCCCCCACACACAAATATCAGTTTAAAAAGAAAAAAAGCTTTAGCACTCTAAGTAGGTAAACTTATTCCAACTGCCAGAAACAGAGTTCAGATCGAACTGTTCTTTTATAAGCTAGTGAGTTTTGTCATTGTACCTAAATTCATGGCTAAAATTTTGGAACCAAAGCTATAAGGTCTCTGGTTTGCATCTGTATGTTTACATGTGTTTATATATGTATGTTATAAATGTTTGATATTTTTCTACCTCTGAATGGTACCGCCAAGATTAATTCATAAAAACTATTCAACTGGCTTAAAGAAAAATAAGTGCTTTTCAAATTAAATATTCCTAAAACTCTCAGAAATGTAGAAACTAACCCCAAATTTTTTTCAAGTTCACATGATCTGGGATAATCTTTCTTTGGTAAATAAAAGCTGGGTTAAATCAAGACAGTATGGTACTGGCACAAAAACAGAAATATGGATCAATGGAACAGGATAGAAAGCCCAGAAATAAACCCATGCACATATGGTCACCTTGTCTTTGATAAAGGAGGCAAGAATATACAATGGAGAAAAGACAGCCTCTTCAATAAGTGGTGCTGGGAAAACTGGACAGCTACATGTAAAAGAATGAAATTAGAACACTTCCTAACACCGTGTACAAAAATAAACTCAAAATGGATTAAAGACCTAAATGTAAGGCCAGACACTATAGAACTCTTAGAGGAAAACATAGGCAGAACACTCTTTGACATAAATCACAGCAAGATCCTTTTTGACCCACCTCCTAGAGAAATAGAAATAAAAACAAAAATAAACAAATGGGACCTAATGAAACTTCAAAGCTTTTGCACAGCAAAGGAAACCATAAACAAGATGAAAAGACAACCCTCAGAATGGGAGAAAATATTTGCAAACGAAGCAACGGACAAAGGATTTATCTCCAAAATATACAAGCAGCTCATGCAGCTCAATATCAAAAAAAAACCAAACAACCCAATCCAAAAATGGGCAGAAGACTTAAATAGACATTTCTCCAAAGAAGATATACAGATTGCCAACAAACACATGAAAGGATGCTCAACATCACTAATCGTTAGAGAAATGCAAATCAAAACTACAATGAGGTATCACCTCACACCAGTTAGAATGGGCATCATCAGAAAATCTACAAACAACAAATGCTGGAGAGGGTGTGGAGAAAAGGGAACCCTCTTGCACTGTTGGTGGGAATGTAAATTGATACAGCCACTATGGAGAACAGTATGGAGGTTCCTTAAAAAACTAAAAATAGAATTACCATATGACCCAGCAATCCCACTACTGGGCATATACCCAGAGAAAACCACTATTCAAAAAGAGTCATGTACCACAATGTTCACTGCAGCACTATTTACAATAGCCAGGACATGGAAGCAACGTAAGTGTCCATCAACAGATGAATGAATAAAGAAGATGTGGCACATATATACAATGGAACATTCTTCAGCCATAAAAAGAAACGAAATTGAGTTATTTGTAGTGAGGTGGATGGACCTAGAGTCTGTCATACAGAGTGAAGTAAGTCAGAAAGAGAAAAACAAATACTGTATGCTAACACCTATATATGGAATCTTAAAAAAAAAAAAAAAAAAAAAAAAAGGTTCCGAAGAACCCAGGGGCAGGACAGGAATAAAGACACAGACGTAGAGAATGGGCTTGAGGACACAGGGAGGGGAAAGGGTAAGCTGGGATGAAGTGAGAGTGGCATGGACATATATACACTACCAAATGTAAAATCGATAGCTAGTGGGAAGCTGCCTCAAAGCACAGGGAGATCAGCTCGGTGCTTTGTGACCACCTAGAGGGGTGGGATAGGGAGGGTGGGAGGGAGGGAGACACAAGAGGGAAGAGATATGGGGATATATGTATATGTATAGCTGATTGACTTTGTTATACAGCAGAAACTAACACACCATTGTAAAGCAATTATACTCCAATAAATATGTTAAAAAAATAAGATACAAGGATGTAATGTATAGCACAGAGAATACAACCATTATTTTATAATAACTTTAAATGGAGTATAATCTATAAAAATATCAAATCACTATGTTGAATACCTGAAACTAATATAATGTAAATCAATTATACTTCAATAGAAAACAAACAAACTGGGTTAATTGGTTGGTTTAATTAGACAGGCAGGTCTTCAGAGTTAGCAACATTAGATATAATAGAGACATGCAACCTTCATTCTACCTGGGCTTACTATTCAAATAAGTTCATGTTATCTCTGTTACAAAATTTGTCAGCAAGAACACCACCTTGGCATGATGGCTGATTTTGCGTAATGTCTCCTGGCGTTTGTGTGAAGAGTCTAAACAATTGTTGGGAGCAAGTGATTTAGATACATGTCAGCGAGATAAAAGTTAGGTGAACTTACCAGCAATGAGTATGTTTTATGGTATATCTTTAAAAACAGTTTTCCAAATGTCTTTGGTAACTTGAAACTTTAGAGTTTTGCTCAGTTAAATGATAGGAAATTCACTGAATATCTAGATCATTTCCAAATAAGATAAAATACTTAAACATTAATTACTACACATAGGTTTATCTACTTTTGGCTTCTTATTACAGAATGAAAGCTATTTGGGCATATTAGTAAACATATCTTGTGCCACAATGAAATACTATGAGGAAGTATCTACTTCTAGAAATTATGAAATATATTCATAATTTCTAGAAATTATGAAATATATTCATAATTTCTAGAAATTATGAAATATATTCATAAATTTGCCAATCTAAAGAATGCTGGTGTAACAGACTGCAAATGCTTATTTATTAGTTTTCACTAGAAAGTAAGGTTTCTAAGGATTATTAAAACGACTAGAAATAAGTATATCAACCCTGTACATAAGAATTAGGATGTGTTTTTGGCCAAGAGAAGTAGGGAGATGCATTTTTGTTAAGGGAAGTGAAAGTGATTTTATCCTAAAGTAGAGCTATAGTTATTTCAGAGTAGAAAGTAGGAGAATAAAGGACAAACTAAAGGGATACAGAAAGTTGGGAAGAGAGCAAGAGAAAATTTTACCTTGTGTAGTCAAGCTGGCTAAAATTGAATAAATTTGTTTTAAGGGTTTTAAAAATAAGCTTAATAAGCTTAGTGTAATTACATAAAACTAAATTTTCTTTTTTTGCTAAGAGGACAGTTTTACTGGGCTGTTGGTCTGGTCTGCTCCTGATAAGAGATTGTGAAAGGTTTTTCTTTACCTTTTTAAGTAATCTGCCTAGAAAGCAAAGATTTTGCATTTTATCAAAATAATTTCCTGTGCTTCATGTTATCTTTATCATCAGGTCTTTGATTAAAAGACTCAGTTTTAAGATTAAGGCTAAGTTTTGCTCGAAACTATGTGACCTTCTGTATTTGCCTTTGAAATGTTTTTAACTGTCACTTTGGTTAACTGGATAATTAAGTATTGTTTCATAATGATTTATGATTCTATTTAGTCAAGCGTCCAAAACCTTTTGATATTTTTGACAAACTTCCCCAAATCAAATTCTAAATGAAGTCTTTTTGACCTCAAACTAACTTTGGGATTTTCCCCAGGGCCCCTGGAACATCTCAAAAGATGTGTTCTCTCTCTTTATAAAAAGATATTAAACCACTTAGGCTTATTTGATATGTTAAATTACGTGGGACACATTGTCAAATAAGAATACTAAACCTTCTTGATTGTATTTGTATAGAAACATGTTTCACCTTCAAAGAGATTCACAAAAAGGACTCTGACAAGTACTCTAGAACACAGGTTTCTGATGACTTGAAGATTGTAAAACTGAGCTGGGTAAGAATTTCCAGAACTAATGGAAAAAACTGAATTCAAGCAGAAAAAAAATTAATAACGTGGGATTGAATGAATTGATGAGAATGATTATACTTTTTATGACTTTTTGTTTGAAACATGTTTTGTTTCTCCAGATTTAAGGGAAACTTTTCCTCTTAAGCTATCTATGATTTACTGCAATTTGGTGAATTATACCTTTGTAAGCAGAATTGAGACAATTTTTCTCCATACCTGATCCCTCCAGAATTTAGAAACTCTTAGTGAATATTCTCATTTTCATGGTGATATAGTTATTTGCACAAGTTCAATGAGAATCTGTTCTCCTTGTAACAGGACACAATTGGAAACATGGTTGTATTATCAACGTTTTGACTTGAATGTCATATTTGAAAATGAAATGCATAAAGTCAGATATGACCAGATGGCTTTAAGGAACTAAAGACCCTTGGAAACAACTGACCTGGTACCTTGCTTACAGGGCTCCAGACAGCCTTACTAGGTGAGTAAGGAAAGTCACTTCCTGGCAAGCTCAGGAACCTCAATATTTTGGGGACCTCAAGAAGAGAGGAATTTGCCTAAATTGGCATAATAACCTTACCCTTGTTTACTGTGCTTTTCCTGATAGCTTTCCTCCACCCCACAACATCTTTCTTTTGTCTATCACTGGAGATGGTATTGAACGTGGTGGCTTGGGCCATTTGGGAGAGTTACTCAGTTTTCCTGGGTCTCTCCCACATATACAGGAGGTATCCATGTTATGAAACTTCTTTTTCTCTCCTGTTCACCTGTCTTTTATTACAGTGGGTCTCAGCCAAGAACTTAGAAGGGTAGAGGGAAAATTATTTTTCCTTTCCTACATCCTCCAGCTTCTTAATGCAGGTATAAATAACACAATTATACACAGTGCTCAATAACCTAAGAAAATTTTTTTATATGATATTCAGTAGAATTCACCTGATCTTACGATGTGAAGGAAACCACCCTTTCTAGATGGGAGGCAGTGCTTTCACCTGGGCCTTCAGTACCAAACCACCAAGTCTCCCTGTTTCGGTGAGGTAAGTGATTCTCTTTTGACAGTTACAGAACAGCAAGCCATTAGAAGTTGATTTACAAAGCAACTCATGTATAACAAAACCAAAAAGAAAGAAAAAACCCCATAATTTTGAGGTACTGTTTCATAAGAACTTCAAAAGTAGGCCCTCCTGAAACGTAACTTGAAAATTTAAACGTCTACTCTATCTAAAAACACGTCACAACTGGCATGAGCCTTATCTAGATCTGTGTTCCTTCCTACCTCGGCTTTAGGTTCTGTTCCTTCTAACTTTCTCAGGAATTCCACTGTCAATGGTTTATCTTGTAAGGTCAGCCTCTCCTTCTGAAATGGTCCTTACTATGGTTTTAAACAACGCTCAAATATCTCCCATTACAAAATCCCAAACAACCCCTTCTCAACAACACAGTCTTCCTTCCAACTATGTATGACCCTGGTCCCTCCCCAACAAGCCAAACCTCCAGAAGTCTTACTACCTCTGTTTCTTTGGCATCTGGCTCCTACCACCTGAAAGTGTTCCCCGTGAGGTCATCAATTATCTCCATCAGGTCACCAGCAATGGCCAGCTCTCACACCTCATCCTTGACTGACATTGGCAGCACTTTGTGAAACACACTCTAACCTGGGCCTTAATGACACAGCTCACCTACTGCTTTCCCTCCTGACTCCCTGTATGGTCCTCCTTCATTTGGCTACTAAATATTCCTCTGAGCTCTGTCTGTCTAACTTTCACCCTCTCTCGCTGGGTACAAGTTAGACCTAGCCTAGAGGAAATAAAGCTCGTCTTCCCAGGCCCATTCTTATTCTTCTTGTTCTCCTACGCTCTATGAATTGCCCGCAAAGGGTAATCTTGTCCAAGGCATTTCAGATCAGGTTGACGTTCTCCCAGTGGTTTTACAATGGTGCCCAAGCTGCTCCTCTGGGCACTGTCTGCCTCCAACATTCTTTCTTACTATGGATCCTCTCACACTCTGTTCCAGCCACATCTGTATTCTTTCAACTCCTTATTTGAAGATTCAACTCAACCACAACCCTTACTAGGTTTCTCAGTTTCTCGTCTATAAAATGGGAACAATAACTACCTATGACCTAGGGTTGTTTTAGTGACTAAATGAATAAATAAGAGTCACACACTTAAATAGAACTTGCTATATGCCAGCGCTAGTCTAAGTGTTGTTAACTCAGTATCACTCTTTCACCTATGTCTGCCCACAGTCTATTTTTCTACAAAGCCTCCCAGAGTAAGCCTTTAAAAAAACCCAAAAAACAAGCCGATCACCTCCTCATGGCTCTGCTCAGCACCAACTAATGGTCTCTCCTCTCAAAATCAGAAGTTCTCACTATGGCAATGATCTGGCATCCCTTACTGGATTCAGGCTACACTGACCTTGCTGTTCCTCACCCAGGCCAAGCACACATCTTTTTCATTTATGGTTCCCTCTACCTGCAAAGCTCTTTTTCCCCATTATCTAATGTGGCCTACTCTCATTTCCTTCAGGTCCTACTCAAATGTCATCAGTGTGGCCATCCTTAACTACCCTCAACTGAGCTTTCTCAATCTTGGCACCACTGCCATCTTGGGCTGGATCATTCTTCGTCATGGGGAGCTGTCCTGTGCATGGTGGGATACTGAGTAGCATCCCTGGTCTCCACCTACTAGATGCCCACAGCACCCCACTGTCCAGTTATGACAACCAACAATGTCTCCAGGTATTGACAAGCGTCCCTTGGGGGGCAAAACTGGGCACATTCCGAAAAAAACCCCACAACCAACCTTCTTCTCTATTCTCCTCCTCTTTTCTATACATCTTTTTTGCACACATGCACAGACATACATGTGTATGCCTATATAGTCACAGGGTTTTCTATTAAATAGGATAATTGTCATACGTATTTTTCTGTGAGTAGGTTTTTTTCTTTTCCTAATAGTATATCACAGATGTCTTTTTCCTGTATCAGAACAAACAGACGTACTACACTCTTTTGATAGGGCTTCAGAGTACTCCTTCTCAAATGCATTTCACTATTACTTTACTGATGAACATTTAGGTTCTTTTCCATTTTTCACTACTACAAACAATTTTGTAAAACAATGTTTGTTTCACTGCAGCAAACATTCTAGTACATAAGGTGAGCATTCCTACAAAGGTAACTGCTGTAAGAGAAAATCTGTGTTTGTAATTTTGACACATCCAGATTCTTGCACAGGCTGGCAAGCAAATCTCTATTAGCAATCTCCTAGGGAAACTCCAGGTCTTATTCACCTGGCTACCCCAGAGCCTTGTAGGGGTTGGGGCCCACAGTGTAAGCCTAGATATCTGCCAAATGCCAGGAGGAAGGGATGCCTGCTTAGCCCATGTAGGCGCATTCCTCTTTGGGATTTTTCCCATTGCAATTTGAGAGCCTGTAAGGGAAAAGCATACCTATGCTCCATTACTTTGTTTCTAGGAACTTCTTTCCAGAACTGAGTCAATTCTGCTGGGCCTGTGCCAGATGACTGTTCCATTTCTGCAGCCATGATCAGAAAACGGTCTTGGGCAGAGACTGTTAAACCTGCATTCCAAAAAGGTAACTTATTATATAACAAACAGGAACCTTTACAAAGGGACAAAGGGTTGGCTATGTGGCTTAGGCATTATTCTAGAAAACAACACTAAGGAAAAAGAATAATATGGAACTATCTTAAAAAAGGAAAAAGTTCTCCTAAAGAAGATGAATTTTTTTGTTTGAAATTCAATTTTACTTGTTAAAAAAATTTTGTTTTAATGACAGCCATTCACCCGTCTCATTTTACAGGTGAGAAAACAGATGCCCAGAGTGTGGCGAGGTGACTTGCTGATACCCTGCTAATTTCTAGATTCCAGTCCAGCTTTGCTGAGTCATCACCCAGCCCCAGGCCCCCCATAATACCCAACTGTGGCCAGCCAGGTGACAACTCACCCCCGTGGGGAGACACAACTATATCAACTGATGCACCCGGGTCACAACTGCTGTTGCTTGGCTTGACTCTGTACTTTTCTGGAGCGGTTGTTCTCACCTGTTTATAAAAAACAGTAGTCACATGACCTTTACACTCTCTGGGGGCAAATGGCTTTAAAATGACTTAAAAATCAGTAATAAAGTCTATAAAACAATCTTGGTGGTTATGTATAGAATATATATTTTCCCATCTGCAGGAAAAAAGCATCTCAATCGAGTAGAAAAAAACACTCATCAGTCTGTCAGCCTTCCTCTCAAATTAAAAAAAGAAATCCAACTGTTAAATATTTATCCTGTTAATCACCTGCATTTAATAATTCATGTTCAAAAAACAACACACATTAGAACACATGTTACAATAGTGTCCAGAAATTTAAAAGCAGTAATCAAAGGACACTAGGAAGTAGATGATTTAAGGAAGGAATACCCTACAATATGGGGCAGCGGTGGGCTCAGTCCTGTTACACTTAATGCTCAGTGTCTGTCAGGTTAGTATCCAGTATAAACTATACTCCAGAATATACCACACTTGGGGGAAAATGCACTTTAGATTTTATAGTTTTATTTTTTCACTCTCTCTATGAATTAAATTATTCATACAATGAAAAGTGATTCTTTTTTTTTTTTTTAAACAAACATTAAATCCTGGGACTAATTTGGACAGTACCCTATTACTGCACATTAAAGACTAAGATACAGACCTCGGAAAATTTTAGATAAGCTGTGACACACGGTTAGAGATAGAAGGCAGTATAAGCCTAAAAATATAAATAAAAATACTGTGCAAGTTCAAAATTATCAATCTTTCAATTTTCACACATAATTTATGTCTTTCAGATATTTACCTTAAATGCCACTATGTTTTTCGTTACGTTTGTCAACACTATTAAAGCTTTCTTCTCTTCAGATTCTGTACTTCCAAAATACAGTTCTTCCGCTGGGCTAGGTGGCAACAAAAGCATAAGCCAATGGTATTGCTCAGAATAAATGACAATCTAATCATCAGCTTGAAGAAAAATATTTGGTTAATATTTTACACTCATTTGTATAAAGAGATTTCATCAAAGAAGATTACAAAACAATTACCTAATATATTTTGTATTTTAATCTTACTGATTCAATGCACGCTATTTAAATGTCCTATGGTTTCCCCCAAGATCTAAAAGCAAAATAGGAAAGAACAGGAGTGAATTAGGAATTCTGAATTAGTCCTATAATCAGCACCACCTTAAGGTTTATTTATTAAAACTCTTTGGTAGGTTATTGATTGATAGATGAAAATCAGAGAAGAAATTCCTGCTTCAACTTTACCTAATTACAAACATTAGAATGGGGCACATTTTTATACATCAACAGAAAAGAGTATAACTTAAAAAGATCATCAGGGATGTATTTAAGTAAAAGAATAAGTCCTGACTATAGAAAGGTTTTTTCTAAGTAATATGGAAGGAGATAAACACAAAATATGGGGTGGAAACTACAGGAAAAAATTGTCAAAAAATCAGTGAGGCTCAAAATGCAAATTTTACTATTATTGGCCACTGTATATTAAAAATAAAAAGACTCAAGCAAAGTTTGTGTAGTTTAATTACATGAGCCAAATCGGGTACCTCCAAATAATGCAAAGGACTGTGATTTTTATTTATTTACTTACTTTTAAAAAATTTATTTTTATTTTTGGCTGCATTGGGTCTTTGTTGCTGCACATGGGCTTTTCTCTAGTTGCGGCGAGCTGGGGCTACTCTTTGTTGCAGTGCACGGGCTTCTCATGGGGTGGCTTCTCGTTGCAGAGCAGGGGCTCTAGGCACACGGGCTTCAGTAGTTGTGGCTCTCGGGCTCTAGAGCGCAGGCTCAATAGTTGTGGCACACGGGCTTAGTTGCTCCGCAGCATGTGGGATCTTACCGGAGCAGGGCTTGAACCCGTGTCCCCTGCATTGGCAGGCGGATTCTTAACCACTGTGCCACCAGGGAAGCCCGGACTGTGATGTTTAGATAAAAAGGTGAATTCTTCAGATAGCCCTTGACTTTGAGCTCCACCTTTAAATAGATTCATTTTATATCAGGAATATCTGCATATCAGAGATATTTATTCATGTAAAGAACACACATTTTAAAATAAGTGCTCTCCCAGGAGAGCTGTGCCCAGTTTTGGACAAGACATAAATTAGTATGGTTGCTGGTGTCTTTTTAAAACCCAATCTGAAATATACCACAGAAAAGACAGGAAGGTTATGGATCTCAGAACTGCTCTCAGTATCCAGCACAGAAACCATGAAAAGCTCTAGGGAGACAGAGGTTGGTTAGGTCCCTGTGTGTGTGTGTAGGATAAGCACTGATTTTCTGGAGGGATGGGTGGGCATTGCAGAGTTGGCTTTCTCCCTAGCCGGATCTTCTAGCCATACGTTGATAGTTATAAGCCAGGACCTATGGTTTTGACAGGCCTCCAGAGAAAAAACAGTAACTTCCAAACTAGTAGAGGGAAAAATGGGAAACAAACAAATTCCAAAGTGGGGGAAACGACAAAGAAAAACCATGGAAAAGAGAACATGCACATGTGTTTCCCTCCTTCCCTCTCACACACACACTCATGCAGATGGTGAAGATAAATCCAAATAGAACAGTAATCAAAATATATGTAAACAAACTCATCTTGTCAGAGAATTTCAGATTTGATGTTTAAAATGTCTGGCTCTATTGTTCATGAGTCTTTAACAGTTACATAGAAAGGTTTCAAGTAAAGGGATAGAAAATGATACAGTAGGCCATTACTAAATAAAGTTGGTAAAGCAGTATTAACATAAGGCTGTATAGATTTACCAACCAAAAGCATCATTAGTGAGAAAGGTCTTTACATAATGATAAGGAAACAATACTGAATTTTTTGGATTGAACAACCTAGAAAGAAAAATAGAGATGTGCTGAAATTTGGCTTTGGTAAAAACCCTATTTTTCTGGTTCAGCTTTAGCTTTCGGAAGGTCAAATCGATAAATGGCTACTTCAGTGTCATTTCTGGCAACCTCAAACTTGTGCAAGTCAAACACTATCAGTAAAATGAGAAAAATACACGTCATTCAGATTTGTTGTTAATATATGAATATTCAATCTTATTACCTGATGTGGGATAAAGGCCCTTTAAACACACTCAACAGAATAAATAACAAAAAGGTAGCTACAAATATCCACTATATCTGGAAACCAAGGTGAGTCTTCAGATAACCCTTAATTTTATATTTCCAGTTTCAAAAACAGTCCAGAAGTTTTCTTAATTTTGCAGTTCCCTCAAAATGATCAAGATATATTATGAAAGCACAACTAATAAAATCCTCAACTAGTACCTGATGTGTAATAAGGGCCCTTTAAACACACTCAATGGTTTCTTGAAAGCTTTCGTTTTGGAATCAACTTTTTCATTCTCTTCTGCTTTGGAAGTAGGTTCTGTTATGTTAACCTAAAGACAAAAAATATATATATATGAAGAAAGAAAGATAAAGAAATTGAATTTCACACTGATAGGAAGTTCATTAGGTCAAAAAGTAAGCATTATAGTGACTCAATCCAAATTACAATCTTTAACATAGGTTTATTATATCTAAATTATATATTTAACATATAGTAACCTGATGATTAACCTATATTTGAGTGCCTACTATGTAAATAGGCCCCTTTAGAAAATGTAACATGGTCTTTCCCTTAAGAGTTTTTATTTTTATTTTTTTGGCTGCCCCACACGGCTTGTGGGATCTAAGTTCCCCAGCCAGGGATTGAACCAGGGCTCTCAGCAGTGAGAGCACAGAGTCCTAACCACTTGACCACCCGGGAATTCCCCTCCCTTTTAAGCGTTTTAAAATCTGTTCTACATTGCAATATATTTATCCCTCTATCAAGTCCCTGATATCTCATAAAAACATAACTAAGTGTTCTTTAAAAATGAAAAAAAAGTAAATCAAGGTAATATTTTCAGTTAATTACTTTTTATTTATTTTAGATAGATAAAAAATATTTTAGATAAAAGGATTCTTTTAAGATGTGTTTAGCCAATTTTTATACAAAAGCAGGGAATCAACCTTTTATATACTGTAGCACACTACCAGTCAACTAGTGCCATCCTTCTTTCTTTTTACGTACAAAGATGTGGAAGGGCAGCAAGTTAAGTGAATTACCTAAAATTACATAGCCAGCTAGTGGCAGAATTGGGGCTAGGTCACAGCTTTTGTCTCAATTTCATTTTTTTTGTGAAAATTACCTTTTTAAGAAGAGCTGTTTGTTCTTCATTAGAAATTGTTTCCAAGGTTTCTTTGCCATCACTTTCTATATCTTCTTTACTTGAAGCTTCATCCTCACTGGCAACAGGCCCATTTTCACACAACGGTGTCTGGAAGTCATCATCTACAAGTGGTGGATAGCTATACTTGAAAGGATCCTGAGAGAAAAGAATTTTGTATCAGCTTGCTAAGAGATGGGTGGAGAAATAATTCTCTTAGTAAAGTTAAAATCCATTCCTCTGGCCAAGAAAACAGAGTTAATTAGATAGTGAAATTTAAAACAAAGCAAGCATTTCGAAACAGCAAGGGAAAAAGCAGGATGTGGTGTGGGACAACTGGCCAGCCATCTGTAAAAGAACCAAATTGGATCTTTAGCTCATTCTTTTTTTTTAGAAAAATTTATTTATTTTATTTTTTTGGCTGTGTCGGGTCTTAGTTGTGGCATGTGGGATCTCTCGTTGCAGCGCACGGACTCCTGTCTAGTTGTGGCGTGTGGGTTTTCTCTCTCTAGCTGTGGCACATGCGCTCTGCAGTTGTGGTGTGCGGGCTCCAGGGTGCATGGGCTCTGTAGTTTGCGGCATGAGGGCTCTCTCATTGAGGCACACAAGCTCAGTAGTTGTGGCGTGCAGGCTTAGTTGCCCCGCAGCATGTGGGATCTTAGTCCCCCGACCAGGGATCGAACCTGTGTCCCCTGCATTGGAAGGTGGAATCTTTACCACTGGACGACCAGGGAAGTCCCTAGCTCATTCTTTATACCAAAAAGAATTTCAGATGAATAAAAGCTTTAAATGTGTGTGTATATTTTTAAAAAACAACGTAAGCTCCAGAACAACACATAGGAGAATTAAAAAAACAACAACAAAACCCAAAAAACACAAAACCTAAGTAAGGGAAGGCCTTTTCTAAGTAAAACATGAAACCTAGAAGGCATAAAAATATTGACAAAAATTGAGCACGCCAAAACGAAACATTTCTGATTGAGGGCAGAGACAAGACGGCAGAGTAGAAGGACATGAGCTCACCTCCTCTCATGAAAACACCAAAATCACAACTAATTGCTAAACAAACACTGATAAAAAAACACTGGAACATACCAAAAAAGATATTCTACATCCAAACACAAGAAGCCATAACGAGACGATAGGAGGGGTGCAATCACGATAAAATCAAATTGAATACCTGCTGGGTGGGCTACCCACAAACTGGAAAATAATTCGATGGCAGAGGTTCTCCCACAGGAGTGAAAGTCCCGAGCCCCACATCAGGCTGCCCAGCCTGAGGGTCTGGCATCAGGAGGAGCCCTCAAGAGCATCTGGCTTTGAAGGCCAACAGGGTTTGATCACCGGAATTCCACAGGACTGGGGGGAAACAGAAACTCCACTCTTGGAGGACACACATAAGGTCTGATGAGCACCAGGACCCACAGGAAAAAGCAGTGACCTCACAGGAGCCTGGGCCAGACATACCTGCTAGTATTGGAGGGTCTCCTTATGAGGCAGGAGGCAGATGTGGCTCACTGTGGGGACAAAGACACTGCTGGTGGTAGTTCTGGGGAGTGCTCATTGGCATGAGCCCTCCTGGAGGCTGCCATTCTCTCACCAAGACCTGGCCCCACCCAACAGCCTATAGGCTCCAGTTCTGGGATGCCTCCGGCCAAACAACCAACACGGTGGGAACACAGCCCCACCCATCAGCAGACATTCTGCCTAAAGTCTTCCTGAGCCCACAGCTGCTCACCAGAGGGACAAGACCCAGCTCCATATACCAATGGGCAGGAACCAGTACCTCCCACCAGGAAACCTGCACAAGCCTCTTAAATAAATGTTTTTTTTTTTTTTGACCACACTGTGTGGCTTGAAGGATCTTAGTTTCCCCAACCAGGGACTGAATGTGCACCCTCAGCAGTGAAAGCATGGGCTCCTAACCACCGGACCGCCAGGGAATTCCCTGCAAAAGCCTCTTAGACAGGCCTCATCCACCAGGGGGCAGACAACAGAAGCAAGAAGAACTACAACCCTGTAGGCTGAGGAACAGAAACCACAATCACAGCATGTTAGACAAAATGAGACCAGCAGAGGATTATGTCCCAGATGAAGGAACAAGATAAAAACCCCAGAAGAACAACTGCATGAAGTGGAGATAGTCAATCTACCTGAAAAAGAATGCAGAGTAATGACAATAAAGTTGATCCAAGATCTTGGAAAAAGAATGGAAGCACAGACCGAGAAGATACAAGAAATGTTTAATAAAGAGCTAGAAGATCTAAAGAAAAAACAAACACAGATGAACAATATGATAACTGAAATGAAAAATACACTAGAAGGAATCAATAGCAGAATAAATGAGGCAGAAGAACAGATGAGCTGGAAGACAGAATGGTGGAAATCACTGCCATGAAACAGAATAGAGAAAAAAGAACAAAAAGAAATGAGGGCAGCTGAAGGGACCTCTGTGACAAAATTAAATGCACCAACATTCACATTAAAGGGGTGCCAGAAGGACGAGAGAGAAAGGACCTGAGAAAATGTTTGAAGAGATAATAGCTGAAAACTTCCCTAACATGGGAAAGGAAATAGTCACCCATGTCCAGGAAGTGCAGAGAGTCCCATGCAGGATAAACCCAAGGAGGAACACCCTGAGACACATATTAATCAAGGTGACAAAAATTAAACGAAAAGAAAAAATATTAAAAGCAATAAATAACATACAAGGGAGCAGAAGCAAGAAAAACTACAATCCTACAGGCTGTGGAACAGAAACCACACTCACAGAAAGACAGACAAGATGAAAAGGCAGAGGGCTATGTACCAGATGAAGGAACAAGATAACACCCCATAAAAACAACTAAATGAAGTGGAGATAGGCAACCTTCCAGAAAAAGAATTCAGAATACTGATAGTGAAGATGATCCAGGGCCTCGGAATAAGAATGGAGGCAAAGATCAAGAAGATACAAGAAAGGTTTAACAAAGACCTAGAAGAATTAAAGAACAAACAAACAGAGATGAACAATACAATAACTGAAATGAAAACTACACTAGAAGGAATCAATAGCAGAATAACTGAGGCAGAAGAACGGATAAGTGACCTGGAAGACAGAATGGTGGAATTCACTGCTACGGAACAGACTAAAGAAAAAAGAATGAAAAGAAATGAAGACACCCTAAGAGACCTCTGGGACAACATTAAACGCAACAACATTCGCACTATAGGGGTCCCAGAAGGAGAAGAGAGAGAGAAAGGACCAGAGAAAATATTTGAAGAGATTATAGTCGAAAACTTCCCTAACATGGGAAAGGAAATAGCCACCCAAGTCCAGGAAGCGCAGTGAGTCCCATACAGGATAAACCCAAGGAGAAACACACCGAGACACACAGTAATCAAACTGGCAAAAATTAAAGACAAAGAAAAATTATTGAAAGCAGCAAGGGAAAAACAACAAATAACATACAAGGGAACTCCCACAAGGTTAACAGCTGATTTCTCAGCAGAAACTCTACAACCCAGAAGGAAGTGGCAAGATATACTTAAAGTGATGAAAGGGAAGAACCTACAACCAAGATTACTCTACTCAGCAAGGATCTCATTTAGATTTGATGGAGAAATCAAAAGCTTTACAGACAAGCAAAAGCTAAGAGAATTCAGCACCACCAAACCAGCTCTACAACAAATGCTAAAGGAACTTCTCTAAGTGGGAAACACAACAGAAGAAAAGGATCTACAAGAAAAAACCAAAACAATTAAGAAAATGGTCATAGGAACATACATATCGATAATTACCTTAAACGTGAATGGATTAAATGCTCCAACCAAAAGACACAGGCTTGCTGAATGGATACAAAAACAAGACCCATATATATGCTGTCTACAAGAGACCCACTTCAGACCTAGGGACACATACAGACTGAAAGTGAGGGGATGGAAAAAGACACTCCATGCAAATGGAAATCAAAAGAAAGCTGTAGTAGCTATACTCATATCAGATAAAATAGACTTTAAAATAAAGAATGTTATAAGAGACAAGGAAGGACACTACATAATGATCAAGGGATCAATCCAAGAAGAAGATATAACAATTATAAATATATATGCACCCAACAAAGGAGCACCTCATTACATAAGGTAACTGCTAACAGCTATAAAAGAGGAAATCGACAGTAACACAATAATAGTGGGGGACTTTAACACCTCACTTACACCAACGGACAGATCATCCAAACAGAAAATTAATATGGAAACAGAAGCTTTAAATGACACAACAGACCAGATAGATTTAGTTGATATTTATAGGACATTCCATCCAAAAACAGCAGATTACACTTTCTTCTCAAGTGCGCATGGAACATTCTCCAGGATAGATCACATCTTGGGTCACAAATCAAGCCTCAGTAAATTTAAGAAAGTTGAAATCATATGAAGCATCTTTTCTGACCACAACACTATGAGATTAGAAATGAATTACAGGGGAAAAAACGTGAAAAGCACAAACACATGGAGGCTAAACAATACGTTACTAAATAACCAAGAGATCACTGAAGAAATCAAAGACGAAATAAAAAAAATACCTAGAGACAAATGACAATGAAAACATGACGATCCAAAACCTATGGGATGCAGCAAAAGCAGTTCTAAGAGGGAAGTTTATAGCGATACAAGCCTACCTCAAAAAACAAGAAACATCTCAAGTAAACAATCTAACCTTACACCTAAAGGAACTAGAGAAAGAAGAACAAACAAAACCCAAAGTTAGCAGAAGGAAAGAAATCATAAAGATCAGAGCAGAAATAAATGAAACAGAAACAATAGCAAAGATCAATAAAACTAAAAGCTGGTTCTTTGAGAAAATAAACAAAATTGATAAGCCATTAGCCAGACTCATCAAGAAAAAGAGGGAGAGGACTCAAATCAATAAAATTAGAGAGATTAACCAAGATGGCGGAGTAGAAGGACGTGCTCTCACTCCCTCTTGCGAGAGCACCAGAATCACAACTGGCTGCTGGACAATCATTGACAGGAAGACCCTGGACTTCACCAAGGAGGACACCCCACGTCCAAGGACAGAGGAGAAGCCACAGTGAGACGGTAGGAGGGGCGCAATCAGAGTAAAATCAAATCCCATAACTGCTGGGTGGGTGACTCACAGACTGGCGAACACTTATACCACAGAAGTCCACCCACTGGAGTGAAGGTTCTGAGCCCCACCTCAGGCTTCCCAACCTGGGGGTCCGGCAAAGGGAGGAGGAATTCCTAGAGAATCAGACTTTGAAGTCTAGTGGGAATTGATTGCAGGACTGTGACAGGACTGGGGGAAACAGAGACCCCACTCTTGGAGGGCACACACAAAGTAATGTGTGCATCGGGACCCAGGGGAAGGAGCAGTGACCCTGGGGGAGACTGAACCAGACGTACCTGCTGGTGTTGGGGGGTCTCCTGCAGAGGCGAGTGGTGGCTCTGTTTCACCGTGGGGATAAGGACACTGGCAGCAGAGGTCCTGGGAAGTTCTCCTTGGCGTGAGCCCTCCCAGAGTCTGCCATTAACCTCACCAAAGAGCACGGGTAGGCTCCAGTGTTGGGTTGCCTCAGGCAAAACAACCAACAGGGAGGGAACCCAGCCCCACCCATCAACAGTCAAGTGGATTAAGGTTTTACTGAGCTCTGACCGCCACAGCAACAGTCAGCTCTACCCACCACCAGAGCCTCCCATCAAGCCTCTTAGATAGCCTCAACCACCAGAGGGCAGACAACAGAAGCAAGAAAAACTACAATCCTGCAGCCTGTGGACCAAAAACCACAGTTACAGAAAGACAGAGAAGATGAAAAGGCAGAGGGCTATGTACCAGATGAAGGAACAAGAAAAAACCCCAGAAAAACAACTAAATGAAGTGGAGATAGGCAACCTTCCAGAAAAAGAATTCAGAATAATGATAGTGAAGATGATCCAGGACCTCGGAATAAGAATGGAGGCAAAGATTGAGAAGATGCAAGAAATGATTAACAAAGACCTAGAAGAATTAAAGAACAAACAAACAGAGATGACCAATACAATAACTGAAATGAAAACTACACTAGAAGGAATCAATAGCAGAATAACTGAGGCAGAAGAACGGATAAGTGACCTGGAAGACAGAATGGTGGAATTCACTGCTGCGGAACAGACTAAAGAAAAAAGAATAAAAAGAAATGAAGACAGCCTAAGAGACCTCTGGGACAACATTAAACGCAACAACATTCGCATTATAGGGGTCCCAGAAGGAGAAGAGAGAGACAAAGGACCAGAGAAAATATTTGAAGAGATTATAATCGAAAACTTCCCTAACATGGGAAAGGAAATAGCCACCCAAGCCCAGGAAGCGCAGAGAGTCCCATACAGAATAAACCCAAGGAGAAACACGCCGAGACACATAGTAATCAAAGTGGCAAAAATTAAAGACAAAGAAAAATTATTGAAAGCAGCAAGGGAAAAACGACAAATAACATACAAGGGAACTCCCATAAGGTTAACAGCTGATTTCTCAGCAGAAACTCTGCAAGCCAGAAGGGAGTGGCATGAAATACTTAAAGTGATGAAAGGGAAGAACCTACAACCAAGATTACTCTACCCAGCAAGGATCTCATTTAGATTTGATGGAGAAATCAAAAGCTTTACAGACAAGCAAAAGCTAAGAGAATTCAGCACCACCAAACCAGCTCTACAACAAATGCTAAAGGAACTTCTCTAAGTGGGAAACACAAGAGAAGAAAAGGACCTACAAAAACAAACCCAAAACAATTAAGAAAATGGTCATAGGAACATACATATCGATAATTACCTTAAACGTGAATGGATTAAATGCCCCAACCAAAAGACATAGACTGGCTGAATGGATACAAAAACAAGACCCATATATATGCTGTCTACAAGAGACCCACTTCAGACCGAGGGACACATACAGACTGAAAGTGAGGGGATGGAAAAAGATATTCCATGCAAATGGAAATCAAAAGAAAGCTGGAGTAGCTATACTCATATCAGATAAAATAGACTTTAAAATAAAGAATGTTACAAGAGACAAGGAAGGACACTACATAATGATCCAGGGATCAATCCAAGAAGAAGATATAACAATTATAAATATATATGCACCCAACATAGGAGCACCTCAATACATAAGGCAACTGCTAACAGCTATAAAAGAGGAAATCGACAGTAACACAATAATAGTGGGGGACTTTAACACCTCACTTACACCAATGGACAGATCATCCAAAATGAAAATAAATAAGGAAACAGAAGCTTTAAATGACACAATAGACCAGATAGATTTAATTGATATATATAGGACATTCCATCCAAAAACGGCAGATTACACGTTCTTCTCAAGTGCACACGGAACATTCTCCAGGATAGATCACATCTTGGGTCACAAATCAAGCCTCAGTAAATTTAAGAAAATTGAAATCATATCAAGCATCTTTTCTGACCACAACGCTATGAGATTAGAAATGAATTACAGGGAAAAAAACGTAAAAAAGACAAACACATGGAGGCTAAACAATACGTTACTAAATAACCAAGAGATCACTGAAGAAATCAAACAGGAAATAAAAAAATACCTAGAGACAAATGACAATGAAAACACGACGACCCAAAACCTATGGGATGCAGCAAAAGCGGTTCTAAGAGGGAAGTTTATAGCTATACAAGCCTACCTAAAGAAACAAGAAAAATCTCAAGTAAACAATCTAACTTTACACCTAAAGAAACTAGAGAAAGAAGAACAACCAAAACCCAAAGTTAGCAGAAGGAAAGAAATCATAAAGATCAGAGCAGAAATAAATGAAATAGAAACAAAGAAAACAATAGCAAAGATCAATAAAACTAAAAGTTGGTTCTTTGAGAAGATAAACAAAATTGATAAGCCATTAGCCAGACTCATCAAGAAAAAGAGGGAGAGGACTCAAATCAATAAAATCAGAAATGAAAAAGGAGAAGTTACAACAGACACCGCAGAAATACAAAACATCCTAAGAGACTACTACAAGCAACTTTATGCCAATAAAATGGACAACCTGGAAGAAATGGACAAATTCTTAGAAAGGTATAACCTTCCAAGACTGAACCAGGAAGAAACAGAAAATATCAACAGACCAATCACAAGTAATGAAATTGAAACTGTGATTAAAAATCTTCCAACAAACAAAAGTCCAGGCCCAGATGGCTTCACAGGTGAATTCTATCAAACATTTAGAGAAGAGCTAACACCCATCCTTCTCAAACTCTTCCAAAAAATTGCAGAGGAAGGAACTCTCCCAAACTCATTCTATGAGGCCACCATCACCCTGATACCAAAACCAGACAAAGACACTACAAAAAAAGAAAATTACAGACCAATATCACTGATGAATATAGATGCAAAAATCCTCAACAAAATACTAGCAAACAGAATCCAACAACACATTAAAAGGATCATACACCACGATCAAGTGGGATTTATCCCAGGGATGCAAGGATTCTTCAATATACGCAAATCAATCAATGCGATACACCATATTAACAAATTGAAGAATAAAAACCATATGATCATCTCAATAGATGCAGAAAAAGCTTTTGACAAAATTCAACACCCATTTATGATAAAAACTCTCCAGAAAGTGGGCATAGAGGGAACCTACCTCAACATAATAAAGGCCATATATGACAAACCCACAGCAAACATCATTCTCAATGGTGAAAAACTGAAAGCATTTCCTCTAAGATCAGGAACGAGACAAGGATGTCCACTCTCACCACTATTATTCAACATAGTTCTGGAAGTCCTAGCCACGGCAATCAGAGAAGAAAAAGAAATAAAAGGAATACAAATTGGAAAAGAAGAAGTAAAACTGTCACTGTTTGCGGATGACATGATACTATACATAGAGAATCCTAAAACTGCCACCAGAAAACTGCTAGAGCTAATTAATGAATATGGTAAAGTTGCAGGTTACAAAATTAATGCACAGAAATCTCTTGCATTCCTATACACTAATGATGAAAAATCTGAAAGAGAAATTATGGAAACACTCCCATTTACCATTGCAACAAAAAGAATAAAATACCTAGGAATAAACCTACCTAGGGAGACAAAAGACCTGTATGCAGAAAACTATAAGACACTGATGAAAGAAATTAAAGATGATACCAACAGATGGAGAGATATACCATGTTCTTGGATTGGAAGAATCAACATTGTGAAAATGAGTATACTACCCAAAGCAATCTACAGATTCAATGCAATCCCTATCAAATTACCAATGGCATTTTTTACGGAGCTAGAACAAATCATCTTAAAATTTGTATGGAGACACAAAAGACCCCGAATAGCCAAAGCAGTCTTGAGGCAAAAAAATGGAGCTGGAGGAATCAGACTCCCTGACTTCAGACTATACTACAAAGCTACAGTAATCAAGACAATATGGTACTGGCACAAAAACAGAAACATAGATCAATGGAACAAGATAGAAAGCCCAGAGATTAACCCACGCACCTATGGTCAACTAATCTATGACAAAGGAGGCAAAGATATACAATGGAGAAAAGACAGTCTCTTCAATAAGTGGTGCTGGGAAAACTGGACAGCCACATGTAAAAGAATGAAATTAGAATACTCCCTAACACCATACACAAAAATAAACTCAAAATGGATTAGAGACCTAAATATAAGACTGGACACTATAAAACTCTTAGAGGAAAACATAGGAAGAACACTCTTTGACATAAATCACAGCAAGATCTTTTTCGATCCACCTCCTAGAGTAATGGAAATAAAAACAAAAATAAACAAGTGGGACCTAATGAAACTTCAAAGCTTTTGCACAGCAAAGGAAACCATAAACAAGACGAAAAGACAACCCTCAGAATGGGAGAAAATATTTGCAAATGAATCAACGGACAAAGGATTAATCTCCAAAATATATAAACAGCTCATTCAGCTCAATATCAAAGAAACAAACACCCCAATCCAAAAATGGGCAGAAGACCTAAATAGACATTTCTCCAAAGAAGACATACAGACGGCCACGAAGCACATGAAAAGATGCTCAACATCACTAATTATTAGAGAAATGCAAATCAAAACTACAATGAGGTATCACCTCACTCCTGTTAGAATGGGCATCATCAGAAAATCTACAAACAACAAATGCTGGAGAGGGTGTGGAGAAAAGGGAACCCTCTTGCACTGTTGGTGGGAATGTAAATTGATACAGCCACTATGGAGAACAATATGGAGGTTCCTTAAAAAACTAAAAATAGAATTACCATATGACCCAGCAATCCCACTACTGGGCATATACCCAGAGAAAACCGTAATTCAAAAGGACACGTACACCCGAATGTTCATTGCAGCACTATTTACAATAGCCAGGTCATGGAAGCAACCTAAATGCCCATCAACAGACGAATGGATAAAGAAGTTGTGGTACATATATACGATGGAATATTATTCAGCCATAAAAAGGAACGAAATTGAGTCATTTGTTGAGAAGTGGATGGATCTAGAGACTGTCATACAGAGTGAAGTAAGTCAGAAAGAGAAAAACAAATATCGTATGTTAATGCATGTATGTGGAACGTAGAAAAATGGTACAGATGAGCCAGTTTGCAGGGCAGAAGTTGAGACACAGATGTAGAGAATGGACATATGGACACCAAGGGGGGAAAACTGCGATGAGGTGGGGATGGTGATGTGCTGAATTGGGCGATTGGGATTGACATGTATACACTGATGTGTATAAAACTGATGCCTAATAAGAACCTGCAGTATAAAAAAACAAACAAAACAACTAATACTAAACTTTCATTGGGTTATTTGTATGGAAATATGTTAATATAAATGTTTCAGACATTACATGAAATTTCTAAAAATCTTATATTTGTATTTGTATGGAAATATGTATGGAAATATGTTAATATAAATGTTTCAGACAGTACATGAAATTTCTAAAAATCTTATATTTGTATTTGTATGGAAATATGTATGGAAATATGTTAATATAAATGTTTCAGACATTACATGAAATTTCTAAAAATCTTATATTTGTATTTGTATGGAAATATGTATGGAAATATGTTAATATAAATGTTTCAGACATTACAGGAAACGTCTAAAAATCTTATATGTTCTGGTATAATGTTATAAGTAATAATCCTAGTTATTACTTTAAAATGTATATCTCAGAAATAACTAATTTTCTTGTCAACTGCATTATTATGAACTTTCATCAAATCTTTAACCATGGTCATTTTTAAGTCTTTTGTCATTTACAGACAGTTCTGGGTGTACTCTGATGATTTTGCAAATATGTTCCTATAAAAGAGTTTCATCTTCAAGAAATTCATGGAAAAGACTCTGACAAGTACAGGTTTCTGGTAACTGACTGTACTGCTGAACTGAATGAATAAGCATTTTCAGAACTCTAATGAAAAACTGATGAACTCATAAAAGTGCTAACAAAAGATCAAGATGAAAAAAAAGAAATTAATTACATGGGACTGAGTGAACTGATGAGGATGAGTATAATTTTTGTGACTTTCTGTCTGAATTAAAAAAAAAAAAAATCCCACAAGGACTCAGAGGAAAAGAATATACAAATCAATTTTCACTGCAAAGTAAAGGAGCTGTTACAGTGGAGGATTACTGGACTGAATGTCAATGTTATGACATAGTATAAGTGTGTTTCATGTTTGGTAATTGCAATCATTGTTGCTTTTGTTGTGGTCATCCATGTACAATGCTTGGTGTCAGTCTATCTATCTCTTGTAAAAATAAAATACAGTGTGTGTGTGTGGAAAAAAAAAAATAAATAAAATTAGAAATGAAAAAGGAGAAGTTACAAGAAACACCACAGAAATACAAAGGATCACAAAAGACTACCACAAGGAACTCTATGCCAATAAAATGGACAACCTGGAAGAAATGGACAAAGTCTTAGAAAGGTATAACCTTCCAAGACTGAACCAGGAAGAAACAGAAAATATGAACAGACCAATCACAAGTAATGAAATTGAAACTGTGATTAAAAATCTTGCAACAAACAAAAGTCCAGGACCAGATGGCTTCACAGGTGAATTCTATCAAACATTTAGAGAAAAGCTAACACCCATCCTTCTCAAACTCTTCCAAAAAGTTGCAGAGGAAGGAACACTCCCAAACTCATTCTATGAGGCCACCATCACCCTGATACCAAAACCAGACAAAGATACTACAAAAAAAGAAAACTACAGACCAATATCCCTGATGAATATAGATGCAAAAATCCTCAACAAAATACTAGCAAACAGAATCCAACAACACATTAAAAGGATCATACACCACGATCAAGTGGGATTTATCCCAGGGATGCAAGGATTTTTCAATATATGCAAATCAATCAATGTGATACATCACATTAACAAATTGAAGAAGAAAAACCATATGATCATCTCAATAGATGCAGAAAAAGCTGTTGACAAAATTCAACACCCATTTATGATAAAAACTCTCCAGAAAGTGGGCACAGAGGGAACCTACCTCAACATAATAAAGGCCATATACAACAAACCCACAGCAAACATCATTCTCAAGTGAAAAACTGAAAGCATTTCCTCTAAGATCAGGAACGAGACAAGGATGTCCAGTCTCACCAGTATTATTCAACATAGTTTTGGAAGTCCTAGCCATGGCAATCAGAGAAGAAAAAGAAATAAAAGGAATACAAATTGGAAAAGAAGAAGTAAAGCTGTCACTGTTGGCAGATGACATGATACTATACATAGAGAATCCTAAAGATGCTACCAGAAAACTACTAGAGCTAATCAATGAATTTGGTAAAGTTGCAGGATACAAAATTAATGCACAGAAATCTCTTGCATTCCTATACACTGATGATGAAAAATCTGGAAGAGAAATTATGGAAACACTCACATTAACCATTGCAACAAAAAGAATAAAATACCTAGGAATAAACCTACCTAGGGAGACAAAAGACCTGTATGCAGAAAACTGTAAGACACTGATGAAAGAAATTAAAGATGATACCAACAGATGGAGAGATATACCATGTTCTTGGATTGGAAGAATCAATATTGTGAAAATGACCATACTACCCAAAGCAATCTACAGATGCAATGCAATCCCTATCAAATTACCAATGGCATTTTTTACGGAACTAGAACATATCATCTTAAAATTTGTATGGAGACACAAAAGACCCCGAATAGACAAAGCAGTTTTGAGGGAAAAAAACGGAGCTGGAGGAATCAGACTCCCTAACTTCAGACTATACTACAAAGCTACAGTAATCAAGACAATATGGCACTGGCACAAAAACAGAAACATAGATCAATGGAACAAGATAGAAAGCCCAGAGATAAACCCATGCACCTATGGTCAACTAATCTATGACAAAGGAGGCAAAGATATACAATGGAGAAAAGACAGTGTCTTCAATAAGTGGTGCTGGGAAAACTGGACAGCTACATGGAAAAGAATGAAATTAGAACACTCCCTAACACCATACACAAAAATAAACGCAAAATGGACTCGAGACCTAAATGTAAGACTGGACACTATAAAACTCTTAGAGGAAAACATAGGAAGAACACTCTTTGACATAAATCACAGCAAGATCTTTTTTGATCCACCTCCTAGAGTAATGGAAATAAAAACAAAAATAAAGAAATGGGACCTAATGAAACTTCAAAGCTTTTGCACAGCAAAGGAAACCATAAACAAGACGAAAAGACAACCCTCAGAATGGGAGAAAATATTTGCAAACGAATCATCGGACAAAGGATTAATCTCCATAATATATAAACAGCTCATTCAGCTCAATATTAAAGAAACAAACAACCCAATCAAAAAATGGGCAGAAGAACTAAATAGACATTCCTCCAAAGAAGACAGACATATGGCCAACAAGCACATGAAAAGATGCTCAGCATCGCTAATTATTAGACAAATGCAAATCAAGACTACAATGAGGTACCACCTCACAGCGGTCAGAATGGCTATCATTAAAAAGTCTACAAATAACAAATGCTGGAGAGGGTGTGGAGAAAAGGGAACCCTCTTGCACTGTTGGTGGGAATGTAAATTGATACAGCCACTGTGGAGAACGGTATGGAGGTTCCTTAAAAAACTAAAAATAGAATTACCATATGATCCAGCAATCCCACTACTGGGCATATACTCAGAGAAAACCATAATTCAAAAAAGACACATGCACCCCAATGTTCATTGCAGCACTATTTACAATAGCCAGGTCATGGAAGCAACCTAAATGCCCATCGACAGATGAATGGATAAAGAAGTTGTGGTACATATATACAATGGAATATTACTCAGCCATAAAAAGGAACGAAATTGAGTCATTTGTTGAGACGTGGTTGGATCTAGAGACTGTCATACAGAGTGAAGTAAGTCAGAAAGAGAAAAAGAAATATCGTATATTAACGCATGTATGTGGAACCTATAAAAATGGTACAGATGAACCGGTTTGCAGGGCAGAAGTTGAGACACAGATGCAGAGAACAAACGTATGGACACCAAGGGGGGAAAACCACAGTGGGGTGGGGATGGTGGTGTGCTGAACTGGGCGATTGGGACTGACATGTATACACTGATGTGTATAAAATTGATGGCTGATTAAAAATAAATAAATAAATAAATAAAAACAACATTAGCAAAGTAAAAAAAAAAAAAAAATACAAGGGAACTCCCAGAAGGTTATCAGCTGATTTTTCAGGAGAAACTCTGCAGACCAGAAGGGAGTGGCACGATATATTTAAAGAGATGAAAGGGAAAAACCTACAACCAAGATTACTCTATCAGCAAGTATCTCATTCAGATTCGACAGAGAAATCAACAGCATTACAGACAAGCAAAAGCTAAGAGAATTCAGCACCAGTAGACCAGCTTTGCAACAAATGCTAAAGGAACTTCTCTAGATGGGGAAAAAAAGGCCACAACTAGAAACAAGAAAATTATGAATGGAAAAGCTCACTGGTAAAGGCAAACTAACAGTAAAGGTAGGAAATAATCCACACACAAATATGCTATCAAAACCATCAATCATGAGAAGAGGGAAGTAGAAATGCGGGATATTGGAAATGCATTTGAAATTAAAAGACCAGCAACTTAAAACAATCTTATTCGTATATAGACTGCTATATCAAAACATGGTAACCGCAAACCAAAAATCTGCAATAGATACACAAAAAGGAAAAAGGAATCCAAACAGAACACTAAAGTAAGTCATCAAATCACAAGAGAACAAAAGAGGAAGGGGAGAAAAAAGATGTACAAATGCAAAAAACAATTAACAAAATGGTATTAAGAAGGGAATTCCCTGGTGGTCGAGTGCATAGGGCTTGGTGCTTTCACTGCCATGGCCCAGGTTCAATCCCTGGTTGGGGAACTAAGATCCTGCAAGTCATGCAGCACGGTCAAAAAAATAAAATAGAATAAAAAATGGCAATAAGAACATACATACAGATAATTACCTTAAATGTAAATGGATTAAATGCTCAAACCAAAAGACATAGACTGGCTGAATGGATACAAAAACAAGACCCGTATATATGCTGTCTACAAGAGACCCACTTCAAATCTAGGGACATACAGACTGAAAGTGAGGGGACTGAAAAAAGTATTCCATGCAAATGGAAATCAAAAGAAAGCTGGAGTGCCAATACTCATATCAGACAAAATAGACTTTAAAATAAAGACTGTTATAAGAGACAAAGAAGGACACTACATAATGATCAAGGGATCAATCAAAGAAGAAGATATAACAATTGTAAATATATATGCACCCAACTTAGGAGCACCTCAATACATAAGGCAAATGGTAACAGATATAAAAGGAGAAATTGACAGTAAGACAATAATCGTGGGGGACTTTTAACACCTCACATCAATGGACAGATCATCCAGACAGAAAATCAATAAGGAAACACAGGCCTTAAATGACACATTAGACCAGATAGACTTAACTGATATTTATAGAGCATTCCATCCAAAAGCAGCAGAATACACATTCTTCTCAAGTACACGGGGAACATTCTCCAGGACTGATCACATGCTGGACCACAAAGTGAGCCTTGGTAAATTTAAGAAAACTGAAATCATATCAACAATCTTCTCCGACCACAATGCTATGAGACAGAAATCAACTACAAGTAAAAAACCGTAAAAAAACACAAACACGTGGAAGTTAAACAATATACTACTAAACAACCAATGGATCACTGAATTAATCAACGAGGAAATCAAAAAATACCTAGAGACAAATGACAATGAAAACACGACAATCCAAAACCTATGGGATGCAGCAAAAGCAGTTCTAAGAGGGAAGTTTATAGCGATACAAGCCTACCTCAAGAAATAAGAAAAATCTCCAATAAACAATCTAACCTTACACCTAAAGGAACTAGAGAAAGAAGAACAAACAAAACCCAAAGTTAGCAGAAGGAAAGAAATCATAAAGATCAGAGCAGAAATAAATGAAACAGAAACAAAGAAAACAATAGCAAAGATCAATAAAACTAAAAGCTGGTTCTTTGAGAAAATAAACAAAATTGATAAACCTTTAACCAGACTCATCAAGAAAAAAAAGGGAGAGGGCTCAGATCAATAAAATTAGAAATGAAAAAGGAGAAATTACAACAAACACCACAGAAATACAAAGGATCACAAGAGACTACCACAAGGAACTCTATGCCAGTAAAATGGACAACCTGGAAGAAATGAACAAATTCTTAGAAAGGTAAAACCTTCCAGGACTGAACCAGGAAGAAACAGAAAATATGAACAGACCAATCACAGGTACTGAAATGGACACTGTGATTACAAAATTCCCAAGAAACAAAAGTCTAGGACCAGATGGCTTCATAGGTGAATTCTATAAAACATTTAGAGAAGAGTTAACACCTATCCTTCTGAAACTATTCCAAAATATTGCACAGGAAGAAACACCCTCAAACTCATTCTATGAGGCCACCATCACCCTGGTACCAAAACCAGACAAAGAGATCAAAAAAAGAAAATTACAGGCCAATATCACTGATGAACATTGATGCAAAAATCCTCAACAAAATACTAGCAAACTGTATCCAACAATACATTAAAAGGATCATACACCAAGATCAAGTAGGATTTATCCAAAGGGATGCAAGGATTTTTAATATCCGCAAATCAGTAAGTGTGATACACCAAACTCACAAACCAAAGAATAAAAACCATATGATCATCTCAATAGATGCAGAAAAAGCTTTTGACAAAATTCAACACCCATTTATGATTAAAAAAAAAAACTCTCCAGAAGGTGGGCATAAAGGGAATATACCTCAACATAATAAAAGGCATTTATGACAAACCTACAGCTAACATCATACTCAATGGTGAAAAGCTGAAAGCGTTACCTCTAAGATCAGGAACAAGACAAGGGTGTGCACTCTCACCACTTTTATACAACACTGCTGTGTATAGGACTTCCAAAACTATCAGAGAAGATATAAAAGGAATCCAAAATGGAAAAGAAGTAAAACTGTCACCGTTTACAGATAATATGATACTATACATAGAAAATCCTAAAGATGCTACCAGAAAACTTACTAGAGCTCATCCATGAATTCAGTAAAGGTGCAGGATCCACAATTAATACACAGAAATCTCTTGCATCCCTATACACTGACAATGAAAGATCAGAAAGAGAAATTAAGGAAACAATCCCATTTACCATTACATCAAAAAGAATAAAATACCTAGGAATAAACCTACCTAAGGAAGCAAAAGACCTGTACTCTGAAAACTATAAGATGCTGATAAAAGAAACTGAAGATGACACAAACAGATGGAAAGATATACCATGTTTTTGGATTGGAAGAATCAATACTGTCAAAATGACTACACTACCCAAGGCAATCTACAGATTCAATGCAATTCGTATCAAATTACCAATGGCATTTTTCACAGAAGTAGAACAAAAAATTTAAAAATTTGTATGGAGACACAAAAGACCCCAAATATCCAAAGCAATCTGGAGACTATACTACAAAGCTACAGTAATCAAAACATTATGGTACTGGCACAAGAACAGAAATATAGATCAATGCAACAGGATAGGAAGTCCAGAAATAAACACACCAACCTATGGTCAACTAAACTAGGACAAAGGAGGCAAGACAGTCTCTTCAGTAAATGGTGCTGGGAAAACTGGACAGCTACATGTAAAAGAACGAAATTAGAACACTCTCTAACACCATACACAAAAGTAAACTCAAAATGGATCAAACACCTAAATGTAAGACCAGATACCATAAAACTCTTAGAAGAAAACATAGGCAGAACACTCTCTGACATAATTGCAGCAATATCTTTTTTGTTCCACCACCTAGAGTAATAAAAATGAAAATGAAAATAAAAATAAAGAAATGGGACCTTATTAAACTTACAAGCTTTTGCACAGCAAAGGAAACCATAAACAAAACAAAAAGGCAACCCACAGATTGGGAGAAAATATTTGTAAACAAAGCGACCAACAAGGGATTAATGTCCAAAATATACAAATAGCTTATGCAGTTAAAAAAAAAATCAAAAAACAAACAAAAAAACCCAATCAAAAAATGGGCGGAAGATCTAAATAGACCATTTATCCAAAGAAGATATACAGATGGCCAAGAAGTACATTAAAAGATGCTCAACATCACTAATTATTAGAGAAATGCAAATCAAAACTACAATGAGGTATCAGCTCACACTGGTCAGAATGGCCATCGTTTTAGAAAAAAAAAATCTACAAACCATAAATGCTGGAGAGGATGTGGAGAAAAGCGAACCCTCCTGCACTGTTGGTGGGAATGAAAATTTGTACTACCATTATGGAGAATAGTATGGAGGTTCCTTAAAAAACTAAAAATAGAACTACCATATGATCCAGCAATCCCACTTCCTGGGCATATATCCAGAGAAAACCATAATTTGAAAAGATACATGTACCCCAACGTTCACTGCAGCACTATTTGCAATAGCCAAGACATGGAAGCAACCTAAATGCCCAAGAGAGGAATGGATAAAGAAGGTGTGGTACATATATATAATGGAATGTTACTCAGCCATAAAAGGAAAGAATTAATGCCATTTGCAGCAACATGGATGGACTTAGAGATGATCATACTAAGTGAAGTCAGACAGAGAAAGACAAGTATCACATGATATCACTTATATGTGGAATCTAATAAAAAATGATACAAATGAACTTATTTACAAAACAGAAACAGACTCACAGATCTCAAAATCAAACTTATGATTACCAAAGGGGAAACATGGGGGTAGTGATAAATTAGGAGATTGGGATTAACATATACACACTACTATATATATAATAGATAAGTAACAAGGACGTGTTCAGTCGCTTGTTCTACTGTATAGAACAGGGAACTCTACTCAATGCTCTGTAATATATGGGAAAAGAATCTGAAAAAGAATGGATATATATGTATACATATGTATACCCGATTCACTTGGCTGTACACCTGAAACTTACACAACAGTTTAAAGCAACTATACTCCAATAAAAGTTAAAAAAAAAAAAAAGACAAATAACTGGATGTTTAAGGGGGAAAAAAGAAACATCTCTGCAGCCATCTTTAATGACCATCATTCAGTAATAATAGAGACTTTTCATTTGGTTTTTCAGATGTCTGGGAATCAAGATACTCGTAACCAGTTTAAGGTCCAATTTGGCTGAAGAAATAATTGTGCATGTCTGTATAGGAAAAATTTAATTTTCTGTTACCCCCACCCCACCCAGTTTCTCTTGCAGTTAGTTGAAGTGTGTTGGGAGTTCTGTGGAGGATTATGTTGAGTTCTGATAGTCTGGAAACAGAATCTCAGACCTAAGGATAATATATATTTGTTATCCTTTAAAATAAATCTGAGTCTCAGATCATAAGTGTTGTCTAGGGACTTTGTACTATTTCTTCTTTTCTTTTTTTCCTTTTTAAAATCATCTTTAGCTGGTTGCCAAAAGCTGCTGAGAACTTTCTGTATAACACACCATCCTCGTGGAGAGTAAGAGTAAATTGTGGTTTAGATATTTTATTCAGTGGCTGAGATGATCTTTGATAGGTGCCAGATGTATTGTACAAATAAAAGATGTATTGTAAAAATAAAAGGTTGATAACTCCCCCCAAAAAATATTGGTTCAACTTTTTTAAAATGAAAGAAGACAAAGTAAAGCACACACCAAAACTTTTCATTTTGCTAGTCCTTTGGTTCTAGTTGAATACAATTTTGCCAGTACAAAGTAGATTGTAAAAATCAAATAATTGAAATATTATTAATCAAATTAACCCAAAGCATACCAAATCCATAGGTTTCACAGTTTACTTTAAAAAGTCATTATCCAAATATGTTTCATTGTTATGGAGTATTAAAAATTTAACACATATCTACTTACTCCTGGTCTCTTACTTCTAAGTAGTAAGATCATTTCCAAAAAATGGAAATGACAGTATATATTACATTTTAAATTAAAAACTGTTCAACAGTAAACAACTGGAAGCAAACTAAAGACACATCAAAAGGAAATTAAATAACTTATGGTTATTCCTTAAACAATTTATGGTTCATCTCTAGACACTGGAATACTATGCAGCCATAAACAAGAGTAAGACAGCTTATCACATATTGATTTAGAATGATCTGTAAGACGTGAAGAAAAAAGCAGGATACACAATAGTGTATAAATACACTACTTTTTTAAAACAGGTGGGAGCGAGAAAGAATTATATATATATGCTATAGTTGCTTATATATATACTGCATATTTACTATAGTTGCTTATATAGGTAACAAAGATCCCTGGAAATAAAAATAAGAAATGAAACTAGGGAGGGGAACAGTGTGGTTGGCATAGCAGTCCAAAGACTTTTTACTGAATACTTGTTTCTGAATACTTTCACTCCATAGGTTTCAGTTTAGAACCATGTAAAGACATGACCTATTCACAAATAAAAATTTAACACCTCGAAAACTTAAATAAAAAGTGTCTGTAACACTGCTTGCTATTTTAGGGTATCTATGATTTTTCTTAGGATGGTAAGATATTGCTTTTCCTTTTTCCTTGAGGAAAGAATACAGCCTCATGTGCCATGACCCAGTCTTATTTTAGAAACAGGTTTCAAGTACTGTACTTACAGTTCCGCCCATGTGAAGAGGCAGGTATTCTACACTGACATAGTCTTGGACGTCATTTTTACTTGTAAACTTCAACAAACTCACTGCTTCTGGACCAAGCCAGGATTTCACAATTTTGAAAGCAGCTGAAGAAAAAACAGTCACTTCATTAAATTCCTTTCATTCTCTTTCTCGATTTACTTACTGTATGTGCTAACCCACGTCCTCTGAAATTAGTTCAGGCTAAAATCTGTTAATATGTATTTTTCCATGGCACAGTACTTAATTCACATTCTCTAATCTCTGTAGGCATCTACATTTTGACTGTCCCTTATGGGTTTCAAATGTTCCAGGAAGATTCAGGAAGATTAAATTATCCTGATGTTCATTAATAAACCTATCAGGGTTTTGGCCTCTGTACAAATCCATCAATGATCCCAACTACTAAGATTTCCAGACAATGAATCAAACAGCATTGTGATTCACTAATATGTACAATAGTATGAGAAGAGTCATTTGCCTTATGCCTCTCTGATAAACCCCCAATCTGAAAAACCTTCTCAAATGAGAAGTCAGGAAGAGAAAAAAGCAGGCTTCCTCATTATGCGTGAGCCAGACCCAGACTTTCCATCCTAAGCCTAAACTTCTGTGCCTTTCTCCCAAGCCCTGCAGCTTAGAACTGTGACGATCTTATAGAACCTGCAAGAATAAACTGTTATCAAACACAGCTGTTTAGTAATTACAATTTTGTTCTGTCATGCCATTCTGATTTATACTTAAACTTTTAAACCTCGTTTCCATCATGACTTTCTAAGCACACTTTAAAGGAATTAAAAGAGAAATCCAGCATTAAATTTGCAAAAGCGTCAATGAAAAAAAATCAGGAAATAAAACAGCATGATAAACATTAAACAGTAGTTCAGAAAATTGCATTTTTACTTTGGCTAATTATGCTTAAAATTTTTTTACATAACATTTACATTTTTATTAATTTCAATTTAAAAAGTCTGAGTTGACATGTTTGAAGCTATGCTACTTGAATTAACTGAAGTGCAAAATCTGACTTTTTATAACAGCTTTATGGAGATTAAACTTACATACCATAAAATTCACCCTTTTAAAGTATACACATCAATGGTTTTTATTTAGTATATTCACAGAGTTGTGTAACCCATCACCACTATCTAATTTTAGAACACTTGTCATCACACCGAAAAGAAATCTGCACCCACTGGCAATCTCTCCTTATCCTCCCTTCTCCCATTCCCTGGCAACCACTAATCTAGTTTGTCTTTATGGATTTGCCCATTTTGTATAAATGGAATCATGCAACATGTGTTTTTTTTCCTACTGGCTTTGTTCACTCAGCATGTTGAGGTTCATCTGTGATGTAGCATGTATCAGTATTTAATTCCTTTTTATGGCTGAATAACTTTCCATTTTATGGATATGTAACATTTGTTTATCCATTTATCAATTGATGAACTTTGGATTGTTTCCACTTTTCACTATTATGAATAATGCTACCATGAACATTTGTGTACAACTCTTTGTGTAGACATATGTTTTCAATTCTCTTGGGGATATACCTAGGAGTGGAACTGCTGGGTCATATGGTAATTCTATGTTTAATGTTTTCAGGAACTGCCAAACTGTTTTTCCACAGTGGCTGCACCATTTAACATTCTCACCAGCAATGTATAAGGGTTCCAATTTCTCCACATCATTATCAACACTTTTTACTTTAGTCTGTCTTTTTGATTACAGCCATCCTAGTAGGTGTGAAGTAGTATCTCATTTGGTTTTTACTTGCATTTCTCTAATGACTAATGATGTTGAGCATCTTTTATGTATTTATTGCCCATTTGCATATCTTCTTTGGAAAAATGTCTATTAAAATCTTTCACCCTTTTTAATTTGGCCATTTGTCATTTTATTGTTGCATTATAAAAGTTATTTATGTATTCTAGACCTAAGTCCCTCATAGATGTCTTATTTGTAAATGTTTTCTTCCATTCTGAGAGTTGTCTTTTTACCTTCTTGATGGTGTCCCTTGAGGTACAAAAGTTTTCAATTTTAATGAAATACGATATATCTATTCTTTTGTTGCTTGTGCTTTTTTGGTGTCATACCTAAGAAACCACTGCCTACTCCAAAGTCATATAGATTTACTCCTATGGTTTTTTCTAAGAGTTTTATAATTTTAACTCTGACCCATTTTGAGTTAATTTTTGTATATGATGGAAGGTAGAGGTCCAACTTCATTCTTTTGAATGTGGATATTCAGTTGTCCCAGTACCATTTAATAAAAAGACTAATCTTTCTCCACCTAATTGTCTGGGCACCACTGTTAACAAATCAATTAATCATAAATGTTAGGGTTTATTTCTGGACTTTCAATCCTGTTTTACTGATCTATGTGTCTATTCCGATGTCCACACCACAACATCTTAATTACTATAGCTTTGTAGTGAGTTTTAAAATCAAGAGGTACAGGACCTCCCTGGCGGTCCAGTCGTTAAGAACCTATCTTGCAACGCAAGGGATGCTGGTTCAACCCCTGGTTAGGGAACTAAGATCCCACATGCTGCGGGGCGACTAAGCCCACACATCACAACTAGAGAGCCCGTATGCCGCAACTACAAAGCCCATGTGCTCCAGAGCCAGCGCGCCACAACTAGAGAGAAGCCTGTGCACTGCAACAAAGAGCCCGCGCACTGCAATGAGAACAAAAGATCCTGTGTGCCTCAACTAAGACGCAACCCAGCCAAAAAAAAAAAAAAAATCAAGAGGTGTTGAGTCCTGCCATTTCACTGTTCTTTTTCAAGATTATTTTTCCTACTCTGGGTCTCTTGCATTTCCATATGAATTTAAGGACAAACTTGTCAATTTCTGTAAAAAAAAAAAAAAGTGGGGGAGGCAGTTGGGATTTTGACAGGGACTGCATTGAATCTTAGCAATATTAGGTCTTTTAATCTATGAACAAGAGATGAGTATTTACTTAGGTCTTGAATTTCCTTTGATGGTGTTTCGTAGTTTTCAGCATATGAGTCTTCAACTTCTTTTATTATTTCTAAGTATTTTGTTCTTTGTGATGCTATTATAAATGGAATTGTTTAATTTCATTGTTGTATTATTGATTGCCAGTGTACAGAAATACAACTGGTTTTGTGTATTGACTTTGTATCCTGCCACCTTGATGAACTCATTTATTAGTTCTAATAGGCTTTTGTGTGTGTGTATTCCTTAAAATTTTCCATATAGAAGATGTCACCTGCATATATAGATAGTATGACTTCTTCTTTGCCAATCTGGATACTTTTTATTTCTTTTTCTTGCCAAAGTGCCCTGGCAATGTAAGTGGTAAGAGCTGACAACCTTATCTTGTTCCTGATCTTAGGGGGAAAATATTCATTCTTTTACTGCTAAGTATGATGTTAGCTGTGGGTTTTCATAGATGTTGGTTTTACATAGATGCCCTTTATTGGGGTGAGGAAATTCTCTTCTGTGAAAAATTAACTTTACCCAAAGAAAGGTCTGGCCTTTACCCTCAGCTTCTGGAGGTAACCTTCATGCCTGTTGGAGTCTTTGTTTGCCTAGGGACCCTGAGTCACACTGGAACAATACAATTTAGGGTGGGGGCTTTGGGTCACACAGTATCTGTAGACCTCTGGAGAGACTGGAGACTGAGATGAACCATGTGATAAACTGGTCAGGCCTAGGAAATGGAGCCCCGATAAACACTCTGAACACTGAGGTTTGGGTGAGCTTCCCTGTTTGAAAATACTTCATGAGCATTGTCACATATTGATGACGGGAAAGTAACACACTCCACATTTGGTACTTCCCTGGATTCTACCATATGTTTTTTGTTTTACCCTTGGCTGATTTTAATCTGAATTGTTTCCTAGTAATAAACCATAACTGTGAGAACAATAGCTTTCAGTGAGTTCTGTGAATGATTCTAGTAAATCTGAGGGTAGTTTTGGAAACCGCTTGAACTTACAATTGGTGTCATAAGTGAGGGTAGTCTTGTGTGAACTACTGTGATCCAACTAACTTTGCAGTTGTCCCAACTCTTTGCACCTTCTATTCCTAGTTTCTTAGATGCTTTTATCAGGAGAGTGTAGTGGATTTTGTCAAATACTTTTGGGGTCTATTAAGATGATCATGCGGTTTTTTTTCTTTAGTCTATTAATATGTTGGATAACTGGTTGATTTTCATATGTTGAACTAACTTTGCATTTCTGAGATAAATCCCACTTGATCATAGTATATAATCCTTTTAATATGCTGCTAGATTCAGTTTGTTACTTTATTGAGGGCTGGTCCATTTATATTCATAAGGGATATTAGTCTAATATTAGTTTTCTTTTTCTGTGATGTCTGTTATTAGGGATATACTTGCCTCATAAAATGAGTTGGGAAGTGTTTTCTATTTTTTGGAAGAGTTTGAGAAGAATTGGTGTTGATTTTTCTTTATATGTTTAGTAGAATTTACTAGTGAAGCCATTTGGGGTCTTAGCTTTTCTTTGTGAGAAGTTTTTTGATTACTAATTCAATTTCTTTTTTTATACTTCTATTCAGAATCTTGAGTCCATTTTGATAGTTTGTGTCTTTCTAGGAACTTGCCCATTTCATCTAGGTTATCTAATTTCTTGGCACACAACTGTTCACAGTATTCCCTTATAATCCTTTACATTTCTGTAAGGTCAGTAGTAATGTCTCTTCTTTCATTCCTGATTTTAATAATTTGAGTCTTTTTTTCTTCATCAGTTTAGCTAAAGTTTTGTCAATTTTGTTGAACCCTTCAAAGAACCGAGTTTTGATTTCATTGGTTTTCTCTACTGCTTTCTATTTAACAATTGATTGGCAAACACAAATGAAAATGCACATTCTGAAAATAACATTAAATTTACAACCACATCCGAGTTGGTAAAGAATGTTTTTCAATGGTTTAAAATTTTTTTTTTTTTTGCCAAAAAATATACCATGACTGTCTTAAGGATTATGTGACTATAGAGATTTGGACTAAATTTTAGATTCATCCCATTTTCTTCCTCAACACCTGAAGCCCATGAGAGAACCTAGCCAAGGTCTGCATTCTGTGACATATCCCATCTGTAGATGACAAACAGGCTTCTGGCTATAGTTTTACCTGAATGACTGACATTTTAAAACTGTTTTTAGACAAGACTAATGGGTATCCCCAGAGCCTGGGGGTACAATGTTAGCCCAGTTTGCTTAGGAACAGCCTTTGCGTGTTCTAGCTCCAGCCTCTTAAAATTACACACCAAACACAATAACATTCTTTTTAAAACAACCATAGAAATATGGCTAAATTGGCAAAGAAAAAAAAAATCAGACGTTTTATGTTAGCAAAGTATAAGTAATATACTCACCGTTCATTATCCAAGGCATATCAAAGATCACCATTTTTGCTGAAAGATGAAAAAAAATTCATTGTCTGTGACTTAGTACAACAATAGTAGTCACTTATACCTGGCCTAAAAAAAACTAGTGATCTAAATGTATCTAAAAACTGAGATGGATGACTCAGTTTTAATTCCATAAAGTGTGAGTGGTGCTAGAACTAAACTGACTTCTTACAATGGTGAGGGGCTCACCTAGGAGGATGGCTTGTGTGAAATGAATAATGTACTATCACTACCCTTTGGCAAATAGTGTGTTCTTTTATTCATTTATTGCTTTTGTTGTTTGCAGAAAGGTACCAAAAAAAAATAGTAAGTGGGTAAGTGGAAACTCTGGATGTGGCATGTCATATCAGTGCTAAAGTCCACTGAGCTTTAAAATGATTTCAATGTCTAATTTATGGCTTCAATTCTAGTTTTTTAGATATTATATTGTTAAACCCACTCTGACAGTTGCCCCATTTTTAATAAACCATTATGTTTTAAGAAACAAAAATTATTTCAACTTTTCTTAATATTATGAGCCTCAGGAAGCCAATAATTCCAAAGTATACAGAAATTTTATTTGTATACTTAGATGAAGATATTAAGCAACCCTATTAACAATTGTGAGAAAGAATCAGAACCCACAGAGGGGATTTTTGATAACAAATTCATTCTTCTATTCCAGATGAATCAAAACATAATTTCATTCTTCCCTGAACAGAGAACTTCCTAGAATGATTATATTAATGTAGGACAAATAATGTACATGTAAGGAACAAGGTACTTGCAAAGAGGTACCCTGGTGCTCAATACCTCAGTCTTCATCTGAGATATGCCTAAAAAGATTTGGACTCAAGATTTTAAGAATATTTGTATTTCATGACAAATTTTGAAACACGATCAACTTAAGATTCTATAAAATTCAATGTCTGCAAAACATTATGTAGCTAGAATAAATACATTATCTCTAGTTATTTGGAATGACAGTGTTCAGTTCATCTTTATATAGACCCATGAATTTATTAATAGTTTTCTCAAAAGAATCTTAGATGTGTTTTATAAAGTAATAGTGATATTTATGCTCTTTATAAATAGCTCTTCACAAACCCCTTTGGATATTTCAATAAACAAGTGGATATTTTATTTTCATTTTGTACATGAAAGAAAAAATCTAATAATACAGGGCAGTGATTCCCTACTGACCAATGACTGGCACCACTCAGCAAGTCTTAATGAATCAGGGTATATGCCAGATCCAGGAAGAATTCAGAAGGAACAGCAGATCCTACAGGTTCCCCAAACTAGACATTCCTTTTACCTAAAAATGTTCATGAACACTCTCTCTGAAGACACGAGAGCACAGGGCTAGGAGTGGCACTGATCCTCCATATCCACCATGCTTTCTGTCTGTTTCTCACATCACATTAACACTAATGTGAAAGCACATCAAAATAAAATGACTTAGGCATTTCATGCTTTAGTGTCACCTGAGTCACAAGTCCCCAAAGATGCTAATTGCGGTATTTGCCAGGGGTGTGCCCAGGCAGACCTGTGAGTTTCCTTTTCTGATGTCCCTGTTGCCTCTCTTCTGTCTCTTCACTTTCAACCCACTGGGGTTTCTGAAAATATTTGACTGTTTATGTGGAATGGCATCTTGATTTTCCTAGGGGAAAGCCATCATATAAACCTATTCAGTCAAAAATGAATATATAAGATTTAGGAGTTCTTCATTCAGGTAATTAATAGAAGAGTCACAATTAAAAACAAACTCCAAATGCCAGATTCAAAGGTCGTGAACACTAGTCAAGTGTTTTCTTAATGACAATTTAAAAATAGCAACTAGAAACACAATGTACTTTATGTATGAGTATTGCCTATCACACAGTATACTTTACTTACCAATACTGCTCATCTGTTTCTTGCATGTAAGAAGTTCCAAATAATATTTAAAATTAATTTCTCAATTGAAAAATTAGTAAAAATGGGATAATCTTGGAAATAAATGTATGTTTTTACGTCTCTGCATGTATGTATGTATGTGTGTGTGTGTGTGTGTGTGTGTGTGTGTGAGATAGGATGGCATATACACAGATTATAACTTGAACTCTTAAAACTAACTGTAAAGGACAATGATTATTTATGAAAAATTTCTCCTGTACCTACTAGGATACGAACTTCAACTTCCAGAACACATTTAAGCTCTTCACCAGAAAACAATGTCTCAGGTATTAAAGTCTAAAATAATACAAAGCTCCACAATTCTTAGACACTGTCTACGATTTCGCTATATTGTATTTTTATAAAGGAGGAAGTTACTTACAGAGGTATTTAGGGTAATAAACCTTAAAGCAGTTGATGATGAAGCGTACAAAGTCCATGTCCTAAAAGAAAGATTATACATTTAAATCCTTAAGACTGTCCACATTAGAGAATTTTAGATTGCCTATTTCTAAAGGTGATAAATTATTAAATATAAATGAGGTAATTATTAAATTCTTTTAAAAATAGCTCATAAATAAATATTTATATTCCCAGGAGTTAGTTTTTAAGTCATTAAGCTACTTATAATAATCAGTCCTAAAACTGAGTTAAAGAAATTAGCTTAAACATCATTCATGTTACCTCAGACTAGTTAGATACTTCAGGCTGCTAAGGTAATGTGGCATTATAAAACGGATCTAAAGAGGAACCCCCATAAAGAAATTCTAAAAATCTGTTGAACAATTAAAGAATGATTAGAACAAGTATATAGTTTACAACCTGACTACTTGGTACGACAATATATATGCATGTTAATTCTGATATGTTTGTTTTTTAAACCTAATTTCTATACCTCATAATAGAGTCAATAAAATATATTTTATTGATCTTTTATACAACAGTTAATCTGATCATATTGGTCTGCTGTATCTACTTCACTTCTAGCTTCTTTCCTCTTGTGTAGGAACCCAGAATAAGAATTAGAGTTTTTTAGTTTATATTTAAATGTTGTTCATTGACTTCACTTTCTAGGAGACACAGCCGACTATTGGTTCTACTGCACTGAACACAGCAACATGAAACTAAACTATTAGGGTTACTATTCACATGGATCATTTCATTCTGTGTGTTTCCACTGACCACAGGCTGACTTACTGATCAGCCATCTTATAAGGACTGTAGGATGAAAGATACAACCAGGCAAACTTAAATCCATCAGTTACTCAAAGGTGAGCTGCCCTAGAGATCTGAGTCTATAAAGTTATTCCTAGCATGTGAGTTGTAGCATCTTTAACGCTAATAAACTGAAAATAAGCAACCATAACTATATTACGTATTTATTATGGGATAAATCCTAGCATATAATAATACCTTTATAACTAATCATTATATCCACTGTGCACAGAGTTGAATAATTTGTAGTTAAGTAAGAGTCAAAGAAGATATCTCAAAATAATTAGTTATGTAAAGATTTGGTTACCTATTCTATGATCTGTGGCCTCCAGACTTTGCCCCAAAAGTCTCTGTCCAATATTCTTTTCATCTTTAATTGAATAACCTTGCTTATAAAATCCCAAATTACTGCTAATTCAAGTCGATTTGATAGGATGCCACTGGTGTACGTGTATTAGTGGGTACTACATAAAGAAGCTCCATGAAACCCATTGCTCTGCATTCTGTGAGGATGTTTTCAAGGATGCTATTCATTATCTTGTAAAATGTCTTCCCTTTGAAGACCCACGAAAGACTTTTCTGGACTTCCCTGGCTGTTCAATGGTTAAGACTCCATGCTTCCAATGCAGGGGGTGTGGGTTTGATCCCTGGTAGGGGAACTAAGATTCCACATGCGTGCAGCCAAAAAATAATAAATAAATAAATAAATAAATTTTTTAAATTAAAGAATAAAACTTGAAAGAAAAAAAAAAAAAAAAAGAAAGACTTTTCTTCTGGTTCAAGTATCAGCAATAGATACACTTCTCCTAAGATGCTGGTTTTAAAGTATGTCCACTGAGTTATTTTATTTTATTTGTTTTATCTTTACTGGAGTATAATTGCTTTACGATGTTGTGTTCACTGAGTAATTTTAAATGATTCCATTTCTTTCAGGCAAGCTTAAAGCCAAATTAGTGGCCTAACTGTAGTAAATAATTTAAATTTTGACTTGCACTTATGTATACATCTTTAAAGGTTGACTTAAATCTTTTCTGAATTACGAGGGTCATGTATAAACATAATTCAGTAAGATTCTAGTATTTGAAAACATTAATGATTTAACTACTTAGTAATGCAAATAAACTTTATAAATTAAAGATAATGAAATAGTATATAAGTAGCTTGAAAAATAATCAGCTCAATTCCTTGCCCTTGTATTTGTCAATAAAAAACATTAAGATTTATTTTTTATGATTCTGGGTTAATAAATCATACATAAAGGATAACAGAATCATAATTTATTTTTATGCAATATTTATTTATCTAGGCATTTTGATTCAGGTTTTGGGTATAAAATGGTTTACTCTGTAATCTAGAACTCCTTGACATGGAAACTAGATTGAAAAAATAATCCAGGGCAAATGACTCTTAGAGACAAAGAAAGATGGAAAAAAACTTGTAGTCCCACTGCCTAAAAAAACTCTAGCCTGTTTTTTGTTTGTTTGTTTTTTTAATGTCTAAGGTTTCCCTTTTGGGGGCTATGTATCACTATGATATAACCCTGTCGCCCTTTTCTCTTAAAAAAAAAAAAAAGCTATTTTCCAATATTACTACAAATTCTTTACAAACACCATTTTACATAGCTACACATACTCCATCAATTAGATACACCATAATTCGCCACTTCACTGTGTTGACATTTACATTTTTTCTAATTTTTCACCATTTTAAATGACACTCTGAGAAAACATTTTGATGTACACTTTTTCTATACTCAGGTTTATTTCTTTAGAATAGATTTCCAGAAGTTAGTTACCAGGCAAAGAGTATGAATACGAACACTTCAGGGATATTAACATACTTAGCCAATTGGATTTTGAAAAAGATTTCAACATTGCCCCACGCACGTCTCCGAACGCCACTTCACTGCTACCAGAATTAGCCCAGCTTTGAGTGTTAGAGACAACAGCTCTAATAAATGCGCCAACAAATCCCCATCGCTGCTGAAGGGTTTGTAGTTAGCACTAAGGTCACAAGGGCCCAAATTAAAGACAGGTAGGTTTTATTTACTTTTTAAGCTTGGCAAAATCACCTGAAGAAAACTGGTTTCCAAAGCTAACCAAATCAAACAGAAAGTGAACCTAAACGAGCAAACAAAAAACCTCAACAAAATCACAAAGTGCTGGATGTGCAAAAATGCAGGTGAACATCTCGCCACTGCAAAACACGGCATGCGGGTAATGGTACGCTGGAGAGCGTACATTACTGTACTCCACATTTCCTGAGTGCATTACTCTGCGCCAGGCACAGGGGAGGTGCTGTATAGGGTATTATTAGCTCTGATAGAAAAGTTCACTGTTACCACATCTACTCATTACCCTGTCAGCCTCGACGTCTTCCTTCCATATCCTGTGTATCAGACGAGGAACATTTCTAGGAAATCTACAGTTTCAATGCCAAATACTGAAGCACATTTAAGTTTTCGCAAATCCTATTCCACGTTTGACTTCAGTCACAATGCAGGGGGTGGAAATAAATCCCAAACATGACTTGGTTAGCTCTATTTTATAGGACTACTTGGTCAAGGGGGTAGTGGCAGGGAGGACAGGAGAGAGGGAGGATGCCATGATAAACAATGATTTAGGATTAATGAAAAATGCTTACTATGCTATTTATTCCAGTCTCTGACAGGTCAAACATCACTGTTACAGGTTTCCCATTTTCTCTCTTAGCATACCGTTCCAACCAGAACGCAATAAGCTTCTTTTTGTCCAATATGGTCTTATGGTCTTTTATATGATACTTCACCCTGATCCAGACTTTAAGCAGGTCATAAGATAAAAATAAGAAAAAATATTTATGGCATTATAATATTATTTATGCATATATTATATCATTCCTTTTCCTTGACATTTGTCTTTATTTTGTTTCTCAGATTAAAAACATCTCTTCGAAATAGTATATACTTGGGAACCTTAAAGAGTAGCAGAAAGGTAAACTATTTTGCCCCCTTAGAAAATACACTTCCCCCCTTAGTAAGTAAGGGAAAAAACAATATTTGGTAATAACCTAAAAGTACTCTACACTGTGCTTAACAGAAAACAGAGCACTAGGAAAATGTTCCGTCCAGAGGAAAAGCCCAGACGGAAGCACGATGGCAGCATGAGCGGGTGTCGTGTGTGGGGACGGAGCCTGGCAACCGTTCACAGTGGTGGCAGCTAGGACAAAATGTGACCAGCGTTGAGAGGAGCAGCTAAACAGAGAGACAGGCGGGGCTTGAAGGACTCTGCATGAAATGCTAAGGGGGTAGGGGTTGGGAGTGAACTGAGGAAGTGCTACTGAAATCAGAGGAGGGGCTAAAGTGAAGCTCTGTCAGAGGAAGAGCTGTGGGCCCGAGCTGGGAGTACAGGGAGGGCGGGTGGTGGGACGCATGTGGTTCAGCTGTGTGTTGTACTGAAGGCGGCCAACCATCAATGCGGTGGGCAGCTGGATGTGTACATGCATGTGGCCTGGGGACAGCCTGGAGTCACTGCTGTTGGGGGGAAGGCAGCTGAAGGTGCCAAGGTACTTGAGATCACCCAAGGAGACTGCATCAGCTGGAAAGTAAAAGAGGCCAAGAAAGGAACAAAGCCTGGGAAGCACATGTGAGGTACAGGTGGAATAAGAGGAATGGGAAAGGAAGATTGAGGAGGAGGAGCCAGCAATGGGAGGAAAATGCTACGAGAGTATGTGGGAGGCATGCAGTCTTAGCCGGAGGTAACTCCTGGAGGAGACAGTATGTCTCTCACAAAAAGCAAATCCCTTATCCTTGACTTGGAATGCACTCTTTGTCCCAGGCCTGAGGGATGTAAAAGAGATTAGCAAAGCTATCTCAGGCCAGGAGACCTCAGGGAACTGAGAGTCCTGGTTGTTCCTTATGGCTGGGGGCTGTGTGTGTGCCTGGTTAGGGGAAGATAATGTTCAAGGATGGTCTTGTAAACTTGTTGACGTCCATGGTGGTGAATGAACTGAGACGATAAGCAATTCTATGGGTTCACTGTCTAATAATGAGTTCCTCTTCCGTCCATATAAGATTCAGTAGATTCTAAATAAAGTATCTTGCAACCATCAGTTGTCTTGGTCCTTCTGACCCCATACCCACGGTGCTATTCAGTCCCTTACCCCTCTGCGTGGGGACCTGGAAGACCCCCTGCGGTGGCTGGACCATCACAAGAGTACTGTTACAACAGGAGCCGACCACGGGCCACACACAGGGTGCGCAAGGTGGGCACGACCGTGCAGGAAACTGCCTTGGCAGGACATCTGCTCAGGATGGGGCTCTGACACTCCTGCTGAGTCCCAGCATTGGTACAAACCAAGTTATTCCTGTATCCCCTTTGCCCAAAATCCGGCTTGGTCCATTTAGCCACCCTTAGTGACTATCAAAAAGATTTTCCATAAAGATACTGGGTTGAATTTTAACATCAGTAAATTAGAAAGAAGATAATGACTCTGAGTTACATCATTTTGGCTGTGTAATGGGATGTGGCATTTGCCTTTACAGCCTACTTTATTATGATGCAAATGGTACATTCAACTACTAAGTATCTGACTAAGTATTGGTCCAGCTGGCCCTAACAATCCCTATTGTAGGAAACCTGACGTGTGGTACATACGTAGAAAGCTCTGCCTATTGTTAATTCAGTTGAGATGGATGGCTACATCTCAAAATCCTGAAAAGCCAGTACATACATTATACTTACACAACTTGTTGCCTTCTTTGTCATAACCGTGGAGATAAATACCACCAATTTCCAATAACCACCTGGGAATGGAGGCTTCAGTCAGGTCTAAAAAGTGATAAAGTTTGATGAGTAATTGTAACTTAGAGGCCTTTTAAAAAGAAAACTTACAACATAAAGGTTACTGTTAATATAGTAGCTCTGATATAAAAAAAGATAAACTTATTAAAAAAAGAAAAAGCTTATGCAAACATCTGGAAAGAACCTCGGACGATAAAAAATGGTGTTTCTTACTAAGTAGAAAAAAAACTACATAAAGACACAGATGACAGAAATGGGAAAAATCCATTTCCTTTTACATGTAGACACATCTTCATGTTCTAGCTGTATTTCACATAATGACTTGCAAACAAATATTATCACGATTGGACAATTTCAAAAGAACATGGCAGTAAATATCCACATTATAGCCTCAGAAGTGGTATAAGAAATCAAAGTTTGATAACCAGTAGAGTCTAATACATTTATAATCTTGGGGCAGGTGGGAAATACTTCAAGAAAAATGCTAGATCCTTCAGCAGGAGGTCCACTCTCTAGTGAGGCCGAGAAGCAACACAGCAAGGCAGCAAATGTCAAGGCTTTTGTGTCATTCATCAGTACTTCTCCGAGAACTCTCAAAGATTTCTTTATCTTTCCCCACCCACCTTTCATCATCTCTCTGCTGTCTGCTACTAGAAACTAGCAATTCTATGTAAGAGAAAACAATTGTTGAGTTTAAAGGTTTATTCTGTACTTAAATGATTTAGAAACATCAGGTTTACATTTCTTTGCTTGACTAATAAATGCTTCACTGTTGAAATTACCTACAGTTTTTATATTTCCAATCAAATTATTTTTTAAATACTCTCCTTCTGATAGATTCCTTCTCCAAGTAGGATGACTGGGGAGAGTATCTGCTCTGGATTTATTTGTTGACTATTTTGTATTAAGTCTCCAGACTCAGTCACTCCAGAGTTTATAATCCTCAAGGTCAGGAAATCCTTCTTTATACCTCATCGAAACTAGTAGTTGTGTCAGTTTCTTCCTGTTAAATTTTTTAGGAGGAGAGAGATAATGGGTAACCTTTCCTGAAAAGAGTTCTCCATTTACTTGAACACTATTATAAAATCCCCTCTAATATTTAAAACTCCTTTTTTGGGGAGGTGGGGAATTTCAATCTAGAATTGGGCCTTGAAATCAAGAAGTTAAGAGGAGGCTGCTATAGGCATCCTTGGGGATAAGCTTGCTTTTTGGGGACTCCCATTCGTCTAGTAATTCCACATGGAGCACCTATTAGCACAAGGAATTCTGGGAATAGAGACAGACACCAGGCAACAACTGAGAAAAACAGGCAAATGGTATCCCCTTATTTCTAGGCCTAGTAGTGAAGATGCTGTCTTGGTTTTTTTTTTTTTAATTTATTTTTTGGCTGTGTTGGGTCTTCGTTTCTGTGCAAGGGCTTTCTCTAGTTGCGGTGAGCGGGGGCCACTCTTCATCGCGGTGCGCGGGCCTCTCACTGTCGCGGCCTCTCTTGTTGCGGAGCACGGGCTCCAGACACGCAGGCTCAGTAGGTATGGCGCACGGGCTTAGTTGCTCCGCGGCATGTGGGATCTTCCCAGACCAGGGCTCGAACCCGTGTCCCCTGCATTGGCAGGCAGACTCTCAACCACTGCGCCACCAGGGAAGCCCTGTCTTGGTATTTTAATGGTTCTAAACCAAACAGACACAGAATAGGAGACTCCGCTGTGAGTGAAGAATCTGACTGTGACTCTGCTCCCTTGGTGATCTGATTTCCTTATGAATAATCCTATTTTAAGATTTATTCATGAGATGTTCCTTTCAAATGTTACTGGGTCTTTATAAAACATTATATTCTGATATTTATGATGACTGCCAAGAATATCTGCAAATACGCTATAAGTGTAAAACAGTAACATTTATGCAGGGGATATAGTATACAGTCAAGGTTAAATTGAACAGCTTACCATTGACAGACATTTCTTTCCTCCACTGAAAACTCTCATCAAGCATCTTCAATGTTTCGTCTACAACATTATGCCTCCAACATAAGTAACTCTCAACCCAGTTATCATCTTGCTGTAGTCTTTCAACATCACGTGGATCATACTTATCTGACTTATCTAGGGCAAAAACAGTAATAAATATCCAAGTCAGATAAATTCAGCAGTGAATGATAATCAACACTAATACCAAAGGAGAAGAAAGACCTGGAAGATAAAGCGAAGCTACTTGAAGATAGACACAGGGATGCAGTTCAGAGGAAAACGCAATTTAAAGGATTGATGGAATTTCTAAGTGTAACTAGAAAAAAGTTATCTAAAAATTGCAGCTTTATTTTAAGACAAGCCACCACAGATTTAAAAAATAAGACCATAGTAAAATATTTTGCATAACCCTCTAAAACCATAAACCAACATCTGGGAAGATCGATTATGTCATCTGAACTTAAAATACTCACCCTAGTCAATGAAAAATGAACTTTTATGTATAAAGAAAGAACTAGGTTGTACTTAAAAAGACATGTGTTTGCCAAGTGTCTTTTTTGAAAATGAACTAAATACAAAATGGAAAACTATGTATGTAGCAGTCAACGTTTCCCATAATTCACTGGAATAATTATTTCCAATAATTTCTCATTATCCACCTACACACATGCTGTGTTCTCACCAACCTCTACATACCTCTATATCCTCCTTCTACGCCCCGCTCTATCTTTCTGTAACTGAATTTTCCTTGTCTCCTCACAACCACCTTTGCACATCCAAATTCTACCGTTCTGCAAGACTCCTTTCAAATGCTTCCTCTTCCATAAAAATTTTCCCTGGGCCTAGAAGTAATTCCTTCCCTCCTGTGAATAGCTACACGACCTAAACTACGCACTTAGCACCCTTGAATCAGAGTTACTCGTGTTTATGCCGTATCTTCCCATATAGAGATCGTAACAGCACAGTCTATATACATCCTAAGAAGCCCCCAGAGCAGATTACATAGTGCCAATGAAAAGGCCTTCAGGAAACATTTGTTGATTGAATCTATTTTTTATTTTCTCTGTCAAGTGGTACCCTCCCAGGGACCCAAGGAAGAAACTTCAGAAAATTGCCTGGCTCCTTCATCTCTTTTTTTTTTTTTTGCCCCTAGTTAGTTGCCAAATTGTATAGATTCTCTCTCCTCTCCAGTAGTTCTGAGCTATTTCAGGCCCTCAGCGATAATAGCTGAAAGGGCGGGGAAATATAAAGAGCATCCATGGAATTATCTTCTTTGAGTCCCAATTTCCTTATCTTTAAACTGTTTTAGATACTCACAGGGTTGTGTGAGGATCAGAGAAAAATGTATATATGAAAGTACTTGAAAGTTTCAAGCACTATAAAATATAAGATGAGGCCATAAATCATGTATCTGTAGAGTGTTACCTTGGATATGGCTTTCAATATCTGGGCTCTATTTTTCTAATCTTCACAATGAGTGGTTCTGTTGTAGGTAAACCTTGGAAAATGGTATTTTAGCTCTGTCTATTCAAAAGTTCATCAGTATTCAAAGGACAACTTTTCTTTAATTATGATTTATAAACACGAGTTGAGATACAAAAGAATTTATATACTGTTTAGCAGTAAAAAGGACCCTGGGAGCACCTGCCCCTAAAGTCAGATCATCCAGTTTGGCCACTGGACAGCTCTCTCCACTGGACCAATATAGTGTTTTCCTTGAAATTACTGTCTGACTTCAAGAAAATTTCTCCCAAATACCCTAGTCTGAATAACCATAGTTTACTTAACAGTTGTTCTTTCAAATAAAAACGGTGGTCCATGAAAAATGTGACTAATTTAGCTAGCAACTCAAATACGCATAAGTATTTAATGTGTACTTCCTGATTTTGTTACCCAGAACATTTAAAGTCCATGTACTCAAGGGTCAAGATTTAATAAAATTTACTGCTTCATCGGGGGCTTTCTAAAATAAAACTGACTTAAAAAAAAAGTTTTAACTGAGAGTGCCAAGGAGGCAGCAGTTTTGCCCACCGTTGCTTCCGTGTAATCAGAGCAAACGAAAAAGGGAAAAAAGCTTCTTAGTATCACTGTGAAAACAGCTTTGACCTCATGGGCTCCTGAAGAGTCCTGGGCATCTCCAAGGGTCCGCAGACTACCACTTCCCCAGGACAACACGTGGCAAGTGGTGAAAACTCAAAAAATATTAGCCATAAGAAGAATCAAACATTATTGTTGTTATTATCATTATTCCTACCACTGCTGATATTACCACTACGGATACCATAAACAACACAGTGCCCATTACCAAGAAATGTAAAGCTTATTGCTCTTGGATAGCTTTTAGGGATGCAGATCTTTGAAATTAGAAATCTCCATTTAGATTAAAATGATTAATTATTGTTATTAATAGGACATGTACTTACATATGAGACACCTGTTGTTAAACATTTACCCCTAGAGACAGGTAGAGATGGAAGCAGCTAGAAAAGACAGAGCAAGAGAGGACTGGGGAGGAGGTCACGTAGGAGTGGAGGGAGAGAGGCTGGAGAAAAGTAGGGGCAGAAGAGGACAGAGAAGAGGGCTGAGGGGAGGAGAGGGAGAGACAGAAGGACACACAGGGAGAAACAGAGAGAAAACTGAGCATTCAAGGTAAGGAAAACTTGGCCTGGGACCACAAGGCCAAGTGTAATAATAACTGCTTATGACAACACAATTTGCTGCTTTCAAACACAGCTCCCAGACAACTGAACTGAGGGGAAGCAAACTACACAGCCCAAAACATACCTCTTTGGCATACTGATTATTTTAGGCTGATATTTTTAACAAACAGCACATACAGGAGTCTTTAAAGTGAGTAAAAGTCACCCTTTTATAAGAAACATTTACATGTATAAGGGAAGTCTCCATTTGTAAGTGCCTCCCTTTCTGTAACAGGAAGAGGAGAATGATTGGAAATCTCCAGAAATTCTTATCAATGGGAAAGGCAAGGACATAAATCTGCACAACCATACCCTTGTTTACTGAGCTTTTCTTGGTCACCTCTAATAACCGACTCACCACCCTAGCATCTTCTGTCTTTAGCTGGAGATGGTATTGAAGGTGGTGGCTTGGGCCACTTCGGAGAGTTACTCAGTTCTCCTGGGTCTCTCCCACGTATACAGTGGATACACATGTTATTAAACTTTTGTTTTTCTCCGGTTCATCTGTCTTGTATCAATTTAATTATTAGGCCAGTCAAAGAACCTAGAAGGGTAAAAGGAAAATGTTTTCCCCTCCACAGAACCCTCAAGTGTTAGGGAGTTTTCTGAAAACCAGTCCTTCAGTAAATCCAGATGTTACAGGAAGAAGCTAAAGATGTACACTCGAAAGGTATCTGAAGATATCAAAACACACATGTGCGCACACCCCTCCCCCCCACCTAAGACACATCACTTTGAAATACTTTACCTCTCAGTGATTAAAGCAGAGATGAGGAAGAGATCTGCCTTACACACAGATATATATGTGTATAGTCTCATAATACCTTGTCCTTATTACTTTCACCTTGCTGAGGACCAGGGAAAACTTCATCACAAACCAACGTTAATCTCAAGTGGCGGACTTTTAAGCCTCATCCTTACATTTGTTCAAAATAGCTCAAAGCTCATTTTTGGCCACTCCTCTGTTAAGAAACCTCAGTGAACTATCACCACACCTATATGGTTCACTGTCTCTTTCTACTATTTATTTCTTCTTCCATAAATTTTGCTCTGTAAATTGGTCTTATATTTATACAGTGTATCCCCACCAAAGTGGAAAGTTCCTAATTTTGCAGAGGAAGAACTAGATAAATGGCAATGGTAACTCACCTCTGGGTTAGACAGGACTAAATGTTCCAGGGTAAAGATGACCTCTCAGCTTTTTGTTTCTTCCGCTCTTCCCTGCGTGTGCATGCTCACCTCCTTCACGCTCTCTCTCACATACACAATTTTAAGTGTTGCAGGATAAACAGAATACAGTGCTTATAAAACAGAGAATTCCATTATTAACTTTTCTTTTTCTCTCTTGTACTTGTTGGCTGGTGAAATTACCAACCAGCCAGAAACTGTGTTTTAAGGTTAACAGGTGTGAAAAAAATTCATAGCCAGATTCAGGATATGGGGCAGAGTGATGAAATCAGAAGGCCCCTGCTACTACTATGTACAGGGAGACTGAGCAAGTCACTCTGCGCTTGATTTTCTTCTCTGTAAAATGGAGATAAGGTCTGCCTATCCACAGTCTAATGAAGATCAAGGGCACTTTGAAAATTTTAAACACAATACCAATGAATTTTCATTAACATAAGGTAGAATGCTCCCTATGAACAGAAGATTAAATTCTAATTGACCTATTAGTCGGTTGAGAAAATCTTGAAAGTATATTATAGTTATTATAAATGTGCCTAGAATTCATATAAAAAGGTTGAAAAAATACAAAAGTATTCTGACAATGAAAACCAGAAAACAGTTATGAACTGGGTGGCATACTGTTCAAAAGCAGCAAATATACAGCTATCAAACATCAACAGTAGTTTAAAACCTCTTAGCATCTGTTATTTCTCCAAGGACTCTGAGCACTGATGCACTTAAAGTCCTGGTGGGACCCGGGAAGAGCATTTGTACTGGATGGACCACTTCTATTGGCTGGACCATGTAAATGTCAACAATGGGTGTGATCAGGCTGAAATAACGAAATATTCCCTTTAGGGCATCCTCTGCTGGTTGGCCACAACCTACCCTGCATCTCCTCTTTCCTGTGAAGCTAGCTGGTGAGAGACTGAGAGGCAGGTGATCATCTACGATGGGATTAAGCCATTGGCCTATAGCGGCGATTCTCAAACTTTAGCACCTCTCAGAGTCAGCAGGAAGGCTTGTTAAACGGGGATAACTGGGCCCCACCTCTCGAGTGTCTAATTCATGGGTGGGATCCCAGAATCTGCACTTACAGCAAATTCCTACAGGATGCTGCTGCTGCCCAAGGGACCACACTTTGAGAACTACGGGTCTATCACAGGGGTTGGCAAAATTGTTTGGTAAAGGGCCAGATGGTAAACATCTAAGTATCTTAGACTTTGAAGCCACATATGGCCTCTGCTGCCGATTCTTCCTTTTTTTTTTTTTAGCAACACTTTAAAAATACAAAAAAATATTCTTACCTCAAGGGCTATTAAACAACAACAACGACAACAGGACTTTGCTGACCTCTGGTCTGTTGTAGAGAGGGGAGGTGCTTTGTGCTTCAGCTCCTATCCTTGAAGAGCTGAATTCATATGCTGGATATGTACGAGATATTATATCTTGAATGACTTATCTCCCTTTTTATCTATTGTTTTCAATATTCTTTAATAATACTTTATAATTTTCTCCATAAAAGAAAAAAAGTTGTGTATTTCTTCTATCAGATTATTAAGCAGTCTAGAGATTTTTGTGTTGCTACCATGAGCCAATAATGACAAGACTGGCAAACGTTATACCTCTTATATTCCTTGCCATATTGATAACTAGGTTATTTTATATCCAGTAGAATTACAGAAATAATATTGTAGATCACTGTCTTTTTCCTGACACTCTGGGAATCATTTTGAAGGTTCATAATTAACCATGACCTTTGCTGTAGAATTTTAGAAGGCACGCTTCAGAGCTAAGAAAGTTTATCTTGTTTGGTAAAAGTTTTGTTTGTTTTTCATAAAGGTGAATTATAGCCAGTGTGGTTTCTGTCTTTACTGAAATAAACATTTTCCCTCATTTAATTTGGTTACTGCAAATATGTTTGTATTTGCTTAAACAAATATAGAAAAAAGAAACAGAAAACAAATATGGCTAGCTAAAGAAGGAAGAGGAAGAGGGAGTGGAGAGGCATACGAAATGTAAGACACTTTGCAATGTGTACCTTTTTATAGTTTTGGTTGTGAACTGTGCCCGTTCAAAAACTTCACTGAGAAGCATTTTGTTAACGTGGTAAATTCCTCTGCTGCATTTTCTGATTATGAATTATCTTTGCATTCCTGGGGCTAACAAAAGACCTTGGGCCTTATGTGTATGTGTGTGCCTTTGTGATGGTGGGGTGGGAAGAGTGGTAGAGGTCTGTGACTACCAATTCAATTTCTTTAATAGTCATTGATGTATTTAGGTTTTTTACTTCTCGTTGAGACAATTTTAGATGATTTTTCTTTTCTCCATAAAGTTTTCCACTTAATCTAAGTTTTCTAACTTACTGTGATAAAGCTGGTCATTGAATTCTTATGATTTTTTAAATCTCTACCACATCTATAATTCTATCTGCTTTTTGTTCCTAGTGTTCTCCCTGTCTTCTTAATCAGTCATCCTAGGTTTGTTTATTTTATTAGTCCTTTCAAAAGGCCAACTTAGGTTTATTATACCTACTATCTTTCTTTCCTATACCATGAATATCTGCTCTTTTTTCCTTCTACTTTCTCTGAATTTACTCGTGTTCATTTTTTAGCTCCTTGAATTGAATCTTTAGCTGATTTTTATTGGGCCTTGTTTTCTAATAAATGAAAGTGAGACCACAGATATTCTCTTGTTCAGCTTTTAAGTATTTTGTAATTTCCATTGTGATATCCTCTTTACCCTACGAGTTATTTAGCAGAAGTAAGAATTACACACATTGCTGGAAAGTTGTTAACCCATGGGTTATTTAGAGGTGTTATTTTAGTTTCCTAACATTTGATTTCTTTTTAAGTACCTTACCTCTCATTTAGTTGCTTAATGGGGTGAGAATATGGTCTGTATGATCTAGCTGCTTTGGAATTTCTGAGACTTCCTTTATGACTTAATATGTGGTGAATGTTTGCAAAAGTTCCAAGAGCACAAATATATATTCTACCCACATAAAGTTACAACATCATATTATACTCTCTATTAGCAGAGGCTTGATATTTTTAGACATGTATTAAGGACAAAAATTGATAAACTCTTAACACATCTTTTCCTCTTCTTGTGATCATGAGAACTTTAAAAGGTTGACCTGGAGAATGTTGGAGTAGAATTTAAGGAAATCCAAGCGCGCGCGTGCGTGCGTGCGTGTGTGTGTGTGTGTGTCTGTCTACCTATCTTCTAAAGGCCTCCTCTCTTGGGGATAATACATAATTCATTAGTTATGAGGACTAATTTATTATCACCCACCATATGTTAGCTCAAAAGAGAGCTAGGAATTGCAGATGCAAAGATGAATAAAGCCTGAGCTGACCCCTTGGATGGTTCATAATCTAGAGAGTTTACGTAAAATGTCCAGGAGTGTAGTTCCACTTTGTTTTTCTTAACATTTTTATTGGAATATAATTGCTTTACAATGGTGTGTTAGTTTCTGCTTTATAACAAAGTCAATCAGCTATACTAGTTCCACTTTAAATGCCATTTTCCTTACACCCTTCCTTTCCAGAGAGGGCAGTTGATAAGAACAATCCCGTTTTTATGTCCTTTTACGTACAGAGCTTCCTTCTATTCACTGATCTTCCTGTCCTTGAAATTCTCCTCTCAGAGATCATCTATGATACTACCACTTCCTAGTTCTTCTACTTCTCTAACTACTTTGTCTCCCTCAGCCTAATAAGATGAAGGCATTCTGCAAGGTTAACTGCATAATTTAAAGAAAACAGAGAAAATAAAGACATTTTCAAAATTAAGTTTACCACCAAGACCTCACCAAGGGAAAATCTAAAGGTTATACTTAAGATGAAACAATAATGCTACCAGATAAAAGATCTGAAACTTAAGGAATGATAGATAAAGATATTGGCAAATACATGGTATGTAAGCAACCACTGATATATAGAACAACAAAAATCAATTGGAGGAGGGGTGATTTATGGGAAACCAGGTTAGAACTCCACAATGACCATACCTTTTAGGAGTAGAAAAGAGGAAACACTGCTAACTCATTTTATGAAGGTTGCATAATTTTGATGTCAAAGTCACACAAGAAAAGTGTAAGAAAAGAAATTTACAGGCCAATTTTTCAATTCAGATGCAACACGCCCAAACAAAATATCAGCTAACCGACTACAGCAATATATTTTAAAAACCTGATTAATATAATTTACCATATTAACAGATTAAAAGCAAAAAACCAAGTGAACATTTATTTCATCAGATACAATGTGTTCAATAGATGAAGAAAATGCATTTAGTAAAATTCAACCCTCAACTGTGATGGGAACAAAACAACAAACAAAACCCCAAAACTAGCAAAGCAGGAACAGAAGGAAACTTCTTCATTTTGATAAAAGATATCTACAGAGATCGTGTTCGGGGGTATCTCTCTAAGACCGGGAATAAGACAAGTAGGCTTTTATCAATGCTTCAATTCAACAGTGTTCTAAATGTTCCAGTGAGTATAAAACAGAAGCACTTAAAGCTCTAAAAATTGCAAAGTTAGAAAGAAAACTATCATTATTTCAAGGTGATATTTTTGTCTACATAGAAATACAACTTATCTAGAGATAACTTATTGAAATTAATAAGAGTTAGTAAGGTTGAGTCCAATATTAATGTAAAAAAAGTCAAATGTACTTTCTATAAACCAGCAACAATCATTTAGAAAATAAATTCTGAAGAGATACTGTTTAAACCACCACAAAAATAAAACATATAAAGTATCTGGAAACAAACTGAACAAAAATGGGTTAACCTTTATGGAGAAAATTATAAATCTTTCAAGAAGGAAGAGTTCAGCAGATGGGTATACCAGGTTCTTAGAAAATTTAACCATGATGATGTCAAGTCCCCCAAAACTGATCTTCTGATTTCACATGATTCCACTCAAAATCCCAAAAGAGGTTTTGTTTTGTTTTTTTGGGTTTTTTTGCAAAAACATGATAAACTGATTCTAAAATTTATATGGAGGAACAAAGGGCCAAGAAGAGCCTGAAGAAGTGATTTTCATAAGCAGAAACCAAATGGCCCATAAAGATATGGAGAGATGCTCAAACACACTGGTACTTAAAGAAATGCAAATTAAAACCACAATGAGATATCCCAACACCCCCATCAGATGGGCAAAAATTTAAAAAACCACTAACAATGCCAGATTTCAGGGTGTAGAAAAACAAGGACACTCAAAAAGTGCTGGTTAAAATGAAAACAGATGCAATCAGTTTGGAAACTAGTTTGGCATTATCTAGTAAAGTGGACCGTGTGCCTATTCTACCACCCACCCGTTTCACTGTTGGCTACAAACTAGAGCAGCAGTTCTCAAACTTCTTGGTCTCCAGACCCCTTTTACACTCTTAAAAATAACTGAGGGCTCTAAAGAGTTTGTTTGTTTATATGGGTTATATTTACTGGTAGTTACTATATTAGGTATTATAACAGAAAAAATTTAAATATAAGGACACACGAGCACACATTCTGTCATCTGTCAGAGCAATATCATCACATGCCATGTAACCTCTGGGAAACGCCACTGTATGCTTGTGAGAGAATGCCAGTGAAAAAGGAAAATGATGTCTCACTGTTATTATGAAAATAGTTTTGGAGTCTCAAGCCCCTTGAAATGGGCTCAAGGAACTATAATTCCTAGACCAACTTTGACAGCCACTGCCCTAGAGAAAGTCTAGGCACCAGGTATATCTAAGAATGTTTATAGCAGCATTGTACATAATAGTAAAATCTACAAAGAACCCCAAATCCATCAACTGGTATTTTCATTCTGTGAGCTACAACACAGCTATAAAAAGGAATCAACTACAGTATGAATGACTCGAGCAACAGAAGAAGCAAGTCATGGAAAAAAAAATATTCAGCTTTTATTGATATTTCAAGTTCAAAAAAGAGGTAAACTTAATAGAGTACTGGTGAGGAGTACGTCACAGGTGGTAAAGCTAATGAAAAGCAAGAGAATGAGTAACGGCAAATGTAGGATAAGCAGCTGCCTTGTGAATATCCGGGTTGAGGATACCCACAAAGTTCTTTTTCTTTTGTTGAATAGTGAGTACAAGGGTGTTTATTTCATTCATGTTTTATACATTTTGTACATAAAAGATATTTCAAAATTAAAAATAAGAGGCCAAGACAAAACAAAAAGACTAGAAAAAGTTATTGGACGAGAGACAATTATTAAACTTAACAGCAATGGGAGAAACCACAAAGGAATGGATAAGTTTGAATACATTCAAAAAAGGAAAAAAGTCAAAGTGACATAAACAAGAAAAGCCCAAAGCAATTTTAAAAGCCATACTAAAGAAAAAAAAATTTTAAACTACAAATGGATGTAAACATATGAAAAGAAGTTTATTCTCATTAGTAATCAAATGCAAACAAAGAGGCATGAGTTAAATGATCCTAAGGCTGTGCTGAGACTAACACTTTCATATGTGCTGGTGGGAATGAATCGTGGTGCAACTTGTATGGAGGAGAATTAAGCATACATATGAAGTATCTTAAAATATTCACACTCTTCAAACCAACAATTCTACTTCTACACATGACTCTTAAGGAAAAAATCTGAACTACTGTGCAAAATATTGTATTAACAAAAAACTGGAAAGAATCTAAATGTCCAAAAGGGACTACTTCAGATAAAACATAAGAAAATTCTCTTTTATTTATAAAACTGAATATTAAGTAGTAATGTAAAACATGGCTTACTTCGTAATATGGGGAAATAAGATCATGTCAATAAAAAAAATGCAACACAGAAAAACTACATACAGAATGACCTTTTAACTATTTTTTTTAATGTATAGAAAAAAAAGCCAGAAAAAAATGCACCCACTGTTAGAAGAGCTATCTCTGGATGATAAGCTTATGGGAGATTCTCCAGACTGTTTCTGGTATCACCCAAATTTATTTAAATGAATTCATATACTTACAGAGTCAGAAAACAAACCTAAAATTACAAAACCCACAAACCTCTCAGTTGCTCTTAAACCTCAATAAAGAACAAATGCATCGCTTTGGTGGCCAAGGCTCTCTACACTATATTCCCACTGTTTTTAGGCAGGTGTGCTTACCCTCCTTAAGGCTCATCAAAGCGGACTTTCTAGGGCTTCCCGAACAAGCCCCACACCTTCTCACTTAAGCATCTCAGCTTGGACTATTTGAGCCACCTGGATCACATTCTCTACCTAGCCGAATTCTAGCATCTTCCAAAGTTCTTGCGAAACACCACCTTTTCTAAGAAGTTTTTTCTAACTCGGTGCTAACCCAGTCACCCCCACTAGATATGATTTTTTCCTGCTCTTTGACTTGTACAGAAATGATTTTAGCACTCATTCCTCTTGATAGAGCTGTTTTAATGACTCTACTAGATTGCAGTAGTTCAGGAAGGGGCTCTATCCTTCTTCGGCTCTTTCTCTAATATTGACACAGCTTCCCAGAATTAAGCACATAGTAAGTATGTGAGGAACTGAATACATTATTGTCACAAGGGATTAGTCTCTTTCCTTGGCCACAAGAAGGAGGAACAGAGAAGGGAAAATGTTTCTCAGTCGAGACTCAGCATGAAATTTCTTACAGAAACAATGAGGACAGAAACAGTAGTAGTGCTACAACAATTATGGACTTAGATTTTATTCTTTTTGCAGCTACAAATCTATCCATAATTGGTAACTTAATTTCTGTGGAAACAAAAACATGTTCGGAATTCCCAAGAACCTACTCCCCAAAGAGGTGTTGGAGTACAGCCAGTGTGTAAGGCGACATACTTGCAAATAATAAATATTTTCCTTTAGGAAAAACATCATGTTTGCTTAAGTCTGCCTTAAGCCTCTTCTGAAACAAAATATTGTTAACAATAAGAGAAAGGGTAAAATGAAAGACAGAGGAAGGAGGAAAGTGGATGTTCTCAACACCTAATTTCTAAAAAGTAAACTTGAAAGGGAGAACACAGGCAAATCAAAAAACCCTTTTCACCACTTTCCTACTCTACCTTTGCCCAGTGCTGTATTTCAGGAAACAACTGAAACTTTAAGGGGAGAAAGTCTTTAAAGAATTTTTATTTTCCTTTCCAACGCAAGTCTTTAATTAAATTAATATTTGCAATGGCTATGCAGATAACCGACCCACATACATTCACACATACCCAGGTGTGACAAAACCCTCCCTATACTTAATGCCAGACAGTGCTTTACTTTGAAATAACACTGGTCTTTAGGAGACATTTTGTGAGGGCTGCTCTTTGCCAGATTTTGGTGGGGGGGTGGGGGGTTGGGGGGGAGACAGTCAGAACAGCTCTTAATCTAGACTTGGACTTATCTTCATATGTATGTATTTAAGCATTGCTATATTCAATCAATGACTATGTATTCAGAGCTAAGTATACAGAGGTGAGTCAGACCCTGCCCTCAAGGCCCACAGGCTGCCCCAGACCCACAGACATTCTACTGAAGGAAATGAACAATAAGGAAACAAATGAACAGGGAATTACAGGTTATGGTAAGAGCCGTAAAGGAGACAAGACAGGGAGGCTACTTAATAATTGGCAAAGGCCTCTCAGATACATGTAAACCAAGATGGAAAAGAAAAGAAGAACGTAGCCATGCTCACTCCCTATAAAGAGCCTTCCAGGCAGAGAGAAGCGGAAAGGTCCCGAGATGGAAACAGACTCAGTCCATCTGAAGTGCATAAAAGCAGCAGTGTGGCTGGTCATGTTATTCAAACTGTGGGTCACATTTGTAGGTTGAGATGTCAACTTTGCGGGTCATTGTATCAGGGAGTCATACGTTTTCAGCATAAGTATTTTTTAATGAACTTTTGCTTCAGTTATGTGTGTGCGTGTGTGTACTAAGTTACAACGTATAATACGTTTCTTACTGTGGGCAGTGGTGAAATCTATACTAAGCAAGAGGAGTAGTAACAGATGAGGATGGAGCTCATCCAGCTCCTGCATAAAAAGATTACTAGAGTGAATTCAGAAGACCTGAGCACCAGCCCCGGCCTAGCTACTAACACTAGGGCGTTTGAGCAAATCACTTCATCTCTCTAGAGCTCACTTTCTTCACCGTAAAAATGAGAAGGTTGGACCAAGATGACCTACAAGATCTTATCTATCGCTAAATTCCATGACTATATCCTGCTTCCTCCCTCGGGCCTAAGTAAATGACCATTAGGGAGCACTAGCTCATTAGGTCAAGTTCTGGGTTACGTCTTACAATGTTATAAACCATGTAGCTCTAAGAGTTACATTTCTACAGAAAGCAATTTTAGAATTCTCTCTTTACTGGAACCAGCTGTCATTAGAAATGAGATCTCTGGGCTAAAAGTGAATCAAGTGCTTTTGCAACTCTCTGGTACAAAGTTTGGAATGTGAAGAAAACTGACAGGGAGGGATGAAAAGATTTACTGACTAGGTTATTCTGAACAGATTTCTTTATTTGTTCTAGGTTATTAACTGACATACCATCTAGGGCAGTCTAAAGCTGTAGGGAACCTCCGCTCAGCACTAAAGTCAAGATGTAGAAGCTGAACTTTCACATAACCAAAAAGACTACTGAGGAAAAATACTGAGAGCCTACTATATGCTAACCCCATGCTACACAGTTTGATATATGCCTTTTTATTTAATTCTCCTAACCTAATTATTCACATTTCACACTTACGGAATCAGGGGCTCAGAGAAGACAAGCAAGCTAGTAAGTGGCAGGATCTGGATTAGACTACTTATTCCATATTTATAATACATTATCCTGCAGGCTTCTGAAAATTACTGTAATCTTTAATTACAAAGATTAAATCATCAGTTAAATACTGGACTACTCAAGTTATCTGTGACATCTGGACACAGAACGTTCACCCAATAAATCAATTCTGGACTCACAGGTACTTTGCTACGTACAGTGTGGGATGAAAAGATAAGAACTTGCTCCAGCACGAGAGGGCCTACTTCGTGGGGAGCCTGCTGGGTTGTAGGAGGTGGAATTAGGCAAAATGGCCGAGGAATTCAGATCCCCAATTAAGCACACGTGAGTAGTATTACAGCTGTTTCCAGGTTCATTTTCTCGATTGTTGCTGGTGAAAGGTCATCAGAGGAACAGTGTCACCTGAGCCGAGGGCCTAACAAGTGTCCTGCAAGTTCCATAAACTCGAGACGCTCAAAACACTTCCAACTTACGTTAACCCTTTAGGAAGCAATGGACGCATCACTTGCCCAATTGGAGCAGTGTCCTTGCCATATTACGGAAAGTAAAACCTGGGAAACGTGGAGGGCACGGTCCCTAACCCCGTGAGGATCGAAATGGTCCCTAACGCCTCCCACAGAGACTCCCGCAAACACCCCAGCAAAGTTGGGGACGCTCATTGCACACCTGCCTCAACACCGAGATTGCGGTACCCACCTGTCACATACTCAGCTTCGAACCTCCGTCGCACGTCAGAGATGAGCTTGGCTTTATTCTGGGCTTGATACTATAAGGAAGACACGAAGGGACGCTTAGACATTACGCGCACCATCCCACTTCCCCGCAGCCCAGCCCACCTGCACCTGGGCGCGCGGCCCCCGGGCCTCAGAGGCGGCTTCGGGGTCCGAGTTGGAGGGGCTCGGCAGCGGTGCGGTCCGCTCCTCACCTCGGCCATGGTCGCGGTCGTGGACGTGATTGCAGTTGCCGTCGCCACTACCACGACTGCGGTCCGACTATCTCATCACAGGCCAAGCCGGCCCGGAGGTAAAGAGGGAAGGGCGGGAGGTGGAGGCGGTCGCGTGACAATGGAAGGCGGGCAGCAGCGCCGCCACGCCGCCCAATCCGGCGCGGCCGCCTGGGAATGGAGGCGGGACCAGGCCCTCAACCTGGCTTCCCATTCACTTCCCGTTCGGACGCCGCCCCCCGACATCTCCTGCACTGCGGACCCGCCCCCGCCAGCCGGCGGATCGCGGGCGCTTCCCTCTTCAAGCTCAGCCCGGGCTAGCTCCTCCTGCCATTCGCTTTCACAACATTCCCCGGAGGCCCCGCCTCCTCAGCCTCCCTTGGCAACCGAGTCCTGGCCGGCTAGGCAGGCTCCGCCTCCTCTGCGCTGGGCGCAGCCTCCGGCCTGGGCCTCCCAAGATGCAGCGCGCGGGCGGGAGGTTTGGAGCCGTCTGGTGCTGAGCGGGTTTTCGGCGTCGGGGACGTGGCGGCCGCGGTGGGCTAGAGCCTCACACGCTGAGGTAGGGCCCGTGGCGTGTTCCCTGACCCAGCCTTCGCCGAGGGGGTGGCGACGGCGGCGCAGGGTTTTGCTCCCCTAAGTCCCTTTATTGCGGAAGAGCGCGAAGGAAGTGGGCTTCCCGGGGCCTGTGCCCACCCTTCTCTGGAAGCATAACTAGATTACTCCAAGTGCTTACTCTGTTCGGGGATTATTTCGCTTGACACTTTCTTCACCTCTGCAGCATCTTTCTCACTTGGAGGGTGAAATACTTAACAGAGGATATATCTTTGACATCTTTAAAACAGGTATATAGAGTTAAAAGATGTAAAGCGTCTTACGGTTTAAGTAAGGTAGTTCTCAGCCGGGGCAATTTTGCCCCCCCGGGGGACATTTGACAATGTCTGGAGACAGTTTTGGTTTTTGCAACAGAAGACTACCAAGAAATTTTAAGAACGGCCCCCGTATTCCCACCAGCCATAGTCAACCACGATGGACACTCTTTTGCCCCAAATTTTGTTTATATCTTCACTTTTTTTTATGGGGGAAAAATGAACACTGTTTAATAAGTATTTGAATACGTCCTTGAAATAGTATTTCAGATATGGCTAAAGTCTCTCTCTGGCTCCACTCGCCTACTCTGATATTCCTCTTCTCCAAAATCAACAGTCATTGGGATTTGGCATGAATCTTTGCACCTTTGCTTTTTTTGTTTTGGACCAGGCTGCCTAGGTTTGAATCCTGGCTCTGTCACTTCCTATCTGTAGGCCTTAAACTCCATGCCTCAGTTTCCCCATCTGGGATAATACTGCCTACAGCATAAGGACGTCATGAGGAATGAGTTAGTCCAAAGTGCTTAGAACAGTGCCTGGCATAGAGAAAGCAGTCAGGGAATACAGCCATTGCAGGTCAACAAAATATATCATGCTGTTTTATGTGTTTTGATTTTGATACATAATGTACTACGGTATACATTTTTCTTCAACTTAATTTTTTTCATTTGACTTTTGAAGTCTAGCCACAATGATACACATCTAATTCATTCCTTTTAACTGTAGTATGATATTCCATCTGTATTTATTCATTCCCCTATTGGTGGTCATTGAAGTTTTTGCTTTTTAAAAACAAATGCAAATAACAGCAAAGTGAACATTCTAGAGCAATGTCTTTGTGCATTATTATGTAGGATTATTTCTCTGGGTTCATATCTAGAAATGAAATTGCTGGGTATATGCATTTCTGTTTACTGCCAAATTGCCTCCCAAAGTCTCCCTTTAATTAAGTACTTGTAATGATTTCCTAACAGATGGCTCCTCCTCCAATCTCAATTCACTCCCCCATCTTCAACACTGTCACCAGGATCTTTATTATTCAGAAGTACAATCCTGTGATTTCTATTTTTGAAATCTTTCAGTGATTTATCATTGCTTAGAGAAAGCTAGAATTCCTTAGTATGGTATCAAGAACCTTTAATTTAATCTTTCCTGATTCTCTTAGTGGATCACCATCCCCCCACATTCATCTACATTTCAGGTACACTAAGTGTTGTTGGGAAAGGGAAAGGGGAGATTGATTCTGGGCAAGCCCCAACAAATGACCTAGGTATATAGGTAGAAAAAGTTTTAACAGTGGACCCATTCTGTAGCCAAGTTAATTTACTTAGGTAAACAATGTCCTATATGTTGGAAAAATGATATCTATGGGTATTACGCTCATAAGTTTATGTTTAATATTATTAGGTGAAGTTTTTCTTTGGGAGTCTTAATTCTATCTTTTTTCCAAAGGTAGGATTCCAAAGACACTTTCCATTGGTCGCAATCTATCGATTGGTTTCTTAGAGTTTTATAGCTTTCATTTGCAGATAATATAGTGTCTTTTAGGATCTTCCTGAACCAGACTTGTAGTTTATTTAAGAGTTCTGAAATTTATAATGCCAAATGTTATTATTAGCATTGAACAGGAACATTGTTTACTTGGTGGGAGGCTGGGAGAGAAGGGTGATAGTTCGTTGCCCATCTACTATATTTAGGTTAGCATGTATTGTTTTTCTAGTATACTCACACATCTGTTTTCATTTTGTATGTAAAATATATACAGTCAACTTTGATGTGTGGTAATACAGAACAGGAAAAGCTCAAATTAACTACCTAGTATTTTGCAAATAATCTGCACCCAAATCTCCCCTCCCTCCTTCCCTCCCCCACCCTCCTTCAGAGCTGAAACAGGAGGTAAAACTTAACTGGTTTGAGTTACCTGTTTTATTCTGCAGCCACTGTTATAAGAGTACCAAGTAAAAAGTCAAGTGACTAATAGGCTGGAATACTAAGCCTGGTGTCCTGATTTGATTAATCAAGGCTTGTTTATATTGGTTTAAGAACCTCTAAATTGAACCTGGGTTTGTTTCCAGATTATTTCTATCTGAAAAAAGAACATTATCACTTACTCCATAGCCTTAAAGATTTGTCTTATGAACATATACTCAGAACTTTTACTTTTAAAAAAGATGTTGCATAGTATAAAATAAAACAGGTATTCACAGATATGTGAATTCAGTGAACCTTGAGATTACAGAAAGTTTGAGGAAAAAATTTATCTTTGTAAATATATTAAAGTTTCTAATTTTTAACCCTGAAGATGGTCCATTTAGAATAACTTATCTTAAAAATGTGCATGTTTTTGCAGTAGTATTTTAAAATAAAAAAATAATGACCTTTTATGTAACAGTTATGTTTTTTAAATCTATTTGAGTCTAAGTCCATGAGAAGAACTTTGCTTTTTGCCTACAGCTCATGCTAAAAGCATGTTGGGTTAGGATTATAATAGGGCTTTGAATGCCATGCCAAGCTTGTTAGCAGTGGCTTGCACCCGTTTATCTCTATGTCATTCATACGTTCAATACACTGTTTCGCATCTGTCTTTCCAGGTAGTAGTTTAGGGATCATAGATCGTAGATCTGGGCGGTGGTGGGGAGTGGCGGTAAGTGCATGCAAAGCTTTTAAATTAGGGGACAGTTACCCAGTCAAGTTTGTGTTTTAGAACAATAACTGAGGTAGCATAAATGAATGGATATATTAGAGGGGAGAGAGACTAGATTAAGGAAGACTGATTAAAGGGCTTTTATCGCAACGTAAATGAGAGATGAAAGCCTGATTCATCGTAGTGGCAGTTGGATCAGAGAATTGGAAGAAAGAAGTTTCTAAATTAAGGAACTTGGTGATAGCATTAAAAGAATAGAATGTAAGGGGCCTGATTTTCCTAACTCACTACTTTATGAAGGTGCAACAATACATACTCCAAAGTTTTTTGAAGGGGGCGGTTCTGTAACCTTTTACTTAGTGGTCTTACCACTAAGATCCTCCTTACTCCTGTCACACTTGGGTGTTGGTGAACAAGAGCATTGTGTTGATGACACATTAGTTGTGACATTTACTATTAAAATAACAAAATCCTTTCCTGGACAAAAGGTATTTTTGGTTGTTTTTAGTATTAAGAAATCTGAACACCTTTTGAAGTGAGTAGGTAGTAAAAGACAATGAGTTCTTAGATCTTTACCTCAGAATATATAATTTATATTTACAATATATAATGCTAAAAAAAGAATATATCATTTAGTGCTAAAAAAGGAAACTTTCTTAGAAGTCCTCTAAGAGGTCTGAGATGTCTGTGGGAAATTTGAAATAAATTAGTAGTCATACATTTTGATGTAATATAACCAATATGTGTATCTCCTTTCAAGTAAAACGTAGTTTCATAAGTAAAAGCCACACCTTTGGTTACCCTGCCTATCTTCTTTACTGATGAAGCTGAAACTACTCTGGGGTACCTATTGTCCCAGATCTCCGCATGAATTGCTTAACAACAAGCCAGGAAACTGGCTTCTGCTAGTTTGTATTATGATCTAGTATCTCCAGTTACTTCACTAATACTTCTTGAAAGTCTCAAAAACAATATCATCGATTTGAAAAAAACCCCCAAATGGCATAGAGGAATATATTTATCTGTTGCTGCATAACAAATTACTCCCAAATTGAGCAGCATAAAACAACAAACATTTATTAACTTAAAATTTCTGAGGACCAGGAATTTGGGAGCCGCTTAGCGGGGTGGTTCTGCTCAGAAAGGCTTGACTGGAGCTGGGAGATGGGATCTCTGGAAGGCTCACTCACATGGCTCTTGGCAAAAGGCCTCAGTCCCTTGCTGGCTGTTGGCAGGAAGCCACAGTTCCTTGCCATGTGTACATCTCCGCGGGGCTGCCCGAGTGTCTTAATGATACGGCAGGTGGCTTTCCCCTGTGCAAGTGAGCCAAGGAAGAGGTCACTGAGGAAACCACCATGCTCTGTCACCCAGTCTTCTGCTGTATTCTGTTGGCTGGAAGTGAGTCATAATGACCAGGCCTCACTCAAGGGGAGGAGAGTTCCTTCTTGATGGAAGGAATTTCAAATAACTTTGTGAGCATATTTTATTTTATTATTATTTTTTTGGCTGCATTGGGTCTTCGTTGCTGCGCGTGGGTTTTCTCTAGTTGCTGCGAGCGGGGGCTACTCTTCTTTGCGGTGCATGGGCTTCTCATTGCGGTGGCTTCTCTTGTTGAGGAGCACGGGCTCTAGGTGTGTGGGCTTCAGTAGTTGCAGCACGTGGGCTCTAGAGCGCAGGCTCAGTAGTTGTGGCGCATGGGCTTAGTTGCTGTGTGAGCGTATTTTAAAACCACATGTATTTGGAAGTTAGACAATAAGGTGCAGCATCTCCAATTCGAATGTAGATGCTGACTAATCTAGTCTGCTTTTAAGTAGAATTGCCTCTAAATCAAGTCATTTCAATAAAATGCAGGCTATATTAAGTTAGATTTATAGATTATGGTTCAGTGATTTTTTTTCTAATTCGACTATTGGTAGATTTTTATATTAAAAGAACAAAACCTAAGCCTTTGGAGTTTGCTTCTCATTTGAAACAGGAAAACAATATTACTTCCTTGTACATGACCTAGTTTTCATTTATTTCTAAAGTACTTTATTTTCCTGGTGTAAGTGATCCACAAATAAGAGAAAAGAGAGAGTATGAGTTAGAGTTACTTATAGTGAGTGACGAGAGACATTTCAGCATTCACAGACCATTAAGTATGCAACTATTCTGATGTTTCTAAGATTAGGTACTGTATGAGCCAGAGCCGGCCATGATGATGAGAATGATAGTAGCTAGCCTTTATTAGCACTTTCTGTGTGCCAGCTTCTGTTTCAAGTGAGTTGTATTAGCTAATTCCAGCACCGTGTGGGGTAGATACTGTTACTACACCCCATTACATAGATGTGGATGTGAGGCACGAAGGGGTTAAGTAACTTGCCATAGATCACACATCTAGTAAAAGGCAGGCCCAACGTTCAGAGGGTGCTCTAAAGGTGCACGGTTCTTAGCATATGCTAAGCATTTGGTAACTGTTACAGGAGTGACTCAGCATATATAGCCACTGGATAAAGAGACATCAACATCTTTTTCTTACATGTTTTCTTACATGTGTTCAGTGGAGGGGGTGTTCCTTTGTTCTGTATTCTACTTTACTAACTCTCTCAAGTCGCCTTTCTTATAACCAGTGTTCAGAGTAAGGGAATGTGTGCCAGGACACTGTAGTGGTTAAAAGTGTAGGTTCAGGAGCCATGGGCCCCTCTTCCAAATCTAGTGCCATTGCTGATTAGCTTTGTCAGCTTGGAAGAATTTTCTGACCTTTGTTAAAATACGGTTTTCTTGTTTATAAGATGGGATAATAAGAATACTTACTTTAAAAGAGTAGTTGTGAGCTTTAAGTGAAATAATGCATGTATTGTACCTGGCATATAATAAGCATGAATAATTGATAGCTTTATTTAATTCTTGTGTTCATTATAATAATGATACTCTTTTAATCCTCTGTTTTATAGAGGATCCTCTATTTTATAGATCCTCTATAATCTCTATTTTCTTCTACTTTGAATGAGGATAGTGACTTCCTTAGGGTGTAAAACTGCACTGTTTTTGCAAAGTAAGATTTAAGATTTATTTCTGTTACTCTTATGGAGATTTTTTAAAGCCATGTTACAGCATCTCCTGTTTTTCTTTCTGGGCTTTCATTTTGGCCATCGAGTCCGTTCGTACTCCTTTCTCAGGGAAGCAGGAGCCCAAGCGCCTGGGCTGTGGGAGTGCTCTAATTTGAATCCTTGACTGACTGAGTTGTCATTGTAGAGGGGCTGAGGCCGAGAGGGAGAAACCAGATTAGGTCGGTAGGTTTGAGAGACAGAAGTAGAACCCTTAAGAAATTCCCTGAGCCAGAGAGAATGTGTGCAGTTCCTTATAATAGAGCACCCACACCTTTTAATAGATGCTGTTAACACATTCGGTTATCTTTTGTGGTGCGATTATTTGCAAACTGTGTTTTTTAAGGGCTGTACAGAAATAATATTTGGGATACAGTTTTTTGATAAGCGTGACATTGTTAAAATAGCATGAAAAGCTTAAAAATGTCAAAGTTTATAGTTACCTATGTGATAGTTCTCTAACAAAAACATGTGTTTTCTTTTCAGCTCTGCCTACTGGATGGCAGTTTCCCTCATTTCATTTTTAGGTTTAGAAGCATCAACTGGAATCGATTTACATTCGAAAATTGGACTTGATACTCTGGCTTTACTAGCAAACAAGCAATGTCATCTAATGAACAAGAAAGGCTCTTCTGTTATAATGGAGAAGTCCTTGTTTTTCGTTTGTCTAAAGGAAATTTTGTAGATGAAGGGCCTACAAAAACACCTGTGTTACATGTCAGAAGAATGGTATTTGACAGAGGAACAGGAGTATTTGTTCAGAAATCCACTGGATTCTTTAGCATAAAAGAAGAATACTCTCATTTAAAAATTATGGGTTGCGACTGTGTTTCAGATTTCAGAACTGGAATTAATCTGCCTTATATTATGATACAGTGCATTAAAGAGACTAACATTTTCAGATATTTTCTACTATTTCTTCACAGTACCAATAAATTTGAAAAGCGTTTGAGTTTTAGACTACTCTATGAGTTGAAGGACAGCATAAGGGTCCTTAATGGCCCTTTAGTTTTATGGAGACATGTCCAAACATTATTTTATATCTCTTCCCAAACTGGCAAAGTTGTTACTGTGTCCATTAAGTTTTCCTCTATTGAGTGGGCAGGGGAGATTGAAAATGTAGGTATGGTTTTGTTAGGACGAAAGACATGTTACTTACCTGAGGAAGGATGTACCCCACAGCCTTCAAAATCAGATTATGCAACTTGGAATACTCAATTTTGTGTATACTCCCTTGAAAGGGGAGAAGTAATAAATGAAACATACATTATCCCTCCTGCTTATACCAGTGTGATAGCATGTGTGCATGTCTGTGCAACTGAGATTGTCAACAACCAGTTAAGAATGTCTCTGATTGCTCTTACTCAAAAGAATCAGCTGATTTCATTCCAAAATGGGACTCCTAAAAGTGTGTGCCAGCTTCCATTTGGAGATCCTTGTGCAGTTCAACTTATGGATTCAGGTGGAGGAGACCTCCTTTTCGTCATATCCTTTAGGTCCAGTGATGCTTGTGCTGTTTGGGAAAAGAACTTTCAGGTATGGTACTTTTAATCATTCAGTTGGCATAGTCTTAGACCAACTAAGCATCCCTGTGCTTCAGAGGATTCATCCTGGAGTCTTATTATCCAAATCAATTTTTGGTGCTGCACTAAAAAGAAAATCATATATGTTACATCATTCTTTTTTCTTAAAATTATCTGAATATTACTTGATAAAGATTTTGCCTTGCGATTTTGAGTCATAAAACCCTTGAGTTTTTGGAAATACATAAATACATAACTACAATTATTATCTATTTATTTGTCTTTTACTATAACTTTCTAATTTTCATTAATTGGTAATAATTGGCTTTGTATTTTTACTTAGAATAAGATCATAAACCTTTCTAGAAAACTCAAATCAGTCGTTGAGCTTTTTAAAAGTTGGTCATTATCGTTTTAAACTTAAAATGAAATCTAGAGGAATTCCTTGAAAGCTGTCATTGTCCCTTTAGAGACAAATAATTGTTCTCCAGAGAAAAGTGATGTGTTAATTTTTCTAAAAACCGTTGCTTAGAGAATTTCATTATGTTACATTTTGAAACTCAGAGTTGTCCTTTGAGCAAGCATTCACATTTTATCTACATGTACTCATGTCTTTTAATGTAAGGTTGGGAAATTGCTTTAAAATACTCAGTGGTATTGAGCATTCAATAACGAGTAAAAAGGTGCAGAAAATGAAAAGGCAATTGGAGGATTGTAACGATAATATTTCTCTGACCCTGGTGTTTTGTTAACATTGCGTCCTCCTGGCTTAAGATGTTATCAGCACATTCAGTTATGTGATATGAAGTGTTTATAGTTTAAGATCTTCCAAAGTAGTTTTTTTAGTACATTATACAACCTTTTAAGTTCTTGTGCTGCTTTGGGAAAAAAAGCAGATACTGCCTTACTTGATGTGCCCTGTCCATTTAATTAGAAGCTCAATTAAAATTTCTATCACAGGACTTCCCTGGTGGTCCAGTGGGTAAGACTCCGTGCTCCCAATGCGGGGGGGGGGGGGCCCGGGTTGGATCCCTGGTCAGGGAACTAGATCCCGCGTGCTGCAACTAAAGATCCCACATGCCACAAGTAAGAAATTGTCTCTGCAAGTTTTGACAAGTATCTATGTAGCAGGCATTTCAAAATTGAGATCATTGTCAAGTATATGTGAAACAGATAGCGGTGTGTTGTAGATAGAAAGAGGCTAATATGTTCTAGAGGTGCGATGTCTGATACGGTAGCCACTAGCCCCAGGTGGCAATTCAACATTTGAAATGTGGCTGGTGTGAATTAGAACGTGCTGTCCATGTCAAATACACACCAGATTTCAAAGGCTTAGTAAAAAATGGAAATAAAATATCTCTTTAATAATTTTTATTGATTATATTGCATTGAAATAATATTTTAGATAGATTAAATAAAATAAGTTTCACCTTTTTACTGCTACTAGAGAACTTTCTTTTATTGGCTACTGGAAAATTTAAAGTTATATATGTGCCTTGCATTTGTGGCTCACGTATATTTCTTTTGGATGGCGCTATTGTAGAGCTAGAGATTGCAAGCGTGTGTGTGCATGCATGCGTGCACAGCTCTATGGTGTTTGCGTGCTGAGCACATTCTTATTACCAGTGTCTCTTCACATGGTTCATTATAGTCCATGCTATTCATGGCGGGGCAGTGGGAGGAAGGGAGGATATGAGTTTACAGCTTTCTCCCTGCAAGAGTGAAAAATCACTGCTTTGGAATTAACCTTATAGGGGAAAGATTGATATTTCATTATATAGATTGAGAGTCTTATGTTCTTGCTCTAATGCCGGCTACCCTCCACCTAGGGGAGGATGTATCCGTGCGGGATTCTAAGTGGGAGTTTCAGCTTTTCTGCCTGAGGGAGAAGGGGTTTCTGATCCCCATGGTGTTAGTTTTCTAGGGGACCAATCTGGAAGCTTTCAGCTTTATGGATCTTTAAGAAGCCGTCTTCTGTTTTAAACTTGGGGTGTCACGTTCTTGTATAAACTTAAGAAATCATTTCATTAGGCTAGGATGATTCTAGGTGCCCCACTATTAGGATCCCTCCCTTTCTGTGCCCCTCATAATGACGATGTTCTGTCCTACCAGAGTTTAGGGTATTAATTAATTTCATATGGACTCTTAAACGTTATTCTGCTTTGAGAGCTCTTAAAGTGTTTGCTAGTACCGTCTAGTTACCTAATGCCACTGAATTCTTTGTTTAATTGGTTTGATTATAAATACATATCCACTAAGGCTTATGGGAGTGAGGGTCATCCTTAAATTAACCAGTTAGAGAAAGAATCTTCACTAGAATTAGTCATGAGAAGTGTTAGAATTTATAAATTATAAAATTTTAATATAGAAATCAGGAACGTGACAGTCCCTGGACAAATGTTGATAAAGAAATTTCAGTACCTTGCTGTTTATAAATTGATGACTCCTTATGTCTTCTCATCTCCCAATATCTTTATTTTAGTTTCGTTTTCAGTGTTTACCCTGCCATTTTCATTGCTTGTTTGTAAGATTGAAGATGACAAATTAGAACTACGTGCAACAAAAGGCTTTAGCTTACTTCACATCTGATTTTTTTCTTTCTCTATTCCTTCTTTACCACTCTCTTTCAGGTTGCTGCTAAGTGGGAGAAAGTTAGCTCAGTACTGATAGATGACTTTCTTGGAACTGGAACTGAACAAGTACTGCTACTTTTTAAGGACCCCTTGAATTCAGATTGCCTCAGTTCCTTTAAAATAACAGACCTGGACAGCTTAAACTATTCAGTAAGTTCTGTTTACTTTTTATGTATTACTTAAGAACATTTTAGAAAATTTGAGCACTTTAAAGTTTTTGACTTACCCTTTAAATATTTTTGATTTCATACTTAAAGTAAGCTTTTAGAACTTTAAAAATACATACATTGAATCTTTTAAATAGTACAGTGACTCTTCTTTCAACAAATGTTATACAAATTGACTTTTAAAAAATATTTCTTTATTTTTATACAGCAGGTTCTTATTAGTTATCTCTTTTATACATATTAGTATAGGTGTTTTTGTTACAAATTTGGAATATAGTATATCTGGTATTCACTCAAGTGACAATAATACTGTAAATTAACTTTATCATTGCTTCTGAAAAGCACATTTTATACCAATAAACATGATAATATTGGATTAATTAAGGAACAAAATAAAGCGAAACTGCTTTACTAAAAGAAGTAACAGTTCATAATATCTTAAGATTTTGAGCATAAGGAAAATAATACTCTGGAAGTTTCAGATCTATATAAAACATCTCTGAGCCTCAGGTTTTTTTTTTTCTGTTTTTTTTTCCCATTAGTAAAATGAGGATAATTCTTATTTTCTCTAGTTAAGGGATTTTATAAAAGCCTAGTAAGCTGATACTTTTTGAAGCAGTATACAAATGTTAGGTGGGTGGTAATAGTGGAAATAATAATTTCTTTTTTCTAGTTATGAGAAGATGAGGGGGAAAATATGTATCTTGTCTTTTATATAACAATGTGTATTGTGGCACACTGCCTTTTGGATAAACTTTAATTGTATTTTGTTAATCTTAAGAATTTTCAATTTATTTCAAAATTTCAGTTTTAGTGTATTGTTTTATTTATTAGAGTGAAACATTGGATTACAATGAAGATGACTTACTTGACAACAAAAAGAATTATTTGGTGGTTCCACCTCTGGAAAGAAGATTGAAAGTTAGTGTCTTTGTTTGGTTTTTGCTTTTGCTTTTTTGGATTAGTGCTGTTCTAAATGAAGGAAAGAACATTGAAAGAAAGGTCCTTGAAGTATAAGAAACTGAGTGATTGGGAGGGAAAAATATGGTACAGGTATCATCCCCTGCTTTTTGAAAGTTCGCTTTACGCCACTTTGCTTTATGCCGCTTTGCTTTATGCCACTTTGCTTTTACGAAAGACCTACGTTAGCACCTGTTTTTGCTAACCAAAAGAAATCCAAAGAGGACTCGCTTTTATGAAAACAGGCGAAAGTGAAAATAGCACTCAGCATTTGTTTTGCAAGAAGCTGGTTACAGAGGCAGCGCGCATCCCGAGAAGCGAGAGTGGCCCCACCAAGCTCCTTCCTGGGGACTGCGCTCGGCATCTCAGCATCCAGCCGCCATAGCTCTGACCTGTGTCTGTGAGCACCTGTGCTTTATCTCTCATTTATCTTGTGCATCCCTTAGCAAGGTGTGTCCTAAGGTAATTGCTTCTTTGCTTTACATCATTTCATAATGGCTTTCAAAAGGTTTCATAGGCATGATCTACTTTTGGGTAGTGGGGAAACCTTTATTTCAAAGGATCTATTTCCTTTTTTGGTACCTCTGTAAAAGCTATTATGACATTACTTATAAATGTGTCATCTAAACATGATACCTTTTTGTCGTAAGATTATGTAAATTTAATAAGCCTTATAAGATAAAATAGAGGCTGACTTGTGAAAACACATTCTTCCTAGTTTTTAGGATCAATATACCATAACTCTTAAAGGAGCAGCAAATATGATGAATCATGACATGCTCTAAACATGATCAGTTTACCTTCAAGTTTTCCATACAAAGCTCTCTAAAAAAGTTTTTGATTTTTTTCCAAATGTACAAAGGTAACACACATTCCCTGCAAAATACTCAGACTATGCCAAGAAATATTCAAGAGACACTAACAATTACCTATGATTCCACTACTGTGATATAGCCAATTTTAACACTTTGACTTGCATATTCTTGTTGATGTTTTTAATGAATATATGCAAGTTTACATGGAAATGTGATTATACGATGCCTGTTCTTATGTAACCTGCCTTTTTTCATTTATAAAAATTTTCCAATATACAGAAAATTCATAGACTAAAACAGTGATTATCTCTAGTCCCCATGTAGATTCAACTATTGTTATTTTATAAAAAATCACATTTGCCTCATCTGTTTCTGCTTGTGTGTGTGTGTATGTACATGTATTTGTACATTTTTGCAGAACCATTTGAAAGTTGCATATATTCTAATACTTCACTCCTATGTGTTTTAGCAGGAATCTCCTAAAAATAAAGACGTTCTCCTATGTAACCCCGATACCATTATTCACTTAGAAAGTTAGTATAATAATCTCTTAATCTTATTTACTATTCAGTTCATATTCAGGTGGCTTCAGTTGCCACAAAAGTGTTTTATATGGCTGCTTTTTTCAGGATCCAATCAGTTTACACTTGCACTTGATTATTATATGTCTCATTGGTCTTTTTATCTAGAATTATGCCCTCTCCCCCTTTTGAAAAAAGTGACACTAATGAGGAGGCCAGGCCAGTTGTCCCTCCTTTCTGATTTGTCTGTTTCCTTGTGTTGTCATTTATCTTTTTCCTTTATCCCTGGCAAACTTTTTTGGTGAAGGGCCAGATAGTAAATATTTGTACTTTGCAGGCCCTTTAAAAGTTTTTTTTGCAAGTATTTTAATAAAGTGAATTCAGTAAATGCTTAGTGAACACATATTAGATGTGAATGTGAACAGTAGATAAATAAAACATAATGGACATAGAACCATAAAGGAAAAGATTGATTACATTAAAAACTTTTGTGTTGCGAACAAAGTAAAAAAAATAAAAAGACAAATTAATATAAAAAGAAATTGGAACATATTTGACAAAGGATTAATTTTCTTAATATAAATAGGCATTCTAAAACAGTATTGTTGAGTATGTAAAGTGGTCCAAGCTCCTCAGAAGGAAACTTGTTATAGCTATTAAAATGTGAATTGCACATATCTTTTTACTCTTGCAGTTTCACTTCTAGAAATCTGTTCTAAACATATACTTATACATGTAAGCAAAGCTGATTTTACAGGAACGTTTAAGTAGTATTAATAAACAAAGTTCAATCAAAATCTAAATATCCATCATTAGGAGTATGGTAAATAAATTATGATATAACTGAACCATGGAATACTATGCAGCTGTCAGAAAGAATAAGGTACCTCTTTATACTGATTTTTAAATGATGCCAAAATAATTTAATTTATGAAAGCATGACTTTTAGAAATTCCACTTCTGGTAATATGTCACTTAATTTATTTGGATCAACTCTGATGATAAAAACAACTTAAAATGATAGATGAAATATGTTTTTAAAATCTTCTTAAAGGCTTCAAAAAGCTGAAAATATGAGAATAAATTAGCGGGCCAAACTCTAAAGGCTGGAACCCAGGGAGACAAGCAGAACACTGATGCTACTATTGCCCTGGGAGCGTTTGTATTTAACATAAAGCAAGAGTGCCCTAGTCACCTGGCAGAAACAACATAAAATCCTCTCTAGGAATACACATTTATCCTAGGTCTCTTCTGAATCTCACAAGTAATTTTTTTTTAACATCTTTATTGGAGTATAATTGCTTTACAATGGTGTGTTAGTTTCTGCTTTATAACAAAGTGAATCAGTTATACATATACATATGTTCCCATATCTAAATCTCACAAGTAATTTTTTAAGGAAAATGAGCCACCTACAGAATAATTAAGCACATGAAGAAACAAGGCATCATGATTAATTATTCACAGAAAATAACCATTTCTATAAACTAAAAATAAATTGAAATTACAAAAAAAACAACAGATGAGTTTAACAGTTGACTCAAAGAGATGTGGAGCAAATAAGCAAACTGGACTGTTAGAAAAATTATCTAGAAGGTATCAACAGAGACAAAGAAGGAAAATATGAAAGAAACAGAGAGGGAAGGCAGGGACATATGAAGGCAGGGACTAAGAGATAGCTGAGCGTCCATGTTGTTTCAAGTATCCACATGTTACCACTAGCTCTCAATGTGGCTCAAAACATTTCTAAACGCTGGAAGGCCTTTTAGAGATGAACAAATCTACCCTCTCCGCCATTTTGCATACGAGGAAGCAGATGGAGAGCCAGAAATGTGAGGTGGCTTGCAGAGCTAGAACTAGAGTTCGGCTCATTGTTCTTTCCCCTATGCAGTTTATTTTCCAGCCACTTGTTGGAGGGGATAAGGAGAGGCCAGGACCTTGGAGACACTTGTGCATATGTACAGGAATGTTCACAGCAGCATTGTTTGTAATGCTCCACAGCTGGGTATAACCCAACTGTCCATCAGCGGGAGGAAGGAGAGGGGAACTGGTGTAGTGAGTCGATGGGGTGCTACAGAGCAGTGCAAGGCACGAGCTACAGCTACTAGCGACAAATAGACGACTCGAAAAGCGATTACATACAGAACGATTCCACTTACAAAAGCTCAGAAGCACAACACACACACACACTAAACATATTCTTTAGGAGTTCATATGATGGTGGTAAAATGATGAGGACCAACAAGGAAGTTATCCTGAAAGGCCAGGGTAGTGTTGCCTCCGGCAGAGAGAGGTTCTCCATCGGGGAGGGCCCATGGGCTGCTCCTAAAGTGCTGCTTTTTTGACCTGGGTGTGGTTCCAGGGGTGTCTACTTCATCATTAGTCTATGAACTGCTTTTTTGTCTTGCACACTCTTCTGCACATATGAAAGAGATCACAATAAGAACAGGAAAGCAAGATTCGGTGTTACGCAGTGCAGTGTGCTCCTGTATTTGGTTTGGGGTAGGTTTTGTTTATGGGGAGGAGAATGAAAGCATACCTTAACATATACATGGAAAAGTTCTGGAAAGATAAGCAATCTTTTGGCTGTGCAAATGGGATTGAGGGTCCAGGAAGGGAAGGTGAGATGTCTTTTTATGTTGTTTAAATTTGTTATCTTGGGCTTATTTTCATAATTTTATAACAAAACTTGTAACAACATAGAATATTTAAGTAGTCTAATGACACACGATTTATTCCTGGAGTGGGGGTCACATTGAAGAGAGTAGGGAAGAGAGACCACGGATAATTTCTGAGGGTGCCCTCATTGTCAGTCTGCCCGTGTATCCTTCTCTTCCACTCCCTGCCCCTCCAGCAGCCTCAGACTTGGCTCTCCACCCCAGACAGGTACATCTCACGGCCCCACAGTCATGAGTTACTCGACTAATGAGTGATGGAACGTGAATGACGTGGAGCCCTCAGAACTAGGCTAACAGATGAAGTTTTAAAACGTTAGGTAGACACTTTACATACTTTGTGCACCGAGGGAAGATAGAATTCAGTCTTTACTCTCCAACTTCTATTCATTGATAAAAGGAAAAAGAATTTATCTGCCTTAAAATGTAATTTAAAAGAAAGGCAAATAGAGGTTGCATCTTGTTTTTTTTCAGTCTAGAAAAACATGTTATATTAAAAGCTGGATTAATACTTAAACAGTCTCAGATATCCATCTGAAATGAAACAGCTTCTAAATGTTCAGTGACGCGACTCTTTTTAAATTTTCAGGAGTAAAATATATTTCATGAATGTTTCATCCTTAGTGCTGAAATCTATTTACCTGGTATAATAAGAGGAACGGTTTGCTGTATGCCCAGTTCAGAGCCAATTTTTACCCCCGGTAGTTAAGACTGGACCCGAGCACTGAGTTTATTTGCACAACAATTAACGTGTGACAGTTTGGGATCTGTTACATGTTACCTTTAAAATTTTGCTATGAAGCTCATATGAACAGAGGATTTCAAGCAGTATCAAATCAAAAGTAAGCATTTCTGTTCATAATGATACATCTTGCTTTTTGAAGCAGAAATTATTTCAACAAGAAAAACAGTTTTCTTGTTGGAGTAGGAGTGTTGGTAGGCCTTGCTTTTTATTAATGTTGATTGGACTTATTCATATTCATATTGATTCATTACTTAACTCAGTAGTGAAACAGATGCAAATACATTGGCATTCTCTCAATTTGATATGTAAACTATTGTAATTATTTGCTGTGTTTATTTTCCTTTGTAATTAGAGACTCAAAATTTGTAAATAAAATAGTTTTGCTCTGAGATGTATTCTTTACTTGTCTATAGAAAAATGAATTAATAAGCAAATTTGGAGAAAATACGTATTATTGGTACGTTCGGTTTCATTTGAAATTATATCTCTGGCAATGATTTTTCTTTATACTCTACAGGTTGGTTTGGTTTCTGTTCAGGAATTACAGCAGCATCTCTTGCTTAAGGAAAAAATTATTTCAAAATCTTACAAGGCTTTAATGAACCTGTTTCAAGGGAAAGATGATAGTACATCAAGTGCAGAGGAGGTAAAGTTGATCATGTGACCATTTTATCATTTTTATGAATTGAAAACCTACAAGCTATTGAAGAGTTCTTTAAATTAGAATATTGGAATATATTAGAAAATGCTGCACAATGGATCAAGAAGCAAAGTGGCAGGGATTATGTAATGGTGGGCTTTTATGACATTGAAACTATTTGGTTAAAAAGCCAATATTTTACCAATTTGCAGATTATTCTGTAGGATATTAAAATCTCAGTTATCAGGAACCTCGGGGAACAAGTCCTTTTGTTTAAACAAGGTTTAAATATTAAACTGTTTTATTTGTATAGTTTGAATAGAAATTACTCCTAAGTGAACTACAGATAACCCTTGAACAACATGGGGGTCAGGGGCGCCGACCCTACACGCAGTGAAAATCCACAAGTAACTTTACTGTGGGCCATCTGTATCCCTGGTTCCCCATCTGCAGATTCAACCAACTGGGGATCAAGTAGTACTGTAGTGTTTACTATTGAAGAAAATCCGCATGTAAGTGGACCTGCACAGTTCAAACTCCTTTTGTTCAAGGGGCAATTGTATATGTTTTCTGACTTCTTAAACAGAATATACTGAGTATTATTTTACCTTGTATTAATGGTGACATAATTTCATCATTAATATAATTATTCTTTTAGTCTGTTGCATGGTTCATTTCGAAGGATATTTATTCCTCTACTTAATGTCCCTAAATTGCTGTGCTCTTCTAGTCCTCATATCTGCTTTTTATAATTTTACTCTCGTTTCCCTTGTGGTTGACCATCGTAAGAACCTCTTCAGGTACCTTGCAGTTACTTATGCCAGTATAGTAATGTAGAAAGTGAGCAAAAACTGCTTTGACTTCATAAAAAATAGGATTTATGCACATTTGTTCCCTACAGAGAAAGATAGCATAGCAGAGTTACAGATAAATCAAGAAAAGCTGGACATAGACACACTTGAAGTTACATTTTCTTCCCTCAAGTCACTCTAGTGCCTTGCTTTGACTTCCTTTAAGATTTACTGTTCTTGTAATGCTCTTTGCCTTGTGTCTGTATTTCGGTCTTAGCCATATGATGATTTTGGCCCAAAATATTATTCCATTAACATAAAAAACAAAAGCACATCGTCTTGCATTTCTGTATTACTGTTCTCATCTCCTGGGAAACCTAATGTGAGTCCTTGTAGAAAGTCACTGTTCAAAGTCTTCCCATTTCCCTTCCCCACTTGACCCCGGTGATTTTGCCGGTGTTAGAAAAGGGGAAGAAATGTTAGAAATTAATGCATTGAAGCCACTGCGTGCAAGGCACTGTTTTGGGCCCTTTACATTGTTAACTTTAAGAGCATTTCTGGCAGGTAATAAAAATTTCTGCGGGTTTCAGGTGAATAGCCTGCCTCAAATCTGACAGCTACTGGCAGAAGTGTCAGATTCCTAGGAACATGTTTCGTTCACTGTAATGTAAGTGCCCATATCTTTTTTCAGTAATTACCACATAGAGGGGCAGTATAGAGTAATGGTTAATATGCAACATGGGCTCTGGAAGCAGTTGCCTCTGGTTCAGATTCCAGCTGAGTCTTGCTAACTGTGTGACCTGGGGCGATGTACCTAACCTCCCTACGCCTCAAGTTTCCTTATCTGGAAAATGTAGATAATAATACTACCGACCTAGGGTACTAGAGTTACTGTGATGGTTAAACAAATTGACGCATGAATGGCATTTAGAACAGTGCCTAACATATAGCAAGCATTCAGTAAGTGTTGTGTATTATTATTATCATTACTCCTCCTCCTATTTCCATTTCTATTATAAATCCATATGTGTGCGGAAATAAGTGAGTGTGGCCTGGACTTTAAAGAAGAAAATTTTAGCATCAACTCTACTAGAATTTTTTTTAAAAAAGGATAAATAAAAGAAGAACATTTTAGCAATAATCGATCAGCTGTCCTAAGATAGTTTAATCACTGTTATTCATACAAAAGTTTCCAGTTACATTTTAGAGTTAGTCACTGCTAAAATAAAGATTGGATTGTTCTCAGCATGCCTTGAGCACGTATTGTGAGATTATTTTTCAAAATGGACTCCAGGTTTACATCCCTGCTGGCTCTGTGTTGGGTACCCAGAGCCCTGTTTACAGTCAGGCCATGCTTCTTGATCCAAGTAGATGGTTAATTGTATGTTTTATAAGTTTTATTTTAGTGAATTATATATAATCTATAGTATATTATTGATGATAATTTATTTTAAAATATGTAAGCCGTAAGGCCCAGCCAAAAGCTGGTTTACATTATTTTTTTTAGTTTTGCTGCATTTGGCAGGTTGTTTTTTTTTTTTTTTGTAATCAGTTATTTAAACATTTTTCCATAAGGAATGTCTTGTCACTCTTTGTGGTGAAGAAGAAAATCCTGTCTATACCTTTGATGAAAAGTTATCAGATAATTTTCAAGATTCAGAACAGCTGGTAGAGAAGATATGGTATCGTGTAATAGAGGATAGCTTGGTTGTTGGAGTGAAAACCACATCTTCTTTGAAGGTGTAAGTAAATTCTAACATGATAACATTATCTTGATGCTCTACAACAGCACTGTCCAACAGAAATATAGTGCATGGAGGTATTTCATTCTAAATAATTACCAAAATCGACTCTTAAAAACTTAGTAGTTTTTTTTTTCTTGTTTAAGAGGCAAGGAGAAAAATCTACCTAAAAAATAAAATACAGGCATTACTTTACCTTTCCTTTCTCCTAAAAAAATTACTTCCTTAAGTCCAGCATATTTATAATGTCTTTGCTTTCCTATTTCAAGAGAAGTGCTATTACAGAATCTTTAAAAATGTGTTTGGCTTTTACACTTCATTTTCTGATATATTTTACATTTGAAATGATGTTTCCTAGGAAAGGAGAGAATAAAACTTTTTGGTTGTTGTTTGTATGGCATTTAATCATCTGTTTGATTTTAAAGAATGAGCTTTTAGAGTAAACAGAGCTCTGTATTTTTTACAGGTCCCTGAATCATGTGACTTTATCGCTGTCAATGGATCAAGCCCCTAACTCCAGCTTTCCGCTCATTAAGTGTCAAAATAGGGTGATCAAGTTGAGTAGGATATCTTCCCCAGTACCAGGCTCAGTGCCATATGAAATAGGATCAGAGGTAAAAAAAATCAAGTTGAGTGTTGAGAGTGAGAAAGAGGAAGAGAAAGAGGAAAGCATTGTTTGTGTACAACCATCTGAGAAAGAGTATGTGCAGATGATTACTGCTGTAACATCTCTTTCACCACTTTTAGCATTCAGTAATTTTTGTTGCATTGTGCTGCTACAAATTAGAGAGAGAGAGAATGGTAACCATTCTGCAACTCGTTATGTTCAGTGTGGCAGAATTTTTTTAAGTCTAGAAGATCTTTCAAGTGGGAAATACCTGCTGACATTTCCAAAGAAGAAACCTATAGGTAATTTTTGTGGGTCCTTTTTAATCATATACCTAATTGAATCAGAAAATGTTAAGAATTCCCTTTATGTGATAATGGGCAGAGTTTAATGACAGCACTTGTGACATGTTTTTGCCATAGAACACATGGAAGATGTCTTTGCGCTTCTTGCGGCCTGGCAGAGAGCTTGTTTTCAAATCATATCACCCAGCTATGCTCTGACTTCAATGAAGGTGTGGCTCTTAGAACACATGGAATGTGAAGTTATCAAAGAATTTCCAGAAATTTGCTTTTGCAAAAGGCCAGGAAGTTTCTATGGGACACTCTTCAACTGGAAACAAAGAACACCATTTGAAGGGATTTTAATAGTCTATTCCAGGTAATGCACATCAAATTGGAATTGGTCCAGGGAAGTGTGTGTGTGTGTGTGTGTCAACAGGGATCCCCGTGGTAGTGTTCTATACCATTGTGGGACATGTCCAGGTCATTGCCTGGTACAACATGAATGAACAGGTGGTCTCATTTAGAAACTGAAGCCGTTTTGATTTTATGTTTGTTTTTGGCTTTTTGGTGGGGTTGATTAGGGCCTAATAATGACTTTAAGATTTCCCCTTACTGCTCCCCCACAATGAAGTTTTAAAAATATAATTTTGATCGTATTACTCAGAGAAAGAACTTTAATCAGGAAGCAACCTGATTAATACTGAGTTGGTTTAGGATATGTATACGGCTGTTCCTCTGTATCCATGGAGGATTGGTTCCAGGACCCCAGTGGACACAAAAATCCACGGATGCTCGAGTCCTAGAAGACGGCGTAGTATGGTCCGCCCTCCATACCCATGGGTTCCACATCTGCAATTCAACCAACCAGGGGGCTGACTGTATTTGATTGCTACAGTCTGAATTATGTCAGTGACCACATGAATGCATTATTGGTTCTGATGATTACTAGAGAGTTTAGAAATGAATATTAATTGATTACTACAGTATGTTGTACATGACCATTTTGCACTGTCCTAAGTTGTGTAATATTGTGTTTGGTTTTTTATTCCAGGAATCAAACAGTTTTGTTCCAGTGCCTTCATAATCTCAGCAGAGTTCTCCCTATAAACAGTTTCTTCAAATATCTAAAATTAGGAAGTGAGGATTTCCTAATTGGTCATTTGGCATTAGCTTTGGAGAAGGAGTTGGTTACCCTTGGTTCTTTTTCTTCTGCCTTAGTTAAGGTTGAAAGCAACTTGGTGCAGAGTTGTGAAGCAAGCAAAGAAAAGAGTAGTGGTGATGCGGCTGCCTTATCAGACATAGAGGAAAGCACCCACCCCTACAGAAAAGAGCTTCAGAGGGAAAAGGAGCAAATGTTGGGGACGAACCTAAAAGTGAGTGGTGCCCTTTACAGAGAAAAGACTTTGAAATTAGCTGAGGTTCAGCTGAAATCAGACCTTGCTGCCCAGAAAGTGACTGATTTATAATTACAACCTCAGCTTGGTTATATTTTAGAATACTTTTCCCTGCCAGAGTGTTTTGGTCCTACTTGTTTTCATCTTACATTGTATGCCTTCTCTGTAAAAATAAAGATTGAGGCTTACTGTAGAATCTTTGGTTTTGAAGATGCACAAAATAGCGTGCCTTAGAGCAGCACTTCTCACCTGGGCTCATTTCGCCTCCCAGGGGTGTTTGGCTATGTCTGGAGATATGTTTTGGTTGTCAGAAGTAGTGGCAGGTGGGGAGGGCAAGAGAGGGGTGCTATTCAGATCTAGTGGGTTGAGGTGAGGGATGTGGCTAAACTTCCTACACAGCACAGCGCAGCCCCCGACAAGGGAGGGTCCAGCCCAAATGTGAGTAATGCCCGGGGTGGAGAAATCCTGCCTTAGTGTTTCCACTTAAGACATAGGTGATGGAACAATATTTTGTTCTAAATCTTCAAAAAACCTTAAATAGCCCTTTTATTATACTCTGCTTAGTAAAACCTAGCATATAAAAATGAGCTTCAAACAGATAAACAAGGTTGTCACGATTCAGAAGTTTCTGTAAACATCAAGCCCCTGTGGAAATTTAAATGGCAGAGTGTCTAGGTGAGACCATTATGGTGGAAACCCTTATTAAATTAAATTTTCTTAGAAAGCCTCTATGAAATTGCATAAGTCTATAGGCATGTGAAAATTTGGGGGCATTTCTTTGAAAAGCATCTCTCTTTCAAAAGGCTAAGCATACCTCACAGGCCACTATTTTTAAAAAATTGAAATTGCCTTTAAGCCATCTGAAATTCCAACTCTAGGCAAAGCTAAAATGTAAAATCCTAACTAAAGTAACTTAAAGAATATGGCACTCCTTAGGGACTGAGAAGTTTAAAAATAAGTGAAAATTCACTTCAGTTAAGTGATTTTTAAGGGGTCCAATGAGGCATTTCAAAGGGATAAAAATTCAACCTATTCTCTTTTCTTTTTGGAAAAAATAAGAATTCTGAAGTAATAAGAGAATGTCAGGAGAAGGGAAAAGACACAAAAGGATATGGGCCAAAAAGAATGTTTCTGATCCTTTTTGCTCTAAAATCCGTAAGTGAGATGGAAGTTTCTGTCTCACTTGAAAGACATAAAGATGATTATAGAAAGCGGTATTTCACACTTGCAGCAGTGAAGTGCTAATCCCCCCCACCCCGTGCCTCAGAAGTGCTTGTCCCTAATGATCTGGTGATGCAAGTGGGTTTTTGAGAAGCTAGGTTATTACTGTCTTGTCTCGGTTTTTATGGTTGTCCATATAATATGCTACCTCTTTTTTTAGTAATCCATTGCAAATTGAGTTCTATAACTCTATAGCTCGATTTCTATGAAATTTCAATGAAAAATATTTCAGACTTTCTGGAAGTGAAAATGTGATAATTTCAGGATTAATTGTGGAAGTCTGAAAGCAATGTGTGTCAGTAGATGTAGTGAAACTTCCCATGACATGTTCTGAAAGAACAACCAGGTAGAAAATATAGGAACTAAATTGTAAAATGGAGGCTGTCAAAAAACTAAACAGAATATAATTGTAATAGTTTAATAGTTTATCTATAGAAAAGCTAGGATAGTAAAAAAAAAAAAGCATATTGCTTACTTTTTATTTATAAAAGCAACCAAAAGGTATTAATCTGTATGTACCAAATAACCTCTTTACAAGTGAGCTTTGTACTCCAGTATAATTTTTTTTTCTTTTTTTTCTTTTTATTTTTTCACATACACACACTGTATTTTATTTTTACAAGAGATAAATACACTGACACCAAGCATTGTAAATGGATGACTACAACAAAAGCAACAGTGATTGCAGTTACCAAACACGAAACACACTCATACTATGTCATAATATTGACATTCAGTCCAGTAATCCTCCACTGTAACAGCTCCTTTACTCTGCAGTGAAAATTGATTTGTATATTTTTTGCCTCTGAGTCCTTGTGGGATTTTTTTTTTAATTCAAACAGAAAGTCACAAAATTATAATCATCCTCATCAGTTCACTCAGTCCCATGTAATTAATTTTTTTTTCATCTTGATCTTTTGTTAGCACTTTTATGAATTCATCAGTTTTTCATTAGAGTTCTGAAAATGCTTATTCATTCAGTTCAGCAGTACAGTCAGTTACCAGAAACCTGTACTTGTCAGAGTCTTTTCCATGAATTCCCTGAAGATGAAACCCTTTTATAGGAACATTTTTGCAAAAGCATCACAGTACACCCAGAACTGTCTGTAAATGACAAAAGACTTAAAAATGACCACGGTTAAATATCTGATGAAAGTTCATAATAATGCAGTTGACAAGGAAATTTAGTTATTTCTGAGATATACATTTTAAAGTAATAACTAGAATTATGACTTATAACATTATACCAGAACATATAAGATTTTTAGAAATTTCATGTAATGTCTGAAACATTTATATTAACATATTTCCATACAAATAACCCAAAAAAAGTTTAGTGTTAGTTGTTTTTTTGTTTGTTTGTTTTTTTATACTGCAGGTTCTTATTAGTCATTAATTTTATACACATCAGTGTATACATGTCAATCCCAATCACCCAATTCAGCACACCACCCTCCCCACCCCACCGCGATTTTCCCCCCTTGGTATCCATATGTTTGTTCTCTACATCTGTGTCTCAACTTCTGCCCTGCAAACCGGTTCATCTGTACCATTTTTCTAGGTTCCACATGCGTTAATATACGATATTTCTTTTTCTCTTTCTGACTTACTTCACTCTGTATGACAGTCTCTAGATTCATCCACGCCTCAACAAATGACTCAATTTCGTTCCTTTTTATGGCTGAGTAATATTCCATTGTGTATATGTATCACAACTTCTTTATCCATTCGTCTGTCGATGGGCATTTAGGTTGCTTCCATGACCTGGCTATTGTAAATAGTGCTGCAGTGAACATTGGGGTGCATGTGTCTCTTTGAATTATGCTTTTCTCTGGGTGTATGCCCAGTAGTGGGATTGCTGGATCATATGGTAATTCTATTTTTAGTTTTTTAAGGAACCTCCATACCGTTCTCCACAGTGGCTGTATCAATTTACATTCCCACCAACAGTGCAAGAGGGTTCCCTTTTCTCCACACCCTCTCCAGCATTTGTTGTTTGTAGATTTTCTGATGATGCCCATTCTAACTGGTGTGAGGTGATATCTCATTGTGGTTTTCATTTGCATTTCTCTAATAATTAGTGATGTCGAGCAGCTTTTCATGTGCTTCTTGGCCATCTGTATGTCTTCTTTGGAGAAATGTCTATTTGGGTCTTCTGCCCATTTTTGGATTGGGTTGTTTGCTTTTTTAATATTGAGCTGCCTGAGCTCTTTATATATTTTGGAGATTAATCCTTTGTCGGATGATTCATTTGCAAATATTTTCTCCCATTCTGAGGGTTGTCTTTTCGTCTTGTTTATGGTTTCCTTTGCTGTGCAAAAGCTTTGAAGTTTCATTAGGTCCCATTTGTTTATTTCTGTTTTTATTTCCATTACTCTAGGAGGTGGATCAAATAAGATCTTGCTGTGATTTATGTCAAAGAGTGTTCTTCCTATGTTTTCCTCTAAGAGTTTTATAGTGTCCGGTCTTACATTTAGGTCTTGAATCCATTTTGAGTTTATTTTTGTGTATGGTGTTAGGGAGTGTTCTAATTTCCTTCTTTTCCATGTAGCTGTCCAGTTTTCCCAGCACCACTTATTGAAGAGACTGTCTTTTCTCCATTGTATATTTTTGCCTCCTTTGTCATAGATTAGTTGACCATATGTGCGTGGGTTTATCTCTGGGCTTTCTATCTTGTTCCATTGATCTATGTTTCTGTTTTTGTGCCAGTACCATATTGTCTTGATTACTGTAGCTTTGTAGTATAGTCTGAAGTCAGGGAGTCTGATTCCTCCAGCTCCGTTTTTTTTCCTCAAGACTGCTTTGGCTATTCGGGGTCTTTTGTGTCTCCATACAAATTTTAAGGTGATTTGTTCTAGTTCCGTAAAAAATGCCATTGGTAATTTGATAGGGATTGCAATCTGTAGATTGCTTTGGGTAGTATACTCATTTTCACAATGTTGATTCTTCCAATCCAAGAACATGGTATATCTCTCCATCTGTTGGTATCATCTTTAATTTCTTTCATCAGTGTCTTATAGTTTTCTGCATACAGGTCTTTTGTCTCCCTAGGTAGGTTTATTCCTAGGTATTTTATTCTTTTTGTTGCAGTGGTACATGGGAGTGTTTCCATAATTTCTGTTTCAGATTTTTCATCATCAGTGTACAGGAACGCAAGAGATTTCTGTGCATTAATTTTGTATCCCGCAGCTTTACCAGATTCATTGATTAGCTCTAGTAGTTTTCTGCTGGCATTTTTAGGATTCTCTATGTATAGTATCATGTCATCTGCAAACAGTGACAGTTTTACTTCTTCTTTTCCAATTTGTATTGCTTTTATTTCGTTTTCTTCTCTGATTGCCGTGGCTAGGACTTGCAAAACTATGTTGAATAATAGCGGTTAGAGTGGACATCCTTGTCTCGTTCCTGATCTTAGAGGAAATGCTTTCAGTTTTTCACCATTGAGAATGATGTTTGCTGTGGGTTTGTCGTATATGGCCTTTATTATGTTGAGATAGGTTCCCTCTATGCCCACTTTCTGGAGAGTTTTTATCATAAATGGGTGTTGAATTTTGTCAAAAGCTTTTTCTGCATCTATTGAGATGATCATATGGTTTTTCTTCTTCAATTTGTTAATATGGTGTATCACATTGATTGATATGTGTATATTGAAGAATCCTTGCATCCCTGGGATAAATCCCACTTGATTGTGGTGTATGATCCTTTTAATGTGTTGTTGGATTCTGTTTGCTAGTATGTTGTTGAGGATTTTTGCATCTATATTCATCAGTGATATTGGTCTGTAATTTTCTTTTTTGTAGTATCTTTGTCTGGTTTTGGTATCAGGGTGATGGTGGCCTCATAGAACGAGTTTGGGAGTGTTCCTTCCTCTGCAATTTTTTGGAAGAGTTTGAGAAGGATGGGTGTTAGCTCTTCTCTAAATGTTTGATAGAATTCACCTGTGAAGCCATCTGGTCCTGGACTTTTGTTTGTTGGAAGATTTTTAATCAGTTTCAATTTCATTACTTGTGACTGGTCTGTTCATATTTTCTGTTTCTTCCTGGTTCAGTCTTGGAAGATTATACCTTTCTAAGAATTTGTCCATTTCTTCCAGGTTGTCCATTTTATTGGCATAGACTTGCTTGTAGTAATCTCTCATGATCCTTTGTATTTCTGCGGTGTCTGTTGTAACTTCTCCTTTTTCATTTCTAATTTTATTGATTTGAGTCCTCTCCCTCTTTTTCTTGATGAGTCTGGCTAATGGTTTATCAATTTTGTTTATCTTCTCAAAGAAGCAGCTTTTAGTTTTATTGATCTTTGCTATTGTTTTCTTTGTTTCTATTTCATTTATTTCTGCTCTGATCTTTATGATTTCTTTCCTTCTGCTAACTTTGGGTTTTGGTTGTTCTTCTTTCTCTAGTTCCTTTAGGTGTAAGGTTAGATTGTTTAGTTGAGATTTTTCTTATTTCTTGAGGTAGGCTTGTATAGCTATAAACTTCCCTCTTAGAACTGCTTTTGCTGCATCCCATAGGTTTTGGATCATCGTGTTTTCATTGTCATTTGTCTCTAGGTATTTTTTGATTTCCTCTTTGATTTCTTCAGTGATCTCTTGGTTATTTAGTAACGTCTTGTTTAGCCTCCATGTGTTTGTGTTTTTTACGTTTTTTCCCTGTAATTCATTTCTAATCTGATAGCGTTGTGGTCAGAAAAGATTCTTGATATGATTTCAATTTTCTCTAAATTTACTGAGGCTTGATCTGTGACCCAAGATGTGATCTATCCTGGAGAGTGTTCCGTGTGCACTTGAGAAGAAAGTGTAATCTGCTGTTTTTGGATGGAATGTTCTATAAATATCAATTAAATCTATCTGGTCTATTGTGTCATTTAAAGCTTCTGTTTCCTTATTTTCATTTTGGATGATTTGTCCATTGGTGTAAGTGAGGTGTTAAAGTCCCCCACTATTATTGTGTTACTGTCGATTTCCTCTTTTATAGCTGTTAGCAGTTGCCTTATGTATTGAGGTGCTCCTATGTTGGGTGCATATATATTTATAATTGTTATAGCTTCTTCTTGGATTGATCCCTTGATCATTACGTAGTGTCCTTCCTTGTCTCTTATAACATTCTTTATTTTAAAGTCTATTTTATCTGATATGAGTATAGCTACTCCAGCTTTCTTTTGATTTCCATTTGCATGGAATATCTTTTTCCATCCCCTCACTTTCAGTCTGTATGTGTCCCTAGGTCTAGAGTGGGTCTCTTGTAGACAGCATATATATGGGTCTTGTTTTTGTATCCATTCAGCAAGCCTGTGTCTTTTGGTTGGAGCATTTAATCCATTCACGTTTAAGGTAATTATCGATATGTATGTTCCTATGACCATTTTCTTAATTGTTTTGGGTTTCTTTTTGTAGATCCTTTTCTTCTGTTGTGTTTCCCACTTAGAGAAGTTCCTTTAGCATTTGTTGTAGAGCTGGTTTGGTGGTGCTGAATTCTCTTAGCTTTTGCTTGTCTGTAAAGCTTTTGATTTCTCCATCGAATCTGAATGAGATCCTTGCCGGGTAGAGTAATCTTGGCTGTAGGTTCTTCCCTTTCATCACTTGAAGTATATCATGCCACTCCCTTCTGGCTTGTAGAGTTTCTGCTGAGAAATCAGCTGTTAACCTTATGGGAGTTCCCTTGTATGTTATTTGTCGTTTTTCCCTTGCTGATTTCAATAATTTTTCTTTGTCTTTAATTTTTTGCCAATTTGATTACTATGTGTCTCGGCGTGTTTCTCCTTGGGTTTATCCTGTATGGGACTCTCTGCGCTTCCTGGACTTGGGTGGCTATTTCCTTTCCCATGTTAGGGAAGTTTTCGACTATAATCTCTTCAAATATTTTCTCTGGTCCTTTCTCTCTCTCTTCTCCTTCTGGGACCCCTATAATGCGAATGTTGTTGCGTTTTATGTTGTCCCAGAGGTCTCTTAGGCTGTCTTCATTTCTTTTCATTCTTTTTTCTTTAGTCTGTTCCGCAGCACTGAATTCCACCATTCTGTCTTCCAGGTCACTTATCCGTTCTTCTGCCTCAGTTATTCTGCTATTGATTCCTTCTAGTGTAGTTTTCATTTCAGTTATTGTATTGGTCATCTCTGTTTGTTTGTTCTTTAATTCTTCTAGGTCTTTGTTAAACATTTCTTGCATCTTCTCGATCTTTGCCTCCATTCTTTTTCCGAGGTCCTGGATCATCTTCACTATCATTATTCTGAATTCTTTTTCTGGAAGGTTGCCTATCTCCACTTCATTTAGTTGTTTTTCTGGGGTTTTATCTTGTTCCTTCATCTGGTACATAGCCCTCTGCCTTTTCATGTTGTCTGTCTTTCTGTGAATGTGGTTTTTGTTCCACAGGCTGCAGGATTGTAGTTCTTCTTGCTTCTGCTGTCTGCCCTCTGGTGGATGAGGCTATGTAAGAGGCTTGATGGGAGGGACTGGTGGTGGGTAGAGCTGGGTATTGCTCTGGTGGGCAGAGCTCAGTGAAACTTTAATCCACTTAACTGCTGATGGTTGGGGCTGGGTTCCCTCCCTATTGGTTGTTTGGCCTGAGGTGACCCAACACTGGAGCCTACCTGGGCTGTTTGGTGGGGCTAATGGCAGACTCTGGGAGGGCTCACGCCAAGGAGTACTTCCCAGAACTTCTGCTGCCAGTGTCCTTGTCCCCACGGTGAGCCACAGCCCCTACCCCCCGCCTCTGCAGGAGTCCCTCCAACACTAGCAAGTAGATCTGGTTCAGTCTCCCCTGGGGTCACTGCTCCTTCCCCTGCGTCCCGATGCGCACACTACTTTGTGTGTGCCCTCCAAGAGTGGAGTCTCTGTTTCCCCCAGTCCTGTCAAAGTCCTGCAATTGATTCCCACTAGGCTTCAAAGTCTGATTCTCTAGGAATTCCTCCTCCTGTTGCCGGACCCCCGGGTTGGGAAGCCTGACGTGCATCTCAGAACCTGCGCTCCAGTGGGTGAACTTCTGTGGTATAAGTGTTCTCCAGTCTGTGAGTCACCCACCCAGCAGTTATGGGATTTGATTTTACTGTGATTGCGCCCCTCCTACCATCTCATTGTGGCTTCTCCTTTGTCTTTGCATGTGGGGTATCTTTTTTGGTGAGTTCCAGTGTCTTCCTGTTGATGATTGTCCAGCAGCTAGTTGTGATTCTGGTGTTCTCACAAGAGGGAGTGAGAGCACGTCCTTCTACTCTGCCATCTTGGTTCCTCTCCTCCAGTATAATTTTTCTACTTACTACAGAGTAGAAAAGTCAGAGTTTGAGGAAATGATGCCCTTGCCATGCTCTCATTATTCAATTGTGTTTGCCTCTTTAATCATATTCATTTGACCACTTCATAAACGATCTGAGACTGTCCTCAAAAACCTGTGTTCCCAAAAGGAAACCCTCTTACACTGTGGTGGGAATGTAAATTGGTGCAGCCACTACAGAGAAAAGTATGGAGGTTCCTTAAAAAACTAAAAATAGAGCTACCATATAATCCAGCAATCCCACTTCTGGGCATATATCTGGAGAAAACTCTAATTTGAAAAGATACATGCACCCCAGGGTGCCTACCTGGTGCCTTCCCTGGTGGCGCAGTGGTTAAGACTCCATGCTCCCAATGGAGGGGGCCCGGGTTCGATTCCTGGTCAAGGAACTAGATTCCCACATGCATGCTGCAAGTAAGAGTTCGCATGCCACAACTAAGGAGGCTGCCTGCCACAACTAAGACCCAGCACAACCAAATAAATATTTTTTTTTAATTTAAAAAAAAAGAAAAGATACATGAACCCCAAAGTTCATAGCACTGTTTACAATAGCCAAGACATGGAAGCAACCTAAATGTCCATCAACAGGGGAATGGATAAAGAAGATGTGGTACATATACACAATGGAATACTACTCAGCCATAAATAAGAATGGAATAATGCCATTTGCAGCAACATGGATGGACCTAGATATGATCATACTAAGTGAAGTAAGCCAGACAGAGAGAGACAAGTACCATATGATACCACTTATATGTAGACTATAAAATATGATACAAATGAACTTATCTACAAAACAGAAATAGACCCACAGATATAGAAAACAAACTATGGTTACCAAAGGGGAACGTGGGGGAGGGATTAGGAGTTTGGGATTAGCAGATACAAAATATTATATATAAAATAGATAAACAACAAGATCCTACTGTTTAGAACAAGGAACTATATTCAATATCTTGTAATAACCTATAATGGAAAAGAGCATGAAAAAGGATATATATATATATGTATAACTGAATCACCTTGCTTATATACCAGAAACTAAAACAACATTGTAAATTAACTATACTTCAATTAAAAAAAAAGAAAAACAGAAATCCTGTCCTCGCAAATCCACACTGCTGAAGTAGAAATGAGTTTTGTTTTGGAACAGAGCCCACCACAGTTTTCAGACACAAAACTTTGCATTGGCCTCCTGATCCCTTGAGTAAGGAACGTGTGCCAGCCAGCTTTGGCAGGACATTATTCAGCTTTGTGACTAGGTTGAGGGAAGGAAGAAGAAATGTAACATTCATTTATTGACTATCAACTATATACCAAACAGCTTGAAAACACACGCATACCCCCCCACGCACAGTAATATTCATATCTATACATATATATGGTTTAATCCTTCTTAGCAGCTCATTAATGTTGTCCCCAGTATGAAAAAAAAAAGTTAAACCAAATTAAAGGGGTGCATGCAAGCAACTTGATCCTATAACCTTGTTAGACATTTTTTTGAAATCAGCAGACCCTTTAAGAATTCTAATAATGTACAAATGAATCTTCTATTGTCCTGATAACATCTCTTTGTACTACATAGAATTGACCACTCAGTTTTCTCCCTGTCTCAGGAAGGAAAAGATCCAATTAACTTCTTTGCTTGCCCTTCCCAATAAAAGCAAAGCTTTGTATCCTTTCTTTTTTTTCCCCCCCCCAAAACTTGGCTAATACCAGATGTTGAAAGGTATCCTTTTTCTTGTATTCAAAATGTGAAAACATTACTTAACATCCTAACAATTTGAGAGTGAGACCTCTTTCTTGGGTAATGTCCTCTGGAGAACTTGAGGCTTTTACTGCTAAAGACAGTATGGTGCAATGGAAAGAATGCTGATCTGTAAACAGTGTATTTAATTGAATCCTTCAAAGCTTTGTTCTGTTTTCAGTTTTTGACTTGAATTGCTTACCGCCTCTACAAAATAGCCCTATCCTGTAAAATCCTACTGTGTTGAGTATCTTCACAGTGCTAATAGTGTGGCCATTTCCTAGGACCTTATTTCAATAATCCTGTGTTGCCTTTTTGTTCAGTAGGGTAGCAGGCACTATTCAGGTAGTGAATGTTCATAAGGGCAGAAAATCAGACACCTGCTGTGCCCTCACTATGCAGATTTTTCCTGTGCTACACTTGTGAGCAGCTATACTGGACAAGTGCCTGTGTGCCTAACTGGAGGTCAACATAATAGTCCTGAGTTCAGCTAGGAAACTTCTTTGGCATCTTTAACTTCATCTTGGATTATCCATTTCCCCACAGCAGCAGTCACTTACCCACAAAGTATAAGCAGTGTTATGGGCCAGTAAAACATACTCTTAGTAACCAGCCAAAGCATTTAGTGCTAGATACCAAGTCCGCCAGGAGTGGGAGGTAAGTGTGATGCAATCGGTTGATTGCCTGGTCCACATCGATTTCCTCCTTTTCTCATACCAGAACTCTCATTTTGCTCAGGAAACTTCCTTCCCACCATTCATGTGACTGGGTAAGTGGACTCCATCCCCAGTTCCAGAGGTTAGTCCTGACTAGTGTAAGCCAGTTAGTGCAGGACATTTCCCAGGCATTCCCAGGACATTTCCCATTTCCCAGGCAGCCCTTACTGGGCTGGGCACAAAACCTAAATTGGGCCAAATCAGACTGAGGGGAAAGGCTTGGTTCTTCCCCTCAGTCCAATTAGGAAGAGGTTTTTCCTGTCCCGCTGGAAGTAGCTGGCCCTAACTTGAGAAGTTGAGAGTTAGAATCACAGGAAATTAGGCTTTAGAATGAATCTGACACTGTAGACTGAAAAATTATTTTATTGTGTCACTGAATCGAATGTAAGCTCACCCTTTCCCGGGACTGCCCATTACTTCAGGGAAAAAAAAAAAATTCCTTGTGACAGAAGTCAAGGTTTCTGTTACTTGCAGCTGAAATCATTTCTCACTGCTTGAAATGGGATAAAGAATCCCAGAGAACCAAGCTGACTGTCCATACATGTGCAGTCCCAGGACAGGAATTGTTTCCTACAGAAGCAGGGCGCTTGTACCTGCTAAAAGCCGTGCAGGCAAAAGCTGCACCTCCCTGCCCCCACTCCCCACAGTTCATTTCTGGGCAGTGGCTTGCTAGGCTTCTTTCCTGTTTTGTCTTTTCCTTTTTTTTTTTAAGTTTACAACTCAAATTAATTCATACCTGATAGTAGTTTATATCTGAGATAAGCTGTATTTTTTAAAAAATTCTTTATCTTTTCTGTCTTCCTTAGCTTTCCTCTGGTATTACACCAGGGCACTTGTTTAATGATGCCTTCCTCATTGGGTTAGAGATATATGTCAGATTATTTAACCTATTTCTCCATATTTCCTGTTTTAGAATATAAAATTATAAATGTAAGGACCACATCTATTGTGTTACTTAGATAGCAGGAGAATTCAGTCTTGTAATTCTCTTCTGACAGCTGTTCTCATATTCTCAGCTATATCTTCTCCAATGGGAAGAGAAAGGAATCTTTACCAATTTTGATTGTTCTAGGAGTCTTTGTGCTAGGAAAAACGAATGTGATATTATGGGACTGTTTTAGAAATAGAGTAGTATTGCTATATCAAAAGAGATGAACAGCCTTATTGATTTAGAGCTTGCAGCCTTTTTAAAGGTAACAAATATGTGCTAGAACATGAGTAGTTGCATTTTAATATATACCAGGGAGCAAAAGATAACCTTTCTAAACTTCACTGTAGCCTCGTACAAAAAACAAGATGATGGAAATATTTAGTGTAGTTTTTATAAGCCTGATAAAATGTTTTAAGGTGTAGAATGACTAATTTGGTTATGTCAAGTGTGACAATAAAATCCTCTTATACGTTATCCAAAAAGGAAATGAATATGCTCTAACACTTGAAAGATTCTGGTAAATGTAGTCAAAACATTGGGAGTGGAGGCAGCGGGTACCATCCGAAGGGAGCCAGGACCAAATGTGTTCTGACAGTCTTCAAAACCTTCAGAGAAAGTGACCATATAGTACATGTGTTGAGCCTAACAAGGGGAGATGGGGCTTGGTGTGCAGACTGGTCTGTGTTTCCTGAAGCCAGTGCCACCTGGAAGGGGAAAGAATTAGTCTGGAACTATAAATAGTAGGAAAAATGATTACATAAAATTTAGGGAAAGAGTTGAAGAAAACTAATCTGCACTTGGGTACTAGTTTTCTATAATGTGATGTGCTGGGCAATAGCAGTAGCTAACATTTATTGATTTTTGTGTGTCAGACATTGATTTGAATGCTTACCCCATATGATCCTTACAACTCTCTGAAACTGTGCTTTCCAGGACATTGCCAGTAGTCTTGTGTGGCTGTTTACATTTAACTGAATTAAAACTAAATTAAAAATTCAGTTTCTTACTTGCATTAGCCACATTTCAAATGCTCAATAGCTACATGTGGCTAGTGGCTACTATTTGGACAGTACAGAATAGAACATTTCCTTAGTCTCAGAAAGTTTTATTAGACAATGCTTCTATAAGATGTGCTCTATTAACTATCTCTTGTTTACAAATCAAGAAACTGAGACCCACACAGGTTTAATACTACACCCAGGGTCATATAGCTATAGTAAGGAACAGAGCCAAGATTGACATCCATTGTAGCTCCAGGACCTTTGCTTTTTCACCACTATGCTCTTTGTGGTGAAAGAGCAAAGGTCAGTTTGTAATAAAGTCAATTTGTAATAATATAGTGCCATGTCTTCTGACGGTTTTATATTAACAAAAAGCACTTACTGTTTTAAAAATTTACAAAAAATGTATAGTTCAATAAAAGTATAAATTTATTAATATTGAGATATCGGGAAATGTGGGCCTTTTTTTTTTTTAGTAAAAGGTGAAAGATTTATATGATCTGGGCCATGTTATTTTTTTAAAAATATTTTTTATTGAAATATAGTTAATATACAATATTATGTAGGTTATGGGTGTACAATTTAGTGATTCACAATTTTTAAAGGTTATATTCCATTTATAGTTATACAGTATTGGCTACATTCCCTGTGTTGTACAGTATATCCTTGTAGCTTGTTTTATACATAATAGTTTGTACCTCTTAATTCCCTACTCTTATATTGTCCCTCCCCCCCTTTCCTCTCCCCACTGGTAACCACTAGTTTCTTCTCTATATCTGTGAGTCTGCTTTCTTTTTTGTTATATTTACTAGTTTGCTGTATTATTTTGGATTCCACATATAAGTGATATCATACAGTATTTGTCTTTGTCTGACTTACTTCACTTAGAATAATGCCCTCCAAGTCCATCCATGCTGTTGCAAATGGAAAAATTTCATTCTTTTTTATGGCTAAGTAATGTTCCATTATGTGTATGTACACACACACACACACACACACACACACACACCCCATATCCTCTTTATCCATTTATCTGTTGATGGACACTTGGGTTGCTTCCATATCTTGGCAATTATAAGTAATGCTGTTATGAATAATGGTGCATGTATCTTTTAGAATTAGTGTTTTTGGGGTTTTTTGGATATATACCCAGAAATGGAATTGCTTGGTCATATGGTAGTTCTATTTTTAATTTTTTGAGACACCTCCATAATGTTTTCCACAGTGGCTGTACCAATTTACATTCTCAACAATGGTGTACTAGGGTTCTCTTTTCTTCACATCCTCACCAACATTTGTTATTTGTGTTCTTTTTGATGGTAGTCATTCTGACACATGTGAGGTGAAATCTCATTGTGGTTTTGATTTGCATTTTCCTGATGATTAGCGTTGTTGAGCATCTTTTCATGTGCCTGTTGGCCGTCTGCATGTCCTCTTTGGAGAAATGTCTATACAGGTTTTCTGCCTATTTTTTTTTAACCAGGTTTTTTGTTTTTTTTGTTATTGAGTTGTATGAGCTGTTTATATATTTTGGATATTAATCCCTTATTGATCATATCATTTGCAAATATTTTCTTCCATTCAGTAGGTTGTCTTTTCATTTTGTTATGGTTTCCTTTGCTGTGCGCCATGTTGTCTTAAATCCTATAATGAGCGAGTTCTTAGAGGTGATTGCTGGCCCCAGCTGAGTTTTATCTCTTGACTCCTGCCTCCAACTATATCTAAATACTTGAGTCTCTCTTTCTTATTTCCTTTCAGTTGTCTTTGTTAGAACTATCACTCTCCAGAATTATTGCATTTACCATTGCTCATTTATATTTTGGGGTTTCTTAAAAGAAAGTGTCAGTTCTTTAAATAACCCTTAAGTAACTTGTCTTTGAGACATCTCTAGGAAGTCTTAAGATTCTCTGAAGTGTTTGTCATTGGCTGGGAGTCACTGCAGTAGAGCTTGGAATTCCAGGAAAAGTTAGCCCTTTTAGAAAACTTACGTCTTTATTCCACATGAGTACAAAACTTGAGAAGAAAAGGAGTGGAATTCTGTTTTCCTTTTTCATCCTTTGTGTGCTCTAATCCTTCCAAATGATGTGCCTATAGAAAACATTTTGTCTTTTTCAAAATATCAATAGTGTATGAAGTGGAAGAGGATATGGAGATCTTTCATCCAGTCATGTGTTTATTGATGTTTCATTGAATACGTTGTCATGCCCAAATATATAAGTAGGTGCTAGAGATCTAAAGATAAATATGACTCTCCACAGCTTTCAGAAAGCTTGCAGTCTTAATGGGAGAGACAGTGGCACAGAGCTATATGCTATACTAATTCATAAAAGTATTCCTGGGGTCTCATGGGAATACCCTTATGGGGCACTGTACCCAGTAGGGACACCATCTGAAAGCAAGAGTTCTTAATTTTGCATAACAGGACTCTTCGGGGATCTGATAAACTCTAAGGATATTTATGTTGGCGTGGTTGTGGATTAAGTGGTATTATAATATACTGGAATTTTGCCTGATGATTCAGGGATCCTCCACCAGACCTGTTGCTGCCCCATGAAGAAAGGCCCAGAGAGATACGTATACACAAAGAAAGAAGTTCAAACCAGAGCACTTGGGACAGTAAAAAGTGGTCTAAAGCATTTAAATCATGCAATTTTGAAATATTTATTGATCGAAAAATTGGTTTTACTGTATTGGTGAACCCATACTATAATTACATTCAAAACCCTTTTAGAAAACCAAATTTATTCTAAACATTCAAATAACATATCTGTGTATAGTAAAGCAAATAATTTAAAATTGATTATTTGAATGATTTTGCCTATTCTGGTAAACACATAATATTAGATTTGCGTCTTAATCATTTTTAAGTGTACAGTTCAGTAGTGTTAAGTATATTCACACTGTTGTGCAATAGATCTCTAGAACTTTTTCATCTTGTGAAACCAAAACTCTTTATTCATTAAACATGAATTCTCAGTCCTCCTCTCCCTAGCCCTTGCTTTACACTAATAATTCTCAGCCATGTTTTTTTTTTTTTTAAATAAATTTATTTATTTATTTATTTATGGCTGTGTTGGGTCTTTGTTTCTGTGCGAGGGCCTTCCCCAGTTGCGGCAAGCGGGGTCCACTCCTCATCGCGGTGCGCGGGCCTCTCACTATCGCGGCCTCTCTTGTTGTGGAGCACAGGCTCCAGACGCACAGGCTCAGCAGTTGTGGCTCACGGGCCCAGTTGCTCCATGGCATGTGGGATCTTCCCAGACCAGGGCTCGAACCCGTGTCCCCCACCTTGGCAGGCGGATTCTTAACCACTGCGCCACCAGGGAAGCCTTAGCCATGGTTTTTGATAAGAATTACTTGAGGACTTCTTAAAGGGCTTTGCTGATCCTAAGCCTCACCCCAAAGATTCTGATCCAGTTGGTCTAGGTTCTGCCTTGGGCCTTAGCATCAGTGTAAAAGCTCCCACGGTTATTCTGATGTATAGCTAGAGCCAGTGCATTACAACAAGCAGCAAATCAGCTTGGCCATTCCAGGGGACGTGTCTTCACAGACTTCTCTTTGTCATCTTTCTGTTCACAATGTAATAATGCCGTTATTTCCCAAGCTTTCATGTATATACAAATCACCTGAGGATCTTGTTCAACTCTACTTTCTGATTTAGCAGGTCTAGAGTGGGGCCTGAGACTGCATGTCTAACAAGCTCACAGGTGATATTGATGCTGCTGGTTCATGGACCACACTCTGAAAGGCAAGGTGATAAGCAACTTTATGGTATTGTCAAAGTCAGGACTTTTGTGTTGGGGAAAATTCAAGTTTCCAAATATCATCTTGTTGTCATTCCATAAAATCCTTACAGTCTGATGTGTTTTCTGGATGGCTAGCTACAAGGTCATCCATCTCTGCTGGCATTGTGCTTCCATTGATATAAATCCTACCCAGAAGTATATTGCCCTGCATTATCCCAACATCTTTGGTGATGAAAGGAAAACCAAGGAATACATAAGCTTAATCTTACTTTCTTCTTTGACATTTCCCACTTTAGGTTATCTTCGATATCTTATGTCCATAATCATTGTGGAAAGGTGTCTTTTCTTTAATTTGTAACCATGAAGAATTACTCCGAATACTGAAACAATGGAAAGATAATGATTGTACAATGCCAGATGACACCCTTTATCCATTAGGACTTATATTAAAGGAACATCCAACTCAAAACAAACGTACCAGTGAAGGAGATGTCATGGTTATTGTAACTGGTGGGAGGTGTGCAAGCTTGAGATGGTTTAATTAGGCAGCTCAGCAGGATATTAAGGTGTACACGTCTACACACCACTCAGTCCAGAGGGAGAAAGCTTACAGAAGAGTGAGGAACATCTCCCCTCATGTCTTACTACCCACATTCAGTCCTGAAATGGTCTGTGGTCACTGAATATCCTGTAGTTATTGGCTTAGGCCTGGGTTATGAGAGGGAGACCTCACTGCTTCCTGTTTACTACTACCTAAATGTTTTTACGTAGGTATTTGTTATGGGTTGAATTGTATCCTCCCCCTGTCCCCCCCAAGATACGTTGAGGTCCTAATCCTTAGTACCTCAGAATGTGACTTAGTTTGGAAATAGAGTTGTTACAGATGTGATCAGTTGAGATGAGGTCATACGGGAGTAGGGTGGGCCCCTACTCCAGTATGACTGGTGTCCTTATAAGAAGATGTGAAGGCAGAGACAGGGAGACTGCAGTGTGACAATGTAGGCAGAGATTGGAGTTACATAGCTGCAAGCTGAGGAATGCCACAGGTTACCAGCAAGCCACCAGAAACTAGGAGGGCGCAAGGAAGGATTCCCCTACAGATTTCAGAGGGAGCATGACGCTGCCTACACCTCGATTTCCGACTTCTAACGTCCAGAACTGTGAAACAGATTTCTGTTGTTTTAAACCACTGAGTTTGTGGCATTTTGTTTCAGCAGCCCTAGGAAACTAATGCAACACTTATCCATTACGTTAGTTTTAAATATTAAAAAATCAAGAGTGTATTGGAGGAAGGAGGGTAGGTTATTATAAAGGCAGTGAAAAGTACCACAGCATGATGTTTGCATAGGACTGTAAGCCGATGGTTGTTAGTGTTAAAGTATTGGGTTGGCCCAAAAGTTCATTCGGGTTTTTCCATAAGATGTTACAGGAAAACCCGAATGACCCTTTTTGGCCAATCCAATATAAGATTCTGTCATCATCTTTCCATTGTTTCAGTGTCCCTTCAGCGACTTCCCATTACCTTTAGAATAAAGATCAGAATCCATATGTGACATGTGAGGTCCGGTGTCACCTAGTCTTCCTCACGAACCTAGCTAGGATTCTGCTCCTGTCCCCGTGGGCGCTAGTCACCGACAGCCCATCAGTTCTTCAAGCACAGCCTTGTGCTTCCCATCTCATATTCTGCACATGCTCTTCCCATGATCTGTGCTGCTCTCTCTTCATTCCTGCTCTTCATTCACCTAGTTTCATGCCCATTCATCCTTCAGATCTCAGTTCTTAATTCACTTCCTCATGGAAACCTCTCACCTTCGAGGACCAGGCCAAGTTCCCCTGGTGTGTAGATTTGTAGTACACCGTACTTCTTTCCAGTGACTATAATTGTAATTTAATAGCTAACTAATTATAGGCAGGCACTATAGTTAACTCCAGTTTGAAATCAGGGCTGTTGACTCCAAAACTTAAAACCCCCAATACGCTTAACTTCCTTATGGGCAGGGCCCATTTTCTGTCTTGATCACCTTTTTATCCCATCTGGCATAGTACTTTGCACATAACTGGTACTTAACTAATATTAGTGTAAATTTAAAAAAAAAATGTTAATGAATGAAATGTAGTTTTAACAGATTCAAGTAAAGAGCCAACCTTGGTGTGTTTGTGTGGTACTAGGGGATTTCCATATCACAGATCACATTAGGAAGCTTGTACTTAATTCTTCAATCAGTGGTTCCCAGGCTTTGATTATGTGAGCGGGTGTAATTTTTACAATTGAGGAGACCAGCATAGATTTGACATCTTTTTGTTTTACCACGTAAAATTAATGTTAAGAGATGGCACCCATGCCACCATCATTTCATAAAACATAACATATTGGTGCTAAATATATAATCATAGAATGCAGATAATTTAAACTGAATAAATTTGGTTTCATAAAAAAATCACCATGTTTATTTTTTCTCAGTCTCATTGTGCAACACACCAATGGAAACGTAGGGACTGGCACTCGTCAGTGCATCAGTGTTTAGGAATCATAGACGGGAAGTTTTGAAGGAATTTATGTTGGCATGTGGCACAGTCTGATTTTTATTTTACATATATAGCCTTGTTAGCTGTTTGGAGGCTGGATTGTAAGGGACAAAGAGTAGATTTAAGAAGAGCAACAAGGAGATTGCTAGAGTGGTCTAGGCACGAGATGATGAAGTATTGGTTTAAATTGGCAAAGGTAAAAATGAAGAAGTATATTGCAGAGATATTTAGGATGTATGGTCAACAGGACTTAGGTTTTGATTTTTTAATGATTCTTAAAAGGTGGGGAATCAAAATCACTGGAGTCGTGTACACACACACACACATGCCTAGACTTGCCCTAGACCTGAATCAGAATGGTCAAGGGTAGAACCTGGCTGTATGTATTTTTATTTTATTTTATTTTTTTTTCCTCTTTGCTTTTTTTTTTTAATATCTTTATTGGAATATAATTGCTTTACAATGGTGTGTTACTTTCTGTTTTATAACAAAGTAAATCAGCTGTACCTATACATATATCCCCATGTCTCCACCCTCTTGCATCTCCCTTCCTCTCACCCTCCCTATCCCACCCCTCTAGGTTGTCACAAAGCACCAAGCTCATCTCCCTGTGCTATGTGGCTGCTTCCCACTAGCTATCTATTTTACATTTGGTAGTGTATATATGTCCATGACACTCTCTCACTTTGTCAGAGCTTACCCATCCCCCTCCCCATATCCTCAAGTCCATTCAATAGTAGGTCTGTGTCTTTATTCCCGTCTTGCCACTAGGTTCTTCATGACCTTTTTTTTCCCCTTAGATTCCATATATGTGTGTTAGCATACTGTATTTGTTTTTCTCCTTCTGACTTACTTCACTCTGTATGACAGACTCTAACTCCATCCACCTCACTACAAATACCTCCATTTCATTTCTTTTTATGGCTGAGTAATATTCCATTGTATATATGTGCCACATCTTCTTTATCCATTCATCTGTCGATGGACACTTAGGTTGCTTCCATGTCCTGGCTATTGTAAATAGAGCTGCAATGAACATTTTGGTACATGACTCTTTTTGACCTATGGTTTTCTCAGGGTATATGCCCAGTAGTGGGATTGCTGGGTCGTATGGTAGTTCTATTTTTAGTTTTTTAAGGAACCTCCATACTGCTCTCCATAGTGGCTGTATCAGTTTACATTCCCACCAACAGTGCAAGAGTGTTCCCTTTTCTCCACACCCTCTCCAGCATTTATTGTTTCTAGATTTTTTGATGATGACCATTCTGACCGGTGTGAGATGATATCTCATTGTAGTTTTGATTTGCATTTCTCTAATGATTAATGATGTTGAGCATTCTTTTATGTGTTTGTTGGCAATCTGTATATCTTCTTTGGAGAAATGTCTATTTAGGTCTGCCCATTTTTGGATTGGGTTGTTTGTTTTTTTGTTATTGAGCTGCATGAGCTGCTTGTATATTTTGGAGATTAATCCTTTGTGAGTTGCTTCATTTGCAAATATTTTCTCCCATTCTGAGGGTTGTCTTTTGGTCTTATTTATGGTTTCCTTTGCTGTGCAAAAGCTTTTAAGTTTCATTAGGTCCCATTTGTTTATTTTTGTTTTTATTTCCAATACTCTATGAGGTGGATCAAAAAAGATCTTGCTGTGATTTATGTTAAAGACTGTTCTTCCCATGTTTTCCTCTAAGAGTTTGATAGTGTCTGGCCTTACATTTAGGTCTCTAATCTATTTTGAGTTTATTTTTGTGTATGGTGTTAGGGAGTGTTCTAATTTCATACTCTTACATATAGCTGTCCAGTTTTCCCAGCACCACTTATTGAAGAGGCTGTCTTTTCTCCACTGTATATGCTTGCCTCCTTTATCAAAGACAAGGTGACCATATGTGCATGGGTTTATCTCTGGGCTTTCTATCCTGTTCCGTTGATCTATATTTCTGTTTTTGTGCCAGTACCACACTGTCTTGATTACTGTAGCTTTGTAGTATAGTCTGAAGTCAGGGAGCCTGATTCCCCCAGCTCCATTTTTCGTTCTCAAGATTGCTTTGGCTATTCGGGGTCTTTTGTGTTTCCATACAAATTGTGAAATTTTTTGTTCTAGTTCTGTGAAAAATGCCATTGGTAGTTTGATAGGGATTGCATTGAATCTGTAGATTGCTTTGGGTAGTAGAGTCATTTTCACAATGTTGATTCTTCCAATCCAGGAACATGGTATATCTCTCCATCTCTTTGTATCATCTTTAATTTCCTTCATCAGTGTCTTATAATTTTCTGCATACAGGTCTTTTGTCTCCTTAGGTAGGTTTATTCCTAGATATTTTATTCTTTTTGTTGCAATGGTAAATGGGAGTGTTTTCTTAATTTCACTTTCAGATTTTTCATCATTAGTGTATAGGAATGCAAGAGATTTCTGTGCATTAATTTTGTATCCTGCTACTTTACCAAATTCATTGATTAGCTCTAGTAGTTTTCTGGTGGCATCTTTAGGATTCTCTGTATAGTATCATGTCATCTGCAAACGGTGACAGCTTTACTTCTTCTTTTCCCGTTTGGATTCCTTTAATTTCTTTTTCTTCTCTGATTGCTGTGGCTAAAACTTCCAAAACTATGTTGAATAATAGTGGTGAGAGTGGGCAACCTTGTCTTGTTCCTGATCTTAGTGGAAATGGTTTCAGTTTTTCACCATTGAGGACGATGTTGGCTGTGGGTTTGTCATATATGGCCTTTAATATGTTGAGGAAAGTTCCCTCTATGCCTACTTTCTGCAGGGCTTTTATCATAAATGGGTGTTGAATTTTGTCAAAAGCTTTCTCTGCATCTATTGAGATGATCATATGGTTTTTCTCCTTCAATTTGTTAATATGGTGTATCACATTGATTGATTTGCGTATATTGAAGAATCCTTGCATTCCTGGAATAAACCCCACTTGATCATGGTGTATGATCCTTTTAATGTGCTTTTGGATTCTGTTTGCTAGTATTCTGTTGAGGATTTTTGCATCTATGTTCATCAGTGATATTGGCCTGTAGTCTTCTTTCTTTGCGACATCTTTGTCTGGTTTTGGCATCAGGGTGATGGTGGCCTCGTAGAATGAGTTTGGGAGTGTTCCTCCCTCTGCAATATTTTGGAAGTGTTTCAGAAGGATAGGTGTTAGCTCTTCTCTAAATGTTTGATAGAATTCGCCTGTGAAGCCATGTGGTCCTGGACTTTTGTTTGTTGGAAGATTTTTAACCACAGTTTCAATTTCATTGCTTTTGATTGGTCTGTTCATATTTTCTATTTCTTCCTGGTTCAGTCTCGGAAGGTTGTGCATTTCTAAAAATTTGTCCATTTCTTCCAGGTTGTCCATTTTATTGGCGTAGAGTTGCTTGTAGTAATCTCTCATGATCGTTTGTATTTCTGCAGTCAGTTGTTACTTCTCCTTTTTCATTTCTAATTCTATTGATTTGAGTCTTCTTCCTTTTTTTCTTGATGAGTCTGGCTAATGGTTTTAATAATTTTGTTTATCTTCTCAAAGAACCAGCTTTTAGTTTTATTGATCTTTGCTATCATTTCCTTCATTTCTTTTTCATTAATTTCTGATCTGATCTTTATGATTTCTTTCCTTCTGCTAACTTTGGGTTCTTTTTGTTCTTCTTTCTCTAATTGCTTTAGGTTCAAGGTTAGGTTGTTTATTTGAGATGTTTCCTGTTCTTAAGGTAGGATTGTATTGCTATAAACTTCCCTCTTAGAACTGCTTTTGCTGCATCCCATAGGTTTTGGGTTGTCGTGTCTCCATTGTCATTTGTTTCTAGGTATTTTTTGATCTCCCCTTTGATTTCTTCAGTGATCACTTCGTTATTAAGTAGTGTATTGTGTAGCCTCCATGTGTTTGTGTTTTTTACAGATCTTTTCCTGTAATTGATATCTAGTCTCATAGCATTGTGGTCGGAAAAGATACTTGATACGATTTCAATTTTCTTAAATTTACCAAGGCTTGATTTGTGACCCAAGATATGATCTATCCTGGAGAATGTTCCATGAGCACTTGAGAAGAATGTGTATTCTGTTGTTGTTGGGTGGAATGTCCTATAAATATCAATTAAGTCCATCTTGTTAATGTATTATTTAAAGCTTATGTTTCCTTATTTATTTTCATTTTGGATGATCTGTCCATTGGTGAAAGTGGGGTGTTAAAGTCCCCTACTATGATTGTGTTCCTGTCAATTTCCCCTTTTATGGCTGTTAGTATTTGCCTTATGTATTGAGGTGCTCCTATGTTGGGTGCATAAATATTTACAATTGTTATACCTTCCTCTTGGATCGATCCCTTGATCATTATATAGTGTCCTTCTTTGTCTCTTGTAATAGTCTTTATTTTAAAGTCTATTTTGTCTGATATGAGAATTGCTACTCCAGCTTTCTTTTGGTTTCCATTTGCATGGAATATCTTTTTCCATCCCCTCCCTTTCAGTCTGTATGTGTACCTAGGTCTGAAGTGGGTCTCTTGTAGACAGCCTATATACGGATCTTGTTTTTGTATCCATTCAGCCAGTCTGTATCTTTTGGTGGGAGCATTTAATCCATTTACATTTAAGGTAATTATCGATATGTATGTTCTTATTCCCATTTTGTTGAATGTTTTGGGTTTGTTATTGTAGGTGTTTTCCTTCTCTTCTGTTTCCTGCCTAGAGAAGTTCCTTTAGCATTTGTTGTAAAGCTGGTTTGGTGGTGCTGAACTCTCTCAGCTTTTGCTTGTCTGTAAAGGTTTTAATTTCTCCATCAAATTTGAATGAGATCCTTGCTGGGTACAGTAATCTTGGTTGTAGGTTTTTCTCCTTCATCACTTTAAATATGTCCTGCCACTCCCTTCTGGCTTGCAGAGTTTCTGCTGAAAGATCAGCTGTTAACCTTATGGGGATTCCCTTGTGTGTTATTTGTTGTTTTTCCCTGGCTGCTTTTAATATGTTTTCTTTATATTTAATTTTTGATAGTTTGATTAATATGTGTCTTGGTGTGTTTCTCCTTGGATTTATCCTGTATGGGACTCTCTGTGCTTCCAGGACTTGATTAACTATTTCCTTTCCCATATTAGCGAAGTTTTCAACTATAATCTCTTCAAATATTTTCTCAGTCCCTTTCTTTTTCTCTTCTTCTTCTGGGACCCCTATAATTCGAATATTGGTGCGTTTAATGTTGTCCCACAGGTCTCTGAGACTGTCCTCAATTCTTTTCATTTTTTTTTCTTTATTCTGCTCTGCAGTAGTTATTTCTACTATTTTATCTTCCAGGTCACTTATCCGTTTTTCTGCCTCAGTTATTCTGTTATTGATCCCTTCTAGAGTATTTTTAATTTCATTTATTGTGTTGTTCATCGTTGCTTGTTTCCTATTTAGTTCTTCTAGGTCCTTGTTAAATGTTTCTTACGTTTTGTCTATTCTGTTTCCAAGATTTTGGATCATCTTTACTATCATTATTCTGAATTCTTTTTCAGGTAGACTCCCTATTTCCTCATCATTTTTTAGGTCTGGTGTTTTTTTACCTTGCTCCTTCATCTGCTGTGTGTTTTTCTGTCTTCTCATTTTGCTTATCTTACTGTGTTTGGGGTCTCCTTTTCGCCAGCTGCAGGTTCGTAGTTCCCGTTGTTTTTGGTGTCTCTCCCTAGTGAGTAAGGTTGGTTCAGTGCGTTGTGTAGGCTTCCTGGTGGAGGGGACTAGTGCCTGTGTTCTGGTGGATGAGGCTGGATCTTGTCTTTCTGGTGGGCAGGTCCACGTCTGGTTGTGTGTTTTGGGGTTTCTGTGAGCTTATTATGATTTTAGGCAGCCTCTCTGCTAATGGGTGGGGTTGTGTTCCTGTCTTGCTTATTGTTTGGCATAGGGTGTCCAGCACTGTAGCTTGCTGGTCGTTCAGTGAAGCTGGGTCTTGGTGTTGAGATGGAGATCTCTGGGAGATTTTCGCCGTTTGGTATTACGTGGAGCTGGGAGGTCTCTTGTGGACCAGTGTCCTGAAGTTGGCTCTCCCACCTCAGAGGCACAGCCCTGATGCCTGGCTGGAGCACCAAGAGCCTTTCATCCACAAGGCTCAGAATAAAAGGGAGAAAAAATAGAAAGAAAGAGGGTAAAATAAAATAAGATAAAGTAAGATAAAATAAAAGAAAGTTATTAAAATAAAAAAAATGAAAAATAATTATTAAGAAAAAAAAATTTTTTAAGTAAAAAATCAAAGAAAAACAAACAACGGACGGACAGAACCCTAGGACAAATGGTGAAAGCAAAGCTATACAGACAAAATCTCACCCAGAAGTATACACATACACACTCACAAAAAGAGGAAAAGGGGAAAAAATAATATATCTTGCTCCCAAAGTCCACCTCCTCAATTTTGGATGATTCGTTGTGTATTCAGGTATTCCACAGATGCAAGGTACATCAAATTGATTGTGGACCTTTAATCCGCTGCTCCTCAGGCTGCTGGGAGAAATTTCCCTTTCTCTTCTTTGTTCGCACAGTTCCCGGGGTTCAGCTTTGGATTTGGACCCGCCCCTGTGTGTAGGTCGCCTGAGGGCATCTGTTCTTCGCTCAGACGGGACGGGATTAAAGGAGCAGCTGATTCGGGGGTCTGGCTCACTCAGGCCGGGGGGAGGGAGGGGTATGGATGCGGGGTGAGCCTGCGGCGGCAGAGGCCTCCATGACGTTGCAGCAGCCTGATGTGTGCCGTGCATTCTCCCGGGGAAGTTGTCCCTGGATCACGGGAGCCTGGCAGTGGCGGGCTGCCCAGGCTCCTGGGAGGGGAGGTGTGGAGAGTGAGCTGTGCTTGCACACAGGCTTCTTGGTGGCGGCATCAGCAGCCTTAGCGTCTCATGCCCGTCTCTGGGGTCCGCGCTGATAGCCGCGGCTTGTGCCTGTCTCTGGAGCTCCTTTAAGCGGCGCTCTTAATCCCCTTTGCTCGCGCACCCCGAAACAAAGAGGCAAGAAAAAGTCTGTTGCCTCTTAGGCAGCTCCAGACTTTTTCCCGGACTCCCTCCCGGCTAGCTGTGGTGTGCTAACCCCTTCAGGCTGCGTTCACGCCGCCAGCCCCAGTCCTCTCCCTGCGATCTGACCGAAGCCCGAGCCTCAGCTCCCAGCCCCGCCCGCCCCGGCGGGGGAGCAGACAAGCCTCTCGGGCTGGTGAGTGCTGGTCGGCGCCGAACCTCCGTGCAGGAACCTCTCCGCTTTGCCCTCCGCACCTCTGTGGCTGCGCTCTCCTCTGTGGCTCCGAAGCTTCCCCCCTCCGCCACCCGCAGTCTCCGCCCGCGAAGGGGCTTCCTAGTGCGTGGAAACCTTTCCTCCTTCACAGCTCCCTCCCACTGGTGCAGGTCCCGTCCCTATTCTTTTGTCTCTGTTATTTCTTTTTTCTTTTGCCCTACCCAGGTACGTGGAGAGTTTCTTGCCTTTTGGGAGGTCTGAGGTCTTCTGCCAGCGTTCAGTGGGTGTTCTATAGGAGCAGTTCCACGTGTAGATGTATTTCTGATGTATCTGTGGGGAGGAAGGTGATCTCCACGTCTTACTCTTCCGCCATCATCTCTCCTCAGTCTGTATGTATTTTTAAAAGCTACAAGTATAATTCTCATGTTCACCATCAGAATAAAAACCATGGATAGATGGTCAGCAGACCAAGAGGGAGTAGTCAAGGAATACTCCCAGGTTTTTATTTTGGGTTAATGATAAAATTTAGGGAAAAGAGTAGTTTGAACTCCTTCAATGAATCTATTCCATTTTATGAAAACAGTTTTTTATTAAATGGACTGAACTCAGTGAAGGCAATCTTCTTTCCCTACTCTCAAACAGTGTTTCTCGCACATCCCTATAGCTTCTCTGGTACTCCTAGGTACTGAAGAGCAATCTCCATTTTCAAGTATTGAAAAGTTCATTTCAATCTATTATCTGCAAAATGAGACTATATAAGAAAGCAGATACAGCATAATTACAGTAACAACAAAAAATACCTATAACAAGAAATGTGCAAGGCCTGAATGAAGAAAACATTTAAAGACTACTAAAGGATCCTCCCCTCCAAAAAGAAAACATAAATAGTAACACATTATTTTAAGGTAGAAACTCAGTGTCATTAAGTTGTCAGTTCTCTCTATGTTTGTTTATGGATATATACCAATCCCAATAAAAATACCAATAGATTTTCTTTGGAACAAGTCATCCTGATTCTAAAGTTCTTGTGGAAAAATCTGCAAGCCAGTAAGGTCATGAAAACTCTGAAAAGGAAAGCATGGTGGCAAGTGGAGAGTCACCCTACTGGATATTAAGATACGTAGTAGAATATCAATAAGTAAAAGTGTGTTTCTAGTGCACACATAGACACACACCAGAATAGAACAGAATAGAAAGTTCAGAAATAGAACGAAATGCATATGAGAATTTGTACATTATAATGACAGCATTCCACTTCAGTGAGTAAAGGATCATCTTACGGAATCCAAATAGCCATCTGGGGAAGACAAGGGAGAATGTGCCCATTACCAGGATCAAAGTTTCAAGTATAAAAAAAGGTAACAAACAAAAAGATGAAAATAAGTAATAACTTCCATGTTAACTTAGAGTGGGAAAGACTTACCAATCTATTTCACAAAATCCAGAAGCCATAAAATTCAGTCACATGAAACGAAAAACTCAAAACATCTTTATTAAAAAATAAAGTGAAAAGACAAGATAATATGGGAAAAACATTATTTGTGACATAGCTCAAAATAAGGACTAGTATCTGCATTACAGAGAAAATGTCTTGAAAATGGTAAAGGGAAAATGTCAGTAGAATAAAAGGGCAAAGAAAAAAAACTAATTGAAAAGGAGATGCAAATAAAGATTTAACAACGTGTGCAACTTCACAAAAGCAAAAAAAATCTGCATCAATAAAACTGGACTTTCATTAACAGCTTTCAGCTCTGTGATCTTGGTAAACTGGATGTATATGTGGTTTCAGCAAGCCTAAACCTTGAAATGCATGCTGTAAAAAACGTTCAGACTGGTAGGAAATTTTGTACATAAAATTCAAAGTGTAAATGAAAATAACAAATACCCTTAGTGACAAAACCAAAAACCCTGGACTTTCATGTAGCAGTGAAATGAAATGTGTTGCCACAGGCCCACTCTCCCACTAGACAAAATTGGATACACTGCGAAAATCACATTTTAAGGGGTTCAGAGAGCTGTGGAAACAAAGGACTGGATGAACTGAACTTACAGAAAAGGGAAAATTGTTACAAAGTGATTTGATAATTGCCAGCACTTTGTTTATCTGGGGGCAGGATGTAGATCAGGCTTGTTCCTTGCAAAGTGCTTCTGCTTGAGGACAGAGAAGTCAGCAGCCTTTTAGCAGTTGCACAGTACTGTAGTGACAAATTCAAATATTAAGGGACCCTAAATGCACACAGTTTTCACCTTGGGATATTTTCATTGTTGCTGCACAAGAAATGGTGGAGCTAGCACAAAAACTTCTAAAAGACAGACTGAGATACCTCTCAGTTACACAGTGCTGCCAGAGAGGAGCTCTTCTTCAAACACACAGTGAGTTTTCTCTTAAAGACGTTTGCCAAGTTTTAAAGCTGCGTGAAGTAGGAGGCTAAAGGAGGCTGAAAACCTCTGAAGGTCAGAACTGTCTGTTAGCTTCTAGGGCTGAGGAGATGTATATTTCCAGAATCTAGGAACAGGAACATACCAGAAGGAGATCGAGTCTTACTAACAGTATATTCCTGATCAAGCTCAATTTCTGACTGGATGGAGTTTATTAGCTACTCGCCTTAATTGCCTAATGAAATAAAAGGGAAACCCTCTTTTCTGTGAAACTTCTATGGTTCTTCTATACACACTACCAGGCACACAGTAAAATTTCTAGATGTGTAAAAAGGTCAGACTGGCAATTAAGAGGGAAAAAAATAGATGCAGATCCATAGATGTTGCTGATACTGAAGTTACCTGATAAGAACTCAAATATGTTATATAATATAGTCTAAATAGAGGAAAAGGACAAAACAGATGACAAGAATAGAAAATTTAAAACACTTGGAATGTTTAAACAATAATCAGGGCTTCCCTGGTGGTGCAGTGCTTAAGAATCGGCCTGCCAATGCAGGGGACACGGGTTTGGGCCCTGGTCCGGGAAGATCCCACATGCCGTGGAGCAACTAAGCCCGTGAGCCACAACTACTGAGCCTGTGCTCTAGAGCCCGCGAGCCACAACTACTGAGCCCACGTGTCTAGAGCCCATGCTCCGCAGCAAGAGAAGCCACCACGATGAGAAGCCCACGCACTGCAACAGAGTAGCATCTGCTCACTGCAACTAGAGAGAGCCCACGCACAGCAACAAAGACCCAATGCAGCCAAAAATAAAATAAATTTAAAAAAAAACACCATTCACTTTATTAAAAAAAAACAACAAACAATCGAATAGAAAGTTTAGAACTGAAAAAGACAGTATCTAGGGACTTCCCTAGTGGTCCAGTGGTTAAGACTGTGCTTCCCCTGCAGCAGGTGCAAGTTCGATCCCTGGTCAGGGAACTAAGTTCCCACATGCCGCGTGGCCAAAAAATTTTTTTAAAAAAAGGCAATATCTAAAAGTTAAAATACAGTGTATGAATTTGGCATCAGAGGGGACATAGCAGAATGTAGGATTAGTGAACTGGGATATGGGTCAATAAAAAATGCTCAAACTGAAGCAGAGAAAGAAAGGGTGGAAAAAAGATTAGAGTATAAGAGACATGTAAGACATACTCAAATGGTTTAACATTCATGTAATCAAAATTCTGGAGGAAAAGAAGAAAGAGAATGGGGCAAAAGCAATATTTGAAGAGGTAATAGTTGAGAATTTGTTTAAAACTGGTGGAAGACATCAACCCAGGGACTCAAGAAGCAAGTAGGAAACTGCACTTATGTGCATCATGGACAAACAGCTGATAAAGACAAAGTCAGAAAATCTTAAAAGGCATTAGGGAAGACTACATTGCCCTCAAAAGAACAAGAGTATAAACCAACAGTCAATGTCCTATCAGAAACAATTGACACCCAGAAAGCAAGGGAATTTCACCTTTAAACTGCTTATAGAACTGTTGGTGGGAATGTAAATTGATACAGCCACTATGGAGAACAGTATGGAGGTTCCTTAAAAAACTAAAAATAGAACTACCATACGACCCAGCAATCTCACTACTGGGCATATACCCTGAGAAAACCATAATTCAAAAAGAGTCATGTACCAAAATGTTCATTGCAGCTCTATTTACAATAGCCAGGACATGGAAGCAACCTAAGTGTCCATCGACAGATGAATGGATAAAGAAGATGTGGCACATATATACAATGGAATATTACTCAGCCATAAAAAGGAACGAAACTGAGTTATTTGTAGTGAGGTGGATGGACCTAGAGACTGTCATACAGATTGAAGTAAGTCAGAAAGAGAAAAACAAATACAGTATGCTAACACATATATATGGAATCTAAAAAAAAAAAAAAAAAAGGTCAGAAGAACCTAGGGGCAAGACAGGAATAAAGACGCAGACCTACTAGAGAATGGACTTGAGGATACGGGGAGGGGGAAGGGTAAGCTGGGACAAAGTGAGAGAGTGGCATGGACATATATACACTACCAAACGTAAAATAGATAGCTAGTGGGAAGCAGCTGCATAGCACAGGGAGATCAGCTCGGTGCTTTGTGACCACCTAGAGGGGTGGGATAGTGAGGGTGGGAGGGAGGGAGATGCAAGAGGGAAGAAATGGGGACATATGTATATGTATAACTGATTCACTTTGTTATAAAGCAGAAACTGACACACCATTGTAAAGCAATTATACTCTAATAAAGATGTTTAAAAAAAACTGCTTATAGAAAATAACAGCCTAGAATTCTAGGTGTAGCAAAAATATGCTTCAAAAATGAAGATGAAATACATACATTTTCAAAGACTAAAGGATTTCATTGCCAGCAGGCCTGCTCTAAAAGAAATATTAAAGGGATTTCTCCAGGCAGGAACAAAATGATGCTGTATGGAAACATGAAAATTGCAGGAGGGAATGAAGAATGTATTAAAAGATAAATAGTAAATACATATGAATAAATATTGTACAAAACAATTGTCATGTCTTGAGTTTAAATTATATGTACAATTAAAATACATGACAACAGAAGAGTGGCATTGCCAAGATTGCAGCAGGACACCCAAGCCTCTATCTCCCTACAAAGAACTACAATTAGCAATCCACAAAGAAAAATAGCTCTGGGAGTGCTCAAGAGTCCACTTAAGAAGCTTCAGCAACACAGTGGACCACAAACCTGAGAATAACTATAAAACAAGAGTAGGAAGAACAGTTTCATTTTGCCTGCATCATCCCAGTGCCAAGTCAACACTGCTCAGTGCCAAGAGGGAGCTCCCTGGTCCAAAATAGTTCCCTTTGCTGGGAAAAGGAGAAAGGAATAAGTGATCAGCTTACCCAGGCTTTCAGGGCACTGCACAAAAGACTTGCTTGATTTCATCCTACCCAGAGACTGGCATAGCTGAGACATCTAGAGATGGCTAGGAACAAGGAAGAAGGGCAGGGGCTACCAGTATCAGCCATGCAGTGGGAGTGAACGTGATTCCCAGTGGCCTGCTCTGCAGAGGACCCCAGTAGCCTTTGCCACTGAGGACCATGACAGCCTTCAGGATGCTGCAGAACCCCTGCAGCTTTCATCATTGAGGACCTCATCACAGACCTCAGCAGACCTCTCCACAGATGATCCGAACAGCTTTCGATGTTGAGGAAACCAATAGCCACCACAGCCACTGTGGACCCCCTACAGCGTCTGTTACTGAGGGCCCCACAGGATTTTGCATTTGCAGACAGCAGCTGCCTGAGTCCCTTCCTGTTTTCCTCTACCTTCTCCTGGTGACCTTGCTGCAGGATGCACAGGACCCAGGATCTGCACTGACAACTAGCCACGGTCTTTGTGACTGTGTGGGTGCGTAATGCCAGCTTAGGTCCATGCATTACCACCATGTGCATACCTGCAGCTAGCCCCAGTAGATGCATGAGTGCATGCCAAAGCCCAGGCACCACAGCTCCTTGTATGCCTGGAGCTGGCCCTGCATCCTTTCACTGGACCTTACTGCCATGCATGTACCTGCAGTTAGCCCCTGCAGCCACACAAGGTCACATTATATAGACTGGAACCCTGCAGATACTTCTGTGTCCACTGATGGCCCTGGCCCCTGACATTGGCCCTTATCACTGCATGTGTACCCGCAGCTGGCCTCTGCCCCCACAAAGGCACCTACAGCCAGTGCCCATAGTCAAACATGCTCACCACCAGCTCTGGCCAGAACTATTACCAGTCCCACACCCTCACCTCTGGACCTGGAGGCATCACTAAGGACCCCAACATCCATTGCAGCCACCAGATACCCTGCAGCTCTCACCACAGAGGATCCTGGAATTGTCAACATTGTGATAAACAGCTGCCTGAGCCAATGAGACACTATGCACCCCCCAGACCCAGAGATACCACATGCCCCCACACTTGGCACCTCACACCACCAGACCAAGGGCCACAGCATGCACCAGCATGCCCTGACTCACAGGTGAAGTTTTTTCCTTACTAAAAATCAGTCCATAAAATCTGAAAGAGGTGACTCCTTCTTCAGATGCACAGACACATAACACAAGGTTACACAGATCACGATGAGTTGGGAAACATGACACCACCAAAGGAATAAGTAAACTTCCAGTAACTGATCCCAAAGAAATGGAGATCCACAAACTGCCTGACAAAGAATCCAAAATAACTGTTCTAAAGTTCAGAGAGCTACAAGAGGACACAGATTGACAATTTAACAAAATCAAGAAAATGATGCAAGAACAAAATGAGAAGTTCAACAGAGAGAAAACATTAAAAAGACCAAACATATTTTGGAGCTGAGGAATATAATGCCTGAAATTTTAAAATGCAGTAGAGAGCTTCAACAGCAGACTTGGGCAAGAGAAGAGCGAATCAGTGAATTAGAAGACAGTTCAGGGCTTCCCTGGTGGCGCAGTGGTTGAGAGTCCGCCTGCCAGTGCGGGGGACACGGGTTCGAGCCCTGGTCTGGGAGGATCCCGCGTGCTGTGGAGCAACTGAGCCCGTGTGCCACGGCTGCTGAGCCTGCGCGTCTGGAGCCTGTGCTCTGCAACGGGAGAGGCCGCGACGGTGAGAGGCCCGCGCACCGTGATGAGGAGTGGCCCCCACTCACCGCAACTGGAGAGAGCCCTCGCACAGAGGCGAAGACCCAACACAGCCAAAAAAATAAATAATAAATAAATAAATAAATTAATTAATTAAAAAAAAAAGACAGTTCATTTGAAATTATCCAGTCAGAGGAGAAAAAAGAATGAAAAGGAACGAAGAAAGCCTACAGGACAACATCAAGCCAAATGATATTCACATTATAGAAATCATAGAAGGAAAAGAGAGAAAGGAACAGAATGCTTATTTAAAGAAATAATGGCCAAAAACCTCCCAAATCTGGGGAAAGATATGGATGTCCCGGTACATAAAGGTCAAAAGTCCTCAATCAGGTTCAACCCAACTAAGACTTCACTGAGACACATTGTAATAAAACTGTCAAAATCAAAGACAAAGGGAGCATCTTTCTAGAGAAAGGAAGATAAGCAAGAGAAAATAAGCTCATTACATACAAGAGAAACCACATCCCCACTCCCACCCCCAACATAAGTAGATTTCTCAGCAGAAATCTTGCAGGCCAGGAAAGAGTGGGATGATATATTCAAATTGCTAAAAGAAAAAAAAATGCCAGCTGAGAATACTTTGCCCAGCAAAGTTGAACTTCAGGAATGAAGGAGAGATAATTACACTCTGAGGCAAACAAAAGCTGAAGGAGTTCATCACAACTAGACATACTTTACAAGAAAGCTAAAGGAAGTTCTTCAAGTTGAAAGGAAAGAGTGCTAAGTAGTAACATGAAATCATATGAAAGTATAAAACTTACCAGTCAGGTAAATACATAGTGAAATTCACAACACACTAGTATTGTAATAGTGGTGTATAGATCACTTATAACTTTAGTGTAAAGGTTAAATGACAAAAATATTAAAAAATATAGCTACAAGAATTTGTTATTGGATACACAATATAAAAAGGTGTAAATTGTGACAGCAAAAATATAAATTGGAAGAGCAGTGTACTCTTGGTGGGAATGTAAATTGGTACAGCCACTATGGAAGACAGTATGGAGTTTCCTCAAAAAATTCAAAATGGAAATTAAGTTTAATTAATTAAAAATGAAAAATTCTTATGATCCCTCAATTCTCACTTCTGGGTATATATTCAAAGGACATAAAATCAGTATCTTGAAGAAACATCTGCAATCCCATGTTCATTTCAGCACTATTCACAGCAGGCAAGATATGTCCACTGATAGATGAATGAATAAATAAAATGTGTTATTTATACATAGTTGAATATTATTCACCCTTAAGAAAGAAGGAAATCCTGCCATTTGTGACAACATGGATAACCTGGAGGACATTATGCTAAGTGAAATAAGCAAGACAGAGAAAGACAAATATCACATGATCTAACTTATATGTAAAATCTAAAAAAAAAAAAAGAGGAAGGAAAAAAAATTGAACTGGTAGTACAAGAGAGTAGATTGGTGTGTACCAGAGGCTGGGGGGTGGAGGAAGAGAAGTAATTGATCAAAGGGTACAAACTTTCAATTATAAGATGGATAAGTTCTGGGAACCTAGTGTACAACATGGTGAATGTAGTTAATATATGCTTGAAATTTGCTAAAAGAGTAGATCTGAAGTACTCTCATCACAAAAAAAAGTAACTATGGGAGGCGATGGGTATGTTAATTAGATTGTGGTAATCATTTCACAGTATATCAAAATATGTTGTACACCTTAAAATATACGATTTTTATTTGTCAAAAATAAATTATTAAAATAGTAATATAAAATGCATGGCAACAATTACAAAGCAGTCTGGAGGGTAAATGGATTTTAAGAGTATTAGGTTCTAAACATATCAGGAAAATGAAAAAATAATAGTTTGTATTAGGCTGTAGTAAGCTAAAAAAGCATGTTGTAATCTGTAAGTTAAACACTAAAGGTTAATAGATGTTTGGATGGCTTAGAAAGTCCACTCCTAGGTACTTACTCAAAATAATTTTAAAAATATATCCCTCAAAATTCTTGTATACCAATGTTTATGTGGCTTTATTTTAATAACTGCTGAAGGAAAGAACTCACATGTCCTTCAATAGGAAAACAGGTAAACAAATTGTGGTATAATATCCCTACTATGGAATACTACTCAGAAATAAAAAAGAACAATGACATGGATTAATCTCATAAACAATGTTGTATGGAACAAAAACAAATACTTCATGATTTCATTTATATGAAGTTCTAAAACAGATAAAATTAATCCAGGGACTTCCCTGGTGGTGCAGTGGTTAGGAATCCGCCTGCCAGTGCAGGGGACACAGGTTTGAGCCCTGGTCCAGGAAGATCCCACATGCCACAGAGCAACTAAGCCTGTGTGCCACAACTACTGAGCCTGCACTCTAGAGCCTGTGAACCACAACTACTGAAGCCTGCGTGCCTACAGCCTGTGCTCCGCAACAAGAGAATCCACCACAGTGAGAAGCCCGCGTGCCGCAGCAAAAGACCCAACGCAGCCAAAAATTAAAAAAAAAAATAATAATAATAATAAAAAATCCATGACTGGGGAAGATGTTATCTAGAAAGGCACATGGAAATTTTCTGGGGTGATAGAAAGTTCTAAATCTTGATTGGAATATTGGTTACATAAGTGTATAATAGGGCTTCCCTGGTGGCGCAGTGGTTGAGAATCTGCCTGCTAATGCAGGAAACACGGGTTCGAGCCCTGGTCTGGGAAGATCCCACATGCCGTGGAGCAACTAGGCCCGTGAGCCACAACTACTGAGCCTGCGCGTCTGGAGCCTGTGCTCCGCAACAAGAGAGGCCACAATAGTGAGAGGCCCGCGCACCGCGATGAAGAGTGGCCCCCACTTGTCACAACTGGAGAAAGCCCTAGCACAGAAACGAAGACCCAACATAGCAATCAATCAATCAATCCATCACTAAAGAAATCTTAAAAAAAAAAAAAAAAAGTGTATAATATATATTTGTTAAAAATCATCAAACTATACCTTTAAGGTCTGTGCATCTTATTTTATGTAAATTTACCTTGATAAAAAATTATTGCCAAAACAACAACATAAGGAAAGAGTAGTAAAAATTTTATTAATTAAAAAGGCAGTGGCACAAGATTGTAAATCAACTATACTTCAATTACAAAAAAAAGGCAAATGAAAAGGGAAAAGGGAACATAAACCAGATGGGCCAAATAGAAAACAAATAGTAAGATGGCAGATATAAGTCCAACGATAACAGTAATTACATTTAATGTAAGTGGATTGAATATTCCAGATAAAAGTTACAAGTTGTTAGTGTTATTTGTATATTTCTTACTTTAGATTTGTCTGTCTTACATACAAGAGATACACTTTAAATAGATACAGAAAGGTGAATAGTAAAAGGGTGGACAAAGATATAACATGCCAACATTAAGCCAAAGCAGGCTAGTATAGTGATATTAATCTGCAGACAGTAAGAATAGACTAATTTTTCAGGTTCCATGTTGTCTAGAAACTACAGAATATACCCACATATAAAGTTAACACCAAATATCATGTGATCCCCATTTTCACAGTGAAAAACTACCATGGTTCAGATTTGTGGAGATCATTCAGGTAAAAAGAGCAAGCAACATTTTGCAGAGTCATTAGAAGGAAGCAAACCTAGAAATATAGTTAATTGGGAATTTTCTAGAGTTTGTAGAACTGGGAGAGTCATTTCCCTCAACCACACACTTGGCTTCAGGAGGGTTCAGACCAAAAATTAATACCAGAACCCTGTGAATTATTTGCAAGGAGTATGAAGTCTTATACTAAACTAAAGTTTACTAAACTAACTAAACTATGCTAACTAAAGTTTACTATTTTGTGAACTCTGCATGGAATGGCTCATTGTAGGTTTAATTACTCTCAGCTAATCATGCATGTTATTCTTATTTTAGAAAACAGTCTGGATTCAAATCTGGGATCCACCATTTAGTAGCTAGGAACTTTAGGCTAGTTACTTAACCTCCACGGGCCTCGGTTTTTGTCTGGAGCTCAGCTGAGCTGGAGAGAGCTGAGCTGCCAGGTGTCAAAGTAGCTGGTTAAGACAGCCAGCCAAAATAAAAGTACTGAATAGCATTCAAGCATTTACGTACCTACTGTTATAGTATAAGCAAGAGCGGAGAGAGCATGGGCCCACGTGGAAGGGCCCATTGGTGGAGCATCAGTTGGATCAGCACAGACAGAGGGGTCATCTCCCTGCTGAGGGAGCCCCATACAAGAGGCTGCTGCAGTTTTATGGACCTGGGGGCCAGGGGGAGGGAGAGGGGAAGGACTAGGAGTGGAAAAGGACTGAGTCTGAGTGGAGGAAAGTGTGTTCAAGGATCTCCTCTTCTCCCCCCTGATACAGATGTCTCATGGGAGGCACCAGAGGATGAGAAGAAGGCCTCTGAATGAAGATGCCTGGGCTAGGAAGGCACATATGCATCAGGACACCTGCCAGGTAAACCTTTGTAATTGCCTCTGGTTGGGCCTGAGAAATCACGCATAGGTTTTTGGCTAGAAGCTGGACTCCTCAGTTTCAACTGTAAAATGAGGGATCTTAAATGACATGATGCATATAAAATGTTTAGGAGAACACCTGGCACATGGTAAACTCCCAATAAGTGTCTGTATTGTTATTATTAGTATTACCCCTGAGTTAAAACTTCTTGTGATGTTGTGATATATAATAAGATATATATATATATACATATATATATACATATATATATATACATATATATATATATATATACAGTTGACCTTTGAACAACACGGGTTTGAACCTTGAGTGTCCACTCATACGTGAATTTTTTTCAATAGTAAATACTACTGTACTATGTGATCTGAGCTTGGTTGAATCCAAGGATTCAGAAACAGGGATATGGAGGGCTGACTCTAAGTTACACTCTGATTTTTGACTTCGAAGAGGGTCAGCGCCCCTAACCCCTGCATTGTTCAAAGGTCAAATGTATTTGGTCTTCATGCTCATTTCTGGCACAGAGCTCCTAAAACCCTTGGAATTTCCTGTAAAGAGAGTTACAATGGTGTGTTTTGTTATGTTAATGAGGTGACCTTTGGACTGCACTTAAGGATGGGGGCTGGTTGTCAGTGGAGCCAGCCCTGTGATTCGAGGGTTGGAATGTTCAGTCCCACCCTCCCGCCCCCAGGGGAAGGGAGGGGGTGGGCTGGAGATTGAGTTCAGTCGCCAGTGGCCAATGATTTGATCAATCATGTCTATATAATGAAGTCTCCATAAAAACCCCAAAGGACTGGGTTTGGAGAGCTTGCAGGTTGGTGAACATGGGGGAATTTGGGGAAAGTGGTGCCCGAAGAGGGCAAAGAAGCTCCGGGCTCTTTCACCACACCTTGCCCTATGCATTTCCTTCATCTGGCTGTTCCTGAGTTCTATCCTTTTATAATAAATTGGTAATCTAGGGAGTAAATGGGTCTCCTGAGTTCTGTGAGTTGCTCTAGAAAATTGATGGAACCCAAGGAGGGGGTCATGGGAACCTCTGATATATAACTGGTTGGTCAAGAAGTACAGGTAATAACTTGGGCTTGCGACTGGCATCTGAAGTGGGAGGGCGGGCTGCCTTGTAGGACTGAACCCTTAACCTGTGGCATCTGATGCTGCCTCTGGGTAGATAGGCACCAGCTGGTGTCCAGAGAATTGTTTGTTGGAGGTGTGTGGAAACCACCCCCACACGTTGAAATTGGGTCCAAAAACCCGAGACGTGTAGTTGCTTACTTGTAAGCAATTCCTATAAATAATTGCAGTTAAGACTCTGCTATCTGCCCCTCCTATGCTACTGGTGAGAATAAAACAGGTAAAACTTTTCTACAAAGCCACTTTACAATATGTATCACAGACTCTATGTATACTCAAACTCTTTGAGCATGGACACTGCTAGAAATTTATTGTAAGGAAGCAATCCAGTATGTGGGAAAAGATATATGTTTCAAACAGTAAAAAATGAAATGTCTAGCAGTAGGAAAAATGGTTTTAGAATTTGTTTCATACATGTGATGAAATGTTCTGCAACTCTCAAAAATCATTCAATTTACTGAGATAACAATTTTCATTGATTGGATTGGCACAAATTTAAATGTTCTTTGACAATACCTTCTGCCATCAAGGACATGGAGAAACTGGCACTCTTATGTTTTAAAGGTGGGAGTGCAGATATATCCCTTAACCAGGCAATTTGGCGATATCTAAACGAAATTACAAACGCGTATACTATTTGACACATCCTACTTCTAGGAATTTATCCTAAAATATATTTGCAAACATATGTATCTGTGTGTATGTATTTACTTTGACATTGTAACGGCAAAAAAGTGAAAACTGAAAGGAAGTAAAGAAATTGCATACATCCATTCAGTGGTATTCTATGCACCTGTCAAAATGGAGGATGCCCTCTATGCAGTGATATGGAAAGATCTCGGTATATATTGTTCCATCAGTAAAGCAAGGTACAGAACTGTGTATGGCAAATCACCTTTTGTGTTAGAATATGAAACAATGTGAGTATATTTTCCTGTATGATTGCATTTGCTTCTATCTGGAGAGATGCATAGAAACTGGTAGGCTAAATAATGGCCCCTAAAGATAGAACCACTTCCTAAACTCTGGAACCTGTGACTATTACCTTATTTGGCAGAAGATGTGATTCAGTTAAGGAGATTTTCCTGGATTATGCAGGTGGGCTTTAAACGCCCTCACAGGAGAGGCAGACAGTGATTACAGACACTGAAGAGAAGGCAGTGTGACCATGGAGACAGAGAATAGAGTGGCACAGCCGCAGTCAAAGGACGCCAGCAGCCATCAGAAGCCGGAGGAGGCAAGGAACAGGGTCTCCCCTAGAGCCTCTCCAGCGAGCATGGCCCTGCTGACACCTTCATTTCTCCTCGGTGACACTAAATTCAGACTTCTGGCCTCCAGAAGTTTGAGAGAATACATTTCTGTTAAGCCACCAAGCTTGTGGTAATTTGTTACAGTAGCCATAAGAAGCTCATTCGGAAACTGATAAAAATAATTACCTCATGAAGAATTAGGTGATTGAAACAGAGGTGGGAGTAAGATTTTTCACTGATAATCTTTTTATAGTGTTTATTTTGTCAAATGAGATGAGTACATTTACATTTAAAATGTAAACTGTAGGGCTTCCCTGGTGGCACAGTGGTTAAGAATCCGCCTGCCAATGCAGGGGACACGGGTTCAGGCCCTGGTCTGGGAAGATCCCACATGCCGCGGAGCAACTAAGCCCGTGCGCCACAACTACTGAGCCTGCGCTCTAGAGCCCACGAGCCACAACTACTGAAGCCCACGCGCCTAGAGCCCGTGCTCCACAACAAAAGAAGCCACCACAATGAGAAGCCCGTGCACCGCAACAAAGAGTCTCCCCGCTCGTTGCAACTAAAGCCCGCATGCAGCAATGAAGACCCAACGCAGCCAAAAATGAATAAATAAAATAACTAAATTAAAAAAAATGTAAACTGTAAATCTCTCCTTTAATTCAAAGATTTCCCTCTCTTCTCAGGCTGGGCCCCCAGTTCTGCAGACCGGCGGTGAGGAAGAGGACTAGACTGCATTCCGGACCGCGCTCGCTCAGCTGTCCCGGCTGGCTCCTGACGTGGAGATTCAAGGCAAAGAGCAGTCCCTCTGGATTGGCCTTAGCACAGTCTGGCTGTTGGTACCTCTGTCCCAGCAGCCTGCCCGACTGAAGGCTCTTCATTTCAAGGCTTGTTTGTGTGAGCTATTCAGAGATCCTCCTGGAGGTGTTGGCCCTGCTGCATTCCATGACCAGGGTGAGAAATGACTTCCTATAATTCCCCTTTAACTCCTCTTCCTTTGAATCTTGGGAATCAGGTACGGAGTTCTCACATATTTTCCCACACTGAATAATGGGTGCCTTCCCCTCTTATATTTACATCACCAAAGGAGTTCTGTAGCTTTTATAGAACAATGAAGATCATTTCAAGGATACCACCCACCATGGGCACTCCATTCAATATCTGCCTTAACAGGCAATCTATTACACAAGCAACCACAAAGTTCTGCCCTTTTGAATGCCAGAATGCTTCTCATTTCCATTCATTTGCCTCACCACCACCTTGTTCAGGCCACATCTTTCACCTGGATTATGGTGGCGGCTTCCTAACGTTGCCTGCTTTGTATTGCTCCGTTCCAATCCATTCCCCAAACAGTAAGCAGAATACCCTTTGGAAACGCGAGTCAGATCATGTCACCTCCTTGTTCAAAACAAGTCAGATGTTTCCCATTGACCTCCTAGTGAACCCCTTAACATGATTTTACAAGACCGTTGTGATCTACATACTTCTTCAGCTTTACATGTCATCTTCTTCTGCCTCCGCCACTGCTTACCAGTCCCTTCCCTTCTTTCCTAGTCCTGTCCTCCCATCTCCCCAAAGGAGTTTCTTGTTGCCTCCTTGACCCCCTTGACCTAAGTTTGAAGGAGGAGGGAATGACCCCACGAGAAAGAAAACAAAAATACCAGGATGTTCTCATTTCTTTTCACTTTGAGAAATTACCTCTCTTCTAATTTTTCTAATAAGTCTCTCTGGGTTTCTCCTGAATAAGCTGGCGGAGGTGGTGGGCACTGAACCAATCACTTGGGTGATTAAGTCATCACCTGTCTTTAGAATGACTAGACACATGACACCCATTGGCCTCAGCTCTGAGGGCTTCATGGGACCCCTCAGACAATAAGAAAAGCACCATTTAATATCACTTTACATTAGCTTAACATGGCCTGGTTACGTGACTATATGAATTTGTAGCAGACTAAAAGAGAACCTTCTGGAATAATAATCTGTTTAAATAATTAGGTTATATATATCAGAAATCACATTAAATGTTTTATTCTATTTTATGTTCTATGTCCTATGTCATAACCATTTGTCGTCCGTATGACAGAGGGTTAATTTGTTAGAGGGCAACATTTTCTGAATACATATTTTAAAATATAATGAAAACATGAAATTAGATAGATGCCTTTTTTCCTGCTTTACTGGCTTTTATCAAGCTTATACCCTCAGCATGGGGCTTCACTTTTCATGTGATTTTTTTTTTCTCTGTCAAGGATTTTCTGTAATTGAGACTTGTAACCTATTACTGAACTGTGGTACAACGGTAGTGTATTTCAACGAAATTGATGTGGCAGTTTCTTACCTAAAAATAATATTTTAGCCATTGAAGGCATTATGGAATTTTGAGAATCAAAGCTGTTTATGGTAAAAATATCAATTTTCTATATATGCTTTTATCTTTATAGAAATAAAAGAAATTTGTAACAGACCAAAATCATTATACTTTTAGTAAAGCAATGAATAGAATATTTTAGGCACTCCAAATATATATCTGAATTTCTAGATCAGTATTAACTTTGAAAAATGTTCAGGTTCTCATCTCTTTTGTCTTGACATATCTGTGGAATTCATTTTTTTTTGAAGGGGATTACATAGCTAAGGAAAGAATGCATACAAAAAAGCATTTTTAAAAACTTTTAAATTTGAGTTCCTATATAGAGTTCTTGTATACTACTCCCCAAACTTCTCCTTATGCTAACATCTTGCATAACTATAATAAAATGCATTTTAATAATAAAATACTATTTTTATATAAAGTTTTAGACAGCTGAGATTATTGCCATCTATCTTTCTCCGTTATCTTTTTTAGATTTAAACTTCAAGAAGGTAAAATCTAGGTCTAGGGCTTCCCTGGTGGCGCAGTGGTTGAGAATCTGCCTGCCAATGCAGGGGACACGGGTTCGAGCCCTGGTCTGGGAAGATCCCACATGCCGCGGAGCAACTAAGCCCGTGAGCCACGAGTACTGAGCCTGCGCGTCTGGAGCCTGTGCCCCGCAGCGGGAGGGGCCGCGATAGTGAAAGGCCCGCGCACCGCGATGAAGAGCGGTCCCCGCGCCGCGATGAAGAGTGGCCCCCACTTGCCGCAGCTAGAGAAAGCCCTTGCACGAACCGAAGACCCAGCACAGCCAAAAATAAAATAAATAAATAAATTAATAAATTAAAATTAAAAAAAAAAAAAAAAAATCTAGGTCTAACTGGATTTGTACCATAACAAAGGCTATTTATTACCAGTGCCCTGAATTCAATAGTTTAGTTACTTTTGATATTAAATTTTATTAGGTTTTATTTCATGTATGTGACCTCCTGTGGTTACATTTTTATTCTGTACCTCCTATCGACTGAACTCTTAAAAGTCCCTGCCCTCAATGAGCTTCCCTTCTAGTTAGGAAACAAAGAAAAGACAGAACAAATGAGATGGGCAATTGTAATACCAACATGATGGGTATTACAGTACAATAAAGTTAGTTCAATAGTTATGAGAGCATATAAAACATGACTCTTACCTAGTTTTGGGGGATCAGCAAAGACTTTTTCCATGAAGTGGCTTTAAATTGTGACGCAAAGGAGAAGTAGGAAGCATAGCAGTAAAGAATGGAGGGAAGATTATTTCAGGCTGGAGAACAAGAAGGGGAAAGGCTGGGAAGTGAAAGGTAGGGGAACAGGGACGGGGAGAGAGGGAGAGAGATTGATTGATTGATTAGTATTTGCCAGAAAGGGAAAATAAATCAGGAGGATAGGACTAGGAAAGAAGGACTGGGATGATTAGAGAGCAGTGGCGGAGGCAGAGGAAGATGACATGTAAAGCTGAAGAAGTATGTAGATCACAACGGTCTTGTAAAATCATGTTAAGGGGTTCACTAGGAGGTCAATGGGAAACATCTGACTTGTTTTGAACAAGGAGGTGACATGATCTGACTCGCGTTTCCAAAGGGTATTCTGCTTACTGTTTGGGGAATGGATTGGAACGGAGCAATACAAAGCAGGCAACGTTAGGAAGCCGCCACCATAATCCAGGTGAAAGATGTAGCCTGAACAAGGTGGTGGTGAGGCAAATGAATGGAAATGAGAAGCATTCTGGCATTCAAAAGGGCAGAACTTTGTGGTTGCTTGTGTAATAGATTGCCTGTTAAGGCAGATATTGAATGGAGTGCCCATGGTGGGTGGTATCCTTGAAATGATCTTCATTGTTCTATAAAAGCTACAGAACTCCTTTGGTGATGTAAATATAAGAGGGGAAGGCACCCATTATTCAGTGTGGGAAAATATGTGAGAACTCTGTACCTGCTTCCCAAGATTCAAAGTTAGGAAGACCTGTAAACTTAGGACAGAAAGACCTCTTCTGAGAACCAGTGGCAGAGACAGACAATGAAATCCTGTAAATGCAATGACTGAGGAAAGGGGGCTTGTGAACAGGGACCAAGACAGGGGTTTTGGAGTTTATGGAGAAGGGCTGGTTTAAGCATAGTCTGTGACTGGTGCTGGAGGCTCCTCCAGACCTAACCTCCCGAGCTATCATGGTACATGATGTGACATGCCTCGCAGCCTGAGATGGGCTCTGGAACAGACTTTGCAGCAGCAGTCCCTGTACAGAACTTGTTTAAAACACAAAATTGTGGGAGAACTCTGTCAGATAGCAGTCCTCTAGTTGGTTCTCCAGTGGGTGTTTGTATGAAGAACCAATACCATCCTTTGTGTCCTGATCCCACCCCTGGGATTGGGTAAGGCCTTGGAGGCCGTGGTCAATTATGGGGAGATGTGATATACAGGGAGGAAATGGACTTGCTGCTACCAGCAGGGGTGGAGCCTTGAATGTATAATTGTTCATGCCTGTATTGTCCTTAGTGATGGTGAAACAGGTGGCACTGGTTCTAATTGGGTGTTAGGAGTGAAAGAGCAGGAGGAATCAAGGATGTTTCTCAGGATTTTGTTTTGGGATCTGGGTCAACAGTGGCACCATTCCCAGACATGTGGAATTTGCTTCCTATCCGTGTCTTATACTTGGCTAGGTTTTTATGTCTCTATCCGGACACCAGACAGTAACTAATATTTGCATAGTGCTTTACCATTTGTCAGGGGCTTTCACATATATTATCATATGTGATACTTTCCAATGCCCTGAGAAGTTCACTAGGCAGTCTACTATTTCTCTTTATTATGATAAGGAAATTGAAGCTCAGAGAGGTGGAGTGAATTGCTCTAGGTAGTAAGAATTCCGGCTCTGAATCCAGTTCTTCTTTTTTTAATTAATTAATTAATTAATTAATTAATTAATTTTTCTGCGTTGGGTCTTGGCTGCTGCGCGCAGGCTTTCTCTAGTTGCGGCGAGCGGGGGCTACTCTTCGTTGTGGTGCGCAGGCTTCTCATTGCAGTGGCTTCTCGTTACGGAGCATGGGCTCTAAGCACGCGGGCTTCAGTAGTTGTGGCTCGTGGGCTCTAGAGCGCAGGCTCAGTAGTTGTGGCTCGTGGGCTCTAGAGCGCAGGCTCAGTAGTTGTGGCTCACGGGCTTCAGAGCGCAGGCTCAGTAGTTGTGGCGCACAGGCCTAGTTGCTCTGCGACATGTGAGATCTTCCTGGACCAGGGCTCGAACCCGTGTCCCTTGCATTGGCAGGTGGATTCTTAACCACTGTGCCACCAGGGAAGTCCTCAATCCAGTTCTTCTAATTCATTCGCTTGTTCATTTATATATCCATTCTTTATTTCTTACACAAATATTTACTGGGTGCTTTCTAGACCAGTTACTGGGGTAACCTCTGGAGATACAAAGATGTGCATGAGAGTCCTTCCCTGAAGGTCTGGCGCAGTCAGATGCATTCACACATAAGAAAAACACAAGTAGATTCCTCCAAAAGAGTAGAGATTTTGGAAGGGCACAGAGGAGTCCACATTAATGATGTGTAGGAGATGTCAGATGGAGGGGGAAGAAAGATACCCAAGGCAACTGCTTTTTCTTACTGCACGTTCCATGGTTCTCTGATTTCAGAATCTTGAATGTCACTGAGAGAAGTGTGAAGTTAATGAGACTGAATTCTACCTTTTATGAAAAATTTGGAAAGAAGTAAGGACTGAATTGAGGTACAGCATTGTTTTATGCACATTGTTGGATTTAATGAATAAATTGTTCCTTTAAAGGTCTTTTTATTTTTTAAGTCAACTATGCAATAAAAGGAATTATGTTTACAAGATGGGTAATTTTCTCTATTGTATTACACAGCTTGAACCCAGAATACTAAACATTCCTCCAAATTACAAAGCAGGCAAAATAGAATTTTCATAACTAACCAATGTAAAATCGTAATTGTTCACCAGGGTGGGATAGAAATCTGTGTTCCAGCAAGTGAAACTATGGTGGCCCCTTTGAGCCTTAAGGGAAAATGTTATGACATTTCTATGGAAAGAGAAGTTACAAAGTTAGACCTTTCCATCCCAAGTCAATTTGAGCACTGCTCCTTTCCGAAGTTAAATGGTATAATGTGTCATCAGTTCATACTGAATGGAACGTCTTCTGAATTTTCTTGCATCATAATTTGTCTTTTCTATACCTCCACACCCATCTTTTTGTATCAGCTAATGGATGGGAGACCAACACCTACTTCCCTCTCCAAAGCCCTGTGCTGCCTCCACACTATCATCACTACTGTAAAGGAGAAGACTTCTCCCTCATCCCAACTCTACACAGCCCCATCTTTTCTTTTCCCTTTAAAATGTGAATCTAACTACTTTGCTCTTGGTGGTAAAAGTAAGATCTTCCTTGAAGAACATTCTTAGAAATGGCAAATGAAACATCAAGGGAAAAGAACACGATTTAGACTGACCCATCTCCAAGGCCAGAACCTCGCCAGTGACACTGTGCATGACTCCTGCTCTGTTGTGGTGTAGGACAGAGACCCTGCTGCGGGCAGAAGCCATCGGGGGTTCAGTCCTGGCTGTGACCCTAGCAGGGCACTCTTCCAGGCTGGCCCACCTCACTTGTATCTAGAATGAGAACACCTAGACCTTTGTCTCAGTAAATGTTGTTCAAGTGAATGAGGCCCTGGAGCAGACCCCTAACCTGTCTGGTTCACTCACTTTACACATTGGAAACATTCCTCAGAAGGCTTCTCTGTCCCTGGAAATGTATTATCCCTGAGGTGGCCCATGTCTTCTCACTCTTCATACCTCCCTGGGTGATCTCACTCAAATGGTTTGATCTATCTTCTATTTATTGGTAAATCCTAAATTTAGAATTTATAGCCTCTCCCTCTGTCTCCTTCTCACCTCTCCTCTGTTCCCTCCTCTCCTCTCTTCAGCTCTTGTCCATAATAATAGACCCTTTGCATTCCCGTGTTGCACCTGAAGAATCCATGAACTCTTGGAAACCGCTATGCACATAGAAGAGAGACTAGAGAAAAAACAAACACAAAACAAAAACCCAAACAAAACACAAAACCAGCCAACAAAAACCAGGTCCCTCTGACATCTTCAGCCAGTGGCTCTACTTACGTGTCCCACCCATTCTTCAGTCTTGTCAGTTCTTCTATCCAACAAACAGCCTCTCGGATCATCAACTCCCCGTCATTCCTCCTTCCCACCTCCGGTCCCAGTCCTTGTTATTTCACATTTTACTTATTACAGTTAACTGTCCATTGGTCTTCCTGACTTTGCTTTTTTTCTGTTTTGTTTCCTCTATCCTGTTGCTGATTAGTCTCCCTAGAAATCTGTTTTTGTCTTGATATCTCCTTTCTTCTTGGCGGGTAGGACAGGGTGGCACCGTTTTGTGTACTAGCTCATATGCAGAGTCTCCCTCCAGGCACTCGGAGTTAGCCATCCAAGGGCTGCATGTCACCTGGCCATCCTGCTTCCCACCCCTGACACCCACTTCTAGACCTGTGCAGCCTAATGCGTAGCCACTTTTTATTTACTTTTAATTGACTGGCTTTTAAATTTAAGAACTGAAGCACCTTTGTCAATGTGGATACAAATATTAACAGAAAATGATTTTTAGTATTTGATTCAGTTACAGGGAAACTTTCTTTTTTTAAAAAAATTTATTTATTTATTTATTTATTTTTCGCTGTGTCAGGTCTTCGTTGCTGCACTTGGGCTTTCTCTAGTTGCAGCGAGCGGGGGCTACTCTTCGTTGCAGTGCGTGGGCTTCTCATTGCGGTGGCTTCTCTTGTTGCAGAGCATGGGCTCTAGGCGCTCAGGCTTCAGTAGTTGTGGCGCATGGGCTTAGTTGCTCCACGGCATGTGGGATATTCCCGGACCCGGGCTCGAACCCGTGTCCCCTGCATTGGCAGGCGGATTCTTAACCACTGCACCACCAGGGAAGCCCCAGGGAAACTTTTTTGTATAAGTATTTGGAACAACTTGGGTAAATGAGTTCATCTTTTCAATTGTAAATTTTACAGTATCTAAACACAGGTTAATTATTTCAGATGAATTTAACATCCAAATTGAGATATGCTGTAAGTGTGAAATGCACATTAAATTTCTGAGACTTAGTATGAGTAAAAGAATGTAAAATATCACATTAATAATTTTTATATATAGAGTACATATAGAAATAACATTTTAGATATATTGAATTAGATAAAATATATTTTAAAAGTGAATTTAATCTGTTGATTTTTGCTTTTTTAAATAGGGCTACTAGAAAATTTTAAAGTACATGTGTAACATGTATTACATTTCTATCAGGCAGTGCTATTCTAGAACAATTGGGCTATTTTCCTTGTTCTCTCCTCCCTTCAACTTATTTTCCAGGGCAGGCTAAATTTTTAATATTTCCTATAATCACCCCCTCCATCTTCATAAATAATTCATAATTGTTAGATAACCTGTTCGAATGAATGGTTTAGAAAATGTGATCCAGGCTTCCACCCCCTTCTAGTGTTTCCTGTCATTGTTCTTTGCATCTGGAACATCCTTGTTTTCTTTTCCAAAGTCTACATTGCCTCTGGGTCCAACTCAGATGACCTGTCCCATCCCACCCCTGTGCCATCCTTGACCACATGCCATGGGTTGATGTCTCCTATTTCTTAATTCCCAGAGCACACAGAGTTAGTTTCTACATGCGCAGATTGGTTGCCACACTCTGTACCACTTTTCATTGTTCTGACTTCTTACATGTAAATCTTCCCTTCCCTTCTAGAACGTTCAGTCACTGAGTCAAGCATCATGCTTTCTGGGAATGTAAATTAGTACAGCCACTATGGAGAACAGTATGGAGGTTCCTTAAAAAACTAGAAATAGAATTACCATATGACCCAGCAATCCCACTACTGGGCATATACACAGAAAAACCATAATTCAAAAAGACACATGCACCCCAATGTTCATTGCAGCACTATTTACAATAGCCAGGTCATGGAAGCAACCTAAATGCCCATCGACAGACGAATGGATAAAGAAGATGTGGTACATATATACAATGGAATATTACTCAGCCACAAAAAGGAACAAAATTGGGTCATTTGTTGAGACTTGGATGGATCTAGAGACTGTCATACAGAGTGAAGTAAGTCAGAAAGAGAAAAACAAATATCGTATATTAACACATGTATGTGGAACCTAGAAAAATGGTACAGATGAACCGGTTTGCAAGGCAGAAATAGAGACAGAGATGTAGAGAACAAATGTTTGGACACCAAGGGGGGAAAGCGGGGGGCGGGTGGTGGTGGTGTGATGAACTGGGAGATTGGGATTGACATATATACACCAATATGTATAAAATAGATAACTAATAAGAACCTGCTGTATAAAAAATTTAAAAATAAAATTTAAAAAAAGCATCTGGGCTTCCCTGGTGGCGCAGTGGTTAAGAATCCACCTGCCAATGCAGGGGGCACGGGTTCGAGCCCTGGTCTGGGAAGATCCCACATGCCATGGAGCAACTAAGCCCGTGCACCACAACTACTGAGCCTGTGCTGTAGAGCCTGTGAGCCACAACTACTGAGCTCACGTGCCACAACTCCTGAAGCCCGCGTGCCTAGAGCCTGAGCTCCGCAACAAGAGAAGACACCGCAATGAGAAGCCCGCGCACTGCAACGAAGAGTAGCCCCCGCTCGCCCCAACTAGAGGAAACCCGTGCACAGCAACGAAGACCCAACGCAGCCAAAAATAAATAAATAAATAAATTTAAAAAAATAAAAGCATCATGTTTTCTGCTTCATTTGACACATCTACCGGATTTAAATTATGATTTTTTTTTTGAGCAACACAAAGGCTCAATAAGGACCAGTGCAAGAATATTCCATATAGTTGAATTGTATCCTTATTGATTTGCCAAATATTAAACTTGGCAATTTTAATTAATTAAAGAAATATATTTATATTTTTTAAGATGTGCTGTAGTGGAAAAAGAATTTGCCGCGGAGTCAGCAAGCTAAGATTTTAGTTCCATTCCTGCCTCTATGGGCACCTGCCCTTGGACAAGTGCACTTCACCTTTCTGGAACTTTCTTCATCTAGAAAAGAGATTAGGTAAGCTCTAAGGTATATTGCAAATCACATATTTTATAAGTCTATGTTGGAAATCTTTCTCAAATGCCTTACATACTACTCTGAATTTTTAAAATAGAACATGCTGAACAGAAATTAGCATTTTTAAAAATGTCAGAGTCATTATTAGGGATGTCAATTATTATGCACTGACAGTGTAATGCAGCTAAGGGGTTATTGTGTTGTGAATGAGTGCTTACTCTCCAGAGCAGTGGTTTTTATTTTTTAATTAATGTCTGCCCTTTAATGTCCTCTTTTAATGTCAGACTGTCACGTGTCACTTATTGCTAACACTGGTCCTGCCTGTATTAATACCTCCCCTGTCCTCATCCCAAGTAATTTGGGACTCCTAAGCTAAGGTGACGTGGGGAAACCCAGTAATGGGGAGCTTGTTTGACTTATGTCTGAAATTGGGCATGTAGTCCTTCAGCAGCCATTTGCTGGGTGCCTGTACCTGTGTGACAGGCGCAAGATGGTGCAGGGGCTGAAGAAGAAATAATTTATAAACCATCTTAATAACCTTGGGGGACTGCACAGTGAGAAGTGCCTGAACTTCAGTGCAGAGCTTCTGCAGGCCTTTTTCTTCACTTCTCAGTTTCTAGCTCCTTTCCTGATGGCCGAGTTTCCCAGACAAGTCACCAACAGATAATAGTGGGCTTAATGATAACAATGGTTAATCAGTACAGTGACGAACTCTCACAGAAGTACACAAAGAGACAGAACAGAGCAGAAAGTCCAGAAATAGATTCCGTGTATATATAGGAACTGAATGTATACAGAAGTAGTTTCCCAAAACAGAGAGAAAAGAATGGGTTATTTAGTGTCTTATTTAATTCTTAAAAAAAGCTTGTGAACCAGGTAACACTTCTCCCCACTTTATAGATTAGGCAAAGAGAGGTTCAGAGATTTGCCTGAAGTCTCCATGGTAGATCTGAGAGAAAGTGTATTATCTTTGGTCTATTTCTCCCCTTCTTCAGCAGTGGGTCCCACCATGTGTTAGATGACCTGAACACTTCTAGTGGTCAAAGGAAGCAAATAGAAAAGCAGTTCTCAACCAGGAGTAATTTTACCCCCCAGGGTAAAATGGGAAAGTTGTTCTTGGTATCTAGTGGGTCGAGACCAGGGATGCTGCTAAATATCTTGCAACACAAGACAGCTCCCAAGCATGGTCCAGCTCTAAAGGTAGATAATGCTGAGGTTGAGGAATCCTACGATAGATAAAAGAACGCTTAGTCCTTCACTTGTATTGTGGATTGGATTAAAATGAATAATTATTTGAAGTCTATTTTTATTCTTTTTTTTTCTTGGTCACACCATACTGAAGCAAGGAACAAGTAGGAGGAAGGTGGGAAAGAGCTTCTGATGCTTGAGAATACCTGAAAACATTTTTATTTTATCTTTTCTATATGAATACAAGTAAAATCTAAAGATCTGCTACAGGGAATTCCCTGGTGGTCCAGTGGTTAAGACTCCGTGCTTCCACTCCAGGGGGCACGGGTTCGATCCCTAGTCAGGGAACTAAGATCCTGCAAGATGCATGGCATGGCCAAAAATGTAAATCAATCAATCAGTCAATCAATCATCTGCTACATATCTGTAGTAGACAATGCTAATATTTGCCTCCAATTTTTGTGGGTGGGGGGTGTGTTGAGTACATGCCTCTTGAAGTTAGGTGTGGTCATGTGACTGAAATATGAATTATGGGTGGAAGCAAGTTCATGATTTTCCATGCTCTCGTCCTAGACCACAGCAACCATGGGAGTGTATGTTGGTATGGAGAAACCATAACATCTGAGCGATGTGGAAAACTGCACCAGTGGAGAACAGCAATCCCGCCCAGTCTCCCAGATCTGCTAGACTTTGCGTGAGTAAGAACCAATCTTTTGTTGTGCTATACTACTGAGAATTTTGGAATTATTATTGTAGTACATTCTAACTTATCCTGACTAATACATCCAAGTTAATTAGCAACTAGTCTGGAATTCTTGAACCCCCAAATTTCTGGGGTGTTGCTTCTGCCTTGGGAATCAGCATATATTAATATTTCACATGCATATTCATTCATTTTGCTTTCTCAAATTCTGATTAGCATTGAGGTCCTAGAGAGATGTTAGTCTCTATAAAACCCCAGTGACTTGGCATTAAGCAGCAAATGTTCTCTCATATAGTTTCTGGGCTACGTGTGAAGGAATGTTTTTTTTAGGCTTTGGAAATACATTTTATGTCTGAAATGATTTCTGTTGACATTAAAATATGTGCTGAATTGTGACATCTCAAGTTTGATGGCTTTTACCTGCTCATTGTATAAATTCTGTTATGTAAGCTATAATGTAGACTTTATTTAGTTCCTGAATTCTAGATTAGAGAGTGTGAAAATTTCTAGGACAGTGGTAATCAACCTCTCTCTCTTCTCATCCACACACTTCACTCTCTCTTTCTCCCTAATTTGAATCAAAACTATGTCATCATTTCTCTGACCTGCTGGAAACAATTTACCTTTTTTGGTAAGTTAAGGCTTCAGAGACTGAAGACCAATCTTTTCTTTTTAAGTTATCATCAGTACTCTTGTAACGTTACTTTATATCTACCATCCCATGTGCTTTTTACCAACCCCTTCTAAACATAAGCTCATCCTTTATAACTTATATCTAACATATTTATTATTGCATTTATTTACTTACTCAAAAGTGTTTATTTACTTCGTAGCAATCCTATATCTTTATTGCATGAGCTGTAACTGTAACACAAGGGTCAGCTGCCTGGAAATCCTCAGTTCTTTTCGCCTATGGGAGTTTCATCTCCTTTTCCTCTCATGTCAAGTAAACTGCCCTGAGGTGCAGTCCGTCAGGTGGTAGAAAATCTAACATGCTGACAAAGATATCCGGGCTGTTCCATGCATCTGACTTTCTTGTGGTCTGTCCACACTGTGTCCAGGGGGTGTCACCTCTGGACCCCGGTGGCTGCTATGTTCTCTCCACACCAGCAGCGCTCTCTCCGAGCGTACATCCCCTCTGTTAGAGCACTGCTCTGCGCTAGCACACAGGGCTATTGTAGCAGACTTTGATGGAGGGGTTAGGGGTACTAGAGGGGGACCGCAACTCAGAATAGTCAAGACAGGCCATTATGACATTGAATCACAGGCACGCCAGTTCTCTAGCATCCCGTGGCCATCCTCATTACTGGGAATTGCTCGGTGGGTGTCTTTCTTTTCAGGCATAGCCTGTCACCGTGATACTGGGCTTTCTTTCATTTTCACACTCTCTAACATGTTCCCTGCCCTCCTTTCTCCGGGCTCTCCCTCCATCTCTCTCAAACTCTCCTCACCCCATTCCTTTGAAGCCCATAATCCCCCTTACTCAAGTATGTGCTACACTGTGACTTTCCTGATCTTTAATTCAACCCTGGTCCTGCTTCTTTTATTTTATTTGATTCTATTTTTAATTTTTTTAATTTTTGGCCGTGCCACAGGGCTTGCGGGATCTTAGTTCCCTGACCAGGGATTGAACCCACGCCCTTGGCAGTGAAAGTACTAACCACTGGACTGCCGGGGAATTTCCCTGCTTCTTTATTTTATAAACTTCAGCCAGACATTCTGCCAAACAAAGGCCATCTACTCTGGGTAGACACCCTTTGGAAACACATGCTTTCAGTTTAGCGTTTTCTTTAATCTAGCACATTGTTTGAAATGGGAGTTCCTAATTTCTAGAACAAGGAGGAAGCAGTATGAGGCATCGAGGCATTTGAGGAGCGTGAGAAGGAGTAGAGAACTTTGTGGGGAGGAGGAGTAGCATGTGAGAGCACAGGAGACTTATTGAGCTGTAGCCGATGAGACTGGAGTGGTCAGAATGGCCTGTGTAATGGAGGCTCTTGGGAAGTATCATGCGGGCAGAAGGAAGCTTTTGTTTTTGTTTTTTTTTTTAATTTAGTTTTATTTTTTTTTTATACAGCAGGTTCTTATTAGTCATCAATTTTATACACATCAGTGTATACATGTCAATCCCAATCGCCCAATTCAGCACACCACCATCCCCACCCCACCATGGTTTTCCCCCCTTGGTGTCCATACGTTTGTTCTCTACATCTCTGTCTCAACTTCTGCCCTGCAAACCGGTTCATCTGTACCATTTTTCTAGGTTCCACATTTATGCATTAATATGCAATATTTGTTTTTCTCTTTCTGACTTACTTCACTCTGTATGACAGTCTCTAGATCCATCCACGTCTCAACAAATGACCCCATTTCGTTCCTTTTTATGGCTGAGTAATATTCCATTGTATATATGTACCACACCTTCTTTATCCATTCATCTGTCAATGGGCATTTAGGTTGCTTCCATGACCTGGCTATTGTAAATAGTGCTGCAATGAACATTGGGGTGCATGTGTCTTTTTTGAATTATGGTTTTCTCTGAGTATATGCCCAGTAGTGGGATTGCTGGATCATATGGTAATTCTATTTTTAGTTTTTTAAGGAACCTCCATACCGTTCTCCATAGTGGCTGTATCAATTTACATTCCCACCAACAGTGCAAGAGGGTTCCCTTTTCTCCACACCCTCTCCAGCATTTATTGTTTGTAGATTTTCTGATGATGCCCATTCTAACTGGTGTGAGGTGATACCTCATTGTAGTTTTGATTTGCATTTCTCTAATAATTAGTGATGTTGAGCAGCTTTTCATGTGCTTCTTGGCCATCTGTATGTCTTCTTTGGAGAAATGTCTATTTAGGTCTTCTGCCCATTTTTGGATTGGGTTGTTTGTTTCTTTAATATTGAGCTGAATGAGCTGTTTATATATTTTGGAGATTAATCCTTTGTCTGATGATTCGTTTGCAAATATTTTCTCCCATTCTGAGAGTTGTCTTTTCGTCTTGTTTATGGTTTCCTTTGCTGTGCAAAAGCTTTGAAGTTTCATTAGGTCCCGTTTGTTTATTTTTGTTTTTATTTCCATTACTCTAGGAGGTGGATCAAAAAAGATCTTGCTGTGATTTATGTCAATGAGTGTTCTTCCTATGTTTTCCTCTAAGAGTTTTATAGTGTCCAGTCTTACAGTTAGGTCTTGAATCCATTTTGAGTTTATTTTTGTGTATGGTGTTAGGGAGTGTTCTAATTTCATTCTTTTCCATGTAGCTGTCCAGTTTTCCCAGCACCACTTATTGAAGAGGCTGTCTTTTCTCCATTGTATGTTCTTGCCTCCTTTGTCATAAATTAGTTGACCATAGGTGCATGGGTTTATCTCTGGAGAAAGAAGCTTTTGAAAGATGTAAAGGAGCAGAATGTCATGCTCAAAACTACATTCTAGAAAGATCACTCTGGCTTGGGTCAGAGGGCCACAGCGTGGAGTCAGAGAGAACAGTTATAAGACTTTGACTTCACAAAGAACTATAAAATGTGTGGGCTGAGGCAGGACAAGGGGAGGGGCATGAAATGGATTTGAGAGCTATCGCGAAGGTGGGATCGAAGGGGCTTAGCAGCTGTGTGGGCAGGTGAGTCAGTGAGAGGATGGACCTGGCTTCAGTAGTGGAGGGGTGCTGGTGCCCTCTCCGAGACGAGGGAACATGGAAGGAGGAGCACTTTGCGGGGGGCGGGGGTGGAGGAAACCATGGGTTCAGTTATGCCCATGGTTAGTTTGAGGTACCAGTGCCACCCTCTCAAAGATGTTGAGTCAGCAGCTGTAGACCTCCAGATGCCGGCACCCACAGATTTAGCATGCTTGGTTTTGAATGTCCTTAAGGAACATGACATTCCTATAGCACAAACGTAAATCAGGAGGTGAAAAATTGGTGTTTAAGAATGAATCATGTAGCCTATGAGTGCGACTCACACATCTGCTTTTTGGGGGATCAGGAGAATTCAGGAAGGGTGGGTTCAAAGACCAAAGCCAGAAGTGGTGGCTAGTAGGGTGAAAAGGAGGAGACGATAAATACAATTTCAGCCTGTGGAGTTTGAGCAGACAGAGCGGCATAGAAAAGCCACTAAAAAGTCAGGTCTGGAAATTGGGTGGTATCAGGACTGGAGCTGTAGGTTAGGGAAACAGAAGTCGAATCCATTTTGCCAAACTGTAGCTTTTGATTTCTTGATTTCTTAGCTCTGCTAAATGGCATGGAGCTGAGAAGCGGGCCCTAGCCTTTTGAGTTTGCTCTACTTTCTTCAAGGCACCCCTCCCACCTCACAACTGACAGAGACAGGTAGTTCTTTAACAATCTGCAAAGGGATTGAGGTGAGTAATGAACTTGGAAAAGAGGGTGAAATCTAACCCACATCAGCAGAACTATATCTGTTATCTCTGTGTGCCGAGGATGAACACCAAGCATGGTATTGGAAGCCAGAAACGTGCTAAATTTTTACTTCTGACACTTTTTCTTATTTTAACTTTACTGATAGCTATATGATGCTCCTTCTACCCTCCTCCCCTCTCCCCCAGAAAAAAAAAGAAACTTGTCAGGTTGGCATGAGTTTCTTCTCCTCCCCAACACTCCTCCGCCCCACCCCACTCCTCCCCCCTGCCCCACCTACACACACCCAGAGTTATTACTGGGTAATTTAACTCAGGCATTTCAAAATGCAGTTTCTTCATCGGTGAGGAAACACATGGTGATCATTTTAAAATACTGAGTGGCAAAAAGAATGCCTGAGGTCTTTAAGATAACAGATTAAACTGGAGTCTTGTTCTGCAATAACATTTTCTGGCACCAAGTTTATTGCTGAAATCCAAGTAGCATGTCTGCTTTGCCTCAGCACCATACATGCCTGTGGCTAATCGACAGACAGGTCTCAAAATCCCTGGGTGATCTGCACATTTGTCCCTAGGAATAAACGTTACTCTCTTCGGGAGAGCTCAAGGCTAAATGATTCAGAACCCAGTCCTTTTGGCATGTACAAAACAGTAGCTTTGGGCTTCCCTGGTGGCGCAGTGGTTGAGAATCTGCCTGCCGATGCAGGGGACACGGGTTCGAGCCCTGGTCTGGGAAGATCCCACATGCCACGGAGCAACTGGGCCCGTGAGCCACAACTGCTGAGCCTGCGCGTCTGGAGCCTGTGCCCCGCAACGGGAGGGGCCGCGATAGTGAGAGGCCCATGCACCGCGATGAAGAGTGGCCCACGAAGACCCAACACAGCTAAATAAATAAATAAATAAATAAATAAATAAATAAATAAAGTAGCTATTAATTAAAAAAAAAAAAACCAGTAGCTTTCTTGGAGTCAGAGACAAATTTGTGACTGACTCTTTTCCACCACTGCAAATGTCTTGGCTCTCAAAATGAAGCTTGGTCTTCATATCTTGGAATGAAGAGAATTTATTCAAGTCTCGGCAGTACCTAGATCTGAAGATACCAGCATTGGGGCCCTAGGTTTTCCAGAATTTCTTGTATTCAGTGCATGCTGAATCTTTTCTCCTTCTGAAATACATTTTCAAGGACCATAGTAGAAACCACTGCCTGGTGACTTTAAAGGAAAGGGTTGATTGACTTAAGGCCTATACATTTCTTGGGTTGTTTGATTGCATTTCAGCTTAGAAAACAAAAGAGGGTACCAGGTTCAATTATCTAATATCCTAATTCATTTGGATGGCCTATATTCACATTAATTCAGTTTAGCCCAAACTGAATTTATCATCTCTGCCCAGTGTTTCTTCTCCTCCCACAATTCCTGTCCTAAAGAATAGTACCACCACCCATGCAGACACCCAATCGAGAAGGGTGGGAGTTACCCAAGACTCCTCTTGCTTCATCACCGGTCTCCAAATTTTCTTGATTCTATCTCTTCAATCTCTTATTTCTATTTTCTCCTCTGCCTTCCCACCACTGTGATGAAGGTTCCCATCACCTCTTACCTGATCTATGGTAACAGGGTCCTATCAAACTTTCCTGCCTCCAAAAGCTTACTGCCCCTGATCTCAGCCATCGGTCTTGGCGTCCTTACACAATGACCCTTCTGTGTTGCAAATCTGATTGTTTTATTACAACTTAAGACCCCTGGGTGGTTTTCCAGGACTACAGGGTAATGCCTGAACTCTTTAGTATAACCACCAAGGCTTTCCCTCTATGACCTGGTCTCTGCCCTCCCTCCTTACCCTATGGTCCGACATTCTGCCCTGTGACCCAGTGTTTCAGCCACATCATATGATACCATGCCATCCTATGACATGCCTGGCTCCATGGCCTCGCCATTCCTTTCACGTACCCTGCGTAGTCCATTCTCTGCCTGGAGGGGCCTTCCTCCTCTCCTCTGATAGGGAAACTCCTAGCTATCTTTTCAGAACATCTTATCCTTGGTAGCACCCGCAATAAAGCGCTCACAGCGTCACCTTACAGTGGTCCTATCTGAAACGTCCTTCTTTGCTGGCAGTCCAGGAGCACCTCCAGGAGGAGCCGTGATCCATTTGTCTTTGACTCTCTTGCCTAAATAGCCACAAGAAGAGAGGAAGACAGGTCATATGGCCACAGTCCCAAGGTTTCAAGGAAATCACAGAGCTCTTAAAGGAGAATAAGCCACAAAGCTTTTCTTACTGTCCATCTTGCCCTTTTCTTTGTGTTTCCTAAGGCCTGGAGTCTTTGCAATTCATTTGTTTCCTAGCAGGCACCAGTGCTGTTGGCCTGGGGACATGGTGTTAATAAAAAGAAATGGAGGAGGGGTGGCTGTGTTAACGGTGCGAGGGGCTAGTGGTCCTTTAGACGGAAGGCAATCTGGGAATCATGATTATGCTTCGAGCTCTGTTTTTCAAACTTTTAGAAACATGATTCCCCCACCAGAAGGATATACGGTTTTGTTATGGTCTAATACACATAAACACATACACAAACATATGTGAAAAAAACAAGTGAAAAAGAGGTTCATGAAATGGTTACCTTTCCTATATGGCAGGCATTCTGATATTTTCTATTCTAATTAGTCTATCCTGGTCTATTTTGTTTTTTAAAAATTCTGGTTATGACCTATCAAATGATTTTACAGTTCACCAGTGGGTCATGATCCTTACTCTGAGGAATCGTGTTGCCACAGCGGCCTGTCTTTGACTCAGGTGCGTGCTTGTATATAGATGGAGACAGCCACATTCCCAGAGGCCCTACCGAGAAACAACCGTGTGTGGGAGGGAGACATGCATGGTTGGTGGCATCAGTATCAAGCTGAGGAAGAGAATTCCTTGCAGTTTTAAAGAACTGAAAGAAGTGTGCAATGCAGCTCAATTCTGACTCTTCCAAGAGCTGAATAACGTTGCCTGATTAACAGCGCATGAACTCGGAGACTGGAACGGCCGATGACTGACTCTTTGGTCCCAGCACCTTTGGTCACAGGGATTTGGAAGCCTGTGCTATGGCGCCACCAGTGGAGAATGCTTCCAGCAGCCACACCGATGTAGTTGTTCACTCTGCATACCAGACTGACTGTGTAAACAGAGAGTGTAAACAGAGGGTAAAAGGTGTAAACAAAGAGTGGCTGAGTGTGTAAACAAAGCCCAGGCAGAATTTAAATCCCTTACTAATGAGCAGTGATGTTTGTCAAGAGAACACTGTTGTTTATTCCATTGGATTTCACATGCAGAACTCTGGTTTGGTATTCTCACAACAACATGAGAGGGGGGAAAAGGAAATTTGAGCTCAAGGCAGAGGCAAACAGGGCAAAATGACAAGTAGTAGAACTTTCAGATATGTGTTAAGCCAAGTTTTAAATCAATTTAGTTAGTTATTTAGGTAATTTAATCTAATATAATTACTTATAAAACCAAAGCATTTATATGTTGTTCCATCAAGCAGGTACAGAATATATACAGGTTCAGTGAAAGAGGAGATTTCAGCTCATATCTATTTTCCATGCTTCCTGTATTCATCTCCTAGAGCTGTTGTAACAAAGTACCACAAACCAGGTGGCTTAAAACAATAGAAATGTATTCCCTCACATTCTGGAGGCTAGAAGTCTGAAATCAAGGTGTCACCGAGGCCCTAGGGGAGGATCCTTCCTTACCTCTTCCTAACATCTGGTGGTTTGCAGCAGTCCTTGACTTTACTTGGCTTGTAGATGCATCACTCCAATCTCTGCCTCCATCTTCACGTGGCATTTTCCCTGTGTATCTCTGTCTTTACATGGTATTCTTCTCTCTGCCTCTCTCAGCCCAGGGTGACGGTGTTTTTGCTGGTATAAAATTCTCAAAAATGTGTCAGTCTTAAGGTGAAATTCACAGGAGTCTGAGCCGTTAGACATGAGGATCCTCCACAGATCCTTCCTGGATGACCCCCTCTCTGCTCCTGGCTTCTGCTGAGATGGTTGATTGGATCCATAAATCACGTGTCCAATCTCCTTAACAAACTTTTGGCCGACCACACCCTTGGTGTTCTTGCCAGAGCACACTTTCTCATCTTTTGCTGCTATCTGAATAGGCTGAAAAATTTCCAAATCATCAACTGCTGGTCTCTTTTTGCTGATCAATTCTTTCTCAATTTGTCCCTTTCCTTTAGCATTTTATCATAAGCAGCCAGGAGAACACCTTCCACACTTTGCTTAGATATCTGCTCAGCCAAATATCCAAGTTCATCACTTACAAGTTCTACTTTCTATAGAACTCTAGGACACAATTCAACCAAGTTCTTTGCTACTTTTTAACAAAAATGGTCTTTCCTCCAGTGTCCAATGACATTTTCCTCTTTTCCATCTGAGACCTCACTAGAGGCACCTTTGATGTTCATATTTCTACCAGCATTCTGTTCATGATGACACTATGTATTCTCGGAGATCATAGAAGTTTTCTCTACTGTGTTCCTCATTTCCTTCTGAGCCTTCACCAGAATCAGCTTTAATGTCCACATTCTGACCAACCATCTCTTCAAGGCAATCTAGGCTTTTTCTGTCAAGCTCCTCAAAATTCCCCAATTCCAAACCATTTCCACATTTTCAGGTGTTTGTTACAGCAGCACCCCACTTCCAAGTATCAAAATTTGTATCAGTCAGGAATCTCCAGAGAAACAGTACTAGTACTATATATACACATATGTTAATCTATATCTATCTATATCTGTATCTATTTATCTATATCTATCTGTCTATCTATCTATCTAGTTTGGCAGGATGGAAACTCAGGTAGGAGTTGATGTTACAATCTTGAGGCAGAATTTCTTCTTCTTCTTCAAGAAACCTCAAGTTTTGCTCTTAAGACCTTCAATTGATTAGATGAGACCCAACCACATTGTCAAGGGTAATCTCCTTAAAGTCAACTGATTATAGATGTTAGTCACACCTACAAATACCTTCACAGCAACATCTAAATTGCTGTTTGATTAAATAACTGGTTACTATAGCCTAGCCAAGTTGATAAATAAAGCTAACCATCACATCCCCAAAGTCAGACTTGGTCACATTCTGTTATGAATTATCACTAAGTATCTGATCCTTTATAAACTCAAAGTATCACTTACTTATACTTTTATTTGTACGTTTTAGGCTTCATACTTAACCAGAAGTCTCTTGTATTTGTTTTACTTTATAGCCTTGCTTTGTAGTACATATGATTTTGAAAATACTACGTATTTTTATTTATTTTTTTATTTTTTATTTTTTTCTAACTCTCTCCCTTTTTTTTTTTTTAAATTTTATTTATTTATTTATTTATTTTTGGCTGTGTTGGGTCTTCGTTTCTGTGCGAGGGCTTTCTCTAGTTGTGGCAAGTGGGGGCTACTCTTCATCGCGGTGCGCGGGCCTCTCACTATCGCGGCCTCTCTTGTTGCGGAGCACAGGCTCCAGACGCGCAGGCTCAGTAGTTGTGGCTCACGGGCCTAGTTGCTCCGCGGCATGTGGGATCTTCCCAGACCAGGGCTCGAACCCGTGTCCCCTGCATTGGCAGGCAGATTCTCAACCACTGCGCCACCAGGGAAGCCCAATACTACGTATTTTTAAATGCCCTTCTCTTGAGTCAGGCCTTCTCAGGCCTCTATGTAAAATATACTGCTTTTTTTTTCTCATTAAGAAAGCATTTCGATTATTTAAGTATTTCCTTTAATGAAATTGAGTTCTTTATCAGAGGACGTTTTCACACCCACTGGCATGATATGGTGCAACACTGGGGCTGGTAAAGCGCAAATCACAGGGCTGTGTGCTTGCTGGCTAAGGGCTTGTGTCTTCAGAGACACAAGAGTGGATGCAGATGATAGAGGGAACACCCGGCTGCCCATTAGAATCACCTGGCGATCTTTAAAAAAAAATCCCAGACTAATTAAATCAGAAGGGCTAGAGGTGGTAGGTAGCCAGGTGTCAGTATTTTTAAATCTGTCAGATTCAGTGGTTTAAAAATACACCCACACATTTTGTGATACTCCTTTCTTCAAGAGGTAAAACTTAATTCCTTAAGCTCATTGAGAGTGAGCTGGACTTAGTGACTTGCTTCTAACAAGAATATATGGAGGCAGTGACCATATGACTTCCAATACTAGGTCATAAAACACTCTGAGGCTTCCTCCTGGCTTTCTCTCTTGAATCACATGCTTTGGGGGAAGCCAGCTACCGTGGCCATGAGGACACTCAAGCAGCCCTAGAGAGAATCTCATGTTATAAGGAACTGAGGCCTCCTACCAACAGCCAGCGAGGAACTGAGGCCTTTGTGATGGTTAATTTCATGTGTCAGCTTGACTGGGCCATGGGGTGCTCAGACATTTGGACAAACATTATTCTGGGTTTGTCTGTGAGGGTGTTTCGGGATGACATTAACATTTGGATAGACTGAGCAAAGTAGATTGGATGGGCCTCATGCAATCAACTGAAGACCTAAATAGAACAAAAAGACTAAGAGGGAACTCCTCTTGCCTAAGTCCTTGAGCTGGGACATCAGTCTTCCTGCCTTCAGACTTGAACTGAAACAGCTGCTCTTCTTGGGTCTCAAGCCTGCTGGCTTTGGGACTGGAACTGACGCCATCAGCTCTCCTGGCTCTTGGGCTTTTGTACTTGGACTGGAACTACAACATTGGCTCTTGTGGGTCTCTAGCTTGCTGACTACAGATCTTGGGACTTCTCAGCTGCAGTAAGTGTACAAGACAATTACTTATTTTATATATATTTATATCCTATTGGATCCTCTCTGGAGAACCTAGACTAATGCAGCCTTCTGCCAATAGTCATGTCAGTGTACCATCTTGGAAACCCCAGTCAAGCCTTCAGATGACTGCAGCCCAAGCTGACATCTTGACTGCAGCCTCATGAGAGATGCTGAGCCAGATCCCCCACCTAAGCTATTCCCAAATTCCTGATCCACAGAAACTGCATGGGGTAGTAAATGTTCTTTGTTTTAAGCTGCTAAGTTTTGTGGTAATTTGTTATACAGCAATAGATGACTACCACACTAGGTGATTCCATTTTGCAGCCAAGCTTAAGGAGAACTGCTTTACTCTCCCATCAGTAAAAATCATGAAATACCTGCTTTTTAGGCACTCAAAGAGATCTTGACCACTTATTTATATGGTAAGGGGCCTGTCAAATGTCTAGGCGAAGCAACAGATCTGTAGTGCTGACTTTTCTTTGCTTCTCAGTATTTTCCAGTTTCATCCTATGTCCAAGCAAACCCTCCCATCGGTGAGCTTCATTCCTGGACCATATTACATTGCCTTGGTCCTTGTCTCTTTGCACTCAGAATTGACTTTGCAGCTCCAGTAATTCTGTTATCTCATGTTTGGGTGTAGACATCTTTGTGTTTGGAACATAGTAAAAGCCCTATGCAAGACAAAATATTGTTTTAAACTTTTCTGCTAGTTTGAACCTTTCCTCTTGATTTTTCAGAAGAAAATTCCATAGGAAAAATAATAGAAGCCACTAGACACAAATTCCCTTAATTTTCTTGTCATCAAACTGCTTTTGTATCCAATCTTTCTTCTCCTCTGGCTGTTATTCTTGAAGAGTTGATGTCCTCTTTTCACAGGCTAATATTCCCACCTGTGCTCTGCATCACATTATCTCTCCCTCTCCTCAAGGGTGAGTCTGCATCTTCACTGCTTCTTCTCTTCTAGCTTCTTCTCATTGAAACTACTCATGATTGAAGACTGCACTCTTTCCCCAGCTGAACTGTTATAACCTAGAAGGCAAGGGCAGTGTCTTGTTAACGAAGATTCATTGAATACATGAGTGAATGTATTAATTCTGAATATACTGAAGCATTTAATAGAGAATAGAGTTATTCTTTTTCAGTGTCTACCCCAAAGTTTGTATTTCATTTTCTTGAAAATAAAACCTAAGATGGAAGTTACAGCCTATTCACCAGAGATGTAGTAAAAGAAGCTACAAAGGTATTCAACTTAAAATAGAGATGTGTCTGGCTGGTGGTCAACTACCAATTTGGCAACCTAATGGCCACTTTACAACATTTAAAGCATCATATTGAAACTAAGAAGCTGGAGATCCAAGACACCTTTCTTTTATTGCTACCTAAGTGTTCTTGCTTTCTCTTTATTTTGCAAAGTCTGAAAGTCACATTCACTCAAAGAGCATAATAAAAATTTCCCTAGGAAGCCATTAATACGTGTGAGAATCACTGTAGCAGGGTGGCTACTGTCTCTCTCTCAATCACACCATTTATTACATTCTCCTTTTGGAATGTAAACTACAAACTGACTACATTTGATTTTTCCATCACACCCAATATTGTATGTACCTGTTCTCTCCTCATCCTATAGGCTTTTCATGGAAGAGTCAATCATTGCCATGACTTAGAGAGGGTCAGCTAGACACAGAGGAAAGAACATGGACTTTGTATTTAATAAGAGTTAGTTGAATGCCAGTTCTACTACTTATTAGCTATATGGCTTTGGGGAAGTGATTTAGTCTTTTAGAATCTCAGTGTCCTCATCAGTAAAAATAATGTACAGCTCAGAGTTGTCATGGACATTAAATGAGATAATTTTGAAAACGTTTATTATGGTGGCAGTTTCTTTGCCTTCCACATTCACAGATGACTTCCAAATGTATGTAGCCCCACTTTTCTCCTTAGATCCAAACCCACGATTCCAACTGCATATCTCAAAGGTATCTCATAAAGGCATCTTCACCACAGTAACACAACTCGTTATCTTTCCTTTCATCCTTTCTCCTCTGCTGTCCTCTAGTTTAATTAACAGCAACATCACTCAGTCATCCAACCTAAAAACCTTTGCATCATCCTCCATCTTTCATTTTGCTCTCCCTCAGTCTTCATCCCCAGGATCTGTCAGTCAACGAACTGTTGATTCTGGCTTTAAAATTATAACCTGTCCTTTTCCTCCCCACTTCTGCCTTGGTTATGACTCTGGACTTTTCTACCTGGACCATTACCTGGCTCCATGTAAACAGAAGCATGTCACTCATCTGATTACACACAAGACATATTTGTAACAATGTCCTAGAGGACCCCAACATCCCTTGTAGCCTCTGTGGACCCCCTACAGAGGGGGGGTGCTCACCAAGGACCGTGCAGTTGTTGATGCTGTGGGCCACGGTACCCAGAACCACCAAGTCACCACAGCCCCCCAGACCCAGAGTCGCCACATACTCCTGCACCTGGCACCTTGTACCACTAGGCCCAGGGTCATAGTATACTCCAGTATGCCCCACCCACAGGTGAAGGTCTTTCCTTTCCTTTCCTTTCCTTTCAGTCAGTAAAGTCTGGAAGAGGTGACTACTTCTTCAAATGTGTAGACACCTGTGGTAGGCTATAGAGATCACAAACATTCAGGGAAACATGACTCCACCAAAGGAACACAGGAAACCTCTAGTAACTGACACCAAAGAGGTGAAGATACAGGAGTTGCCCAACAAAGAATGAAATAATTCTTTAAATAATTGTTCTAAAGATGTTCAGAGAGCTACAACACAAATAATCAATTTAATGAAATCAAGAAAACAATACAAGAACAAAATTAGGAGTTCAACAAAAGGACAGAAAAAAATAAAAGAAATATCAGAGCTGAAAAAAACAGTGACTGAACTGAAATTCAATAGAGAGCTTCAACAGCAGATAGGACCAAAAGGAGAAAGAATCAGTCAATTCAAAGACAAATCATTTGAAATTATCCAATCAAAGGAACAAAAAGTAAAAAGAATGAGGGTGTTCCCTGGTGGCCTAGTGGTTAGAATTCTGGGCTTTCACTGCCGTGGCCCAGGTTCAATCCCTGATCGGGGAACTGAGGTCCCGCACGCCATGCAGTGCAGTTGGAAAAAAAAAAAGGAGAGAGAGAGAGAGAAAGAAAAAAGAATGAAAAGAAGTGAAGAAAGCCTATGGTCCTTAGGGATACTATTAAGAGAAATAATCTATGCGTTACTGGAGTCCTAGAAGAATAAGAGAGGGAGAAGGGGTAGAAAGCTTACTTAAAGAAATAATGGGGCTTCCCTGGTGGTGCAGTGGTTGAGAATCTGCCTGCTAATGCAGGGGACATGGGTTCGAGCCCTGGTCTGGGAGGATCCCGCATGCCGCGGAGCAACTAGGCCCATGAGCCACAACTACTGAGCCTGTGTGTCTGGAGCCTGTGCTCCACAACAAGAGAGGCTGCGATAGTGAGAGGCCCGTGCACCGCGATGAAGAGTGGCCGCCACTCGCCGCAACTAGAGAAAGCCCACGCACAGAAACGAAGACCCAACACAGCCAAAAACAAACAAATAAATAAATAAATAATAATTAAAGGTGCTAATAATTAAAAAAAAAAAAAAGAAATAATGGCTGAGAACTTCCCAAACCTGGGGAGAGACTTGGAAATTCAAGTTTGTGAAGCTAATAGGTACCCCCAAATTTCAATCCAAAATGATCTTCTCTAAGATACATTATAATAAAACTGTCTAAAGTCAAAGACAAAGAAAGAATTTTTAAACAGCAAGAGAAGAAATTTCTCTCAGGTAAGTGAACCCCCATAAGGCTATCAGTGGATTATTCAGCAGAAACCTTCTAGGCCAAGAGAGAATGGAATGGTAGATTCAAAGGGCTGAAAGAAAAGAAAAGCAGCCAGCCAAGAATACTTTACCCAGCAAAGTTGTCCTTAAGAAATGAAGGTGAGATAAAGACTTTTCCTATCAAAAGCTGAGGGAGCTCATCACCACTAGACCTGCCTTATAGGACATGCTGAAAGGAGTTCTTCAAGCTGAAATGAAAGCACAGTAACTAGTAATATGAAAACATACAAAAATATACAACACAGTGGTAAGATAAGTATAGTCAGATTCACATACTTTAATACTATAATATGGTGGGGTGTTAACCACTTAACTCTAGTATAAAGGTTAAGGATGAAAGTATTAAAAATAGATACAGCTCCAATAATTTGTTAATGGATACACAATATAAAAAGATGTAAATTGAGACATCAAAAACATAAAATGTGGGGGTGGGAGTAAAAGGATAGAGTTTTCTATGTAATCAAAGTTAAGTTCTTATCAGCTTAAAATAGACTGTTATCTCTATAAGATGTTTCAAGTAAGCCTCAGGGTAACCACAAAGAAAAATCCTTCAGTGGATACACACAAAATTGAGAGAAGGGGATCAAAGTATACCAACATGGAAATTTATCAGTTTGCATAGGAAGGCAGCAAGAGAGGAAGAAAGTAACAAAGGACATACAAAACAGCCAGAAAACAATTGACAAGATGACAATAGTAAGTCCTTACCTATCAATAATTACTTTAAATGTAAGTGGATTAAATTCTCTGATCAAAAGTTACAGAGTGGTTGAATGGATGAAAAACAAGACCCAACTATATGCTGCCTACAAGAGTCTCACTTCAGCTTCAAGGATACAGATAAGCTGAAAGTGAGGGGATGGAAAAAGATATTTCATGAAAATGGAAACTAAAAGAGGACAGGATCGCTATACTTATATCAGGTGAAATACACTTTAAGTCAAATTCTGTAATAAGAGACAAGGTCATTATATAATGATAAAGGGATCAATTCATCAAGAGGATATAATGATTGTAAATATATATCAACCCAGTAGTGGAGCACTTAAATATATTAAGCAAATACTAACATCTGAAGGGAGTAATAGACAACAATAAATAATAGTAGGGAAGTTTAATACCTCACTTTCAAAACAACAGAAGTGTCCATCGACAGATGAATGGATAAAGAAAATGTGGTTATATACGTATACAATGGAATATCAACCGTAAAAAAGAAGGAAATCTTGCCATTTGTGACAACATGGTTAGACCTTGAGGGCATTATGCTAAGTGAAATAAGTCAAACAGAGAAAGACAAATACTGTACAATCTCACTTATATATAGAATCTAAAAACATTGAACTCGGGACTTCCCTGGTGGTCCAGTGGCTAAGGCTCTGCTCTCCAACGCCGGGGGCCCGGGTTCAATCCCTGGTCAGGGAACTAGATCCCACATGCTGCAGCTAAAGATCCCACATGCCACAATGAAGATCCCGTACGAGGCAACAAAGATCCAACGTGCTGCAACTAAGACCTGGCACAGCCAAATAAATAAATATTAAAAAAAATATTAAGTATGAATATAAACTGTTTAAAAATAAAATAAAAACATTGAACTCGTGGAAATAGAGAGTGAAATGGGGGTTGTCAGGGGCTGAGGGGTGGAAGAAATTGGGAGATGTTGGTCAAAGCCTTCAAACTTCCATTTATAAGATGAATAAGTTCTGGGGATCTAATGTACCACATGGTGACTCTAGTTAAAAATACTGTATTTTATACTTCAAAGTTGCTATAAAAGTAGAGCTTTAATGTTCTCACCATAACAACAACAACAAAATGGTAATTATGTGAGGTGAAGGATGTGTCGACTAACCTTATTGTGGTAAACATTTTATAATATATACATGTGTCAATTCATCACATTGTACACCTTAAACTTACGCAGTGTTATATATCAATTATATCTTACTTTTTGTGTTTTTAACTCTTGACAAATTACAACTCCTTTTACAATGAGGCAATAGGTCTAATTTTTTTAAAATAGGGCATTAATATTGAAACCCAGCCCCTGATTTCTGTTGGCCAACAGGGTTCAATGTATATATTCATCCCAGAAGATTGCTTAGCTTCAGGGAGGGACAGGTCAGCCAGGTGGGGAGGGAGAGTCAGGTTCTAACCAAAGCAGGGCATGATGAAGTGACTGACTTCTGTGGAGAGCCTTGCTTTTTCTTCAGATCAAACATATTCAGTGTCTTGAAAAACTCCTCTCACTGATTTGTGCACATATTTCTTTTGAGATTGATGCTTTCGGAAGGAAAGTACAGAATGACAGTGTCTAAGCGCAGCGCTTTTAGCAAGATATTCCTGACCCAGTTAAAGAATCTCAAATTTCAGGCAAAAACCCGTGCTCCCAATTTCCATGGCATTTGTATGACACATTTGAGTGGATTCATTACAATTTTTAAACCTTTCCCAATATAAAATATTATGAATATAAATGTAAGATTTTTAGGTGTAACAGAGTTGTCATCCATTTCTTGTTTTTGTCATTCTTACCCTAGAATGAATGGAGGCTGCTCTGGAAACCAGGCTGTTAAAATGTCCCTTTTTGGAATGTGTTAACAAATGTAATTGGTTCATATAAAAGAGGACATGGGCTCTCAATGGCCGCCTTAGGAGGAAAAGGTATATTAACAATTGAGAGGATAATAAGAGGGTTTATCACTGCTTCAAGTATAATGAACACACAGAACATACCTTTTGACACTCTGGGTTATAGTTCTAGCCATTGCAGGTTGTAGCTTTCTCACCCTTTCTTGAAGTGGAGCTGAGAAGCGGCAGGGTAATCGCTCGGCTCCAGCACATCCTCCTTCTAGGGACTCTATAGAAGATGTCTTTAGTGCCCATGTCACCTCCCTCACCTACTTCTAACTTCAGCCACTGCTGTGTCGCACAGTTCCTTGCATGCTCAGATGCACCACAACAGCGTCTGTATCAGTTTGCTAAAGCTGCAGTGACAAAATCGGGTGGACCGAGTGGTTTACACAACGGAAATGGATTGTCTCACAGTTCTGGAGGCTACAAATTCCAGATCAAGGTGTTGACAGGCCATGCTCCCTCCAAAGGTGCTAGGGAAGGTCTGTTCCCAGCTTCTCTCCTAGCACCTGGCAGTTCCTTGGCTGTGGCAGCAGAACTTCATCTTCATGTGATATTCTCCTTGTGTGCTTATATCTGTGTCCAAATTTTCCCCTTTTTCTAGGGATACCAGTCGTATTGGATTAGGGCCTATCCTAATGAACTCATTTTAATTTGATTACCTCTGTAAAGAACCTATCTTCAAATAATGTTACCTTCTGAGGTGCTGGAGGTTAGAACTCCAACGTATAAATTTTGTGGAGGAACACAGTTCAACTTAGAGCAGCGTCACACTTTAAACTCGCACCTTGCCTTCTGTCTCATGGCCTTCTCAGAGCTGAAGCCATGGAAGCTGCTGGGCTCAGAAGGTGAGGCTGTTGACACCCTTGGGGCAATCCTCAAGCAGTCAGGAATGGGACCCGTGAAAAAATGCACCACACTCCTCCCCTTTGGATGGATTATTCTGGCAGGCAGGTATTCCATCTTTTCTCAGAAGTCCTGACAAGACTGGGTCCCAGTTGCTACAACAGCAACTTTATTAACGCACCCTGACGTTGGCTTTCTCCCATCTCACTGATCCTTTCCCTTACTACAACTTCTTGGGATTCCCCTCAAACAAATTACCAACACTCTGCTGAGATGATCTCTTTGTCTCAGACTCTGCTTTTGGGACTATCCAAACAGCTGCTTTTGCTATCTTCAGTAGAAAAACTAAGTATTCTCCTATAAGGTTGCATCTCAAGTTATATGATAGTAGTGCCTCTGATTATGATATTAACTATGAAAAGTATATTTTTCTAGTCTTCATAAATGTGGCCTGTCTTGCTAGTATGATTATAGTAGACGTATAGAAAATATAACTTTATTGTTGAAAATACCTACTCCCATTTTGGCAGGTGAGAAAAACTGAAGCTCACAGAGTATAATTGATAATACAAGAAGTTAGAAGCAGAGATAGGGCTAGAACCTAGATTCTCTGATACCTGAATTAGCATCTTTGCCCACTATACATTTAATTCCTGTTGCCAGGAATACTTCATATGTTAATAAATGTTGTTCCTTTTAGAGGGTGTTTTTACAAGATTTTAAGGTAATAGAATATAAACTTCTTAAAGACAGGGAAGATTCCTATTTATATTTGTGACAAATGGGGTGGTCTTTTATAGAACGAGTGCTAACTAGATATAATGTTAGCTCCATAATGGCACAGAGTTTTGTCTGGTGTGTTCGTTGATATATCCCAAGAACCTGGAATAGTGCGTGGCACATAATAGGCATTTGACAAAGATTTGTTGAGTAAACAAATGAATGTAGATATGCTTAAAAGACAAGAAATAATTGTTTCTGTCTCTTTTGCCTTCTGTTAGAGGGCCACCTAAAATCCATTAATAATAGCACAGTTATACATGTCAAAGAATGTTCAAGGTTGTTTACGTATATCCATGATCTAATTTAATCCTCACAATATCCCTGTGAGGTAAGGAAACCAAGGCTTAGAGGAACTTCATAGCTATTCAATATCACAAAGCTTATGATTGACCCAACCATGTTTTGATCATGTGGCCTCTGATTAGCATAACTTAGATAACTGCATTGTTAACGCGATAGAAAATGAGGGCACACGAAGCTTTAGTCTCTACTCATAAATTAAGCAATCATCTTGCAAACATCATAATCGAAAGGTGAAGGATTCAATCCAAGATATTTCTACACATTGAATCTGATGGAGTGTGATGACTCTTCATAAAACCAGAAGGAACCTTTACTTCTCCCCGTTTGGTTGTTGCAAGTCTGCTGGGAGTGAATTTTACTGAAGTGAAATTACTTTCATTGTCATGATTCCTTATGTTATTAAGCACCACTATTAATTGTTGGTTTTCTTGGTGTAATTTATTTTTTTCTGAGGAAATAATGTTCTACTGAACAATGGCAAGCAAATAAAATCTCCTCTTTGTGAAATGTCAGCTCCCTTTGACAGCCTGAGACAATGTATTCCAGAGGTTAAGTCAAGGGCTCTGCAGTCAACTGTGTGACTTTGACGAGTTCCTTACCCACTCTAAATTCCAGGTTCTACATCTGTAAGATGGGATCCAAAAAGTACTTAGCTCTTAGTGTTGCGCTAGTAAATGAAATACCGAAACCAAAAGACTTTGCACAGGATGTGGCTCTAAATGTAAATGCTTAATAAAATATTGCCACTACCACCACCATCACTACTACCACCATCATTATATTGAAGAAGAGTCCTTTTTTAATGGCATAATACCATTATTTGTTTGAAGAAAGATCACCTTTGCTAGAGTATGGATGGTTTCTCTGGGTCTGAAGATACAGCATAGAAAGTGAAACTTACAAGATGCAGTGTGTTCCTTCTTATGTGATTTAGGGCCTCACCATCTCCTACAGCTGTGCTGTCCAACATAATAGCCACTAGCCACATGTGGCTCTTGAGCACTCCAAATGCAGCTAGTGCAAGTGAGGGACTGAATTTTTAATTTTATTTAATTTTCATGTATTTAAATGGAAACTTAAATAGCTACTTGTAGCTAGTGACAACCAGACTGGACAGCATTGTATTTTGTCATGCTGGGGATGGGACTTTGCAAGCCTTTGCCAGCTGATGCCCTGTTAGGCTCTGCCAGTAGGGGGCACTAGAGGGAGACTTCAAAGTTGGGAGGAGAAGGGACCTCTTCCTTCCTGTCCACTTCTGTTCCTTCAGTTAATGTCAGCACAGCAATGGTTCTTCACTCTGACAGTGGCAATTGGTTTCAGTACTTGCCACACTCCTAGAACTAGCCCCATTGTACTCCTCAGAGATACCAGGACCAGCTGGGCAGTGCCCGCCCCTTCCACCCATGCCCCCAGGGCTGGGCTCCAATTCCATGGGGCTCTTCCTCCAAACCTTTAAATTCCACTAACTCTGATGTCTTATATAGGGACAGCTTGCTGCTTTAGTTTCCTGACTCTGTCTTATGGTTTCTTTGACAACAGTTCAATGAATTCTCTAGATTAAATCTTTTCTATTAAAATACCTGGCATGGTGTCTGTTTTCCTGTCTGGACCCTGATACCAGCTTCCTGGGATCTCAGTCCGTGTGGGGCCTATTCCTGCTACTTCAGCCAAATGTAGCTCCAGCCCCAGGACTTCACCTAGAACTTCACCTCTGGCACAATCTAGCCAGATTTTCCCTTTTTTTTTCTGCTAATTCTTTTTTTAAAAACTATTTATTTATTTTATTATTATAAAATATTTTATGATTATAAAATGTGGACTCAACACATGGGTTGAGTCCACATTTTAGCTATTGTGAATAATGCTGCTATGAACATGGGTATGCATCATATATGTTTTAAGAGACTTTTCATGAAGAAAGCAAGAACTGAGTGAATCTCAAAGGGCACTGATGAGAGAATACTTTAAATGCTGAGGAAAATGGAGGTTTTTCCTTCCTCTCACTTCCTTGCATTTACTTCTGTGACTCCCCCTAATGGGTCCCCCCAGCCTAGGTGGGCATGTTCTCCCAAGAAATTCACCGTATAGTGACCAAGGCCGTGTAAAAGTTACCTCTCCTCAGAGCCATAATCCCCATTTTGCCTTTGACCCATTTTCTTCACTGAAACATTTTGCATGCTGACATTTCACATCATTCAACTCACTGGGCTCTAAGTCCATGGTCTGTGAAATATATTATCATTGGATTCCAGACAAATCCTTCTGGTGTCACAAACATGGAGAGCTTGCCACTAAGGAGGTGGCAGCCAGGGCAAGGTTGAACTCATGGTGTTCTTGGGTGGTAATGAACTTCTTGATACCACCAGAGGCCCAATAAAAGATTTTATTGCTGCTTCTTGGACAATTTTACCCCATTCTGCTTCCTGCATACTAATTATGGGGTTCTTTCTCCTCACTTTCTTATCAGGAACATGGTAAGGCTCATTCGAGGTACACTTTTCCTCAGCTCCTTTCCCTTGCCACAAGGGCCAAAGAGAGACTAGGTGAAATAGGCATTAGCACAAATAGGAGTTTAAAAATAGTTTCTTTCCTTTGGGGGAGGTTCTTTGATTTTTCAGGTTCCATTCTTGGCAACCAATGACAGGGAGAAGGGCCAGACCCCACCACTTTTATTTTTTATTTTTATTATTTTTATTTTTTTAACATCTTTATTGGAGTATAACTGCTTTACAATGGTGTGTTAGTTTCTGCTGTGTAACAAAGTGAATCAGCTATACATATACATATATCCCCATATCTCATCCCTCTTGCGTCTCCCTCCCACCCTCCCTATCTCACCCCTCTCGGTGGACACAAAGCACCAAGCTGATCTCCCTGTGCTATGCGGAGGCTTCCCACTAGCTATCTATTTGACATTGGGTAGTGTATATATGTCCATGCCACTCTCTCACTTTGTCCCAGCTTACCCTTCCCCCTCCCCGTGTCCTCAAGTCCATTCTCTAGTAGGTCTGCGTCTTTATTCCCGTCCTGCCCCTAGGTTCTTCATGACCTTTTTTTTTTTTTTTAGATTCCATATATATGTGTTAGCATACGGTATATGTTTTTCTCTTTCTGACTTATTTCACTCTGTATGAGAGACTCTAGGTCCATCCACCTCACTTATTTTTAGTTTTTGAAGGAACCTCCATTCTGTTTTCCATAGTGGCTATACCAATTTACATTCCCACCAAGAGTAAGTATAGGAGGGTTCCCTTTTCTCCACACCCGCTCCAACATTTATTATTTGTAGACTTTTTAATAATGGCCACTCTGACTGGTGTGAGGCGATACCTCATGGTAGTTTTGATTTGCTTTTCTCTAATAATAAGTGATGTTGAACATTTTTTCATGTGCCTGTTGGCCATCTGTATGTCTTCTTTGGAGAAATGTCTATTTAGGTCTTCTGCCCATTTTTGGATTGGGTTTTTTTTGTTTGTTTTATGACATTGAGCTGTATAAGCTGTTTGTATATTTTGGAAATTAATCCCTTGTCAGTTGCATCGTTTGCAAATGTTTTCTCCCATTGCATAGGTTGTCTTTTTATTTATAGTTTCCTTTGCTGTGCAAGAGCTTTTAAGTTTAATTAGGTCCCATTTGTTTATTTTTGCTTTTATTTCTTTTGCCTTGAGAGACTGACCTAAGAAAACATTGCTACAATTTATGTCAGAGGATGTTTTGCCTATGTCCTCTTCTAGGAGTTTTATGGGGTCATGTCTTATATTTAAGTCTTTAAGCCATTTTGAGTTTATTTATGTGTATGGTGTGAGGATGTGTTCTAACTTCATTGATTTACATGCAGCTGTCCAACTTTCCCAACACCACTTGCTAAAGAGACTGTCTTTTCTCCATTGTATATTTTTGCTTCCGTTGTCATAGATTAATTGACCGTAGGTGTGTGGGTTTATTTCTGGGCTCTCTATTCTGTTTCATTGATTCACAAGGGTCTTAATAAGGGGAAAAGGGAGGCAGGATACTTGAAGAAGATGTGATGACCTAAGCACGGGTTGAAGTGATAAGATTGCTAGCTTTGAAGATGGAGAAGGTGCCACGAGCTGAGGAATGCAGGCAGCCTCTGGAAGCTAGAAAAGGCCAGAAAGTGAATTCTCCTCTGGAGCGTTCAGAAAGGAATGCAACCTTGCTGACACCTTGATCTTAGTCCAAGGAGACCAATTTCAGACTTCTGACCTCCACAATTGTAAAAGAATAGATTTGTGTTGTTTTTAAAAGCCACTAAGTTTGTGGTATTTGTTACAGCAGCAATAGGAAACTCATACTAACACAGGCATATATTGCTAACATAGCACATCTGCATCCATGGGCATTTGTAACTGCTGCATGCATGGTGATAGGGGCAAGTGTCCATCTACTCCAGAGTATCTTCTCCTGTAGTTATGCCCCAGCATTTCCATGCTGAAATATGTGTTGTTTTTATTGTGAAATACATTCTTTTTTTATTCTTCCTTTATATATTCTTCCCTTTGGGTTCAAAATCCTCAAGATCTGTTCCCACAAACATCCCTCTGATTTTTGCTCTTATAATTGAAAAAATTCCTAAAGGTCTTCCATTATATAAGCCTTCTCTTCCCAAGTTTGATGCCACACTCAACTTCTCTCCCTGGGTATGCTGGAATCTGATTATGGTTATTGACTGAGTCACAATGACTGGTGGGCTACAAAATATTAATTTTGTTCCACGAGGGCACACAGTCAGGCCAGGAAGTAAGAGTTTCTCTAAGCAAGGGTAGGAGAACTGCTCTGCAGACTCAGGAGGCCCAGTGGGAAGCACTTCATGGGGAGTTGAGGATTCAGGGTATTCCTCAAAGTGTTCCAGATATTTCCATTCAAATTGCTGGAATTGTACTCTTTCCAGGGCACTGCCTTCACTCACATCAAAGACGTGGCAGGGCTATGAATCCAACTGATACTGTAATTCAGCAAGCAAAGCTGGATTTGATCAGACTCAAAGTCTGAGTTAGATTTTTGGATATTTTATTTTTATTGCTGTAAGAGAGAAAATGTCTTAAAGCATGTTATAGAAAATCTTTGATTTTAATCTGTGCCTCGAGGTGAAAGCTTAGGCATATGAGGCTTTTGTTCTCCACGCTTTAAATTCAGTACTGCCATCAGGAGCAACCTCCCATCCTTCAGAGGAGAATGTCTGGGGCACATTCTACCAGTTTCTCAGAGTGTCCCCAGTGGGATAGAGTCCAGCTGCCCTCAGTAACAGATCTCTTTTCTAATATCTCTCTCTTTCCATGCTCCTTCATTCCTGCTTCCTGGGGTCACCTCCCAAATAAACTACCTGCACCCCCAAGCCCTTGCCTCAGCCCGACTTCGGGGAAACCCAAAACTGGGACACCAGGTTCTTGGACTAAACTCACCCTACTACCTGTTTTTATATAGCTCACTCGTGAGCTAAGAATGATTTTTCACATTTTTAAATGATTGAAAAAAATCAAAATAATATTTTGTGACACATGAGAATTATATGAAAATCAAATTTCAGTGTCTGTAAAGTTTTATTGGAACACAGCTACGCCCATTAATTTTTGTATTATCTACGGCTGCCTTTGCACTGCAGGGCCGTGTTGAGTAATTGTGACAGAAACCATCTGGCCTACAAAACCTCAAATAATTACTATCTAACTCTTTACAGTAAAAGCTTGCTGACCCGTGGATCTGGGCAATACGTGTTCTACTAAAATTGAATTGTAACATTATCAAGTATAGGCTAAAATCTAACCTTCTATGTTGCATCAAAATCATTTATTTCAGAATATTTTGGACATTTAAAAAGTTTAGCCGAATTTCTACCCAATCATCATTAATAACTTACTTTTTAGACCTCAGACTAAGATGTTATGTTGTAGGAAACTGTCTTCTGGTTGTATGTATAGAACATAGAGTTTAAAAACCCACAAAACGATTTCAATATTTAACCTTAAGATTTACTTCTTAAGTAATCTTACTGAGTGCTTGGCACATGGTAAGCAGGTAGGGAATATTTAATAATAAACAAATGAAAAATGACCATACTCTTCTGTAAGACCAAGTAGTTCTCCTGTATCATGTTGGAAATTTAACTTGTTATAGAGAGAAGTGTTTCATTTTGTAAAATAAGTGGTCCCAGGCCACAGGGAAACAAGCCTCTTTTTCACTGTTGGCCATAATCATGGTTCAAAGTCATTTGATCTATTCATGTGTATCTAGAGCACAAAGCCCCTTTGTACACAGAAAGTAATCAACACCTAAGAATTTATCATTTTCCTTTATTACATTTTGCTGTATTTGCGAGTTCTCCATTACTTAGTAATGCACTTGGAAAATATCCAGTAACTTACGTTTAGTATCAACTAAGGTTTATTAATGTAGTGGATTCTACTTCATGTGGAATGCTCTTCCTTACTGAAAAAAATCATTAATAGTTTTCCATTGCTCACAGGCTGCATCCAGATTCCTTAGTTAGACTCATCCTGGGTGCAGCCTATGTCACTGAGCTTATCTCCCATTATCCTCCGGTTAAATATCCTCTTACTCTGAGAAGCATCCCCAACCTTTCTGGCCTCCATTATCTCTTCGTACGCATTAGGTGCCCCCAGAAGCAGACTTGGAGACAAGGATTCTTGTGCAAGTGATTTCTTAAGGAAGTGCTCTTGGGAGAAAAGGGTGAGGGAGCAGGGCACGCAGGATAGGGAAGAGTGGGATTGCAAGTGAGGTCTCGCAGAGGGTACGTCAGCCTCATCCCGCGGGGGAGCTCTGGAGTGTGCGTTACTTCTCAGCCTTTGCCTTGCCTTGAGGAGCAGGAGCTAGAGTTTTATACTCTCAGGGCCCTGAGTTACTGGCTAAGGGCTGCTCAGGGGCAAGTAGGACCCCAGGCACTGTGGGCTTTCCATGCAGGCGGGCAAAGTGACTTTAGGCATCTAAGGGCATCTTCTAAACAAAGTCACAGCTATAAGCTCTTACAAGCAGAATCACACTGAAGCTAGGGAAGGGTGCACAGAAGTGGTGAGACGGAGCTCAGTTTCTATCACATCGTTTCCTCCAGCATGTGCTTGCCATGTGGCGGGTACCACCTTCTACTTCCAAATACCACGGGAAGGAGAGAGCCCTGGGAGCGAATCTTGGCTCCCTACCCAACCAAGGGACCTTGGTCATACGTCTAAACTTGTCTTAGTCTCTTAGACTGTGCTTCTTTAAGTAAGCATATTTCTGTATACCTCAGAGGATTATTCTGTAGATTGAAAAAGAAACCTAGGAAACTAGCACACGAGAGGTCTTCCACACGTGTCAAATCTGAAATTGTTCCACTTTGCCAGTCTCTGGCAACTCGTGCTCTCCTGGCCATAATCTAGAATTAGTCTCTATTCTATGACACATGGAATGAATTATGAGCTTCTCTATTTAGTCCAGTTAAGCACCATTACCAAGGATGCATCATCTGTAGTTGGGTTAAGCAGAACTTCCCAACCTCTATTGACATTTTGGACTGGATAATTCTTTGTAATGGTGGGGGGTGTCCTGTGCACTGTAGGATATTTATCAGCATCCTTGACCTCTACCCAGTACGTCCTAGTAGCCCTCCCTCAAGTTATGACAACCAAAAATGTCACCAGACATTGCCAAATGTCCCCTAGGGAGCAAAATCACTCCTGGTTGAGAACCACTAGATTAAAGAAATTCCTAGGAACTGTGCAGAGTTGATTTCAGTCTTGGAAACCATGCAGGTTGAATAACAGCAGTACCTTTTATTTTTTAATAAATTTATTTATTTATTTTTGGCTGCGTTGGGTCTTCGTTGCTGCGCGCCAGCTTTCTCTAGTTGCGGTGAGTGGGGGCTACTCTTCATTGTGGCGCACAGGCTTCTCATTGTGGTGGCTTCTCTTGTGTGCAGGCTTCAGTAGTTGTGGCATGCGGGCTCAGTAGTTGTGGCTCACGGGCTCTAGAGTGCAGGCTCAGTAGTTGTGGTGCATGGGCTTAGTTGCTCCGTGGCATGTGGGATCGAACCTGTGTCCCCTGCATTGGCAGGCGGCTTCTCAACCACTGTGCCACCAGGGAAGTCCCAACAGCAGTACCTTTTAAATGCTGTTCTTTTTCTTTTTAAATAATACAATTTTTTTCATGCATTGTTTTTGTGTTTTGGTTGTTGCTGTTTTGCTTTGCTTTGCTTTGGCATTGGGGAAGGTGAAAGGGAGGAAGTTCACATATTTCAAGTGCAAGAATTTGAGGAGCCATGCTTTGAGCAACATCTGGATCTCAGGGACCAGAGAGCTCACATACATCATATCTCAAGTCTCTGAAGGAGGCAGGATTTGAATGCAGACTGCCTTGCTCCATCCAGTGTTTGAGAAGCAGCCATTGACAGACTATGATATTGGGTAATGATTGATGGTTTCCTAGATAACATTTTATTGGGGACAGGAGGAATAGAATGAGTGTTGTTGTGTCAGACAGGATGTGCCAATTTCTTATTTAGAAGGAAGATTGACAATGCTTTGTGATTGTGATTCTAATGAGGCATATTTAGGAGTGAATATTTCCATATGAAATGCCATCCAGTAATCTTATCTTTATATGACCTATGGGTTCCAATTTCAACTCGTTTCAGTCTTTCTTGTCAAAGAGATAGCCAGAGTAATTGAAATCATCAAATTACTGTAATTGCAACTTTATCCTAATCCAGTAATTATCCCCTTAATTCAGTTTTCACCACTGAATATTTATATCTCTATTAGGAGCAGATAGAATTGAAAAAAAATATATTGCATATTGCAAATTGTAATCTCAGGAATTTGAACAGGTACAAAGTCATTACTTTCTCATCCTAGAAAAATAATTGGCTGTTTTCAAGCTTTCCCAAAGTGATGATAGGTAACTGCTGAGAAACTGCTCCCAGCAGGTGCCCTAATTGGTAGACACCTGGGAAAAACCCAGCTAATTTACACTACACCAGACCTTCATTTAGGAGAGGCTTTTGAATCTTCGGGATTTAGGTTTGTAAACCTTTAAGTATTTCAGCATTATAATGATTGGTTTTATTTTTGTAAACCTGCTTTTATACCCAGCAATGCCTGGCAAGGCTTCTGAAACAACCTATTCTTACTTGTGGGAAAGCAGAAACACCCGCAGAGAGCAGTAGACAGGGCCAGCATCGCCGGCCACTCCCCTGTAAGCACCTTCCAGATACCCCAGCTCACCTCACATGGGTACCCAGGAGTCCTCCTACCTTTCTCCCTCTTTCTACTTCTTTTTTCAACCTCTTCCCCCAGCTTCATCCCCCTGACTGCCCAAAACCCTACCCATTGTGGCCCGGATGGCAGGTCTTCAGCCTTTGTATTAGCAAGTCCCATTTTGCTCAGAATCCTTATTCGGTTCAGAGTGGCACACCCACAAGATAAACAACCCCCTCTCTTGCTAACGTCCATCACTACTCACAGCTTTACTTTGTTGTTTTCTTATGAATAACTAGTTTAGTCTGGTTAAGTGATTGTCAAACCTTATTTTAACAGCCAAGTAGTCCCCTCAAATAAAACCAACTAAGCCCCTATTTGTGAAACAAGACACATGTGCCATTGCTTTTGGAGAAGCAGGGGACCCTGGGCCATCTCTCTCCAGTCTTCAAGCCTCCCCTCTCAGCTCAGCTCAGACACTCCCTAGACTGGAGCGTTCCTTTCAATACCATTTGCAAATCACTGGTCTAGTCCAGCCTCCTTATTTTACAAATACGGAACTTAGTCCCCAAGAGTTACAGGCACAAGTTCAAAGTTACATTGCTTGTGTTTGATAGAGGCAAGATTTGAACTGGCCCAGTGCTCTTTCCTCAGTGGTCCTCCCAACCCTCGTGGCCAGATGTCCACTAGATAGATATTCTTGACAACTTGAAGCAGGTAGGCATTTTCCCTAGGATGTCTGAACTATTTGCTTTATCATTGTTGAGCTGAAAAGCTCTCTGAGAAGATACTACATCCAAGCTGATGATATGTAGCTTCTCCCATCATGAGGAAACCTGTCCCTGCCCCGTCCTCCCTTCCCCCGGCTATGGTTTTGAGAGCTACCAGGGGACATAAAACGTGCCCACAAACAAATCACCGATTGTGTTCGCATTCTCCTGACCCCCAGCAGGCTCACTGATCTCAGGCTCTGCCTTCTCCCAGCTGAGTTTCTGGCCATTGGTGGCCTGTCCGCTGGGCACTGCTGCTCTTGCCTGGAGATCTGATGTGGAGTGCATGGAGACTCTTTTTTTTAAAAATAAATTTATTTATTTATTTATTTTTGGCTGCGTTAGGTCTTTGTTGCTGCGCACGGGCTTTCTCTAGTTGTGGCCAGCGGGGGCTACTCTTCGTTGTGGTGCACGGGCTTCTCATTGCGGTGGCTTCTCTTGTTGCGGAGCTCGGGCTCTAGGCATGCGGGCTTCAGTAGTTGAGGCTCACGGGCTCTAGAGCGCAGGCTCAGTAGTTGTGGCCCATGGGCTTAGTTGCTCCGCAGCATGTGGAATCTTCCCAGACCAGGGCGCGAACCCATGTCCCCTGCATTGGCAGGTGGATTCTTAACTGCTGCACCACCAGGAAAGCCCGAGAATCTCTCTTTTCTCTGTCATCCTCTCTATAGCAGCTTCTTGTGCCTGGGAGCTTTACAGAGTTTTTAATGAACGTGACTGGGAGCCCTCCATAAAGCACAGACATTTGTCCTATAGTAGATGCTGGGTAGAGTGATAACTCTAAATAACTGATTTATCATGTGGTATTCAAAATGGCCCCAACCCTCTGATCACTATTACTGGTTATCTGTATCAAACTGGTTATGTAGGAATTTTTGTTTTATTTTGTTTTAAAAAAGTTTTGTCCCAGGAGGTGCCTTAGTTCCACAAACAATCAAACAAAAAAAGAGATTTCTGGAAGACTCAACCCTCTGGGCCCACAGACATGCCCAGACCGCCTCAATTCCCTTGGTGACCCAGGAGATGCTCACGCTGAGTCCCCTACGCTGTAAAAAGTAATTCTCACAGCTTAGGATTTGTCTACGAGCTGGACTCTTCTCGAGCCCACTGAACTGGTCCAGAATAGACAGCTTCCTTTCCTTGCTGCTTCCTATCAGCTCCAGGCTTCCCAGGTGTCCTCATCATGTCATGTTCTGACTCAGCCTAGTTCTCCTGAGGGTCCCCTGTTCCATCCACACTGACTGGCCAAACATTGATTGTATTGAAAGACAGAGTAAGGAGGGCGGGGGAAGGATCGGCAGTAGGAAAATCTGCAAGTATAGAAAAGAGAGTGATATGTTAATTAGTGTTAAATAATAGTTTGCAATTGATAAAGGCTTTTTTTTTTTTTAAAGTTTTTAATTAATTAATTATTTATTTTTGGCTGTGTTGGGTCCTCGTTTCTGTGCGAGGACTTCCTCTAGCTGCGGCAAGCAGGGGCCACTCTTCATTGCGGTGCGTGGGCCTCTCACTATCGCGGCCTCTCTTGTTGCGGAGCACAGACTCCAGACGCGCAGGCTCAGTAGTTGTGGCTCACGGGCCTAGTTGCTCCGCGGCATGTGGGATCTTCCCAAACCAGGGCCCGAACCCATGTCCCCTGCATTGGCAGGCAGATTCTCAACCACTGCGCCACCAGGGAAGCCCTGATAAAGGCTTTTATATATACATAAGTCACTTAACAACCTTGGGTGTTGGGCATTGTTATCCTTCTAAGCTTTTAACTTCTTTGAGAATACAGTGCCAGGAAAATGCTATTATGTCCTCAGAAGAACTGATGTTCACTCTCCTTAATGAAAACCAAATATATGTAATTTCATTTTTCCCTGCATGCCCTGGCTTCTAGGAACCTCAGATTCTAATGTGTTGAATATTTAAGGCTATTACAGCAACCTTTATAGTTAGCATGCTTTCTCTCTTTTCTTTGTGCTGATTCTTCCTAGCTCCCCTTCCTCTCTTTTCCTTTTTTTCATTCATTTCTTTATTTTCTAATATATACCCTCTTTCAAAACATTTGAAGCAGATTATGAAAGCTTGTACCAAATGATACCAAAATAAAAAGATTGGGTTAGATGCCTGGAAATAACAGAGTGGAAACAGAAGTGGGTCCCAAAAGGAAATGTTCTAGTTTGCAGATAATATAGAGACATGGCCAGGGCTTTAGGAATCTGATCCTTAGCTACCTGTGAAAGGAATAGGAAAGAAAATATGTATTGAAACATTTGTACTTTTCCGCTGAGTTATATACTTCCCATGAATCATAGGAAAGTTTTCCCTCTTCCCAGGTTATAAAGAAATTTGTCCATTTTTTTCCCTCTAGTACTTTTAAGATTTCAAAAATTTACGTTGAAATCATTGATGCATTTGGACTTGATTTTGGTGCACAACATGAAGTGGGGAGCCAACTTCATCTTTTTCCACAAGGCTACCCAGTTGTTCCTACACCACTGATTAAAAAGTCCAACTTTACCCAACAGGTTAGAGATGCCCCTTTTATCATGTACTAAATCCCATGTGTATTTCTATCCTATAATCCTAGGCTGTTCAGTTATATTGGCATTTCTAGTTGTGCACTAGTTCCATGTTTTTAAATTATTGTGCCATTATAAATATGTTTTGATTTCTAATAGCACTTGTCATTCTTCATTGCTTTTATTATTTTTCAGGTGTTTGCCTAGCTATTCTCATCTATTTTCTCATTTAACTTTATAATCAGCTTGCATAACTCTCGACAAAAAATATTGGCATTCATTGGGATCTCATTAAATTTATAAAACACAATTGAAAAATTTTAATGGCTGCTTAATATTCTTTCATACTGATACACCCTCATTTATCAAACCATTATGCTATTTTGGATATTTAGGTTGTATGTGTTGATTGTTTTGTCAGATCTTTATTTACCCTCCTTCTTTTGAGTAATTGCTCCTATCTCAGTCTAATCACGTGATTTGGTTGAGGGCCATTAAACAAAGAATCTCATCATGCCCTGGTAGTTGGTTCAACAGATGGATCTATGACTCAAGACAGGCCAGTCAGACTCTTTCCCTGGGATCTCTTTGAATTGGGAATCTCGTCAGGTATAGAAATGTGAGGTGGTGAGCCCAGAATTATAACCAAGGATGTTTTCACTTCATGGGAACGTAGCAAGAAAGAAGAAAGCTGACACCTATTGAGTGTCTGGTGGCATGGACATCTAGCTTCAGGTATCTCTAACTAGAATCACACTCTTGCTGGTTATGGGAGCGAAGAAATCCCATTTCGCTAAAGATAGTTCTCTCCCTGGCTCCAGCTTTATTGAGGTATAATTGACAAATAAAAATTATATCTATTTAAGATATACAATGTAATGATTTAAGATACATATACATTTTGAAATGATTAATACAATCAAATTAATTAACACATCCATCACCTCACATAGTTACTATTTTTCCTGTGTGGTGGGGACACTTAAAATCTACTCTCTTAGCAAACTTCAAGTATACAATACAGCATTATTAGCTATAGTCACCATGCTATACATGAGATCCCCAGAACTCATTCATCTTATACCGAAAACTTGTACACTTTGACCAACATCTTCCCATTTCCCCCTCCACTCAGCCCCTGGCAACTACTGTTCTACCCTCTGTTTCTGAGTTTGACGTTTTTAGAGTTCACCTATAAATGAGAATATACAGTATTTCTCTCTGTGTCTAGCTTATTTCACTTAGCATAGTGTCCTCCAGGTTCATCCATATTGTCACAAATGGCAGACTTTCCTTCTTTTTTATGGCTAGATAATAGTACATTGTGTATATGTAACACGTTTTCTTTATTCTTCATGTGTCTGTGGACACCTAGGTTGCTTCCATGTCTTGGTTATTGTGAATAATGCTGCAGTGGGCGTGGCAGTTCAGATATCTGAAGATACTGATTTCATTTCTTTTGGGTAAATACTCAGAAGTGAGGTTGCTGGATCATATAGTGGTTCTATTTTTAATATTTTGAGGAACCTCCATACTGTTTTCCATAGTGGCTGCACCAATTTACATTCCCACCAACAGTGTAGGAGGGTTCCATTTTCTTCCCACCCTTGCCAACACTTGTCACCTTTTTGGTAGTAACCGTTCTAGCAGGTGTGAGGTGATATAAATATAGTTTTTCTTGAAGTAATACTGAGCAATACAAGAGATATTTTCCCTCCCTCCCTCCCTGCCTTTGTTTAGATGTGAGGATCTCACTGAGTGTTGAGTATCCTCTAAATTGCGGTCTCGGCCTTTCCACAGGTATCTTTTTCTCCTGTTCCTCCCTGCGTCCTGCATGTCAGCCACAGTGCTTTATGACTGTACCTTTGTCTTTCTTGCCTTTGAAACCTCTTCCAAGACTCCCAAATCCTCTCATTTTCTTTTTTTAAAAATTATTTATTTATTCATTCATTCATTCATTCATTTATTTATTTATTTTTGGCTGTGTTGGGTCTTCGTTTCTGCACGAGGGCTTTCTCTAGTTGAGGCAAGTGGGGGCCACTCTTCATTGCGGTTCGTGGGCCTCTCACTATCGCGGCCTCTCTTGTTGCGGAGCACAGGCTCCAGACGCGCAGGCTCAGTAGTTGTGGCTCACGGGCCCAGTTGCTCCGTGGCATGTGGGATCTTCCCAGGCCAGGGCTCGAACCTATGTCCCCTGCATTGGCAGGCAGATTCTCAACCACTGCGCCACCAGGGAAGCCCCTCTCATTTTCTGATTGGAATAGCACTATTGTGATACTTCACCTTTCATAAGAAGTACGTTCAGAGCACTCATGACCCTTGCCTTTGCTAACTTGAAATGTTTGTTCGGACTTTCTTCTGAGCTGAAGTTTTGTGCAAGGCATGTATATGTCCTAGAGCTAGCTCTTCAATCATCATTGAAGTGTTGGGTTTCACTTGACTGCTGTTTTTTAAAACACCTTTTTAAAATAACCTCTTCGTAAATTGCTATACGCTATATAAGATTAAAGAAAACTGAAGGTGAATCAATGAAAACACCCATGACCAGCTAACGTCACACATAAGCCCAGTGATGCATCCTTTGCCTAGCCTATAGACTTGTGACAACTGCTCTTTAAATGTTTGCCTGAAGAAAATTACCCATTATTGGAATTACACAAAGCTTTGATTGTTAAGTCAGCAGGGTTTTGCTTCATTTTTTCCTGCTTTGTTTTCTGTTTGCATTTAGTATTAACTCAAAATTTGATGTCTTTTGAGGGAAGAACACAAATTTGATTCATCCCCATATACTTCCAGGTGCTTGCTAATTTATTTAATGGTTGAATGAATTGTCTTTCGCACATTAGTTTTTCCCAAAGCACCTGGCACAGTGAAGCCCTCAAAAATTTGAGTGAACAAATAAATGTATGAGTATATGAATGACTATGGAATGAATAAATGGAAAAGTGTAGAATACATCAATGAACTAAATGTTTTCAAAGGAGAAATTTTCTTTTTTTTCTTCTTTTTTTTTCATGGAAAGGCATTTTATTTTACATATAGCAATGTGTACATGTCAATCCCAAACAAAGGAGAGATTTTCTGAGTACCAGAGAATTACAGCAATCTGACTTGTCAGTATAACAAATTGTTCATTTATATCTCTCTCGAGCAGGATTTCTCAGCCTCGGCGTTAATGACATTTGGGGTCTGATAATTCTTTGATGTGGGGCCGTCCTGTGCACTGCAGGATGTTTAGAAGCATCCCCGGGCTCTACTCACTAGATACCAGTAGCTTCCACCACCTCTGCCCCCAATTTTGACAACCAAAAATGTCTCCAGAAAGTGGCAAGTGCCCACTGGGGGGCAAAATCACCCCAGATGAGAGCCACGGCTCTTAAGATCGTTCGGTTCCCCATTTCCTCCCTTCTCTCCAGCTGCCTGTTTAATAATGTGTAAATTGTTTTTAAAGGTCTTTCCGTTCCCCCAGCAGCCGAGTGGATACTAGCAGGTCTCTCAGTTGTCTAATGTGCATTTGCCATTCCCATCTTTGCTTGAGGAACTGCAGGACCTCATATGTGCAACAAACATCGCTCGCCCATCATCAGCATTTTTGGGCTGAATCATCCTGTCAGGCTTTGTCATGTTGAAGCTGCTGTGGCCAACTTCAGTAAGCAAGAACAACAAAAAAATGCCTTCTGACTTCCCTAACCAAGAGGTCCTGTTTGACAGATTTAATTCAATCAAATAGATGCTGAGGCATTTCATTAATAAATGACGAACTTAACTGTCATTTCTGAGCTATCTTCTTACTCTTCAACTAGAGAAGGGGGTTTGCTTCTTAAATGCTGGAACCATTCTCGGTTATTGTCTCATGAAAGAGACAGGCTGACTGGCCAAGATAATGGGTAGACAGTTATCTATCGTATTAGTCATCATTTACTGTGTAACAAATTACTCCCCACACTTAGTGGTTTAAAACAACAAGCATATGTAATCTCAGTTTCTGTGGGTCAGGAGTTCAGGAGGAGCTTAGGCAGGAGGTTCTGATGCAGGGTCTCTCCCAAGGTTGCAGTCGAGACGTCAGCTGTGGCTTCAGTCAGATGAAGATTTGATTGAAGCTGGGCAGAGGAATTGTTTTACTCACGTGGCTGTTGGCAGGTCAACCTAGCAGATTGCGGAAAACAAACACAAAAACAAAACCCAGGATGACCAGTTAAATTTGAATTTTAGATGAACCACAAATAATTCTGTAGTATAAGTATGTTACAAGCAATATTTGGGACATCCTTATACTAAACTGTTATTCATTGTTTATCAGAAATTCAAATTTAGCTGGCATTCTTTTTGCATCTGACAACCTTATTGGCAGTAGGTCTCATTTCCTTGCTGTGTGAACCTCTCTCCAGGGCTGCTTTAGTGTTCTCATGGCGTGGTGGCCCGCCTTCCTGAGAACGAGTGGCAGAGAGGTGCAATCTACTTTGTCTTTTATGATCTAGCCTCAGAAGTCACGTGTTTTCCTTTCTGCCAATTTCTGTTGGCCACATAGACCACCTCTGATACAGTGTGGGAGGGGTTTATCCAAGGGTCTGATCATAGGGTGCCACCTTGGAGGCTGGTTCCCACATCTGTATTGTGGGATTTCAGGGCTGCTAGTAAAATCTTCCTCAGTCTCCAAATATTACCCTATTGTGGTAGGCCGAACTCTAAGGTAACCCCTAATGAGTTGTCCCGTTGTATCATACCCTCCCCTGGGCAGAAGCTGGGACTTTCTTCTAGCCAAGAGAATATGACAAAGGTAATGAGATGTCACTACCTTAATTAGGTTATGTCATATGGCAAAGGTGATGGGATTTTATTTTCATAATTCTTTTACATTGTCTGAGTCCCTCTTAGCCTACTAGAGTGAGAGACTCTCCCTTGCTGGCCTTGAGGAAGTTGCCATGTTGAGAAGTCAGCTAGAGGGTCTATGACAAGGAAGGTGGGTGACCTTCAGGAGCAGAGAGAGAGTGACCCTTGGCTGACAGTCAGCAAGAAAGCGGGGATCTTGGTCCTACAGTGGCAAGGGAGCAAATTCACTCAACAACCATGTGAGCTTGGGAGAGGATCCCGAGGCTCCTGGAAGGAGTGCAGCCCTGGTGACACCTTGATTACAGCCTTGATCGTGAGACCCCAAAGCAGAGGACCCGGCTAATCTGTACCTGGACTTGTGATACACAAAAACTCTGAGAAGATAAATATGTATTGTTTTAAGCTGCTAACTATGTGGTAATTTGTTACAAAGCAGTAGGTCACTAGTTCATCTTTCTATCTTTGGCGCTGCATTGGGACTGACACTCCACCTTCAGGAGAGTATTGGTAAATCTTACTCCCGTCACATGCCCTCTATTAAACTGTATGCACTTTCACAATGTGCCTGAAAAGAGACAGAAAGCCAATTTGCAAAAACTTGATTCAACAAGTAGTTGTAATTAAATGTGGAGAGTTGCAGGGGACTTTGAACACACAGCAGGGTGAGCTAAAATAAAATAGCCTAGGAATTCAGGAAAGGGCTTCTGGAGGAAGTGATTTTGAAAGTTGGAAGAGTAAGTTATTTAGGCACAAAGAAGAGATGCGGAATATGAAGGCAGAGAATTTTTCAAAAGTATAAACTATTGCGGTATGACAGAAAAAGTGCCTAAATCCTGTGTGCGGCTCGACAAACTTCACAAAGCAAACACCCCTGCAACTGTCGCTCGGGTCAGCAAACAGTCCTACCTGCCTCCCAGAAGCCCCGCTGTGTCCCATTCCAGCGAGTGACCCGACCTCCTTCTCTGCAAGGGTAACCCTGTCCTGACTCGTAACACCGTAGTTTAGTTTTGACTGTTCTCGTACTTCACATGCTTAGACTAATATAGCATAGGCTCTTCTGTACCTGGGTTACCCCCCAGTGTTATGTTTGTGAGATTCATTCATGTTGTTGTATGTAGCTGTAGTTACTTTTCTCTCATGGGTGTGGAGTATTCCCCTTTAAGAAGAGACCACATTGCTTCACGTTCATCTGGGTGATGTGGGTTGTTCCCCGTTTGAAATCAAGGAGTGGGGCATTTAATGTGACTTATGGGGAATGAAGCAATCTAGCACCAGCCTACCTTTCCAAGCTTGGTTTAGACCGCCCTCTGAAATATGAGTGTTCAGAGGAGAGGGTAATCTAAACAGATGTCAGAAGGGTAGGCCAGTGCTAGATTGCTCCCTGCCCTGCAAGCCACGTTTGAATTTGACTTTATTCCAAGGAGCCATTTAAAGGCTTAAAGTAAGTAAAAGCTCAAAATTCATTTAAAATATGTCTTCCTGGCTAAATTTTAGAGGATGAATTGAAAGGAAGCAAGTCTGGTGCAGGGAGACAAATTGACTATTTCAATAATTGTGAACCACAGACATATTTGATCTTGTAAGGGTTTAATGAGTTTGGTGTTGATGTTTTCTGCTAAAGGACCTTGCATTTAATCATTGTTTTTTCTTGGATCAGCCAGAAGACTTAGCTGGCATTTTTCACAAAAGAATGGGGAGGCTGATGGAGCTGCTGGTTTGCTTTTGTTGGCTGTCACTCTGCAAATGCGACTATAAAGAACACAGGAAAAGTCCGAGGGCCACTGTCTCAGCGGGGCCTGCGACCATAGTAGGAGAAGCATGATTCCAGTACTTCAGTAATGGGAATGCATGCCTATGCTTGTGCAAAGAGGGCATCCTCCATTCTCTTTGGTTAGACCTGTGTGGTCAACACCCCCTCCTCCATACACTGAGACAGTTCCACCCAGAATGGTCCTTTCCCCATGTTATGACTAGGCTTCCCCCTTTGCGCTATCTTTATAAACCCCCAACCAGGGTTAGCCATTATGTCTACATCATGCACACGTTCAGAGCACCCCCTTCTTCACTCCCTTTATAGGAAGCTCACTCTGTAAGTAGGCATATGCCCGTCCTCTCCAGCAAGGACTGTACCTGTCTGAAACCTGTGTCATGTCTGTTCCCCATGTATCCACCATCCACCCTCCACTTGTTCTTCCCGGTCTGTCATAGTCTTTCTCACCACCATTCACTAAATCCTGTCTACTCTATCTCAGAAAACCCTTTCATGACCAGTTTTTCCTTCCCACACTTACTGCTGATTTTCTACCCCTATTTCAGCCACTCAGCATCTCTCGAGTGACCCCGACAAAATGACTCCAGCTGACCTCCTTGCCCAGGCTACCTACCCTACTTCAGTTTTTTTCATATGTCCAGAAAGTAATGTCTTTTTTAAAAAAAAATTTTATTGGGGTATTGTTGATTTACGATGTTGTCTTAGTTTCAGGTGTACAGCACAGTGAATCTGTCATACAAATACATATATTTACTCTTTTTTAGGTTCTTTTCCCGTGTAGGCCATTACAGAGTATTGACTTAGAGTTCCCTGTGCTATACAGTAGGTTCTTATTAGTTATCTGTTTTATATATAGTAGTGTGTATGTGTCAGTCCCAATCTTCCAATTTATTCCTCCCTGCTCCTTACCCCCTGGTAACCATAAGTTTATTTTCTACATCTGTAACTGCTTCGGTTTTGTAGATAAGTTCATTTGTAGCCTTTTTTAGATTCCACATGTAAGCAATATCATATGATATTTGTCTTTCTCTGTCTGACTTACTTCACTCAGTATGAGAATCTCTAGGTCCATCCATGTTGCTGCAAATGTCATTATTTTGTTCTTTTTTATGGCTGAGTAATATTCCATTGTATATATGTACCACATCTTCTTTATCCATTCCTCTGTTGATGGACATTTAGGTTGCTTCCCTGTCCTGGCTATTGTGAATAGTGCTGCAATGAACATTGGGGTGTATGTATCTTTTATGGTTTTCTCCAGATATATGCCCAGGAGTGGGATTGCTGGATCATATGGTAGCTCTATTTTCAGTTTTTTAAGGAACCTCCATACTGTTCTCCATAGTGGCTGTACCAGTTTGCATTCCCACCAACAGTGTAGGAGGGTTCCCTTTTCTCCACACCCTCTCCAGCATTTATTGTTTGCAGATATTTTGATGATGGCCATTCTGACCAGTGTGAGGCGATACCTCATTGTAGTTTTGATTTGCATTTCTGTAATAATTAGTGATATTGTGCACATTTCCATGTGCTTTTTAACCATCCGTATGTCTTTTTTTGGAGAAATGTCTATTTAGATCTTCTGCCCAGTTTTTGATTGGGTTGTGTTTTTTTTTTTTTTTTTTTTTTTTTTTTTTTATAAATTGCAAGCCTGGAAAGGCAATGAAAGGATTTTCTTTTTTATTTATTTATTTATTTATTTATTTATTTATTTATTTATTTATTTATTTATTTATTTATTTTTGGCTGTGTTGGGTCTTCGGTTCGTGCGAGGGCTTTCTCCAGTTGCGGCAAGCGGGGGCCACTCTTCATCGCGGTGCGCGGGCCTTTCTCTATCGCGGCCCCTCCCGTTGCGGGGCACAGGCTCCAGACGCGCAGGCTCAGCAATTGTGGCTCACGGGCCCAGCTGCTCCGTGGCATGTGGGATCTTCCCAGACCAGGGCTCGAACCCGTGTCCCCTGCATTAGCAGGCAGATTCTCAACCACTGCGCCACCAGGGAAGCCCCGGGTTGTGTTTTTTTTGATATGCATGAGCTGTTTGTATATTTTGGAGATTAAGCCCTTGTCAGTTGCTTCATTTGCAAATATTTTCTCTCATTCTGAGTGTTTTCTTTTCGTTTTGTTTATGGTTTCCTACATAATGATCAAGGGATCAATCCAAGAAGGAGACATAACAATTGTAAATATACATGCACCCAACATAGGAGCACCTCAATATACAAGGCAAATGCTAACAGCCATAAAAGGGGAAAGTGACAGTAACACAATAATAGTGGGGGACTTTAACACCTAACTTACACCAATGGATAGGTCATCCAGACAGAAAATTAATAAGGAAATACAAGGTAACACATTAGACCAGATAGACTTAATTGATCTTTCTTTATAGGACATTCCATCCAAAAGCAGCAGAATATACTTTCTTCTCAAGTGCACATGGAACCTTCTCCAGGATAGATCACATCTTGGGTCACAAATCAAGCCTTGGTAAATTTAAGAAAACTGAAATCATATCAAGCATCTTTTCTGACCACAACACTATGAGATTAAAAATCAATTACAGGAAAAAAACTGTAAAAAAACACAAACACATGGAGGATAAACAATATGTTACTAAATAATCAATGGATCACTGAAGAAATCAAAGAGGAAATCAAAAATACCTAGAGACAAATGGCAGCAAAAACACAACAATCCAAAACCTATGGGACTCAGCAAAAGCAGTACTAAGAGGGAAGTTTATAACAATACAATCTTATCTCAGGAAACAAGAAAAATCTCAAATAAACAACATAACCTTGCACCTAAAGCAACTAGAGAAAGAAGAACAAACAAAACCCAAAGTTTGACACTTTCCTTCCACCTACACCACAATCAGTATTCACTTTTAGAGTTTCTTAGATTGTTGCTGCCCGTACTATAAAACCGTTGATCGCTGTTCTGAAAAGTGGTGAGATGCATGGACCCAGAATGGACCCATGTTCCTTGGGGCTGGTCAAAGGAGGCAGTTGTTTCTTAGCCCTCTAAAAGTTCCCTCTTTGCCCAGATCTCACAATCATGCTGCTAATCCATTGTCTACACACCTTCCCCCAGTCTGTGCATGCTTAAGTACCAGGACTCCCCTCAGACCTGTTCCTGGTGTTATCACTCAACCTGGGTAATAATACCGTCTACTTCTACCAGCACTGTGTCCCCAACTCCTTCTGATCTCTCACCCCTGTACCCAATCATGAACTGCTATCCATTCTCTTTCAAAAGCTTATCTCGTGCCAGCCCCTTCACTTCTTTTGCCATGCCCTAATTCAGACCTTCATCACCTCTGGAATCATCTGCAACTGACCTCCCTGTTACCATTCCCCCTTCTGTAATTTATTTACAATTATCTAGACTCTTCCTCAAATACTAAACTGCTATGTTACTCTTTAAAACCTTTGAAGATTACCTCTGTAACGATATATATATTTTATGGCTATTTAATAATATTCCATTGTATGGATATACTACATTTTGTTTATCCATTTACTAGTGAATGAACATTTCAGTTGTTTCTAGCTTTTGGTGATTATGAATAGTGCTATAAATATTTGTGTGCAAGTTTTTATTTGAATACCTGCTTTCAATTCTTTTGGATATATACCTTGGAGTGGAATTGCTGGGTCATATAGTAACTCTGTGTTTAACTTTTTGAGGAACTACCACAGGGGCTGCAGCATTTTACATTCCCATCAGCAATGTATGATGGTTCTAATATCTCCACATCATTGTCAATACTTGTTATTTTCTGGGGTTTTTTTTTTGTTAGTTATCCTAGTGCATGTGAAGTATCTCATTGTGGTTTTGACTAGCATTTCCTTAATGGCTAATGACGTTGAGCATTTTTTCATGTGCTTATTGGCTTTTTGTATGTTTTTTGAAGAAATGTCTCTTCAAGTCCTTTGCCCATTTACCCATAGATTTGTCTTTTTTGTTAATTGTGTTTTTTTTAAATTTATAGAGAGAATGTTTTGCTTATCTCTTTTAAATTTTATTTATTTATTTATTTATGGCTGTGTTGGGTCTTCGTTTCTGTGCGAGGGCTTTCTCCAGTTGTGGCAAGCGGGGGCCACTCTTCATCGCTGTGTGCGGGCCTCTCACTATCGCGGCCTGTCTTGTTGCGGAGCACAGGCTCCAGACGCGCAGGCTTAGTAATTGTGGCTCACGGGCCCAGCTGCTCCGCGGCATGTGGGATCCTCTGGGACCAGGGCTCGAACCCATGTCCCTTGCATTGGCAGGCGGATTCTTAACCACTGCGCCACCAGGGAAGCCCCTGTTAATTGTGTTTTAAGAGTTCTCTATATATTCTGGATATGAGACCCTTATCAGATATATGATTTGCAGATATTTTCTCCCATTCTGTAAGTTGTCTTTTCACTTTCATGTTAGTGCCCCTTGCTGCACAAAAGTTCTCAATTTTGATGAAGTCCAATTAATCTATTTTTTCTTTTGGTGCTTGTGTTTTTGGTGTCATAACTAAGACTCTATTGCCAAATCCAAGGCCAGACCTACTTTTAAAATTTCCATTTCCCACCATGAACCTTAATCCTGTGGTTTACCCAAAATGAATCTCTAATGAGTCCCTGGACATGCAGTTTCCTTTACCTGGCAAACCTTTTCCTCAATTCAAATATCACCTCAGTGAATTCTCAATATCCACAGGAAGTGTTACTTATTCAGATACCTTCTTCCTTCAGGCACTGATTCTATCTCTGTACTCACTTGGTATGTAAATTTACCTGTGTCTTTTTCTCCTTTTAAGATTATGGTGCTTTGAGCACAGGGATGAATTTTGTTGTGCTCTGAAGTCTATGCCTTTAGTAAATGCTCAGTGTTTGTGGAGTGAATGGATGAATGAGCAATTATGAGAAATAACACATTCTCTTGTCATATAGCTTTAAAAGCCATTCCTTACATCCCATTCATTTTGTGGAAAGGGGAGACAGATTTCCCACTGCAAGAGTCAGATAGATATAAGAGTGATTGAATACGTGGCATTGTCACTTGACACTGAACACCCAGAAAGGTTCTTCTTGGCTCACCTACTGCCTGTGGTCCTTTTTGGAGACCTTCCAATTCTCTAAGGCCACCTATGACTCTCTTTACATGAGAAGTCAGGCGAGGGGAATCTCACATGAGATCTAACCTGTGCTTCTCTTTATTTCTAAAGAGATACCCCACATCCTATTTTATTTAAAGCTAGGGACATGCTATCAATAAGGAAAAAAGTCAGTCATGGGATTCAGGAACTGTTTCACAGAAGTATATAAAAAATGAGTACTATCCAGCTGCCTGAAGTTTAATCTATTCTCTGATTCCACACATAGTTGTAATAAGACACGAGACTGCCTTTACCTTTGTTTCTTTTTGTCTTTCTCCTTTTGTTCCTCTTCAGTATCTTACACTTTCTCTTATTCTCCCCCTTTGTGCTAGTATTGGGGCAATCAAAGAGATTATGCTGTCAACAAAATACCATTCTGTGGACTTACGGTTTTTGTAGTTCATGAGGGTGGGAACATTTCCTTTCAAAGGAGCAAGATCTACCCGTCTACACTGATAGACCTCTTCTTAGGTTGAGATGAGAAGTGGCCCAGACTTTATACTTGGGCAGCCATGACTTCACAGAGGAGCCATAACCCATGTGGTCAGAAGCTCATAGCCCATTGTGAAGTAGCATCCATGCCCACGTGAAGCCATGACAGTGTAACCCTTGCAGTGTCCCCCATTGTTCTACACAGTTCTGCTAATTCACAAAAGCCCTCACACTCCCAGAGAAAGACAGTCCGCTCTTTAGCCATGGTAACAATCAAACCCCAGAACAAGATGTTTTATCCATCACTGATTACTCTCTGAAAGGCAGCCAATCAGCAACAATCTCACACTTTGACAGTCAGCTGATGGAAAGCTGCTGATTTTGCACATGTTTGTAAGGCTGACCACTCCTGTCTCTTTGACAAATGTAACCTGAAAACAAACCCATCCCCTAAATCAGCAGTTTGTTTTGCTCAGGGAGACTCTGCCTGACCAGTAAAGCTCTCCCTTACTTAAGTAAGAAAGAAATTCAGTCTTTTGGTTTCAGAAATTGTGTGACGGTCTTATCCTTTGTCAGTTTTCCATTATGTCTTGAATGTCTGCCTATGACAGTATTAACAGAGTTCTACCATCTACGCTATATATGATATATCATGCTAAAAACGACAGTTATTGAATGTAAAGGTGTAGGCATGCTATATACATGATGCTGAGTCTTGTAGTTATTGAGCACAAATCAAAGTATATTTTACACAGTTACAGGTTAAGAGAGGTATTATATCTCTCTAAGGGGATTAGATAAGCATTTCATGTATTCAATTTTTAAGCCCTCTCTGTTCTTATAGTTAAAATTTATTTATGTATTTTTGGCTGTGTTGGGTCTTCGTTGCTGTGTGCAGGCTTTCTCTAATTGTGGCGAGTAGGGGCTACTCTTTGTTGCAGTGCGCGGGCTTCTCATTGCGGTGGCTTCTCTTGCTGCAGAGCACAGGCTCTAGGTGCGCGGGCTTCAGTAGTTGTGCCACGTGGGCTTAGTAGTTGTGGCTTGCGGGCTCTAGAGCACAGGCTTAGTAGTTGTGGCGCACGGGCTTAGTTGCTTAGATGTGGGATCTTCCTGGACCAGGGCTTGAACCTGTGTCCCCTGCATTGGCAGGTGGATTCTTAACCACTGCGCCACCAGGGAAGTCACTAGTTTGATTTTTTTTACTTTAGGTTAGAAAAGTCAAGTTTTCAGATTTCAAATATGGCCTCTGGGCCTAACTCAGCCTGCAAATGGGCTCTTAAAAATACTTAAACCAACATTTATAAGTCTGGAAATTTCACACTTAAGTCTAGATTTCAGTATTTTCTTAAAAAAAAAAAAAAAAAGGTCAACTTGATATTCCAGGGCCTCCACTGCTGCCTAGCTGCACTCAGCAGCAAGAGAGGAGCTGCGGCTGCCGCTGTTCCCGCAGTCCCAGGACTCCCTGGTGTTGCCCCCCAGGGAGGGGGAGTGTCAACTTCCCTTTATCAACATTCTCTCCTTGTTTTTCTTGTAATAGGGACCTATTACTCTGCAAAGAACTCTCTGTCATTCAGGTGTTTGTATTAAGTGCATTATAGCTTCAGAGGGTGATCATTCCAGTTCATTTATAGGCTTTTAAATGTGACTCGTTTGACCAATTAAAAACAAGCCAGGTGACAAACCCTTTCCCAGTCAGCTTGGGTTATAGGCCCTTTTCCCTCACTGGTATAGCATCTTCATTTCAGATTCTTTCAAGATTATAAATTTAAGTGTTCGTACCTCCCTATTTTGGAGGCTTTTGGCTTGTCTTCTCATTTCTTCCATTAATAGCATATTTTCTTCCTTAAAAACAACAACAACAATTTTATCCCCTGCATTTAGCTGCTGTGGTCGATTGTGAAAATGGCCACAGTTGTTCTACTTCTTCTGTCCATGATCTAGGGGAGTGCTCTCCCACACCGACTCCAGGCTGGCCTCGTGACTTCCTTTGGCCAGTAGGACATTCACAGCCATGATGTGAGAGAAGGTTTGGAAAGCATTTGTGTGTTGGGGTTCGCGCTCTTGCTGAGCTTCGGAACTGTGGGCACCATCACATGAATGAGCCCGGGTTAACCTGCTAGATGATGACAGACACATAGTTAAGTCATCCTCATCACCCCAGCTCGTATTCAGCCAACTGCCAGACAGGTGAGAGAGGGCATCCTAGGCCATCCAGCCCCAGCCAAGCTGGCCCAATGCAGAATTGTCTAGCTGTCCTGCTGAACTGTGAGAAATGATAAATTTTTCTTATAATAAATTTTTGTTTTGAGCTTCTAAGTTTAGGGATGGTTTATTATATAGCAAAAACTAACTGGCACAACCTAAGTCAAAGAATGTTCTATTACCAAAAAACCCTACATTTTTCAAAAATGTCAATATCGTGAAAGAAAAGTACTGTTACAGATTGGAGAAGAGTAAAGAGGCATGAAAATCAAATGTAACACGTCATAGTGGATTGGGTCTTGGACTGGGTGGGGAAAATGTTCTAAAAGACATTGATTGGAAAAATTGAAAAAAATTGGAATACGGGCAATAGAATAGATAATAGTATTGTGGCAATATTAATTTTCTTAAAGTTGGTAATTATGTTGTGACTATGTAAGAAAATATCTTTGCTATTAGGAAATACACAGTGAAGTGTTATGAGGTAAATTGACATGATTTATGCAGCCTATTCTCAGAGAAAAATAACAATAATGATATTCTCTCTCAAAGAATAAATAATAATAATAATGTGTATGTGAGAGAGGAGGGAGGGAGGGGGAGAGAGAGAGGGAGCGAGGGAGAGAGGGAAAGAGGGAGAGAGAGACAGAGGCAAGGGGGAGGGAGAGGAGGAGGAGGAAGGTGGGAGGGAGAGAGAATTATAAAGCAGCTGTGGCAAAAGTTAAAAATTGATCAGTCTGGGTAAAGTTATATAGAGGTTCTTTATACTATTCTTGTATCTTTAAGTTTAAAAATATTTCAAAAATGTAAAAAGGAAAAACTCAACAATTGAGGAAATAAAATATTAGCTGATGCAGCTTTCTTCAGAAACCCTCTAACAACACTATCTCAATACATATGTTTTAGGCAAAAGCCAAGATACGTATTTATGTAGACATCAGATCTAGGGGCTTATGATTGAAATGGGAAATGGATGATGCTAGAATCATGTTCATTTTATGCCCAAGACATGTGGAGATCAACAGAAGCCCTTTAAGGGGTAGTGAAGAGGCTGGTGGAGACGGAGCAGAACATCTGGATTTTTGTCTTGGTTCTGCCACAACTATCTTTAAGTTTTAAAGCAAGTTATTCAACTCTCTTGGCCTCAGTTTTCTTTCTAGATTACATGGGAAGGTGATCTCTCAAGGTTCTTAATGTTGCTAACATTTATAAAATACTTATAAAATGAAATCAAATGTGTTGATCAGTGACTTCTAGTGTTGTAATCTTAGTGACCCTTTGTTACTATGTGGTAACTACACATGCCATATATTTATGGCTGTAGGTGGGTGCCTCATTACATATGTAGAAGTATAGTGGGCATAGGCTTGGGTTATTACGTGGCTGCCCCTGTAGAAGCTAGGCTATCTGGGGGTGATATTAGCAGAGAATGATTTTTGCACAGTCATGACGTTGGAGGCCCTCATTGGTGATCAGGGTAAGTGATACAGATTGCAAGGCCTGGGATTAGTAAGGATCGACACCCTCCTCTCCCCCTCAGTGTACACACATACATATAACCCTAGCTCCCCAAAATGACACAGGAGCGAAGAATCACAATGACAGAAATGACAGGGTGGCATATGGAACAGAAAGACACGTTATAATCTGGAAGACATGTAGTGGATTGCCCATAGGGAAGACTTGTATTTTTAGCAGCATTAAAACTTAGCCCAAATAAGAATGCCAGTGTCACTGTGGAAAAGTGTCCTGGACCCTTTTGTTATTGTCAAGGATTTGGGATACATAACACAAAATGGCATTTTTTAGAAAAGTGCTGGATATCTCTGGCTCTTGGTACCCTGCAGCTTTATTATGCATGCTCACTACCTCTCCTCCCTCTTTATGGCTTACTTTCACATTCCTTTCCTCCTGCTCCTTTTTACTGCCCCTCACCCCTTCAAAGGCTGGTGCCACTCGTGAGCAATATTTAAGCACTTTGGGAGTCTCTCAGGGGAAGGGTGCTATTTGAAAAAACAAAAACTTTGTATTGATGTAAGTACAGCTTAATGAATTTTCACACTGAATGCACTTTGTCACCAGCCCCCCACCCCCATTCCAGAAGAGAACATTACCTGCACCCCACGAGCCATTCTCACTCTCTTCCCATTCAATAGTTTCCTCCAAGGGTAACCATCATTCTGACTTCTAACAGCATATTAATTTTGTCTGTTTGGAACTTTACATAAATGGGATCACACAGTAGGTACTCGCTCATGTCTTTCACTCAGCATGTGTGAGATTCATCCATATTGGTACACGGAGTTGTAGTTCGTTCATTTTCATTGCTGTGTAGTATTGCATGTAAGGTATACCACCATCTATCTGTCCATTCTATTCTTGGTGGGCATATGTATTGTTTTTGTGTTATAGCTATTTTGAACAGTGCTGCTCTGAATGTTCTGGTACTTGACTTTTGGTAAATATGTGTATGTGTTGGGTATATATCTGGGAGTGAAATTGCTGGACCCTAGGCGATGTCTGTGCTCAGCTTCGGTAGATGCTGTGAGGGCGTTATTTTGCACATGCCTTTTATGGCCCAAGCACTTGCCATGCCATCTCAGTGAGTCTTCACAAAATCCTTTCAGGATCTTATTATTGAGCTTACGCTGCTGCTGAAGACACTGAGGTTTCAAAGTGGTAAATAAATTGTGCAAGGTCCCTTATTATTTGGACTGGAGCAGAGATGAGAACCCAGCCTGACTTGACTTCAAAGCCTGTTGTTGTTGTCGTTGTTTTAAATGATGCCCTCCCATAAGCTTCTGATCTCAGATTTTGAACCATGCCAGACTATTTTCATATGATTTAAGGATAAATGGTAGTGCCTTTCCGAGCAATGCTATTTATTTTATTGGTAACATTTCTAGCTATAAAAACCTTTGATGTGTGTATTGCCTAGATATGCTGGGAAAAGAAAAGGATGCAAAATGGTAAAGATCTGTGTTCTCTCTGTTCCCAGGTGAGACAGAGATATTACCTGTTTCCCCAAAATTTGAGCTCCCCTATTATAGTGTCAAGTTGGTGCTGGCAAACCAGGAACTATGTTTCCTATCCTGCTTGTATCTAGTGAGACCACGTGACAAGTTCTCACTACAGGATTAGTGATAGTGATGTGTGTCATCTCCAGGCAGAAATAGTTGAAAGCAGGTGTTCCTCCTCCTCCCTATCTTTTCTGCATACCAGACAGACCCAGAGAATTCAGTATGGGCCTTTAAGTCCATGGTGATGCTGAAGCCATCAAGGGAGCCTGAGTCCCAAATCACAGCTTGGAAGAGAGGAAAGCTACCTGCCAATCAGAAATGCCCGTTTGGGGGACTTCCCTGGTGGTCCAGTGGTTGAGAATCTGCCTTCCAATGCAGGGGACGTGGGTTCCATCCCTGGTCAGGGAACTAAGATCCCACATGCCTCGGGGCAACTAAGCCCACATGCTGCGGGGCAACTAAGCCCACATGCCGCAACTACTGAGCCCATGTGGCACAACTAGAGAGCCCTCACACCGCAACTACTGAGCCCTTGTGTTCTGGAGCCTGCATGCCACAACTAGAGAAGCCCACACACTGCAACAAAGAGCCCGTGTGCCACAATGCAGACCCAGCCAAAAAAAAAAAAAAAAAAAAGATCCCACGTGATGCAACTAAGACCTGGCCCAGCCAAATAAATAAATAAATAAATATTAAAAAAAAAAAGAAACCCACTCCCATTTGGACTTTGCAGGAGTGAAGAACGATAAACTTCTGTGTCAAGCCTCTGAGATTTGGGAGCTTGTCTGTTACAGCAGCTGCTGTTACCTTAACTAATACACGTGGTGAGCCTCCAGGCTCATCTCACCATTTCCTCCTGCTTCCCTCATTTGGATTCTGGTACTTTTTCCATGGCTGAAACCCTGAAGACTTAATTCCCTGACTCTTTTTACTGGCCAGAATCATAGGAAGTAAATGCTCTGCTCTTGCAGGGCCCTGATCTGATTATCTTTGTGAATCATCTTAAGTCCCATTATTTATTGCGTGTGCTGTGACAATGTAACGTAATTTAATGTAATTTAGCCTTTGAAGCTCTTCGTTCTCTGTGAAGAAAGCCATTACAGAATGAAAAAAAGGCCTTTTCATGGCAACAATGGAAAACTTAGTGGAACCTTTTTTGTATATAGCCATGAATTTGTACAGCTCTTTTATGCTTCAAACTTCAGCCCTCACAGAAGCTTTGTGACATAGGACAGGCAGCTTTTATTATCTCCAGTGGGCAGTTGAAGAAAATGAAGTGCAGAGAGGTTCAGTCACGCTGAACTAGAAACCAGACTAGTGACTTCAGTCCACTGTCCTTTTGGCTCCTCTGTGATGCCCCCGTGTCTGTGTCAGGAGTCAGGGAATTATGGTAGAATCTACCAAACCTCATTATGATCGGCTGTTACATGTGAGATTGTTCCATCTGGGTCTGAAGAATTAGTAATTTGAAGAAATCAATTTCTTAATTTCTTTAAAGTTGGCTTCTTGTGGGCTAATTTTACATGTTAGTTCCCAAAGCCTTATTAGCCTATCACAGGGCTATGTTGTACAGCTGTGTAGATGGATCACTACATAACCATATCTGGCAGCTGATGTGGTCATACAATGATGATACAATTGCCACAAGATCCAGATGAGGGTTTTGGCACATTCTAAGCACAGATCTGAGCCCTCTATCTATAGGTGTAAGCCCTCCCTCTTTCCTTCTACTTCAAGACTGGGAAACTAGCAAGTTTCCCAAATTCTGATGCTCACTATCTCTTCCTGCCTGGCCATTTTTCTTTTTGTCCTCCCAGTTTTATTGAGATGTAGTTGACATACAGCACCATACAGGTTTAAGGTGTACAGCACAATGATTTCACTTACATCATGAAATGATTACAAGTTTAGTGAACACCCATCATCTCATACAAAGTTAAAGAAAGAGAAAAGAAATTTGTTCCTTGTGATGAAACCTCTTAGAATTTACTCTTAACAACTTTTGTATATAACAGCAGTGTTAATTATATTTATCATGTTGTACATTACATCCCTAGTACTTATTTATCTTATAACTGGAAGTTTGTACCTTTTGACTGCCTTCATCCAGTTCCCCCTCCCCTGCCTACCCATTTTTCTTACTTCCAGACTCACTCTGGCTGCCTGCCATAAAGTCTCATGCAAATATTCCTTCCTTGGTTTGCCTGTCCACCAAGATTTGTCCTTTCTTCTCTGCTGACTTCTCCTCCTTGTAGGTACCATTTCTTTGCAAGGCCTCCCTACCCTTACCTTTCATATGAGCATCAAGATAATTGACCAGGGACTTCCATGGTGGCACAGTGGTTAAGTATCCGCCTGCCAATGCAGGGGACATGGGTTTGAGCCCTGGTCTGGAAAGATCCCACATGCCACGGAGCAGCTAAGCCCCGTGTGCCACAACTACTGAGCCTGCGCTCTAGAGCCCGTGAGCCACAACTACTGAGCCCACGTGCCACAACTACTGAAGCCCACGCACCTAGAGCCCATGCTCCACAACAAGAGAAGCCACCGCAATGAGAAGCCCGCGCGCTGCAACGAAGAGTGGCCCCCGCTCGCCGCAACTAGAGAAAGCCCACACATAGCAACAAAGACCCAGCGCAGCCAAAAATAAATAAATAAATAAATAAATAAATACATTTTTTTAAAAGTTAAAAAAGAAAAAGATAATTGACCAAACCATGGAGATTTTGATTCTCATGAGGTACAGTCCCATCACTGTTTTTCTGTAATGCATCCCGTGTATGTAATGCCTTCCCTCATCCTACCCACTCTTCCAAGCCCTGCTTGAGCCATAGTTTCTTTTTCTTTCTCTTTCTTTCTTTTTTTTTTTTTTTTTGGCCACACTGCACGGCTTGAGGGATCTTAGTTCCCCGACCAGGGATCGAACCCAGGCCCTCGGCAGTGAAAGCGCGAGTCCTAACCACTGGACCGCCAGGGAATTCCCGAGCCTTACTTTCTATAGTCAGGGTATCCCCAGCCTTTCTGATATTCCTGTCCTCTAAACACTGCCATGGGATGCTGCAGAAGAGCCCTGAAGAGGGAACCAGAAGTCCTGGATCTAGCCTGACACGTCCAAGGACCCTGTGGCCCTGGGCAAGTCACTTAGTGCTTCTGACTCTCAGTTTCCATTTCTATAAAATAAGGGCATTTGGCTGATGACCTCAAAGTTCCTTTCCAGACAGAAATTCTCTAAATTTAGGCTTGATTTACTGATGGGATCCAGCCTAGTTTTCGGCTCATGCACTATTTAGTTTTCCATCAACACCAGAGCAGACTCAGAAAGTCTTGGTCTATTTCCTAGCAGTAAGTACCTAAGGATCCAAATCAGTTGAGCTCTTTAGGGAATAAATTGTCATGCATTTATTCTTCCTTCAGCATACATTTACCGAATGTATTAGTTATCTATTGCTGCACAACAAATTGCCTTAGAATGTAGCAGCTTACTACAATTAACATGTATTACTGCACGGTTTCTGTGGGTGAGGAATCTGTGCAGGGCTTAGCTGGGTCCCCTGGCTCAGAGCCTCTTACAAGGCTGGAATCCAAGTGTTGGCCAGGACTGCAATCAACTCAAGGCTCAGCTGGTGGAGGGTTTGTTTCCAAGGCCATTTATATGATTGTTGGCAGCCTTCAGTTTCTCATAGGCCTCATAGGTCTGAAGGGCCTGAGTTTCTCACTGGTTGTTGGCCAGTGGCCTCCCTCAGTTCCTTGCCACATAGTCCTCTCCATAGGGCAGTTCAAAACATGGTGGCTTGCTTCTTCAGAGCAAGCAAGCAATAAGAGCCAGAGAGAGCAAGACAGAAATCACAGTCTTTTGTAACCTGATCCCAGACGTGACATCCTGTCCCTTTTGCCATACTTTATTTATTAGTGGAGACCAGCAGATAGCCATCTGCTTTTTCCATTGAATTGTGAACTAATTGAAAAATCAGACAGGTAGGTGAGGCAGATGGGAGGCCCAAATGCAGACATCTGTTGCTTAATGCTGGTTTTCTGTTAATGAAATTAGATGTTCTGCACAAAAATTCTAAAGGAGACCTTTTTCAATTATTTTAAATGGGAAAAAGTACTAGGCATTACAAATGAACCCACACCCCCAACCAACTAAAGCACATTAAAATGCCCTTATGTAAAGAACAAACTGTCATATCATGAGGTAAAATGCTTAAAACATGGCTTACTTGACACCAAATAATTAATATGGCTGTTAACAAGCAGTTGCTTCATCTATAGTCACGTCATTCTTAACTGCCAGCAACATCCTAGCCACAAATCCCCTCTGCTGACACTCTGGAGAACTTCACAGTATCTTTGCATGCTTCTGATCCATCCAAACTTGATTTATTCTAAATGCCAAATGTATTAGGAGTGAAACTTGAGACATTCCCTGCATGCTTTTTTGTTTAAAAGGTTGCATTGATCTTTTAAGGCATAAATGCAATTTTTTAATACAACCCTCATTCCCCTGAAAAGTATTCAGGTGAAGTTTGGATATTAGAAACCAAGAGACATTTTCCTGAGAAAACATTAACCAAAGATACATTCTGTGTGGTATATACTTGTGTCACTTTTATTGTAAATAGTGCTGATATTGGAAAATGTGATTTAAATCTGTGGGCCAGCAGGCTCTAAAATTCTGCTCTGTAGGATGGACTTGAGGACACGGGGAGGGGGAAGGGTAAGCTGGGACAAAGTGAGAGAGTGGCATGGACATATGTACACTAGCAAATGTAAAATAGATAGCTAGTGGGAAGCAGCCGCATAGCACAGGGAGATCAGCTCCAGCTCAGTGCTTTTTGACCACCTAGAGGGGTGGGATAGGGAGGGTGGGAGGGAGACGCAAGAGGGAAGAGATATGGGAACATATGTATATGTATAACTGATTCACTTTGTTATAAAGCAGAAACTAACACACCATTTTAAAGCAATTATACTCCAATAAAGATGTTAAAAAAAAAAAGATGGATCAGGCCAGAATCGTAAACTGGAAATAAACTTAAAAGAAAATAAAATTCTGCTCTGTAGAATTATTTAGACTTATCTGTTGAGTCATACTTCATGCTGGAGAACCGTGGGCTTTCCCTGAAGGGGAATGTTGAAAACATTTCCTTTATGGGAAACATTTCTATTAGGTTGAAAGCACATGGCAAGACCAGAGCACAACATGTAATTTTGGAAAATCAGTGGTCCCCCAAAAGAAGGGAGAGAGGAGGGGGCAGGAAAACACTTTCAAACTTCACAATCAGATTCAGTCACTTTTCCTTTCCAGGGAGGGGCTGAGAGAGGCCAGAAGAAATACCCTAGTGAGTTCCCTCCACATGTAAAGATAGCCCCGAGTTAGGGAGACAAGACCCTTGCGACAAACCCTGTATTGTAGGTTCTAATACTTTACGTGCATGAATCTCACAGTGGCGTTGCAAATCAGGTGTTGCCATCATTATTGCCATCATAGATGGGGGAACTAAGAATGTAAGAGATTAAGCAACCCATCAAAGGAACAGGAACAAATAGAGACAGAGAGTGACACATTTGAGACTTTAACCCAGTCCTATCCGATGCTAAATCCTGTGTTCTTAACCACAGAGTGATAATACCGTATTGGTTTGCGTACCATGTTTAAGTCTTGATTGTAAGTGGAAGTGGAATGTTGCTGAATTTTTAGCTGATAGCATGGTGAAACTAGTAAAAAATTGTATCCACGTTTCTAGGGTCCATTTTGTTTCCGTCTTTGTCTAGGCCAGAAGTTTTCCTCCTTTGCTTAGGTTATGTTCAGCAGTAGATGGATCTTGTCAGGTTACAACAGGAATATTTAATTTCAAAACTTTAGAGATCACCCCTCTTTCATCTTTGTCTGATCTCCTTTATACTCTGCAGCCAAAATTATGTTCTGAAATGCAAAATCAATCTTGTTCCTCCCCTGCTTAAAACCTTATAATGGCATACCATTACTTATAAGAGAAATCCCAAGGTCCTTAGCCAGGCATGCGACTTCATATTTTTCATCCCCGCTTTTCTCTCCAGCCTCATTTCTCATTCCCATTCCAGAATAAGATCCAGCCATTTTAAACTATCTGCAGCTGGCGTAGTTTCTCTATGAAGGAGGATGTAGAACACTAAGAGTTTTCACCGAATGATTTGGTAAAAGTATAACCATAGAATCAGATCCCCAAAAACCCTCAAGTACATCTCCAATTTGCCCACCAACTGCCCCAAAGTACCCCTAGTATATTCGTAATGAGTTGACTGTTTCTTAAAAATCCAGAGTCCCCAGTCATCAGTCTCAAGGCTTTTATTGGGTTTAGAGGTGACCAGAGGCTCCCAGCAAAACATTGGATTATGTGTTTGTTCAACCAAATGGGAAAGGTGACTGTCGTTGTTGGATTCCGAACAGCTAGGAAAGCAAAGAAGCTGAGAAGGTATAGCTGGAATCAAGAAAAGGTCATCTCCTCAGTGGGGCTAGAAAGGAAAGTTGTAAGTCAGCCTTAATTCTTTTTTTTTTTTTAACATATTTGTTATTAATCCATACATTATGGAAGACAAGCCATTTTTTTTTTAAAGGACTTAAGTTTTTTTTTTTTTTATAGCTACTTTATTTATTTATTCTTTTTATTTTTGGCTGTGTTGGGTCTTCGGTTCGTGCGAGGGCTTTCTCTAGTTACGGCAAGTGAGGGCCACTCTTCATCGTGGTGCAGGGACCGCTCTTCATCGCGGTGCACGGGCCTTTCACTGTCGCGGCCCCTCCCGTTGCGGGGCACAGACTCCAGACGCGCAGGCTCAGTAGTTGTGGCTCACGGGCCTAGCTGCTCTGCGGCATGTGGGATCTTCCCAGACCAGGGCTCGAACCCATGTCCCCTGCATTAGCAGGCAGATTCTCAACCACTGCGCCACCAGGGAAGCCCTCTTTTTTTTTTTTAATTTTTAAATTAAAAAAATTTTTTTAACATCTTTATTGAAGTATAATTGCTTTACAATGGTGTGTTAGTTTCTGCTGTATAACAAAGTGAATCAGCTATACATATACATATATCCCCATATCTCTTCCCTCTTGCATCTCCCTCCCACCTTCCCTATCCCACCCCTCTAGGTGGACATAAAGCACCAAGCTGATCTCCCTGTGCTATGTGGGTTTAGGGTTCTCTCACCCGCAGTCAACGCACAGGCTGGATGGATCTAGGTCACGGTAACTTCAGGTTGATTTGCAGCCCGGTGTTGCCTTACTGCTTCATTAGCAGCTTGTTAAACCAGTCGCTAAAGCCATTAAGAAAATTCCTGGTAAGAGGGAACCAATGGGAGCACCATGTATTGAATGTCACTTTGATACCTCCCAGGATCCACTAACAGGACTTTTTTTTACCAGTGTTGATGTGTGCTGTTCTGATATTTACAGTCTGCAGACCCTTACATGTGAGCCCATTTTAATGACACTGGAGAGCAAAAAGGAAAAAAAAAAAGATCCATCCAAGGCTTTCCTGAAATCAATACCATAATTACATTTTAGACCCTCCAGGTATTAATCTCCTTTCTTTCAGAAAAGCATTCCATTTTCCTAGCATTGGTCTCTTAGAAATAATACTGCTTCTCCATGGCTCTGTTGAATTTTTTTCCCCCTGAGGGAGAAGGAAAAGCAAGCTTTTCCTTTTCACCTTCTTTTCTCCTACAGCCCTTCTCTCTTTTAAATTGAATGTTCATTCATGCTCTAAAAAGACTGTGCACAGACAAAGGGCTGATGTGAAAATATTTTATAATATCAACAGCTTGAACATCAGCTGTTTTCAGTGCTTTCTGACACTCCTTGATTTCATTATTTTATTTAACAAATATTATGATTTTTTCCCTCTAAAAATAATGCTAATACTATTTGCTGAACACTTGTTACAGGCTAATTGTTGTTCCAAACACTTGATATGAATTGACAGATTTAAATCTCATTAGAACTCTGTGAAATCAGTACTATTTTCACATTAGGACTCCAATGCTTGGAGAGTTTGGAACCTTTGCCCAAAGGCTCACAGCTAGTAAAGGCAGAACAAAGATTTGATCCCAGGCAGTCTCACTCCAGCACCTGCATGCCCAACCACTAAGCTATATCTGGCTGAATCTGTATGTACCTTACACTGGGTGCTACGTGCCTAGAGGACTGTAAGAAATTAAACACAATTGGTGCCTGTACTGGATTGAATAGTGTTCCCCCGAAATTCATGTCCACTTAGAACCTCAGATTGTGACCTTATTTGGAAACTGGATCTTTGTAGTTATAATTAGTTAAGATGAAGTCATACTGGCCTATACTCTGAAAACTATAAAACATTGATGAAGGAAATTGAAGATGATACAAAGAAATGGAAAGACATCCCGTGCTCTTGGATTGGAAGAATTAATATTGCTAAAATGGCCATACTACCCAAAGCAATCTACAGATTTAATGCAATCCCTATCAAAATACCCATGACATTTTTCACAGAACTAGAACAAATAATCCTAAAATTTATATGGAACCACAAAAGACCCTAACTTGCCAAAGCAATCTTGAGGAAAAAGAAGAAAGCTGGAGGTATCACTCTTCCTGACTTCAGATTATACTACAAAGCTACAGTAATCAAAACAGTATGGTACTGGCACAAAAACAGACATATAGCTCAGTGGAACAGAATAGAGAGCCCAGAAATAAACCCAGGCACCTATGGTCAGTTAATCTACTACAGAGGAGGCAAGAATATACAATGGAGAAAAGACAGTTTCTTCAGTCAGTGGTGCTGGGAAAACCAGACAGCTGCATGTAAAAGAATGAAATTAGAACATTCTCTCACACCATATACAAAAATAAGCTCAAAATGGATCAAAGACCTAAATGTAAGACTGGAAATAATAAAACTCCTAGAAGAGAACATAGGCAGAACACTCTTTGACATAAATCGTAGCAATATTTTTCGGAGCTGTCTCCTAAGGCAAAAGAAATAAAAGCAAAAATAAACAAATGGGACCTAATTAAACTTAAAAGCTTTTGCACAGCAAAGGAAACCATCAATGAAACAAAGAGACAATCTACAGAATGGGAGAAAATATTTGCAAATGATATGACCAACAAGGGGTTAATATCCAGAATGTATAAAGAGCCCATACAACTCAACATCAAAAAAACACCCCAATCAAAAAAATGGGCTGAAGACATTGCCTAGAGTCACACACTGGGACATGGTGAATGGATCTGCCTCTGTGACAGTGGATCAGTCCCTTAACTGTGCTATGTTTCAGTTTCCTTATCCCTAGAATGATGATGGTGATGATGATGATGGTAAGGACGGTGGTGATGCTGCTGCTGATGGCAGTGATGATGATGGTTGTCATGCACCGCAGGCTAACTCCATGCTAGGGTCTCTGATGGGAAACCATTCTTTTCTATTTTACAGGAGAATAAACTGCCCAAGGCCACCATTCCTGTGATCACAGGATGATCTGGCAGAATTTGTGTGAAAGCAATTTGTAACCTGTCCTTGTGCTGTACAAATGTTAGTTATATACAGCAAAAGTCCTCCTAATAAATTCCTCCCACTGGCCTTGGTATGCCAACTTAGGCATTTTCAACACTTAAATCAGGAAAATGTTTTCCTTTCTGTATTAGGTCAAAGTGAAACAATAAAAACTCTATTGTCCCCTTTTACCAAAGAAGTTTGTTCAGACTGTCTATAGATAGGGTCTTTTCATTTTCAGTCAGGCTTTTTGATGTTTAGATGATAATTTAAAATTGTAAGAGTTACAGTAGACCACCCAAGAATAGACTTCATTTGTAGGTGATAGATTCTGAATGATGTCTGTAGTGAAATAAAACATTATTAATTAAAGGTAGGTAGGAAGGGAAATTAGAACTAATGTTTATTCGGGTACCAATCAATTTAGCCCTTACCTACAATGTATAAGGTAGATATTATTGTTATATGTATTTTACAATATCTTCAGTACTGGGGCATTAAAGCTTTCCCCAAGGACACCCTGCAAATATGAGACCAAGGGAGAATTTAAACTCAGATCTGACTCCACAAACTATGCCTTTACAACGATGCCACCTGCCTTCCAGAAGAATGGGCAAATAACTACATAGAGGTAGAATAATTTGAAGGAGAAAAACTTCCCTTTCTAAATTTTTCTACCTGGTATACATGGCAAAAGCTGATGGGAGTATTTAGAAAGGAACTGAGATAGCACTCAGAGCGTTTTGGTTTCTGAGCCCAAAGTTACATTAACATGCTGTGTGGTATGAGGCATGTCACTCTAATGCTATGTGTTTTGGTCCTGATAAGATATGGTATTGATAGTCAGAAAATAGTTAAGCATTAAGTTTGAACTGCAATTGTCTTTCAGAAAAATTATCTGAAACTTGGAAATAGGCAAATCGGCCAAAAAAAAAAAGGGTTACAAGCGTTCTTTTGGCACGGTGCTGGGCTTGCCATTGCATTACCTGGGCCATTTTACCACTCTGTAGAGGCAGAGGTGAACGTGCAGGATTTTGTTCAGTAGAAATGTGAATAATTTCTGTCTGAAGAAGAGAGAACTCCAAAGGTTACTGCTTATGGCCTGTTGGACATCGACCAGTTTGGTTTCTAAGGCCAGAAAACTTTATTCTAACAGTGCTTATAAATACCTAACTTCTCAAATTCTCTTAGGACTGGTTTTAATACTTTACTGTTTTTTTTTAAATCAACTAATAAGTTAAATACAGTTTTTGACTTGTGTTAATTTTATATTTGTATGAGAGTCACGATTTGAAAATTATGGTTTAAGAGTTTTTAGCTAGGAAGCCTCAAATCTACAGCCTTTTCTGGAATCTCTGCCTCTGCTTCCTCCAAGTGACACAGCAATGGCACTGGAAGTCGAGACAGTCACCTGGCACTCTGGGCTCCTCCTGCAGCAATTGATGGGCAAAGAAGGGGGTTATGTACTAGCTGGGGTGATTGCTCCTGACGATCAAGAGGAAATTGAGTTGCTACTATACAATGGGAATAAAGGGAAGTATGTAAATATAGCTGAAATGCAGGAGACCCCCTCTCAGAGCTCCATGTCTTAGAAGGCCCATGTCTTCTGATAAAAAAGTGAAAGGAAAAGGTCAATGGGAAACTATTACAAAAACTTAATACAGGCAGAACTGCTAATGTCCCAGACCCTTAAGGATCTGTAGAATTAGGGTGTTTCAAAACACACTTTGAAAAATCCTAATCTAGTGCAATTCTTTCATTGTTACAGACCCAAAACCTGCTTAAGTTTTCACAGCAACTTTTATCTAACTGACTAGTAATAGGTTCCTTAGTTCTCTGAGCTTCTCATGCAACACTCAGTTAAGTCCTTAATAAGTATTCAATATTCACTGAAGAAATACCATACTGATTTAACACCTACTAAGTGCCAGGCACAGATCTAGACCTTGGGAATAAAACATTGAACCTGTTTCTACTTTCTTACATGAAGCTGTCCTTTAAGTGTGTGGGGGGGGGAAGTGGGGGAGAGAGAGAGAGACAAGCAATAAATACATAAAAGCATCATTTGGAAAGTGACAAATGCTATGTAAAATATAAGGCAGGAATGATTATAATGGTTAGAGGCTACTAGTTTATGTAGGGTGGTCAGAGAAAGCTTCTCTGATAAGACATTGGAACAGAGACCTGAATTAAATCAGTGAATGTGTTAATTCAATCAGTGAATTAAAGCCCTGAGTGTATCTAGAGCAAGGGCTGGCAAAGTACCGCCCACAGGACAGATCTGGCCTGCCACTTGCTTCTGTAAATAAAGTTTTGTTGGAACACAGCCACATCCATTTGTGCACACATTGTCTATAACTGTTTTCATACCATAAGAACAGAGTTGAGTAGTTGCAGCAGAGACGGTATGGCCTGCAAAGCCTAACCAATTTACTATCTGGCCTTAAAAAGTTTGACAACTCCTGGTCTAGGGAAAGAGGATGCCAGGCAGAAGAAATAGCATGTGCAAAGGCTCTGGGGTAGAAGTGTGGTTGGCATGTTTAAGCACTGGGCAGTATGCCTGGAGGGAGTGGGGATGGATGGGAGAGGGTTGTGGGGTGGAGGGAGGGAAGGTCAGATCATGTGGCCACAGTGAAGGTTCTGGCTTATTCTCTGAGTAAGATGGGAAGCCATTGGAGGTTTAAAGCAGAGTGACATGATCTGATATATGCCTTGAAAGGAGCTTTCTCGCTACTGTCTTCCTTTTATCTCTTCTACCTTTCTCACTACCCTGCCCCTAAATCTTTCTCCTCAGAAAGCAGGGATAGCTTAAGAAATGATTACACACTGAGGTGATGGAGCCTTGGTTAGTTCTAATCCTTGCAATATGAAGGGTCTCCTAGGTCTTGAGTCTATCATTTTTGAGGACCTGGAGCTTCTGATGAGGCTTCAGTGTGCGTGAGGACTGACCGAGCTGTCCACTCCATGACCAACCCTAGGGCCTACCAGAAAAAGGCCGGCATGGCGCACACTTCACAAAGAGCACCCCAGAGCTTTGCTCTTCTCTTTGAAGACACATTCACCTATTTATGAATCATTTATGCCAAAGTAATAATATACTTTCTAAATGCTGACTTGTGGTCTACAAACATCTAATACACACTACCCTCAGCTTGGGGGAAACTATATTACTTGTTATTTTTGAGATGCATTTGCACCAACATAGGAATATTCCATCTTTTCTTATGTGGGGACATGTGTGACGATGTGAAGATCATTTCCCCTCCTTCAAAAATGGAAATAAACACCTTCTAAAATGAATTCCATTGGTCTTTTATTCAACTCCAGTATCTTTTGGGCCATTCAATAACACACGATATTTACTGTCAGCGAAGATGTTCTTAATACTATATGCACCATTTGAGCTACCTCTCTTAGGCATGTTCAACAGAAATATTCTATTGTACGCTGTCCTTTACCAATTTATTTTGTTATCCATGAGGGTGGGTCAGTGGTACCATGACTTTTTACTTTCCAGGCTTTTATTTTCCTAGACAGTGTGGATATAGTGAAAGGATATAGTCTGAGGAGTTAGGAAGCAAATTATGCCAGATGTTCAACCTCTAACAGGATAGGTGGCTTGGGTGAGGTGTCTGATTCATGGAGCGTCTGTTTATCTATTGACTCTTTGTGATTGGCCACCTTGGACAATTATTAGAATTGAATGCTGTTGTAGACATCAAAACATGTTGATATGTTGAAAGCACTATATGAATATGAAGTTGTGGTGTTATTTTTAATTCTTCTACTTCGTGATCTATGAAGAGTATGCATTACTTGAATCATTCAATCTATACCGAAGAAAAAAAAAAAGAAAAAAGCCAAACCCAAATTGGTGAAAATAGGAAGTTTAAAGCAGAGGTTAAAACATTAAAAAAGGCTATTTGGCAGATATATGGTTTACATTCATTCGACAAATTGGCTTCAGGCTTAAACTAGGAGATGCAAAAATCCTAAAAAATATTCTGAAGAGGCTTTTCTCTCTTTTCCAGAGCTGTGAATCATATGATATGGAATTTTATGCTGTGTTTTGGTTAGAACCTACTTATTTGATGTTAATGGAGTAAGCAAAATGTAAAATGGTACTCACTTAATCTTTATTGGAAAATCTGCTTTCAGAATTTGGCAGTTCTCCTCAGTGGCGTAGATGAGGAGCTTAATGCTAATACTGTTTGGGAGGATTTTTAAAAATCTACAGCCAGTCTGGTTTGTAGCATCTGTTTTGGACCAAGGTGTTTGAGAATGCCATAAAGAGTCTTAAGCCTTAAGTCATCTCAATCTGTTCTTAAAACCAAGTGGTAGGAATTGAAAAGTGTTTAAAAGACAAATCCCCCAGTAATCCATTATCTGAAAAATGGTAGCAGTAGTTGGTTACTTCTTGTCATTGCTTGGCTGGGAAAAACTTATGTAACTTTGTCATTAGGCACAGCATAGCCTCCTTCACCAACTTTTTCCCTAGTGATAGGAATAATATTCATTGAGCGTCTGAGCTTTGGCAGGCAGTGCAGAAAACCCATGGAACCATAACCATTTTCTTCCAGAAGCTTCCAATCTAATGAAAACTGGTAGTAAGTTATCTTCGTCAGAGCCATGATTTTATTCTTGAACTATTTTCTTTCAAATACTTTTGTAAAAGAAAAACATCCTCAATAAAATCTCTAATAACATTACAGGGGAATTATCTATTTTGCCAGAGTATGTAGTGCTCAAAATCTTTTCCCCGAGATTTTATTTACATAACCCCAATTCAAGAGTTCTTTCCACTGAATGTGGACTAGAATTACAGAAAAGTCAAGAACCCCTCTTGCCATCTAGGATGCCTTTACCTACTTGAGTGGCTGGCAGATACGTTTAGAAGTGAATATATATATATATTTTTAACATCTTTATTGGAGTATAATTGCTTTACAATGGTGTGTTAGTTTCTGCTTTATAACAAAGTGAATCAGTTACACATATACATATGTTCCCATATCTCTTCCCTCTTGCATCTCCCTCCCACCTTCCCTATCCCACCCCTCTAGGTGGTCACAAAGCACCGAGCTGATCTCCCTGTGCTATGCGGCTGCTTCCCACTAGCTATCTATTTTACGTTTGGTAGCGTATATATGTCCATGCCACTCTCTCACTTTGTCCCAGCTTACCCTTCCCCCTCCCCATATCCTCAAGTCCATTCTCTAGTAGGTCTGTGTCTTTGTTTCCGTCTTGCCCCTAGGTTCTTCATGACCATTATTTTTTTCTTACATTCCATATATATGTGTTAGCATACGGTATTTGTTTTTCTCTTTCTGACTTACTTCACTCTGTATGCCAGACTCTAGATCCATCCACCTCACTTCAAATAACTCAATTTCGTTTCTTTTTATGGCTGAGTAATATTCCATTGTATATATGTGCCACATCTTCTTTATCCATTCATCTGTTGATGGACACTTAGGTTGCTTCCATGTCCTGGCTATTGTAAACAGAGCTGCAGTGGACATTGTGGTACATGACTCTTTTTGAATTATGGTTTTCTCAGGGTATATGCCCAGTAGTGGGATTGCTGGGTCGTATGGTAGTTCTATTTTTAGTTTTTTAAGGAACCTCCATACTGTTCTCCATAGTGGCTGTATCAATTTACATTCCCACCAACAGTGCAAGAGTGTTCCCTTTTCTCCACACCCTCTCCAGCATTTATTGTTTGTAGATTTTTTGATGATGGCCATTCTGACTGGTGTGAGATGATATCTCATTGTAGTTTTTTTTTTAATCTAACTTTTTTTTAATAAATTTATTCATTTGTTTATTTATTTTGGCTGTGTTGGGTCTTCATTTCTGTGCGAGGGCTTTCTCTAGTTGCGGCGAGCGGGGGCCACTCTTCATCACGGTGCACGGGCCTCTCACTATCGCGGCTTCTCTTGTCACGGAGCACAGGCTCCAGATGCGCAGGCTCAGTGGTTGTGGCTCACGGGCCCAGTTGCTCCGCAGCATGTGGGATCTTCCCAGACCAGGGCTCGAACCCATGTCCCTTGTATTGGCAGGCGGATTCTCAACCACTGCACCACCAGGGAAGCCCCTCATTGTAGTTTTGATTTGCATTTCTCTAATGATTAATGATGTTGAGCATTCTTTCATGTGTCTGTTGGCAATCTGCATATCTTCTGTGGAGAAATGTCTGTTTAGGTCTTCTGTCCATTTTTGGATTGGGTTGTTTGTTTTTTTGATATTGAGCTGCATGAGCTGCTTGTAAATTTTGGAGATTAATCCTTTGTCAGTTGCTTCATTTGCAAATATTTTCTCCCATTCTGAGGGTGGTCTTTTTGTCTTGTTTATGGTTACCTTTGCTGTGCAAAAGCTTTTAAGTTTCATTAGGTCCCATTTGTTTATTTCTGTTTTTATTTCCATTTCTCTAGGAGGTGGGTCAAAAAGGATCTTGCTGTGATTTACGTCATTGAGTGTTCTGCCTATGTTTTCCTCTAAGAGTTTGACAGTGTCTGGCCTTACATTTAGGTCTTGAATCCATTTTGAGTTTATTTTTGTATATGGTGTTAGGGAGTGTTCTAATTTCATACTTCCACATGTACCTGTCTGGTTTTCCCAGCACCACTTATTGAAGAGGCTGTCTTTTCTCCATGGTATATTCTTGCCTCCTTTATCAAAGATAAGGTGACCACATGTGCGTGGGTTTATCTCTGGGCTTTCTATCCTGTTCCATTGATCTATATTTCTGTTTTTGTGCCAGTACCATACTGTCTTGATTACTGTAACTTTGTAGTAGAGTCTGAAGTCTGGGAGCCTGAGTCTTCCAGCTCCGTATTTCTTTCTCAAGATTGCTTTGGCTATTCGGGGTCTTTTGTGTTTCCATACAAATTGTGAAATTTTTTGTTCTAGTTCTGTGAAAAATGCCAGTGGTAGTTTGATAGGGATTGCATTGAATCTGTAGATTGCTTTGGGTAGTAGAGTCATTTTCACAATGTTGATTCTTCCAATCCAAGAACATGGTGTATATCTCCAACTATTTGTATTATCTTTAATTTCTTTCATCAGTGTCTTATAATTTTCTGCATACAGGTCTTTTATCTCCTTAGGTAGGTTTATTCCTAGATATTTTAATCTTTTTTGCTGCAATGGTACATGGGAGTGTTTTCTTAATTTCACTTTCAGATTTTTCATCATTAGTGTATAGGAATGCTAGAGATTTCTGTGCATTAGTTTTGTATCCTGCTACTTTACCAAGTTCATTGATTAGCTCTAGTAGTTTTCTGGTAGCATTTTTAGGATTCTCTATGTATAGTATCATGTCATCTGCAAACAGTGACAGCTTTACTTCTTCTTTTCCGATTTGGATTCCTTTTATTTCTTTTTCTTCTCTGATTGCTGTGGCTAAAACTTCCAAAACTATGTTGAATAATAGTGGTGAGAGTGGGCAACCTTGTCTTGTTCCTGATCTTAGTGGAAATGGTTGCAGTTTTTCACCATTGAGGATGATGTTGGCTGTGGGTTTGTCATATATGGCCTTTATTACGTTGAGGTAGGTTCCCTCTATGCCTACTTTCTGGAGGGTTTTTATCATAAATGGGTGTTGAATTTTGTCGAAAGCTTTCTCTCTATCTATTGAGATGATCATATGGTTTTTCTCCTTCAATTTGTTAATATGGTGTATCACATTGATTGATTTGCATATATTGAAGAATCCTTGCATTCCTGGAATAAACCCCACTTGATCATGGTGTATGATCCTTTTAATGTGCTTTTGGATTCTGTTTGCTAGTATTCTGTTGAGGATTTTTGCATCTATGTTCATCAGTGATATTGGCCTGTAATTTTCTTTCTTTGTGACATCTTTGTCTGGTTTTGGTATCGGGGGATGGTGGCCTCGTAGAATGAGTTTGGGAGTGTTCCTCCCTCTGCTATATTTTGGAAGAGTTTGAGAAGGATAGGTGTTAGCTCTTCTCTAAATGTATGATAGAATTCACCTGTGAAGCCATCTGGTCCTGGGCTTTTGTTTGTTGGAAGATTTTTAGTCACAGTTTCAATTTCATTGCTTTTGATTGGTCTGTTCATATTTTCTATTTCTTCCTGGTTCAGTCTCGGAAGGTTGTGCATTTCTAAGAATTTGTCCATTTCTTCCAGGTTGTCCATTTTATTGGCATAGAGTTGCTTGTAGTAATCTCTCATGATCGTTTGTATTTCTGCAGTGTCAGTGGTTACTTCTCCTTTTTCATTTCTAATTCTACTGATTTGAGTCTTCTCCTTTTTTTTCTTGATGAGTCTGGCTAATGGTTTATCAATTTTGTTTATCTTCTCAAAGAACCAGCTTTTAGTTTTATTGATCTTTGCTATCATTTCCTTCATTTCTTTTTCATTTATTTCTGATCTGATCTTTATGGTTTCTTTCCTTCTGCTAATTTTGGGGTTTTTTTGTTCTTCTTTCTCTAATTGCTTTAGGTGTAAGTTTAGGTTGTTTATTTGAGATGTTTCTTGTTTCTTAAGGTAGGATTGTATTGCTATAAACTTCCCTCTTAGAACTGCTTTTGCTGCATCCCAGAGGTTTTGGGTCATCGTGTTTTCATTGTCATTTGTTTCTGGGTATTTTTTGACTTCCTCTTTGATTTCTTCAGTGATCTCTTGGTTATTAAGTAGTGTATTGTTTACCCTCCATGTGTTTGTATTTTTACAGATCTTTTCCTGTAATTGATACCTAGTCTCATAGCGTTGTGGTCGGAAAAGATACTGATACGATTTCTATTTTCTTAAATTTACCAAGGCTTGATTTGTGACCCAAGAAATGATCTATCCTGGAGAATGTTCCATGAGAACTTGAGAAGAGTGTGTATTCTGTTGTTTTTGGGTAGAATGTCCTATAAATATCAATTAAGTCCATCTTGTTTAATGTATCATTTAAAGCTTGTGTTTCCTTATTTATTTTTATTTTGGATGATCTGTCCATTGGTGAAAGTGGGGTGTTAAAGTCCCCTACTATGATTGTGCTACTGTCGATTTCCCCTTTTATGGCTGTTAGTATTTGCCTTATTGAGGTGCTCCTATGTTGGGTGCATAAATATTTACAATTGTTATATCTTCTTCTTGGATGGATCCCTTGATCATTATGTAGTGTCCTTCTTTGTCTGTTGTAATAGTCTTTATTTTAAAGTCTATTTTGTCTGATATGAGAATTGCTACTCCAGCTTTCTTTTGATTTCCATTTGCATGGAATATCTTTTTCCATCCCCTCCCTTTCAGCGTGTATGTGTCCCTAGGTCTGAAGTGGGTCTCTTGTAGACAGCCTATATACGGGTCTTGTTTTTGTGTCCATTCAGCCAGTCTATGTCTTTTGGTGGGAGCATTTAATCCATTTACATTTAAGGTGATTATCGATATGTATGTTCCTATTACTATTTTCTTAATTGTTTTGGGTTTGTTATTGTAGGTCTTTTCCTTCTCTTGTGTTTCCTGCCTAGAGAAGTTCCTTTAGCATTTGTTGTAAAGCTGGTTTGGTGGTGCTGAATTCTCTTAGCTTTTGCTTGTCTGTAAAGCTTTTAATTTCTCTGTCAAATCTGAATGAGATCCTTGCTGGGTAGAGTAATCTTGGTTGTAGCTTTTTCTCCTTCATCACTTTAAATATGTCCTGCCACTCCCTTCTGGCTTGCAGAGTTTCTGCTGAAAGATCAGCTGTTAACCTTATGGGGATTCCCTTGTGTGTTATTTGTTGTTTTTCCCTTGCTGCTTTTAGTATTTTTTCTTTGTATTTAATTTTTGATAGTTTGATTAATATGTGTCTTTGCATGTTTCCCCTTGGATTTATCCTGTATGGGACTCTCTGTGCTTCCTGGATTTGATTAACTATTTCCTTTCCCATATTAGGGAAGTTTTCAACTATAATCTCTTCAATTATTTCCTCAGTCCCTTTCTTTTTCTCTTCTTCTTCTGGGACCCCTATAATTCGAATGTTGGTGCGTTTAATGTTGTCCCAGAGGTCTCTGAGACTGTCCTCAATTCTTTTCATTCTTTTTTCTTTATTCTGCTCTGCAGTAGTTATTTCCACTCTTTTATCTTCCAGGTCACTTCTCCGTTCTTCTGCCTCAGTTATTCTGCTACTGATCCCTTCTAGAGAATTTTAAATTTCATTTATTATGTTGTTCATCACTGTTTGTTTGCTCTTTATTTCTTCTAGGCCCTTGTTAAACGTTTCTTGTATTTTCTCTATTCTATTTCCAAGATTTTGGATCATCTTTACTATCATTATTCTGAATTCTTTTTCAGGTAGACTGCCTATTTCCCCTTCATTTATTAGGTCTGGTGGGTTTTTACCTTGCTCCTTTATCTGCTGTGTGTTTCTCTGTCTTCTCATTTTGCTTAATTTACTGTGTTTGGGGTCTCCTTTTCGCAGGCTGCAGGTTTGTAGTTCCTGTTGTTTTTGATGTCTCTCCCTGGTAAGTAAGGTTATTTCAGTGGTTGTGTAGGCTTCCTGGTGGAGGGGACTACTGCCTGTGTTCTGGTGGATGAGGCTGGATCTTGTCTTTCTGGTGGGCAGGTGCACGTCTGGTGGTGTGTTTTGGGGTGTCTGTGGCCTTATTATGATTTTAGGCAGCCTCTCTGTTAATGGATGGGGTTGTGTTCCTCTCTTGCTAGTTGTTTGGCATAGGGTGTCCAGCACTGAAGCTTGCTGGTCATTGAGTGAAGCTGGGTCTTGGGGTTGAGATGGAGATCTCTGGGAGATTTTCGCCGTTTGATATTACGTGGAGCTGGGAGGTCTCCTGTGGACCAGTGTCCTGAACTTGGCTCTCCCACCTCAGAGGCACAGCCCTGACGCCTGGCTGGAGCACCAAGAGCCTGTCATCCACATGGCTCAGAATAAAAGGGAGAAAAAATAGAAAGAAAGAGAGAAGATAAAATAAAATAAAATAAAGTTATTAAAAACAAAAAATAATTATTAAGAAAAATTTTTTAAAGTAATAAAAAACCCCAAAAAAACCCAGACAGACAGAACCCTAGGACAAATGGTAAAAGCAAAGCTATACAGACGAAATCACACACAGAAGCATACAGATACACACTCACAAAAGAGAGAAAAAGGGAAAAAATATATGTATTGTTGCTCCCAAAGTCCTCCTCCTCAATTTGGGATGATCTTTTGTCTATTCAGGTATTCCACAGATGCAGGTACATCAAGTTGACTGTGGAGATTTAATCCGCTGCTCCTGAGGCTGCTGGGAGAGATTTCCCTTTCTCTTCTTTTTTCGCACAGCTCCCGGGGTTCAGCTTTGGATGTGGCCCCGCCTCTGCGTGTAGGTCGCCTGAGGACGTCTGTTCTTCGCTCAGACAGGACGGGGTTAAAGGAGCAGCTGCTTCGGGGGCTCTGGCTCGCTCAGGCCGGGGGAGGGAGGGGTACAGAGGAGGCGGGGCGAGCCTGCGTCGGCAGAGGCCAGCGTGATGTTGCACCAGCCTGAGGCGCGCCGTGCGTTCTCCCGGGGAAGTTGTTCCCGGATCACGGGAGCCTGGCAGTGGCGAGCTGCACCAGCTCCCGGGAGGGGCGGTGTGGAGAGTGAGCTGTGCTCACACACAGGCTTCTTGGTGGCGGCAGCAGCAGCCTTAGCATCTCATGCCCGTCTCTGGGGTCCGCGCTGATAGCCGCGGCTCGCGCCCGTCTCTGGAGCTCATTGAGGTGGTGCTCTGAATCCCCTCTCCTCACGCACCCCGAAACAATGGTCTCTTGCCTCTTAGGCAGTTCCACAGTTTTTCCTGGACTCCCTCCCAGCTAGCTGTGGCGCACTAGCCCCTTCAGGCTGTGTTCACGCCGCCAACCCCAGTCCTCTCCCTGGGATCCGACCGAAACCCGAGCCTCAGCTCCCAGCCCCGCCCGCCCCGGCGGGTGAGCAGACAAGCCTCTCGGGCTGGTGAGTGCTGATTGGCGCTGAGCCTCCGTGCGGGAATCTCTCCGCTTTGCCCTCCGCACCCCTGTGGCTGCGCTCTCCTCCATGGCTCCGAAGCTTCCCCCCTCTGCCAGCCACAGTTTCCGCCCGTGAAGGGGCTTCCTAGTGTGTGGAAACCTTTCCTCCTTCACAGCTCCCTCCCACTGGTGCAGGTCACATCCCTATTCCTTTTTCTCTGTTTTTTCTTTTTTCTTTTGCCCTACCCAGGTACGTGGGGAGTTTCTTGCCTTTTGGGAGGTCTGAGGTCTTCTGCCAGCGTTCAGTAGGTGTTCTGTAGGAGCTGTTCCACATGGATGTTTTTCTGATGTATTTGTGGAGAGGAAGGTGAACTCCGCATCTTACTCTTCCGCCATCTTGAAGCTCCTCCTCTAGAGGTGAATATTAAAAAATTTTTCTAATGTGGGGACCACACCCTGCCTCCGAAAATTATACAGCATACACTTTGATTAGACATGATCGTTTAGCTTAGGATTTTCCCCCAAGGTGCTTCCCATCCCACCATATGTAGCATCAGGGCTCTTCCTAGGACACTTATGGGGTCAGGCCCATCTTTGGGAGGCATTTTAGCCTCAATTTTAGAGGAAGAGAATTGAGACCAATCAAAGACTTTGCCTTATTTGTTTGGAAAGAAGCGAGCAATAAGACAGAAATAGTGTTTTAGGAAAGAGGCACAAAGCATGGCACTAATCTTGCCAAAGCTAGGAATTGTGTAGCTTCTTGCCCAGTGTAGTGCAATTCATAGTAATAATAATTTTAGTATTATCTGTTAGTTATTGAGAATTTACGATGTGTTAGACACCATGCTAATGGCTTTCCTTGCATTTTTCTCGGTTCATCCTCTTAAAACTCTATGAAATAGGAGCTACTCAGAAAAATCAGGTAACTTATCCAAGATAACCCTGTTGATAGGTGGCCGAGCTAGTCTTTCTATCTCCAAAATTCACGTGTTTAGCCATTCTGTGATATTCTTCTCTATGGAAATGATTCAATATTTGAATCGGTTTAAAAGGCTATAAACATCAACTTAGGAATCCACATCTTCCTGAAAATTTTATGAAGGATACCTTTAGTTAAGGAAAATCTACAAGGGCTAAGATGAGTTACCTCTGTTTCCCTGGGGTTCTCAGCATTGTTTTTCATCATGGAACTCCCTTCCTGACAAGATCAGGATGGATAGGTGGACGGGTTGGTCTTATAAATTGCTTTTCACTTTGGTATTTTACGATCACGCAGTGCTCTTGGAACTTTTCCATGTCTCATATGAAGTATCCAGTATTAGACTCTGCTCGCATTGACTACTGTTACTTCCATGTCTCCATTTCCCTGTTTCTACAATGAGAATAATGTACTTTTTTCTTTCTTCATGGGGATACTATAAGCTACTCTTATATTACAACAAAAGTATAATAGCTATATAAATGCTTCAAGTTTATGAGGAAGACCAGAAACAAAAATCCAAGTTACCATTGTCATCTAAATTATTTACATTGTAATGCAAAAATGGAAAGACTCATAGCTTCTGTGGCACACTTAGCTTTATTGAAATTGAACAAATATTTTTAATAACCCCTTTTACAGCACATGTAAAATTTAATTTTTTCATTATATATTTTACAGGTTGTCTTTTATCTGAGTAAGCAAAAATACGTCTTTTTTTTTTTTTTTTTTTTTTCTTACTTAAAACATGTAGCCAGGATTCAAACCACGTAGCTCTGGTACCAAAAAGGCAACGGGTTATGAAAATCACAGTACAATTTTAAAATTCTTTAAGTTAGTTAAGGATATTTCAAACTATTCACTTGGATTGACAGTAGAAATCATGGGTCAGTTGACATTAGGACTAATAGTTACACTTACAATGAGAGCAGAAATGGGAAGTTCAAGCTAATATGAGCTACACTGTTCAGGACACATCATCTCCATAAATACTGTGGCTGAGAGGCTGCGATGGCTAAGTCACACTTGAGTACTTAATTGCACGTAAATATTGCCAAAGTGAAAAAAAATGTAGTGTGCTAACTTGGATCTAAAAGAAAATGGGCATTTATTTTTAAGAGGACATACGAACAAATCAATTTCACAATACACAATTCAAATCCCCAAATTACATCTAGGAAAGAAAAAGAATATTAAAATGCACACCTACACGGACAGTAAAGTATAAACCTGTTCTTTGTGATTGGTATTTATTTTTTGTTGTTGTTTTCTCGACAAGTAGAAATTATTTATGACCCACAAAAGGATTCCTCAGGTGAAACACTAATTACAGACATTGTAAAGAACGTAGCTCAGGAGGCTTGTTTTAAAAACGAGGCAGCATTTTCCTGAAAAAGTTTGGTCCTCAACTCACTATAGGCTAGTCACTATGGTCAGATCCTAAGCATTTTCCTTTTGTGTGTGCGTGTGTGCACGCGTGTGTGTGCATGCACACGCGTGTGTTTAAGCTGTCTTTTCAGTACCAGAATTAGTCAAAACCAAACCAAACCAAACCGAACCAAAAGACAAATAGCCCTCAAGTACTTGACTTTGCATATCATGTCTATTTAATGCATCATCTGAAAGAGCAATGCTAAAGACTGTGAAGGGAATTATGCTCACGTGATTCTGCAACACCGTAATTTTGTGCAAACATTTTCCTTCATTGCCCGGATAACTTATCTTTTTTCATGTAGGTGCCAGGAAACCCGCCCCCATGATCCTCCCTCCCCCCTCCCCCAGTCTTCTCCTCTGTCAAAGTGATATAAAGACAATTTCACTGTGTATTTACAAGCACAACAGTTAGGCAAGAAGGTCCCAGGGTCTGAAGAGCACATCTATTTCTTGTGGACATCTTCATGCCGAATGATCTTGTATGTGATCCAGTAAAAGATGTTGAAAATGAGGAAGGCCAATGGGAAGGCAGCTCGAGAAATCGTGTCAATCCTTTTTGCCCGGTCCACAAACTTCTTCTTGATGGCATCTGCATCTTTGGGGGGCTGTGGGAGCTGGCTGGCAGGTGTGGCCTTGACAGCTGTTCCATCTTTCACTTGAAGGCAGTGACCCATCCCGTAACCACTGAAATTAAAACGACTTTCACGAGTAACATCTTCTTCCTGGAAGAATAAAGACAGGGAAAGCACAGATAGGTTGTCAGTCAAATCAGATGGAAGGTGCTTAAAATTCTTCAGAAGTAAAAGGATAAATCACAGTTAACTGGTAGTGTGGAAGGCTTTTGGAATGGGGAGTTGTCTTTCAAGTTCAACTCAATTATTCATGGAACAGATACAGTTCATTAACTTTTCAGGCTGAGAAATTAAGTGTAAGAATAATGACTCCGTGGTCATTTTAATTAATTAACAAACAGAAATACCTACATTATATTCAGCACTGACTGACGTTCCCAAAATCTAGTTTATTGATCCACAGCTTTGAATAGACTGTTTTAAAGCTAAATCTCCAAATCCCAGTATTACACTCTAAATCTAAGAAGAGGACTGTTCTTTCATTCACTCACTCATTCATTCGTTCACCCATTCTTTCATTCAACAAAGCATTTACTGAATCTCTGCCTTGTACCTGGCTCTGAGCCAGGAACTTCTAGTATTGTGGCTTATTCATAGCCCAGTTCCTTCCATTAACATTGGCTTTAATGTTTGTGTTAGATCTAAGATTAACCTCTTAAATGTATAACTTTTCCCCTCCAGCCCTCTAGTTCACCTCAGTTATATAGCAGAGATTAAATATTCAGTGTTTGGAGTTGAATATTTCTACCATGGTTAGTTTTTCTAGTGTCAACTTTTTACATTGATTCTTTGGCTATTCATATCTACCATATGAGCATATGTCGTTTTAGCTGATGTCAGTGGTTTTTTGTGTTATTTCTACATGAATTAGATAAAAGACTGAAAAATTATAACCTTATGGTAAAGAGCAAATACCCTACATAGAGACAAATGTATGGAATTTGGGTGTGTGGTTGGGTTGAAAAGATGGGATTGAAATGACCTGCTTAATAAAAATCTAGTTCTAAATAGACATCAATTGAATCATCATCTTCTGCAACTAGATTACTGTTTTCTACGATACTGTGCCACCCCTTTGAAACACCAAAGACACTGCACTCTTTATCTTGCTAGAGAAGAATATTATATTAATTAATTTGGTTATATTTTTCCAAAAGACAGTAAAATTTGGTATTAATTTTTATTTCATCGATGTTTATTGCATGTCAGTTGTGCCTTCACACATATAAAAGATATACTGAATGAAGGAGTTTTAAAAATTTTATTGGAGTATAGTTGGTTTACAATATTGTGTTAGTTTCAGGTGTACAGCAAAGTGATTCAGTTATACATATATATATCTATATTCTTTTTCAGATTCTTTTCCCTTATAGGTTATTACAAGATATTGAGTAGAGTTTCCTGTGCTCTACAGTAGGTCCTTGTTGGTTCTCTATCTTATATATAGTACTGTGTGTATCTGTTAATCCCATCCTCCTAATTCATCCCCCCTGCCCGCCACCTTTCCCCTTTGGTGACCGTAAGTTTGTTTTTGAAGTCTGTGAGTCTGTTTCTGTTTTATAAATAAGTTCATTTGTATCATTTGAATGAAGGACTTTTAACATAATATTAATGTGAGATAGCCCAACTGTAATCCAAATGGTACAGCAAGAACAAATTTAGGTCAGGAAGATCAGGCCAAAGCTCTTCTAATAAAATAACTGTAAAACTACTCCTTTATGAAACCATCTTCCCAGTACTTTTATGTATGTGAGATTGTCCTGCACAAGTTGGTTCAGGATACTCTGTCTCATTTGTTAACAAAATGTAATAAGGATTTTTCATTCAACAGTTAATTGTTGAGTGTTGAGTCTATGGCGAGCATTTTGCTAGATGCTGGGAGACAGTTGATGAAGTTGGACAAGAGCCCTACCTGCATGGAGCTTTCAGAACCCAGTGGAAGTGGCCAACCTAAAGGCATTCTCATATAGGGAAGCTGACTAAGAAAACCCAGCCAGACATTAGAGTGCTTCCGTGTACTCAGCTCTATAAGCTCTATAATGAAGACTTCAACTGGACTCAGATTCAAAGAGTAAATCTGGTTTCTTTGTCTAAAATGGGAATGATATATTTTATGGGTGCAAAAGTTTCAAATACGTGAAGTATTTAAAACTGTGGACTAAACAGTTACATTAATCATTACAGTGTCATTGGAAGACTTATTAGCAAGAATGTTGGAAGACTTATTAGCAAGAATGGAAGCACACAGGTCACTAGGAGGAGGGGACTTGTTAGTCACATGGGTTATAAGCAGTCTTATTCTTCCTGCCTATTACTAACTGGTAATTAGATCTTAACCAGTGTGTGAGGGAAGTAGAAACGGTTTGATTTGGTTTAGTTAAGAGATCCAGACTAGGAATTTGGCTCTTTGGGTTCTAGGCCTGGCTCCAAACGTTAGAAGCTGTGCTGATCTGAGGCAAGATATTTATTCTTTCAAGGGCTCAGAGACCTCATGCCAAAATGTTGAGTCTGGACTAGGTCTGTGGGTCTCAGCTTTGGCTGCTAGGGAACCTTTACAAGTATATGTATGCTTGCCTCCCCTCCCAGCCTCTTCCAGATCAACTGAATCAGAATCTCTGGGAATGAGAGCTGAGAATCCATATTTTTTAAAAAAATCCAGTGACTCTAATGCAAAAGGTTGGAAACCAGTGGCCTAGATCAGCTCTAATGTCCAGCTCTAACCTAGTCGATGTTATTAAGTCTAATATAACTTTTCAAGTGGAAACAATCCCTCAAAATACATTTCCCCTTATCTGCCTAAATCTACTGTGCTGTTTTTCCTTTCCATATCTGTAGAATCTTACAAATTGCTGTTCTCACCTCTATATTGTCTAGTTCACTGCCTGAGTGAGATAAGATTCTTTTAAATTTCCTGGGTCCCTGAAGAAATAGAAAGAGTAGTTGGCTAGTAACCTATTCTTAGCACATGAAACAAAAGGAAACCTAAATAAACACATCCATGTTTCTTTTCAGACTGACTCATTCATTTAATTTCTGTAGTCTTTCTTCACATACTGTGAATGGACAGCTGAAGAGATTAACTCATTCAATTAACTAGCAGAAGCAGAATAGAATGATACCAGGTTAGGTTATTTTTATGTCGTACATTGCCGTGCAAACTGTGGGCGCTTAATAAACATTTGTTGAATAATGAACAAAGGGAATTTTAAGAGAGTTTTCTCTCTGCTTGAAAATACTTTTACCATTCATTCAACAGTATTTCAAATTATGCTTCTGAGCATAGTTACAACTAATTAAATCAATTCTTTAAAATTCTCCACCACAAAAATAAATCTGTCATAGGTAGAAATTATCCATTTAATTTTTCATGTGTAGGAGATATGAATGCTAGTTTAAGGGTCTTCTTATTTACCATTATGATTCATTCAATGTATTTTAAATATAGAACCTTAAATTACCCACATCAAAGGATATAGTCTTGATTCAGAAAACATAATTGCAACCAATTTGAATTTTTGTGTTATAATGAATGACTAATTGCCTTTATAGCAGGTTCAGAATAAAAACGTTATGGTAATGTGGCAAGATTCCTATATGAGGGCAAAGTGGAGATGAGCTTGAGTCATGGATAAACTGAAGCTAAAATAAAGAACAATCTGTAGGCACAGATTAGTTGAATGTATTCACAGTGACAGTTGGTGTAATCCTCTCAGTGAGGAAAGAATTTCAGGCATATATTCTCCATTTCTTCTAATTAGCCAGAAAACCAATTACTTAATTATTGCTGCTGACCTGCCATCTTCAGTATCTTTGAGCAGTAAATACTTCTAGCTCACTCTGTTTTGTTATTCACTGATTAAATTCCCACAGAAAATGAATCATCCAGTCGAAGTTTCAGTACATGCAATTTCTATATCCCACTTTGATAAAATCTCCTTAAACCCTGTCTGTCTGCTGTAGGAAGCACTGCCATGGCGCTATGCAATTCATTGGAGACTTATCATCTTATTTTATCTTATCCATCAGTTTTACTTATTGTAAAATTCACCCATTCCTGTGTTTGGAATAACTGTTGCCTAGATGTGAAATTGAAACTAAAGCTCACCAGAATTGCATCGTACTGACTCGTTTAAGCAAATAATTTCAATATAATTAAAGAATATAGGATTTATACAATGAAAGATTTCAGTGGGACCCATATTTCCAATTTTTCTTTTATGTCCTAGAAAGGAGGAAATAAAAGGACTCCTATAAACTGGGGTAGGGGAAAACTCTTTCCATCCCATTTCTCACCCAGATTCTTTGATTGAATCTTTGCCCTTCTATTGGAATAGGAAATGGCCCAGTTGGAACTGAAGGTTGCAGTGAGCTTCAGTCAATGCAAGGACATTATGAAGTCTCCAGCCCTCCTTAGGAAACAGTGTGAGTCCAAACACAAGCAGGTTTTCACCAAAAAAGTCCCCTGAGCAAATGAAGGCTGGGTGATGCTTAATGGTAGCTCTGCTTGGGCTTCCTAGCCTTGGGGAGGAGGGATGGCCTTGAGAAATTCTCAATTCTTATGGCCTCAGTTTTCTCCTCTGTATCATGGGGACTTGGGAGTAGATATGAATAATAAATAGATATCATGTATTGATTATAATTATATACCATGCACTTAAAACCACAGTCAGTCCTATCACCAAACCATCCCTACAAATCACATGGTTTCAGAGGAAATTGAGACCGAGAGAAGTTATGTGGCTTCCTGAAGTTATATTGCTAATAAATGTTGAAGCTGAAATTCAAATCAGGTCTGTCAGATCTCCAAATTGTCTGATTCCAAAGACTCTGGAAGTCTTTGGTTTTTATGAATTTGTCCCTATCAAGCCCCAAATGGCTTCCATTCAAGATTATGGAAGAAGAATCCCACTGAAATTTGTAGAACAACAGATCTGAAATAAAGTAAACCAAATATAACCCCTTGTTGCTTAATGGCATGTGGTGAAATAAATTAAAACTGTCACAGTGTCATTTTGGGGCAGACAGTGAATAGCATTTTTTCCAAAAGAAAAGCAAATCAGTGGATCATCTCTTTTTCAGTGCAGGATATCATTATGATTGATTTTTGAAGAAGAATGAACTTCTGGTGTTCATTTCTTGAGCACTTGCCATTTATGTATTCATATTTCCAACAAATAATTCCTTGAGCACCTATTATGTGCCAGGTATGTGGTGAGGATACAGCAGTGAACAAGGAGATGAAGTCTCTTCTTTTTTGGAGTTTACATTCTAGTGGGGAAAACAGTAACAAGTAGAGAAATTATGTGACACACACACAAATACATATTTATACATACACATATACACAGATAAGACACCCCACACATTTGCACATACACAAACACACACACACAGATAATGATGGAGGCTTTGAGGAAAACGATCAAGGTAAGACACTTAAGAGAGATGAGTGACAGAGAAGTGGATGTTTTAGATTGAGTGGTCAAAAAAGTCCCAAGGACATGCCAGGCACTGTGCCATTTGCCGGGAATCCAGTGGCGAGCCAGGCAGATCAGACTCTTGCCTTCAGGTAGTTCCCAACCTTGAGGTGAAGACAAACATTCATGGAAGGATCACATGAGCACGGAATTACTAACTATGATAAGGGCTCTGAAGGAAAATTATAGGGTGTTAGGAGAACATATTAACGGGGGTCCCGGTCTAATCTGGCTGATAGGAGAAGCTTTTCCCTGGGGAAGTGATATTTCATTAGAGATCTGAAAAATGAGAAGCATTAAAGAGGGCACAGCAGAGTTGGGAGATGTCTGAGATAGGAAGGTTTGCTGCAATTGAGAGATGGTAGGATGGCTCGTGGAATGCAGAAGGAAAGTGGGGTGAGACAAAGTTTCAGAAAAGACCAGGGGCTAGCTCACATAGGACCCTGCAAACCGTGGTGTCAGTTTGGAGCTTTATCTTAAGAACCAAGGGAAGGAAAAGATGAATAAGACCTTGGGTTTTGGGGGGTCATACAGAACCAAGTAGAGAATTATATGAGAGAGATTCTTGAGATATGTACAAAGGTTTATTGGAGCTCAGGTGAGCCTGAAGCCTTTAGAGTTGGTGAGGGTATGGATGGTAATACTGCTGAGATATACAAGGCAATGTGCAAATCATCTATGATCCCCCTAATCTGAAAAAGACTCTGTAGCTACCTATCGGTGTTTAGAACTCATTTCCAATTTTCTTTTTTTATTATTATTTAAAATTTTTGCTTCCCAATCATGTTAAAGAATAGGTAGACAGGGACTCTGGATTATGGTAGCTGATTTCCACTAATGTCTTTACTCACCAAAGGATAAGCTCCTAGGAGTGTGCCCACCTCATCTCTGTAGCCCTCTTCCCTGGCACAATGCTGGGCCTATGAGTTATTCAAAACCCGTGCTTGGCAAGATCCTCTTGATTCTGAGAAAAGTCTCAGCAAGGACATGCTTCCTGGGGGAAGGGAGGGGACAGCAATTGTCTCCTAGCTGATTTCCCTTTCTTTGCCACTTGCAGCCCTTTCTGCGGCCTCTGGATCAGTCTTGCCCAAAGAACTTCCATTCTGTCCCTTTCACTGCAGACGCACTAGCCTTGGCATTGTAGAGGGGCAGAGGAAACACTGGGACAGAATCTAAAAGGCTCAGATTGAATTCCCTCAGTCCCTCAACATTTTTGCTCTTCTATTTCCTCTTTAAAATGAAGAGATTAGCCATTTGGCCATTTTCTTAGTTTGAGTATAGGACTATAATGCTGGCTAGTATATTGCCTTGAGACTAATCTCTAGCTGGTTGATATGTTTAAGACATTCTTCCCAACTGCAGACTAGACAGTATGCAAGTAAGGATCTTAAAGTCTTCTTCCTCCTGCTGCCCTCATGCCTTTGCTAGGGTTGGCCTTGTGGGCATGCATACTGTGCCCTCACACGCCCCAGTACTTAGAAGGGTACTATACTTGGTTTAATGCTTTGCTGTAGCCATCTTGAAATTCATAATGATTTTTGAACAAGCACCCCACGTTTTCATTTTGCACTGGGTCCCACAGATTTTGAAGCCAGCCCTGCTTTCTGCTCCAGTGGAACTAAAAGAATGCCATTGGCCCATTGCTTTCATTCCTGGCTTAATACTTTTCAAGAGTTTCTTATCTCCTTAATGACCACTTCTAAGCTCCTTTGTGACATTCAAGGACCCCCTATGTCCTGTCTTATACCTGCTTCTCTCATGGGATTTCATGGTCTTTGGCTTTATTCTTTGCATAGAATACTCCTCACCTCTCTTCACTTGGCGAGCTCCTGCATGTCCTTCAAGACTCATCTCATCCCATTCAGGATGCCTTTTCTTGACCCCTGAGCCTGGGCCTTGGGTTTCTCCTCAGCTCCTGTAGCACTGGGTTACATGCCTCCATAATGGAACCTGCTGTCATCATAGTTTACATGTCGGCCTCTTTTATGTGACCTTCAAGTGGAAGGACCCAGTTTTGCATATCTTGATCACCCCAGTACCTAGAACAATATTTGGCTAAAGCTGCCTATGTTGAATATTATATATAAGGTAAATGCTTCTTAAATGAATGTTGGAAAAAAGTCTTTTGTGATATGAAAAATGCTTTCCTAGCTTACTTATTTTATGGTTTATTTTTGCATATTGAATTTATATAAAATTAGGGCAAACGTAAACTCAACAATGCCACTCAAGAACTGAGGTATTTATGATCTATATTTGAAACACTGTCCATTTTTTTTGGCCCAGTGTTAAGCTAGTGAGCAGCCCAGAGAGTGTGAAAATATGTAAAATTAGATCCATCTTATTAACAATCTTAGCAAAAAATGCATGCTTCTTTGCAAAAAAAATAAATAGAAGAGACAAACACTCCAGAATACAGAGAAATAGTTTTTCATTTATGCATCTATTTGCAAATGAAAATAATAAAGCTAGGTAAATGAAAAGCCAGTACGTATTATATACTTACAAGTATTTCACCAAATAAATGAGGCCTTATCAGTTATTACCCATAGCAAAGACTAAGGAGTATTTGCATAATATTAAGGGTATTTGAATTCATATGCCATCCATTTGGGTTTGGTGAAGAGAGTAAAATTCCTATAAATCTACGGTCATCACCAAATATCAGTTTTAAGTCTTGAAATTTTAATTAATGGAACATTTTTCTTCATACATCTCTTAAAACAAATTAATACCTGCACTGTGGTGCTGTGCACAATGTACACAAAATCATTACACAAAATCTCTTTCACGAAATCTCTTTCATTGCCTCAATCACACATGTTATTTTTACAAGCCTCTCTGTGTATATAAAAAGAAAAAAGCCAGCAAGGTTTCTTATTTGGGCCAAAGCTCACCTCCAATAACAGGGGGAAGATATGTGGGCAAGAGAGGACAAACAGAACTCAGCTATGGTGTGAGCTGGGGTTCCAAAACTGCTGTTGCCCCAGCCTGCAAATGCCTTGCAGGGGTTGGGGCATTGGGAATTGAGCTGGGCTAAGACTCCTAGTTATCCATGAAAACCCATCTGTCTTTCTTCTTCCATTGGTGGGTCTTTCTTGAGCTCCAGGTTGCTTAACTATGGCACTGTTGACATTTGGGACCAGGTAATTATTTTTGTGGTAGGGAACTATGTTGTATATTTTAGGATATTTAGCAGCATCCCTGGCCTCTACCCACTAGAAGCAAGTAACACACACTTCCCCCACAGTCGTGACCATGAAAAGTGTCTCCAGACATTGCCCGATGTCTCTCGGTGGGCAGAATTGCCCGTACTTAAGAAGCCCTGCTTTAGCTGCTCAGTCATGTGCGCCTGGGGAGGCTGTATTTTCTAGCGTCCCCTACACCTGTGTGGGACCATGCGACACATCTAGAACCAGGAAGTCTAACCAGCTCAATCTCCAAACCAGAATCTAGGCACCTCTTACCAGAGCCTCCACTCCATGCTGAGCTGAGCCACCTGACAGTGGTGCATCGGAACCATTTCCACCAGAATTATAGTGATCATCTTCTACCTAATCCCCTGGCTTCTAGACCCTCCCTCCCAACAAGAAGGTCTCTTCTCAATCCAGCAACTAGAGGGATCCTGTTAAAGTGTGAGTCAGGTCAGATCTTCGTGAGCTCGAACCTCCAGCGGCTCTCACCTCAGCTAAGTACACGTCCTTGTGATGCCTTCCCTTTACCTCTCAGAGCTCAGCTCTTGCTGCTCTCCCTCTAGTCCGGGTGTCAGCAAACATTTTCTGTAAAGGGCCGGGTAGTAAATATCTTACACATCATGGGCCACCCTGAAGTATAGGTCCCTTTAATGCGTATTTTGAATCTAATTTCCTAAAGTGAACTATGTACTTCACTCTATTTTGGACCACACCTCACCTCCAGCACCCTATTTTTTAATAGACTGGAAGTAATTATCTAAAAATACTTGTTTGACTTTTGGCTCAAAATCTATAAAGCAGAAATGTTTTCACTTAATGTCAGCTGCAGTCTTAGAGAGTAGTTTAGAAATCAGTTACATGGTTGTGATGTTTCGATGCCCAGAGGCAAGCAGTGCCTTGCATATGGAGATTCTTTCCTAGTAGTCCCTGTCAAATCTGGTCTGGCCAGAACGCTCGGAAGACGCAAGAAATTCTAAGAAGCATGAAGGTGAACACCTTCCATCTGGAGTATGAGCTGCTCGATTATTAGCGTAGTTTGCCATCTGTTCAGGGTACAAACAAAGTGAATGTTGACACTGTCTACACAGTGCAGACTGCAGGGGGCAGGTGGTCAGAGGGTGAGCCCACTGCCGAAGTAAAAGGCGTAACGGCGGCAGCAGCAGCGCGTCATGTCAAGCATTCACTTGCTTTCTAACGTGGATGGCTGTGACTGCCAAATTCTTCAGACCATTATCATGCTTTGATCTCTATGTATAACATACACACTTGGTGTCAAAAAGTGGTTACTGTGTGAGATTATCTGTTGTTTGCCTGGCACTTCCACTCCTGTAGAAGTGCCTGCCTACGGCTGGGAAGAACTACATTTTCCAGAATTCCCTCCTTGATTAGTTCCAGGTAAGGGTTTGCCGGTGAGAGGAATTTGGGAACTTTGGAAGGTAGAAGGGAAGGAGAGGCCATTATTTGGGGGAGTCTTTGGGAGTCAGATGAGGCCGCCCTGTTAGACACAGCGGCATTACAGACCTTTCTGTGGGCTCCCATTTTATGATTCCACTTTGGAGGCCAGATATGGTAGCTTCTCAGATTTTCCTGTCAATACCTGCTTTTCCCCCCAGAGCTTCAGCTTAAAGTTCTGTCCTCTGACTATAGCCTTCCAGACCTTCCTTCCCCCAGTTACTCTCATATTTATATAAACTGTAATTTCTATAATAAACCCCTTATCCTAGTAGTGTGTATAGTGTCTCTGTTTTCCTGACTAAACCCATCCAGATACAGATATACAGGTAATCCAGGCTTACAGGTACAAAACAGCATCTTGATGCAAGTTACTGTAGTTTTCTTCAATTAAGATTTATTGAGCATCATAATGTACCAAGCATTAGAAAGAAGGAAGGGCACAAAAGACAGAGCCCTGCCCTTGAAGTCAGTGTGGGATTGGTGGAGGGGGTCTAGAACATGTGGACCAGTGGCTCTCAACCAAGAGTGATTTTTTTCCCCCCAGGGGACGTGGGGCAACGTCTGGAGACATTTTGGGTTGTCACAATGGGGCAGAGGGTGCTATTGGCAACTAGTCGGTAGAGGCCAGGACACTGCTAAACATTCTACAATACGCAGGACGGCACCTCACAACAAAGCATGAATTATCTAGCTTCAAATGTCAATAATGCTGAGGTTGGGAAACCCTGATACGGACAAATGACTCCAATATAATGTGATATCTGCTGTGATAAAGGAATGTACAGGCCACGGGATACTATGGAAGAGGTGATGTCAGGCGAGAGTCATTAAAGGAAAGTTAGATGGCACTTTTTTCTGTAATAATACCATGGAATGCACTGCTTCTGGAAGAATACATGAATATTACAGATATGTTACAGAAAAGCGAATGTAAAGGCAGCCTCGTTTGGTTCACTGAGCCTGCTTTTTAGTGCAACTACAGAGCAGCTCAAGGACACGTGTCTGTGCCATTTGGCCAGGTGTTGTTAGTATCTTTTAATCTTCCTGTATCTTAATCAGGGAGGATTTGTTACAAAGGACAGAAACCTGCTCATGACAGCTTAAATGGGAGAATTTCTTTAGGAAATTACTATAAAAATATTGTAAGAAAATCTCTTGAGTCACCAAGGGTAGAGAAGCAGTGCCCTGTAAAGGTAAGAAGTCTGGGTTCTAGATCCAGAACTCCTGGTTTCCAGTCTTGTCTCTGTCACTAACCAGTGTGGGAGCTGGATAAGTCACTCAGATCTCTACGTGCCTCAGTCTCCTCTGCAGTTAAAAAAAAGAGAAAAATGGCATCTTCCTTTTAGGGTTTTTGAAAGGATTCAGTGAGCTAATGCACACTGAGGGCTTGTATCAGTGTCGGTATACAGTATGTACTCAGTAAATGTTAGCAACGATGATGATATTGATGGTGGTGTAAGCAGGGCTCCCAGTCCAGGAACTCCAATAAGCAAGTCAGCAAATGAGATTATTCACCATCTCTCTGGGCTGTGATTCTCCCCCATTTCTGCTTTTCTCCTTTCAGCTTCCTTTACTTATGCATATTTCAACTGGTTCACCCCAACCTCAACCCTATGGGAACCGTTTCAACTCAGGTCCTTACTACCATTAGAGCTTACTAATTAGAGCACTCTTCATTCAAATTCTTGAAAGAGAGGATGTCACTGATATCCCACTTTATGGACTGTTGTACTTGAGTCATCGGATAGGAAAAGGGGTAGGAGATACAAACAGGACAGCCTGAGTGCAGGGTAGGGGGCAAGGGAACCCTGCCAGGGTGCTGAGTGTTCCTGAAAGCCCACCACACGAGGAACCATAGAAGGAACAAGAGAGGCTGGCCTTGAAAACAGATGAACGTGGCTCATATAACAGGTGTTTTCAGAAGAGGGAAGACCATCTGTACTAATGATTCCAAGGTTGCTGATCAAAAACAATTGGTTGACGTTACAGGGAGACAGAATTCAACTCAACATGCGAAAGAACTTTAAACAACTCTATGCTGAACATGGAGCACAACATCTTGGAAGGTAATGAATTCCTTGTTGCTAGAGATATTCGAGTGTTTGATCATTTCTTGGAGATGTTTGGTATTGATGTAACATGTGGGTTAGGGGCCAAGATAACCATTTATGTACCTTCTAATTGTGGGTGTCTCTGGTTGCGTATGAAAGTTGCTAAGGTAAGAAGTCCAGGAGGGAAAACCAAATTGAAGGTGCTGACCCAAGTGCAGGAAAGATGTATTTAGTAAGCTGTGCCCTGCTATGACCCTCCTTGACCTCCCGGAAGTTTCTGATCACTTTGATCCCATTTTGAGAAATCCTGCTCTAATGTAATCAACCCACAGCAACAGTTTGGTTCAGGTGTATTTTCTCTTTTGATTATTTTTGACTCACTATTTTATGTCCTCATTTCTAAGGGTTTCATTTAGGCAGCAAGTCCCTTGCTGCTGTTATAATGTTGAAGAAGATTCTAATGTAGAATATATAAAATATAGAATATAGAATAATTTGAAAAACCACAAATAGTAATGTGCAACCTCATATTATGTAAACTAGGCACAGAATGGATGTATTTTTAGAGGTCTACACAACATGTTTGTGGAGGCCTGTCTTTATGATAGCCACTTTTGACAGCCTAGAGGCTCCACGCCATAATAGCACCCTTCCAAATAGCCACTTCTTTCTTTCTCCTCTTCCCTCCCACTGCTCAGTTTCTGCTGAAAGGAGCTCAGAGGGAGAGGAGTAGACGCTGTTGGCTGTCAAATGTTGGCGAGCTGTTCATTTCTGCAGGGAGCTCAATAAACTCAAGAACTGAGAACTCAGTCCACAGGATTGGATCTATATTTGGTCTTGCCCTTGATCTCTTCCTCCCAACTTTGAAGAGATAGGTTAACATCATGATGAAATCACCCAGGTGTGACTTGGAGAAGGCTTAGGAGGGTTGACAGAGGGGCAGTGAGGGGTATCCTGAGGAAAGAGACGTCCCCCGGCCATTACTTCATTGCTTTCTGCAGTTGCAGAACAAACACGTTTTCTCCAGGTGAAAAACTATAAACCTGCTTTCTCTGGCTGATCGTATTTCTTTTGGAATTTGAATGATCCTGATAAGCTAGGTCTTCTCTGTTGAGTGTGGATGGACTGTAGGTTCTGTTTTAAAATTAGCAGCAGACGAACACTGTAAACCATCAGGAGGCACTTTTCCTGTTGCTTCTCCCAAGGACATTCAGAGCAGCAAAGTGAACCAGAAACACAACCTGTGCTCCATTCTTCTGGATTGTTATTTAGTTCTGCAGATCATCTGTGCCCCAGCTCTCTCCTACCTTCCCTGCAACCACTTGTTCACTAGTACTTCAACTATAGCTTCTTATAGGCAACTCTTGCAAAAAAAAAAAAAAAATTAGGAAAAGGAAAATGGGGAAGAATGGAAGGGTTTTTTTGTTTGTTTCTTTTCCTTTTTCTTTTTTTTTCTTTTTTTTTTTTGTATCTGTACTGCATTTCCAAGATCTCCCCTCCTCTCTGCTTCATTACTATGGTTACCAGATTTAAGATTTCAGACAGAAAGTTGTCTGTAGGCCCAGAGGGAAGATTGATTGCAGTAAACCCAGAAGACAGATTGGGCACAATTCGAAAATAATACCGGGATCCATTGATCTAATTGTCAACCAGTCAAGTCTCTAATTAAGAGAGTGTGTGTGAAGGTATGTAGCACAGGACATGGCATGTAATGGGGACTCTGCCTCCTTTTCCTTTTCAAAGATGCCAACGCAATAGTTATAATCAGAGGCAAAGAAGAAAACTTAAGTGGTGATAAGAAGATACATTTTCATGGAAAACAGATTTAAGTCCTGGGTAGGTGCCTCTTTCCCCCCAGTGAGTGCCTCCTTATAAGGCAGGTGTCACACCCAGCTGAGGACAACGCAGCTTCCACGCTGCAGACACAGGTTACTTCCTGGTGAGCCCACAGGGTTATGGGCACCACAGTGCTCAGGTGGGGAGTGGGTGGGGCTGGTAAGTCAAGGGCGAGGGGCTCAGTGCATTGTGGTGAGGCATAGCAGTGCAAGGTCGGCCTCCTGTCCCTGTCGTCATAGCAACCAAATAAGGACCCCTGCTACTGGACCTGTGACTGACTCTTAAGAGTATTTGAGAAGGTTTAAGCCAGAAAAGCTCAGGTGAACTTGTTTACCTAACCCGCTGTACCCTGAAGTCACTTCTTTGCCGTGACCCAAGGTAGGAAACATATTTTCCATTCCCCACCAGGACACACACACACTCCCACACACATGAATATATCTAACAGAAACAAAAGGTTCACAAAGTGGTATTTACTTTTTCAAAGCAGGATTCACTCTGATATTTTCTAATTTTTTTTTCTAATTTTTATTTTGCAAAGAAGCTGGTGGTGAGCCACTGAACCAACTTGATGACCCACAAGTTGCTCACAGCCCACAGTTTGAAAAGTACCATGTTTAATGGCCTTGGTTGGTTTCTTTGCTGTCAGTATCCATTCATCACATCTTTACTGAGCATCTGCTGTATGATGGGCATGGGCTTGTCATAGGGAAATCTAAAAAAGAGGCTTCCAGATCCACAGGAGAGTCCTGACCAAGAGTCACACGTTCTGTTTAAACGCGTGGCCACTGTCATCTGTCATGCTTGAGAAGGCTCTGGGATTTCACAGGGAGTCTGGGAGACGGCCACTGTGACCGGGCATGGTGCTAGGCCCTGCCACTTCCTACTGAGCCCTAGACTCTACATGTATACAGCTTTTGTTTGACTTTAGCAATAAGGTAGCAGTAAATGCTTCCAAGTCCTCTAGAGCTTCACAGGAGAAGCAACTTTCTGTTACAAGAAATAAGCTCCAGAGATCAAGGATTCCGAATTCACTTTTCTGGTTATCCATGAACTGATCATTTGCCTCCAGAATAAACATGCAGATCCTGCTGGCACAGATTGCCAGCCCCTTTATAATCAGGCCGTAACAGACTGTTCGAGTTTCATTTTCCATCATCTCTCATGACATAACCTATGCTTTAGAAACTCTGTTCCCTCAGTGGCCCAAACTTTTCCACATCTCTAGGCCTTTCCATGTCCTATTCTTCACGTCTAGCGATTCTCTTTGACTTGTCTGCCTGCTGAATGGCAAGTCAACCTTCCGTCCTTAGCTCACCTCTGTGTAGCAGTAGCCATGCCTTTTCCTATTCTCTCCTAAATGGTTGCCTTTCTTAGGTTGGAGTTGAATACTATAGTTGTGAGTCTCTTGTGCACTAAACAGTGGGCGATGAAATTAGTCAGAATAATACATAGGATCGTTTTCAAGAGTCAGAGGACATTGTACATGAGCATGAGGAGATACGTTTACGTCAAGAGCTCAATTATACTATTCCAGGTAGCTGTCCATTCCTTTCCCCACAGATTTGTTGTGTGTTGGGCTAGAAGTCAGAGGCCAGTGGGCTGGATCCTTAGGAAGCTCTGTATGTTTAAGTGCCCCGTATAAGAAATGGCATGACTTCTGATGACTTAGTGCTGGCTGGTTTCCCACCTTCAGGCCACTGAGCTATGAGCCCTGAGTAGAAACCCGCAATTCATTCAACATTTCTCAAGTACCTAGTATGTACCAGACAATGTGACAGGCTCTTCAGATTGAAAGATGAATAACAGCCTTTGCTGTTTAGATTTCTGATGACATTTTCCTGCAGGTTTTTTTAAAAAACAGACGAAGGGAAGAGAAAGGAAATATTTGATGAGTGTTGGCTGTGTGCAAGTCACCGTGGTTCACATGCATAATCTTGCTTCCTCCTAATAGTAATCCCGTGACAAAGGGTTTATTAGATCCTTTTTACAGATGAAGAAACTAAGACCCAGAGTATAAGACCACGGCTCCACATCACTCAGCAGATATAGTACCAGCCAGGATTTGAATTCAGCCAGCTGGACGCCTGGCCAAAGCTCATTTCACTATGCCATGATTGTCTCCTATCTCTTTATTTTTATGATTTTAAGAGAAGAGGTGTATATTTTTAAAGAGGACAGGAATTCTTATGGCAGAATTATTCTAGAAAAGTGTGCTATAATGAAACATGTTGAGGGGATATTTGGCTGGTATGAAAAAAGCTGGCTTTATGACAGGGATTTTTATAAGTTCTTTTTTCATCAATCTGTCCTCAAAGACTGGAAGTGTGAAAGACCGTTTGTTGATACTATGATGAATTAAGGCATCTACGGTCTGGCAGCCAGGAACTGGCTGTCTGTACGACATTTAGCAAACCTCAGAAACTCCCTATGGAGATATCACAGCCAAACTATCTTAATTTGAAGCATTTTGTTCTTTCCAGAAGTCGTATGACTATTTAGAACAACTGTTTTACTATCATACAGACGTGCACAGTTCAATCCTGTTAACCACAGTGAAACTCCTCACCCTGGCATGGATTCTTTTGGATGGCATTTCACATCGTCTCCTCCTCGCTCGTGTGAACACAGAGCTTAGAGAGGGCACCTTCTCGGTTATGGGAAAAGGTGTTGCGTAGGGCTCCCGTTTGGCTCTCAATACCAGGTGATAATCCTAGTAATAATAATATTATTATTATTATTATTATTATTATCAGATAATCCACTGAATAGCTAGTGCTACTCTTCTTAGGAAAAACAAAACCAACTGACAACAATAAGCAACACAGGATTAAATTATTCTGTATGACTGAAATCTTTCATAATTAAAAATAGATAAAATTACTGAAAAAGAGAGCAGTCATAGCGATGAACTTAGCATTTCTCATCACATGAAAATTAATTTTATTTAGCGCTTTGGGGCATTTTCCTATGCCTTAATAGCGTGCCTTATTTTAGACTGTGCATATTGCAATATGTGTACATTAAAAAAATGGACTGTTTCGCAAGATGTTCTAGAGCAGCATTTCTCGAGCTTCAGTGTACTTGTGAATCCCCTGGCGGATCCTGTTATAATGCAGATTCTGATGCAGTAGGTCTGGGGTGGGGCCTGAGAGTCTGCATCTCTAACCCGCTCCCGGTGATGCCTGTGCTGCTGGTCAACGGGTGACATTTTAAGAAGCGAGGATCTAGCAAAGTAGTTCTCAAACTTGGCTGCACATTGGAATCACCTGGTAAAGCTTAAAAAAAAATCAAGATGTTTTGATTTCCCCCCCCCTCAAAGATTGCCTTAATTGGTCTGGGGTGTGGTCTGGGCATGCGGAAATCTTCAGAAACTCCCAGGTGACTATACTGTGTAGCCAGGATTGAGAACCTTGCTCTAGTGCGTTATCTTTTCTCTAGAAAATATGAGGACTCATTTCTCATGTGACTTTTGTTGCTCTTGAATAAATCCAGCAGCAGACAGAGTGAAATGAAGTGGGAACATTCAATAACTTAACCTCCTCATGTTTACACTCGTGTCACCTTCTTGAAAAGCAATTAAATTATATGTCCAACAAAATTCGTACTCTTGTTACCAGGACAAAGAACCATGTTTTGGATCCCCTTTCTATTACTATCTGGTATAAATAGAAGCTTATATAGAATAAAGAGCTAACTTACTAAAGAGGAAATACCTAATTAAAAGGTTTTTCTGGCTCTGTCTTCTTTTGGGTTATACCAGTTCTAATTAATTACTCCTCACCTGAGTAGTATCTTTGTAAGCAGATTTTAATTATGAAGCTAAACTTTTTTTTTCTCTCAAAAGCCTCAGCCCTCTGTGTGTCTCTGTCCCTGAGATCAGGGTTTCTTAACCTTGGTAGTGTTGACATTTGGACCAGATGATTCTTTGCCGTGAGTGCTGTGTCCTGTGCTTTGTAGGATGTTTAGCAGCGTCCTGGCCTCTACCCACTTAATGTCAGTGGCACATACAGTCTCTCCCCCTCACCCCCACCAAGTTGTGAGAACCAAGAATGCCTCCAGACATTGCCAGTGTCCCCTGGGGCAGGGGAGAACTAGCCTCTGCTTGAGAACCACTGCTTTAGATTAAAGGACGTTTCCACGTCACTGACTCTCGCTTTCACCTTGAATGTCTCAGTGTGGGAAGCTCTCCAGGTTCATCTAATGCAAATGAGAGGTATACTCTCAGCAAGATAGGACGAGACCATTTTCTGGTGAGCATTGAACGTCAACTTCAAGAGTGGAATTTTCATTACCTATGAAATAGAATATCTAATTCTATTTTATTTATTCACAATAACACGATGATATTAGAATACCTTACATTTAACATTCCAAGACGAAATGAAGTTTACAAGTGCCACTTCCTCCTTGAGAACAGCCCCTCCTCATCAGCTGGGAGTATCTTCCCTTCCTAGGAGTTGCCACGGCTCCGACTGTATTATGGCTCTTAACATTCTCTACTCCATATTAGAAAATTTTTGCATTTAATTTGTTTTCTTATTGATCTCTGAAGCTGCATGGAGCCAGTTTCAAGCAGTTTTCATAGCCTCACTCCCCCTTATCTAAAACATAACTCTGTACAAAGCAAGCACTATAAAAAATATTTGTTAATCAAATGAATTCTAGGGTTGTCCAGCAGCTTAGAGCAAAAACTAAGAAAACAGGGCCCATTTCTTTATAACCGCTTCAGCGCAAAGCCAGGATCATTTATTTTGTAAATGGTTGCACTTGCTTTTGATGACCATTCATCAGTCAGGTGGGAAATAACTCCAGCTTCACCTAAGCGTTTTGTCCTCAAGTGAGTTTATTACAAACAAGAATACTATTGAGAGAAGACAAATTAATATTGTGATTAGTAAACCCACATCTCTTTAATTTAATGTCAGAGAGGCACCAGACTTCTCTCATTTAGTTTGATCTTTTTATGAGAATCCAGTTCTGTTGGAATAACTACAGCTTGCAGCATCGTGAAGAATTCTACAGCAATTAAGAGCTATCCAGTCAAAGGAGAAGATTTAAGATATCTGCCATCATAGCCTTTCTCAGACAGTAACAGAGCTGAAGGCACAGGCTTAGATTTCCGGGACATAAAGAAATAGAATTGTATTATGAAACCTGTCAAGTTGTTTGGAAAAACCAGTAGCACAAACATATTTTAGCATTTCCAACTGTAGGTTGCAGTAGATGGAATGCAGTTGTTTATCTGTAATTTGAAGAAACCACTATTTTGCCACTCACTGCTCTTTCTAGATCCTTAGCCCTCTGTTTTCACACTTTGGGCACAAAAGGTACTCCAGGATCTGTTTGGTATTTGGTGACGAGGCAGAGGACGGGACTAAATGGGACCGTGATTGTCGTCAGTCCCCTGCCCAGGAGGCGTTGCTTTTGTTCTCTCCAAAGCAACCCTGAGACAAGGTATTTGTGTGCAAGTAGTTTATTTGGAAGGTAGCATTGGTGGGAAGTGGGAGAGGACAAGGGGGAAAGTCAGTAGAGGGGGTGTGAATGATCAGCCATCACCACTGTTGGCAAGTGGGGCTCAAACCTCTCACAGCCTCAGACTTGGACCTACCAAGGGCTGAGGAAGCTGAGTATTTGGCCCCCAACACCCCAGCTCTCATTGGTTGAGAGCCGCTCTGGCACTTCTGGCCTGCCTCAAGGATGCATGGAGAGCGCTAGAGTGGTCTGTGGACGCTCTCAGACAGTCGCAGGAAACCATTGCCATGTGTGGTCGCTAGAATAATGGCCACCAACGATGTCCATGTCCTTATCCCTGGAACCTGTGAATATGTTACTTTCCAGGGCAAAGAGAGTTTGCACTTGTGATTAAGTTAAGGCCCTAGAGATGAAGAGAGGGCCCTGGATTATCCAGGTGAGCCGAATTTAATCACAAGGCTCTTACAAGTGGAGAATCTTTCCCAGCTGTGGTCAGAGGGATACGTGCCTATGGAAGGAGGGTCAGAGAGAGCAGCGTTGCTGGCTCTCAAGATGGAGAGAGGGGGCTGTATGTCAGGGAATGTGGGTGGCCTTTAGAAGTTGGAAAAGGCAAGAAATCCGATTCTCCCCTAGAACTTTGTTACATAACAAGATGAAGGTGGCCACCGTGTACTGGCCCCCTAGGTTGTTTATTTCTCCATTGTAGGCTGAGACCTGTTATCTCAAAAGCTTGCTGGCACCAAATGCAAATTTTACACATTGAATAATTTTTTAAATGGCCCAAACAAGCAGATTGCTAGTCCCCTAGAGCCTGCGTGCTTCGCACACCTCATATAACTATGCCCGGCGTCTGCTGGCCAGTGATAAGGTAGAGCCTGTGGTTAGAAGACCCCAAGCCACTGCTGCCCTTCGGAGTTCTCCAATGGGACCCTGCCTGCATGCTGCTGAATGCCGCCACCAAGACAGATAAGGCCCCCTCTCGGATCTCCTCGTCCCCGGGAGTCCCCTTGCCCTCGTCCCTTCTCGACGGTAGCTCCTCGTTGTCAGCCCGTGGCCCGGTGCCTGCCGTGAGGGACTTCCCCCCACCCCCCCCCCGTGCAGTCCTGCCCAAGCCCATCCCTACAGCTTGTGGTGTGGTACTGCCGCTCGTGAGCACAGTTTCCCCTGATCAGCCCCTGAATCCTGACAACCCCACTAGCCTCCAGAAGCTATGCAACTTTGCCGATACCTGATTTTCACCCAGGGAGGCCCGTATTGCACTTCTGACCTCCAGACTTACAGATGATAAATTTGTCTTGTTTTAAACCACTAAGTTTGTGGTGATATTATAGCAACGATAAGAAGCATGTGTGTGGGGCTTCCCTGGTGGCACAGTGGTTAAGAATCCGCCTGCCAATGCAAGGGACATGGGTTCAAGCTCTGGTCCGGGACGATCCCACATGCCGCAGAGCAACTAAGCCCGTGTGCCACAACTACTGAGCCCACGTGCCACAACTACTGAAGCCCATGCACCTAGAGCCCGTGCTCTGCAACAAGAGAAGCCACCACAATGAGAAGCCCGCGCACTGCAACGAAGAGTAGCCCCCGCTCGCCACAACTAGAGAAAGCCCGTGCGCAGCAACGAAGACCCAATGCAGCCAAAAATAAATAAATAAGTAGAACAAATTAAAAAAAAAAGAGAGAGAAGCATGTGTTACTGCAAATAATTCAAACCACAAAGGCATTTTCGTATTTACACTTGTGTAAGGCAAGCTTTGCTAAGGTCACAGTATGTATGTCAGATTTGGAAAGGTAGTTGCAGCAAAACTACAAAAAGATAAACGTGTATTCATAATAATCTATGCCTCTGGGGAGGGGCTTTTAGGTAAGTGTAGAGTAAGTGTACAATTAAAAGTGTTTAATTAGAAACGCTGAAGCAGCATTTTCCTGACACTGCCTCATTCCAGCCTGGCCATTTCTGTACAGAGCGACATTCCGACAGTTCCATTCTGATTATAGCATCTTTAAGACCTTTTGGTGGCTCCCACTTCGTGAGCAGCTGTAGTCTTTCTTCCTCATCCTTCCATGTCCCCAACACTTGGCCAGACCCAGCTCTTTTTTTTTTTTTTTTGCTTTAAGTTCATTATCTGTTTTCATCCTTATGAAAGTATTTTTTTTAATTGAAGTATGGTTGATTTACAATGGTGTCTTAATTTCTGCTGTATAGCAGAGTGACTCAGTTATACACATATATTTTCTTTTCCATTATGGTTTATCACAGGATATTGAATATAGTTCCCTGTGATATATAATAGGACCTGGTTGTTTATCCATCCTATTTGTAATAGTTTGTGTCTGCTAATCCCAAATTCCCACTCCATCCCTCCCCCCCGCCGCCCCCTTGGCAACCACCAGTCTGTTCTCTACGTCTGTGAGTCTGTTTCTGTTCTGTAAATAAGTTCATTTGTGTCATATTTTAGATTCCACATGTAAGTGATATCATATGGTATTTGAGACCCAACTCTTGATGATGACCTGAAAGCACCATGTTGTTTCTTGCCTCTGAGCCTTTGCATAACTGTTCCCTCAGCCGGAACATCCTCCTCACCCCTTTTTCATCTGTCAAGTTCTTACTCCTGTGTCAAGACCCAGGTGAACAGTCAATTCCCTGGTGCTACTAAGTGGAGGAGATGCTCTCTCCTTGGTCGTCACCAAATCTTGCACTTAAACCTCTCATATGGTACACAACATTCTGTGTTGAAATCATTTGTCTGGGAGTCTGTCTATCCTAGCAAACAAAACACAAATAGCACCTAAAGGAGACTAGTTGATACAAGTTTTCTTATTTTAATGTTGAATTCCCTTTAAAAAAATTGTATAGCAAAAGTCTCTTAAAAGGGTCTGTGTGCAAAACTAGAACTTCAACTAAGTTTGATAATTAGAGGATCACTGATGTTAAGGACCTGGGGTAACTGTTTTATTGCAAAAAAGGGGTGGGGGATGGTAGGTACTGTATTGGTCACATTTTCATTTACGTAGAAAATGTTCTCTTTTCATTCTTGACATTATATCCATTTCTCTACCCCCCTCCTTGGACCATCACATGAGTCATACTTTTGTCTATCCATTCTGTCTGGCAAAAACCTTACTCTTCACAGGCATGTGACCTGCAGTGAACATAGGGGTGCACATATCTTTTTGAAGTAGTGTTTTCATTTTCTTTGGACAAATAACCAGAAGTGGAATAGTTGGGTCATATGGTAGTGCTATTCTTAATTTTTTGAGGAATCTCCATACTGTTTCCCATAGTGGCTGCACTAGTTTACATTCCCACCAACAGTGTACAAAGGTTCCTTCTTCTTTACATCCTCTCCAACATTTGCTATTTCTTTTCTTTTCAATAATAGCCATTCTAACAGGTGTGAGGCGATACCTCACTGTGATTTTGATTTGCATTTCCCTAATAATTAGTGATGTTGAACATCTTTTCATGTGCCTGTTTGCCATCTGTATATCTTCTTTGGGAAAATGTCTATTGAGAGTCTCTGCCTATTTTTTAATTAGGTTGTTTTTAAATGTATTTTAGATATTAACCCCTTATCAGACATATTATTTGCAAATATCCTATCTTCCATTGCATGGGTCGCCTTTTCGTTTTGATGATAGTTGTCTTTGCTGTGTAGAAGCTTTTAAATCTGATGTAGTCTCATTTGTTTTTGCTTTTGTTTCCCTTGCCTTTGGATTCAGATCCACCAAAAAAAACTCAGTAAGACTGATGTCAAGGTGCTAACTGCTTATGATTTCTTCCAGGAATTTTATGGATTCAGGTGTTACATTGAAGTCTTTAATCCATTTTGAGTTAATTTTTGTGTATAGTATAAGATAGTGGTCCAGTTTCATGCTTTTGTGTGTGGCCATCCAGTTTCCCTAACACCATTTATTGAAGAGAGTGTCCTTCCTCCACTGGATGTTCTTTGCTCCTTTGTTAGTTAATTGTCCATATATGTGTGGGTTTATTTTGGGGTGCCCTTTGTGTTCCACTGATCTGTTTTTGTGCCAGTACCGTACTGTTTTGATTACTATAGCTTTGTTGTTTAGTTTCAAATCATAGCGTGTGATGCCTCCAGCTTTGTTCTTCTTTCTCAAGATTGTTTTGGCTATTTGGGATATTTTGTGGTTCCATACAAGTTTTAGAATTATTTGTTCTAGTTCTGTGAAATATGCTGTTGGAATTTTGATTGGGATTGCAATCTGTAGATTGCTTTGGGTAGGATGGACATTTTAACTATTCTTCCAATCCATGAGCATGGAATATCTTTCCATTTGTGTCTTCGACTTCTTTCATTAGTGTCTTAAAGTTTTCAGTGCCCAGGTCTTTTACCTCTTTGGTTAAATTTATTTCTAGGTATTTTATTCTTTTTAATGCAACTGTAAATGGGTTAGTTTTCTTAATTTATTTCTGATAGTTTGTTATTAGTGTATAGAAATGCCACAGATTTTTGTATATTGATTTTTGTATTCTGTGACTTTACTGAATTTGTTTACTAGTTCTAACAGGTTTTTGGTGGAATCTTTAGGGTTTTCTAAAAAGTGACAGTTTTACTTCTTCCTTTCCAATTTAGATGCCTTTTATTTCTTTTTCTTGCCTAATTGCTGTGGCTAGGACTATCTTGAATAAAAGTGAGAAGAGTGGGTGATTTTACTTTCTTAATTTTTTAGAAATTATTTAATTTCTTGTAACCTTTCAATCCCTCATTATCTCTGGTATTGATTACAACAAGAACCTGCTCCTCTTCCTCTTGCCTCCTGTCCTGCTCTGTTTGAAGCATTTTCCATAGTGCCCAACTGGACTTTTTTTTTCGTAATGCAGATTTCACCATGGCATCCCCTCCCTACTTAAAAACTTAGTGTCTCCCCATTGCCCCGAGGAGGAAGTTCAACCCTCTTAGCATGGTGTGGAGCCTTTCCTTTCCTAGCACCTGTTCACCTCTCCAGCTTCCTGTCTTGTTACTCAACCCTGAGGGAGCCCACATGTTGGCTTGATACTGTCTTAGTTGGCTTTTTCTAGAAGGCTCTCAGACAAAGATATGAGTACAAATAGTTTATATGGGAGGTCATCTCGGGAGGTGATCTCAGGAGGCACCAGTAGAGGAGTGGGAAAGTGAGGTGGGGAAAGAAACAATGTCAAAGGTGCATTGGTACGCAGGTTACAGTGTGGGCAGCTGGGGCTCAGGGCCACTTGGAATCCCCGGGAGCCAGTGTAGAACATGCCTCAGAGGGACAAGGAAGTTGGGATATTTAACCCCCGCCCCCAGCGGTTACTGATGGAGGGCTGTTCCTGGAGTAAGCCCTCAGTGTTGCCAGCTTGCCCTGCAAAAGATGAGCATGCTTCTGGGGCCTAAGACACTCTCCTTCTCCTCACACCAAGGCAGAGCAGAACTTGTAGTAGGAAGCCACCACTGTGGCTTTCCCTTACCTTCAGACTATTTTATTGATTCATTCACTCATAGATTCAGTGTAGATGTATTGCACACTTTCTACAAGCCATCCACAAAGTCTGCCCTTGGGATGCTCACAGGCCAGGGAGAGACAGAAAATGCGTCGGCTTATTAGTCTATGTACATATGACATATTGGGATACAGACTCTACGGTAAACACTGTGCCATGGGGCACTCTCTGCCTCTAAATACAGTGGTGGCTTCCTAATCCACACAGGTCTGTGAAAGCCTCATCTAAACCCCTCAACCTTTAAGACAAAAACCAAACATGCCTCCTGCCTCCCAGGAGAAGCATTTACAACCTCTTCAACATCCTGCTTGCTAAGGAAGCAGTTGTTACCTTAATTAATGATGTATGAAATCCTCTTTAAGCACTTTGTGCAAACATGTGGCAGAATATGGAAAAAATGCTAAATGACAAAAGAGAACATACACTGTTGCACTGTATTTTTCTTGACAGGAAAAAAAAAAGCTTCCTTCCAAGGACAAGGAAAAAGGAGACCCGTAGGGATCCTCAATCTAAAAATACCTTTATAAAGTATTTTCTGTTTGTTAATCTTTCAATGGCTAGTTTCCCAACGTGGAATCTCTGGGGTTAATGTCCTTGACATGACTATGGACACCTTAGTAGCAAAGGTATGAAGTAATGACGGCATTTTGTTACCGAAAGCCGTTTTCCGAGTTCTCTGGAGCCTCGCTACTCAAAGTGCGGGTCTCTGGACTTGCAGCATCAGCGTCACCTGGCCCGCAAATGTTGGCAGAGTCCCAGGCTCTGAGCTACTGAGTCAGCATCTCTTGCGCTGGAGCCCGGGGATCTGTGTGTTACCTAGGCGTCAGGTGATGCTCATGTGCGCCAACGTTGGAGAAGTACTGATCTAGAGCAGGGCGGTCAAGATGCAGTCCATACACCAGCACCACCTGTGATTGTTCATTGCAGTCTGCAACTGGACAAGGGCACTTGTCGTTGGTTATTCTCAATTCCTGTGCTGGTCTACGGAGTGAGGATTCCTAGGCATTCTCCCACTGTGAGTAACAAACCCACTTTAAGAGTTCCCCACTGGGTTTTCTCTAGAATGAATAAAACTGTTTGTTGCTTGTTTAATGCTGTCCTACTGCCTTCCCTTTCTCTTTAACACCAAACGTGGATGTGTGCGCCTATTGAACCACACATGTTCAGGTGTTAATCCTAAAAATAAGTTTACATTATGACTCTTCACACCAATGAGCATTCCCTAAATAGGTGTGATAAAGAGCTTAATTTTTTTTCCTACCCACATACAAGCATTCTTCATCTCTCAGAATCAGGATGTTAATTCAGAGTCTGAACCCAGTATTTTCCAGATGTGACCCTGCCTTACTTCATGCATGAAGCTATGCATAGCATCATAGATCTTTTTTGGGGGTGGAAGGCATCCACATGAATTGTGTCTTAATGAATGAAGCCAATCAGATGCAGTTTTCCTTCCTACTCAGTTGAGTGTGCATTTGAATAAATAAATCAATTTTTTGAAGGTAGGCTGCTGAATAGAATTTGCCTTCTTCTAATATAAGGGAAAGACAACTGGCCATCACCCAATGGGCCCCACGTGTGTATGAATCAAGCCGGAATTGACTCTGACTGATGTTAGCAGAACCGGAAGTGCTCTCCTGCCTTGGTGGGCGGGTGTTTGCAAGGGTGACACGATTTACATACAAGAAATAGAAAATAATCTAGAATGTTTCATACTGAGAACTGTAACCCACCAATGTTCTAAACCAAGGTTTTCTCCACCGTGGAGCTGTCAGCATTTAGGGCTGGATAATCCTTTGTCGTGGGCACCGTCCTGTGCACTGTAGGATATTTAACAGCATCCCTGGCCTCCACCCACTAGGTGCCAGTAGCAGCCCTCCCTTGGCTGTAACAACCAAACATATCTCCAGACATTGTCAAATGTGCCTTGAGGGGGGAGGGCAGAAGAGCCCAGGTTGAGAACCACTGCTCTAATCCTTTGCAGAGGAAGAAAAAGGTGAGAGACCTTAAAAAGCAAGATTCTCAAAGGTTGACCTTACTCTAAATATAGTTCAGTGGGTCCCCCGTTTGCTTAGATTTGTTTGGTCGGTCAGGCTTAGTGGTAGTGACATCTGCATTTCAGCAGCCTTCTTTCAAAGTCCGTTTACATTCTAATTGGGTTGGCAGGGTCTTAATGGCCTCTGTAACTTTGAGAAAAGTGCCCTTGTACTAACTGGTTGTGGCTAAACTACATCTTAGCAGTGGGAGGTAAAATGGAAGAATTCAGCTTACCCTTAATCTTTCTACTTCTCTTGTTTGGACACTGTAGAGTAAGAGCACGAATTCATTATTTCAACCCTATGATTATAAAAATAGCTGTACCTGGCTGACATCTTGCTGTGCAGTCTAATTTCTCTTTGTGGAAGAAAGACGAGAGGAGTAAAAATGGGGGAGGGAGCAGGTCGGCAGCCTATTGCTGTATTCTAAGATAGTTGATTTTAATCTGTAGACTATGTTCCCCCATACATTGAGCAAAACCTTTATGACCCTGCGTCTACCACATACCTTTGTGGTGCAGAAAGTGGATACTAAAACAAGCAATCACTAAACGTAGAACTTAGCACATATCAGGGCCTATTTTAGGAGCTTTACACATGGGAAGTCATTTTATTCTCACCACAGTCCTATGAGGCGAATACATATTAACTCTATTTACAGATGAGAAAACTGAGGCACAGGGAGTTTTTTTTTTTAAGTAACCTGCCAGGGTCACAGACCTGGTAAATTACAGAGCCTCCATTTGAATGTTGCCAGTTGTAGTAATCTCACAGAATACCAAGCTCAGGGTTACTCTGAGACCATGATAGAATGAGACAAAACAAGGCCACTTCATAAGGCTATCTAAGCACAGATGAAAACAAGGTCACTATGACACCCAGAAAATACTAAACATCTTTCTTTCGGTTAAAATGAGTGACTGCTGCTTCTTTACCAAATATAGTTTTATTTTCACTCTAGTCTGCCCTCCTATAAATAAGATTTATTGAGATACCTAATCACTGAATTTCCCCTGCTTTCTGACAGCATCCAGTCTAGAGCAAACCTCTGCTTCCGTAGGCTTTCCTCCCAAATCGCCCAGTTTAGAGCCCTCTCTATGTTCCCCCCTCACTGCAAAGAGTAGTAAACTCAACTTAACTACCAGCTTGTTCCTGGTGGCCTTTGCTTGAAGGGCATTGACACCTATTTGTCAGTGTTAAAAAGCTAGAAGTAGTAGCTAATTTTCCAGATGAGTAAATCACTATCAAGAAGATTAATACGTTCTAAAAAATGGGCCATATCCAACGAGGTGAACATTTATAGCAATAAAGTCCTTTCTTTAGGTTTGAAAAAAATCAAGCACATAATCAAGAACAGATAACTTGACAGCTATTTGTATTAATAGGAAAAAAAAGACTTGGGAAATGAACAAGCATTAGCGACGTCAAAATGAGCCAATCGTGGAATATGACCACTGAAAAGCACTACTGTAATTTAATGCTCTATTAAAAAGTGCAGATAAAGAGAGGGGATATTACTGCTTTTCTGTATTACATACTGATCATGCCTGGACTGTCACATTCTGTGACTCATACTTCAAGATGTCGCTAGAGAACTAGAGAGAGGGTGACCAGCGTGCTGAGGGGCTGTAAGCTGTATCATAGGAAGGACTAGGTCAGTTTAGCTCAGAAACTTTGAGAAGACCTGCCAGCTCACCATCCTTAAGTGTTTGAACGGATGTCTCCAGCAAGAGAGGAAGGAGACTTTGGTCCTTAAGGAGAAGGAGTGTTGGTCTGACTGGGGACTTTCCAGGATCCCATGGGTGTGAAAAAGCCACTCCCAGGTGACCATTTGCTCTGGGTCCTTGTCTTCTGGCCTTCACCAGTGGGGCTTATGCCCCATTGGAATGGGAAGATCTAAGGGCCTTGGAACATTGAGGAGGAAATAGTGCAGGGCTCTGGACCTCCCGAGTGGAGGGACGGGGCTTCTAAGTTGTTCCCCTCCTGGGGCATTGCACTGGGATTTGAGGCTAAAGCTTGGATAACGATAAAATAGCTACTGTTCTTGTAGGTTTATTCCCCTCCAGTAGGTCAATGGGAAGGTGATTGGTTAAGAGCAGGATTCAGGTATTTCTAGGTAGAGTGTTCTAAATAATACTCCCCCAATACATTTCAATTTTATATTCTTCTGTAAAACGTACAGCAAATGGGTAGAAAGCGACACCTTATGAAAGGAACAAATTACATACTATGCGTGCTTGAAAGAGTGGTATCATTTCCACCCTGTAGGATCAGGAAATTATTATTTTTAAATTGAAGTATAGTTGATTTACAATTTTGTGTTAGTTTCAGATATACAGCAAAGTGATTCAGTTATATGTATATATATTTCAGATTACTAGGAAGTTATCTTTTGGGAAATTGGCAATCTATCTAAGAATTAAAGGACAGGTAAATGAAGGGAGGGAAAGGGAAAATGGCAAAAAAAAAATGAGTACTTTCCCAAGTTACTGTCACGTGAGACATTTTGGTCAGGGCCTCACATTCTCACCCTGTTGTCTAATTAGGTTGAGGCCCCATCTTTTCTTCTGGGGAGGTTGAAGTCTAAACAGTGTGTTCACAACATTCCCTTTAAGAGGCGGCTCATCCTCAGGTGGCCTGGAAGCCATAACCATGTTCTCAAGCAGCTACAATTTCTGTTTAGTCACTGAAAACAAAGAAGTCAGAGCTCTATGCGTAACTGGAAACCTGAAATCAGGCACAATGCCAAAGTCAGGAGTGGTATGGGCAGATATAAAAAGACAGGGTGAGAGAAGTGCAGGTGAGGCTTTAAAGTTCTTATGGGGAAGTTGTTAAACCATCACATGGTGTGAAAAGTTACTGGAGCTGAGGGCATAACATAAAAATAAGATTTTACTACGTAGACCTGGGGCACATCAATTTCTAACAGGCTGGGGTTGGCCCAACCATAGGGATTTGCAGGTTCTGTCAGTGAAGATCTCAGCTTGATTGTTGCTGAGAAACTCTGCTTTGATAAAATTGGCTGCTTTTTGAGATGTAGAAAAGGTGGAGCAGATACACCTAGTTGCATATTGCCTGGTCCCCTCCTTGAAAGTGACGCTGTTTCATAACTTGATGGTTCAATAAACACCAGGCACTCTTCCCATGTAAGTAAATGTCATCTCCGGGCTCTCTCAGTAAACATCTTCCTTGAATAAATCATCATGCCAGTGTCACTTTGGGAAGTAATCTGCTCTGGGATTTTATTACACTGTCTAAAGAATCAGGCTGGATTATGTCGGGGAGGTCAGTTTCCCAATGGGAAATTAAAGAAATGACTTTTTTATTGGGAATATTGAACATTTTAACATGGTGGCTTGTTTTTGTTTTTAAACTCAGGCCACAACCTATTAGGGTCTGTGAAAATTTAATGGTTCAAGACCAGCTGGGCTGGAACTAGGGCAAGGTAAGGTCTCAGGTGCAAAACGTAAGGGGGTGCCAAAACCCCAGTACTTCAGATCAATATTTTAATGCAATATTTGAAAAATTCCTTATTAATGCAAAAATCCATGGGGAAAAACTACCAAATTTAAATAAAAACAAGATCTGACCCTGTACTTGTGTGATTAATCTCACTTGCCTCACTCTAATCTCATCCCTGATGGACCAGCCTTAAAAAAACAGAATAGAAAAGATTAGGGTGCATTAGAGGTGTTTGTTTCAAGTGTGTGAGTGGGAGAGAGACACTGGATCCGAATGTAAGATGTAAAACGTGAACTCCGCAGAGCAGCAGCTGAGGTCCGGGACGCTGAAGCCAGGCTGCCTGCGTGTGTGGCTTTGGGCGTTTTACTTAACCTCTCAGGGCTTTCCTCTCCTCGTCTGTACAGTGGAGATAAGAACACTGCCTTCGTTATTGGCAGGATGACCACTTCATTGATCCCAACAAGGACAGTTTTGATAGTGGAAAGTGGCTCGGATAATCCAGCTCTATAATGTTGATGCTTTTTTATTTTACAGTAATTATCAAACAGTAAGACAATTACAGATTTAAATCATCAAGAAATGACAAAGCCATTCAATCATGAGCATTTAGATGCCCACAGCAAGACTGCTCAGCCTCTATTTTGTTGGTCTCGTGTTCACTGAACTTACGATTTTCCCATGTTTTCCACTGACCCCACCAAAGGGTGGCCTAGTGGCTTGCTGGGTTTTGTATGCCATGTCATGGGCCAAGGCTGGTGCCCCAGATGGCCAGCAGGACAGCAGTATCTCATCACTGACAGACCAAAAGAAAGAAAGATTTATCCCTAGCCTCTTGTGTCTGAGCGCACTTCATTTTATCAGCAAGCTCCCTTCCAGCTATCCTGGAAAGAGTGTTAGTTATGACATTGCTTCTGGAAAGGGTCAAGAACAGAGGCCAGAGATGGTGATGGTTATTTTTTAGATTTCAGCACATGTTAAAGTGAGAACTTGTGTACCGCACCTGTGTACCCCCAACCCAGGAGATCACACCATGACAGAAAGCAGATGTATAGAGTGGAGGTCCACCAAACCCATCTGAGTTTGTTTTAATGCAACTATTAACAAGTGTTTTGGTTTAAAACGAATAATCCGAGACAAATGCTAAATTACACAGGGCATCAGGAAAATAGGCAGAAACAGGACTTTCTGCAGTACACTGGGCTGTATGATCACAGTACTCACAGTGATGGGGACTAAATGAATTCTTGTATGGAAAGTACGGTTTATAGTAACCCCTCAATCAGTGCGAGCTCTTGTTACCATTTTTTCTAAACATAATTCAGACTCAGAAAAATTGGAAAGTGCTACCTTGGAAAGATGCCATTTCCTAAGGGACAAATAATTGGAAATGCCTCCCCCTCCTTTTTTTTTTTTTTTTCAAAATTCAATTGTCAATGATAGTAAGAGCCTTGACTGCAAAGGGGCACCTGCTGATTGTTTTAATTGAAGTTTTAAATTTAATTGTAAACTTTAAATTTATAACCACAGACCTCAGATGGGCTCTCCCACTACCTCTGCCTCAGCATTCTGACCCCATCTCTCTCCTTGGAGCAATGGCTTTTTTATTCTCCCAAACTACTATTTAATACTTTATCTTTCCTCCTTAAACCTTCTCCATTCCTCCTTTCCATCCCATTTTCAGCCGATAACCTGCCTCATAATCCTTGGAAATGATAGGAGCAATTAGGAGCTCCTACATCATACCATCATCAAACTACCAGTGGCTCAGCACCCATTGTCATTCTCCCATTTTGTCGGTACAGCGGTGCAGCACATGGGCTCTGGACACGGCATCACACCTCAGGTCTTGCCGTGCTGCTTCGTGGCGCATGAGCACGGGCAAATTATTCAACCGTGCTTTGGTATCCTCATCAATGAACTGATACTAATTTAAGTCATTATTACAATGGCTGAAATATCTGTCTCCATGTAAGGCCAACCCTGACCCTTGGCTCTGGATTTCACCCTTTCGCATCTTCTCAAGGTGTTTTCTTTTTTTCTTTGAAATTATGGTGTCCTTTCACTGCAGTGTTGATTTCTCCCTTTTTGCTACAGTATTCCTGTTGGCAAACATGTTCTTTTATTTTCCATTTTGAAAAAAGTTTCCTCCCATGATCCCACATTACCTTCCATGCTCTCTTCTAGGCTCCCAGCGGGTTTAATTTATCATTTTTTAGGGGGAACAGATTTTGAAAAGTCTCTCTCATCTCTTGTATGTAAAATTTTAACTTCAGTTCGTTAGTGATATTGTTACAGGCACTTGAGTTCTCTGTATCCAAGAGCATATTTCTCTCCCAGAATCTGAAACTGAAAGCAAGTGCAAGGCTTCTGGAGTCCTATATGAAATTAAATTATAAACCAGGGCACTGCTTCCCAAATGTGTCTGCACACTGGCATTGCCTGGGGACCTTCAGAAGATACACCTGTGCCCCATTCCAAGACTGGGATTAATGGGTATGGGGTATGGCCAAGGTTTGGGATTTTTGAAAGATCTCCAGGCTATTCTAACGTGCCGGCAAATTTGGGCTGAACTGGATATTTTGAGCCATGTATTTCCAACCTCAAACTTCTAGATAATGTAAGTTTTGGGTTTCTGCATTAAAATTAAAGTTGAGACAATGAGATCAGTCTAATTGGATTTATCAGGTTGAAATCAACATGAGTAGGGACCTTATTTACATAAAGCCGAGCAATTCATAAAAAAGTCAATCAAAGCAGTTTTGTGAGCAAAGACACGCACACAAATTATCAATGTTCAAAGCAACAGGATTTTAAAGTAATTTTGTCAAATGGAATATATATCTCCAACTACAGTTGCTAGATAAAACACAGGGCTCCCAGTTACATTTGAATTTCAGATAAACAACAAATAATTTATTAATATAAGTCTGTTCCATGCAACATCTCGGATGTACTTATACTAAATATTTATTATTTATCTGAAATTCAGGCTTAACTGTGTGCCCTATATATTTTTTAAATTGAAGTCTAGTAAATTTACAATGTTGTGTTAGTTTCAGGTGTATAGCCAAGCGATTCAGTTATATATATGTATATGTGTGTGTGTGTGTGTATTCTTTTTCTCATTCTTTTCCCTTATAGGTTATTACAAGATATTGAGTATAGTTCCCTGTGCTATACAGTAGGTCCTTGTTGGTTATCTATTTTATATATAGTAGTGTGTATATGTTAAGCCCAAACTCCTGACTTATCCCTCTTCCCCCTTTCCCCTTTGGTAACTATAAGTTTGTTTTCTATGTGTGTGAGTCTACTTCTGTTTTGTAAATAAGTTCATTTGAATCATTTTTTTTAGATTCCACATATAAGTGATATCATATGATATTGGTCTTTCTCTGTCTGACTTACTTTAGTTAGTATGATAATCTCTAGTTGCATCCATGTTGCTGCAAATGGCATTATTTTGTTCTTTTTTATGGCTGAGTAATATTCCAGTGTGTGTGTGTGTGTGTGTGTGTGTGTGTGTACACCACATCTGTTTTAGCCATTCATCTCTCGATGAATTTTATTTGCTAAATATGACAGTTCTGTCCCAATTTTAAAGGACTAACCTGAGCAGTAATTCAGTATAGTAGGATGAATCAGGACAAAAATTAACTTCAGCTTCTTGCTCACTATGTATTGTTCTATTTTCTAAATTACATTGCCTGGATAACCACCTCAAGCTCTACCTGACTTTGTCTGCACTCAGGGTCAACTGTACCTTATTCTGCCTCTTCTGCCTTCTCCGGAGCCGCAGAAACTCCTTGTGCTGCCTGGAGACAAAGTTCACTGCTGCATATTCCAGTAAGGCTGCAAACACAAACAGAAGGCACACTGCCATCCAGATGTCAATCGCTTTTACGTAGGAGACCTGAGAGAGAGGGAGAGACAGAGACACCGTGAAAACTTGTGGGGAAACCAGGTTCCTTATGGTGTGAGCAGCAGAATAACCTCACTTCCCTTCATCAAGGATTATCTTCTAGGCTTTCCTTAAGAAAGTGCTTAAGCGTTTTCCATCCCACTTTGCAGATTCTGGGCAGAGCAGTGAAAGTTACATGCCCCCCTGCCCCAGGCCCTTGTTCCATTTCTCTCGGTATAGCCCACCTGCTCAAGTAACCTCATCCCTGAGACCAGCTCCAAAGGTGACTACAAGAATTGCCTTCGTGAAAAAAAAGAAAGAAAAAACTTTGAGGTAAAACAGTGGGCGCTGCTCTTGAAACTGCTCATTTCCTTCTATTTTTTCTTACCATTTAAAAACTCATTAAGATAATTCCAAAACTTGGATGAGAAATAAACTATATATGGCTTTGGGTCCTTCAAAAACCAATTTGTAACTTCCATTCAGCTTTTGATCCTAACTGACGCAGAAACAAGTTTCTTCTTTTTTTTATTGAAGTATACAATATTATACAAGTTACAGGTGTATAATATAGTGATTCACAATTTTTAAAGGTTGTACTCCATTTGTAGTTATTTCAAAATGTTGGCTGTGTTCCCTGTGTTGTACAATATATCCTTGTAGCTTATTTTATACATAGTAGTTTTTACCTCTTAATCCCCTACCCCTAAATTGCCCCTCCCTTCTTCCCTTGCCCCACTGGTAACCACTAGTTTGTTCTCTATAACTGTGAGTCTTCTTTTTTGTTATAGTCACTAGTTTGTTGTATTTTTTAGATTCCACACATAAGTGATACCGTACAGTATTTGTCTTTCTCTGTCCGACTTAGTTGCAAATGGCAAAATTTCATTCTTTTTTATGCTGAGTAGCATTCCATTGTGTGTGTGTGTGTGTGTGTGTACACACCACATCTTCTTTATCCATACATCTATTGATGGACACTTAGGTTGCTTCCATATCTTAGCAATTCTAAATAATGCTGCTATGAACACTGGGGTGCATGTATCTTTTCGAATTAGTGTTTTTGTTTTTTTCAGATATATACCCAGGAGTGGAATTGCTGGGTCATATGGTAGTTCTATTTTTAGTTTTTTTAGAAACCTCCATACTGTTTTCCCTAGTGGCTGCACCCCTTTTCTCCACATCCTCGCCAACATTTGTCATTTGTGTTCTTTTTGATGGTAGCCATACTGACAGGTGTGAGGTGATATCTTACTGTGGTTTTGATTTGCATTTCCCTGATGATTAGCGATGTTGAACATCTTTTCATGTGCCTGTTGGCCATCTGCATATCCTCTTTGGAGAAATGTCTATTCGGGTCTTCTGCCCACTTTTTTAATCGAGTTGTTTGTTTTTTTTGATGTTGAGTTGTATAAGCTGTTTATATATTTTAGATATTAACCCCTTATCGATCATATCATTTGCAAATATTTTCTTCCATTCCATAGGTTGTCTTTGCATTTTGTTCAGGATTTCCTTTGCTGTGCAAAAACTTTTAGGTTTGATTAGGTCCTACTTTTTTATTTTTGCTTTTATTTCCTTTGCTTTAGGAGACAGATCCAAAAAAAATATTGATGTGATTTATGTCAAACAGTGTTCTGCCTGTGTTTTCCTCTAGGATTTTTATGGTTTCTGATCTTATATTCAGGTCTTTAATCCATTTTGAGTTTATTTTTGTATATGGTGTAAGAGAATGTTCTAATTTCATTCTTTTACATGTAGCTGTCCAGTTTTCCCGGCACCAGTTATTGAAGAGGCTGTCTTTTCTCCACTGTATATGCTTGCCTCCTTTATCAAAGATAAGGTGACCATATGTGCATGGGTTTATCTCTGGGCTTTCTATCCTGTTCCATTGATCTATATTTCTGTTTTTGTGCCAGTACCATACTGTTTTGTTTACTATAGCTTTGTAGTATAGTCTGAAGTCAGGGAGAATGATTCCTTCAGCTCTGTTCTTCTTTCTCCAGATTGTTTTGGCTATTCGGGGTCTTTTGTATTTCCATACAAATTTTACAATTATTCTCGTTCTTTGAAAAATGACATTGGTATTTTGATAGGGATTTCATTGAATCTGTAGATTGCCTTGGGTAGTATCATCATTTTAACAATATTAATTCTTCCAATCCAAGAACGTGATATATCTGTCCATCTGTTTGTGTCATCTTCAATTTCTTTTATCAGTGTTTTATAGTTTTCAGAGTACGGGTCTTTTACCTCCTTAGGTTTATTCCTAGGTATTTCATTCTTTTTGATGTGATGATAAATGGGATTGTTTCCTTAATTACTCTTTCTGATATTTTGTTGTTAGTGTATAGAAATGCAACAGATTTCTGTATATTAATTTTTTTATGCAGCAATTTTACCAGATTCATTGATGAGCTCTAGTAGTATCAGGTGGCGTCTTCAGGATTTTCTATGTATAGTATCATGTCGTTTGCAAACAGTGACAGTTTTACTTCTTCTTTTCCAATTTGGATTCTTTTTATTTCTTATTTTCTGATTGCAGTGGCTAGGACTTCCAATACCATGTTGAATAAAAGTGGCAAGAGTGGGCATCCTTGTCTTGTTCCTGATCTTAGAGGAAATGCTTTCAGCTTTTCACTGTTGAGTATGATATTAGATGTGGGTTTGTGATATATGGCTTTTATTATGTTGAGGTTAAATAGTTTTAAACTATCACAATTCAAGATATTCAACCAAAGTAAAATATCAGGGCTGTAGCCTTGGGAAGGTATCTGGTTAAAAAGGAAACTTTTATGACCCTTCAGTGATTGGTTGAGTGCTTTGTACATCTTATTTGATAAAGCAGATTCTGAAAGCAAATACTTTTTACTTGCAATGAAAAGTTCCCTTCATCTCACTCAACTTCCAATTATTTTTTAAAATATGAGGGGGAAAATAATTAGATGAAGTTGTAACATGTTGGACCACAGACTACAAATGATTCTTATTCAACTGCCTATGTGAATGTGTACTATCTAGTTCTAATTTTTAAATAGGGTTTCCTACTTTTTGATAGCTGTCACTGAGTGTTTGCCATCCAGAATTTATGCATTTTACATATATTAATTTTCTAACCATTATGACAACTGTATTACCCCCATTTTCTGGTGAGGAAACTGGGGTACAGAGAGGTTAAGTTATTACCTAAGGTGAGAAAGCTAAAAGGTGGCAGAGCTAAGATTGGAATTGGAACCCAGTCTGACTAGTGAATCTCCTTTCTGGACACACACAAACATACTACTAGGATTATACCTTTTGTATCTTGCATTTCCCTTTAACCTTTATAGTGAGCACTTCCCATGTAATTTAACTTTCTTCTAAATCATAGTTTCCAGTGCTTGTATAATTGTCTATACCATCATTAATCATTCTGTATGATAGAATATTTAGGGTGATTTTTAGTTTCATTTTATGCTACTATAAATTTGGGAGCTATGAATATTCTCCCCCCCCCCCCAAATATTTAACTGTATCTCTGATTATTTGTTAGGTCAATTTTTAGACTGGGATTATGGGAGTAAATGCTAAGAAAATATGCTCCTGACTTAGAAAGTTAGTAGGAGCATAGAGGATGTAAAAGCAGAGACTCTAGAATGAGATGCCTGAAGTAAGAAACACTGCTCTGTTCTTGACTCTAACTTTGCCATATTGTTTAACCTGTCTCTGCTTCCCCTCCTCATCTGTATAAAGGAAAATAATAGTAGCTATTTCATAGAGTTATGTGGATAAAATCACTTAATGTATGCAAAGTGCTTAGAATAGTGTTTGGCACAGAGTAAGTGCTATATAAATGTTTGCAATTATTTGACTACATAAGGGTGTGATTTTGTTAATAGAAAAATCTTGGAAGAGACAGAAAAATCAACAAGGAAAATAAAAATCACCCACAGTCCTAATATATTCCAATTATTATTTTTAAGGTTACCACCTGCCTTACACTGTTTGTCCCCATCAATCTGAACTACTTGTCAGTCCCACATATGTTGTGACGAAGTGGTATAGCACCTGGGATGCTTATTCTCAGTCTTTCTGATTAACAGATGACTCAGAATCCTTCATGACTTGGCTTGGATACCAGCTCCTCTGGGAAGCATCCCTAACATTCCTACTTTTGTCTCATCTGGGTTGGGGGCCACTCTTCTTTGCTCCCTTATAACTCTCTATTGAGCCTGTCTGTTCTTTTTGAGTCCAGCAGCTTCCCTGACCCCACCACTAGACTCACTAGACTGTAAACTTTTTTTTTTTTTTAGAAAGGTCCTGTGTAGTATTACTCTTTGTATCACTAGCCCAGGACCTGGCAAATAGTGAGTAAACATTAGATATGTGGGATGGATGGATAAATGGATGATTGAATGACAGAAGGAAGGAATGAAGGAAATACCTGGCTATCTTTCCATTTTTGTACTTTAACTTCAACAATTCTTTACTATATAACATTACCCACAGTTGTATATATTTGATATTTCTGAGAGTGGACTATTAGTGCATTTAAATTCTCTCAGCTCACCAAGCATTCCTGGAATGTTTCTTTCCTTAATAAGCAATAATTTTCTTATATTTGCTGTTCTGGAGCAGTCCTATTCTCCTGTAATAATAGAACATTACCAATCACAGCATTCCGGTTATATATTATTCAGATGGCCTTTGAATGTTTTAAGACCTAATAATGAGAAGAATTTGTCAATGCCTGATAGATGTCCATACCAAAAGCTAAGTCCAGTTAGAACTCACCATCATTCCTCCCCTTGCTAGTGTTTACAGCACTCAGTCATTTGTAAACCTTTCCCCACCTCTCCTTCTAGCCATCAGCAGGCCAGGCACGTATTTGGCTTCTTTTATAGCTGCTCATAAACGAATCCTTTCAGTCTCTTAATCATTTTGGTCTCCGAGTTTCCTCCAAATCATGATCATCTTTCCAGCATTGAAGTGCTGGTATTAACTGCATTATTCACACGGATTTAGGTGGTGGTGTGAGACATCTATTACATATGATAGGATGTTCCTTCAGTGCTGGTCTCTCAGGATTGAAATGCCTTTTTGTTACTTCTATCCAGCTCTGATGTCAGATTCTCTCCCTTTGGCTGCTAATCCTTAGATGTTTTTACCTCACATTTTTTCCTGTCACATTATTTTTATGATATTTTTATGATTCCTGGGCTTACATGACCCCTTCCTGAACTACTTTACTACAGTCTTGCAAAATAGTTTTCAAATTAATGAAGCTCTCAAAATGCTAGTATGATTCATTTAGTGTTATCTTTCCAGGTATATTTAATTCAGAAACATAAACACTGAGGGCCTACTATGTGGAAGGCACTGTAGTAGGTGCTGGTGGGAGGTGGGGCAGAAGATACAAGAATAACTAAGATGCACATTGATTCTTCCCAGGACTCCCCAGGTGATACTCCAGGGGAACCTGTTCATACTGTGCTCCAGAAAGCATCATTCACATAGGTCAGGGAGCAGCAAATTAGGACCTATGAATCGAATCTGCCCCACCACGTTTTATAAATAGTTTTATTGCAACACAGCCATACTCATTCATTTATATATTGTCCACGGCAGCTTTTACAGTAAAATGGCACAGTTGAGTAGTTGTGACAGAGACCATACGGTCTGGAAACCCTAAAATACTATGTGGCCCTTTACAGAAAATGTTTGCCAGCCCCTGACATAGACTGCAGTGTTGTCTGGTTTGTCCTGGGGATGTACATCTTGGTGGCCCTGCTTGGTGCTTGAGAAAACCACGGTCTAGTGAGGGAGACAGTCGAGTGAACATAAAACTGATACAAAGCAGATGGTCTCATGTGCCAAAGTAGAAGAAAAACCAAAAGGTGGCTGGAAGATGGGGAGGTCAATGTTGACAGGGAAAATCAGAAAAGGCTTTGTTCCTGGATGGCATGGCATTTGACTTAGGGCTTGAGGAAAGCCAGGACTTTGACGGGTGGAAGAAGCTGTGAAAGCAGAACCATGAAGATGGGAGAGAATAGGTGGGCTTGAGGATGGTGAAGCATCCAGCGACTGGGATGTGCTGGGTACCGGGGAAGTGCATGGTGGGGTACGGACAGGTAGGCTGGGCCAGCACAACGGCCGGGCAGAGGCATCTGGGTTTCACACTGCTGGTAAAGATAAGCTAATTATGGTTTTGAGGTGGGGTATAGATACGTAAGTCCTTTTCTAATTAGCTTGAATTTCTTTGTCTCAAAAGCAAGAGTCTTAGCAAAAGTAGACATTCTCCCTCCATATAGAAATTTACCTTCTCTCCTGACACTCTAAACTCTACACAGGGTCAGTTCTCTTCCAAGCTTTCTAACAACATCTCTGAATCCTTTGCTGAATCTTCTTCGATTTCTTATCTGTGGTCCTTGAACTCTTTCCTCTTCAATTTTCCCTGTATCTTCAGGTCCTCAATAAATTCATCCACTCCTATAGTTTCTCTGTGTGCGTGTGTGTGTGTGTGTGTGTGTGTCTCCCATAGCAGAGATTGGCCAAGTTCTTGTGAATCCCATTTCTTCTTCCTGGGACAGTAGTAAACTAGATTTTCCAGTTCAGCTGGATCCCCAGTGGAATGTGGGCAGAAGTAATACACACTGCTTCAGGGCCTCTAAAATCTCCCAAGAGGTCATTAGGACTTAACCTTTCTCCAGCCACCTTGGGTGTCACTCATCTAAGATGGCAGTGCCATAAGATGGAAGAAGCCTGGGTCCCTAAAAGACGCAGGGCCACCCACTTCACAGTGGAATGTAATGTGAGTGAGAAATAAATTTTTATTGTTTTAAGCCATGGAGATTTCAGGGTTTTGTGTTTCTAACACTTCCAAACCCATCACTCAGCCCTGACCTCCTGACCTCTCAGAGCATTCTTGTGCTAATTATAAAAGCCCCAGTGTGTGGGGGGGTACTTCCCTGGTGGCCCAGTGGTAAAGAATCCGCCTTACAATGCAGGGGATGTGAGTGGTTCCATCCCTGGTCAGGGAGCTAAGATCCCACGTGCCGCGGGGCAACTAAGCCCACGTGCCACAACTACTGAGCCCGCGCGCCTCAACTAGAGCCCACATGCCACAAACTACAGAGCCCACGCGCTCTGGAGCCTGCGTGCCACAACTAGAGAAGAGAAAACCCACATGCCACAACGAAAGATCCCGTGCCACAACGAAGATCCCACATGCCGCAACTAAGACCCGACACAGCCAAAAATAAATAAATAAAATAAATTTTAAAAAACAAATAAAAAAAAATAAAAGGGCTGGGAAATTCCCTGGCGGTCCAGTGGTTAGGGACCCGCGCTTCCACTGCAGGGGGCATGGGTCTGATCCCTGGTCTGGAAACTAAGATCCCACAATGCCGTGCAGCATGGCCAAAAAATATATAAAAAGGCCCACAGTTAGGATTTGCAAAAGCAAAATCATTAAATGCCCCTCCTTCCCATTCACTTCATTTGAATCTTGCTTCCCACCGGCAACACTAGTTTCACCATTAGTTCTTTCTTTGCCTTCACCTCTATTATTCAGTCTGTTGCAAAAGCTCAACATTGACTTCTGCAAAGCACCCTTAGGTTTACCCTTTTCTCTCCATTCCAAAGATGTCACTGCAACTTTGGCCACCAACACTTACACCTGGTTATTATAACAACTTCCTAACTGATCACCCTGTACCCAGTTCCTCCTCGTGGCACTTTATCCTTTTGCTTCTGCCAGATTAAATTTAAACACCAATTCATTTTGCAACACATCTGCTTAAGAACTACTGTGGCTGCCTAGCATAGGCTCTAGTATCCAAGACCTCACACAGCGTGTGTCTGCCCTAGTTACTCAGTCTTATTCCACCCTTTCCTAACATGAACCCTGTGCTTTGTTTAAGCAGTTCTACTTACCCTGAGGAAGCCAAGTCCATTCCTACTGAGATTCCCACTCATTCTCAATGGGTGTGATTTTGCACCACAGGAGACGTTTGGCAATGTCTGGAGATATTTTTGGTTGTCACAACCAGGGGGAGGTGCTACTGGTGTCTAGTTGGTTGAGGTCAGGGATGCTGCTAAACAGCCTATAAAGCACAGGACAGTCCTCACAGTGAATAGTTATCCAGCCCAAAATGGCAATAATTCTGAGACTGGTAAGCTCTGAGATAGAGAAAGCACCCGCCCCCAACCCAGGTATCCGTGCCTGGTTCAGTGGTCCTCAGCTGGGGCTGATGTTGCCGTGAGAGGACACTTGGCAATGTCTGAAGGTGGTTTTGGTTGTCCCACCTGTGGAGTGAGGTTTTGCCACAGGCTTCTAGTGAGTAGAAGCCAGGGATACTGCTAAAAGCCCAACAATGCATAAGACAGCCCCCATGACAAAGAATTATCCAGCCCCAAATGTTAATAGTATTAAGGCTGAGAAATCTTGGTTTACGCTCTTCTCCCAGCATAGAGATTCTTCCTCCCTTTTCCTGCTTTCTCTACCTATGTATTTCCAGATAATTCCTCAAGGAGTAGCTCAATCTCCATCTCCAGAGTGATGCTTTCTCTGCCTATTCTAGCCCACAGTGGTCTTACCCATCTTTAGGATTTGTAATGCACTGATAGTTAGGATCAGACAGTTGAGTGTTTGCTTCATGTTTGCATGTTTTATCTGCCCAATTAAAGTATAGGATGCTTGGAGGATAAAGACCCAGGGATGTCTTTTGTATCTATACCCCCAAGAACAAGTCTTTGTGCATTGAGTAAATGCCCCATAGTTTCTGTTGACTGACAAGTTATTCAAGCTGCATATAAATTCAAATTCCTTTCACAATCACTAAAGGGAAAAAATTTAGCTCACGTCTTTTAAAGCAATAGCTGATGATATTAACATTACTCTAGATTTATTTTCACTAAGGGAAAGAAGGATAGTTATTCTGTTGAATTTACAATTCCTGTAGTTTACAAACATATCTGGTGAAACAGTAGAGCCAGTCAAGTTGTTTAGGTTTTTGTGGCGCTAAATAAACATTTATCTCATATTTGAACATATCAGTTAGTTGGTGGAGTTTAGCTCATTACTCAGTTACTTTGGCATCATGTTGACATTTCTTAGAGATATTTTTCATTAGTGTTTTTTTTCTTTTTCAACACTACCTAGGTATTTTTGAAAACCTTGGCAGTTTTTCTTGAGGAAATTTTTTCATTAATTATATACTGAGATCAGTTTCAAAATGGAAAATCAAACCATGAATTTATTTACTTTAGTCCCATAATTTGTTTTGTCTACATTCAAAGACTACACCATTTCCTGCGTCATGAAGCCAGTCATTCATGGGTTCGGCCATTTTCTACCCAGTGTTTATCCCCATCATAGAAGAGTGGCTCGTCATTGTATAAGGATTGCCTGAATGTCCTTACAGCTTGGGTGCCCTCTCCATCCCTCATGGGCAAGGCACTCCCATTTGACAAAGTGCCAACTAAAATATATCCACATTCCCAGCCCCTAGGCTGACCCCAGAGAGCTGAGACATTCCTCTAGCAGCCAGTCAAGGAGGATGGCTTATGAACACGTATGAAGAGAAGTTCTCTACAGTAGAGAAAAATCACAAATGACTGTGATAAACCAAGTATTTTTTTTAATAGAAAAGAGACAAAATGGAATTTATAGGACAATCTCAAAATACTAAGATATTTTTCTTGTTTTAAGTGGAATGATGTCTCACACCCACCTGCTTGAGTCAGTGTTTAATTATTCTCAGAGTATGCATGCAAACCACTGCTAAACCAGAATAGAAGCTTTTCTGCTCTGTACAGTACAGTTTCTTTTTATCCAATTTAGAAGGAAAAATTTTAATTAACCCTGATTAATGCAGCTGTTGAAATGGATACCCGTTGGTCACAGTAGCCTGACTTGTGCTTCCATTACATGGGACAGAAGCCTTTGGTAGCTCCAATCAATTCGTCTTTTTTTTTTTTTTAAAGGATTTTCTTATTTATTTATTTATTTATTTATTTATTTGGCTGTGTTGGGTCTTCGGTTCGTGCGAGGGCTTTCTCCAGTTGCGGCAAGCGGGGGGCCACTCTTCATCGCGGTGCGGGGACCGCTCTTCATCGCGGTGCGCGGGCCTTTCTCTATCGCGGCCCCTCCCGTCGCGGGGCACAGGCTCCAGACGCGCAGGCTCAGCAATTGTGGCTCACGGGCCCAGCTGCTCCGTGGCATGTGGGATCTTCCCAGACCAGGGCTCGAACCCGTGTCCCCTGCATCAGCAGGCAGATTCTCAACCACTGCGCCACCAGGGAAGCCCTCAATTCGTCTTTTATTGAGTGCTATAAAGTACACCACCACCCTCTCCATCCTCATTTTATGGGGGAGAAAAATAAGTTTATTAAATGCATGTCTAAATTTTATACAGGTAGTAATCAACAAAGATGGAAATGAGAATTCTGGCTTTGACTTTCTGTTTTGTCTCTTACCTACATTCAGTCATGGTAAAAATATCATCAGAAAAAATATAACCAGTCAAATTAATCCTAGTGCCAAAGATTCATGGTGTTGGACAATTTTATCTTTACAATTTCACTGCCAAGTTGCCATTTTTATTGCCTAGTTAAAGAGCTCACATCTGCTGTTTAACTCCAGGAAAGTCAGATTTCCTTGGAAGAGAAGGATTGTGGCAGCACTGACTACCTGGCCTGTCCCAGTGTAACTACCGCACCCTGTTTTCTCTCCATGTCTTACACTCTTGCTGGGTTCTGGGTAGAGTACTGAATAAACACAACTCTTGTGAGGGTGCTGTTTGTAAAAAGAGCCATTGGGTGGCAGTGCCTCCAAGCCCGGTACCTGCAGGAACCAACTAGTTACCAGCGGCATTCCTTAGATCACAAAGCTTTCATCAGGACAGGACCTGAACAACCTCAGGGACCAAATAATTTGGGTGTTGAGTGGCACACAGGTCTAGTTAGCTGATATTATTTCTTAAGATGAATAAATTTCTCTCCATTATGGTGGTCAGAAAACTGTTCAAAGTTGCTTGCCAGAGCACACTCTCCGTGTGAGTTTTGTGAGTGGAGAGGTAAGAGAAGGGTAGAACTGCCAGCCCCAGAATGCACGAATAATCCTAGGTGACAGCCACTGTTAGAGGCATCAGAGGGACACCCTAGAGAAAGGCACCCCCAGGGCTCAGCCTTCTGCAAATGTAGGTGTCTGGGGGAGGGAGCCAAGGTGAGGAAGGAGTGGCATCTGGAGGAAGGGGAGGGAGCAGCACTGGTGGGGCTTCTTCCCCGTGCTGCGTCTGCCACATCTCTCACCATATTCTCAGCTGATGGACAGGAATACTGATTCCTTCCATAGTCTGCTTCCGGTGGCTGCACCTTCAACGACAAAAGAAGTGCAGTATATTGCTTCTTAGGCAAGGGCAGGAATGAGGAGGGAGTTGGGAGTCAGGAGCAAATTGCCCAACAGTGTAACAACAACCACGATGAAGAAAAGAGCCAATTGGATGATATCAGTTTTGGAAAGGCAACCAAAGGCTTTTGGTGGATAATGAGATGATGCTCCACTTAATAGATATCTGTGTAGTCATTGTTTGTGTGTGTGTGTGTGTGTGTGTGTGTGTGTGTGTGTGTGTGTGAGAGAGAGAGAGAGAGAGAGAGAGAGAGGGAGAAAGAATCAGGGAGAATATGAAGATGGGAAAAGGAAGGAAATGATCCAAGGATTCCAGTGTCATGGGGTCATTGAAGGATTGCATAAGACACTTCCGGTAAATCTTAACACTCATTTGGCAGATTGTGGACCCTCAGTCACATTGGTTTGCCAGGAATGAGCTCTTGAAGATATTACATAATTCAAAGCTTGCATAATTCAAGGCAATTTCCCCTAGAGGAATATATAGAAAGTAGAATTTGTTGTATTTCATGTTCTGTGCATGCATTAAGACTTTGTTAGTATTTTTATCTTGCCCTATTTCAAACTCACACAAGCTAAGTTCACATAAAATGGCAGCTCGTTGTAGCGAGCACTCCTATATGTCAGGGGGGCTGCGATGTGCTGTTATGAAAACAAAACAACCAACTCCCACCACCATCATCAGTGAAAAGCTTTCAACCACAGAACTCTAGGAGTTATCTCTGCGATATAGGTAAGAGAACTGAGTTTACTCTTTAACTTTACCAAGATCACATGGCAGAAGAGTGGGTGAGCTGCTATTCACATCTACTCTGGCTTGACTCCACCCTCCGTGCTTTTCTGGCTCCCTGACCCCTGAGGGAGACTGTCTCCAGGGAGAGAGTCGGCAGAATTACTCACAGACTGTGGTTTCACCAGATGACAACATCTGATGTGAAAGAGGTGAGAGAGTGCAGGCCGCGGGCTGGGCGAGCTCGAGACAGCACAGTCACACCTGCAGCCGTGGAGCTACTATGAAACGAAATGTTGAAACATGAGAGCGAGCCACACTGTCCTTCATCTGCTTTCTCAGCCATGGGTGCTGTTTCCACTTCTTTATTTACTCCCCCGCCCACCTCATCGCAGGTTCAAATTTCATTCTTATGAACAAGGAAGGAGAGGAGGGAAGTTTAGTAAAAACTGTCCAGTCTCGTTCTCTGACTCAGGCTGACGGAAAGGCCTTGGGGTGGCGGCTAGGTTTGTAGCGATGACAGTGGTTTTCTCCTGCCCTCCATCTGCTGCTCCCCAGAGAGGGGGCTGGATGGGAGGGGAAATCTGGAGAAGCTGAGCAGTCTCCACCTCCTAGACTGGGCTCGTTGCCTTATGATTTCCAAGTTGGTTGTGCTCCCTGGAGTAGCATGAGGAGGCCAGATCAGGAAGGCAGCACGGGCCAAATCTCTCACCCCCGACCATTTGTGAAACCCTGAGCCTTAGCAGAGTGAGCGGGCGGGCCATTGCTGGGTATGTGCGGGCTCTTCATCATCCCAGAGCAACCACGACGGCGGACTTCTGATGCAAGCGGACTTCTGAGATGCTCGTTGGGGTGGGTGAGATAGGTGAGCAATGGACGATTCTGGACTACAGAACGGTGGCAGGCTTAGAAGCCCATTCCGACCTGTAGTGATAGAGAAGCCATTTCCTCAAGAGCACCTGGGATCCTGTGATGACTCGGGGGCACAAAGAGGCTTCTCCAGGTGCTGAGCTTCCCTGCAATGCACCTGAATCCTCTGAGCACTGGGATGCCACAGCCTGGGGATGAGGACGGGTGTTCCTTTGGTGGAGGGCAAGAGTGTTTCACAGCTGAGATATTAATATCTATTGAATGGCAGTCAGTGGTAGCCAAGAAGCTTTACCACCCACCCCCTGGCCTGTGGCCTGGTTTAGCTTCAGCTCTGCACTTTAATGTGAGCTCATGGTGCAGGCAGCAGGTCAGTGAGGAGGGCTCTGCGGGAGCCACCTTGATAGAAACCTTCCCTTCTTGACCTGAGACCCTGGGCACTCATGCCTGGGGCATGGCCACCTCAAGCTCCTGAAGTGAATCGGCTACCTACTGTCTCTCATAGCATCCCGAGTGAACCTGAAATGGAAAAATTCCAGGCCCCCATCATGTTCAAGGTTACATGTGGGGAGAAGAAAACAAGAAAAAGAGCTCCAGGTCAATCAGAGACCTGGAATTAACATGGTACAAGAGCCTCTGGCTGGGCTGGTGATCTCACTTTTTGTTACTGTAAATTACCCAAGAGCTGGCCTCCACTGTGTCCATTTCCTGTAGCTGAGCAGCATTTTGATGCAAGTCAGTTCCATGCCTTTCTCCTCACCACAAAAACCAGAAGCACAAACCACCCACTAATAATTAGCTACTTATTTGCACTAGATATGAGCCTGCAGGAATCTGTTCGTAATTGAAAAGAAATCCTACAGCCTCTTGAATAAAATGACACAAATAGATAAACAAGCTCTTTGAAGAAATTAAAAAGGCCGTGCTATCAGGAGACATTTCTATATTTCAATATGGAAGTGTACAGACTGCTAAAAAAAGAACAAAAGATAAATTGTGAATGTGGAAAGATTTGGGTTGGGCTTATTGAGCACATCAATTTCTAATGCATCAGTTGCATATATCTGCTTCAGAGAGTTTAGATGAATCCCAGTCCCTTGATGGAAATCAATCCTGTAGCATTACAGAAGCTAAGAAAAGGAGGCAGGGCTGTGATGGAGAGAGCAGTGAGAAGATGCCAGGGATGTGGGTCTTGGCTTTGCCACTGGCTGACTTTGCAAAGGTGGCCACGTCATTTCACCCTTCTGGGCCTCAGGTTCCTTCTTGGAAATATAAAAGGGTTGGATGATCATCTCTAAGGTTTCTGAAAATCTATAACTCAAGGGAAAGAGAAAGTGATGAGGGAGGAAACTAAGTCAGTAGCAGGATGGGGTCCCAACCTCAAGGTGATCAGGGCCGTGAGTACAAGAAGCGGCCTTCTGGCTCTCTGCTGTGCCTTCTTAACAACCTTCAGTGTCATCCAGTAATGCGTATTCATTGAGCACCTCTGTGTGCCAGGCAGCACCTGCCTAAAGTGGTGAATTCCTTGCTTAGAAACAAATTGTATTGATGAAAACATTTATCTGCATAAGACTATGTGTAGCAGATGTACTGCAAATTCACCAGCAAATTTAGTGAGAAAGTCTCCTGTAAATCATCAGCAACTCACCTCAAGCTCCTGAACCTTGCTGCTTTTCTGCCTGAGAGTTGGGTTTTTTTTGTTTTTGTTTTTGTTTTGGCACTTTAATAACTTTCTCAACTTGCATACAAGGAAGCTTAGAACACTCCAGGGGGACGCCTCTCAACCATAGAGGGATGGGAGTTAGTGGATAAAGACGCCGGATTTCCTGTTACTTGGTGGGATAAATCTGATAAGAATTCTGTATGGTTTTTCAGAGGATCCCCGGCAGGATTGAACCATACTTGCCGTCCATGGTAACTGGCTCAGTAATAGACTTTATTGGCTTTTCTCCTTTTCTTGTTTACACTCCATACTCTCTCACTTGTCCTTCCTGAGGACGCCTCCCAAATGAGCTATCTGCATCCAAATACTTGTTATGGGGTCTGTAGTTTACTGAAGCAAATGGCCCAAACCTAAAATTAGATCAGGGAAGGCTGACACAAACGTGATGCCTGTCACATCATGCACCGTTTAGAACCAGGATAGCAACCAACCACAGGTCCTCCTGAAAATTCCTTTCCTATTGACAAAAGCACTATATCTGGCTGGTTTCCTCATCATCAATGAGAATGGAGTGTCAACACAGTTCAAAAACCAATCTGGAGAAGTAAGCATCAAATCAATTTGGGATCTATATTACCCATGTCATTTAACACCCATTACTTCCCTTTTTGCTCTGCACATCTAATTTTAAATTGACAAAATTACAATTGTGTAACTGTAACAGAAACTAATTTCCAATCTAATACTATGCAAGAGTCATCCCGCATATACCAACCCTCCTGGGGTCAGGGAAATAACGAGAGCAGCTTATTTGTAGAAACATCATAGAAGTTGTTCCATGCTAGGTATGAAGTTTGTTAGGAAGATTGAATCACAGTTATATTTTGAGCCTAAAAGGATATAGCTATTATGAAGGTACAAATTACTCCTTGTTGGAGAACAGAGGGAATGAAAAGTGCCCACCCAACTGAGAAGGCATCTTGAAACCGAAAAATGAGGGAGGCAGCTCCATATTATTAATGAATCAGTTTATTATAGGGTAACCTACTCACAGGGTGGGATCGGGATCAGGCAGACAGCGATCCGGAAGCATTTGCAGCTGCACTCCACACGGCCGAGGGGCCACTGGGACAATTTTATAGTTAACCTAGGGTATGGGGGTAGGTGTTTGGAAATAGGACGTGCATTCTTAAGTCAAAATTCATGAATGGGTAACTAGTCTAGTGGGTGCTGGGAATAAGTCAGCAAAGATTTTCATCATTATTTGGGGACTAACAGAGCATAGAGGTCACCTGGTCCTAATGATTATTAAACAATATCTATTAGCTACAAAGCCCCTGACAGAGAAGGGCTTTACTGCACAATACAGTCCTGGGTAGGGTCAGTGAAAGGACACGAGAAACTGTAAGGGCCCAAGATGGCCTCAGTTGTGCTAACAGCCATACACTCCTGTTGACAGGACATCAATTAAAAATGTTAATAGCGGGGGGTAGTGGTGGGATGAATTGGGAGATTGGGATTGACATATATACACTAATATGTATAAAATAGATAACTAATAAGAACCTGCTGTATAAAAAATTTTTTTTAAATGTTAATAGCATTACACTCGAAGACCAATGAAGACTTTGTTTTACTAGCGTGTGGTAGGCAGCCTTCTAAAGTGGACCCCAGTGATTCTTGCCTCCCAGTATTCATATTCTTGGGTAACCCCCTCCACGTGACTGTGGGCTGGACCTAGCAACTTGCTTCTAACATACAATTTGGCAAAAGTGAAGGGAGGTTACTTTCATGATGAGGTTATAAAAGATGGAGTTCTGTCTTGCTTGAGCTTTCTTTCTTGCTGGCATTCTCTCTGGCTCTCCTCACTGCTTGCCTTGGTGGAGAGGGCTGCCTGGCAAGGAACTGAGTGTGGCATTCGGTCAACAGTCAGTGAGGGACTGAGGCCTCAGTCCAACAGCCCAGGAGGAACTGAATCTTGCCAACAACTACTTGAGTGAGCTTGAAAGTGGATCCTTTTCTAGTTGGGCCTTCATGTGAGACTGCAGTCCTAGCTGACACCTTGATTTTAGCCTCCTGAGAGACCCTGAAACAGAGGTCTCAGCTCAGTTGTGCCTGGACTCCTGACCCATAGAAACTGTGAGATTAAAATGTTGTTGTTTAAGCCACTGAATTGGGGCGGGTGGGAATTTGTTAGGCAACGGTAGATAACTCATATGTGGTGTCTTTAGGAGAGAGAAGAGAGAGATAAGTTGTTTACTTTGGGCCTCATGAATCTGGAATTTGGTAAGAATTGATGATTTATTTTTGGACTTTTTAAAGAGGAAAGTTTAGTTAAGAAAACTAGTAAGATATCTGTGAGGATAATCAATATAAGAGAACAAGAACCATAATATATTTTTTAATCTACTCATTCAAATAAGATCCCTGCTTAAACATGTATCAAGTAACTATTGAAAATCAATTTACCTATGCTGGAGTCCAGGGGTCGGCCAACTATTGCCCATGGGTTAAATCAGTCTTGCTACCTTCTTTTGTAAATAAAGCCATGCCCATTCTATTACATATTGTCTGTGGCTCTCTTATTCTCTACTTAAAGTGGTAGAGTTGAGTAGTTACAACCGGGATCTTACAGCCCAAAAAGCCTAATATATTTACCACCTAGCCCTTTACAGAACATTTTTTTAATGAACTCCTGATCTAATCATATAATTCAAGGTAACCACTATCCAAGGCAGTCTGAATTAATAAATTTTCTCTATATTTTGGTTAACATAGAAAATAAAACTGGATAGTTCATAATCCAAAACATTCCACTGTAGGGTTTTTATTTCTGGAATTACCTACATTCTCTCTCAATTTTGTGTTTCCAATACAGATATAGGGTCCCAAAATGATTTGCATATTTTTAGCAGTCAACAAATGATTGTAAACTGTTCCCCATGTGTGAGATGCTGAGAGATACACAAAGATAATTAACATTTGATTCCTTCCTTTCAGAAACCTGCTTTATAGAGGTAAAGAAAGACAAGAAAATAGATGATGGCCGTGTACTCTAGCAATCCTGGGTCAGCGTGGTGGTAAAATCCATTAGCACCAGTGTTCGACTTTGAGGGTCCAAATCAGGTCTTGCCTCTTCCTAGCTGTACACTTTGGGCAAGATACTTAATCTCTCTGTGCCTCAGATTTCTCAGCTGAAGAGTGGGGACAATAATGAAGCCCATCTCATAGATTTGGTGTAAGGATTGAGATACACATGAAATAACAAGCGTGTAGTGCTTAGAACTGGGCCCGGTACCTTGCAAATGCTCAAACACGTCAGCTCTCATCACCATGGTGGAGTTGACCTCTTGGACTCACGTCCTGCCATTAGAGTCAATGCCTTGAGTACTGCAAATTAGTTAGATTAATTAATAGTTTCATCCAATTTAGGATCTTCATTAAAGTTAAATGTGGGAGTCAGTCTCGTGTGACTTCTTTCTGGATGGAAGCACTTAAGAGATTTCGAGCAACTGCTGTATCTTGAAATCAGTGCTATCACTGAGGGCTAATTTTCCTGCTGCTGGTCTTGTTTTAAAATTACCCTTTGGCCTGAAATGGCTCGATTTTACCTTTAAATCCCAAACTGAATTTTCTGAGAACTGGGAAAAATTATTCCTGTGGAATTTTAGATAAACAGGATGCAAGCTATATTCTCTCAAATGCTATTTAGAGAATCATTGATGTTTTTATAATTCATAATTGAACTTGGTCTTTTCTATAAACTGGTTGAGCTTTATCCAATATTATGACTCACGGTGGTAATATTGAAGGCATTTCGTTTATGAGTAACAGTATGAAAATAATAAATTTGCATAACTTTGCCCAATTTTCTCTAACATTCTGAGGCGTGTTGTCATCATGAACAATTAGTATTATGTATGTTGTGTAGGGTACATTGATCTTTCAAAAATATTTCAATATATAATTCATTCTGTCTCCACATACTATAGTTGTGCAGATACTGAGTTCAGAGAGCTTGAGAGATTTTCCTAATGTCAAAAAACCAGTTAAGAACAAAGCTAGATTACTCAGCCATAAAAAAAAGGAAACAAAATTGAGTTATTTGTAGTGAGGTGGATGGACCTAGAGAATGTCATACAGAGTGAAGTAAGTCAGAAAGAGAAAAACAAATGCCGTATGCTAACACATATATATGGAATCTAAAAAAAAAAAAAAAGAAAAAATTGGTTCTGAAGAACCTAGGGGCAGGACAGGAATAAAGACGCAGACGTAGAGAATGGACATGAGGACACGGGGAGGGGGAAGGGTAAGCTGGGACAAAGTGAAAGAGTGGCATAGATATATATATACTACCAAATGTAAAATAGCTAGCTAGTAGGAAGCAGCCGCATAGCACAGGGAGATCAGCTTTGTGCTTTGTGTCCACCTAGAGGGGTGGGATAGGGAGGGTGGGAGGGAGACACTAGAGGGAGAGGATATGGGGATATATGTATACATATAGCTGATCCACTTTGTTATAAAGCAGAAACTAACACACCATTGTAAAGCAATTATACTCCAATAAAAATGTTAAAAAAAAAAAAAAGAACAAAGCTAGACCTGGAACAGGATTCTTGGTCTAATCTTATTTCCACTGTAATGTCACATATTCATTCTAGTTTTAACACTTGAAATATTTTTATTGTATTGTAATTCTTTCAACATTTTATTTCCTAGTGTCTTAGATCTAACCATTAATTGGAATATTTGATTAACTAGAATGCTTCCTACAATACCTATTTCCAGGAAATTTATGCCTCTGGAAATGGTTTGAACCAGATGTTCTCTTAGACCCCTCCCAATTCTTTTATTTGTCTTTGATAATTGATAACAGATTTCTGTCTTATTCACTGTTAAGATGATTTTTGCCATGCAGCAGTGCTGTGGATGGTCAAAGACTGACTGTATGACCCCCTCCCCTAATTTGAGGATCTGTTGAGTTCAGTATTTGCCTGCTTGTCCTTGCTAATTCTCCAATGGTGATTGAATCTATTTAGAGTAGTTTGCAAAGGGTAGATGACAGAATACTAATCATAGAAATTTAGAGACAACTTTCTAGATCAAGTAATCAAATTCCCTCATTTTTCAGATGAGGAAAGGCAAGGAAAAGGGGAAGATTGTATATGTCTGCCTGCTTTAAACCATGTGGATTCCATGCATTTTGCAAGCATAATTAAGCATGGTGGGCGAGCGGGTATTCAGAAGAGATAAGTAGCCACTAGCTCAAGATACAGATTAGCAGGCTCCCATTTGGGGATGAACATATGTCTTGGAAAATTAAGTTGACAGAGTCAGTCACTACTCATAGCAAATTACTTTAATAAAACCAATACTCAACTTAGACTGGCCTAATTGCCTGGAATTTCTATTGCAGAAGGGAAAAAAGGACTGAGGAAGTTTCTGAATGTTGGAACCAGAGCAGTGATATGAGATTAGTGGCTTCTTCTGGGGCAGGGTACAGAATAAGGGATGTAGAAAATGCTGGTGATAAACACTGACCACTTTGCCATTTTTCCTGGTTCACTTGGGCTACTGACCACATCTGAGTACCAATATGGTAGACTGCCAATGTCTGGATGGGAATCATAGGACTTGTTTGGAAGACTACCTACTTGCCAGACACCTCCAGTCTATCCTTAATATTTTCTTCCCAGTGTCTCACCCCCTCTCTCCAGTCTCTTTCTCTAAGAGGAATTCTAAAGAAGGGAAGGTTATGGAGATATTCATCCATTCATTCAACAAATGATTATGAGGCCCTTCTGTGTGCCAAGAGCTGTCGGGTCCTGAGAATACAACAGTGAACAACACATGCTCTCTGTTCTTAAGGACCTTGAATGCCCATTGACAAGTAAATAAGCAATTATAATACAGTGCAAGAATTGTTAAAATAGCAGGAAGTACAGGTGCTAGAGGAGCAGATAGGCAAAGAGCTTATCTGGGCTTAGGGTGTACCTGGTTTGAAAACATGTCTCAGAGGAAATGTCCAGTAAGTTGAGACTTGAAGTGAGCACAAATGGAAGACCTCATACTGTAATTAATGAGGAAGATCTAACTGACATTTTCTGAACTCCCTAAAGAATATGGCTTCTTTGCAAACACCCACAGAATATTCACCAAAATCAACCAAATATTAGACTACATAGATGATCTGAATAAATTGCAAAAATTGGAAATAGTACAGCAAACATTTTCTCATGATAATATGGCAAAACTAGAAATAACAAAAACAAGAACAACAAAGCTCAGAAAATAAAAAGTCCTTTCTTTCTGGGGGAAAAAGGAATTTCTCTTAATCCTTGAATCAAAGAGGAAATACACACTGAACTTGCGTAGTATCTAGAAACTTGTAATAAAGCTATGTATTACAATTTGTAAGACATAACTAGAGCTGTACTCAGAATTTTTATATTAATTAAAAAGAAAGAAAATTAAGACTCATAAGAGACTACTTTGTTCAACTTAAACGTATATATTTCAAAACCTGGATGGAATGGGCAATATTGTAGAAAAATACGATTTACTGAAGGTGATCCCAGAAGAAATTTTTTTTAAAAATCAAGTAGACCATTTCCCTGGAAGAAATAGAGACATTTCTTCAAGGGCTACATTCTTCAGCATATAGATAACCATATGATAAGTTAATATGAAGTATTTTAGTATTAGATTTTCTAATAGCAAATTATTGCATTCTTGAATAAAATCCCACTTGGTCATAACTTATTATTTTTAATGCCTTACTGAATTGTTTGCCACACAGAATTAGTGTCCATTTTCCTAAGTAAGACTCGTCTGCAGTTATCTTTCGTGTGTGTGTGCGTGCGTGTGTGTGTGTGTGTGTGTAATCTTTTTGGGGAATTTTGGCATCACTGTTAGGTTTGCTTTATGATTTAGAAGTTTTTCTTTCATACACTAGGTTCTGCAATAGACAAAACAGATTAGAATTATTTACTCTTTCAAGGTATACTAGAAGTCCTCTGTGAAACCATCTGGACCTGTGAAATCTAATATGAAAAACTATAAGGTCATCTACTGATATGCTAAACAGATATTTGTAAAATTCAACATAAATTCTTAATAAAATATTTAATAATATTAATTTTTGGAAAATATGTATGCAAAAGCCAGAACTATGTTTAATGGGGAAACACTGGTAGAGTTACAACTAGTATTAGGAACAAAACTGGGATGCCAACATTACCATTATCATGCAACATTGTACTAGAGGTTGACATTAAAGCATTTAGGCAAAAGAACTTAACTAGAGGTATAAAAATTGCAAAGGTGGAAAAACAAAAAAAAATTGCAAAGGTGGTAGTAACCTAACTACTTGTGAATGACAGAACAATCTACCTGGAAAACCCAAGAGAATCAACTGATAAGTCCACAAGAATTAAGATAATTCAGTAAGGTAGCAAAGTATAAAATTAATATATAGAAACCAAAAACTTTTATTCATATACAGTAAAAATATTTGCAATAGAAGAAGAATAAAATATTTGAGTAAACTTAAAAGGAAATATGTAAGAATGCAAAAGTTGATTTGAACAAATGAAAAAACATTCCATGGACTTGTGTAGGATGGTACAATATCATTTCAGTTTTAATCCTTTTATGGGTTAAATTTGTAGCTATAATGTGTTCCTGATAAAAAGATGAAATGTTGACCTGTTGAGAGGGATACAAACTTAGAACCTGTGCCTGTGGAAGATGGGGTCAGGGGAGACTTTTTTATTACCTTATACGGGTATTCATGCAAATGCATTACCTGTTCAGAAAATTATATATTTTTATTAATCAGGTACAACTAAACACCTAAAGCCTGAACATTCATATATATTTTGTTTGCTGCCTGAAATTCTTACCAGGTTAATTTCTCTATTTTTAAGTCATCATTCACATCTAAAATACAGTTTTGAAACTGAGTTTAAGTGAATTGTGTTGTTCATCTTTCTGTGCAGTAATATATAATTTGAAGTTAATCTGGAAAAAGTCTGAGCTGAGCTTTCTGGAACTCTGAAATCAAGTTATATCTGTCCCTTTAGGTAAAATTGTCTTGTTGATCATGAATTTTCATTAATAGGTCTTTGTGTGTGAGTGAGTGTGTGTGTGTGTGTGTGTGTGTGTGTGTGTGTATGCATGCATGAGTGTATGTTTTGTTCTGCTTCATGAATTTTAAAGAGATAGATCTTAGAATATATAATTCTCCCTCATTTATCACAAGTCACCAAATGGACTTATAGTGACAAACTAGCGAGTATCCAGGAAAATGATAAATCCCAGACGTCCTGGCACTTCATTTCTTTCTACCTACCCCCTTTCTCAGATATGATATGGAAATTAAAAGTGATAAACTATTTATATTACTATTATGTTTATTTGCACAGAGTTGCAAATTTTAATAAATCATAGGCTTAATATTATTCAGCTCAAAATTTATTAGTAATCTCTGAAAATGTACTTAATTCTTAGATTGGATGATATCAATAAGTCCTTTGTATTTTAAAATTAAGTTTTAGCAGAGCTAAATACTTCCTAGAATTTATTATTTTTCTCTTGGCATAATTTTCAACTATAGAGTTTTTCCAAGATGAATTAATTTTTCTGCCCTTTTTGTTTTGGAATTCAATTTCTCTGATCATCCAGCTTGTCCAGAAATTGACAACTTTTCTTTGATCAATATGAGCCGTTCTCTTATATCAAGAATAACAAGAACTAGGACTCCCAATGTATTTATTATCTCAATACAACTAAAATGATGGGAATGACAGTATACTGCCAAGTTTGAAGGTCATATTTGATCCTTTACCATGACACCTACTTGAACATGCCCTCCTAAATATCATTAAAGGTAAATGAGACAATTTGAGGTCTTTTTTCTTCCACAGATGGAAAATGCTCCTTTCCCAAAGTGTGTAAATCAGTCTCATGAAAGTATCTGTCCATTCATTCATTCATTCCTGTAGCATTTTTGAACATCAATAAAATACAGTGTTATCCACTGTGCTCCTGGCACCATGTTAAGGGCTAGAGATAAAAAAAAAAAAAATGAATGAGACAGGATCCTGCCATCAAAGAATTTATAGTCTAATAAAAGAAACAAAGAAATGCTATGAGCTTTTCATTTCATTACAATCAATGAAATTTGTATCTCTAGCCAGGACCTTCTATTAACTCCATACTTGTATATCCATTGCCAATTGAATAACTCTTTGATGTCTAACGAACATCTGTGCTAACCTGCTCTACCTGCAGTCTTTCTCACGGTCACGTTGGTTGGTAACTCCATCGTTCTAGAGGCTATACTAAAAAGCTTAACTCCTTTCTTTCATTTAAATTCCATATCCAATCCATCAGGAATTTCTGTTGGTTTTACTTCAGTATACATCCACCAGAATGTGGCCATTTTTTCATCTCCCCACTGCCGGTCACTGGTCCCACTCTCTATCATCTCATTTGAATGACATAGCAGACTCCTCACTACTATCCCTGTTCCCTCCCTTGTTCTCCCACAGTCTATAATCAACAAAGCAGCTGCAGTAACCTTTTTAGAACATAAATCATATCATGTTGCTTCTCTGTTCAAAACCTTCCGTGGCCCATATTTCACTTAGAATATAAGCTGGAATTCTTCCAGTGGTCAACAAGGATCTACACGGTCCATCCACCATAGTTACTTTCACCTCATCTACTATTTTCCCCCTTTACTCTCTACTCCAGAGGCACTGTCTTCTTTGTTGTTCCTGCCTTAGAGTCTTTGCACTGACTGTTCTCTCTACCTGGAATGTTCTTTCCTAGATATCTATGTGCCTTTCTCTTTACTCCATTTAGTCCTTGCTCAGTATCATCTTCTCAATGAGAGAAGACCACGGTATTTAAAATTGCATCCTGCCATTTGTCCTCTCAATTGCCCATTGACTTTTCTTCCCCTTTTCCCAAAGCACATATCTCCCTCTAAAGTACCATATAGTTTACTTATTTATTATATGTATTGTTTGTTATCTGTCTCGCCCTGCTGGAATGTAACCTGTAAGAGTGTGGAGGGTCTTTTTCATTCATAAATCCCAAGAGAACTTGGCACATAGTAGATACTCCATAAACATTTCTTGAATGAATTTGTTGACTGAAAACATTTGCCAGAACCCAATTTGCAACAAATAAATTCATCGAATGACCAATTTACCATATTTAAAAAAACTTCTCAAATTACCAAATTATTTAAAAACTATTTGTGGTGAATTGCCCTGTTTCCAGTTAATTGTTAGACATGCTACGAGGGTCATCTACTAGAGCAGGAGTCAGCAAACTTTTTCTGTAAAGGGCCACATGGTAATTATTTTAGGTTTTGTGGGCCATACGTTCTCTGTTAAAACTACTCAATTCTGCCTTTGTAGTGCAAAAGCAGCTGTAAACACTATGTAAATAAATGACTGTGACTACGTTCCAATAAAACTTTATTTACAAAAAGAGTAAGATGGATTTGGCCCATGGGTCCTCTCTTGCTGACCTCAGTTCTAGAGGACACTGGAGCCCTTAAGGGAAGTTGAAGGGTCACATACCCAATGTCTGTTGTGGCTAAACTCAAGGGTTTTTATCTACTCAAATTGGATTCAAATTCTGGGTCTGCATTAATTTAACCTATCTCATTGGGTAAATGAATTAACCCTCATTTTTAAAAATCTTAAAATGGCAAAAATTGTAACCCATCTCAGAGTGGTGATAATAAATTGAGAAAGTGTATATGACAAGGGCAAAATATAAACATATGAATGGCCACTGTGTTTTCTCCTTTTCTTCTAAGAGGAAGGTTTTTTTGTTGTTAGCACTTCTACCTCTGTGGTGAGGTCACTTGATTCAGCATTCATCTATTGGCTCTGTAGAACCAAGGTTGAGGCAAAAGAAGCCTAAAACATAGTAGACTGGTTTATATTGGAAAGGATACAAAGCTACTTGAGAGAGAAAAAACTGGATTTGGAAAGGATGAGGAGGGAGTGGGAAAGAGAACAAAAGCCATACTGGGATGGGTTTCAGGGGGAGAGTTTTAGAAGTTTGGAAGAGGTGGGTTCTTGGAGGCAGCTCTCATGCACTGCTTTGTAGTCTGGAGGGTGCATGGGGGGTGCATGGGGGTGCATGGGGTGCATGGGGGTGGGGAAGGAGGGAGAGAAGGATTCTAAGAAGTGTTGCTCTGTGTTACGAATGTAATTCTCCTTCTGGAGTTTTTAGGGTGTGCAGTAAAGACTAAAACTACAATTTAATTTTACAGCGTAGGACTTGAAATACAACCATTTTATTGCTTGGCCAGGAGGCAGTCTAACTTTATAAGGGTTATGTAAGTATAGCACTAAGCACAGAGCCTGACATAGAATAAGAATTTAAAATGGGAATTATGTCATTTTTGTTATAGTATTTTTACCTAATGAGGGGGAGAGAAGGGAAAGCTACATAGAGAGTAGACTCCTAAGTTGAATTTTGTAAGCTAAGTAGATGTTTGTCGAGCAGGTAAGTGGTATGAGTATGAGCTTAGGCTTTGGAATCAGAAAGTCTGGAGTTTCAGGCCTGGTTCAGTCGCTTCATGTTGGCCTTTGGGCAAGTTGCCCAATCTCTGTGTGATTCAGGTTCCTGGGAATGAAGATGACAGTAACTAATGCATAAGGAGATTGTGGGGATCAAATTTGATAACACATGCAAGGTACTTAGAAGAGAGATGAAACACAGTTAAGTTTATCTTATGTTAGTCAGTGTTGTTGTAATTATGAATATTTAACCTGCACTACTGGAGCCAAATAGCATGTGGAAAAGGGGAGATCCATCATGGATACATTAATCATTATCATCATCACGAATCATCATCAAGCATTGTTTCTTTGGGGGCTTATATTCTAACTTGAAGATTTTGCAATTAAGATTCCTATAACTGGGACACAAACCTCTGAATCCTAGATGGATTTTGGCAGTTGAACTGTAGAAATAAAACCATGACATCTGGGGGTGGGGGATAGTGGTTGAAGAAGCAAGCTAGCAACAAAATAATGATGGTCCGCATCTTGGCCGGAACCAGAGACTCATGAAGTCTGGAACCAGAGCCATGGACTCCAGGCCCAGAGGGCTGGCGTTCTCCTGATCCTGGTTTTCTGAGCCATTCACAGAACTTTGATAAATCAAAGGAGAAGAGACAGAAGCAGGAGAGTGCCTAAAGGGACCTTTTCATCACCCAAGGGAGCAGGAGTAAATCCACTGAACTCAAGGCACTGCCTAGAGCAGTGATATTATCTCCGTATGTGTTGGGAGCATACTGCTGCAGATTCCAAAGTAGAATATTATACTGAGTAGAGAAGTTGAGCCAATGATGATGGCGCTCTGGTTTTGTTACTTTTCTGCTGCCCCAAGTATTAGATGTTTTTGCCTTCAGGTAATTTATGTTTCCCATAAATGCACTAAAGGTTTGATAGTTTCAAGACTTAACTAAATCTACCTGAGTCTTTAGGTCATAGACTAGAGACATTTACAAAGAATCCTGCTGCAACCACCCTTGCCCTCTGTCTCCCCCTTGACCACTCCTAGCTTGTTTCTGCCTCAGGGGTGTTATTCTTGCAGGATCTCAGCCTATCTTTCCCTGGCTGGCTTCTTCCATCATTCAAGTCTCTGCTCAAATGTCCCCTACTCAGAGAGGTCTTCTCTGATTACCTAGCTGAGTTAGCTTTCCCCACTCTCATCTAACAATTTACTACTCTCCAGTACTTTACTATGCTTCATTTTTCTTAGTGTTTACGACTATCTATGCCTCTATTCTGCTTTCTATTTTTTATTTGCTTGTTTGTTATTCATATCTCTCATAATAATGTAAGTTCTATGAGGACAAGAGCTTTTCCTGTCTTTGTTATTTACTCCTGTATCCTCGATGCCTGGAACAGTACCCAGAACAGAATAGATGCTCATAAATATTTGGCAAATGAATGAATGACTAATAACTACTTTAATATAAAGTCATTCATATTTGACTGACAAAGAAATTGACTTCCCAGCAGGTTCAGGGGCCTGCCCAAGGTCAAAGATGTCATATCTTTCAGAGCATGAACCCTAGTCTTTTGCTTTAGTACCCCATCAAGCATGAACATGTAATTGAGTCACTACCATATGTTAAGCACTGTACAAAGGGCAATTTGGAGAACACATAAAAAATAGAAGAGGTGGATTTGACCCTCAAGCATCTTCCAGTCTAACACTGAACGGACAACATGCACAGCTTTTAGCTGTACAAATTTTACCTAATATTGCTTATTCTAGAGAAGTGTTTCTCAGAATAATTAAATTAAATGTGTTTCCCTTTAAATTAAATGTGAAACTTAAAAATAAACTTAAACCCCATATCGGGGCTATGCCTCAAACTAATTACAGTTCGAATCTCTAGGAGTGGGACGCAACTTTGGTATTTTTTTTTAAGTTCTCTGTGTGATTAATGTATAGTCCCTGCTTCAAAAGCCATTGCTGCAGCCCAGTGCATCTCAAATGCTAATGTGCACATGAATCACCTGGGGACCTTGTTAAGTTGCAGATGGTGATGTGGTAGGTCTGGGGCAGGGCCTAAGAGCTTACATTTCTAAGAAGCTCCCAGGTGATGCCAGTACTGCTGGTCCTTGACCACAGTAGGGAGGTTCCTGAGTGTAGGAAGTGATCTGTGTTAGGAAATAAAGTCTTTGTATAGTTATGAAATAGATATGTAGAGAGCCATGCTATAACATGGATGGATACATGGCATGGACTCCATATTTCATAGTGAGGTTCCCTTATATTTGGGACAAAATTGAAAAACAACAGTGTACAAATGCAAGCAACTCAGCCCATTGTAAAACATACCCCACAAATACTGGGAGCATGTAGAAGGAAGCAATCAAGAAAATATCCTAAACGACAAGGATTTACTGTATAGCACAGGGAACTATATTCAATATCTTGTAATAAACTATACTGGAGAAGAATCTGAAAAAGAAGATATATAACTGAATCACTTTGCTCTACACCTGAAGCTAACACAATATAGTAAATCAACTATAGTTCAATTTTTATAAATTTAAAAATTAAAAAAAATTAAATATCCTAAGAATGGAAAATAAGTACCAAGCCATGGAAACCTTCTTCTGGATGGATTCTGGGAATAGAGCAAATCCATAAGTGCAGCTGCAGAAACTGACTACAGATTCCTCCAGGGAATAGTGGCCATTGAAGAGTCAGGAGGGGTTTATACAGGAACCCTCAGTTTGGATTATTTTCACCAAAAATAACAGACGTCTCATGGGAATCTGATCTGGTCATCACCTTTCCAGATCTACAGCAGGGAGTAGATCAGGGGTGGCTGAAGAGAAAATGAAGTGAGGCTCAGTCCAGGTGTCCTTGGCCAGAGTACAGGGGGAGAAGGGGTACCCACCACCACGAGAGTAATAGAGAGCCCTGGCAGGCACTCCCCTCCCTGCTCACAGATTCTCCACACAACCCAGCCTGCCTCTGATCTCTCCTGGTTTGTTTTCACTTGACATCTCCTATTTCCAAAATGAAACTTCAAGATTCTGGGATTGACCTAAGTGGGCACTTAAACTTCCATCTTGCGAGAATTCCCACTGTGCAGGTAGGCCCAGCTCACTGTGGATATCACACCTGGCTTATTGGCGTCTATCCAAACAGCTGTCTCTCTCCTACATCCCGGAATACCTTGAAAATCCAAGGTACCACATCCTTCATCCCCAAGTATGTTCAGTATCTATCATGCTTAAGGCACTGAGTATAAATGTAAGCTCACCAGAGGTGGATGCTGATTTCAGAGACTACAGATGCATTAGGGATAGAAACGCCCACATGCTAACTATGTATGGAGAGAGAACTTGGTGAGGGAGACCACCTCAGGGACATCAGGATGACTCTCTGCCCTCATTTACATCCCTGACTCGATTTCTGCTCAGGCAGGTGAAGGAGTGACTGGATGACAGCCTTGAGAATGCACGCTAAGCAAAGGTAGTTGCCTGTGTTCTAAGTTAGGTTGGTTCTTTGGAGCTTTACATTTCAACAAACCTGATTTTACTGTGGGATATCTGAATACGATAACACGGAGTTAAGCTATAATTGTGTGATATATATATATATAATATAAATGTATATTTTAATATTATATAATATAACAATGCATTTTATATTTTAAATTATATAATAGAATTTTATATTATAATATACAGGATAGTATCAGGCATCATTTTACTTTGAAGTCTCTCAACACTCAGATCCTCACATCTAACAAAGCACATTGCTCCCTATCCACAGGTTTGGAATTGCAAAGTGTGGGAAAAACAGTTTTCTGGAATTACAGTTGACCCTTGAACAACGTTGGAAGTTAGGGGTGCCGGCCCTCCATGCAGTCAGAAATCCGAGTACCACTTTACAGTCGGCCCTCCATACCCTTGGTTTCGCATCTGTGGATTCAACCAGCCGTACATCATGTAGTACTTTAATATTTACTATTGGAAAAAAGACACGTATAAGTGGACCTGTGCAGTTCAAACCCATGTTGTTCAAGGATCAACTGAATTTAAAAGCTACTGCTTGAACTTCATTTATAGGCAAATTCTTCCCTCATGAAATAATACCACTATCACAAATGATTAAGGTCTAGGTGTTATTCAAATTCAACAGGAGAAGAATAAAGAATATATTCAAGTTTGCACGCAGTCATCTCAGAGATGACATGCTCTACAGTGACTACTCCACTATGATAGTTAAACTGTTGACGCACATCTTCTGGAATACAGAGAGTTTTCCTAATATCATTATGTAGATAATCAAAAGGATATAGAAAACATCCTTCCTTCTGCCTTCCATCTAAGAACACACTTCTCAGTACCAACATTCACAAAAAACATATTCTTTTGATTTTTAGTTAAACAGCATAGCACTTATTCCACATTATAAGTGGACGTTGATGAAGTCACTAAAGCAATAAAATCCCATATCAAAGAGCTCAAGCTTGGGATGTCACAACTGAGGTTTCCCTAGCCTTACAAATACAGGCAAATGTGGGTCCTCCTGGTGTATCTTTTGAGGATGCAAATGAAAATGAGACCCTTGTGCACTTGGGGGCATTGGGGTGAAGGTGAGATTGTGATGAAATAGAAGGCAGAGGAGTGAGTTGTCTCTACTGTAATAAAAGAATGCGGGGCTTCCCTGGTGGCGCAGTGGTTGAGAATCTGCCTGCTAATGCAGGGGACACGGGTTCGAGCCCTGGTCTGGGAAGATCCCACATGCCACGGAGCAGCTGGGCCCGTGAGCCACAATTGCTGAGCCTGCGCGTCTGGAGCCTGTGCCCCGTGACGGGAGGGGCCGCGATAGAGAAAGGCCCGCGCACCGCGATGAAGAGCGGTCCCCGCACCGCGATGAAGAGTGGCCCCCGCTTGCCGCAACTGGAGAAAGCCCTCGCACGAACCGAAGACCCAACACAGCCAAAAATAAATAAATAAATAAATAAATAAATAAATAAGAAAATCCTTTAAAAAAAAAAAAAAAAAAAAGAATGCGATATACAAGCCACATTTTCTTTTTCTTTTTTTTTTTTTTTTTTTTGGTCCATGCTGAATAGATGGCTACTAGAATTCCTTGGTGGGTGGAAAGGAGCTGGGATCCACTCCTTAGGTTTCAGTGCCCAGGCTCCATTAGGGAGGAGGCTGGGAGGAGTGGTTGGAGGTGCTCTCTAATGAGACAGGAGACTTCTTTGTTTTCCCAAAGGTGAAAGGTACAAGAACATTCGGATGTATTTTCCCTTTCTGCCATATTTACTTGATTAACATGTCACTAAAGAACAAAAGAACAGAAGGGAACAGGGATTTTGTTAATTTTTTTTTTCCTGCATGGAGCTTAATTTGCAAACCATGAAGAAAAATTGATCCTTTTCTTATGTCTGCTACTCTGTTGAGTGTGTCCTATGCAGAAAGTCAATTTCCTTGTCTCAAGTCAGTTTGCCTAGTTAATTAACTTAGAGGCTTAATGGAGACAAACATGATTAAAACACAGTTTGAGAAAGGTTTCAAAATTGTCATTTATTATATATAATAATATTTCATCAGAGATTTCCTATAATCATCATGGTGTGTTTAGATTTTGTTTTCCTTGCCTCAATGTTTGATTAGTTCTTGAAGGTGATTAGTTCAGTTGTCTTGTCATAATCAGAAACTAAAGTATTCCTACTATGCTTTAATATGTGCAATATAACATTACCTGGGTCGGAAGATGATGTTTCATATAAATCTATAACTTGGTGTTTTATTTGGCTTCTGTAGAATTCTTGCATTGAACAGTCATTACATATTTGTCAACTAACTAATTCAAAACAACGATAAAGAATTTTAAAGATCAAATTTTTGGAAATCACCAAAAAGTTATCCAGTTATCCAAACAGTTATCCAAATGTTTTGGATAACATTTTTTAGCTCTACTTTTTTTTTAGAGTAAGTGATCAAAATCCATGTATACCTGACGAGATAGAGAAGAAGACTTAGGAATATATGTTTGGAATCAGATGAGGCAGGTTGCAGAACTTAAATATTAGGGAGAAAGATGACATATTGCATCTTGAACTTTATTTACTTTAAAAGTTATTTTAATCCCTCAGCATTAAAAATAAAGTTTATTTAAAGTTGCTTAAATATTTTTAAATTATTAGGCAGTGAACTTACTGTCCTCTAATTTTTGCTAGCTGTGCTGTATCTACACTGTCAAAGCATAAAGCCATTATGTGCTATGTTTTCTCCTTTATAGCCTTAATTTAGTTTTAGTTCTGCAGATAAATAAGGACCACCAATCCTTATACTCTTAAAGTTCATGGTATAGATATACTACAGTGAGCTTATTCATTCAACTATTGATGGACATTTGCGTTATGTTCAGTTTTAGAATATCGTAAATAATACTACTGTGAACACTTACATACATGTCTCTATGTGGACGTATATCGTATTCTCTTGGGTAAATGCCTAGGAGTGGGATTGTTGTGTTATATGATAAGTGTCTCTTTAACTTTACCATACACTGCCATATTATTGTCAAACAGGCTTTCACATTTTGCATTCCTACCAGCAACATACGAGGATTTCAGTTGCTCCACATTCTCACCAACATTAGGTATAATCAGTCTCATTAACTTTAACCATTCTAGTAGATGTATAATGGTGTCTCATTGTGATTTGATTTTGCATCACCCTAATGACTAATGATATGAAGCATCTTTTCTGGTGTGTATTGGCCATTTGTATATCTTCTTTGTAGTGTCTGTTAAAACTTTTTGGCCCATCATGTTATTGGGTTGTTTCTCTTGTCATTATTGACTTGTACCGCTCTTTTTATATTTCAGATATAAGCTTTCTCTTCAGTTACATGTCTTGCAGATATTTTCTCCCAGTCTATGGCTTGCTTTTTCATTTGCTTAAATGACGATTTAAATTTAATAAGGTCCATGTTAGTGTTTTTTATTTTATGGTTTGTGCTTTTTGTGGTTTGTCTGAGAGAACTTTGTCTAATCCAATATTTCAGATTTTCTCCTGTGTTTTGTTAAAGTTTAATAATTTTAACTCCTAGATTTTTAGATCTATGGTTATTCAAGATTCATTTCAAGTATCATTTTCCTTGTGACTCTTCGAGGAAGAGTTCATCAAACCTTCCTTCCGTACTTTCATAGCACCATATGTACATTTATCTCAGAGTACTTAATTGCAGTTATTTAAATGTTTATTTTCCCCACTAGACTGTGAGCTTCAGTGCATAGTGATAAGTCTTACTCATTTATGAATACCAAATGCCTAGACCATGCCTGATATATAATAGGCCTTCAAATAATACTTGTGAAATGAATGGATGAATGAATAAATGAAAGAATGCAATTATACAATACTAATTCCTTAAATCATATTTTTACAAAGCACTTTTGCGTCAGTACTTCATTAACATCTCACAAGAAACCCGTGAGACAGACGTTGTGTTACCTCCATGTTTATAAACTATTATTGGTTCTCTAAAGCCTAATGAATTAAGATCAAACTGTTTAGCTTGATGTTCAAAACTGTCTATGATATTATTCCCCCCATCCTTTCCAGCTTTGTTTTCTGCTATCCCCTTTCACATAGCCAATGGAACGGTTGCACTGGGCCATGTTCTTCATCTGTGCCCTTGATTTCTGCCTCTTCACATTCATTCATCTCTTCCACCTTAAAATTCTCTCCACCCCATCCCTGCTTGAGAATATCCTACTCATCTCAAAAGCCAATACTTTGATGTACCTTCCCAGGATCTGACCAGGTGAATGACCAGCTACATGTGACTGCTTCTTCATTTACACAACCACACACCTCCATCTTTTTTACCTTAAGTTAAAAAAAAATGGTGTTTGTCCTTAGCTTTAGACCATTTTTCTCTTGGTACCTATCTCCTGGCTGTGGCGTGCTTGCTCTCCTCGATTCGCGGGTTCCCCTTGCTTCGTTGCTGCTCCTCCCTCCAAGTTGCCCTCTTCGGCCTCATATATCCTCAGACAAAGAGTCATGAGATCTGGATTCCAACTGTAGCTCTGTCAGGCACTGGCGGTGGGACTTGGGCCCTTAATTGTCTCCTTTGCAAAGGAGATCTAGTCCTGCCTGCCTTTAAAGACTGCTCTAGAAATTAAATAATGCAATGGCTGGGAAAGTCACTTGTAAATTTAACATGCCACAGAAATACAAGCTATTATAACCATTATTGAAATCAACGTTTAGCTTGATTCCATGCATCTCTCAGCCCTCACAGTTGAAGACAGATATGTTTGGGAGGAATGTTTTAGGGCAGGTGTACTTATGGCATTTGCTTAAAATGGCCCTTAACTCCTGAGCCTCCCTGTGGCCTAGGTGAGCCCTGAACACCACCTTCTTGTTCCTCCCTACATTTTGCTTTATGTTCAGTTAGACGCTTTTGGATCCCTCTGTGCGACACTCAACATCTGTGCACGCTTCCTCCTGACAGGCTTTCTACAGCTAAAGTGAAGGGGAATGATGACTTATTTCGCCTGATTTACTCAAGTTGTTGTAGTTGTGAAACCTGGCCTGAATGTGGCTGTCACTGTCTTTTATGAGGGGCAGGGATCCAGATGGCAGGAAAGGAAAGCTGAAGCCCAGAGTAAACAGTCCCTTCCTGTTTTCAACACCATCAAAGGATTGTACCTCCCCAGGCAAAACTAACTGCGAGGTTATCGCAACTGGGCTGCCCACTTTCTTTGACAAATGGACCCTCTCCCCCTTCGTTAAACCTTCCCCTCTGGCCTGTTATCACCCTCAGTCGCCTTTGTCACATGTCTGCCTGCACATCGCAGTTATCTTCTTCCAAGCCCTCTGGATTGGTCTGAGATTGAGTCTGGTTCCCCAAATTAAGTGCACCTACTTTCTCGACTCCCTCTCACGGGGAAGGTTCAAGTTAGTTATTTAATGACACGAGGAGAGGCCATGGTTAAAAGCATAGCCTCTGGTGCAAGGTTTTCTGAATTCAAATTCCAGCTCTGCCATACTCTCTTTCTGATGATTGCAAGTTATTGAACTTCTCTTGCCTCAGTTTATAAAACTGTAAAATGGGCTACTGAGAGTCCCTACCTCATTTCTTGTTGGATTAAATGAGTCAGTTAAAGGGTTTAATGAGTTTATCACATAAGGAATTCATTAAAGTGCCCAGTACCAAGTAAGCAGTCAATACAAGTGCTATACGCCGATTAATTGAATTGAACCTAGAACAGAGACATAAAGCACATGGCTTCACACCTTTAACTGTCTATGTTCTAATCTTGTGTTTGCCATTTCTTGGTCACACAATCTAAGTCTAGGTAATTAATCTTTGTAGGCTGAATTTCTTCATCTGTAATAATAGTACCTTCACCATATTGGGTTGTGTTAAGCATTAAATAACGTATGTATAAATTACTTTTAGCACGGTGCTTGGTACATAATAAGCACGCATTTGAATTGGGTACTTTTATTTCTTAGATGACTAGAATTCCCCTTCCTAATTATTTAATCATGGTCTTCTGGAGCATTGTCCAAATGTCTCCACTGATTCCAGAGGGGGGATGGCTTTCCTCGTATATTCGTAAAGTCGGGTCAGAAGGTAGAAGAGCTATTTTTGCATAAACTAGATTTGTGATACTTCTCAACTCACAGAGGATCAACAGAGGTATTGTACAAGGGAGACAAGCAAGGGAACAGGCAAGCAAATGGGCAGTTTAAATTAACCCAACAAATAAAAGCCGTTTAATTAGTTTTCAAAGCACATCTATCATGTCACACTGCGGGAAAAACCAGCCATCTAATACTGCACCAAGTCCGGCGAGCCCCAGGTGAACTCTGTTCCAGAAGCTGTGACGAGTTCTTGTTCTAGTCTTTCCTTTAGCTTCATTCCAAAGAGGCAAGATAATGGACTGAGAGCTGCGTTTTGTTTGGATCTGTGTTCAAAGCTTTTTTCTTTGAAAAATGGCGCTGCCATTTGCACACATATTTGTGTATAGTGTCTAATTATGGGCTCAAAGAAGAAAAGACCCAGAAATAGAGCTTACGGTTATTTCTCCATATTTTTCTCAGTTTTCTATTGCTAAGAGTATAACTTAATTCCTGTCCCAGAGGAAGAGACTAGGAAATATAACCCAATAAGAAAATGAATCATGTACAGCCATCAGGAACGGAGAAGAGAAAAATGAGGGCATCAGTTAAGTGTTCACCTTCACTCTACTGCAAGAAAAGGAGGAATATTTATTAGACACTTTGATCTGTAGGTAAAAAGAGTCTATGGCTCACATCGAGGAAAATATACATCCTCCACCTTGCAGTTACCTTTTATCTACCCAAGCTGAGTAATCAAACCATGGGCAGAGCAGGCATGGAATTTGCTGTTCACCTTTACCTGCCTATGCCATTACTGTGGATCACAGAAGTCATATCAGTTGTATAAAATCGATATTTTTCATCAATGCTCATAGAAGAAAGTTGCTTGGGCCATTTTTATTTACGCCTCCATCAGAATTCTTCACCCGAAGATGAAGGCTTAAGCATTAATATGTTTTCGGAGATTGAACAATGAACACTATTTACAATACCCATTAAAGTGCTGTGATTAGTACTAGAGGTTAGCACTAGCAAGGTATAGGATAAACAAGCAAGCAAGAAATTGCTTTTATCAAACTATAAAGCCAAAAGCCAATACTGAACTGAATTATCTTCTCCTGTTAATTCCTTTCCCTCAAACCAGCATTTAATTTGACTAGTAAGAACGTTTAAGGACAGAGCAATAGTTTAAACAATTTAAAGCCACTCACTTAGGTAGGAAATAAAGTTTATTGTTTGGTAGACCAAGGAACCTTCTAGGTGTTTGGTTTTTTTAAAGCATACTAATTAAAAAGATAAATAAAATCCATCCTCTGAAACCTAATGTCAGCAAAAGAAACACTGTAAGTTAGGATTATAAAATTAATTTACTCTGACTTGATGTCCTGGGCTTTTCCTTATGAGATTTTGGCTCTAGGGAATGCCATACCTCTTTACCTTGCTTGAATTAACAGGCTTTGAATTCACTTTTTTTTTTCCCATACAGAATTCTCTATTTTTTTAGAAAGTTTGGAATATTATTTGAAAGAAGGATTTTCCAAATGTCTAGCTTGCCCCATTAGTTTATTAAAATCCATTATCCTCAATTTCTCTATTGCTAAAAAAAAAATCACTTCCTTTCTTTGATTATCCCACTAGTCTGTCTAAACTCCAGTTTTCCATCAAATAAAGCAGGAGATGTGAGCTCTGATGAGGAGAGGCCCCTGAAAATCAGAAAGAAGAGTGCCATTTGGGCATGATCATGAAGAAACTCTCTGGAAAAAATCTAAGAACTGGAAGTGCTGTCCCAATGGCCATGGAAAGAGAAGGGCAAAGGAGGTCAGGAGTGTAGAGAAAATCCAGTATTTTGGTGGCACACTTGGGTAAGCAGAGCCCGGTGGGGGTGATCTGCACCAGAGTAGAGGGCCCACAGAGCTGTTTCTAGAAGCTGTAGGGGGTGGAGAAGTGTATTCCTCGCTTAGTGGCTTCCTACTTTTGCTCTGTGTTAAACACACACAGGACCCGTACTCCTAACCTCTTTCTCTTCTGAGAAGATTCCTGAATCTACATATTATACTTTCTTGTAATCCTGGAAATTAATTTTTTTATCACCACTTCCCACCTTCCATTTTTCTAACACCTTGTGACACCTATGTTGTGTAGGCTTTAATAATGGATTTCATGACAATGATGTATGATGTCAGCATGTTCCCATTTCATTGATGGAGCTGTCAAGGCACTCCTGATCTTGGCCATGTTGCTACAGGAATGAGAAAGAGCCCTTCAAAGTCAAGGAAGAAAGGGAAGCCCAAAAAGCAAGATGACATTCCTGGTATGATTCAAATTTGAGGAAAAATGACTGTCAAACCCAGCACCTGGTGAACTCTCTTATACTCCCACTAGAAGACTCAATATTCTTTTCCTTGCCCTAATTGTATTGTGATAATTACTATCAAGATGGTGTGAATTGGATCCTCCTCTTCTTGAGATGACCCCATGATCTCTAATAACCTGAGTTAATCCCTGCGTGTTTCTCAGGACTTTTAATTTTCTCTACCCAATCCTTGCTTGGCCTTTTAAAAGAATGCAAAGAGAAGAAATCAGAATTATTAGTTTTTTAATTGCTGTGTAACATACTACCACAAATTCAGTGGCTTTTAAACAACACGCACTTATTAGCTGATTTCTGTAGGTCGGAAGTCAGGCCCAGCATGGCTGGGTTCTCTGCTTAGGGTCTCACAAGGCTGAAGTCAAGGTGTCAGTCAGCTGTGTTCTCATCTGGAGCTTGGAGTCCTCTTCCAAGCTCATTCCTATTATTGGCAGAATTCAATTCCTTGTAGTTGTAGGACTGAGGTACCTGTTTCCTTGATCACTGTCAGCCAGGGGACTCTCTCAGCTCCTTAAGGCAGCCCATACTCCTTCTCTTGTGACCTCCTCTATCTTTAAGCCAGAGTTGAATCTTCCTTGTGCTTCAAATCTCTCTGACTTCCTCTTCTGCAACCAGCCAGAGAAAGGTTTCTGCTTTTAAGGGCTCCTGTGATTGGATCTGGCCCAGCCAGATCATCTCCATATGTTAGGGTCAACTGTGTCATACAGCGTGACACAGTCACAGCAGTGACATCTCGTCACATTCACAGATTCTGGGGGAAAGGGACATGGAGTCTTGGTGGGGAAGGGCATTTTTAGAATTCTGACTACCACACCAGGTCAAAGAGCATATGAAAAAGGGTCCCAGGGCTGACTTTCCTTTGAGCCAAATAATTCTCAAGAATCATTTTATTAAAATCCATGATGTAGAAAGTTTTTTTTAAAAAACATAAGCAAAATAAAAATAACTGTCTGCTCAGTGGACATATTAATAGCAAGAAATCCATGTAGTTATAACTTGAATTGTGCAAAAGAAAAAAAATCATGACCAAGTGCAAATCATTGCACAGTCTTATGTGAGCATTTATGGGAAGCTAACATTCTGATGGCATAGGATAGTAAGGGTGTGATTCCCCTCTGAATCTAATGAGTCACGAGAGGAAGGACAGTCAGTCAGCACTGTCCTCTGTCTGCATCGCATCAAATGACTGAGGGGCTTGGTCACTGAATGATCATACCTGGTTGTACCTTGAAATGTCTCTTTCCTGAAAAATTGTTCCTGACATGATGCTGGCACATGCAAAGCAGTAGAGATGAAGACTTATTTCTTCCAGTATCAGGAAGAGCAGATTCTCATTAGCAGAGGAACTGCCAGGCACCTAGCCTAGACAGATGGACTTAATGAGAGGAAAAGCTCATGGCCTCCTTTACGTTACTGACAGAAAGGAAGTGCTCTTACTTAGGCAATTTCTCCCCTGCCACATTTGACTTGTGCTCTCTCGCTACTTGGATATCCTTGAATATATAACCTTTAGAGGAATGTATTATAGATTTTAGAAATTGATTCTGGTGGAACCCAAGTCCTCATTTTATTAAAGTGCTCCTGGGTCTTGGGCTGCCTGGACGGGGAGCTGTTCTTTTTCTCCTAAATCTTTTAGTTCCTATTCAGAGCCAGGCTGAACAATTTACAAGTCATGAATATGTATAATTTGGCTTGGGCCCTCCTAACTCATACTCCAATGGAGCCATTAGGCATATGTTGGGTCCTCAAAGCCAGATGGACCAGAAAGAACATTTTCAACAGGCTTCAGTGATCATTTCAGTGGTCATTTCACACGGCCAGTTCTGTAGATTCCCATCCAATCTCACAGTTTTTGTTTGAGTGGTCCAGATCTACATGTGAATGCTTCCTCAATTCGTTGGATGATGTTTTAGCCTTCTTTTGATTGAACAGACACAATGAGGGCATAATCTGACCCCCCAAGTAATGTTATCAATAATGCTATTGAGAGCTTGCTGTACACTGTGCATACTCTAAGAGCTTTATGTAGGTTAACCCCAATCATCTCCACTATGAGGCAAGTCCTGTCATGATACTCATTATACAGATGAGGTGTCAGAGGCATATAAATACGACCAACATCATATGGCTTGAACCCAGGCATCTTGGCTTCAGAGTCTATGCTCTGAACTACTAAACTATGCAGGATTTTATCTCACTTCTGATAATATATGCAGGATTAGAACCCCATCATATAGAATTCTACACTTTAAAAAATGGTCATTTTGAAATCAGTTTTTGAAAACCACCACAGAGAGCTTCTTAAAAGGCAAAAGTTGTTACCCCTGAAAAACCTTATTAGATTGGTTTACTAAAATTATGTAGAACTCAACATAGTGTACTCAGATAATCGAGTTAAACTCAAAAATTGTGCTTGGGCAATAACATAACGTACAAAAACTTGGAACAAGCACTTCACAAAAGAAGATAATTAAACGACCACTAAGTATATGGAAAGGTGCTCATCATCGTTAGTCATTAGGGGCATGCAAGTTAAAATTACAATGAAGTACCTCTAAATACCATCTGAATGGTCAAAATGAAAACGACTGACAATGATGAGTGTTGACACAGATGTGGAACAACTGGAACTCTCATACATTACTGGGGAAGTGTGAATTGTTTCAACTAATTGGCAAAACTGTCAGTATGCACTGGAGCCAAACATATTCATACTCTGTGGCCCAGCAATTCCATTCATAGATATATTCTTACAATGAATGAATGTGTATATCCATCAGAAGTTATATATCAAGTGTTCATAGCAGATTTAACACATAATAAACTAAAACCTGGAAGTGATGCCTGTCGATGGGAAAATGGACAACAGAAAGGAACAAATTACAGCTACACAAACATGGATACATCCCACAGACATTACGTCCTACAAAAGAAGCCAGTTATAAAAGAATACATACTGTAAAATTCCATTAATATGAAATTCAAGAAGAGGCAAAACTAATCAATAGTTAAATAAGTCAGAACAGTGGTTACTTCTGGGGAGAGGTGTTGACTGTGAAGGGGAACTAAAACTATCTGGAATACTGGAAATATTCTCTATCTTGATCTGAAATGTATATACATGTTAAAATTCATTGGGCAGTACAATGAACATTAGGGCATTTTAACGTATGTATTTTTTCAACTCCAGAAAAAAGGAAAAGATTTCTGCCTGGGAAGTTTTTTTTACATATGGTTGAACAGGACATTTTAGCGCTTTTTCATTTCCTTTTCATTTGCATGATACTCCTTGCCTCATGGTGCAATACTTGTTGATTATTTTTCTTATGATGCATGTACCACATAGGTATCTTCCAAACAAAAATGTTGAGGCATTGCAATTTTTCTTCCTTAAAAACGCCTGCTATATTTTGCCTCTGTCTTGGTAAAGCAATAGGCTGCTTTTCTTTTTATTTTTTGACCACAAACACAAATCTTTAAGGAAAACAAACATTTAAAATTTATATCCATTTTAAGGGTGTCACTATACTATGGCCATGCAAAGAGGAAGAAACAGTGCAGTGGCAGGGGAAAAGTGTTGTAAAATATTCTCCCAATTAGGAATCAAAATTGAATTTCAGTATTAAAATGCTGTTTGGATCACCAAATATGTGAAATTCACATATAAGATATACTTGTTCTACACATCATGCAAAAACTTTTTTTTTTACTATGGCTATTTTGGCATCTGTTATAGTAGTTCTCTTTACTATTACAAATATTCTGCTAAATAATACAAGTTTTAAAAAGTTGTATGAAAACATTCCCATTAAAGCTAAGAAGAGCAAATATAGCAAACAAATGGGGGATTATTTAAATAAAATTAAATTCTCAGGTTTAGGTAGATTTCAGTCCTTTTTGTGGATTTTGCAGGCATTTATAAGAGTTTAGAATCTTACAAAGGAAACACAAGTCTCAGAATTGCTAATGATGGGCAGCATTTGAGGAGTAGAAAGCAGAGGGGCACAGGGCCCAGAACTGAAGAGCTGGCTTTAGCAATCATCCCTGGGGCTCCCATACTGACACTGAAATAGAAAAGCTATTTCAGTGTCAGTATGAAAAGCTAAAGTTATTGTCACCAAATAACTAAAACCATAAATAATTGCAGTGCAGGAGGGAATTGATTCTAAGAGTGTTAAATCATCTAATTTAAATAATTAACTGTTGAGGATTTCCTTGCCTCTGATGTGAGATTTCCTCCAATGGGAAATTCCCAATCTTCCTCTAGTTATTCATTCAACAAATACAAATTGAGCACCTGCTTCGTACCAAGCTCTGTGTTATGCTGGGTACACATTGGGTCTCTGCCTTCATGAAGTGTATGGTCTACAGTGTCGTATTTCTCAGCATTAGGGACGTGATTCCCATTAAGATTCACCCGGGAAGGGAAGTTTGGGTGACTTCCTGAGAAAGGAGTTTTAAGGAGAAAAGAACTACCTTTTATGGAATACACCATGTGACATTTTATTTATAGAATGTCATGCGAGACCCCACAGCAGCTTAAAGAGGTAGCTATTATAATAACTGGCTTGACCAAGGGCACTTACGGCTGATAAGGGATTCAGATCCAAGGAAATCTGAACCCTGGATATTTTATCCTACTACAGGAGGCTGCCTCACCACCACCCTTCCCAAGGATCCTTGGCAAACCTTTCTTTTCATAGTCCTCAAACATCAAAGAAACCACATATTAAGTAGCTTTGGTACGCTTTTACCTACATGCTGAAAATGCCAATTCAATAACTCCTTTCCATCTGAGACACAGAGTGCTGGAATTCAAGGGCACTGGATTAGCAATTAGGAGACATGCAACTGAGACCCTACCCTTTTTATAGTAAAATCTTCTCTAGGTACCACTCTTTCATCCATAAAAGGCAATAATAGGCATCGGCCCTGCTTATGTCCAAAACTTGTTTTGATGATTAAAAAAATAACAGATTTGAGGACTAAGCATTATGTGAAAATGTATTCTTATTAATAGAGTTAGCCTATCCTCCAAAACCAGCATAGGTACTGTGTACTTTCCTTTCAATATTTAAAAACTTTTTTTCTTTGTTTTCTATGGTTTTTATTTTTGTGGCTCTTATTTTTGGAGCCACATGGCAATTGACATTTATGTTCTTCAATATATGTACTATTATATGTGTATCCCTTAAGCTCAGGGGAGCAATTAAGCACTGTAATTCAGAGTTTTTCAGATTTTATTAAGGTAATACTGTAACATATACAGTTTATTACATATTACTTCTAGTAGGGCTTAGGGATAACCCTGTAATCAAACACAATATTTCTTTGGCAAGCGGTATGAATATTCACACTAAATGGGATCTGCAGACCCTATAATTAGCCTCCCATCAGTTGAGGACAGGTTTGCTGCCAAATGAGCTATGGAAAACCTTTTGGTTTTCAGAGCTTTGGGGATTTCAGAGGTGTGGCTAAGGGATTTTGGACCTGTACATTTTCAGAAGTGCTAGCTATTTACATTTTATATTAAGTCTGCTCCCCCCTCCCCCAATCTTAGATGCTTTATGGTCATTATTTTGTATGGTGGGAGCGTCCCTGCTGTCCCCACTGCTGTCAACCCTGGGAGAAACTCCTCTTCCTTGTCTCACCTCCTCCATGGTTCCCTACTATCCACAGGGGTGGGTCTCTGGGCGACCATGTACATACATGTAACTATTCCCCTGATGGTAGTTGATTTGTCCAGGGTGAACAGACAACCTGAACTCGGGTAATCAGAGTCCTATCCCTGACTCTGCCTATCACAGCTGGTGAAAACAGAGGTGGAGTCCTGTCCCAAAGCAGATGACCCTTTCCTCTGGGAATTTGGAACTGGACCAGAAAGAAAGCAATCCCTGTTCAGGTGCCTAGAATTACACAAATGAACATCCTGGCACAGTTTATAGCCAGGCTCTGTACCCTGTGCAAATAAGAGACAAGGGGGAGAGGGAGAGAGAGAGAGAGAGAGAGAGAGAGCGAGAGCGAGAGCGAGAGCGAGAGCGAGAGAGAGAGTGAGAGAGAGAGAGAGAGAGAGAGCGAGAGCGAGAGCGAGAGCGAGAGCGAGAGAGAGAGAGAGAGAGAGAGAGAGAGAGCTGGGTGGGGGGCAGGGAGAGAGAGAACAGAACAAATCTACATCTTTTATTTAGAGACAGACAAAGAGGTTCCTACTCTTTTTCATCTCTCCAGTCCAGTTCGGATGCCCACATGCACATCAATTCTTAGATTACATAAGATTTTTCAGTTGTTTCAAAATAGGTATCACTTTCAAAAAAAAAACTTTAAGAAGTTTAGAATAATTTTAGATTTATAGAAAGTTGCAAGGATAACACAGAGAGGTTCCATATACCCTACACCCAGTTTTCCCTAATGTTAACATCTCACTTTGGTTGTTGCGCCTAACAAACCAATATGGATACCTTAGTTTTTGCCTAATTTTTGTTGTTGTTGTTCAAGGATCCAATCCAGGGTACCATATTATATTTAGCTCTTGTCTCTCCTTAGGTTCATTTTGGCTTTGACAGTTTCTCAGACTTTTCTTGTTTTTTATGACCTTGACAGTTTTGAGGAGTACTGATTAGGCATTTTGTAGAACGCCCCTCAGCTGGGAACTGTCTGATGTTTTTCTCATGATAAGACCAGGGTTATAGGTTTTAGGAAGGAAGACAACAGAGGTAAAGTTCCCTTCTCATCACATCATATCAAGGGTATATACTGTCAACATGACTCCTCACTGTTGATGTTGATCTTGGTCATCTGGCTGAGGTAGTGTTTGTCGGGTTTCTCCTCTCCTCTTTTTGCCCTTTCCATATTGCCCTCTTTGGAAAGAAGTCACTATACAGAGCCCACACTTAAGAAGTGGGGAATTATGCTGCACCTCCTTGAGGGTAGAATATCTACATAAATTATTTGGAATTCTTCTGCATGGGAGATCTGTCTACTATCCCTCAACTATTTTTATCCAATCATTTATTTATATTAGTATGGAGTCCTGGATATTTTTTTTTATAATATCGGTTATAATCCAATACTACTTTATTTTGTTGCTTAAATTGTTCCAGCTTTGGCCACTGGGAACTCATTCAGTTGGCTCCTATGTCCCTTTGACATACCTCTACTGTTAAGAGTTTTTCTTTTCTTTCTTTCTTCCTCTCTTTTTCTTTCTTTCTTTCTTTTTCTTTCTTTCTTTCTTTTTCTTTCTTTCTTTCTTTCTTTCTCTCTCTCTCTTTTTCTTTCTCTCTTCCTTCCCTCCCTCCCTCCCCCCTTCCTTCCTTCTTTCTTTCCTTCCTTCCTTCCTTCTTTCCTTCCTTCCTTCTTTCTTTCTTTTTCCCAATCTCAGTATGGCCAGGGAAGACCAGGAGCAGTGATTCTACTTGGGCACGAGGAGTACTATCTCTTTGCTCTCAATTCAGACTGATATTTGATCCCCATGATTTGGGGCTAAGAGACATACACAGTACCCAAAACTCCTCCCTAGGAGTTGTTTCCAGTGGAGAACATGAGATACGTATCTCACATGACCGAGTTAATGTCACATAAACAACAAATTAACAGTTCTCTGGAGGCCCCCCAAAGATCGTGACAGAAATTGTCTTACACTCTGATATTGTGAAGTGTACGAAGTGTACATCATATCCTTCTTATAAATATATGCTTCTGTTTCCTTCTGAATAGTGACATGGACTGCAGCCCTCATATTTCTCTTAACTTATTTGCTTATTTGGTGACATTTACCAACAAAAGAAGGTTCCCACTCACAAGCTACCACCTACGTACTCTCACAGACACACAGGTGTTATATAAACAGATCATGCTGATGGATGGTGTCACTATTTGCTCCTTGAAAATCTTCAGTAAATGACTCTGGCCTCCTCTTCTCTCAGCCACCCGTGTTTAGTCAGATTCCATTTTTGCTGTCTGTCTTCATTGTCTCAGTGGACATGACAAAGCCAGTTTATAATTCTGCAGTTATTTACTCTCAGTGCAGTTCAGAAGGTTCATTTAAATGCTAACCGCTTGGTGTTTTTCTTTAAAGAACTGCTCATAAGCTATGTCTTTGTGAAGCACTATACATTTTACAAAATGATGTCTATGGGGATACTAGCCATTGCAAGAGGATTTGAGAATCTTTATCAGCTTTCCTGCCTTCTCAGGTTAAACTTGCCAGAGGCAATTTTGTCTGCTGTTGCATAATTAATAGAACACATAAGATTTTTACTTGTTCCCTTAGCTTTATTATTCATTTTAATACTGCACTGATTTGATTTTAACCCATTTAAATTATTCCAAATTCCATGCAAAAATGTATTCAAACATAAAGATTAATTCACTTAATTAACCTTTTGATTAGAAAATAAAACCCCAGTACTTATCTATATGGATTTTTCCCTTGAAATAGACTGTGGAGAATTGCAACTTAGAAGCTGTATTTCAAGTGGCTACTAATTACGGTCAAATCTACATGATGGAGGAATTAAAGGAATTAACCCATGCACAATTGCAAGATCCCTTACCAAAACCCTTGTTGAAAAATAAAGGCGCTATGTGGTAATGAGTGAACATTTTCACTCCTTGGCAGTCACCGAGTTTTTAAACTCTTTCTGCGGTGCCTCAGTGTCTAATAAGTTCAAATGGTTTGGACTGAAGTGGATGGTTTCTTTTATTAATCCCACAGATATTTTTGCTCTGCTGCTGCATTCCATCTCTGTGCTAGAAACAGTGGAGATTCAAAGATGAGCAACATATAATTATGAGCAATATATAATCCTCACCCTAAAGGTGACAATTGTCTAGTAGAGAAACAAAGAGAAGTCCCGAAACCACCATACTGTAAGGCAGGATGAGATCATGGACCAAAGAGAGGAGCTAAACCATTTAGAGGAGGAAGACCTTCTTTCTGTCTGGGGGGATTCAAAGGCCTTACATTGCCTTATTTTTCTACCTCACTCCTGAATATAATTAACATTCCAGATAAACGGGACTACCTACTTCTTCCCCCAAATCTTCAGTGCTTACTCATCTCTAATATTTATTTCAGATCTTCCCCTGTCACTTCTGCTTATTGTAATTCTATCTAATCTTCATACATCAACTCCAATACTGCTGCTTCTATTCAATCATTCATTGTTTTTACAAACCACCTATTAAGACATGAATCTCCCTTCTTTGACATCCCATAGGACTTGCCTCTGGTCACCTTTGTAATACATATACTTTTCAATGTACTTCTCAGCTTCTTCCCACTAGATCATGGGTTTTATTGGAACACAGCCACACTCATTTGTTTATGCATTGTCTACCGCTGCCTTTGCACTGCATCTGCAGAGTTGAGTAGTTGTGACAGAGATCTTATGGCCCACAACACTTAAAGTATTTACTATCTGGCCCTTTGCAGACAATATTTGCTGACTCTTACACTAGATTAAAAATTCCTCAAGGGCAGGAACTATCTTACTATTTTTAAACCTACTTAATGCCTAACATAGTAGGTAATATCTTGAATACTTACTGAATTGAGTTGAACTTAATTAAATATCTATGTGATTTAGTGACTGCATCCATGGGAGCAAAAAGCAGGAACCATGAAGAGAAATTGACATGTAAAGAGGAGTTGCTGTATGAGAGAAAAGGTCCTTTCTTCCCAAAGCAGTCCAGAGTGTGTTATAAAAAAAAGAAATAAGAATAATCAGTCAGCTATAAGCCTAAATATATTGGAATATATCACTTTGAAGAAAATCTTTTTGATGAAACATCTTGTAGAACAAAACCGATTTTCCCATTAGGATATTAATATTTTTGCCCATACATACCAATTATTTATTTATTTTCCAAAACATTTTTTCTCAGTCTTAGAGTTCATAGACCCTGTATTTAATAAATGCAGACTTCATTGATTAGAACAATTGTACTCTTAGCATTTACAATTTGATGCTGGTTCTGGTAATTATTTCAATTATCTAAATTGTCACACTCAATTTATTTACAAGCTGTGTCTAATTTTAAAAATAAATCAAAGATTTGAAACCTTGGCAGTGACTTCTACTCAAGGCCAAGATGGAGTAATAAGGACCAGATTGACCCTCCATCCTGAATCAACTAAAAAAATCTGGACAAAACATGAAAAAGTGGTTTTCAAGGGACTAGACATTAGGCAAAAAGGACAGTGATCCCTGAAAGATGGAAAACAAGCAAAGTCAGTTCTGCTATTGCTCTAACTTACTGTCTTAAGAGAGTTTCCAGGTCATGATGCAGAGAGGAGGAACCCAAGCAGAGCCCAACAAACTCCCAAAATTAAAGAGATGGAGCTGAGAATCTGGGGAGTCCACAGTAGCTAGAGTTGACAGGGTAGAGTACCAGAATGGAGAGAATTGCAGAGAGAGAGAGAAAGAGAGAGAACTTCAGAAGTCTGAAGAGGTTTCCTTTGGACCAGTCAGCAAAGTAGTGATAAGTGCATACATGTGAGGAAGGTAGCTGAGGCTAAGAAAAGAACCAAAACAAACAAAAAAAAAACCCAGGGACTTCCCTGGTGGCGCAGTGGTTAAGAATCTGCCTACCAATGCAGGGGACATGGGTTTGAGCCCTGGTCCGGGAGGATCCCACGTGCCGCGGAGCAACTAAGCCCGTGTGCCACAACTACTGAGCCTGCAGTCTAGAGCCCGCGAGCCACAACTACTGAAGCCCATGCGCCTAGAGCCCATGCTCTGCAACAAGAGAAGCCACCACAATGAGAAGCCTGCGCACTGCAACAAAGAGTAGCCCCCGCTCGCTGCAACTAGAGGAAGCCTGCACACAGCAACAAAGACCCAACACAGCCAAAAAGAAAAAAAAAAATCAAACTAGAGGAGAAAGTACTTGGAGTTCTCACAGGGCTGAAAATAGTGCTTGTTGTTCCCACAAGCCAGATTAGAACACCTGATTATTCATGGGGCATTAGACAGTGTATTCAGAAGGGCCTTGCTTAACTAAATTACTGCTCTGAGCCTACCTAACAAATCTTAAAAGCAAGATCAAAAGGATCAAGTTGTTTCCAAGTAACTTAACTGTGTCTCAGAGCATCTTGATAATTTTTATAGAAAAAGAAAATCCAGCACCCAACAAAGTAAAAAGCACAATGCCTGGCATCTAATACAAAATTACTAGGCATGCAAAGAAGCACAAAGAGACACATAACTGGGAGAAAAATAAACCATTTGAAAACAACCCAGTATTGATACAGATGTTAGAATTAGCAGATAAGAACATTAAAAGTCATTTTAATTGTATTCAGTCTATTCAAAAAGCTGGAGAAAAGACTGAACAGGGTAATAAGAGACATGGAAGAGGTAGAAAAAAAAAAAGACCGAAATCAAACTTCCAGAGATGAAAAATATAATGCCTGAGAAGAAAAATATACTGGATTGGGATTAATGGCAGATGATACTTTACAGAAGAAAAGATTAATGTATTTAAAAATATGACAATAGAAACTAAAATGAAATAGAGAAAAGATCACAAGAAGAACAGAGGCTCAGTGAGCTGTGGAACAAGGTCAAGTGGCCTAATATACATGTAATTTAATTCTCTGAAGAGGAGGAGACAGAGAGGGGTACAGAAAATTTATTTGAAAAACTAATGGACACAGTTTTCCCAAATTTGGTGAAAACTATGAATCTACAAATCTGGGAAGCTTCATAAACCCCAAGCACAAGAAAAATTAAGAAAATGACATTGAGGCACATCATAATCAAGTTGCTCAAAAGTAGGGATTGAAAGAAAATAGTTAAGATGATCAGAGGAAAAAAGACACATTATGTACATAGGAAAAGGTAGGATTAAATCAGATTTTTAAATTAGAAACAGTGCAAGTAAGAAGACAATGGAGTAACATCTTTAAAGTACTGATTGGAAAAAAATGCCTAGTATTTAATGTTCAGTAAAAATATCTTTCCAAAACAAATGCAAAATAAAAGACTTTTCAGACATACAAAAGCTGAGAGAATCCATCACCAGCAGATTTGCACTACAAGAAATGTTAAAAAGTCCCATAGGCAAAAGAAAAATGATACCAGATAGAATTATATATCTACCCAAGGAATGAAGCACACTGGGAATGGTAACTCTACAGGTGAATATACAAGGTATTTTTCAAGTTATTAGAATCATGCAAAAGATAATTGACTGTAGACAAAAATAATATGGGGTTTATAATATATTAAAAAATATGACAACAGTAGCATAAAAGCTGTATGAGACGAAATGGAAGTTTGCTTTGTAGAACTCTTGTACTATATGAGAAGGAATATAATATTAGTTGAAGGTAGACTTTGATGAGTTGAAGATTTATATTATAAACCTTAAAGCAATCAGAAAAATAATACAAAAAGAGCATGGACAACAGGCCAACAAAAGATATCACATACAACACTCTAAGGTACTATATCCAAAAGAAGGGAGTGAAAGAGGGAAAAGGTTAAAGAATAGATGTGACAAATAAAAGATGAATAATAAAATGATAGATTTAAATCTAACCTTATCAGTAATCATATTAAATGTGAATATTCTAAACATCTCAATTAAGAAACCCTTGGGTGGGGTTTTCTGCTAAGGGCTAATGGTCATGAACCTGACAGGTTGGTGGTGTCACAGAAGTGGGGAGGCAGTTACTGTTTCCTGTTGATGCCAACCATAGGCCACGGACTCTCCCGCTACTTCTCTGGTTCAGACGAGCACTACTCAATCCACTGTGCTCTGCCGATAACCCCAAATTGGGAAGTACGCGTTGGCACCCAATGACACGACTCTTTGATATGTTAGCTACAAGTCAGTGCTGCTTGGGCTCCCAGGGCTTTGTGGAGGAGGCTTTCCATGGTTTCTCACAGCCTTCCTTCCCTAGTACTCACGTCTGAGTTACAAATCCCAGGCTGTACTCAGAACACCTACTTCTTCCAATCCTGAGATGGTTTTCCTAGGTTCAAGCCTCTAGGCCCTCGTTTTTAATTCCCTTAGGATGAGTTCTCCTCCAGTCGTTGACTTTGGCTCCGTTTCTGTCTCCACCAATTCCTTACATATGGTCATATGTTTCTTACCATGTCCAATTCTACCTCCAAAATTTATCTCATATTTATCCATTTCTCTTTATTCTCACAGCCAACACCCTATCCAAGCCACCTCTCCCTTGTTATTGCTATTGTTCCCCAACTAGTCTCCCTACATCCACCCTGGCCCCTCTCAAATCTTAGTCCACAGAGTGCTCATCATAGCCCTTTTAAAAAGATAGATCACGTCATATCCTTACGGTCAGAAAACTCAACCATCTTACTGAGGCCTACAAGGCCCTGTGTGACCTGGGTGGCTTTGTGTTTGCCACTTCCCCTTTAGTTTTCTACATTCTAATCAGGTTTTCTTTCTTTCTAATTCCCTGAAGTTCACTGGCTCTTTCCAACCTCAAATCCTGCAGACCAGCTCTTTCTTCCTCTGGGATCATCCTTGGTCACCTTCATCTAGGCACCTCTTACTTAGCCTTCACATCCCACTCGGACTTCACTTCCTTGGGAAAAGTCTCCTCTGACACTTTGACAAGCACCCATTTACCTGTTACATGCTCCCATGGCACCCAGAATTACTTCTTAACAAGCATTATCAGCTAATTACATGCTCAGTATTTGTCACTCCAGTGGGATATGAGAGTGGGGAGCACATCTATTTTACTCACTTCTGTATGCCCAGTGCCCAGCATAATGGTTGGCTCTTGAAGTTCAGTATAGTAGTTCATTAAATCTAAGATGCCAGTGACTATAAGATGCACCATTATTTTACACAGCACTAAGAAAGAAAAACATCTCCAATTCAACTGATCTGTCTTCAATTTTAAGCTACAACCCAAACTCAAAGCTGTGAAAATAGGAAAAAAAAGTATCTTAGAATACAGTATATACCATGAATAGTAAATAAACTGAATGAATGAGTACAAACTAATCCTATAACACATATTTCCATATTTGCAGAGCATCCTTTCTCTGGAGTCTCCCCAAAAGAGAAATCGATGTATATGATTTAGAACCAACAATAAAATGTATGGTTTATGGGGAATGGTCTTCTACATGAGCCAATTACAAAGTGTTAATTCCTGTTTCAATTCCTCTTTTAATTAGGGTTACATGGGGGCAAGAAACATTAATAGATACCAATTTCTGTTTAGTATCTTGTACCTTCAGATTCTCTCCGATGACAGAAAGGTGCTAATTTCCCTTTCTATAAGAAAGGATTGTTTAGGAAGTGAGCAGAAAACAGCAGTGGAAAGCAAAATAAAGGGTGGGACTGTTCCAGGGAGAATTTAGAACTGTATGGAAGACTCACTATGATTACTCCAAACTGTGAACCATAATTTAAGAATATGGAAGGAATCTCTAGGTTACTGAATTCTTTGAGTCCCATCAATCAACCCTCAAGTGTATAAACTGCAACAGGCATAAAGGACATCCATTTTAAAGGCTGAAGGGACATTAGTGACTATAAAGTAAGACAGGAATAGAGCTGAGGGTCCCATTAAGTTTGAATTCTGGCTTTGGTACTTATTAGTTGTATAACCTTGAGTCTCAATTTACGTATCTAGAAAATGGGACCAATAATATCTAGCTCATAGGGTTGTTGAGAAGATTAAATAATACATAAATGAAAAGCACTTAGTAGCAGGTCTGGAACCTAGAGTCAATTAGTATCAGCTTTTGTTGTTTTCATTCTGAAAAAGGAAGAGGAGGAAACTGCCTAAAGTGTATGAGTTTCCTCTATTATTTATTCATTATTGGTGCAATCTGGGTTTTTTAACTTCTTTAATAAAATATTTAAAAGTACCAGGATCAAAAAAAGAGAAGGAGAAAGAATGGGCTTGTGCTAAAATGTTCCTCTAAGTTTATTTGGGGAACCTGTATTTCCTTGCTTTACCAAACAACCTTTATTCAACTTTTTATAAACAAGATGTCCCATTCATAGTGGAGAAAAAAAGCATCAGGATCACAACTGTCCAGTTCAGTGAATGACCACAAAATGAACATGCCCATCTAATTGCCACCCAGGCCAAGAAATATAACATTTCTTGCCCCCTGAAGCTCAGCCCCTCATGGTCCCTCCCCATCACTAGTCCCACGCTACTTCCCAAATCCTACCAGAATTCTAGTTGGGACACCATAGATGAATTTTGCCTGTGAATATTTTTTTATGATTGTTAACTTTTCCTTAATGTAAGATTTGAGAGATTCATCTCTGTTGTTATGTGTGACTGCAGTTCTTACGTTTTTATTTCCATCTAGTATTTCATTGTATGAATAGGCCACAATTTATTTAACCATTTTATTGCTCATGGTCATCCAATCTGCTTTCCTTCAACCTTTTACTTGCCATTAAATGATGGATAATAGCCTCTACCAGGTTGGGCTCTTAACATAATCACACTGATGAAAATGATGGTTCAAATGGCTACAGCTGATACAAGCAATAAACAACAACTGAGTTCAGTTAGAAAGTCTGCTGAGGATGAATGTGTAACAGAACCCTCAGGAATCATTATAAGTTATTCTTAATATGAAAGAGAAAGGGCAATCAGGCAAACATTGTCTCTTCATCAAAATGGTAAACAAAGTTGCCAACTGCATGTAATACACAGTGAATGCAATCTGCACAGCGAAAAGACAGGGATTACAGAGCCTGGAAAATAACTTATCCAGCCAAAAGACAGGGATTACAGAGCCTGGAAAATAACTTATCTCACACTCAAAAGTTTCCACCTGTAATTAGCATGGTACGGACAATGTGATGAAACTTAAAATTCTTAGTTCTTCCTCTGGGAGAATTTGAATTCACCAGTGGTTTGAATCTTGGTTCTTCACTTGCTAGCAACATAACTGTGGGCAAATTGCTTAACCTCTTGATGTTTCAGTTTCTCTACCTGTAAATTGGTGATGCGAAGTTGTATCAATACTTATATGTTTGCTGTGAGATAAACTACGTAAAGCTTTTAGCACAGTGCTGGGCATGTTGAAGAAACTCGGTAACCGTTAACAACGGGAGGTGGTGTGGCCAAGAGATGAATCATACCAACTCAGACTCAACTGCCTGGATTCAAGTCTAGCTCTGTGGGAACTTGAGCTACTTACTTAACCCCTCTGTGCCTTAGTATCCTCCTCTACAAAGTGAGGATAATAATAATATGTAGTTTACAGTGTTGTCATGAAGTTTAAATGCATCTATATTCTGGCAAATGATACACAGTGAAAACACTTCCCAAGACAACAAAATTTAGAGCCACAGTTCTCAACCCTGGCTACACATTAAAACCAGCTTTAAAAAATGCTGATGCCTGGACCCTACTGCCAGATAGTTTAATTTATCTGTGGTGGAGTATGGGAAAGCTTTAAAATCTCTGCTGATTTGAACGTGCAGCAAAGGTTGAGGCCCCCTGCTTTACTGACACTTCCTTATCAGGCCAATTAAGCTCCTGCACTTATTCCTACTCCAATCACAGAACATCAGGAACCATTGAACACAGTCCCCTTATAATAATAACTACTGAGGGCCTCTTCTATGTAAGTCACTCAGGTCATGCAGAGTTGAACAATACTTGGTCCTCTCCGCAAAGAGTTTACAAAACATTAGAGCAAGTACATAGGGCCCTAATCACTAAGCCACAAGTCTGAATGCAATGACTGATATAAGACACAAAGTACCATGGAGGTAAGGAAGAGAGGCCGTTTATATTTGATGGAGATCCATGAGCGCTTCATGTAAGAAGTGGCATCTACTTCAAGCAGATCTTGAAAGATTGAAAGTGAATTAACCTCCTAGTCATCAGTTTTCCCATCCCTAACAGGATTGCTGGGACCCCTTCTGCTAACAACACAAAAGTTTTAGATTTTATTAGTTCCTGTGTAGTTCGGAAAATATTTGGATATTCCAGTTTCCTTAAGGCATGGTCAATTTTGGAAAGCAAACTGGGGTCACCCCCTTTTTTTCATTAGGGATGGAAAATGGTTTGCTTTAGGCATATCATGCAGTTTGCTTCAGATTGGAGCTCAGGGCTTCTCAAATCCTAGATGATGATGCAGTCCAAAGCAATCCTTAAGTTCAGATGCACAGATACTTTTTAATGACACATTAAAATCAGAGGAAAACAAAAACCCACTTGGTTCTTGTTAGGTAAAGAAAAGGGGGTATTTTCTGATGATTGGGCCCCTATGGAAGAGTATGAGGGCTTCACCTCTGGCCCAGAGTGGCTGTAGAGAGTTCAGCTGAGGAGAGCTCTGGACGCCTTTATCAGAATTCAAAGAATGTATTTGCATCCAAACAAACTGGAGGAGCTGGAAGCGGAAATGGGCACTTGCATCGGCACATTGAGAAACCTCCAAATTGGTTGTGACGGTGCTGAGGAAGCAAAACTGAGATAAAAATAGCCTGTCTGGATGCCCTCTCATCTAAACCATTGCCGCTTTATTATTGTTTCTTTGGTTATATTACTCTATAAGAAATAGCTATCAAAGAAAAATGAATATAACACTACTTGATACAATCCGTCAGAGAAGTAAAACTATAAAAATGATATTATGTTAGAGTGACATACTGTAGGTAGCCAGGATTCTTGGTGGTAAAGAATAGCCAGTTAAGGAAAGATGGGCCCCTGGCTATGTGGTTTCCCTTTTATTTTTTCTGTCTTCTAGAGAAAGGTTAGATGGATTTTTCTCAGTGACTAGACGTTAGAGATGTATGTATTCATTAATTCAATCAACAAACATTTATTGAGCATATACTATATAGGCTAGGTGCTGTTATAGGGAGCAAGCCGGATGAAGATCTTTGCTTTCATGGAGTTCATATTCAAGGTAAAGGAAACAGACAATATAGAATAAAGACAATCCGTAATAGAATTTGATATGAATCAGTGTTACTCTAAGGTGATAAAATACAGTGGGGAAACAAGTCAAAAAGTTGAGTTGGGTCAAGGTGTGGATGAGGGCATGGGTGAAGGGATAATGGCTAGAACGGGCATTATTGAGAAGATAAGGTTTAAATAAAGACTTGGAAAAGGTAGAGAAGTTAGTCCTGTGAATATCTGGGGGCAGAGCATTCCAGGCACAGAGAACAGTCATTGCAAAGGCCCAGGGATGACAGCATGTACCTGGCATATTCGGAAAACAGCAAGGAGGCCAGTGTGCCTGGAGTAATGAGCAGGAAAGTGGCAGTTAGCTGGCTGCCATCTTGGTAATTGAATAACTGGGTCGTTTGTCTCTCATCATTCAGCAGGCTAGCCTGGCTTTTTTCACATGGTGGTGTTCATAGGGTCCCAAGAGCAGCAAGAGAAAGTGAGCTACAATGTGCAAGCATTTTTCAAGTCTCTGGTTATGTCACATTTGCCATTGTTCCTTCGGCTGAGGCGAGTCACATGGTCACGTTGACAGTCAACGTGGGAGGGGGCTATTACCCAAAGGGTATGGATACAGAGAAGGGAATTATTACAGCCATTTTTGTTAAAAGTCTACCGCATTGCCCTTACTTTACTGAATTATAATCTCCTATTTTATGTATATGTCAGTCTGTTTCTTCATGTCTATATCCTGAGTTTGTAGTACATGCTCCATAATAGTTCATTTTTTCTTCACTGTGTGGCATTTATAAGAACCGAAGACATTTAGGCTATATGACCCAGATGGAGTTCCCCATTTTAGTGAAATGGAAAGAGAGTTCAAAATAATCCTGAACCTCAAAATGCTGTCCCCAAAATATTTATAAGCCTCACCAGGAGGTGAGCAGAAGCACAGCCTGGGTAGCTTCTCCCACTGTCAGCTCCCTGTAAAAGCTGCCAACAACGTTCTTGAACTAAGGTGCCAATAATGCTCCAGCTCTGTCCCAAGAGAATTTACACACATCATCTCTTTGCATATCTTTATCACACAGTCACTGCATCAACGACTCTTCAGTTTGCTGTGGCTCAGGGAATGTCAGAAGGGAAAGTTTATGAAGTCTCCCACATACGCAGACCTCTGGTTGAAGTAAGCAGGCCTGCAGATCAATTTGCTAAAGCTTGGCTTTGTTACTTTTCAATCTTTTATCCAAGAACTCAGTAAAATCCTGATTTCACAAAACAGAATTGTTCCCCACCTCTTTCAGAAATACCGATCCAACCTAGGAAATTCATTCCAATTAGCTGGGGACGTACCTGATTCAAGGAGCATTCATCTTTATATTTTAGAGTTAAAACAGACATCCCCCAAAAATCCTTACTTCAAAACTTTTGTAGGTATCAGTCTTACTGCTTTCATAGTTTCTCTTGCTGCAGTCTCTAGATAGAAACATTCTCATGGGGAATAAAGCAATAACAAACATGGCAGGACTCTTTTGTTTTAAATTCCAAGCTGTCCTGGGTTTGGCAGCTTCTTGAAATGGTCCAGCTGGTCTTAGTTGACCAGATGGCTGAAAAGTAAGGCAAAATTTCCTTATATAGGAAATAGGGCATTTCAGTTAATAATGGCTAAAGATAATGCCTCTGGATCTTTGCTGCAAGGAGATGGTTATGGACCTGTCAGAGTCACCTGCACACTGCATCCCAACTGTCCCCTATCAATGCTTGCTCTCAGCTCTACAGCCTCTGGGCTATAGCCACAAATGGGACTCAAGACACACTTAGGAGTGGCTGCGAATCATTTAGCTATAATAACAAACACAGTGTAAAGGAAAAGAATTGTTCAACTCTGTTTGGCCACACTCAAAGCCTGCCTGATGTCTCACAGCCTTCTATTCAGTTCATCCTGATATTTTCCTGTGGGTTAGAAAGACGACAATACACCCAGCCTTCAGTCTTTTTTTTTTTTTTAAGCTTTTTAAAAGCCAGAGTTTATTTCTATTTAAATCTTTAAAATGTCCCAAGTCCCAAGGATTTCCAGGTTTAAGATAATATTACAGTCAGGTGATAACTGTTGGTGATAACTGCCACTAGGGGTTTTATGCACCAAACTGTTAGAACATTACCAGCAGAACAGCTTCTTGGAGGTTGATAAAGATGTATATTTTAAAAAACCAATTTTATAGCTTCAAATGGGAAAGTACCTATGGAACAGATATAATGCCAGTGTTTCATTTTTCTGTATTGAGGGAAGAGACTGAACTTCTAAACACCAAACCAAACAAAACCGACCAAACCAAGCAAAAACCACAAAAAGCTTTGGTTGGCAGGAAGTCAGGGAATTAACTTGGAATCAATAAACACAAGTTTCTTACTTGAAATGTGTTTAAAATTCGTGAAGCATGTTGGAAACCTGCCCAGATTGTCTTCTAGAAAAGCTTGTTTTATAAGTGTAGCCCAAATATTATGAAGAGCAAAGTCCTCATTGCCTGGAATGACCTTTACCTCCTCCTACTTCACCTATTTAGTCTGCTTCATAGATTCAGCTCAGGCTCCCTCCTTCAGGCCACATTCCTAGCACTGCTCCTTCCTTCTTTGACTCCCTTCCCCTCTCGCTCTTCCCTCCTCCCCCTCCATTTCCCCCTCCTCCCTTTAATAATGTTAGGCATCCTCATCGATGTCCATATATTCCACATTGTTTAATAATTACCATTCCACGTATCTGTCTCTGGCATACCAGATCACAAACCCCTGAGGCAGGGGCAAGGACTGTTTTTTTTTTATCTTTGATTTCCCCAGCTCCTAGCACACTGAATAGCCCAGAAGAGATGCTCAATAAATGTTAGTTGAATAAATGATGGATGAATGAACTGCCAATTAAATTATACCTGGAATACCACTTGACTACAAGCCTTTTCAACACTGTTTATTCGTTCACTAACCAACTCTTTACTGAGCACCTCCTATGAGCCAGGTGTTATACTAAGTGGTGGGTAGGTAAACATGGACAAAATCAAGAGTCCTTGCCCTCATAGGGCTAAAACTCTAAAATTAGGTATGTTTGGGATTTCGACTAAAGCCTCACTCTGGAGGGAGAATCTACACATATGTATGCAGGATGCAGAACTTTCTAGAAGAAATGCTATCTAGAGACCATTATACCTGACACCCTGTATTCTGGAAGACTAGACATTTGAAAAGAATTAATTGAAGCCATGGAATTTGTGGGTGTTGACAGCGCTATGGCATTTTCCTTACTCTCCTAAAGGGGGTTGGGAGAAGGTGGTTTACCCCACCACAGCAAGAGAAGAGCTCTCCTCCACATGTCATACCTGCTGAGCTGCTGAAATTCCAAGTTGCCCTGGAATTGGAGAGTAAAAGAGTTCTTAGGAGAACCTGTCGTGTGTCCTCAGCAGGTTGGGTTTTATATGAAAATATGAACACAAGTACTTCTTTCTTACCTGGATAAATTCCAAAGGCAGTAGTTAGCTGGAATACCCAAGATGAAAGGGTGAAGGCAGAAGGGTTAACAATTAAGTTGCATTTCCACTATTTAGCTTGGCAAGAACACATGTTCTTGGTGGGCCAAATAAATGGTGTGGGAAAGAGCCAGATGTGAATCTTGTAAACATGCCAAGCAGGAGGGCTGTCTAGTTGAGTAAGGAGGCCCTGCAAGTAAGAAACTGTATGGAATATGCTGCTAGGAGACGATAGCTAAGAGGAGACTGTAAGACATCAGCCAGAGTGCATTATTCATCCAGGGATGGCGTGGTATGTGGGACCCCCAGAAATCTCCAAAGAAATCAAGTTCAATTCACAAGAAAGCTGGCATTTGGAGGCTTGCCATTAGAGAAGGCAAGAGTTAGAATACAGCAGTGTGAGTCACATACAACTTTCTTCCATCCACCTTTTTACCCTCAGCCTGGTGAACTCAACAACAGGAGCGGGGAAGAGAATTGGAAAAGCAAGGGGAGGAACTGTGAAGGAACAGACGGTGTGCCTGCCTCACTGCGTATCTTCAAGCCAAAGGGCAGGCCTGAGCTGGGGGCAAGGGATGGAAAGAATATGAAGTTGGGTGTGAGACTGAAGTTTTGCTTCAGGCTAGATGACTTGTTAAAAATCTGATAGTGGACTATCATAAAGTATCTATCACCAATATTTTAGGTGTCTATTAAATTGTAAAACACACATTTGTTCATTCTGGGTCTAATGACATAATATGTAGTGACTGAGAATCTATGGAATCTTCCTGAGGTCCCCCAGGGACAGAGTAAACAGAACCAACTGTTTTAATGGCAGTGATTGGAGAAAAATAGCCATTGCTTATTCAGACCCTCTAGAGCTTAACCCATTCAATAAACTGCCTACCTATGAAAAATACACACATGCATGTACACGCACACATATGATAAACTTTGGCTCATCACATTGGCAGCATGACTATAAGCAAATAACGGACCATCCAAAGAACATGGTGTCTTCTATTCATAAGGCCCTGTATGAGTCTTCTAATACAACCTCCCATCCCATGGAGCAGTGTTTTCTATTACGTTATGGATAGGGAGAAATGACCAAATAACCAGAAGGAATTGACTGCCTACCCTATAAAAAAAAACTGAGCTCAACAATGTATGCAGATAATGCCCTATTTTATCCTCATTTAATTTATGAAAGGGGTAGAAAATAATATGTTCATTTCAGAAATGAGGAAACAGGCTTAGAGAGGTTGAATGAAGTGAAGGCTCTAAGATTTAGGTACAGGCCTGCCTGTGTTTCAAAATATTAAGATACCATCGTGGATATATTCTTAACTTCCCAAAGTCTACTTGAGAACTTCTGAAAAGGAAGACATACTCCTTTAGAGAAATTCCTTTCTTCTATAGTATATGTCACAGTATTATGATATTATTCCATACATTAGAGCCCTAATATTTTTCTGGAAAACCTTTACCCATAGATTCTGCTTCAAGCCTACTCTATATCTTCTACATGGTTTCACATGGGGGAACATGCTTGTCCATTAATTTATTTATTTATCCATCTGGTGAGGATTTATTGATCAACGAGTCTAAGTCACACACTGTTCTAGGTGCTGGAGTTAACATGAAAACAAGACAAAGTTTCTCCCTGAATGGAACATACATCCCATTTAGCCTCTTCCCATAGATCATCTCTCATTTACTCCACTCATCCTCAGTTCCTTCTTTTTTCCACTGCAAAATAATATTTAAGAAAATATAAGCATTTGTTGTCTAAAACAAAGATACAACACTCATATACAGATATATTTATAATGATCATACAAATGCAAAAAAAGAAAATCTGAAATATCCAAGACGGTAAAATAAATGATGATTTATTTAGTCTACATCAAATAGACTATTAAGTTACTGCAAATTATAGTCATGATAGATTTTTAATGCCATGCAAAATAGGACATAGTATAGAAATGTATAAAAGTTTGATCTAAGTTTTCTGTGTGTGCATGTGTGGGGGTTTGCCTACAAACGCATGTGGAAAAAACACTCGACAGTTATATACTGGCTGGTTAACGTTAATGGTACTTTCTGTGTTTTCTATCGTATATATAAAGAAGCATGTCTTACTTGTTATAGATTAGGAAGTGCAGTGTGCATGCCTACTCTGTAAAGGGTGTCGCCCTAGGCCCTGGAGCAACTGTACAATCAGTACAGTGAAGCACCTTCTCAGGGATGGCCATGTTTATAAATTAGAATGTGTGTGTATGTGTGTAAGTAATTATTTGTTTTCCGTGACTCATTTTGTATCCCATTTTCCTTTCTTACTGTCATCCATATGAGTCACAACTCCCCACAGTCAGTTGAGAGCCAACCGTGTTTAATAATAGCCTAAGAAAAACACGTAGGAAGGTAAACCTGTGATGGCAAAAGGATAACCATGATGAGTTCAGAGCTGAATATAAAATGATTTTTTATTATACCCTCTTTTGGTTTATCTGAGTTTCTGAATGCCTCTCATACAAAGATCACTAATCAGTGACCATTTATTTAGCAGTAGTTTTTAAAAACTGAAGTATAGTTGATTTACAATATTATATTAGTTTCAGGTGTACAGCATAGTGATTCAATATTTTTATAGATTATACTCCATTAAAAGTTATTACAAAATTATGGCCAGAATTCCCTGTAAGGTATAATATATCCTTGTTGCTTATCTATTTTATACATAGTAGTTTGTATCTCTTAATCCCATACCTCTGTCTTCCCCCACCTGCTTCCCTCTCCCCACTGATAACCACTAGTTTGTTCTCTATATCTGTTAGATCGTTTCTGTTTTTCTATATACATTCATTTTACTTTTAAGATTGCACATTTAAGTGATATCATACAGTTTTTGTCTTTTTCTGTATGGCTTATTTCATGAAGCATAATATTCTCTAGCTCCAGCCACATTGCTGCAGATGGCAGAATTTCATTCTTTTATATGGTGAGTAATATTTCATTGTATATTTATACCACATCTTCTTTATCCATTTGTCTATTGATGGACACTTGGGTTGCTTCCATATCCCGCCTATTGTAAATAGTGCTGCTATGAACATTGGGGTGCATGTATCTTTTTGAATTAGTGTTTTTGATTTTTTCTGGATCTGTACCCAGGAGTGGAATTGCTGGATCATATGGTAGTTCTACTTTTAGTTTTTTGAGGAATCTCTATGTTGTTTTCCCTAGTGGCTGCACAAATTTACATTCCCACCAACAATGTACAGTGAATCCCTTTTCCCCACATCCTCACCAACCAACATTTGTTATTTGTAGACTTTCTGATGATAGCCATTCTGACAGGTGTGAGGTGATTTTGGTTTTGATTTGCATTTCCCTGATGATTAGTGATGTTGAGAAACTTTTCATGTGCCTGGTGGCCATCTGCATTTCCTCTTTAGAAAAATGTCTATTTAGGTCTTTAGCCTACTTTCTGTTTCGGTTGTTTGCTTTTTGATATTGAGTTGTATGAGCTATTTATTTATTTTGGATATTAACCCTTTGTCGATCATATCACTTGCAAATATTTTCTCCTGTTGGTAAGTTGTCTTTTCGTTTTGTTGATGGTTTCTTTTGCTGTGCAAAAGCTTTTAAGTTTAATTAGGTTCCATTTGTATATTTTTGCTTTTATTTCTTTTGCCTTAGGAGACAGATCCAAAAAAATATTGGTACCCTTTGTCAAAGCGTGTTCTGCCTATGTTCTCTTCTAAGAGTTTTATGGTTTCAGGTCTTACATTTAGGACTTTAATCCATTTCGAGTTTATTTTTATATATGATGTGATGAAATGTTCTAATCTCATTCTTTTACATGTAGCTGTCCAGTTTTCCCACCACCACTTATAGAAGAGACTGTCTTTTCTCCATTGTATATTCTTGCCTACTTTGTCATAATTGACCATAGGTGTATGGGTTTATTTATGGGCTGTCTAATCTGTTCCATTGATATATGTGTCTGTTTCTGTGCCAGTGCCGTGCTGTTTTGGTTACTGTAGCTTTGTTGTATTATCTGAAGTCAAGGAGGGTGATTTCACAGCTTTGTTTTTATTCACAAGATTGCTTCGGCAATTTGGGGTCTTTTGTGATTCCATATAAATTTTAGGATTATTAGTTCTAGATCTGTGAAAACTATCATGGGTATTTTGATAGGGCTTGTATTAAATCTGTAGATTGCTTTGGGTAGTATTGCCATTTTAGCAATATTAATTCTTCCAATCCAAGAGCATGGGATATCTTTCCATTTCTTTGTATCATCCTCCGTTTCCTTCATCAGTGTTTTATAGTTTTCATAGTATAGGTCTTTTACCTCCTTTGTTAAGTTTTATTTCTAGGTATTTTATTCTTTTTGATGTTGTTTAAACAGGATTTTTTTCTTTCTCTTTCTGATAGTTCATTATTAGTGTATAGAAAAGCAACAGATTTCTATATATTAACCTTGTATTCTACAACTTTTCTGAATTCATTTATTAGTTCTAGTAGTTTTTTGGTGGAGACTTTAGGATTTTCTATATAAAGTACCATGTTATCTGCAAAGAGTGACAGTTTTACTTCTTCCCTTCCGATTTGGATGCTTGTTCTTTCTTTCTTTCTCCCTCCCTCCCTTCCTCCCTCCCTCCCTCCCTTCCTTCCTTCCTTCCTTCCTTCGTTTTTTATTTTTTGTCTGTTTGCTGTTGCTAGGACTTCCAATACTATGTTTAAAAAAGTGGCGAGAGGGGCTTCCCTGGTGGCGCAGTGCTTAAGAATCCACCTGACAGTGCAGGAGACACAGCTTCCAGCCCTGGTCTGGGAAGATCCCACATGCCACGGAGCAACTAAGCCTGTGCACCACAACTACTGAGCCTGCGCTCTAGAGCCCGCGAGCCACAACTACTGAGCCCACATGCCTCAACTACTGAAGCCCACGTGCCTAGAGCCTGTGCTCGGCAAAAAGAGAAGCCACCACAATGAGAAGCCTGTGCACCACAACGAAGAGTAGCCCCAGCTCACCACAACTAGAGAAAGCCCATGCGCAGCAACAAAGACCCAACACAGCCAAAATAAATAAATAATAAACAAATTTTTTTTAAAAAGTGGCAAGAGTGGGCATCCTTGTCCTGTTCCTGATTTTAGAAGAAAGACCTTCAGCTTTTCACTGTTGAGTATGTTGTTAGCTATGGGTTTGTCATAAATGGTCTTTATTATATTGAGATATGTTCCCTTTATGTCCACTTTGATGAGAGTTTTTATCATGAATGGATGTTGAATTTTGTCAAATGCTTTTTTTGGGGGTCTATTGAGATGATCATGTGATTTTTATCCTTCTTTTTGCTAATGTGGTGTATCACATTGATTAATTTGCAAATATTGAACTATCCTTGAGTCCCTGGAATAAATCCCGGTTGATCATGGTGTATGATCCTTTTTGTATATTGTTGGCTTCGGTTTGCTAACATTTTGCTGAGGATTTTTGCATCTATGTTCATCAGTGATATTGGCCTGTAATTTTCTGTCCTTGTAGTGTCTTTTTCTGGTTTTGGTATCAGGGTAATGGTGGCTTCATAGACTGAATTTGGAGTGTTCTGTTCACTTCAATTTTTGGGGATATTTTGAGAAGGATAGGTATTAGCTCTTCTTTATATGTTTGGTAGAATTTTCTTGTGAAGCCATCTGGTCCTGGACTTTTGTTTGCTGGGAGTTTTTTAATTACAAATTTAATTTCACTGCTAGTGATTGGTCTTTTCAAATTGTCTGTTTCTTCTTGATTCAGTCTTGGCAAGTGTATGCTTCTAGAAATTTGTCCATTTCTTCGAGGTTGTCCAATTTGTTGGCATATACTGTTTGTAGTATTCTCTTATGATTTTTGTATCTGTGTGGCATTGGTTGTTATTTCCTTCTTTCACTTATTATGTTGTTTATTTGGGTCTTCTCTCTTTTCTTCTTGGTGAACTAGGCTAAAGGTTTATCAAGTTTATCTTTTCAAAAAATCAGCTCTTGCTTTCATTGATCTTTTCTTTTCTTACTTTTGGTCTCTATTTTTATTTCCTCTTTGATCTTTATTATTTCCTGCCGTTTGCTGACTTTGGGCCTTTTTGTTCTTTTTCTAAATCCTTTAGGTGATAGGTTATGCTGTTTATTTGAGATTTTTCTTGTTTCTTCAGGAAGGCCTGTATTGCTATAAACTTCCTTCTTAGAACTGCTTTTGCTGCATTCCATAGATTTTGGAAAGTTGTGGTGGAAAGTTGTGTTTCCATTTTCATTTGTCTCAATGTATTTTCTTATTTCCTCTTTCATTCCTTTATTGACCCATTGGTTTTTTAGTAGCATGTTGTTTAGTGTCCATGTGTTTGTTCTTTTCTCATTTTTCTTTCTGTAACTGATTTCCAGCTTCACACTGTTGTGGTCAGAAAAGATGCTTGAAATAATTTCTGTCCTCTTAAATTTGCTGAGACTTGGTTTGTGGCCTAGCTTGTGATCTGTCCTGGAAAACGTTCCATGTTCACTTGAAAAGAATATGTATTCTGCCATTTTGGGATAGAATTTCCTGTAGGTACTATCAAGTCCCACTGGTATAACGTGTCTTTTAAGACCACTGTTGCCTTATTGATTTTCTATCTGGATGATCTGTCCATTGATGTAAATGGGGTATTTAAGTTCCCTGCGAGTATTGTATTATTGTCAATTTCTCCCTTTATTTCTGTTAGTATTTGCTTTCTATGTTTAGATGCTCCTTTATTGGATGCATATATGTTAATGTGTGTAATATCTTCTTCTTGTATTGATCCCTTTATCATTATATAATGCCCTTCTTTATCTTTTGTTACAGCCTTTGTTTTAAAGTCTATTTTGTCTGGTATGAGTATTGCTACCCCCTGCTTTCTTGTCATTTCCATTTGCATGAAATATCTTTTCCCATTCCCTCTCTTTCAGTCTGTGTGTGTCTTTAGTTCTGAAGTGAGTCTTGTAGGCAGCATATAGATAGGTCTTTTTTTTTTTTTTTTTTTTTTTTTTTTAATAGCTACTTTATTTATTTATTTATTTATTTTTGGCTGTGTTGGGTCTTCGGTTCGTGCGAGGGCTTTCTCTAGTTACGGCAAGTGGGGGCCACTCTTCATCGCGGTGCGGGGACCGCTCTTCATCGCGGTGCGCGGGCCTTTCACTATCGCGGCCCCTCCCGTTGCGGGGCACAGGCTCCAGACGCGCAGGCTCAGTAGTTGTGGCTCACGGGCCCAGCTGCTCCGTGGCATGTGGGATCTTCCCAGACCAGGGCTCGAACCCGTGTCCCCTGCATTAGCAGGCAGATTCTCAACCACTGCGCCACCAGGGAAGCCCAGGTCTTTTTTTTTTAATACAATCAGCCACCCTATGTCTTTTTTCATGTATAAATTTGTTTTTTTATTCATTTTTGGCTGTATTGGGTCTTCATTGCTGTGTGTGGGCCTTCTCTAGTTGCGGCGAGCAGGGGCTACTCTTTGTTGCGGTGCGCGGGCTTCTCATTACAGTGGCTTCTCTTGTTGCAGAGCACAGGCTCTAGGTGCACGGGCTTCAGTAGTTGCAGCACATAGGCTCAGTAGTTGTGGCTCACGGGCTCTAGAGCGCAGGCTCAGTAGTTGTGGCGCACAGGCTTAGTTGCTCCATGGCATGTGGAATCTTCCCGGACCAGGGCTGGAAGCTGTGTCTCCTGCATTGGCAGGCGGATTCTTAACCACCTTGCCACCAGGGAAGTCCCCACCCTATGTCTTTTGAATGAAGCATTTAGTCTATTCATATTTAGGGTAACTATTGATAGGTATGAACTGATTGCCATTTTATTACTTGTTTTCTGGTTGTTTTTATAGTTTTTCCCTGTTCATTTCTTCTTCTTTTTGTTTCTTCCCCTGTAGTTTGATGATATTCTTTAGTATGCTCTTGTTCCTTTCTTTTTAGTTTTTGTGTATCTATTGTAGGTTTTCGATTTGTGGTTGTCATGGGGTTCATATATGTTGACCTATAACTATATCTACTTGTTTTAAACTGATAGTCATTTATGTTCAAACACATTTTAAAAGATCTACATTTTTTTAACATTTTTATTGGCGTATAATTGCTTTACAATGTTGTGTGAGTTTCTGCTGTATAACAAAGTGAGCCAGCTATATGTATACATATATCCCCATATCCCCTCCCTCTTGCATCTCCCTCGCACCCTCCCTATCCCACCCCTCTAGGTGGTCACAGAGCACCAAGCTGATCTCCCTGTGCTATGCAGCTGCTTCCCACTAGCTAGCTATTTTACATTTGGTAGTGTATATATGTCAATGCTACTCTCACACTTCGTCCCAGCTTCCCCTTCCCCTTCTCTGTATCCTCAAGTCTATTCTCTTCTTATGTGTCTTTATTCCTGTCCTGCCCCTAGGTTCATCAGACCTTTTTTTTTTTTTTTAGATTCCATATATATGTGTTAGCATATAGTATTTGTTTTACTCTTTCTGACTTACTACACTCTGTATGGCAGACTCTAGGTCCATCCACCTCACTACAGATAGTTCAGTTTCGTTTCTTTTTATGGCTGAGTAATATTCCATTGTATATATGTGCCATATCTTCTTTCTCCATTCATAAAAGATATACATTTTTTTACACCCCTCCCAAAACTTTTGTGTTTTTAATGTCATATTTTACATTTTCATGTTTATCCCTTAACTGTTTATTGTAGTTATAGTTGCTTTTACAATTTTTTGTCTTTTAATATTTGTACTGGCTTATTTAAGTGGTAGATCCTTAGTCCTTAGTATATATTTGCCTTTCCTTTTTGGCTTTTCCATTTCCTATAGATTCTTACTTTTTTCCATTTAGAGAAGACCCTTTAACATTTCCTTTATGGTAGGTTTAGTATTGATGAACTCTTTTAGTTTTTGCTTTTCCAAGAAGTTTTTACCTCTCCTTGGATTCTAAATGACAGTCTTGCTAGGTAGTATCCTAGGTTGCAGGTTTTTCCCTTTCAGCACTTTGAATATATCATGCCACTCCCTTCTGACCTGCAAAATTTCTGCAGAAAAATCAGCTGATAGCCTTATGGGGGTTCCCTTGTATATGGCTCTGTTTTTATCTTGCTGCCTTTAAAATTCTCTTTATCTTTAAGTTTTACCATTTTAATTATGATATGTCTGTCTGGGTTTATACTGTTTGGGTCCCTCTGTGCTTCCTGTACGTGGACATTTGTTTCCTTTTTCACCGGTTTGGGAAGTCTTTAGCCATAATTTTCTTAAATACATTTTCAATCCCCTTCTCTCTCTCTTCTCCTTCTGGGACCCCTATAATTTGAATATTGGTACACTTAATGTTACGCCAGAGATCTCATAAACTGTTCTCATTTTTTAAAATTTGTTTTTCTTTTTGCTTTTCTGATTGGGTGGTTTCCATTACTCTATTTTCGAGATCACTTATGTGTTCTTCTATGTCACTTAGTCTGCTATTCATTCCTTCTACTGTGTTTTTTATTTCAGTTATTGAATTCGTTATTTCTGATTGGGTTTTTAAAAATATTTTCTTGTTCCTTGTTAACATTCTCACTGTGTTCATCTATTCTTTTCCCTAATTCAATTAACATTCTTATAAGCAATGCTTTGAATCCTTTATCTGGTAAGTTATTTATTTCTGTTTAATTATGTATTTTCAGTGGTTTTCTCTTGCTGTTTCAGCTGAGAGTAGCTCCTCTGCCCTATTATTTTGCTTAACTTTCTTTGCCTCTATGAATTTAAATGAAACAGTTATCTATTCCAGTCTGGAAGGGGTGTTCATATTATAGACTGTATGTGCCTAATGCCTTTGGTGGGAGAGCAGATTTGATGTGGACATAAGCCAGGTCTTTCCTCAGGATGTGCTGGTAGCTGTCACCTTGGTAGGGCATAAGGCTGAAGATGGAGGGGCTAGAGATGTAGCCGGGTATGTGGTGGGACTTCCCTTCTGCTCAGTGGCCATCACTGCCCTCCAAGTTGCTGGAGTAGAAGCCCTGAGGGTTGGGCTTGATCTGGCTCTGTTCCCTTTAAGTGTCTGCTTTCCCCTTTCCTAGCACTGGGACCTTTGCCCCAGAGCTGGGGATTGCTGAGGCAAGGGAGGCCCATGTGGGCTCTCGGCTCATTTTTGCCACGGACAGATGTCTGAGCTGTCTCCGATGTACTGCCAGTACAGGTGCCAGCAGTTATTTCCCTCGATCTGCTCAGATGCAGCCTCGGGTCCAAGTCCCCTTTGTCCCTCACTGCTAATCACTTCCCCCAGTCTCTGCCACCCCTGCGCTTTTGTGGAGCTGCACTGCAGGGAAGGCGGGGCTGGTGTGGACTCTCTTTGTGTTTTGGGGTAAGCTGTGGTGGAGTGGCCATCATCAGAGTTCTGGGCTGCTTCTGATAGGATGTTTGAGTAAGCACCAATACTGGCTACTGCCGCCTCACGCAGGCTCTGCCCTGGGACTGGGTCATCTCTGCATCCCATGACCAAGTTTTTTCCCTGGTTGTGGCAGCCCTAGATCCCATACCACACTGCGACGTGGAGTAAGCTTTGTTGGAGCATGCACTGAGGCAGTTGTGGGAAACTTGGCAGCCACTGGAGCAGTCCTCTCACCGCCCTCTCTGCCCTGCCCCAGGGGCAAGCCAGTGCACAAGCACTCGTGCACGTGCATGTTCCTCAGGAGCGGAGTCCAGGCTTCCCCCAGCCCTCCTATTAGTCCCAGTGGTCCTTCAAGCAGCCGAGGGGGCTTGTCTTCCCTGTGTAGGATGCCAGGACTGGGGCTTCCAATTGTGGTTCTCACTGCTCACTCCCCAAGGCGGGCGTCTGTTCGTGTGTTCTCCCTTTTCCTCTGAGTCCCCTCCCAGGGGCATAGGTCCTGACCTGATTGCTTTTCTTCCCTTCCTACCCAATTCCATATGTATCTTTCTTATAGCCTTGGTTGTACAGGAGTCTTTCTGCCAGTTTCCAGTTAGTTTTCAATGAGAATTGTTCCACATGTAGATGTATTTTTGATGTGTTCATGGGGGGAGGTGACTTCCATGTCTTCCTATTCTACCGTCTTGATTGATCTCCTTTTTAACAATAGTTTTGACCATGCTGTAAAATCACAATGGCTAATAAGAATGAATAACAAATTTGTAAAAAAACTCAAGCTCTCATTTTGAAAATAAATGACTATTCTTTTTGCAGCAATGAGTACTTGGAGGCTAAATGTCTTGTTTTCACATTATCTGCTTGCAGTGTGCCTTCAGTACTTTAGCTGTCTAGTAAAATGTAAAATATATTTGTGTGTCCTAGTGTTTAATGGCATGGCATTACAGTGATAGCAGTAGCTAATAAATAACGGGATATAATCAAATGAACCTGTTTGGAAGGAGGCACAGAGGGGATTAGAATTTCTATTAGGCAATATTGATTTGTGATTATGTAGCTGAAAAAAAAAAGCTGTTACCATTTCTGACATCTGTATTCCAACAGAAATATGACACAGGTATCTTGTACTATTTGTTATTCTAGAAAGTAAAAAAGTATCAGAGACAGCTCTATTCCTTTCTCTATTAGCATACCAAATCTAATATTTATCTTTGGAGGCATGGAACTTGAAAAATTTGTTTAAATTTTCCCACTATTCAACCTGACTCCATCATAGCCACAGGCCTCTTCCGTACGTCTTCTTATCTTCCAACATAGGAGATAATGTGGAACATTACATAACATTTCTCATCATGTCAGTTGCAGCACAACTGAACATAAGCCCAAGCCAGCTAAGATAGGGGATTACATCTCAGTTATTTTCTGGAACTGAGTTTTGGAGGGACTGCTAAACCAGTATGAGACAGTGTATACTGAATACTAAATTGAACTCAGATTCCTGGAAAATTGAGGCTAATGGCTCAGTGTACTCAGTGAAAGGGGGAAATACACATAGGCACATTTTGGGGCACTGGGGCATTTCACAAGCAGAACATTTATCCTTACTTGCTTAAGCAATATTTACAAATGCAGAGGGCCGCTCTTAATAAAAATAGATTATGCAGCCATTATGATTTCTTATTCAGGGTGCTACAAAATGTCTTTCTGTCCCCAATATCCACTCCACACTTCTCTGTCAACCTGCCACAGTAGCCAGAACTTTCACCATCTTCAGTGAGTCCACTGTCCTTCTCTAGGTAACTGTGTCAGTCAAAATAGTAGTGTTATTAGCCATGAAGGTAAATTAAGGCATAGCAAACATCCATGTGTCTGATTTGATGCACCCTCATACTGCACCTTTATTTCTTAGGTATACTCATTGCATATGGCTTTTCTGTGTAAATTTGCAGGAGCTTAAGTCAGTCTTTTATTACTGTAAATGACTTCACTGAGCATGTGAATCACAATAGCCTCCCCAGTAACTACTTGACAATACAACGTAAGTTGCATCAGTCTTACTCCAGTTCCTGCAAGCTTCATGCCTCATAAACAACATGAGGTCAAAAGTACTCAAGGGCTTCTTAGAATTCCTGAGACATGTTTCTGCCTCCATTCATTCCTCTTCTCTCTCAACCCTGAATCCCCTTTCCCCTAATTGATCTGATTATGAAACTCCCCCATGTCCTCAGAGCTCTAACTCTCAAACTCAGCTTTCCATTCTCTTCTTACTGCGTTTGCATCTCCAACAGTGCCGCAGGGTAGCAAACATTTCTGTCGTCACAGAATTCTCCAGCCCGTAGACCTTTGACAAACGTCTCAGGTCACTTGTTGTCAAGTGAGGAGATTTCTTACCTTTGGCAGAGATGCCCTGGAGCCTGAACTCTGGGTGGTCATCGTTAAGACTGTCGTGATGCCCAGTGCAACTCTGGCAGGGGCTGCATCCATGTTTATCCAAAAAGAGACCCAGGACAAAATGACTATCAACAGACTGGGGATGTACATCTGGATCAAGTAATAGCCCATCTGGCGTTCCAGGTGAAACTTAACCTCGATGCAGGTAAACTTTCCTGGAAACAGGAAGTGATGATTTAAAATCCAATTTGAATTTATCTTTCTCATTCCAGCCTCCCACTTTATTTTTATTAAAAAGGAGCATTAAAGATGGATTTGAAAGATTGCACAAAACGCTGACACTACACACCCAATTCAACTCTTTTCCAACTCAACCCGTAATGGAAATGACAGTGTGAGAACGAGTGATCTAAAGAGTCACTGGACCAAAACCATGTGGCCTATTTAATTTTCAAATCTGTGCTTGTTGCAGCCTGATTATTTAGACAGAGCTTCAGAATTTTCTAGACTATCCATTGGAAAGAAAATATTCATGTTTTGTGGGGGTTATAGTATGTAATATATAGGATATAATATATAACCTACAGCATATATGTATAGCATATACTACACAGCATATAATATATAACATATAATATGAAATAGTTGAAACCATTCCTTCCTAAGGAGTAAAGTTCACATGGGGCTCCTAAAGGATTTGGATAATTGTGTATCTATCTTTGTGTTACCAATAGCAAAAGAAAAATATACATTTGTAGAAACCATGAATATAATCTAGTCACTGTAAAAATTTCATAACCTCCTGGGTAATTGCTTGAGGACATTTAGAATAGTCCTAGAATCTGTTTACAGTGTTGCATTGCCTATAAAATACAGTGCATATAAAGATGTTAAAACTTGTAACATACTATTAAGAGACAGATGTTCCTGCCCCTTACCACTTTCCTTCCTATTTAATTGGCTTGGAGTTAGAAACACAGAAGGTAATTTGGCTTAGCTCACACAAATTATGAGATAGGGTTGGGTTCTTCTTGGCCAGGAAGAACACCTTAGAGTCAGGTTTTAGTTATTTCATAGGAAGCATTGCTGACTTCTGGAACAAGTGTTCATGGGCCAGAGCAGTCACTGAACAAACCATCATGTCTCGACTGCCTCTCTTTGATCAGCTGTGTGGCATCAAAGACGAGGGCGTTCATAGGAAAAGCTATCAACTTTACTGGGCGGGCATAATCTTCCAGGCAACAACAGATGCCCACTTGTTGCTGCTACCTCACATTCTCCCCCTGCCCCATGTGTCTGTCAGCACCACTGACAATGCATGACTTTAGAGCCAGCTGACTCCCCGCAAGCTGATTTTCATGCACGCTGTCTATAGGACTGGAGAGTACAACAGCTGTATTTCTGGGTTTGCAAAGACCTATGTTATTATTTCTGTCTTCCACTAAAGCAGAGAGTGCAAATTGACCTGAGGAGCTAACGTCAAGAATGGATGCTGGGAATGGGCCAGAATTCATACACTTCCTGCACCATTTACAAGGTCTCATACACTTTTCCTCAGACTCATTTGATAGTAGATGGTCAGCAAGAGAACAGCAAAAGATCCCCAAATCTCTTTCCTTCTCTCTCTCTTTTGGAAAAATTATCTGTTGGGCTCCCTGACCTGTTTGAAAGGATATAGGCATCTTATGTGTTGAGGGGATTTTGAGCCAAGCCCAGGACAGTGCCTTGTAGCTTCACTTTCTTGGTAAATATGCAGCAATTAAGGTGATGGGATATATACTCCAAGTGGCAGATGGAGCCCACTTGGGTTTAGCAGCTCAAAGGAAACTTACCAGTGTTGTAGTGCTTTGTGCAGTAGCCGAGCTCCTTCTCTTCTTTCAAAATGAACTGAGGCAGGGTCAGTCCTTCAGCAACTTGAACTGGACCATCACTTAACCACTCAAATATCAGGTCATTCATCGTGTACCCAACTGGAGTAAACAAATCAGAGTGAAAAATTGAATGCATCTTTCCAAGAAAGCTTGAAAGTCTAGCCATGTAAAGAAACAAACAAGGAAATCATCTAAAGCAGACATGCTCAGTCAATTCAGGAGCATTTTTTAATAAAAGAGCTGCAATCATCATGACAACTACATGTCATTGGAGCCAAAGAAATGGAAGACAGCAAGCTATTTCTGAATGATTTTTTTTTCTGTGTAATGGGAGAATGGAATTTATAAAGTCCATTTTTCTTCTGCCCACTCTATCCACTCAGTGTTTCTGAAGAACAAACAAGTAAACAAACAAAAATCCTTTGAAGATTGTCTCTACTTGAAAGAGCTGTGTCTGTGGATATCAAGACAATGCAGTTCATGGCACCAGTATTAGTATTTCAAATGAAAAGCATTCCTTTTTTTTAAAAAAAAGAGAATGGATTTATCACAGGCCTGCTTAAAATATTTCCATTGCAAACTTGGCCCCTCTCCTAGGGTCTATTAGCTTTGTTTTGAGAAAGTTTATGTTCAAGTCCTTATGGTCAATCCTCAGTTACTTTAGCAAGTGGGGAAGGCTATAGGCAGGTAACCTAAGAGGAAGCTGTGGGATATGCAAATCAAGCATATTCATTTGTGCTAGTGTCTTGCTAAAGGGGCCCACACATCCCAATGATTAATATGAAGTAAAACAGATCCTCTGTTATATAAAGTCATATTGTTATATGACTTTTTTTTTTTTTTTTTTTTTTTTTTTAGAGGGAAGGATTTTTAATTTATTTATTTTTGGCCGTGTTGGGTCTTCATTTCGTGCAAGGGCTTTCTCTAGTTGCAGCAAGCGGGGGCCACTCTTCATCGCGGTGCGCAGGCCTTTCACTATCGCGGCCTCTCTTGTTGCGGAGCACAGGCTCCAGACGCGCAGGCTCAGTAGTTGTGGCTCACGGGCCTAGTTGCTCCGCGGCATGTGGGATCTTCCCAGACCAGGGCTCGAACCCGTGTCCCCTGCATTGGCAGGCAGATTCTCAACCACTGCGCCACCAGGGAAGCCCCGTTATATGACTTTTGAACCATCCAAAGTAAGATTGTTATCAGTTTAGTAAACCAAAGTTAGCTCTTAGTCTCCAAGCTCCTGCTAACTAGGTCATTATGTCAAGGGCTTCTGGGTTTTTTACACCCCGGAAATGAAGGCTACTCTTTTTTCAGGCATCAGTTCTCTCCCTTCTTTCTTTATTTGTGATATTTGAGCTCTAAAAGGAGATTGAGGAGGACAAGGGTTATTATGTGAGGTTTTGGCTGGCCAGTAACCTCAGCAAGTTTATTAAGTTTATAGATTCTTATTCTTGTTTACTGCAAGGTAGTGACTCACCAAAGCTACCCAGAAATCAATGGCAAAGTTAATTGGAATCTACTTTCCTCTTTCTTTGGGCCACCTTTTCCATTCAAAGCCAGAAAATAAAAACAAGCAAGGAATCACAAAGGGGACTTCGTATAAGCACTGATGGTCCACAAAGAGAATGGCCAACCCTATCTCTTCCACATCAGTGCTGCATGAGCCCTTCTTGGGTATCTCCACCAAATACTAGAAGCTTGCCAAACACCCCCTATTCTTGTCTGGTCGGCTTCTTGCTGACCACTACAATAATAGTCCTTGTCAGCCACCCGGAAACCCCAGCTGGGGGCAAACAGAAGAGGTAAAGATGTGGGGAAGGAGGACGTAATATGAGGGTAGAAAAGTAAAGAGCAATTCCCACCCTTCACAGTCAAAGTCAGTGGTAAACACATCACTGCTTCTTTGATTTCATTACTTCTCGGTCCTGCAAGGACCAAGCGTATTTACTAATTGGAGTTTTTAAGCCTTGGAGGAGCCTCAGAGGACAGCTATGGTTGCTGTTTTATAGAGAAACTAAGCGTTGGGTTGAGTCCGGGGAGAGGTGGGAGCAGTAGAGAAGCCACAAAGAAGGAATCATTATGTAGGAAAAAGTTTTTCTTAACTGTCTTCTCAAGAGAAGGGGCGATAGGGAAAAGGTGAATATATAAAGCCTATTGTAAGCCAGAAATTCTCATTTTATTCCTGACAACTTCTTCAAACAAGGATGTTTCATTATTTTGTTTATTTCTGTAGGAAGTTTCAAGGGAAATCTACAGTGGTTTTAAATGATCAGAAGGAAACCCTGTCACCGCCTCTTTTTTAATAATAGTTGATATGTCTTTTTACATTGGTTATTTTTCTAAACCAAGAAGTTAAAAGTATTTTCTTGCCCCTGCCTCATTAAATCTCCTAACATCCCTGTAGGTCAGTAGCACTTATTATTCCCTGCATTTTACAAACAGAGAAACTGACAGAGCAAGCCAGAAAAAATTTCCTGTCTCCTGTCTAAAAATCCCATTACCTTGGAGGCATCAGCAACTTATGGCACATGTCAAAGATTTCAGTGGCATCAGGGCCACGGCATAAAGGGGACAAAGTGGTAGCATTTTTCTATTCCCTTCACCAGGCCTTTGGCTATCCATTGCCTATCTAAGGGAGATGCCTTTATTCCGTATCATCTCATGCCCCTCAGTTTTGCATCCTCCTCTGGCTAAGGCCCCTGCGTCTTGTCCTCAAATCAATTATCCCTTCCTGCCAAAATTCCTTTGGGGTGAAGGTCTATACAAGCATTAAGATAGAAGGAAATACAATTTTCTGACTAAAATGTGATTCATTATAGAGGTTAAATGACTAATAATCTTAATTTTCCCGGGAGACATTTTCATTTCAAAGAAAAGCTTACTAAATCAGGCTCATTTTTTTGAGGAAGGGCAAGTTATTTGGCATTTTACCTCGAAAAATGGTCTTCGCTCTATTGGATATAAGACATGCACACACACTTTTGCTTGTCCTTCCCTTAAGGACCTCGGGAGTTGTTAAGTAGGTAGAGAATGAGTCTTACGGGTTTTTTCTCCTTAATGACACATTGAAAGAACCAGGTCATTGGTTAAAACAAGCAGGTGGTCATTTCAGTAGTAGTGACTTACAACTCTCCAGCTGCATTGTACACGTCTGGACATCCATTGGAAAATTCTTCAAGTCCATGGGACAGGATAAGGTCAAGGTGAGCCTTAGCAGAGAAAAAAAATTTTTAAAACAAGTTTTAAATTTTTGAGGTCTGGTTCTTGAGAAGCAAACCAAAAACACATTTGGCATTAAGCAGAGTGACACTGATTCAAGTACTGAAGTCTCAGCTCTCACTCAGGACAATGCTTTCTAATTTTCAAATGAACAGTAGTCATTGGTAAATTTTTAAAATACTATAGAATTTTGCTGTAACCCCATACTCTCCACTTCCCATCATCCAGCCTCTGAGTCTCACCTCCCCAGTGGCACTGGTCTCAAGTTTATTCTAGAATCAAGAAGAGCACTGAGAAATAGTGTAACAAGAACCGTGGGCTCTTCTTACACACACTGATGTCCAAAAGACGTAAAGTTTATACTGCTTTAGAATTGGACAGGTGGGCTTTGCTTCAAAGACAATAAATGATGTGATAAGCATAATTGGTTGTGATAAGTATTCGTTCTCCTTCCATCAGGTGGGCAAATACTTCAATATCTTTTCATTTGCTAACTACATGGATAGGTCAGTTGTACATTGTAGCATTCATTCTAGAATTTTGACAAATCTGGAGCGGGTAATCCTTGATCTAAAAAAAAAAAAAAAACCATTTGAGGATGGTGGCTTGTATAAATACATAGTCTTCTCCTCTCTGCGCCCTGGGGGGACTACTATGCTCCCCCTTTCCTTAACTTTCCAAGCTCCAGCCAGCTCTCATTAAGTCTTTTATCAGGATATTGATTAAGCCACCACCTCTTTTCTACTATTTCCTTTTTTAGTCCTCAAGGAAATGGTACACACCTCTTGCTCTTCAGTTTTTCTATACCTCAGAGATTCAAGGGAGGAAATTAAGGTTGAGAATCAGCAGACCTGTGTTCCCTTTCAAGTACTGCCTCCAGCTGCCTCTGTCCCCAAAGCAAGACCTTAAACTCAGTAAACACGCATCCTCACCAAATGATGGGGTAGGATCAAATGATGCTTATTGCCATTTAGCTCTAGTACTAGAATCCATGTTATTCTGAAGTTCACTGCTCCAAGTTCTGTTCATTTTCTCTCAAACATCTTTTCTATCCATAGACCCTTCTGACTCTTACACCATTGCCTAAACTCTCCCTTTCTGTCATGCTCTCCCCTCCTGGGTCCCTTCTCTTTCCTTTCTCAGCTTCATGTTATACCTTCCATACAAGCCAAGACAAAATAAAAAAAAGAGTGACCCAGTTATTTTAAAGAAAGAAAAGATTGGGGATTTGAAGTGAGGTTAGACAAAGAATCCATGCTGACAATCTTCAAAATCATCAAAATACAACAGTGACTGGGAAAAGCAAGATACAAAACAGTGCAGTATAATCTCAATTATGTAAATATGTTTTCAATATTGGAAGTAAACACAACACTATATTAAGAGTAGATATTTCTGGTTGGTGGGATGATTCATTTTTTTTTTTTACTCTGTTCATTCTGCATTATCTATATTGACAAGTGTAGGCTATTCTAAGATGTCCGTCTTTATGTAATTAAACATGCCTTTCTTCAAACAATAGCTGAAGGGTAAAATTATTAAATTATGTTTTATTCAATAATGTTTTGCTATATTATAATTATATTATTATTATTAAAATTTTGCCACAAACATACAGTATTTCATCTTCATTGTTAAATAAATTACCTACCTTCTCTGAGCTGTTCTGAGAACACAAATACCATGTTTCTAAAGGAAAAACAATAGTTTTGGGTTCTAACCATCTGAGTTAAAATAACATTTTAGACAGGAAAAATAATTTTTGTCAGTTGTGGAGTTCATTTAGAGATATCAGTATAAATATAGTTAAAGGGCTTCCCTGGTGGCGCAGTGGTTGAGAGTCTGCCTGCCAATGCAGGGGACACGGGTTCGAGCCCTGGTCTGGGAAGATCCCACATGCCGCGGAGCAACTACGCCCGTGAGCCACAGTTACTGAGCCTGCGCGTCTGGAGCCTGTGCTCCACAACAGGAGAGGCCACGATGATGAGAGGCCCGCGCACCGCGATGAGGAGTGGTCCCCACTTGCCACAACTAGAGAAAGCCCTCGCACAGTAACGAAGACCCAACACAGCCATAAATAAAATAAATAAATAAATAAATATTTAAAAAAAAATAAAATAAAATAAATATAGTTAAAGATATTTAAATTTCTTCCCAGCATAAAGACTTTTTTTTGAGATTTTATTTTATTGAGATCAATGCCATGAACTCTTTAAAGTAAGGGAAGAGTAAAAGAATCAAAATGAAAATCTCTAATAATCAAAAGTAAGGGAAGAGTAAAAGAATCAAAATGAAAATCTCTAATAATCAAAAAATTTAAAAAATTTGACACTTTATTAAGGGAGGGGAATCTCAAAAGGATCTGTGGGTTTAAAACTGTTACTAACACAGTAAGAATCTATTTATTCTTTTCTATTTTTTTAAAGAGGAAATATTTACATCAAACAAAAATATGTCCATCATATAAAAATAATCAGAGAGCATGTGTATAATTTAAGTGAATCAAAACTAGAAAACTGGCACACGCACAGGGAGGAGGCCATGTGAAGATGGAGGCGGTGATTGGAGTAACATATCTACAAGCAAAGAAAAGCCAAGGATTGCCAGCGACCCCAGAAGCCAGGCAAGAGGCAAGGCAGGATCCTCCCCTAGAGCCTGCAGAGGGAGCAGGGCCCAGCTCACACCTTGATTTTGGACTTCTGGCCTCCAGAACTATGACACAATAAATCTCTGTTGCTTTAAAAAAAAAAAAAAAAAAAAAAAAAAAACTAGAAAACTTGGAAATTTCATTATGATTTTGAAAAGTTTACTTTTGAGAAATTAGAAAATAATAATAGCAAAAATGAATACAGCTTAAAACATGCAACAGGAAATTCAGTTGTATTTTGTTTGCTATTGGAAACAACCCAATTTTAGTATTCTTAATCATAGGTTTGCTGAATACAATTCTTTTGTGAAGTGAACTTTTCACATTTATTTAGGGAGAATAGGCTTCAGACATGATATTTCTGCCTTTGTGGCAGATCTAACAATCCTATAGGGACCCAGAATTCTTGGGGTCAAAACTGTTAACAGCCATGGAAAACCCCCCTGAGAGAAATTCCCAATGAGCATGAAACTCTCTCTGAATTTTGTCTCAGCTGAGAACTCAGTGGGTATTTCCCTTCTTCCGTATTTGTTTTTCTAATTTCCTTTCTAGGTAGGTTTTGTATGGGAACCCAATGGGTGCCAATAACAAGGAGGCAAGTTAACAGCTCCCCACTTTGCTAAATCACGTCATCCGCTGAGCAAATGGGAAGCGATTGGAAAGATCTAATCAGTTCTTTCATGGCCAAGAGAGCCCATAATTTATGATGTCTAGTGTACCACACATCTGCAGGCCTAAAACTCAGACTTGCCTTTTACTTATTTTTCTCCTTTTCATTGAAGTATATATTAAACACAGTAAAAATACACAAATCTTAAGTTACAGCGTGATACCTTTTTGCATCTATACCCACCTGTTTAACAAGCACCCAGACCAGATTTAGAATATTCCCATCACCCCCAGAACATTCCCATGTGCTCTCTTCTCAGTTAAGAACCTTCAAAAGTAACCACCACTGCTTTTTTAAAAAGCTATTTTTTTAATTTAAAAACATGAGTTTTGGGGAAAGAACGAGACGATATTATTTTGTACAGAGATGCAGAAATTGCACCAAATAAGACTGACACATACAACATATACTAAAATGTGAACTATTTTTATCCCCTTTACTCTGGCTCTCCATCTTTTTTGGGGGGGGGTCTCACAGAATTAAGTATTTTTATTGAAAGTCAGATTTTCTGCTAGCAGACACTGCCTACAGCATGTCAGATTTGCTCTCCTCTTCCTCACCATCTAAAATATTAAGGCCATTGCGTGTGAAGGCAGTGAGCTGAGGCCACCCATCTTCCATTTGACTTTTCTTAAAGAACTAATTTCCTGAAGCATTGTCACGCATCCCCCACTGTCACTGTGGTGACATGCATGCACTCAGGGCGCCCCTGCTCCTGTTTGCACAGGGAAGGAATAAAGTTCCCTTATAGAGGCCCTACTTCTTTATAGAGAGTAAGAAGGCTGAGTGAACATTTTGATTTTAAAGGCAAGAGGGTAAGACAAAGCACAGGAAGTCAGCTTCCCCCCAAATCTCCCTCCCCTTCCTTACTACTATCCTATTCAGTTCACCTTGCCATCAAACCAGCTCTTGGGTTTATACCTTACTTAAAGTTTAAAAGACTGATAGATGCAGACATTGTAAACTGAGTTAATGTTATAATTTTTTACATCAAATATATTTTTTAATTTACTTATTTCTCTCCTACGCAAGGTTCTTCCCTTATGCAAGAACCACAAAGGCTACAACTCTCTCTTTTTCACCATCTAAAATAATGCCTTGAACAGATTACGTATTCAATAAATATTTGTTGAGCAAATGAATGAATCTTCATCCTCAAGCTCTGTGGGAGAACTTAAGGCTTTTATTCAGCAGAAATGGGAAAGGACAAAGGATTTAGAAGAGAAGAAGGGTCATCTGAGCCCACGGGGTGTTGCCAAATTCCCAGACTGGCAAAAGAAGCCAGAAAGCTGGCCTGGCCCTTTCTGTAAGTTGCTAGCATTTCTAGTGGGAACTAGAAATAAGGCAAATCAAGCTGCAAGAAAGCCCGGAAGCCCTGTCCACCTGTCCTTGAGCCTTGCTCAGGTAGCTGGGTCCACGGCCAGGACTGTTCTCCTATTGCTAGAAGCATGCGGACTAATCACTTAACTTTATAACGTCATGGCAGACGGGAGGTTCCTTGACTCACAAAGCAACTACTCGTTCATAAGGCACTCAGTATTAGAAGTGGAAGTCCATTCCCAGCAAAAGATTCTTGAGGGAAAAAAAGCCATTTGAAGAGAAAACGAATTTTCAGGTGGAATTACGAATTGTCATTAGGGATCTTCCTGCTTAAGGCAAAGATTGCCAATATCCTCTTTTGAGAGAGTTAATTCTGATGGTTATAGTAGTCTGTCTTGTTTGGAAAGGAAGGGTAAAGGGATGCTTCTGTGTTTCAGGAAAAGCAAGAGTCTCAGGTACATTGCTGCTGTTCCTCTGTCAGAGACCATGCTTAGCACACTCTGTGTAGCACACTGCAAACCCTAGCAGTACACGGAAATATCAGAGGGGGTAGAACCTATGGTGTTCTTTTAGGATTAAAATACTTAATAAGGAAAGATAAAAATTCAAGTGATGTCGATAGTATTGATAATCATTCTCTGAGCACCTGCTGTAGGTCAGGTGCTCTCATTATTTTGCAGTCATGGAGTACCATCCCACGAGGCACACAGCATTCTCTCTGTCTTTGAGATAAGCACATTGGAGCTCAGAGAGGTTAAGCCGCTTTCCCAAAGTCACAAAACCAGTAAGCAACCAAAGTTAGATTTGAACCCAACTTTAATTGACGTCAAAGTTTATTTATTATTTTCCACTCTACCATGTTTCCTCCTTAGAAAAAGAATCTGTTATCATCCTCTTTTGTCTGTGAAGCTAGCAGAATAGGTTGTAGACCTTTCGTTTTTTCTGCAGGCACCCAGGCTTCCCATGACTTCTCCTTTTAGAAACTCCTCCAGCCTCTCCTGGCCACCTCACAGAGGAGAAGCACCATTGACTGGGGATCCGGGGGCCTGGGTGGTGGACCAGGCTTACAGAGAAAGAGCAATTTGACCTTAACTAAATCTCTGGGCCTCATTCCTCACCCACGACCCCATCCTGCTCAAAATTTCTATGATTCTAAACTGTAAGTGACAGTGACCAGCATGAAGATTTCCTCTTATAGGTGAATTTCCACTCTTGAATATGATGAAAGCCTTAAGTCCAAATAATAATGCTTCTTAAAATTGGAACTTTCTGGCAGTCTGGGTATATAGGTGAGATATTTGTTGCCCCCATAGGGCTTTGTCATCCAACATCCTAGAATGCTATCCACTATTTCTCCAAGAATATAAGGACAGCCTTACTGTACAATGTAGGTCTATTGACGCTTTCCTCTCAGGTGTACCTGGAAATCTCTAAACCATGTGACATTCTAATGTCAGGGATATTTGACAGGATGCATCATGTATTGAACAAGAGTGTCCTCTTAACCTACCTAGACCTTAAGTGAAATTAGCGTGGGGCAAGTTAGAAGTCAAGTTAAATGTGCATCACTTATTTTTTTTTTTTTAAAGATTTTTTTGACGTGGACCATTTTTGAAGTCTTTATTGAATTTGTTACAATATTGCTTCTGTTCTGTGTTTTGGTTTTTTGGCCACGAGGCGTGTGGGATCTTAGCTCCCCAACCAGGGATCGAACCTGCACCCCCTACATTAGAAGGCAAAGTCTTAAGCACTGGACCACCAGGAAAGTCCCAAATGTGCATCATTTATACAACTCACACATATGGGGAGAGGGAGGGAAGAGTTAGAGGAGTCATTGGATTAAAAGACCCCACCAGGCTGGTTGTCTGATCAAGATCTCCTTTAGCACCATGGGTTTCAAATTCTGGTGGGCGTAAGTGTCATCTGAAGGGCTTGGTAGGAATGCAGGTTCTCAGGCCCTCCTGAGGAGCAGCTCAGGTAAACTGATGCTGGTCTTGTGGAGCACATTTTAAGAAGCTCTACTTCAGCATGTCCCAAGGGAGGACTTTTATTTACTGTCCCTGTGATGGACTAAAAGGAGAAAAATTTGAAAGGGAAATAGGAAGGGATTGAGAAAGGGGTCTTTGATTTTTCAGTAGCTCTAGCACTCTCTTTGGAAAATATGACTTTCTACTTGAAACCAGGTCCGGACAATGAGGCCCAAGTAGGCTTCTAAGTGATTGGACCGGGGGTAGAGAGACAAGAGGGGTTAATCACGAGCCTCAGTCACCATGGAGTGGCATGCTGGTAAGGTCAAGGCAGTAAAAACAAGGTCAGTTCGTTGGCAACCAAGAATATGGTGGGTGTGGCTAGAAAATTGGGAAAGCTGCTAAGAGGGGTGGAAGGTACAGCAGAGAGGAACCCAGACCAGATGCTTATTAACACACACGAGTGTGCAAAGGTGGACAGTGGAACTGTACTCAGGGCGCTGCCTCTGGTCTCTGACTAGAAAAATCAGCCACCGAGAAATTTCAAAGGAAATTGGGGTGGTGGCTGCAACATTCACTGGATGAACCCCAACTAAAAATTTACAAAAGCTCCTGGTACTGAGCAGGGAGGAGGTCAGAGCGTGCAGGAAGACCAGCTCCAGGTCTTTAGTGAGGAGGGATTCGTGTTAAATAGAACTCCACCTGGGCTGTGATCTAGTACATCCATTTAGCAATTTTTGGCAAGCATTTATTGAGTGTCATGCTTATCAGACACTTGAAATAAGAGTTTCTCTCTTGAAGGAGATCATAGTTTAACATTACTAAGATATTATTAATATATATGTGTATATATGTGTGTGTGTACATACATATATTCTTTTAATGGAGTCTAGCCCAATAGTTCTGCGTTTATTATTCAACTTTTTAAAGTTGTTTTCAAATTCTCATTTAAAGAATCCTTCCAGATTATGTAAATCAGACATAGCTGAACTAAATCAAATAAAAGGCTTTTCATGACTCCCTTGGGGCCTAGATAAGCGCTCACACTGATTGGGTAGAGCAGATAACCTACCCTTCCAGACCTAGGTCCTGAGAGGGCCCTTTGGGTCTGTCAGGAAAGTATGACTTGCAATAATCACTTGATGATCCTGAATCAAAACTCAAGGTACCCGCGAAAGGATCTTTGTCCACAGAGAACAGAAGTAATTGGTCCAAGTTTGGCTAGGCAGGCAAGGCATGAAATGTGGCTGTGCTTTTTTATATAAGTAAAGGTTGAAAATTCATGGCTGCCAAGTATAATGAGCTAATAGACATTTAGCTAAAGGCTTCCATGACTATTAAGATGCAAATCTAGGGAGAGTATAGTGTTTCAAGTACCCTTAGTCGTTTCCTCCTTTGTGTATATGAGTTGATAGATTCTCAGGTTCCCTACCGATATCCCTGAGAGCAGACTTTGATACTGAGAGTATCCAGCGGAAGGATGAACCTAGGTGGATAATGGGGCTCAGAACCCTGTAGCTAGGACACCAGAGAGAAATCATTTTTTCAATATTGTCTAGGGCTGAAACTAAACCCCAGGTTGGTCGTAAGCTGTGCAGTTAGACTCTATCCCCTTAGTTAATTCCAAATAAATATAAAACCTGTTTTTCCATGTTGACCTTGGGATTTTCAGGAGATGAATGGCAACACTGCTGGTTCATCAGCTGTTCTACTCCTCTCCCCTGATTAAAATGCCAGTGGCTGACTAGGAAGGTCCATGTTTACCAAACATTATAAAGGCATCACAGAAAATACCCATATGCATTGAGCAGTACTAGCTGGGAAGGACAGAAATACAATATCTGCTCCCATCTGTGCCTGGTCGCTTCAGAAAATGTGCACACATATGGTGGGCCCATGTTAATTAAGTCCAAATATGGATTGGATTCAACTTGGAGAGCGACTGATAAATCTGCAGCTAAAACTTTTCCAAATGTTTTGATATTTCCTGAACAAAAATGTTTTGAAGGTGGTGAATGGGAGAGGGCTAAATGGAACACCATCAGAAAGAAGAGCTCAAATTATCAAAGATTCATATAACCAATTCTGCCCACAGTTTAGTTACATTTTAAATTTCAGTCATATCACAGCTAGTATTTATTAATACAACCAAATATTCATGAAGATAAAATGTTATTAGCCTGCACATTAAAATAATGACAACTGACTTGTCCACAGTCACTCTATTGCCTCAGTTCACAGGTACTTAATGGTGACACTGAGGTGAAAAAAGAGGGAATAGCACTGTATAGCAATGTTTTATTTGGGATTATTTTACTTTTGGTGAAAGAGAAAAAGAACAAGTGCTTGTGAACTGCAGATATGGTTTTAAGAAAACCAAAGTAACTTTTCATCTGCTGACAGCTGAGAGCAAAATTGTGTTACTTTGCTGGTATTTTGCTGCACTAAGACTTCTGCTGTGGTAACTGGCGGAGAGTTGCTGGCCACTGTTTCTGGTGGCAAAGGTTGGAGAGAGAACGGAGTCTCGGTCAGATGATAGGATGGTCCATTCTTGATTAGATAACACTTTGAAACCAAGCACAATTCCTTAGTTGACTCTTAACAAGCAGCTAAAGAGGGGGCCCAAGCCATTATCTGAAAAAAAGATGGCAACTGTCACTTCTGCTAGGAGCGATATACCTCCGAAAGGAAGGAAACCCAAGGCACAGAGAGTAGTCGTCTGCTTGGGACTCATGGAAGGTGAGTGGAGCCTGAGGGTAACAGGTACTGAGTAAGGAAATGTCCGTGTGTATGGGTTAGGAAGAACGGGGAGAACTGTCTCGCCACTCCCCTCCCCTTATCCTACAGCCAACCCAGGGTGATTATGACATTCACTGAACATTTAGTATGAATCGGGGACTGAGGAAAATTGCAGATCAAAGAAAAAGTGACTTCTCATGGTCACTTAGTAAGATTGGATTTGAACCCAAGTCCTCCTGAACTTCAGAACTGACATCTGCCCCACCCCCATAGTGTTGTCTTTAATCCCTTAGCTCACTTTTTGCTTTCTATCTTTCATCTAACTGCTCAAATTTAGCAAACTATCTCCACTAAAATGAAACATCAAATAAAACATTTGTTCTGCTGTCCTTGGAAAGGGACGATCAATCCCATATGGGACGGCCTTGCTCTGAGTGTGTGTCACGTGTAGAATTTCACATAATTATATATGTCCTTAATTGTCTTTCAGTGACTGTCCAATGATAAATGTTGTATCAGATGTTGGTTTGTAGTTTTAAATGCCACAAGCAAGGATAGACTTATTGGAAAGATTGTTGAGCTTTGAGGATAGACGATTTTTTCCCATTTTAAAACGAAGTGTCTTTCCTTTGAATTATGTGCTATGAGAATGCACTAAAGTAATTCATGCGTTTCATAAGAGCCATGGTGATATTATTTGTGTTTATTTTGGGATTAATGCCATCCAGGGAGCCTTTGAAAAGCAGTACTGTGGACCAGGCAGAGGCCCACGTCAACATAAGTTCAGCAGGCTCACCAGGACCTCTGAATTTCCTTTGGCTTCCTGCCATAGGAAAATTCAGGTGATTAATAATGGCAAACTAGCCCTCGAACTCTGCTGGCTCAAATCTACCAGGTGGTTTCCTTTAGTCTTACATATCCAGTTAATAATTATCCTAGCCAACCATCTTTGTATAATTGTCTGAAAATATATAAACCCATAATTCATGAACACATTCTAAAATAATATCTCATGGATACTCCTGCTGGTTGAATCAGAGGGTACAAATGATCTAATTTGCGATTGGGAAATTTCTCAATAGGGAGCTCAGTATTAAGTATTTGTCACGGTGTAAACTATATGTTGACTATAAGGCTGCCTGTTAAACCACAGGTAGTCCAACCTTCCCTACCCCACTCCAAAGTCAGTTCCTCTCCTCAGATATTCAGTTTGGGAGAAAAAGGTTCAAAGATCCAAAAGTAGTTTGAGATAGGCACCTTACAATTCAGAATCTCCTCTTGCTGACTCCCAAACCCTAAGGGACATGAAGGACCCACTCTTATTTCCTCATCCAGAAGGAATTTTGCGGTTTGGGAAAGAGATCATTTTGAGACTTATTATAGACTTATGACGGAGCTAGAAGGAGCCTCAGACTTCATCTCATCTCCTGGTTCAATCTCATTTTATAGTAAGGAAACCGAGACTCAGAATGATAAACTGATGGGGTTAGAGAGGCTGGTCTTTGAGCCTAGAGGATACAGTAAATGATGGAAGGAGGTGTGGCGCTCCTGATGCCCTAAGCTACCTTCTTGGTATTCTGTTCTTTGCACCATCACCTTCAGAGCAAACTCTAATGAATGTTAATGCAGTGGAAAGTTACCTCCAAATGGAGAAAAACCTACTGGTTGCTATTGCTAGTCCAATCAGGCAAACAGTCAAGGAAAAGTGGTCATGCCGCCTGCCATGTATTTCATTGCATAACCCCCTTTTTTTCCTTCAAACAAGGGTAAAATCCTTACTGTGTTGTGTTTGGACCAGTATTATGCCCTTGAGTGTATGTGTATTTCTGAACCCAATCAGGAGCTCAGCAGAGCTTTCCAGCGCTTTAAGAGAGTCTGTCATGTACAGAGCACACTTTCTAGACTTTAATGCTTCTACCCTCAGACGCATCTTTTTTGAGGACCACTGTCCAAAAGTGCCCCCTCCGCACCACTTAGCTCAGCTCCTGCTGAAGCCACCGGCATATATGCATGCCAGCACCTCCCACCCTCCCAACCTTGCTTGCCCTAGGAAGAAGGGAATCGTGGTTTCCATGGCATTTTCCAGCACTTCTCTGAAGCCTCATTGCTTAATTCTGATGTGGGCGCTTATGTTACAGTCATTAATTACTGCATTAAGTCAAGTCCCAAAACTAATGAGGATTTGGACACAGATTTGGAAAATGAGAATGTAATTTTGCCTGGATTATAGGATATAAAGATAAACATGGTCCAAATATGCACAGAGAGAATAAATCACAGCTTTGCATAGCTGCCTTCTAATAGAAAATATGGGCTTACATGTCTCATCACAATTGAGAGTAAGATAATCAAAGTATCACCATTGGTAACATTTAGGCAGGTCTTAGTTCACTGTTCATTCTATTTTCAGCTCTGACATCTAAATAAAGAATGTTCTTTTTTCCTATGCCATAAAAATCATTCTATAGCTAAAGTTAGAATCTTTGAAGTTCTTGTATCAGGCTGTAGGATGAGTCAAGGGTGGGAGGCTATGTTAGAAAAGTTGGCCTTTTATGTGTATGGATAGAGTTGGCCATTAGACAGGATTATTTGGGGAGCTCTGTTGGATGTCTGTCTAGAAATCTACACCCCACCTACTCTCGATGGTGCCTGTCATCTATCATCAGAGGTAGAAGGCATGTCAATCCCCAAGAGTTCTCTATGACAACTCAGATACTACTGGGATGGTGGGACACTGAATCATCAACACCTGCAATTATGAATTGAATCAAAAGGAATTAACAAGTAAATCACCTCTAACACCATAAAGGAATAAGTTTCAGGTCAGATAAAGTTTGATGTTGAGGGGCACAGACGTCTTGGTGATGCGGGGTGCTGTTGTGGAGGGTCAATCCCATAACTATTTATTGTTTGGAGAACTCTGTGCAGTTGGCAGGTAGCATAGGGCCCCTAGGTACCTGGTCAGTAAAATAAAAAGACACTGAAGGCAAACAATAATGTCCGGAGATCGTAGGGATCTATCCTGGTCAGTTTACTCTTTGTCTTAAAGACTGGGACAGAAAGCACAATCATGAAATTACAAGAAAATACCAAGGGCCCTAGAGTACAGGGCAATGCCACTTTTGACTATCTATGCATATAGCATAGAGTGTATTCTACTAAAGCTTTTAACCAAATCATCTCTTTTTGAAAGCTGAGGAAATAGAGGTTCAGGGAGAGAACAAATTTTCCCTAGGTCACACAGCTAGTTCTGAGGCCAGAGACCCTAGCCCAAGGGTGTTTGACTCTAAAACCCCAGTCTACTATAGTATCAGAAGGAACCAGGATAACATTCAACATCATAAGGTTCAGAGTAGGCACCCCGAACCATACAGCGAGCTGAAAACTGCAAGATGAAGAACATCTTGGTGCTGATTTTACACACTGTAAAATTAAACCAGCAACATAGTTTTGGTGACTAAACATATGTCCACTAACTCTGGTGGGATGAAAATGTATTTCATTTTCAAAAATGAAACAAAAACAGTGAGGTAATCCCTCCATCCTTCTAAAAATGGTAGCCATTTGTTTATCATGTTAACAAATGTGGGAAAAAGCGACTGATTTAAGTTGTAGCAAATATGATTTAAGTTATATAAGGAGGAATTTCTGCACAATGTTAGAGTAACTTATTATAAGATCCAAGGAGAGAATATAAAATCTCCTTCTCTGAAGGTCTTTAAAAATAGAATAAGTTCTCAACAGGTTGCCTGAAGGTAAGGAGTTGACGTAATAACTTTAATGGGTCTTTTCAGCCCTTTAATCCCTGGGATAGTAAAAGTTTTCAGAAAGTAGATATGCTATATAAGCTATACATGCTGTATAAAACTATCAAATGAGCTTCCTATTTGAAGGTCAATTGTGGCATCTTGAATTTAAACAGTCTTTTTAGACATTTGCGAAATTTGAAGATACTTTGTATTCTCATCTTAAATCTTACCTTCTTCCTCCACTAGTCCTTTGAAAATTGAGTCCCCAAAAGGTTGGTTCGAAAATGACATGTGTTTGGTGTTGTATTTGTTTGTGTCTTTGGATTTGAATTGGAGTAAATGAAGAATTAATGTGGGGTAGGAGATGATAGCTCTGAAATAGAAGTCAAGAGCTTTGATTCTTTTCCTAGCTTTCCTATTTATGGGCTCCATTATTTTAGCTCATTTAACTTTTTAAAGAAGTCACTTCCTCATCAGTAAAACAAGGATATTTTGCCCTGTAATACCTTCAATTTAAAAAAAATCCTATGCTTCTATAAAAGTCAGAGTTTTGGCAGAAAAGTCTCAGAAGCAGTGGGAAGTAAGGGAAGAAAACAAATATTAGCAAAGACATTGTGGACATGTGAGACCAGCTGCTCCTCTTTAAAAACGCTCACCCTCTCCTTTTCTCTTTCATATTGCACACCATAGGTCATGATGCCCTGACTTCTACTACAATTCATTATACTCGATTCAGTAAATATTGTTTGAGCACTAATATGTATTATACTCAAGGCTCACCTCGTAATTCCACTGTGGATTCAGGCCTTTTAAAGTAATATGAATTTAGAATTTGACTGTCTCTGAAGAGGGTATACAAAGCAAGATGTGTGTCCTTGTTTACACTTTGGTCAAGAATGGTCAATACTTAATGGGGTGGGTCAACAAAAAACTTGAAAACAGAGTAAGATCAAACATATGAGGGAAGTGAATAATTAAAAAAGAAATCAGAGGATAAGTGGACAGAAATAGATTTGACACTTTTTCATCATCAGAGACTATGTCCTGCATCACTGGATAGAAATTTTCTAACACTGAGCTAAGACCTTTGGTTCCTATTTAAAAGATTTGTTTAAATTTTACTCAGGTGCCTCAGGTGTTTGAATCTGCAGGACATGTATGGATTTCTGGCCTACTGTCACTCCCTTTCTTAAATCTTTGTCTTCTGGCAAACAGATATATTACCTCTTGGGAAGTGTGATCTTGCTTGTTATGGAGTCAATGGGCTGCATAGTTCTCTTTGTGTTTTGTTTAGCCATCAAAGCCTTGGGCTTTGGTTTCCATGCAGAGTTAATTCTACCTCTGCTCCTACAAAGCTAAGAAAGCATAGAATTTTTCCTGGCTGAAATGCTACCATCCATTTGCTTTAGGTTTCAGGAAAATTCAAATACAAAACATAACCATAGAACATTATTTTTTTAATGTGGACCAATGTTGAAGTAATTATTAAAATGTGTCAGGTGGAGGCAATTCATGAGTTTATCTTTGGTACTTCTGTTGTATGCCTTCCTTCTATCTTTCTTAACTCTCTTCGTCCTATCTGATTTTTCCTCTCAGGCATCCAACATGCTCTTTCTCACTATTCTTCGCAGACATTAAGCCTACTATCAGAAAGGAAATTTCGTATCAGCTCTTTATGGCTTAGTATGAATTGAGGACAGCATATTCCCTCTCCTGGGGGTATTTGCATTGTGAACCTGAGAGTTGAGGGAAAGTCCTTCCTAATGGAATGTCAGCAAGGACTTTCCAGCACCTTTAAGACACCAGAAACTGTACTTTAAACTTGAGTTGGACCTGCAGCTGGGCATATATTAGCACTAATTCCTCCTTACCCTCTAGTTAAATTGAGTCCAGTGACTCAAGTAAACAGGAGTGTGGGTGCCGACCCCCAAATTCTAACAATATTTGAGTCACAGAATTCGTTTGCAAAGTTAGAGCCACTTTTCTTTTCCTTCTTCCCTATTTATTCCTACTACTCAATTTATCTTATGTCTGCCTGCCTTGTTAGACTGGAGCCCTTCCAGGACAGAGACCACATTTTACTCAGCTCTGGATCTCTAGGCCCAGCACAGTGTCTGGCTCATTGAAAACCCTTCCAGGCAAGTAATTAGATTCCTGCAATTCAAATCTGCCAAGAGCTGTGTTTCCCTAAAATGGCGTGCCCAGTTCTCCTACACCAAGGGTCTTTCCCCTGATTTCATAGAATACCCACAATGAAGGGAAAGTCTAAACCAGCCTGCCACAGGACAAACTCCACCCAACCCAAAACAATTGTTGGGGTATTTCAGAGCCTACTGGGAACCAGAGATAGAAGAATTGCCTCTGGATCGAGTCTCGGGAACATTATATTCTTCATGGTTCTAGAATGGAAGGGCCTTTATAGAACAGAAGGAAAAAAAAAACCCTGGTTTTATTTCGGCAGTGCATGATGCCAGGTATTTACTAGAGCAAATGCCACCCAAGGCCCAGAGGGTTAGCTGGAGCAGCTGATACCCTGTGCTGCTTTTTATAACTCTCCTTCCCAGCACCATGCTCTATATATGTCCCATTTCATCAGGTCACATCAACTTAGGTTGTGCCCAATACTGCATCTTACACCAAATGCATCACTATGTGGAATATTCTGTGTTTCCTTAAAAATTTTTATAAAAATAAATGTAAAGTTTCTTAAAAATAAAGTGGGGGAAGTTTCCCTGGTTCTTTGTGGAAGCGGTGACTTTGCCACTTTTTACAAATGAGCAGCCTCTTTGCTTCCAAAAGACATTGCAGCTATCTGCTATCAGCAAGCTGTGAAATTACTAGGTTAAGAATGGAATATACAGTACAGACCTAAATTGTATATAGAGTTGTGAAATACAGTTTGGGTGGTGGTGAGTCTGCAAACTTGTGAAAATCATTTGCAAAGACACTAGCTGTCTTTTTTTTTTTTTTTTTTTTTGGTAATAAGATTGGAGAGAAAGGCGGAATTCTCTAAAGGATCTTTAAAATGTCAATATTTATTCAATGTATTCGATTTCTCTCATATACAATACACTGTCTTGGCCCTTTGGGAGGGGTTACAAAAGATGCAAAATCCGAATATCTTGGCTTTAAAGAGCTTATTATTTAGAAAGAATGTTAACTTAAAAGTGCAAACAGCCATCATTTCATTTATTGAGAACATACTCTGTGTCATGAACTGTGGCAAGTATTTTTATTTACTCTATATCAGGGGTTGGCAAACTATGGCCAAAGAGCTAAATCTAGTCCACCACCTGTTTTTGTAAATAAAGTTTTATTGAAACATGGCCACACCTAATTGTTTGAGTATTGTCTATGGCTGTTTTGTGCTATAATGGCAGAGTTGAGTAGCTCTGACAGAGTTGAGACAGTCTGACCGGCAAAGCTAAAATACTTTCCATCTGCCCGTTACAGAAAATATTTGCTGACCTCTGCTGTATATAATTCATTCTCACAAGAATACTCTGAGATAAATATGGTGTTTCCCATTTTCCAATTAAGGTAACTGAAGGTTATAGCTTATGTAACTTAGTAAGTGGCAAAGCTTCAGTTTAATTCTAGGTTTGTCTGATTCCAAAAGTCTATGTTCTTATGCTATATTTGTGTACAGAAGTAGCCAAAATATGGGGTAGGAAGAAGTCAGAGCCTTACAGATTCACAGAGAAACTATTATTAGAGTTCCAAAAAGGGAGTGATTATTTTGATTGTAGGGTGATAAATATTCTGGAGAAGATCATATTTGAATAAAAAAGCAAAAATGCATCTGAGAAATTTTCTATCCCAAGCTCAAGCCCAAGAAAAGTTAACAGATCAAGATCACATGTTTAGTTAGAAGTAGATCTGGGATTAGAACCAGTTTTCCATTCACTGAGCTCAAAGTATGCTGTCAGTGACGATACTGAGCCATTGAATCTTTGTGTGTGTGTGTGTGTGTTTAAATGCTATAGAATGGCATAATTATTTGAAATGAGAATTTGTATGTTATTCTCAGTGGTAATTGAACCAAAGGGCCTGCACTTCCTTTATTGAACCAATCAAAAACATATTTGTGGGGCTTCCCTGGTGGCGCAGTGATTGAGAATCCGCCTGCCAATGCAAGGGACACAGGTTCGAGCACTGGTCCGGGAAGATCCTACATGCCATGGAGCAACTAAGCCCGTGAGCCACAACTACTGAGCCTGCGCTCTAGAGCCCATGAGCCGCAACTACTGAGCCTGCACACCTAGAGCCCGTGCTTTGCAACAAGAGAAGCCACCGCAATGAGAAGTCCACACACCGCAAAGAAGAGTACCCCCCGCTCACCGCAACTAGAGAAAACCCGTGCCAGCAACGAAGACCCAACACAGCCAAAAATAAATAAATAAAATAAAATAATAAATAGAAACACATTTGTGCAGATATTTATATGATACCATCACCTACCCACCATCGTACCAAATATATTTTGGTTATGGTGAATTACATTTCTGAGACCATGGGAACCACTGGCACTCTCACCAACTTTAAGTTTAAATAATAAACAAGAGACCACAAAGGATAATATTCATATACATCTTGCCCTGCAGAATCATGCAGCTCTAGGTCAGGAGAAAAATGGAGAAGGAAGCAGGGGGCAGCCGAAGGAAGCTTACCTGATACTGTAGAGCACTTTGCCATTTTTTGAAATGCGAAGCAACTTGTTGTCGGTGGTGACATCATGGAAGTTGGCCCCCTTCTCATTGGCAAAGAACAAATCTGGTTTCCAAATGGAGTCCAGCATCGATGGGTCTAAGTCCAGAGAATCATCAGGGTACTCGCTATAAGCCAGCCGTGAATCATTCCACTGTTGTCTCAGAAAAATATTCACTCGGTAGTCCTACAGAAACGCCATGCATAAGAGTTACTTCTTGCCCACTCTGGCATATTTTCCCCTCACTCTTCTGCCTGATTCGATGCATGCAGTGTTGGTATCTGAGTAAACCCAGCTGTGTATATCTTGGTCAAAATAAACCACTCAATTCTATTAGGAGTGGGAACAGAGGCGAGAAGGAAAGAAGACTTGACCAAACCAGAACACTAATGGAACGAGTTGAGCTGGTTGAACTTTTGTTTCATTTAATCATTCTGGGAGGAAATAATACTAACTCAATCTGATTTTGCTGTAGAAAAAGGTAATGATAAGTACAGGAGTCAGTCTGTGATGACAGATTGTCAAATAAAACCAGTTCATTTTCCAAATCAGAAATGACATGATCTCTATTTTCAATCTGCTCAGATGCTCTGGGCAGAAGAAAACCCACTCTGTAATTTTGGTAGTAGAAATCTTATCATAAAACTCTGACATGATGGGGCAATATTTTTTAAATTCATCAACATAAATATTAAGATGGTTCATGTTGACAAGATAATTCCCTTACAGCTACTTACTTTTGAAATTCTTAAATATTTTATCATTTCTCTGAATGGGTTGTATCTACAGTAGTCAACTGGATGCTTCATCAAAACAGAAATCTTTTTCATGTTTTCCTAATCTGAGCACCTTTTGATAAAGGTGTGCCTCCCTGTGGGAGCCTCAGGTACACCCTGTCATTCCCACTTGGCATGGGAATTTTCTTCTGTGCTAATGAATCAGCTTGGGACAGTAACTTCTCTTCAGAGGATTTCTACTCAAAGGTCTTTAGGTTCATGGAAACTGTTGCTTCGCTTGACAGAGCAGACTCAATAAAGGCTTCAACAGTATTCCCTAGTCAAGCAGGACTATGGTTCAGAGCTAACAGTGGTCCACATCTGCCACTGTGATCATTTAGGGTGATATATACTCATCCCATCTTACTCTCTTTCCTTTACCTTTTCACCTTCATTTGCTTTGTCTCCACATCTTTGTTTGGGCATCTGGATTTTGAGTCATTGTTTACTTTTCTCTAACAGTGACCAACATGTCCTCGGTTTGCCTGAGAACTTTCCCGTTTTAGCCTCAGGTAAAAATGAAGCTTTCAGGGAACCCACTCAGTCCTAGGCAAAACTCAGATGGTTGGTTACTCTATCAGGTACAATGGAGACCACCTCGGGTTGGTCGGTTTTGGTTAATCCCTTTAGATCCAAAAGAAAATCTGTAAGTAAGTTATAAAGATCAGGGTGTATGGAAGAGAGCTTCAAATCCAGTTCCTTCTGCTTATTACTAAACTCCACAAATTACCATGACTTTTCCCCCCAAATACAGCCATCCTGACGATCAGGCTGATAGAGTATTTTGGAAGTGGCAGTTCTTAGAAAGAGTGCCCAGTGTGGGTTTAAAGAATGCTAATAATCAAGTAGTTACTAACTTCTGAAAATCAGTCATCAGAACCCAGCTTATTAGGAAAAGCTGAAATATTAAAAGAAATAACCGTACGTTTCTTTGTTGTACAACATAAGGACTTTCTGACTTGGAAAATTTTATCAGCTGACTTTTATTTGGGATTATACCAGGCTTGCACAGCAAATTCCCAGACCTAAGAGGGTGCTGTTGTGAGGCCAGCCAGGCTTCCATCCCATTCTGTTTGCTCACTGGCTGCCCCCTCCTTCCACGAGTGAGCCAAGAGAATGGCAGAACCTCAAAGTTCTCCCCATCACATATTTTGCATTTTGGGGATTGTCCAAAGGGACCAGAGGGTAGTAACTGGAAAGAGATTACCAGTTCAGTGTTTCATCGGCAACAGGAGTGACTGGAACCTTTGGAGTTTTGTGTGAGTAAAGAGTGGGAATGTGTGATTTGTAGAAAATCAAAACAGGGGCTATTGAAAATATAATAATCCAATTTGCATATAAATAGGCACTGGATAGATCAGCTGTGAAATTTTCTTAAGGTTTCCTGAAGGAAAAAAATGCAGTGTCTCCACTGTGTGACATCTACCCCTTTTATTTCCCTTAGGGTGGGAACCAATTATCCTTCATAAAATTTTGTGTGTGGGGGTCTATGAGCTTGTTTCAGTAGGAGAGAAGAGGATGTCATCTCTTAGCCAATTCTGGAGGTAGAAAAACTCTAAGTATAAGAAGTAATGACAGCTGGAAATAACAGAGGTGAATGGGTTAAATTTCTTAGGCCACTGGGAGGCCATTGAGGCCCCCCACCCAAGAAGGAAACATAGAATGGGAGAGGCCATGAGACGCCAGATAGCGAGCATTGGGCAGCAAAATCACCAGGACAACATCGTCGCAGTCCTCCTTTGAACCTGAGAATGATTTAAAGATGCATTTTGAGAGACTCTAGAGAATATTACATTAGTGACATACAATATGAAAACACTGACCTTTTTTTAAAAAAAAAATCTCAATATAAAATTTCCCAGCTAATGTATTAATGCATCTTTTTAAAAAGTCTTTCCCACAAGTATTCTTCTCCAGTGTTTCCTGCTTTTCTGTTTTGAATTTTATTTTTTAAAATAATAAAATAGGTTCTCCTAATATCAGAACTTTAAAAAGAGCACTGAATCTATGTTATCACAATAGAACCATTAAATATCTAACAGTTAATTTAAAATAAATTAATTAGCCTATTCGTAAGCAAGAATAAGTGGAAAAGTTAGAGGACAAAATACATTTTACGCCACAGTGACAGGATTTATATGAAACAAGACTTTTATTAGATATTTTGGGAGTATTTGTTCTTTATAATGTATAGGAATTAAAATTTTCCATAATTTTGTTCATGATGCTATACATTATTCCAAAATAAATGGCAACCCTTAAAACCTTTAAGAATAGAAAAGGACACCCAAGGATATAGAGAAGTAGATAGCCAAAGAAAAGATTTTCCGGGGCTGTGCCTCTGTAATTCTTTCAGTTCACTATCATTTTCAATGTAGGGTACAAATTTGACGCATGATTTATCTATGCATCACCTCTGTTTATTTACAGATAGGTTTATTCTCTCAAGATATTCCAAACCACAGGAGATAGTTATATTGCTCTGTAGCCTTTCTTTGTCTTTATTCTTGCTTCTAGGTTTAATGAAATATTAAAGAAGTAAATATTAAGAGACATGCTTAAGTGTAGACTGAATTTTCTTTTATACTGCCTTCTCTCTCCAGAGACAGATTCTACTTCAAATAAATGATGTATTTCCTTGTATTAAAATTTGTTTTCCTATGATTGACCCTCTGGGTACTAGATTAGGTAATGGAAACATTCAAATTAAAAAGTGTGTGTGTATGTATATATATATTATATATATATATGTGTATATATATATATATGTGTATGTGTGCACATGTGTATGTGTGTAAATACATACACATATCTTTTATTTTTTCAAAAGCTATATGTAAGTCATAGAATCTTTATTATATTCTTAACACAGTTAATAAAAGTACCTATATTCCATACTGTTATTTCATATCAAATTTAGAATTTCTAAAGTTTTACTTTTCTTGGTACCTTCTAATTCTATGCCCATTGCCACAAAGATTGTTTCCTTAAATTGAATTATTCTGTTACTATTATATTTAGTGTAGCATTTGTACATAGAGATTGCCACTCTGTCTCATAAGTATTGTTATTAAACTTTACTACTACTCTCTTTTTATTTTTATAGGTATATATTTTTCAATCCAATTATGTTATAAAGTTATTAGAGACAAAGATATGCTTTGTGGATTTCCCACAGACCTATATGGCACTTTAGTTTTAACTTCTAGCTACACTGCAGTGAAGTTTTCATCATCTTGAGTCTGTGCTAGCTTTGAATATGGGAAGTTAGCTTTGAATTTGAAATTATGGGAGGGGGGGCAGTTGCTTTATGATGAATCCAGGTTTTAACATTGCATTGTTAATTTAGAGACCAAGGACACCTTATATCTCAGATTAACAAAATGTTAGGTAGATTCTTGGTTCTCCCTTAAAAAGTCAGAAATAAGGAATGTAGCTACCTGCTATTCCTGGTAAGTTAGCATCTCCTTATGAGTTGCTTATGCACCTATAGAATGAAAGGGAGCCTGTAATGTCATTCCAGCAGTTACAGCATAGCCTGCATTCTCCTAAGGGGCTATCTACACCTTATCCAGTTCTTTAGGAAAGTGATTTCAGATCGGAGATAAAACAACTCTTCACCCTGTAGCGGTAACCAGCAGAGCACGTGGAATTTGGGTAAGAGTTTGGGGAGCTGGAACCATATTCTAGAGATGCTCTCCAAGTGGACACGTTTTGTACACTTTCAGCTCTTTCTACCCCCTTCCCCCTATTGCAATCTCTCAATATTAAATGAGGAAAGGGTCTGAGTCTGCTGCTGTAGCATGGGGAGTGTTCCAGCACCCATAGGTCCAAATCACACTCTATTCACCCACATCCTTCCAGGCAGTCATTTGGAAGCTTTGAGGAGACTATCTCTTCTCCATTTTCTGATGGCCCAACCTTGGGGACAGCTGTATGCAGATGGCATGCCAATACTCTTGACCTTTACTGACATTATCGATAGTCCCAAACTATGCCTTTATAGTAGGAAGGAGGCGGTTGCAAATACACTCCTCATCCTGTAAATTCACTTGCCATCACTAGCTAAAGGAAAAGGGGAAAGAAAGAAAAGGAAATGGTAAACTGACGTTCCAAAACTGAAAGGTAACCTGTCTCATCATACATCCCTTACTGGTCTTCTGAGTCTTTTGGAATCATAAGAAAAAAAAAAAATTGTTCCACTGAATACTTTTAACACAGGGTCAGCTAGTAATGAACATCACCAGGTCCCTGTGACTCTTAATGAACAGAAGTACATATTTTGAAATAATGTGCATGATCATAATGATCCATAAAAATATTCCTTAGAATAACACAAATATATTGTCCTGTGAGCACAGTCTTTAAATACTAACATACCAAAGGAGTAAGAGGCAATACTGTGTCTGTAAGTGAGCCTAATCTTTGTGGGCAGTTAGTACCAGCAGTAATTTAGTGGGATTTTATCAAACATAAGAGGGCAGAGTGGATAGAACCAAAAGAAAGTCATATCACATTCTTAAAACAGATAATTATTGCCTCTTATTTAGAAACAAACATCCAAACTAAATTCTTCAATAGTGCTATCAAGGGTCGTGGGATAAGAGTGGGACATGAGGGAAGAGAGGGAAATCAACATGTTCAGAAACTCAAAATTCTGAGACATTCTTGGAAAATAATCATTCCAGAAAACAGAGAAAGCAAAACTATTATCCCCCCCCATAGCACTAATCAACGTCCTCAATGACTACATATATTACTGTGCATAAAACCTAAGGGCCTGATGTCTTGACTCCAACTAAAGACAGTTCAAGAAAGAATCTGTTTCTGTTTAACTTTTTTGACCATTTTTTTGAGTCACATTTTGTGAGAATATTCATGGATGGTAGAATCTCAGGGTTTTGGTAAGGGAAGCTCAGGCTGTGATGACACTCTGTGGGTACATCAGGTAGATCCCCAGGCAGGGCCTAAGGGGTCTGGGAAAGTAAGACCTTTTCAAGGTGGAGCAATTCTTATGTTCTTATGAGCCCCTGAATAATGTCCATTTTAAATAGTGGTGCCTTAGATCCCGGAGTTGGCAACCTATGGCCTGTGGGCCAAATTTGGCCATAGCCTGTGTTTATAAGTAGTTTTTTTTGGAGTACAGCCACACCCATTTGCTTACTATTGTTTATGGCTGCTTTTACGCCAAAAGGGCAGAATTAAGTAGTTGTGACAGAGACTGTCTGGTCCTCAAAGTCTTAAGTATTTACTGTCTGGGTTTTTAGAGAAAAATGTTTGCCAGTCCCTACCCTACATGACATGAGGATTTATTCTTTGGTTTAAGCATGGTAGAGTTTCAAAAATCATTTTTTTTTTTAGTTTCACACAAAAGCCATAATTGAAGAAAATAAAAGATATTTTTTAAAAGCCAAATTCAGTTTGTCATTACATCAGAAGCTAAGAAATAAAAGAAGCACAATACACATCATTCTTCTGATCATGCGATTCAATACGTCTCATACAGCAGAATAGACAGGCTGTTGATATTACACTTGGACAACGATTTCCAAATTTTCGCATAGGAAACACGACAAAGGACACCTTAGTAAGTGGCCATGAAGCACCTAAGCAGCCCATTTATTAAACACCTTCGGTAGCTCTTAAAGACACAGGAAAGCAAGGATATCCATCGTTTCCATTTTCATCTCCTTAAATGTTTAGCTTTTTCTTGCATTAATGAACACTGAAAAGGTGCACATTTACATTTTTGATTGAGGGTAAAATGCAATGAGGAGATTTAATCAAAGCAACTTAAGGGTCTAATTAATGCAATCAGCGTTAGGTCGTGCAAATATTGTCATTGAATGCCATCGTGTAAAGCTGGTGATAGTGATTTGGGCGTCTGGAAGATTTGCCCCTCTGTTACCAGGATAAAACCAGGAGGGGAGAGACAGAAACTGAATGCCAAGTACAGAGTTGGAGTCTTCTTTCCATGTTCAGCTTTTCTTATGAGTCATTTAATAACCCTATCAAAACTATCCTGGTTGGGTAAAATTCTTAATGCACTACATACTGTCAAAGCCCCAAAAGTCTCGTTTCTGGACAATGCTGTGTCAGAATAATATTAAAACGGGTAGTAGAGTTGCATTATGTCTGACTTGCCAGTGGAAAGGGGTGATAAGAGGTAAATTATTCTTTTCTAACATCAAGGACACCAAAAAGTACAGTAATTTGTTAAACACAATCCTGGTAGCCTAAAAGAGAGAATTCATAAACACAGGGGAACACTATTTTTTACTTCTCAATGGCATTATGCTCATTATTTCACTTCTTGAGTGTTTCTAGGACATCGGCCACCATAGTAGTATAGTCAAGCTCAACTATAGTTTATTTCTATCTCATCCAATAATATGGCTGTATACTTTACATAGTACTGAAAATTTGAACCAGCCAATTGACTTAGGACTTAAATTGCATGGGGGCCAAGAAAATGTTTTACCCAAAATGTAATCTCCACACAATAGCCTAGCACTGTAAGTCTACTGATCTAATAGGCTGTGTCACAGGCAACAACAGCATCTTGACACTGATAAGGAATCTTGGTGGATTTTACAGTATCTGACATCTTTTTCATATATGTGAAACATGTCTGCCCTTAGAGTGTGATGGGTTTTTATTAGTTTTTTATGTTTATGTTTTTCTTTTTTTGGAAAAGCCATGCATGTGATGTAATTGCTTTGAACTTGGAACAACTTTCTATTGCCACCAAATTGTGTGTGTCTGTGTGTGTGTGTGTGTTCATTGTAAGATCAGCTCCTTGGCGTATATCTTAAATCAGTGGTCCCCAACCTTTTTGGCACCAGGGACCAGTTTCGTGGAAGACAATTTTTCCACGGACCGGGGGCGGGGTGGGGGTGGGGGTGGGGGATGGTTGGGTGGTTCAGGTGGTAACGCGAGCGATGCGGAACGGCAGATGAAGCTTCGCTCGCTAGCCCGCCACTCACCTCCTGCTGTGCAGCCCCGTTCCTAACAGGCCTCAGACCGGTAACAGTGCGAGGCCGGGGGGTTGGGTACCCCTGTCTTAAATGTAGCATGTCTGAGGCTTGATTATGTTAAAACTTCCCATTATATGAAAAATATCTCCCAAACTTTGAAATTTGTATTTCTGAAACATTGGAGATGCAAATATTTAAATATCCTTAACTATAAACCATGCTTAATACTGATAATTCTACCTAAATCTAACCGAACATCACGTGTTTCCAAAATTTCTCTGGCATGATGGATAAAAGATTATTGAATTTTAAATAAATAACTAATTGTTTTCTAGAGGTGAATGAACTTGGAAACTGGCACTCAGTAAATGTCCCACAAATATACAACAGTACTCTTTGATCACATATCCCATTCCTTCACACGATGGCTTCAGTGCTCAGTCCCACTCACCATTGTAGTTTCTGCTATTGACCCAAAGCTGTTGATAAATATGTTGCAGGTAACATTTACAGGAGGCCCTGCAAGTTGAACAATAAATAGAAAATTTGACAGGTTGTGTTCATGGCATAATCAAGTCACGTTTTTCTCTTGCCAGTGGCGTTGTAGCACTTACCATGGTGGTTTCTGTGACTGATCCAAAACTGTTGATAAAAATATTGCAAGTAACGTTTACTGGAGGACCTGCAGAACGCAATAAGAATGTTGCAAGAGACATTGAAGCAAAAATACAGCTCCATCAACATCTGTGCAAATGACTAGAGATGTAAACAAAATTAAAATGATGGTGAGATTGCAAAAAAAAAAAAAAAGTTTTACCCAGAGAGGTTAACAGTGATAGCATTCCCACTAGCATTTCCAATAATGACAGTTATGCAATGATAACTTACCCTGAAGAGTTTTGGATTTGGAAAATATAAGCTGAAGACTACTAAACGGAATTCACTGTCAATAGTTGCTATCAAAATTGCCTTTTGGGTGGGTGACTTTCTTTGACCTTAGGCTCATCAACATTGTAGATGTCAACAGTAGGCGCCCATGGTGATGAAATAGCCCACGTTTATGAGTTTAAATGGAGCTGCGTTTTGAACTGTGGATGGGTCAGGAATATCCACCTACTTTCATGTGATACCCTTTAAATCAGTGGATCTAGTTGGATTCTCGATACCTCTGAATTTACCCTATTCCTTCTTTATATCCTGTGACCACCCCCCCCAATGAAAAATGATGCACAGAAATACAAAATCAAAGAAAATTAGCTCATTTTAAGAAACAAACACAGCAGTGTCACTTAATGTCCAGACTGTTGCCTCAGTAAATATACTGTAAAGAAAGATTTATTAATCCTAGATGTGCTGTGAACAAAGAGCCTACTTTTTCCTCCAGAGACGGAGGGACTAACTCTCTTTCCTCTTGCCCTTTGTCTCTCATCCAAGCACTAACCAGGCCTGACTCTGCTTAGCTTCAGAGATCAGGTATAATCAGACGTGTTCAAGGGGTATGGCCACAGACTCTTTGCCCTCTGACAACAGATAAATCACTTTCTGATGACTTCCAGTTTCATGTTATGCTGAGCAATATGTTTATTGCCCTCATGTAGTTTCCCCATAATGCTTTCTGAGATAAGAAATGGTTCATACTGCCATGAACTGTCTATTCACTCACTGCTTTCCCCTGTGGAAATTTGTCTCTTTTCACTTGACAAAGGCTCAGCAACCTGGTGCAAGCTACACCCCAGTTGGCTCAGTACCCAACAAGTCGGTAGGATCTGAATGAGGAGGAGTTTGACTTGAGGCCTCCCTCAAAGGCTGGTAGTAAAACACAGCTGTGGCCACAATTGAGCGCCATGTTTTTACTTCTACAAGTCCACGTTGAGTTCTCAAAATGAGGAAAGGAAAAGGGCTCAACAACTAATGTACATCCCCAGGCAAGGACTTTTGGTAAAAGAAGGAGCAAGGAGTTTGGGTAAAAGAGATGTATTGAGCTGTTTTTCTTTTTAACATAACTAACTTTCTGTTTTTAGTGAAAAAAAAAATGTGTTTATTTTTAAAGAAGTGTTTGTAGGCATGGAATCATAGGTACCACCATATTACCAAAACATTTTCAGCCTGCATCTTTGAAATATTCCATCTTTTAGTTCATCCCTCTGTTATTCAGCATCTGCCAAATTGACTTCTTCTCCATGGTCACTTCCTACTCTGCTTGATTTTGTTTTTCTGTTTTGGTTACTCAAAACAAACAAAACAAAGCAAAACAAAAAACAAAAAGAGTCTCTTTCTTGGCCATAGAATTTTATTCTATAACAAATATATTCTTCTGCTAATACGAAATAAATTAGACAAGGTAGAGGCATGTCATGAGAAATTGTGTATCTTTGCTTTTTTTCCCTCTCTTCACAAGAAAATATTTCCTTTTAGATGGTCCAATTCAGGATGGAAAACTTTCATGAATTTTTATATGCAAGACAGAAAATGAATGATGTGGGAAAAGAAACAGGAAAGAGAGAAATGTCATCTTAACAGGAAGAATTTGAAAATCCAAATGTAGGTTGTCCTGTACTGTACATTATCTGATTTTCTGGCCTCCCCACCTGGCTTGAAACCAATTAGGAGGCTGGGTCCTACCATCATATATCTGTTTTTAACCTTCCCAGTAAATGACAGTGTGAGTATATTGCTAGAATTCAAAATATTTTTTAAGCCACCACATATTGACACACTGTACTAAGCACATTAAAAAAATTACCTAGTTTAATCCTCACAAGAGAGGAATTGTTTTACTGCTCCAATAAATATTTTCAGATGAGGAAACTGGGGGTTAGAGAGGTTAAGTGACTTGCTTAAAGTCATGCCACAGTAATTAGAGAAGCTGAGACTCAATGTCTCATCATTCTGATTCCAAAAACCTAAACTTTCAACCACTTTGCTGCACTGGATTCATTGCATAATATCCTCTGACCTGCCAACCATGGTATTTCCCATTGGTTTGTACATTTCTGGGATAATTTAATCCTTTACATCTGATCGCTTCAATCTTGGGCATTGCCTTAAGGTTCATTTGCATTTGGATATAAAACCTTGGGAAGAAAAAAAGTAACTTTTTTTGATAAGGGATTAGCACATGCGTATAATAAGAGCCCACATATATTAAAACCTCGCTGCATGCCAATGAGTGCCTTATTTCATTCTTCAGTAATTACATGCTTCCATGTCCCCCATTTAATGGATGAGGAAACTGAGGCATAAAGGAAATTCATTAATTTTCCCAAGGTCACAGAGTTTGTAAGAGGCAGAAACTGCCTAACTTTAGGGACATCTTTTTAAACTACAGGGATAGAATGCCTGAGGCCAATAGACTCATTCTAAGGATAGAAGTTACCTAAATATGGGAATATGCCTGCAAGTTCTTTGGGTTGAATGATAGAATTGTTTTTCACTTTTAAGAGTTATCCTGACATGTGCCAGCACAACCTTCCCTCTGTGTTTTAGCCCAATAATCTGCTAAGGTGTTCTAATTAACAAGAACACATTCTTAGATGTGAGCACCAGCGAATGAATGTGTTCTATAAACTGCAGAAAGAGTTAACACTAGTTAACCTCATCTAATTGATTGATCAGCAAAGATATTCCAAAGTGAATTGGATGAGAATTTGACTGGGAAGAAGAATTATGTAGACATCTAATCTCTCATATCCCTATCCTCCCCTCCCTCCCTCCCTTCCTTCCTTCCTTGTCTCCTCTCTCCCGTCTACCCTCTCTCCCTCCCTCTTTTCCTTTCTTTCTCACTCTCTTCCTTTATTTTTTGCCTTATTCTTATGAGAAAGAACAACCTTGCCATAACTCAAGTATAAATGGAAGTAAAAAATATATTTAGAATACTTCATAGGGATTTGGAAAAATGGCTCCCCTCCCTGACCCCCAGCACAAGGTATAACAAGCCTCATCCCATACTGATCCTCTTTGTTGCTAAATATCTCTCTCAGACTCTTCTTTGGAGTAAGGCATTTGTTTTGGTAACCCAAGTAAAGTTACAGTTATGCTACTTGAGAGGGATAATAGAGTTATTGATTATTGCTCATTAACATCTTCAGTTTTGGATCAATTGATCAAATTCGCCGTAAGAGGGAATAGGATCACTGTGAATAGTGCATCGTAACTATTGTATCCCCTGCTACTCAAAGCGGGGTTGGAAGATCAGCAGAATCAGCACCACCTGGGACCTTGCTGGTCCCAGAAACTCAGGCCCCATTCAAGTCCTGCTGAAGTGGTCTGCACTTTAACAAGGGGGATTTGTTCCTGCAGATCAATTTTTTCTCCCTTTCAAGATCAAAATCATTTCTTTGTTTCATTCAGTCCTTCATGAGTGTTCCTTGAAATGTTAACTCTAGTCCATTAATAAAACTTCTAAGGTCAAACCCAAAGTTGTGCAACCATCACCACTATCTATTTATAAAACTTTTCCATCACTTCAAACAGAAACTTTGTAACCATTAAGCAATAGTGCCCCATACTTCTCTCTCTCCAGCCCCCCCGGCAACTTTTAATCTACTTTGTCTCTATAAATTTGTCTATTGAAGATATTTCATATAAGTAGAATCATACGATATTTGTCCTTTGTGTCTGGCTTCTTTCACTTAGCATAATGATTTCAGGGTTCATCCATGTTGTAGCATGTATCAGAACTTCTTTTTTATGGCTCAGTAATAATCCATTGTATATATACTACATTTAAAAATTTTTTCTGTTGGTGGACACTTGGGCTGTTTTCAACTTTTGGCTATTGTCAGTAATGCTGCAATGAATTCTTTGAGTTTCTGCTTTCAATTCTTTTGAGTATATATCTAGGAGTGAAATTGCTGGGTCATATGGTAATTCTGTGTTTAACTTTTTAAGGAACTGCCATGCTGTTTTCCACATTGGCTACACCATTTTACATTGCCACAAGCAATGTATAAGACTTCTAATTTTTCCACATCTTCACCAATGCTTACTTTCCATTTTTTGATAATTGGTATCCTAGTAGGTGTGAAGTGGTTTTGAATTTCATTTCCCTAACGACTGATGACATTGAGCATCTTTTCATGTGATTATTTGCTATCTTCTTTGGAGAAAAGTCTATTTTTGTATTGGGTGGGTTGTCTTTCTGTTGCTGAATTGCAGGAGTTCTTTATATATTCTGGATATTAAACCCTTCTCAGACATGTAATTTGTAAATATTTTCTCCCATTCTGTAGATTGTCTCTACTCTTTCCTTGTAATGTCGTTTGACACCCAAAAGTTTTTAGTTTTGATGAAGTCCAACTTACCTATTTTTTCTTTTGTTGCTCATGCTTTGGTGTCATCAAAAACAAACAGACATTCAGCTGCCAAATTCATGGTCATAAAAATTGACTCCTGTTTTCTTTTAAGAGATTTATGGTTTGAGGCCCTATATTTAAGCCGTTGATTTATTTTGAGATAATTTTTGTATATGATGTGAGATAGAGGTCCAATTTCATTCTTTTGCATGTAGAAATCCAGGTGTCCTAGCCCCATTTGTTGACGACTGGTATTTCCCTCACTGAATGGACTTGCTACCCTTGTCAAAATCAATTGGCTATAGATGTATGGACTCTCAGTTCTATTCCATTGGATAGAACTGATGTTTATGCTGATGTAAGTACCACACTGTTTTGATCACTGTAGCTTTGCTGTAATTTTTGAAATCAGGAATTGTGAACCCTTCTAGTTTGTTCTTCTCTTTCAAGATTGTTTTGGCTATTCAGGGCCTCTTGCAATTTCATATGAGTTTGAGGATTGGCTTTTTCAATTCTGCAAAAAAAAAAAAAAAAGGCTGTTGGAATTTTTATAGGAGTCATATTGAATTATAGATTGCTTTGCATAGTATTTACACCTTATCATTATTAAATATTTCTTCCCATGAACATGGTGTGTCTTTCCGTTTTTTAAAGTCTTTAATTTATTTCAGCCATGTTTTGTGATTTGCTTTGTACAAATCTTTCACTCCTTGGTTTAATTTATTCCTAGGTATTTTATTCTTTTAGATGCTATTGTAAATCGAATTGTTTTCTTCACTTCCTTTTCAGATTGTTTATTGCAGTTGTACAGATACACAACTGATTGTTGTGTGTTGATCTTGTATGCTGCAGTTTTACTGAATTCATTTATTAGCTCTAGCAGTTTTCTTTTGGATTATTTGGGGTTTTAAATGTATAGGACCATGTCATCTGCAAATAGAGATAGTTTTACTTCTTCCTTTCAAATTTAGATGCCTTTTATTTCTTTTTCTTATCTAATTGCTCTGGAAAAAACTGCCAATAAAGTGCTGAATAGCAGTGGTGGAAGCAGGCATCCTTGTCTTGTTCCTGATCTTAGGGAGAAAGCTTTGTCTTTCACCATTTAGTATGCCTCTTGTAGAAGGCATACAGTTGAATTATGTTGTTAGCTGGGAATTTTTCATAAATGCTCTTTGTTGTGTGGAAGAAATTCTCTTCTATTCCTAGTTTTCTGAGTGGTTTTCCTTTTTTACTGTTAAAAGATGTTGGACTTTGTCAACTGCCTCTTCAGCATCAAATGAGATGATCACATGTTTTCTTTCCTTCATTCTATTAATGTAGTGTATTGCTTTGATCAATTTCATTATATTGAACGGCCTTTGCATTCCTGGGATAAATCTCTATTGGCCATGATGTATAATCCTTTTACTTCACTGTTGGATTTGTTTTGATACTATTTTGTTGTGGATTTTTGCATCTATATCCACAAAGGTTATTTGTCTGTGATTTTATTTTCTTGTGGTGTATTTATCTGCCTTTGGTGTCAAGGTAATGTTGACCTCGTTAGGAAGTATTCTTTCCTCTTTTATTTCTTGGAAGAGTTTGAGAAGGATTGGTGTTAATTCTTCCTTATTACATGTTTGTAAGAATTCACCAGTGAAGCCGTCTGGTCCTGAACTTTGTTGGAAGGTTTTTGATTATTTAGTCAGTTTCTTTACTTGTTATAAGTCCGAGATTTTTCTATTTCATCTTGAGTCAGTTTAGGTAATTTCTGTATTTCTAGGTATTTGTCCATTTTATCTAGGTTACCTAATTTGTTTACAATCTTCTCTTATAATTCTTTTTTACTTCTGTAAGGTTAGTAGTAATGCCCCCACTTTCATTTCTGATTTTAATTATTTGAGTCTTCTTTTTTTCCTTTGTCAGTCTAGCTAAAGTTTTGTAATTTTTGTTGATCTTTTAAGAGAGCCAACTTTTGGTTTTGTTGATTCTCTAATTGCTTTTCTATTTTCTTTTTTATTTTTGTCTACTTTGATCTTTATTATTTATTTCCTCTGCTAGCTTTGGGTTTAGTTTACTCTTCTTTTTCTAGTTCCTCAAGGTGTAATATTAGGTTATTGATTTGAGATCTTTCTTCTTTTTTTTTTCACACACACACACTGTATTTTATTTTTACAAGAGATAAATAGACTGACACCAAGCATTGTACATGGATGACCACAACAAAAGCAACAATGATTGCAATTACCAAACATGAAACACACTCATACTATGTCATAATATTGACATTCAGTCCAGTAATCCTCCACTGTAACAGCTCCTTTACTTTGCAGTGAAAATTGATTTGCATATTCTTTGCCTCTGAGTCCCTGTGGGATTTTTTTTTTTTAATTCAAACAGAAAGTCACAAAAATTATAATCATCCTCATCGGTTCACTCAGTCCCATGTAATTAATTTTTTTTTTCATCTTGATCTTTTGTTAGCACTTTTATGAGTTCATCAGTTTTTCATTAGAGTTCTGAAAATGCTTATTCATTCAATTCAGCAGTACAGTCAGTTACCAGAAACCTGTACTTGTCAGAGTCTTTTCCATGAATTTCTTGAAGATGAAACCCTTTTATAGGAACATATTTGCAAAAGCATCAGAGTACACCCAGAACTGTCTGTAAATGACAAAAGACTTAAAAATGACCACGGTTAAAGATCTGATGAAAGTTCATAATAATACAGTTGACAAGAAAATTAGTTATTTCTGAGATATACATTTTAAAGTAATAACTAGGATTATGACTTATAACATTATACCAGAACGTATAAGATTTTTAGAAATTTCATGTAATATCTGAAACATTTATATTAACATATTTCCATACAAATAACCCAATGAAAGTTTAGTATTAGTTGTTTTGTTTGTTTGTTTGTTTATACTGCAGGTTCTTATCAGTCATCAATTTTATACACATCAGTGTATACATGTCAATCCCAATCGCCCAATTCAGCACACCACCATCACCACCCCACCGCAGTTTTCCCCCCTTGGTGTCCATATGTCCATTCTCTACATCTGTGTCTTAACTTCTGCCCTGCAAACCGGCTCATCTGTACCATTTTTCTAGGTTCCACATACATGCGTTAATATACGATATTTGTTTTTCTCTTTCTGACTTACTTCACTCTGTATGACAGTCTCTAGATCCATCCACATCTCAACAAATGACTCAATTTCATTCCTTTTTACGGCTGAGTAATATTCCATTGTATATATGTACCACAACTTCTTTATCCATTCATCTGTTCATGGGCATTTAGGTTGCTTCCATGACCTGGCTATTGTAAATAGTGCCGCAATGAACATTCGGGTGCATGTGTCTTTTTGAATTACGGTTTTCTCTGGGTATATGCCCAGTAGTGGGATTGCTGGGTCATATGGTAATTCTATTTTTAGTTTTGTAAGGAACCTCCATATTGTTCTCCATAGTGGTTGTATCAATTTACATTCCCACCAACAGTGCAAGAGGGTTCCCTTTTCTCCACACCCTCTCCAGCATTTGTTGTTTGTAGATTTTCTGATGATGCCCATTCTAACTGGTGTGAGGTGATACCTCATTGTAGTTTTGATTTGCATTTCTCTAATAATTAGTGATGTTGAGCATCTTTTCATGTGCTTCGTGGCCATCTGTATGTCTTCTTTGGAGAAATGTCTATTTAGGTCTTCTGCCCATTTTTGGATTGGGGTGTTTGTTTCTTTAATATTGAGCTGAATGAGCTGTTTATATATTTTGGAGATTAATCCTTTATCCATTGATTCGTTTGCAAATATTTTCTCCCATTCTGAGGGTTGTCTTTTCATCTTGTTTATGGTTTCCTTTGCTATGCAAAAGCTTTGAAGTTTCATTAGGTCCCACTTGTTTATTTTTGTTTTTATTTCCATTACTCTAGGAGGTGGATCAAAAAAGATCTTGCTGTGATTTATGTCAAAGAGTGTTCTTCCTATGTTTTCCTCTAAGAGTTTTATAGTGTCCGGTCTTACATTTAGGTCTCTACTCCATGTTGAGTTTATTTTTGTGTATGGTGTTAGGGAGTATTCTAATTTCATTCTTTTACATGTAGCTGTCCAGTTTTCCCAGCACCACTTATTGAAGAGACTGTCTTTTCTCCATTGTATATCGTTGCCTCCTTTGTCATAGATTAGTTGACCATAGGTGCGTGGGTTTATCTCTGGGCTTTCTACCTTGTTCCATTGATCTATGTTTCTGTTTTTGTGCCAGTACCATATTGTCTTGATTACTGTAGCTTTGTAGTATAGTTTGAAATCAGGGAATCTGATTCCTCCAGCTCCGTTTTTTCCCCTCAAGACTGCTTTGGCTATTCGGGGTCTTTTGTGTCTCCATACAAATTTTGAGATGATTTGTTCTAGCTCCATAAAAAATGCCATTGGTAATTTGATAGGGATTGCATTGAATATGTAGATTGCTTTGGGTAGTATAGTCATTTTCACAATGTTGATTCTTCCAATCCAAGAACATGGTATATCTCTCCATCTGTTGGTATCATCTTTAATCTCTTTCATCAGTGTCTTATAGTTTTTTGCATACAGGTCTTTTGTCTCCCTAGGTAGGTTTATTCCTAGGTATTTTATTCTTTTTGTTGCAATGGTAAATGGGAGTGTTTCCATAATTTCTCTTTCAGATTTTTCATCATTAGTGTATAGGAATGCAAGAGATTTCTGTGCATTAATTTTGTATCCTGCAACTTTACCATATTCATTAATTAGCTCTAGCAGTTTTCTGGTGGCAGTTTTAGGATTCTCTATGAATACTATCATGTCATCTGCAAACAGTGACAGTTTTACTTCTTTTCCAATTTGTATTCCTTTTATTTCTTTTTCTTCTCTGATTGCTGTGGCTAGGACTTCCAGAACTATGTTGAATAATAGTGGTGAGAGTGGACATCCTTGTCTCGTTCCTGATCTTAGAGGAAATGCTTTCAGTTTTTCACCATTGAGAATGATGTTTGCTGTGGGTTTGTCATATATGGCCTTTATTATGTTGAGGTAAGTTCCCTCTATGCCCACTTTGTGGAGAGTTTTTATCGTAAATGGGTGTTGAATTTTGTCAAAAGCTTTTTCTGCATCTATTGAGATGATCATATGGTTTTTATTCTTCAGTTTGTTAATATGGTGTATCACATTGATTGATTTGCATATATTGAAGAATCCTTGCATCCCTGGGATAAATCCCACTTGATCATGGTGTATGATCCTTTTAATGTGTTGTTGGATTCTGTTTGCTAGTATTTTGTTGAGGATTTTTGCATCTATATTCATCAGTGATATTGGTCTGTAATTTTCTTTTTTTGTAATATCTTTGTCTGGTTTTGGTATCAGGGTGATGGTGGCCTCATAGAATGAGTTTGGGAGTGTTCCTTCCTCTGCAATTTTTTGGAAGAGTTTGAGAAGGATAGGTGTTAGCTCTTCTCTAAATGTTTGATAGAATTCACCTGTGAAGCCATCTGGTCCTGGACTGTTGTTTGTTGGAAGATTTTTAATCACAGTTTCAATTTCATTACTTGTGATTGGTCTGTTCATATTTTCTATTTCTTCCTGGTTCAGTCTTGGAAGGTTATACCTTTCTAAGAATTTGTCCATTTCTTCCAGGTTGTCCATTTTATTGGCATAAAGTTGCTTGTAGTAGTCTCTTAGGATGCTTTGTATTTCTGCTGTGTCTGTTGGAACTTCTCCTTTTTCATTTCTGATTTTATTGATTTGGGTCCTCTCCCTCTTTTTCTTGATGAGTCTGGCTAATGGCTTATCAATTTTGTTTATCTTCTCAAAGAACCAGCTTTTAGTTTTATTGATCTTTGCTATTGTTTTCTTTGTTTCTATTTCATTTATTTCCACTCTGATCTTTATGATTTCTTTCCTTCTGCTAACTTTGGGTTTTGTTTGTTCTTCTTTCTCTAGTTTCTTTCGGTGTAAGGTTAGATTGTTTACTTGAGATGTTTCTTGTTTCTTGAGGTAGGCTTGTATAGCTATAAACTTCCCTCTTAGAACTGCTTTTGCTGCATCCCATAGGTTTTGGGTCGTCGTGTTTTCATTGTCATTTGTCTCTAGGTATTTTTTTATTTCCTCTTTGATTTCTTCAGTGATCTCTTGGTTATTTAGTAACGTATTGTTTAGCCTCCATGTGTTTGTGTTTTTTACGTTTTTTCCCCTGTAATTCATTTCTAATCTCATAGTGTTATGGTCAGAAAAGATGCTTGATATGATTTCAATTTTCTTAAACTTACTGAGGCTTGATCTGTGACCCAAGATGTGATCTATCCTGGAGAATGTTCCATGCGCACTTGAGAAGAACGTGTAATCTGCTGTTTTTGGATGGAATGTCCTATAAATATCAATTAAATCTATCTGGTCTATTGTGTCATTTAAAGCTTCTGTTTCCTTATTTATTTTCATTTTGGATGATCTGTCCGTTGGTGTAAGTGAGGTGTTAAAGTCCCCCACTATGATTGTGTTACTGTCGATTTCCTCTTTTATAGCTGTTAGCAGTTGCCTTATGTATTGAGGTGCTCCTATGTTGGGTGCATATATATTTATAATTGTTATATCTTCTTCTTGGATTGATCCCTTGATCATTATGTAGTGTCCTTCCTTGTCTCTTGTAACATTCTTTATTTTAAAGTCTATTTTATCTAATATGAGTATAGCTACTGCAGCTTTCTTTTGATTTCCATTTGCATGGAATATCTTTTTCCATCCCCTCACTTTCAGTCTGTATGTGTCCCTAGGTCTGAAGTGGGTCTCTTGTAGACAGCATATATATGGGTCTTGTTTTTGTATGCATTCAGCAAGCCTGTGTCTTTTGGTTGGAGCATTTAATCCATTCACGTTTAAGGTAATTATCGATATGTATGTTCCTATGACCATTTTCTTAATTGTTTTGGGTTTCTTTTTGTAGGTCCTTTTCTTCTCTTGTGTTTCCCACTTAGAGAAGTTCCTTTAGCATTTGTTGTAGGGCTGGTTTGGTGGTGCTGAACTCTCTTAGCTTTTGCTTGTCTGTAAAGCTTTTGATTTCTCCATCAAATCTAAATGAGATCCTTGCTGGGTAGAGTAATCTTGGTTGTAGGTTCTTCCCTTTCATCACTTTAAGTATATCTTGCCACTCCCTTCTGGCTTGTAGAGTTTCTGCTGAGAAATCAGCTGTTAACCTTATGGGAGTTCCCTTGTATGTTATTTGTCATTTTTCCCTTGTTGCTTTTAATAATTTTTCTTTGTCTTTAATTTTTGACACTTTGATTACTATGTGTCTTGGCGTGTTTCTCCTTGGGTTTATCCTGTATGGGACTCTCTGCGCTTCCTGGACTTGGGTGGCTATTTCCTTTCCCACGTTAGGGAAGTTTTCGACTATAATCTCTTCAAATATTTTCTCTGGTCCTTTCTCTCTCTCTTCTCCTTCTGGGACCCCTATAATGCGAATGTTGTTGCGTTTAATGTTGTCCCAGAGGTCTCTTAGGCTGTCTTCATTTCTTTTCATTCTTTTTTCTTTATTCTGTTCCGCAGCAGTGAATTCCACCATTCTGTCTTCCAGGTCACTTATCCGTTCTTTTGCCTCAGTTATTCTGCTATTGATTCCTTCTAGTGTAGTTTTCATTTCAGTTATTGTATTGGTCATCTCTGTTTGTTTGTTCTTTAATTCTTCTAGTTCTTTGTTAATCATTACTTGCATCTTCTCAATCTTTGCCTCCATTCTTATTCCGAGGTCCTGGATCATCTTCACTATCATTATTCTGAATTCTTTTTCTGGAAGGTTGCCTATCTCCAGTTCATTTAGTCGTTTTTCTGGGGTTTTTTCTTGTTCCTTCATCTGGTATATAGCCCTCTGCCTTTTCATCTTGTCTGTCTTTCTGTAAATGTGGTTTTTGGTCCACAGGCTGCAGGATTGTAGTTTTTCTTGCTTCTGCTGTCTGCCCTCTGGTGGTTGAGGCTATCTAAGAGGCTTGATGGGAGGCTCTGGTGGTGGGTAGAGCTGACTGTTGCTGTGGTGGTCAGAGCTCCGTAAAACTTTAATCCACTTGACTGCTGATGGGTGGGGCTGGGTTCCCTCCCTGTTGGTTGTTTTGTCTGAGGCAACCCAACACTGGAGCCTACCCGGGCTCTTTGGTGGGGCTAATGGCAGACTCTGGGAGGGCTCACGCCAAGGAGCACTTCCCAGAACCTCCACTGCCAGCGTCCCTGTCCCCACGGTGAAACAGAGCCACCCCCCACCTCTGCAGGAGACCCTCCAACACCAGCAGGTAGGTCTGGTTCTGCCTCCCCCAGGGTCACTGCTCCTTCCCCTGGGTCCCGATGCGCACACTACTTTGTGTGTGCCCTCCAAGAGTGGGGTCTTTGTTTCCCCCAGTCCTGTCGAAGTCCTGCAATCAATTCCCACTAGGCTTCAAAGTCTGATTCTCTAGGAATTCCTCCTCCCGTTGCCGGACCCCCAGGTTGGGAACCTGACGTGGGGCTCAGAACCTTCACTCCAGTGGGTGGACTTCTGTGGTATAAGTGTTCGCCAGTCTGTGATTCACCCACCTAGCAGTTATGGGATTTGATTTTACTCTGATTGCACCCCTCCTACCGTCTCATTGTGGCTTCTCCTCTGTCCTTGGACGTGGGGTATCCTCCTTGGTGAGTTCCAGTGTCTTCCTGTTGATGATTGTCCAGCAGCCAGTTGTGATTCTGGTGCTCTCACAAGAGGGAGTGAGAGCACATCCTTCTACTCCGCTATTTTCTTTCTTCTTTTTTAATGAAGGCATTTACATTATAAATTTCCCTCTGAACACTGCTATCACTGCATCCCATAAGTTTTGGTATGTTGTGTTTTTGTTTTCATTCTTCTTTAATTTCCCTTGTGATTTCTTCTTTGACCCATTGGTTGTATAAGAGTGTGTTATTTTCCAAATATCTGTGAATTTTCTGATTTTCCTTTTATTATTGATTTTTAGCTTCATTCTACTATGTTTGGAAAAGATACAATACTTTTTATAATTTTTATCTTCTAAATTTTATTAAGATTTATTTTGTAGCCCAATATATGGTCTGTCCTAGAGAATGTTGCATGTACACTTGAGAAGAATGTGTATTCTGCTGTTGTTGTGTGGAATATTCTTTATATGTTTGTTAGGTCTAGTTGGTTTATAGTGTTGTTCATATCCTATATTTCCTTACTGATCTCTGTATTGATGTTCCATCTATTACTGAAAACGGTGTATTAAAGTCTCCAGCTGTTACTGTAGAAGTATTATTTCTTCCATCAATTTTATCAAGGTTTGCTTCATATATTTTGGGGCTCTGTTGTTTGGTGCATGTATTTTTAGGATTGTTATATCATCATGATGATTTGACTCTTTTATCAATATATATTGTCATTCTTTGCCTCTTTTAAGAGATTTTGACTTATGTTAGTATAGCCACCTCAGCTCTCTTTTGGTTACTATTTGCATTGAATATCTTTTTCCATCCTTTCACAGTCAATCTACTTGTGTCTTTGGATCTAAAGTGAGTCTCTTGTAGACAGCATATAGTTGGATCATAGTTTGTTTTATGCATTCTTCCTATCTATGTCTTTTGATTGAAGAGTTTAGTACATTTACATTTTAAGTAATTACTGATAAGGAATGACTTCTGCCATTTGGTATTTGATCTCTGTATATTTTACAGCTTTTTTGTTTTTCCTTTTGTCTATTACAACCCTCTTTCGTATTTAGTTGATTTTTTCTTTGTAGTGAACCATTCTGATTCTCTTTTATTTCAAAGGGGTATACTTTTTAGATTTTTTTTTTGTGGTTACTGTGGGGATTACATTTAACATCCTAAATTTATAACAGTCTAGTTTGAAATGATATCAACTTAACGTCTATAAAATACAAAAACTCTACTCCTGGACAGCTACATCCTCCTCCCTTTATGTTTTTCTTGTCACAAATAATATCTTTATTAATTGTACATCCAGTAACATAAATTAATAACTTTTTAATGAATTTGTCTTTTAAATCCTGTAGGAGATAAAAAGTGGAGTCACAAACCAAAAATACCATAATACTGTTTTTATATTTGCCAGTGTATTTACCTTTAGCAGAGATCTTTATTTCTTCATTAGGCTTTGAGTTACTGTCTAGCATCCTTGCACTTCAACCTGAAAGATTCCCTTTATCATTTCCTGTAGGGCAAGTCTAGTTGTAATGAACTCTCTCAGCTTTTGTTTATCTGGGAATGTGTTAATTTATCTTTCATTTGTGAAAGATAGTTTTGCTGGATATAAATTCTCAGCTACATTTTTTTTTTCTTTCAGCACTTTAAATATATCATCCTTTGCCTCCTGGCCTCCAAGGCTTCTTCTGAGAGATTGGCTAATGATTTTATTGGGCATCCCATGTAAGTAATGAGTTGCTTTTGTCTGGCTGTTTTAAAAATTCTTTCATTGTCTTTGGCTTTCAACAGTTTGATTGTAAAGTTTCTCAGTGTGAATCTCTTTGGGTTTTCCTACTTGGAGTTCATTGAAGGTTTTGGATTTGTAGATTTATATATTTCATCAAATTTGAGGAGCCATTATTTCTTCAAATATTCTATTCAAATATTCAAAGATTCTTCCCACCCTTTTCTCACTCTCAGAATGTTTATGTTGGTCTGTTTAATGGTGTCCCATTGGTCCTTTAGACTCTGTTCAGTTTTCTTTATTCTTTTTCTTTTATGCTTCTCAGACTCAGTAATTCACTTGCCCCGTCTTTGTGTTCACTGATTCTTCTTCCTTCTCAAATCTACTGTTAAACTCCTCTAGTGAATTTTCCATTTCTGTTTTTTCACTTTTCAGCTCCAGAACTTCTGTTTGGTTCCTTTTTATAATTTCTAGCTCTTTATTGATATTCTCATTTTATTCATACGTCAATTTCCTGATTTCCTTTTATTGTTTGTCCTTGTTTTCCTTTAGATCTTTAAGCATATTTAAGACAGTTATTTTAAAGGATTTATCTAGAAAGTCCAATGTCTGGACTTCCTCAGGGATGATTTCTGTCAATTTATTTTTTATCTTCAAATAGGACATACTTTCCTGTTTCTTTGTATGCTTTGTGATTTTTGTTGATAATTAGACATTTGACTGTTATAACTGATAACTCAGGGGGAAAGTAAGGGAAAAGGGGGAAATTAGATTCTCCCCCTTTGCCCAGAGTTTGCTGGATGTTTTTATTGTTGAAAGCTATTGTAGGCCATCTGTTTGGTGACTTTCCTACACTATTTTTGGAAAGACTATGTTCCTTCTTCTGTGTGGCCTTTATAGTCTCTGTTTCTCAGCTTGTGTTCAACTAGGGTTTCGATAGAAATTCTCTTGAATGCCAAGGGCTAAAAAAAATCTAACAAACAAACAAACAAAAATACCTTTCCCAGTTTTTATGGATTGTCTCTGTTCTGGGGCACTCCTTCAATACTTAGCCATTCTTGAGCTGAACCTAGCGATCAGCCCAAGGAGAAATCTTAGGATCTTCTCAGGTCTTTTCTGAGCATGCATCTTGCCCTGAGAATGCATATAGCTTTCGAAATTTTCCTGCTTGCATCCATGGCTGATTTTGAATTTCGTAATTTCCCTAAGAAACTCTCCTCAGCTTTTGCTCTCAGGCCTTAGATGGTCTATTGTATGTTTCAACTGTAGTCTTTTACCCAGGCATCTGAAGGTTTTTAGTGTTTCTTGCAGTGTTTTTGATCAATACCTACTGCTTTTCTATCCTGAGTTCCACCACGTTAGGTGGAACAAAGATGAGCACTGTTATGGGCTGAATTGTGTCCCTTCAAGAAATTTATATGTTGGAGTGCTAACCACCAGTACCTCAGAATGTAACTGCATTTGGAGAGAAGGTCTTTAAAGAGGTAATTAAGGTTAAATGAGGTCATAAATATAGTTCCTAATCTGACACAAATAGGGTCCTTAAAAGAAGAGGAGAAAAGAGACATCAGGGATGTGTGTGCACAGAGGAAAGACCATAAGAGGACACAGTGAGAAGGTGGCCACCCGCAAGCCAGGGAGAGAGTCCTTGGGAGAAACCAATACTGCTATCACATAGATCTTGGACTTCTAGCCTAAAGAGTTGTGAGAAAGTAAATTTCTATTGTTTAAGTCACCTAGTCTGTGGTATTTTGTTATGACAGTCCTAGCAAACTAATACAAGTGCTTTGCATCTGTCCTTCTGGTAGCACACAGACAGGTTAGAATACACAGACAAAATAGTTTGTGAATAATGTTTGCTTTGCCTCCTCCAGAACGAGGGACCAGGGTTCCACACTGGGAATGTAGGCTGCCACTGATTCAAAACCAAAATCACTGCTGAGGAGGGGATGGGACAAGGACAAGTAAAGACACCACAAAATTTTCCTGCCATTTTGAAGTTAGCTTTTTCTTGATTCAGTAGTTTCTTGGTTGCTGTAGACCTATGACTATTTTCCAGAATTCTGACAAAGTTATTTCTGACAGTTTATACTTACTTTCTGATGTTTCTGTATGGGGAACAAGAGCTTGGAGATGCCTACTCTGCCATTTGGTTGATGTCAGCCTTTTCCTCTGCAAAACTTTCATACAGTCATGTGAATTATGGTGCTTCTAAAGGAGAATAAAGTATGTGTTGTTGTTTCCCAACTTTATTTGACCATAGGAGATTTTTTGTTTTTTTGAAATAGACCATCCTTTTTTAAAAAAAAAAAACCTGAAGTATAGTTGATTTACAATGTTGTGTTAGTCTGTGGTATGCAGCAAAGTGATTCAGTTATACATATGTATTCTTTTTCATATTCTTTTCCGTACGGTTTATTACAGGATATTGAATATAGTTCCCTGTGCTATACAATAGCATCTTGTTGTTTATCCGTTCTCTATATGATAGTTTGCATCTGTTAGTCCCAAACTCCTAAGCCAACCCTCCCCTGCCCCCCTTCCTCTTTGGCAACCACAAGTCTGTTCTCTATGTAAAATAGACCATCCTTTTCATGGAGCACATTTCAAAGATGGCAGGCATTCTTCAAAACATAGTTTTGAAAATGCTGATCTACATTAATTCATTTATTAATTCAATTAACAAATTCTTGTTGAACAATAAATATATTAGATGATAATAATATAACTATAAGAACTAAAGGCTATTATAGAGGTATTATCATACCCTGTGATCCTGCCAAGGAGGGAATGTTTTATTGGGGGCTGCAGGGTAGGTGCCTGGGATGAGAAGGTAATGGAAGAGGAACAAAGAATCAGTAAAGATCAGCTTAACCTTTCCCAGTTATCTGTCTAAGACTCAATTTACGTAATGATCCTGTAGTCTAGGAATGTAATTCAGGGATGCAAGTCACAAACTCTGCTTGTAATCAGATTTGATAAATGTATTAATTCCTAGATGAGTTCTCTTAAAAACTCAGTGGCCTAGATGACAGGTCAGCAACATTTTTTTGTAAAGAGCCAGATGGTAAATATTTTAGGCTTTGTGGACCACAAGGTCTCTGTTACAATTACTCAATTCTGTCTTTGTAGTGAAAGTAGCCATAGACAGTATATAAATAAATGAGTGTGGCTGTGTTACTGTAAAACTTTATTTACAAAACTGGTGGTGGACTAGATTTGGCCATGGGTCAAGTTTGCTGGGCCCTGCTCTGGACTCTTAGAGTCGGAGGTTGGAGAACAACAGAAATGGTTCTGGAATTCCATAATCTTTCCATATCTTGAAGTGAGGACTGGCCATGGACATGGAGGAGCATAGGGACTGTCTGTAGGTCTATCTACAGTGAGCTTGATATTGTGCTTTGTGGCATGAATAAAATCCACTTTAGCAGAAAGGGTGGATGGGAAATGATATCCTTTGGGCCAGCTGCACTGTAGTGGGCCCAGGTGAAAACCATGAATTTCCAGTGAGACCACTATGCTATCACAAGAGCCAGGAGGCAGTATGGAAGAGAAATGGGGCCAGGACAGATAATGTGGACCACAAATATTTGACTCAGTAATTATATTTAATATGACTCAGGCTTGCTCATAAAAATGGATCAATGGTAAGAGCATTCTGTATCTTGCATATTTAAAACCTGGAACTGATTTTTATAACTTCTACCATGGTAATGAAAATTTTATCTATTATTCATAGTGACTGAATTAAAATAAGCTTATATATATTTGTATTGACCAAAGCTTTCTAAATTAACAATAAATACTATTTTTTAAAGCTTTATGATGGATTCTATTTAAAAATAATCACCAGAGACAAATACTGTATGACGTCACTTATTTGTGGAATCTAAAAGAGCCAGACTAATAGGAACAGAGATTAGAATGGTGGTTACCAGGGGCTGGGGGGTGGGGGAAATGGGGAGATGTTGGTCAAAGGGTACACACAGTTATAAGATGAATAAGTTCTGGGGATCTAATGTACAGCGTGGTGGCTATAGTTCTCAATACTGTATTATATACTTGGAAGTTGCTAAGTGAGTGAATCATAAATGTTCTTACCACAAAAAAGAATTTGTAATTATGTGACATGATAGAGGTGTTAGGTAATGCTACATGGTAATAATTTTGTAATATGTAAGTGTGTAGCTCAACACATTGTACACCTTAAATTTACACACTTGACATTGTTATATGTCAATTATATCTCAATAAAGCATGAAAACATTTAAATGAGGGCTGCAGCGAAGATAAAAAAAATAAGCACTAGGAAAGAGTAGAGAATCTGTGTAACACCAAAACAACTAGTCACTATTCATTAGTTTTGCCTCAGTTATGTTATTTTCCAACATCATTTTAGGGCAAAAGACTTGAGAGCAGAGGGCATTCTTTGAGTTCTAAGATGAAAATTATTTTTTCTCTCTTGTCACAAATAGACAAGAATGACATTTTGATTTTACATTTTATTCCTTGTAAATAATTTAATGAGTCCTCAAGTATCACAACTGACTGAGTGTGGGGCCCCTGGATGGGAATGGAATAGTAACTATATGTGCTTGATTTATACAGAAATTAAATTTCTTTTGGAATAAGAAGATTTTTTTCTCACAGGAAGATTCTCACCATTAGCTCAAGAGATAAAGGGAGAAAATAAAGCACATAGAGAAATCAAGAAGATGTATAGTTAAGGGTCAGAGACTTGCTGTTTGAACATGGGGAAGCACTGTTTCTTGTGATGGCTTCCTGTGTTGCATGGTACTTTGATTTGATGCCCATGAAAGAGAGAGTCTTGGAGGATGAGAGGGTTGTAAAGGGAGGGAATGGCTTTTCATGGTGGCACTCCCTTTGTGAGGGGTGATTTGAAGCATCTAATCTCAAAGAATGGAGAAAGTTGTTTTTTTTTTTTAATGTCATGATATTAATTAGAAATGGTCACACAAACTAACACACTGCATTTTTTAAAACTTCTTGAAAATTCACCACTAATGAGTTATATACTATTGATTCTTCTGCCCAACACATGGTCAAAACGATTTTTATCAGTCCTACTACATTCAGTTTAGTTGCTGACATCCAGGTCTGTGCAGAGGGCAAACTATTCAGATAAGTAAAAAAGGTTGGATATTTACTGATTCCCACAGCCTGATGCAGCAAACCATTCGCTTTGGACCAGCCATGCTGATAAAATGATAAAACTGCCAGACAAAGCAATTAATTAGCAACTTAGGTAGCTTGAATACAGAGAACCAAATGGCAGAATCTGTGAGTCCTTCCCACTAATGGCTGCCACTTGTCAGCTGCTCTCACACAAGGATGAGTGAATGGACAGATGTGCACACGGCTCAGATCCACGTCGGAGGGCTTTGAGAATGCTGGCAAGTTTCTATCTTTGCATACTGTGGATTTCTCCATGATTTAAAAAGAAGGGATAAGACAGGGGCCATTATCTTATGCAAGATGATCACTTTTAAGAGAGAAACTGGGTGCTATTAATAATTACACAAGAACGCCAGGCATAAACCAGTACTGTCCTGAGAAACCTGGACTTTGGGTCATACTACTCAAAGATATATTTGAAGTATGGTAACTACCAGTCTGTCTTATTTTTGCCACTAGCTCTGCTTATTATTACCTGTGAATTTTAAACAGATTATAGAAACTCTCTGGGTCTATTAATTCTTCTGTAAAATGGGAATAATGATGGTTGCCCTGAAGTTAATTGTGAGAATTGGTAGTAATGTATGGAAAGCCCATGATAGTAAAATAAATTGAAGCTTATTTATAGTAATAGTAGTAATATTACTATCATTATTACAAGTTCATTGGATTGTCAAAGTATGCCTCTGCTGGAGGTACATCATTAAACCCATTTTAATATAGAGTAAACTGAAATGTTGAGACTACAACTTAGATTTCCCAACTTTTTCTATGCTAAGCTTTACCTGAAATAATTCCCATCTCATCCAATTTCCTTTCTCTTCTCTCCATAAATTGTTTTTTCTCAGCTCTGTAGAAATTTTTAGCAGGATCCAACCACCTTGTATAACTTTCTTGCTTTCAGGAATTATGCATAAACATTCTTCATGTCTAGACAACCACGTAGCACCATGGGTTTGAGATCATTGCTGCTAGCTTCTTTATTTAAAAGAGGGTTTCTCAGGGACTTCCCTGGTGGCTCAGTGGTTAAGAATCCACCTGCCAATGCAGGGGACATGGGTTCGAGCCCTGGTCCGGGAAGATCCCACAACTACTGAGCCTGCACTCTAGAGCCCGCGAGCCACAACTACTGAGCCCACGTGCCGCAACTACTGAAGCCCGTGCGCCTAGAGCCTGTGCTCCACAACAAGAGAAACCACCACAGTGAGAAGCCCACACACCACAAGGAAGAGTAGCCCCGCTCGCCACAACTAGAGAAAGCCTGTGCACAGCAACGAAGACCCAAGGCAGCCAAAAATAAATAAATAAATAAATTTTTAAAAAATAAAAAAGTAAAAAATAAAGTAAAATAGGGTTTCTCAACCTAAGGACGATTGGCATTTGGGGCCAGATCATTCTTTATTGTGGGAGTTTGTCTTTTGAGTTGTAGGATGTGGAGCGGCATCCTTGGTCTCTAGTCACTAGATACCAATAGCACCCCGCCTCCCACAGCCCCTGCTGTGACAACCAAAAACATGTCCAGACATTGCCACATGCCCCCTGGGGGACAAAAATCACTCCCGGTTGAGAACTACTAAATTATAAATAGCAGGTAAAAATGCAGGATGAGTGGAAAGGCAACTTAACAAGGATTACATGTTATGTAACAATGAAATGCGCTTCAGAGTATTCTTCTGCTTAGCCAAACAAATGCTAGGGTCATGTTCAAATATTTTTGGTCATATGACTTTCTGATAAGAAAGTCATCTCTCATGTATTTCAACAAAGAATGTGGATTTTTAAAAATATTTAAACATACTTTGGATGAATAAATGGCAGTATTTTGGAATTTGTACTCCTTTGTTTGGTTTGTTCATCAAGAAATTAAATTTGGTGCCTCTTTGCAGGCATTTGCTGAATTCTGTGCATTTCCATCTTATATCTCTTCAGTCAGTCATTCAGTCAGCAAACAGTTATTGAGTACCCATTATGTGCCTGGTCTTGTACTAATTATCATTTACAGTTAGATGGTGAATTGTGGGACAAAATATAAGAAAATCAGGCATTAAGGACAAGTCAGAAACAATTTGCTGGAAAGCCCTTCACTCATTCTGCAAGAAATGTCAGATGAAACAAAAAGTGTGTGCCCAACCAAGCACCACAGAGAGGGCATTTTTGTAAGCCTCTTTTTAATACAAGCAAACTGCTGCTTTTTTGTTGTTTGCAGAGTCATAGTGACCTTTGTGAGCAGTTTGTGTTCTGGGAGATTTAGGGCTCTTTGTTTGTGGTGACAAGATTCATCTCCTATTTTAAAGATCTCAGAGACTAAGTGGAAACCTTCATGTTGGGAATAATTTGTAAGTGTAATCTACATATACTTCTATTTATGCTATAATAAAATGTCATCAGATGGAGAATTGCTGGAAAACGTGAGATTCTTGCCATCTTGGGATTGGGGTGGATAATAAATAAAGGCCCATTTAGCCTTAGAAGAAGACAGTTTTAAATGTCATTTGGAATTAGTTTTGAAATGAAGAGATCTGAGAATTTCTCATGAACCCAAATGATATTTCCTTTCATTTTAGCAAGTAACAAAAATAGGATTAAAGATGACTTTCTCTCATGTTAATTGAACCCTCTACTACTTTACAAAATGAATAGCAAGTTCATCAACTTGTTAGGGCCTGACAAATTGAAAATAGATTTGTTTTGCATTAGTAATTTTTAAAGAGGGAACTATGCTGGTTTTGAGGTTATAATAATGAAATTGGTGGGTGCAATTCACACACATATACAGTGAATTTTCCCATGATTCTTCCTACTTGAATATCATCTTTCTTGGAACTTCCAGAGCCCTATAATCCTTGCCATGTTGTAGTATAGTCATTTTTTTTCATGTTTGTCTAATTCTGTCTAGTATGTTCTAGACAGTATGCTCAGATCTGATTCCCTGTAGCGTTTCCTAAGGCATTTATATAGTACTAAGCACATAGTAGGCATTCAATAAATGCTCCGTGAATGCTGTTGATCAGAATATAAGCCTTTTTGTGTAAGTAAATGCCAGTGGCATGCCAAGAAATCTGTGCATTTCCATTCTATTTCAGAGCAACTTTCAATACAAGGCATTTTAACCCCATCAGTTGCCTCCATCCCTTCAGCTTCAAAGAGGAATTCATTCAAAAAGTCCTTCATTTAAATCAATTATTTCATCTCAGCCTGTGAAATCGAAAGCGCATTCTGTTTGCTCTCTTTGCAAAGCACTCAACACGAATGATAAAATTATGACAAAAACATGACAGTCACCAATGAGCAACATTACAACATGGCCCTTTGAAACTACTACTGAACTGCCATGTTTGAGGTGGGGGTCGGGAAACTTCTTGACTGTTGCCCTCCCTCCTGACATTATCCCTCACCAGTGCAGCATAGAATAAAGGGAAAAATCACAAACTTCAGAGCTAGAACTGGATTTAAAACCTGTCTCTGCTTTGTACTATTTGTATAACTCTCTGTAGGCTATTTAATCACTCTGGGCTCTAGCTTCCTCATCTATAAAAGGAGAAATATCTTCGTCTAATTCACAGATTCATTGGGAGGAGAATGTGACAATGTGTGTGAAATGCCACCTATTTCTTTTCTCTTACCATCTCCTTCCCCTATCAAGGAAGGATCTTCCTCCTAAACCTTGAGATTTTCCCTTTATTTAACAATTAGATGTACTCTCAAGCATCATATCTCTGCTCTACATTTTATTATGCTCACCCTTACTCACAGTGTTGAGAAAAATACCTGGATTTTAAATAGGCTCTAGCAAAAAAGAAGAGATCTCCTTATTGGAGGAGGAGTGTATTATTGAATCTAGCAATCATGAGCATAGGGAAAAATTGTGCTTCAAGGGAAAACTCTGGATTGTCTATAGTACACCCCTCCATGTCATCCGACTCTCATTCTATGGGAGCTATTTTATAACTCTTTAAATTGTATAACTCATAGCGATGGGAAATATCTCTTGCTTAGAGACATGCAAATCCTGCCGTGTCCTGTGCCACAGAGGTTCAAGTGACTGCCCTCCCCCACCGTGAAGAGGCTGGTTTTGCCTCTGTTTGCACATTCAGGCCAGTAGTCTTGATCTATAAATGTGTCTGTTTCTTAGATTTTCTTTTGAACTGGTTATGCCATCTGCCTGGTTCCCTCATTGATGAATGAGTTAAATAAAATTTAACACGTATTCATTTTATATCTGCATGAGAGTCATGATTTTATCTTTTTTTTTTTGAAAATTATCTTTTAATGTGAGTTGTTAGAAGAAATTATTACCCTTTGGAACTGTTAGACTCAGAGCCAGGCTGTGGAAGCTTAAAGACCTAAATCCTGTTCAAGGCCATGACAGTGCTGGGAACCCAGCACTTCCAGTTCCACAGTCAAAAGAGATCTTAGAGCACCATGTCTGCCAGTGAATAGTACCTAAGCTCTCACATCCCTCCTCTGTTCGTCTGTGGCTTCCACAAATGGGAACTTGTTTCCTCATTAGGCATTCTGCACCATTTCTCAGAGGGTAGGAAGGTCACCATTGCACTGGGAGGAAACAGAAGTTTTCTATGTCAGCAAGATTTCTAAATATAGAAACCAGAGTTCCTGACATGCATTCTTCTCTACTAACAACTAGGACAGCCACTTCCCTACTGCAGAGGGAAACCCTGAAATCATGGTGCTTGTTGCGTTTTCGTGTGCTCACATCTGACGGATAAGGCCCCTTGCACTTATGTAGCATAGGCTTCCACCTCTCTTATCTCATGCTACACTAGCCAGCTTTGTAACTCAGTTTAATTAAAAGGACATTTACTGGACTTCTTCTGTATATTAGGTGCTTACTTAGTTTGGGCTACCCTCGAATCAAGGATTCAGGTGAAGGTAGTTTATTAAGGAGGCGAATAATACACCGGTTGGGAAGTGGGGAAAGAGATACAGGGTAGGGAAGGAAGCCAAGAAAAGGTGCTGTAGCAAGTCTATTATCCATCCCCAAAAAGCACATGAAGATTTATCCCATAAGCAACTCTGGAAGACACACTCTTCTGAGCTATTCTGCCCAAGGGGAGAAGGAGCTGGGGTATTTTATATCAACACCCAGCTGTCATTAGATGGGAGTATTCTCAGGGGGCATTAATTCATCTTCACTTCTGGTCGGCCACAAGAGTGGGCAAAGTGGCTTAGGTCAGAGAAAGCCCCCAAGCAAAGAAATGCAAGTGCTAGTGTTCGGAAGTCAGATGGTGCAGTGATGTGGTAAGGGATTGGGGATACGGGTTGGGTGCCGACAGTGGTGTCTCTGTGGTGCTGGGAATACCAAAATGTACCCGATCCTTGAATTCAATAAACTCACAATTTGCCATGGCAGAAAGACATGAATTAGACTAATTATGATGTAACATGATAATAAGCCTAACATTTTAAGGGAATGTAGCAGAGGAAGCAATGAATCATGCATGGGAAAAGGAGAAAGGGAAAGGAGAGGAGAGATTCTTTGTAGGGATGTTGATGAATTTCTTTACATACAGAGGAGGGGAGAGAGACGGCTCTATTTTATAAAAAGGACATATCACTAGGCAAAGTGTAATCAGCAATTGAAAGTTTTACCTGCATATTGATCTTTGTATTGTATATCTTCCTTGAAATTCGAAGGTCCCCCCAAGTCTGCATTGTTCGAGATTTTTTAAAGTTGTGGAGAAACTTTCCTATCCCTGGATCTTAATAGCGTATATTTCCACCTCCATCTCAGTGTGACAGGATCTCTGATGCTGAGCTGAGTAGAGCTGTCCTTCCAAGAGTCAAGAAGCTAAGTGGCTCCTCGCATTTAGCACTGCTGGGTTTATACTTAAAGTGGAGAATGCCCTTCTCCTGTGAGACACCATCCCTTCCTGTGGGCTCATGACAATGGGCAGGAGCATCACCTTGGCACCTCGAGAGGCTTACAATTTGAAGACATGGGAGTTTGAATGCTTTGCTAAAGAAACAGGATGGGGTTTGTACTCATAATCCTTTCATACTAGAGAGGAGATTTGTTGAGGCTTTTAAAAGGCTCTAATATTGTGTGTAGTACCAAACACAATAGAGCAGCGTTGTAGCAAAGAAAATCCTTTGAGGAGAAACGGCCCCATTCTCAAACTCTCAGGAAATGGAGGGAGCGTGTCCCTCGAGTTAAAAGGCAAGAATCTTTCTAAGAGAGTCTTCTTTCTGGGGATTAGCCTGGGTCAACGCATACCTCTCCACATGTTCCCTACTGGACACTGGTAGCCCGCCTAGACCACTGCAAGGAAGAGTGCGGTGGGTACGTGTGCAGGCTCCAGCCCCAGGTAGCCTGGATCTGACCAGCTGCTCTGCCTCTCACAGCTGTGCCGACTGTAAGGATTCTGAATATTAGTTTGTAGATTTAGAAAAAGGGAATTGGTAACAGGAGCGCTTATCAGTTTTGTCGGGAATGAATGAGATCATGCATGGAACACACCTAACGTGTTACTTGCCACATCACGAGGCACGCGTTCTCTCTGTAAACCCCACCTGTACTTCATGCCTCACTCATTCTCTATCTCTTCCGTATACTTTAGCCATCATCAACTCCCCTTACTCAGAAATCCTCGTTTCCGTGACATCATTCCCTATGTAGCTGCATGTTTACATAGACAAGAGTTGGCTTGTGGTGCTCAGACTTGTTTTCCATGTGCTATTTCATTTGCTCCGCAACGTGTCACATTGCTAAAGGACAGGGGTTGTCTGATATTGCTTTCAGCAAGTTCCCAAAGCCCCTGTAAGTTAGGCACATCATAAGTGTTTCTCCCAAATACTTTGTGATTCATTTGTACCTTGCTACAAAGTAAACTTGACATTGTTCATAAGCACTAAGTACTTCCTGTGCTTAAGAAACAACCACGTACATTATTTCAGAGAGCAGTCTCAATTCTTAAAGAATGCTACCCCAGCAAGCAAACAGCACTCAAAACCTTTCCTCCTCTGTTCCCTTGGCAGGCTTGGACTCCTCATATATGTTGGAAAGTAATCATAAGGAGAATCAAATTGCAAACTTCAGGTTTCAGACTTAGCGTTTTCTCCCACTGTGCCTAAATGACTGAGATTATTAAATGAAAACATTTCCTGGAGCCCAGATAATAAAGTGCACTAGGAAGCAGACTATAGGACTAGAGAAAATGCCAGATGGAAGGGCATGCTTTTGGTATGTCATAGTCAGCATTTTCCTGGAATTTATTTAAATGCATCACACATTTGTACTGAAAGAAGATGTAAAAAAAATGACTAGAAAATGCCACTAGTCAGAGACAAAATCACAGAATGTGTAACCCATGAAGGTAGCAGTTGCTGTATCCCATCTCCTTTCCTTAGCCACTGACTGCCTCCCCACACACCAGACGCCCCCCGGAACTCCCCCTCCAAAACGATCTACAGGCTGGTTCCAATACATTCCAAGCAGAAAGCTATTGGGTGATTGGAGAGAAATCAGCTTTGCTCATTCATTTAATTATTCATCAAACATTTATGGAGGATTAATAATGTGCTCGAGTCTGAGGATGCAAATTTGAATAATAATAAACAGATTCTGAAGCAAAGTGCTGCAAAGGCTCTTGCAGGCCTCCAGACTCACAGTCCCTAGCATAGCTCTGTAATTAAGAAACAGATACAAGTCTAACTCATGAACTTGGTGTACAACAACACAAATCTTCCAGGCCTTTACTCTTGGTAACAGGCTGGATGCCTGCCAGACTGCCTGGGATTGAAAGCTAGCTCTGCATCCTTGCTACCCATATAGCCAAGAGCAAACACATCAGCTCTCTTTTCTCAGTTTCTTCATCTGTAAAGTAGGGATAATAATAACGTGCATGCACTTCTCTGTAAGGTTATTGGGAGGAGCAAATGAATGAATATGCAAAGTACTTAGAAGAATGCTTGACACATGGTAAGGACTCAAATAATATAAACAAATAATGTTATCGTTATTAACGCTCTCTGAGTTGCTACAGTTAAAATGGTGTGAAATATATGGATGGATGCGGTGCGGAATAAAGAGTTGGCCAAGAAGGCAAATGATGGATAACTTGGACCCTGAGCCCCTTTTCTTCCCCTCATCTTCTGTTTGAGTATTGCCTCTAATACCTTCTGGCTTCATCTTCTGGGTCTTACATTTAAAATACATTTAAAAAATTCTCCCTACTCAATAAGCCTACTGAGAAGTGTATTTTAGTAGAAAACTCTGTTTTATAATGTGTTTAAATTTCACAAATGTTTCCTGAATGTCTGGGTGATCTGTCCTGATGGTAAAGAAGGCCATCAAGACAAAGCATCAAGAGCCTAGTGCCCTTTTTCAGCTTCATGCTGACTGTACTCAGGACCAGCCAGCCTAGGCGGTGGTGGTGGCCCGTCTGTGGCAGACGACAGGGCACTGCTTCACCAAGAAAATGGAGGCCATTTCATACAAAACCAAAACCCAAACCAAAAACCTTTCTTCCCTCAAACTTTGTGAACTGATATCTGATCTCCCTTTTTCTCCCTGGCATTAGTCTTTTTTTTAAACATCTTTATTGGAGTATAATTGCTTTACAATGGTGTGTTAGTTTCTGCTTTATAACAAAGTGAATCAGCTGTACATATACATATATCCCCATATCTCCTCCCTCTTGCGTCTTCCTCCCTCCCACCCTCCCTATCCCCCCCCTCTAGGTGGTCACAAAGCACCAAGCTGATCTCCCCTCCCTATCCCACCCCTCTAGGTGGTCACAAAGCACAGAGCTGATCTCACTGTGCTATGCGGCTGCTTCCCACTAGCTATCTATTTTACATTTGGTAGTGGGTATATGTAACTGCTACTCTCTCACTTCATCCCAGCTTACCCTTCCCCCTCCCCGTGTCCTCAAGTCCATTCTCTAGGTCTGCGTCTCTATTCCTGTCCTGCCCCTAGGTTCATCAGAACCTTTTTTTTCTTTTTTAGATTCCATATATATGTGTTAGCATACGGTATTTGTAGTGAGGTGGATGGACCTAGAGTTTGTCATACAGAGTGAAGTAGGTCAGAAAGAGAAAAACAAATACCATATGCTGGCATTAGTCTTTTAGATGAGAAGTCTACACACTCACTTTCCCGTACTTTCTCCAATCTCATTCACTCTACAACCAGCTACAATCTGGGCTTCGGTCTCAGTGCTCTAGAGATATCGCCCTCGCTAAGGTCAAAAATGTCCCACTGACCAAACCCAATTGCCCACTTCCTTGCCTCTTTCTATTCAACATCCCTGCTGCACTTGGCAGGTTTGATTTCCTCATCCCCAAAGCTCTCTCTTCCCTTGACATCAATGCCTACATCTTTTCCTGCTTCTCTTCCAGATGCTGTGACCACTCCTTCGTATTCCTTGTCGAGTCCTTCTCTCCCCCCATTCCATCAGTGTTCATGTGCATGGGAGTCTCATCCTTACTCCTCTCTCTCTTCATTCTGCACATTTGCACTGAGTGATCTTAGTTAACACTCATGATCTGATGACTCCCATGCCTACATTTCTAGCCCTGATATCTCTTTTTGGCTCCAGATTAACATTTTCAACAGCAGATTAGACATCTCTATGTGGATTTGTGGTGGTCGTCTCAAAAACATGCTCAAAGCTAAACTCATTATCTCCCTCAGCATCTTCTTCCTCTAACGTCTCCTCTGAGTAAATGAGAACACCGTCTGCTCAGTTGCTGAACCTGGAACCTTGAGTCAAACATTACTCTTTCTCTTGTACCCTCTATATCTTGTCTGATGCAATTTGACTTGAACTTATCTTGTTAATTTAGCCTCTCCTTTCTAATCCCACAGCCTAAGCCTGAACTGTCATGATTTCTCTCTTGTGGGTGATTGTCATGATTCCCTGATACCCCCATCTTTCTAGCATATCCTTCTAAAGGCATCTTGAGTTATCTTCTTAGAATCCACATCTAATCATGCCCCTTCTCTGCTTAAAAAACCTTGATTTGACTTCGTGTTACCTATGGTTAGATCTTAATGCCTTAATAATCAGCTTAACACTCTAGCCCTAACTAACTTTATTCTCTAGCCTCATTTTCTATGACTTCCGTCCTTTTACTTCCTTCAGTTATACTCATGTTTTGTTATCCCCCCCAAATAATCAAATTCTTTCCAGACATGAGAGTTCCCTACCTGAAGTCCCCCTTTCCATTCCTTGAACGCCTATGCATCTCTCAAGACCCAATTAAAACATCACCTTTTATATGAAGCCTAGAGCTACTTCTTTTTCTCCTCTGCAGATTGAGCTCTCACATGTTAAAGGCTCCAGAGAAATATAAACATTATCATTAGTAGTAGCTACCTTAGTTGGGCCTTCCAGGCTTTATAAAGATTTTTAGTCCATTGTTTCATAATCTGGGAGAATCCTGTAACTTGAGAACCACTTTGCAAGTTTTGATGAAGATGGAAGATAGGGCTCAAAAGGACAATTCTAGAGGAGAATCAACCACAGGCTTGCTGGTTGGAAGGAGTTAAATGCTATAACCATGAAGTAAATCTGATATTACTTTAGCAGTTGGAAACTACTGGTAATTCAGGTATATCCAAAATTAACATTTGGGTGTATTGATTTTATTCACTAAACATTTCACGCACTGAAGAGGAGAGTTGCCTCAGGCCAGTGGATTCTATCTGGGTAACCTTAATGCCACCATAATCCCTGTTCAGTATTGGGCATGGAAAATAAAGCTTTTTAGACATGGGATGTTGGTCCTGAAATAGTAGTAAAGTACAGGGGCTGGGATAGAAAGGCTGGAGGTTAGAAAGCTGGTACGTTAACAATTTGCCTTTTAATTCTCCTCTACTTGGTGCCTAGCACACCATTATGACATATGCATAATAAATGCTTGATATGTATCTATATGTGAATGAATCCACTCATCTCATTCAACATTAAACATTTATTAAACTCCTACAAAGACAGGAAGTACACAAAAACCTGCAACTTTGAAAATAAATTAGAATCATCCTGTAATAAAAAGGGGGGACATCTATGTTAAAAATACCTTCGATAAAGTATTGCAGATCGAGAATGAGTGTCATTGACATCATTCTCTAAATGATGGCCTACATTCCTCCCCATCTTAGGCTTTATGTATCTGGAGAGCTAGTGTTGGTCTAAGTCCTGTCGGGTAACAAGATAGCTTTTTCTCCCCCCTAAATAACAAGAATGGTAAACAAAATTGCAGCTGTTTTCCATTATGAGAAATGTGTAAGGAGTGAAATGAGATCATACATGGCAAAAGACTTTGTGCATTTTGAAAGAATCACAAATATTAGATAATAATTTATTATTTTAGTTCAATTGCTCACACCCACCTTTGCATTAGTACAGATTCTGTGATTAATGATTGGTGTTATACATTTTTATATTCATCTGATACGTGTTTATTGGCTTCTACCTACTGTCAGGTGTTGGAGGTACAATGAAGAATGAGATAAGTCCAATCTCTGGCCTCCTTGAACTGGTCTAGGAGGGAAAGGGACAGGGAAGCAGCCAGTCACAAGAGAGCTTGTAGACTGAGCATGTAGGAGAGGATGGACTTAGTAGTGTAAGGGAAGCTTTCTAGAGGAAATGGTATTGATGCTGAAGTCTGTAGGATGAGTAGGAATTAGGCTGGTGAAAAGGAAGGCATGGTGAAGGGAAATGAAAGTGCAAAGCACCAGAATAAAAGGTTTGAGAACAGGAAACACGGCACTGAGGTTGGAACAGAGTGGGAGGGCATGGCTGGGCATGTGGAATGGTGATGTTGAAGAGGACGATATTGATGCTCCCCCCTCAAGTTCCTTGGATCCCATTTACCATTTTGTGCCTCTCACCTCAGTATGCTTTTTTCTTTTTAATTGACATATAGTTGATGGAAAATATTATATAAGTTACAGGTGTACAATATAGGGATCCACAATTTTTAAAGGTTATACTCTGTTTATAGTTATTATAAAATGCTGGCTATATTCCTCGTGTTGTACAATATATCCTTGTAGCTTATTTCTTTTATATATAGTAGTTTGTACCTCTTAATCCCCTACCCCTATTCCCTCCTCCTACTGGCAACCACGGGTTTGTTCTCTAGGTCTGTGAGTCTGCTTCTTGTTTTGTTATATTCCCTAGTTTGTTGTATTTCTTAGATTCCACATATAAGTGATATCAAACAGTATTTGCCTTTCCCTGTCTGACTTATCTCAGTTAGCACAATCCCCTCCAGGTCCATCCATGTTGCTGCAGATGGCAAAATTCCATGCTTTTGCTTTCAGTAGCCAGAACATGTGTTTTTTCACCGAGGACTGTCCCAGAGCTATTGGAGCTCACTTAACCCACCTGAGAAGAGATAGAAGCATGTGGGAATTTACTCTCCCTACCGTGCCCCCCATGCATACCCTGAGGGCCGTCTTTACCCAATAACTAACAGAGGGGGTATGCAAAGTCAGCTCTCTTGCCTCCATTCAGACAGCTCTGGGGTGTATCTTACACTCCAGAGTTCCCCGGAGGGGTCAGGTCGAACTCATCCACTGTTGGACTTTGCTTGAGATCACACCCTTACTGGGCTTCCCCGCCACGTCCTTCTCTGATTTCATCACTCTCTTATGTCTCCCTTGCTCACTTATCCTTAATAAATCACTTCCACACAGCATCTGCTCCTCAGAAACCCAACCTCAGACAGATGTAGTCAAAAACCTAACCGTGAAAACCCCAGTAAGCCATGTAGAGGTGTATAGACTTTATCTGGAAGTGATGAGAAGTCCCAGGAGAGTTTCAAGAGTCATGAGGGGCCTAGAAATTCAAGGATACTAGTATTCGAGCTCTTCACTCCCTTGGGTGACAGCTCAGCTTGATTTTCCTGTGCATTCAGATAAAGACATAACCAATCAGGCACCCGGAGCAGCTGCACTATGGAGTTTCTAAAAAAAAGTATAGGAGTTTATTTCTGATCTCAGCTTTCCTGAAGGATCTATTTATTATCCACTCTATCTTTCTTTGCTTTCTTTCCACCTGCCACATCCCCCCTCAGAAGTCAGTAACTTTTTTCAGAGGCGTTATTCTGCAATTTATGTGGCATTTTGCACGATGTCACTGATGGACACTTTTTGTTAATACCCTCACCTGCTTTGCTTCATCACTGAAGCAGATAATTTATTCTGACATTTATATGGAAAGTTAGACCCTGAGGGGACACCTGCTTTCTTGGGACTTTACATATGCAGTTATTATGGCACATTATTAGCACCTGCTTCCAGAGTCTTATATAATAATTATGCTCTCTCAATGTATGGAGGAGTGAGAAAGGTCCCATGGTGAAGGACTCATAACAATCATGGACGCTTCACATGTTCATCCACTTCTACTGAGTTCTGCAAAGACTCCTTCGCGCAAGCTATATTGCTGTTAGTTGTACACTGACATCTCTTAAATGAACTCAGCGGGGCAACTGGGTACTATAGCAGACTTTTCACCCAGGGGCTCACAGAAGCCCAGTTTCCAGTAGGAGGAAAATAAAAAATGTGCCTGTGATTATGCTATTTGCAGAGTCTTGTTGACAAGTAGAAATGCGGACTTTTTTCCTTGAGATAAGTGTATTCTCTTGCTGAGGAAATCCTTTTTTTAATGGGCTTTGGGATATTTGCCCCCAAGTCAGAAATTTATACATTTTGCTGAAAGCCCTGCATGTTACAAACTTGGTTGGCATCATGAGATGTATGGAACAGGAAGCCGCCTGCTGAGTTTTAAGTGGGAATATTTGCTCGGAAGATTTGAATAAAGGATGAGCTTAAATGAGGCATATGTGCACGATAAACAAATGTGAATATTGGAAATGTAGGTGCTTGGGGGAAATAAAAGGAATACGTATCCCAGACTGTGGGTAATTCCTCCTATTTTTGGAGAACTAGAGAAAACATGTCTGATAATATAGGATTAGTCTGGCAAGGGTCAGGTCACGTATGCCACTGGTCACAGAGAGGTCACTAACTCCAGAAAATATAATAGGAATATTCCAGAGAAAATAAATACTGAGTAGCATAGCAACCTTGTTGGTAACAAGCTATGACCTCAAATTTTAGAGAGAACAAGCAGAGTGGCATTTTATGTATAAAAAATCTTCCTGAAAAAAATTTGGTGCCAGGGTTTCCTATTCATAAGGCATGGCATTGGGCCTGTGTGACATTTCTTTTCAAACAGAGACGATCTCTTCTTAAATTTTTATATTTTGAGAAGACACTATATACTTCATTTTAAAATCAAATCTCAGAAAATGCTGGGGAAACTGTTATCCTCTTATTCATATTCCATGACTTCTATAACTAAGGATTCAGCAACGCCATCTCCCCATCTGCCACTATGATGCCACTGTCTGCCTCCTAGAAATGCAGAAGCCTCAGTGATACTGGAAGCAAATGATAACAAGGAATCTGAGTCAGGCACCCAGGCTATATGACACAAAGTCTGAAGACAGAGTAAGCAAACCGTGTGCGTGCTAAATCACTTCTTTATAGTTAATCTTCACTCAGTTCCTCTTCAAGGTCCAGTATATGCCAACCCTCAATTACCCGAAAAGCTTAAACATCGGTGTTCCATTATCTGTGGGTTGTACGGTGGAATATCAGCACCGCCAGTGCCATCACATGGATACCTTGAAGCAATATCTCAAATAAAGGACTTGTTTGATACACAATGTGTAGTGGCTCCGTCATCACTGTGTCTTCATCTACCGTGTGAGATACAGTTGACCTTGAACAATGTGGGTTTGAACTACACAGGTCCACTTACGTGCAAATTTTTTTCAGTAAATACCTGCTAGTACTATACAATCCGCTCCATGTTTGGTTGAATGCACCCATGCAGAACTGTGAATACCAGAGGGCCCGTCGTAAAGTTATACATGGGTTTTCAATTGCTGGGATTCGGTGCCCCAACACCCGCATTGTTCAGGGGTCAACTGTAAATGACGTGGATCAGGAGCCATTAAGGCTAAGGTAGCTTTAGTATTTCCCCACCCCCCTACTTTGTTCTCTATATTTTACTAAGACCCTGGAGTAAGAAACAGGAAGAAAAAAATCGTACTTGCTTATTTAACAAACTCAGAGAAAGTATGAAGGAAGAACTAGTAATAAACAAGTTTTATATATAGATAACTCTTTTCCCAAGACATTTAGTGATATTTCAAAGACATTTCTCTTTCTGCATCCATCTTCATTGAAAACTATTTTCAATAGTTTTTCCTTGGAATTTATATATCTAACTATATGAAACATCAATTTTGAGCAGACCAACTTAGAATATATTTTAATACTAATAAGTGGGGAGTTCCCTGGTGGCACAGTGGTTAAGAATCCGCCTGCCAATGCAGGGGACACGGGTTTGAGCCCTGGTCTGGGAAGATCCCACATGCCGCAGAGCAACTAAGCCTGTGCACCACAACTACTGAGGCTGCGCTCTAGAGCCTGTGAGCCACAACTATTGAGCCCATGTGCCACAACTACTGAAGCCCGTGCACCTAGAGCCCTTGCTCCACAGCAAGAGAAGCCACTGCAGTGAGAAGCCCGTGCACCGCAACGAAGAGTAGCCCCCGCTCGATGCAACTAGAGAAAGCCCGCGTGCAGCAACGAAGACCAAACGCAGCCAAAAATAAATAAATAACATAAATTTATTAAAAAAATACTAATAAGTGAAGACCTTAACCTTAAATCTACACACGTTATTTGAGATAAATATTGCATACTTTCAATTATTAAATGAAGTTTTTTTTAGTATGGATTCAAATTTTTTAAAATTTCAAGGAAGTGATGGGGAAAAACTTCTCAACAAACAGTTGAATGGAAATTGTACGAGATTTATCCATCTTGGAAAACTGCCCGAAAGAGAATGGCAATCCAAAAGGAAATTTTCCCTACAGGCATGCAACTTTGTCATATTCTGCTAAAAAATGTCTTTAGTTCAGGGTTAAAGGTCACTTGTTTAAGTGTGTATTTGTCACTCAGCATTCAAGAATCATAAAGACTAAAACAGAAGGTGATTATCAGATCAAAGTATTTTGCTGTACTGACATGTTTTTTCTTTTGTCTTCAATGTTTGTTTTTTCAAGATGCCACTGTTTGTTTATTTATTCATGTAAATGAAGCAGGAGATAAATAGCCTGCAATAATAATCTAACTTGTAGAGTAATTCTCTTGTGGCATCAGAATGCTAATGTTGACCATGTATCAAAATGAAAGCCACATTTACTGAATGCTGGGGCCTTCCCACTCTTAGGAATGTTATCTTTCTAGCAGATCATCGTATTTTATGTGTATGTAGGTTTCCCATCATCATCACCTATTTTCATGGCAAAAAAATTTTTTTAGATTTATGGATTTTACCAAGACCACATTTTCCAAAGTGTATCCCATGAAACACCAGTTCCCCAGAATGTTACTCATTTAAGGAATCTATGATCTAATAAGTAGAGGATAAGCCCCTGGGTAAAAGAAGTTTTTAAAATATCTATTTATTTGTATATTTTTACTGCAGGTTTTCTCAAAACATTTTAATATGCTAATGAATATTGGGAGTCTCTTGGAGGCTGTTTTGCAGAATTTCCGTTCTTATTTCACATTTTAAACCTTATATCTGAGAACATCTCATGGGACTAGCGTTTCGAGAAACATCTTTGGCCAGATGCTGAACTGAAGAAACATGGTAGCTACTTTTCCTAGAAGCAGCCTCTGTACATGAATTTGCTACCTCCGAACCTTTCAAAAACAAGACAAAAATTGTGAATGGCTGATTTCTTCAGTAATCCTCTCATAAGTTTCCAGAGTCTTCCAGAGAATAATGATCATCCTTGAAATATTGGGAGTCAAAATAAGATATCAGCAAGTGCTAAGAATTCTGGATAGAATTAATAATTTCTCAGAGACCAATTCTCTAGGAAGATTGGATGCATCCAAGCTCTTCTGTGGGTGAATCAATAATTTACAAAAGGACATACTCAAAGATGTTAGACTATAAAGACTAGGGACTATCAAAGTTGGACCTAGACATCTTGGTCCAAGTCCTTTATTTTGGAGATGACAAGAATTAATCCCAGAGAGGTTAGGTGGCATGCTCTAGGTCACAGCTGGCAAAAGTGTAGTTAAAACAAGGCCTCATGAGTCTCAGTTTAGATTTTTTTTTTCTTGTAGGATCTCCCCCTGCCTTTATTTGGTAGGGCAATGCTGGCCCACAGTATCTTGGGAAAAATACTATAAGGAAGATATTATTCTTCAGCTACAGGAGCAAAAACTTCTCATTCTAGTGCTGTAGTTCTTAAACTATAGGGAGTAATGAAATTGTTAAAGTCAGTATTTTCAGATCCCATCATTCAGTGTTTCTGGAGAGGTAGAGCTGGAGAAATGCGGGGCCCAGATATATGCCTTTTTAACAGGACTCAGGCTCTAAAGCAGGTATTCCGAACAGCGTGGTTTGAGAAACACATCTGGTTGGTTGCTGGTTTAGTTTAGCATTAAATCCTAAGTCCTTTGACTTGGTGTAGTCTATACAAAGTTCAAGTATGAAAGACACAATTAATTCAAAGGAAAAAGTAGAATATGAGAAATCCATTTTGAGCACTGCAATATATGTATAAATTATCCTGAATTGTATCATCTAACTGGAGTTGTTACAGTGTGGTTTGCCAAATGTGTGTATCCTTCACTTTTCAGAGACTTGGAGGTTCAAAGCTAAATAAACAGACCCCTTGTTTTCTGAATACATTTGAGGCAGAGGGGCGCAAAGAATGCTATTTCTAAGAGAAAGCCTGATATAAGAAATCTCAGCTGCCTTGTTGGGCATGAATTGGTTCTTAGAAATCAACATCTTGAAGTATTTAAATGTAAATAAATCAGAAGAAGATAGATTATATTATCGTCTACGTATACTTGGGTTTTAAAAGTGAAAGAAAAATTAGGTGGTTAAGTGGTTCTGAGGTTTTCCTAAAGTAGCAGAATTGCCCCGATCAGTAGCTGTATTTCAGGTGCAGTAATCAAACCAACCAAGGAGTGGGAAACAAGCAGCTCTCCCTTAGACCTGCCATTTCCTCAAAATGCACAATACTCTGCCCCTGGGCTTCATGTTCTTCTAACCCTCCCACCCAGTCCTTTTTCCTTCTAACACTTCTACTTCAGCTCTGTATAGACAGAAGAGCACGGAGGAAAGACTGTGTCTCAGAAATGCTGCCCCAAGAGACTTGGCATTAAGTCTTGTGCTCAAATCTAAGTCCACAACCCATCCCAGCATGGGAAGCCTGGAGGGGATTGACTGTGGGGCAAACACAACAATATTAGCAAACATATAAACATATTAAATCAGATAGAAAGGAAGCTATATTAATTATTTTCATATATTTCGCAGGAAGATCTCTCCCTCCTCCCTTCCCGCCCTCCCTCCCCGCCCCCACCCCTGTCCATTGGTTGCACACCTTTCAGTTGTCTGCTTAGGAAACAGAACTACCACGTTCCACTATCTTCCTCTCTCTTCTCTGCATTTGGAGGTATCATTTATCTACTGGGATAGTATATCCAGATGATATCCCGTTTTCACTTCCCTGCTTTCCCAAGACTGATAAAGGAAGGCTTACTAAACGGATTATCAGTTTGGGAGCTGTCTGCTCGACCAGGTTGAAGGGTGGCTTTGCTCATAAGTTGACTTTGAGCTGATTATCTTCCATTTCCCCCCAGAGATTCTCCTCTTTTCTGTTCTTCTCTGTGCTCTGGGAAGCTGACCTTCCGGGTTTGCATCATTGAGCTCCCTTGCCCTCAGACTTCGAACTGGATTTGGCCAACGTGAGGTTCCCGCAAGGAAATGGAATGCAGGAGGAGAGTGAGGTCAGAATATTTATTCCCTAGCTTCCTCCCTGCTAGGCCAGCACAGATTGACTCCATTGCTCCATAGATCTCCTTAGGTGGCCTCTCTGTAGAGCCACTTTCTCTAGGTTCTGGCAGCTACTCCCTCCCTTGCCTCTTCAGGTCTACTGCTGGCAATCCCAGAGTACTACATTCTCCCTTTAGGGACTGGTTTTTTCCAAACCCTCCCACACCCTGTTGGAGTGTGTCATTTCTTTCCTGCAAAGATCCTGGATGGTACAGCATTAAACTTACAAATTATGTTCCAGTTTTTACTGAAGTGAGAACTGACATTTAAAAGCTTAAATTTCTGTTTACCACTGTATACTTAGCAAGGAACATGGTGCCTGGCATATAGATACTGCTCGCTACTTATTTATTAAAGGAATAAACAAATGAATTGTGTGTTTAGATTCAAATATAAAGATGGAAAACCTTTTACATGTAATTTTTTTGTGCTCACATATGTGCTCCCTTGCTGCAAATTTATTCTATTGCTTTGACAATGCATGGGCAAGTGTAGCTTATTTTTCCTCAAGAAAGTATGAGCCACCTCCTGATAGAAAAAAAAGAAGAAATAGAAAACAAGACTTATCCAGTCACATTCATGATAATTGCCTATTGAGTTTCCGCATTTTGACTCGATCCAGGATTTTATTTTTCCCTCTTGGATGGACACGTTAATAAAACAGAGCCATCGTTTGGTGTACTCATGTATTATACTTCCTAAAGGAGTGGTGAGTGCATAAGCCAGGGCATGAGTCAGAGAGAGTGTCCAGTTTCCCTCTCATACTTGCCCCATGACCACATTTGGTTGGCTAGCCAGACTAGACTCCATAATGGAAATCTAGTGACTTTATTCTTACAGGTCCTTCACACTTAAGAATACCAGTTAGAGACCTATTCCTTTTGCTCATGTCCTTCCTTCGATGGGCTTCACATGGCTAAAAGTGTCTGCAATCAGTCACAAGTGTTCAGAGTAGCCCTCTCAAGAAAGAAGTCAATGAGGAATGTGCTGCATCCTACAGTTGAGACAGCCTCTTAGGTGTTAACTCCAAGGAGAACACAGAATGCTTCCAAAGACCTTGTTATGAGGCTTAATCAACTATATTTTCATTTTTAAGACCCTGTTCCAAACGTGTCTGATCCAACACACCAAGAAAAATACCCAACACCACGAAGAACAAGCTAATAACTATTTTTTCTCTAAGTCTGATAGTGCCAACTGGACGCATTATAATGTCCACTCTCTAAGTGCCGAGATACCCTGATGTATATGCCATTATTTTTTTAAATGAAGTCTCAGATTATCAGCAAAATGGACTGAATTGTTCTTCAGCATGGGGAGTAACAGAAAGCACTATAGAACTCAGGATAAAAAGTTTAGGCTCTTTTCATAATGAAAATTAAGGATATGAAATCACCCAGAATCAACCAAGGAACAATACATTCTCAAAAACTAAATTATGGGCTTCCATTTCCAGTGCTCTTAACCTGCCATGTTGTAGAGACTAAATGTTCTCCTTAAAATACTTATTCTAAAATAGAAAATCAATTCACGTTTGTGCAGTGACCCTTGCAACTGCAGTAACTGGACAAGAAAATACATCAGAAATGACAGTCATATATCTTCCATTAAATTTAGAGCCCTTTCTAGGACCAAGCGAAATTGGTTCTATGTCTTTTACTTGGTTCATTTAAAAAATGAGTCTAAGAAAATAATCAGGGATAAGATTTGAATGGATAAAGATAATTCCTTCCCACAAATGGCTCCCTTTTTGTCTCATATTTAGGAATATGAAATAGCCCTTTCAGGTTGGAAATCTTCCCACCAGACTAATAAAGGAGAACCCGCTGAGACATGTGACATCTACATCCTGCTTACTGTGGTAGGACTCTAAAATGCTAGAACTTCTTTGACTCGTTTTTTTCCATTAAAAAAAATTCAAACAACTTTAAGGACCCAATCACCATGAAGGCTAAGCTTTGAGAATTCATAGTCAGTGTCAGTTATCAAAGAGAAATAGAAGACTAGTAATAATAATTCAAATTATTTGTAATAATTTTAATAGTTGGAAACAAATCATTCAGATATATGATCTCATTTGATGCTCAGAACAACCCAAATGAGGTGGGCAAAGTCAGAAGAAAACCTGAGTCATGGAGAGGTGGAGACATCTTTTCTCCAAAGTGGCTGAACCAGGACATGAACCTGGGTTTTCTGGATCCAAGTCCAAGGCCCCTCCCACTCTACTACTCTGTCACCATGGAATGGAAGACGTACTCCAATAAATGAACTTATCCTTTGGAATAGACTTTACCAGAGTGTGTTAGAATGCTGTAGATGCCTCCTTCTTGATGTTACCTCAAATCCCTGACAAGCAACTTGCAGGCCCATCGTAGCAGCCTAGTATATACAAATGTGTTGGTTGGTATACATACAGCACACAAAAGCTAAAATAAATTGTGACACAGCCAGTGGATTTTGGATATTCAAAAATCTTCATCAACATCATCCCTGAACAAAACTGTCATATATAAATTTCTCTTTGATACACCCAGCTTTTCCTTTCAATAATCATTTCCTCCCTTTTATCTCCTATTGTCTTATTCTATATAAAATGACTGTACCCTTTCAGGTGCCTGAAGGTTTCCACCACTTTCTGCACTCTAGTCAAACACTTCTGCAAAAAAAAAAAAAAACTTCTGAGACTTGTAAGCATTCTGTTCTTTTTCTCAGAACCCATGGTATTATCTGATGCCCGCATCTGCCAGAGTGATCAAAGAAATGATCACACGAGGGCTACATTATCACCAACTGAGAGAATCATTCTTTCCAAGTGTCTCTGCTGGACATTTGTGCTCAAGTCACCCCTCCAGGGATTGGTAAGCACAACACATGAGCTTGAGCTCCACTTGGCTACAGACAAGAAACTTTCCAAGGGGAGAAACATGAAGACCTCTAGTTTTTTGGAAGTGGATCTGTTTCTTACTTATATCTGAAACACCTTTTGAGCTGATAACTCCTTGGAAAATAAAGGAAACCATACTGCATGCAAATGTAGGTTTTAATATCGCACATCACACTTTAAAATTTAGGTCTCCGGATATGGAAAAAAGATTAGTGTGCATGGCCTGCACAAAGAAGTGGAGGGAATAATTATCTCCTGGCATTATCTATTCCAGATCCTATCCCAAAATGAATGTTCTGGTGAAATGTATTTATTCACATTGGGATGAAACTTAAGATATAACTCTAAGTTAATTTTCTTTTCAAAGAAAATTTCATTAAAATAGATAAAGGCTTTGTTTCAAAGAGAGAGAATCAGAACTAATGCATTTTGCCCAGGTTTGAGCATTTCATTTGGCTTCTTTAAAAGCTTAATGTTTAAAGTGGCATTTTCAAGATACAGTAATACTGACAAAGGAATATCTGATAGGATGATGGAATAACACCATGATAAATCAACTGACAACGAGACAAATCACCCAAGTGGGGAAAGAGGCTTCTCTGTTGACATAGAATCAACATTTACCATGGTTTCAGAAACAGGTAATTGTGAATGGACATAGCTTGTGTTTTTATCTGAAATGAGGATTTTGAAAATTTATGTTTTGACGGGGTCTGACCCAAGTCTCTATGGCTCTCATAGATGGAATGCAATTGGCAACTCTGACTCATGACTTTGTTTATACACTTGTGCTTCAGCACATCAGAAAAGCTATTTTTTCCCTATAGTTTCTAAGAATGACTCTCAATTACAGAGTCTAAGTCTGAATCACTTCTGGTTCCCTTTTCTAGCTTACATCCATCTTCCTTCTTGTATATATGCCCATTATGACATTTTTCAGAGCCCATCAGGGATATGGAATAGACATGAAATATTTTACTGACTTGAAAGGATGCAGGAAAAATTCCTTCCAATAAGAAAAATTGTGCATATACATTTCTCTTCCCTTGCCAATGCACGGCAGCAAGGAAAACAGAGAAATGTGCTAATATTTAATAAGACTTCTAGAAAAGCCATAGCCTTTATCTCAACAGCCCATATTTGGCTCTTGCTTATATTCTTGTGGTCAAATTTTGCCCTTTTGTCTTCTTATTAATCACCATTATCGTTGTTTTCAATACCATTGTCATGATCATCACCATGTCTATTGTTATCATAGTCAGTTTGGTTTTTGGCATTTACAGGGAGCCTATCACTATTCCAGATACAATCACATTTCCTAATCATCTTTCATTTCTACCTACTCTATAAAATTTCTCATTGATACATTGCTAATCAACTGCAGTAAGTACTATAGTCTTCCTAGCCTCTTTGCTGTTACAAGTTCCCTATTATCTCTTTCTTTTATTTCTTTCTCCTCAGCTCAGCTAAAATCATCTTTGCTAGCCACTAGGACCACTGGTTCGTCCCTCAAAATTTCCCACCCCTTCCCAATATCTCGTAGTAACCTCTAATGAAATATAATCTGCAAAAAACAAAAACCCTGAATCAGTATGCTGTACACCTGAAACTATGTATAATATTATATATATAAACTATATATATAATATTATATATATATAAATAAGGTACCTCCCTGCCCTCTCAGATGCAGTGCGGGGGTGAGTTGATAAAACATAAATATGCAAAAGAACTGTATTAGACATATAAAGTTTCATGGGAACACCAAGGAGGAAAAATCATTTTAGTCTAAAATAATGGGGAATGTTTTACATCTAGGAAAAGCCAAGATCCTCACAGTAAAGAGAATTGTGAGAGCTGTTAGGTAATTGATCTGATATAAATGGTCCATGTAAGTAAAAGTTATGAAAGAATATCAGGGTTCATTGAATCGGAGAGTTAAGGGAAGAGGGAGACAAAAGTCAGTAAAGTTCATTAATGTTAGAGTCTTAAATTATATTCACCCATTTCCCTTTTATAAGTCTTTAAAACATCCTGTACTCAGGTCTTTAGGACAGATCTCAAAAACATGGCCATGCTTTGCTATGATTGATATTCTCCTCATTTATTTATTCTTTAGAATCATGAGAAATGTTATCTCCAAAGGGTGACATCCCCAGAAGAACCAGAAAAAAAAGCTGTGTGTGGAAATTATTGCTCATTCTGTGTGGTCACTTAAAGTAGCATTGGCAACATGGGTGTTTGTTTTATTACTCTTTGCACTTTTCTTCCCTTTTAAAAAATTATTTCTAGAAAATAATGAATAATAGCTGCTATTAAACAAGATGCTCATAAACTTGAAACAATTTTCCATCTCTGGTCCTTCTCTATGAAGCTTTCCGTGAATAGCTTAATAGGAAAGCATCTCTACTTTTGTTGGAATCCTGTAGTATTTTATTGTATAAGTATGCATGTAACATCTAGTCTCTCCACTGAAATTTTTGATGGTAGCATCCAAACCTGTTTCAACTCTCAAGTTTTCAAAGCATGCAGTAGTTAGTATCCTGCATGTAGTTCAGACTCAAAAGTTATTGAATGGCTCAGTGAATAAATGTACAAGTGAGCAGGCCCATTGAAAAAGCTGACTCTCGAATACTCATAGGATTTTATTTCAAATATTGACTTCCAATGACCACAAAATTAATATGAAATTGGGCGAACATGAAAATTGTTTTCAGCAAAATCAAGCTTTTGAACTAAGTTCTGTTGTCTCTTTTGGAAATACTCTATAAGTCAAAAACATCTGTTTGGTCAAAATTCTGACATGTTTCTTTATGAAATGTGCCCTTAGCTGGGTATATTCAGAGGTGCAGCATTTAAAGAAGAAAGGAATTTTGAATTTAGTTTTCATGCTCATATTTGCCAATAATAAAAATTAATCAAACCTCAAGGAAAGCAATCCAATTAAATAGCTAATAAGCAAAACCAAAGCGATGCATGAATTATGACATAATACCTAGACTATTATAGATTTATCCTTTTATAAAATATAAGCACTTTATAATGCATTATTTCAAGTTAAATTACAAGATAAAATGCATTTATTTAAAATATGTGTCCAAAAATTAAAACATCAAAAACAATTCAATTAATAATTAATTGGTTCTTTCTTATTTCAGTATTTTTCTGATTCAGAGTAAGAATAAATCAAATAGATAAAAGGTAATTTCTAAAAAATAATTTATATTAATTACATTTTTGTAATGTTAAACATACAAAAACACCAAATTTTTGGTTTGTTTCTAATTGAACAAAGAAAGTATCCACCATCTTTGACATACACACTTTACAATTCTGTGATCTTCTTTGTTAACGTCAGATAAATAATTTCAAATAAAGAATTAGAATGTTTAAACAAGAGGAAACCAAAACTTTGTAATATATTCACTTAGAGCCTTTTCTCACAAGGTTTAAAAATGAGAGAGGCCTGAAAGTGTATAAAATGGCATGTTATATATTGAGATGTAAACTTCATTTTGGGAGTACGTATTGAAAACCCAAACCAAAGATTTTGGTATAACGATTCATACAAATCAAGTCCATTATTTGTTCTTGTATTCATTTCCAGTCCCACTCCCACTTAAGATAACATAGGAAGTGTGGCAATAATCTCTGACCTTAGTTTTCTTTGTGGAACATAACACAAATGAGGAAAGTTTTTGAAAGTGGCAAGCAACATGGAAAATTTAAGCTATTAAATCAACTAGTTCAAAAGAATGCCAAAATGAAATGAATACTATGCTTGTTGTTTTCACTTTATAATAAAAAGCCCTGAAAATTTTTTTTCAGAGTATTCAAACATCTAGATTTCCCACAGGCTTAATTAACGTAAGTTTCAGTGAAACCTACCTTTAAAATTTGGCCTGATTCTTGCGTCATATCCTGATGTCCTTCCCATTAATTTGTCCAAGAAATCTGAAGGAGATAGGGTCTGCGAAGGTTGTTTTCCAGACCTGGAGTCATGGTCTTTGCAGAAAGCTGCCCTAAACACATCATTAACTCTTTTAGCAACAATTCCATTCTTATCACCTGAGAACTGATGCTCACAGAATGTTTGACATCATGTTTTGTAAATATAGTTGATATGTTAAGAAGAAGAAAAGGAAAATTATAAACTCTTTGGTCAACTTCCTAACTTGTACATGGTCTAGAGTTAACTTTAAGTGATGAAAGGTATAAATCCTGAGTCATACCTCCTAAGTTACCAAACTTTGCCATAAGATGTTTAAGATGATACAACATGCATAGCTTTAGGTTGTAGGTTTTATGGATATATAAAGCTGTTTCTTTCTAGTGTCATCAGAAAAATGAAGATAATTTCTAAAATTTATGTGATTGTCTTAAATTATTTCCCCATGACTTCTAAAACATTCTTCCAGCATTTCGGCCCTTAATATGTCCTCTACTTTTTATAAAAAATATATAATAAGATGGGCAGAACAAAGTAAATCATGAACTAAGTATCCCATTGCTTATTTTGTCACCTGCTAGATTCTATTCCAGCTTTCAGCTATTAATAATTTCCAATGTGTTTTCTAGAAGAAAATCTTCACTTGGAAATTTAACTTCATTTTAAAATAGGTCAACAATGAGCATGTCTGTACTTCTATTATTTTATCAGTTGTTATTTATATATTAGCATTTAAATTGTTGACTCTCTAGTAAAGTATTCATGAAAAAGAACTTCTAAAGCATTCTGTCTTTTGCATTATCAAAAACACTAAATGGTAATTGGAAAATTTCTCAGACTTTCATTTTCCTTAAAAGGCTTATAAAAAGAGCATATATGGTTTGTAGCGAAATGAATTCTTTGACAATACATAGTGGTTGACTGAATGTTGATTTCTTCCATAAAGTATATATTTTACAAGCTTTCTTTTCAGCATTTTAACAAATAATATTGTTAATTCTTATCACTAGGGAAATACCACATTCTTGCCGGTTTTTCAAAGAAGTAATATTAAATATAAGTACAAAGATGATATAAACATTTGGTAAGAGTTAAAAATTGATACAGTCACCTAGAAATACTCACATTCCCATATGCAGATTCATCTGATTAATCAAGTATTATTTGATTATAATGGTGATGGTGGTGGTGATGAAGATGATGATGATGATGATTCTAATAAAACCCAGCCTACAATTTTTCTTAATCATAGTAGGAGGTGTGAACCTGAAAGGAACATAGTGGGTTTTCCCAGTACTCATAGCATTATTGCTATATGTTCCATTTTTCTTGGTTCTGTGAAAAAATACCATAAAATTTGGTGAAAATTAAATGAAGAGTCCTACACTTTGTTGTATGAACATCTCTTATCTCTATCTTGTCTTAGAACCTCTTAGCCATTAGGATGGCTATTTCACTTACTGGTAATAATCTGGTATTTTGAGGTATGAATTGATTAGATGATTTGTAAATTAAGTAGAAAATGCAAGCATGCAAATAATGATTTCTCACTTTTTAAAATTATGCATAGTCCATTTCTCATGCATGCATGAATACAAAGATGTCATATTAATTCAGTTTTGATAGGCAATACATTTCTAAATATATTGAACAGTAGGCTACAGTGGTAAAATGAGATTTTAAATGTTTTTGATATTTCAAGAAATCTCCTGAATTGTAGTTCTCATAGCATGCATCTAGTTGCTGAAATACAATAGAAGTCCCAAGTTAGCTAAGAATCTGGGTTCTTTTATATTTTACATAAAATGAGCATGCTTCTGGCAAATTAATTCAATCACTTCCACCATATGAAAAGCACTGCATTCAATAATCCCTTTAAATGACTTCCAGAAGAATTTGAAAGCAAAAAAGAAAAAAAAAATCACCATTATTTAGAAATGTAAAGAGCATGCAACTCATCAGAGTATCTTAATATCACATTGGCTGTGAAAATACGTTGAAATGCACAGAGTGGGGTTATGCATCATAAACCTTGCCTTTGTGAAAATTTACCACCTTCCCACCATAATTAAGCTTTTTAAAAGAACAAAAGAACTCTAACTCTCCTTTATAAAATTAACATAATGTGGTCCGGGGCATAGAGAAATAGATAAAAATTGCATGACACGTTCTCTTTCAAACAGTTTTCATGTGGAAAATATCAGCATGCAAAGTCGTTTCACCTACCTGAAGTGGTTTGTCTCTAAGAAAAATGCAAACAAGGCTGTCAAAATGTTCACTAGCTGCCGGTTCATTCCTGTATCTGTGATGCTTGTGGAAAATATTCCCGAAATGATTCCAGAAAGAAGCTAGGACAAAGTATCTATTTATTGTCCAGACTCAAAATCTGGCAGGAATCTAGTTTCCTTGAAAATCAAAAAGAGATTTGGGTTTGTACAGTTTGCTGAGAAAAAACAAAAAGTGCCAGTACTGGGCATCATGGTCAGGTCAAACGGGGGCTTAGGACCATCAGTTAACCTAGGAAAGACAAAGCCTTAGAACTGATGGATCCCCCAGCTGCTTTTCCTGAATAATAAAAATGCTGCTACCTTAATCGCATCACCATGCAAAGGGGGCTGGTGACAATGCCATGCTGGAAGTCGGGTTGCTGTAGCTTTTGTTTTATGTCCTTTCTATTTAGCGAATTCCTTTTCTCTAGAAAATGTTCTCTTTTTAAAAGAAGTTGTAAATGAGGGAGAAGAAAGGACTCTGCGTGCTGGAGTGGGTAGGAAGAAGAGGGCAAAATTGCTGAAATCCTGTGCTGGAATGAGGGCTACAGAAAGACGGAGACGTGATCTTACCGAGCTTATAAATTTCAGCACTCGGACAGCTCCTAGCTCTGAAGTGCGCATGTTTCCTTTTTCAGTCGCTTGGGGCGGGGGTCGGGGAGAGGCATTCCAGAGGGGACATGCCTGCTATTCCAAGGCAAAGAGTGACTGGCCGTTCCGCGCGAAGGGGTGCTGAAGGGGTGCGGTGATGCCCAGGGAAGAGCAGAGGTCAGGATAGATGGAGAGGGTGAAGAAGGCTAGGGTCTGAGCTCCTGGAAATGCGAGTCTGTCGGTGGGTGGGCGGGACGGGAGTTTGAAGCAGAAAAGAGAAGGGAATAAGGTCTAGGCGTGGGAAAAGAAAATTGGGCGAAGCAGGGAACAGGATCTAGAGTACTGAAATTATAATAGGGGAGTGGGTAGTCTACTCGTTATCAGTGAAAGCTAGAGGCAAAAGAGGAATCCTGTGCTGAAGAGGAGGGTACATTTCATGGGCATAGAGAAGCCCATATGCAGAAAATGGTCATGAGGATCGATAATTTAATTTAGAAGCCCTTTATACCTTCCTCGCCCCTTGAGTGTTTTCGTTTGATTTTAGCTGCCTGTTCCCAAAGGATCTCTCTACTTCTTTACTAGGGAAAGCCCCTTCTCTGAGCTTTCTTCAGCGGCTCAATATCCTTGGGCATCCTCTTCAAGTCACGGATTTGTAGAGGAGGAAAAATACAATGGGCCGGCAGGGGGCAGTAGCAATCTTTTCTTGCCCTGGTTAAAGGTTAGAGAGTAGGGCTCCGAGTAAGAGCTGGAGCAAGGAAGGGTGAGACTGCGGGTGGAGTTTCATCTGCCCATTCCAGTTGTTAATCACCAGGGAGGAGTCGTGTAATAAAGTGTAAATGTTCTCCTAAATTGGCTAAAGAGACAGAAAATAGTGAAAGTTTATAAATCCTGTACAAAAGCATGACAGGTAACCTTGCTATTTCAAATTAAACTTACAAATGTTGTTATTAATAAAAAAGAGGAAGGGTAGATAGTTCAGTGTAAGTAATTATCAGCTCTGGCAAGGGGGAATGAAAAATTCATGTTCTGCCATGAGCTGGGTGTGTAACCTACTTTTTGTCTGTAAAATGTACCTTGTTCGTCACCTTGGCACTCCACTGCAGGTCTTAATTTTAAAACAAAATAAAATGATTAATTTTCAGTCCATAAATGACTAATATGCCCATGGATAAGTTTAAATATTATGGCAGAGTAACAAAGAATTCTATGTTTTTAGAAAGTAGATTCTGAGAAAAAAATGCATGTTCTTTTCACCTTTTAATCTTAACATAAATCACCTGAAGAGCTTGTTGAAATGCAGATTCTGATCTGGTAGGTCTGAGGTGGTGCCTGAGATTCTGCATTTCTAACAAGTTCCTAGCTGAGGTTGTTTCTGCTGGTCCACCGATCACACGTCAAGTAGCAATGGTCTGTATGCCCTTTTATCAGAAATTTATCCCACCAAGACAGTGAGAATATAGGACCTTTCTTTAGATGAAAAGCAGCAGTGCCCAAGCATTCTGCTTCCATACAAAATCAGTTCTTTGGAAGTGTTCTCTTAACTCCCAAAGCCCAGAAAAAGTGATTCAATTTAAAAGGAAAACAGTATGGTGTAGGGTGAGACATCCCTGGACTGCAGCTTTGAATCTGTTCACTTCCGAATTCATCCACATGGAAACTCTAGACCTGGTTTTATCCCTGCAGTCCTGACCCAAAAAATAAAATCAGTTCTTGGAAATATATTTCTTCAATTGGTGCTATAGAAAACTCATACAAGATTTTTTTGTGTTCAAGATTCTTTCCAAAAGAGAAAATATTTATGTAAAAGTATATGAAAATGATTTGTCCTAAAATTTTTTGAGGTTGTAATGATGCTTAAAGTAATACAGTCTTTGCAAGTCATTTCTTTCAACAGCAGAGTTTTGTTATTAAACAAGAGTAGGGTGAGTAGGGAAACCTGTGACAAAGGGAGACTCTGGCTAGCAGCATGAGATCAAAGCACATATTATTTTAGAGTTGGAAGGAACTTTAGAGAGGATCTAGTGTAACCTCCTCATTTTACTTCTCAGCTCTCCTCAATTTGGATTCCAGCTCCGTCAATCTACAGAAACAGCTCTCACTAAGTCTGCCAATGAATTCCTTGTAACTAAGGCCGAAAGATATTTTGCTGTTGTCATCTTACTTGACATTTACATGGCACTTGACATCATCGATCTCTTTTCCCTTCTTTTATTTAAATTTATTTTTATTTTATTGTGGAAAGAACACTTAACTTGAAATCTACTCTCTCAACAGATTTTTAAGTGTAAAATACAATGTTGTTAACTACAGGCTCAATATTGTACAGTGCATCTCTAGAACTTACTCATCTTGCATCACTGAAACTATACCCACTGATTAGCAGCCCCTCATTTCCCCCTCTCTTCTGTCCCTAAGAGCCACCATTCTGCTCTCTTGAAGGGCTTTCTTCCCTCGACCCTGTGACACAGTACACTCCTGGCTTGCCTCCTATTCTGTCTCCTTGGCAGCCATATCCTCCTCTACCTGACTTGTAAAAGTTGGATTTTCTAAAGTCTGTATTGGAGGTCCTCTTATCTTCTCATACTACACTCTCTTAGACAATATTATACACATCTGTAACTTGCATTTTCCTTTTATGCAGATGACACACAAATATATATTTCTGTCCAGACCTGCACATCCTAAACAATTCCTGTTGAATGTCTCAAAGGCTCCACAAAGTCCACAGGTCAAAACCAAACTTTTAATACTTCCTTCAAGTCCTGTTTCTTTCCTGCTGTGCCTGTTTCATTATCACCAACCAAAAGCCAAGGCATCAACGCTAAGACTCCGTCTCCATCGCCTACCATATTCAGTTCTCTACGAAGCTCTATTGAGTTTCTCTCACGTATTTACCAAGTCTGTCCACTTCTCTCCCTCTCAGCCTCCATGACCCTAGTTGAGCTACCCTGATCTCTTGCTCGTACTGTGGCCATAGTTACCCAACTCCTCTACCTGCACCAGCAGCAGGTCCTCCTCCACCTCATGATTACACTGCATCCACAACGACTGTTCAGAAATCAAAATCTGATCACGTCATACCCTCTGAGTAACATGATGACTTTCCGCTGATCTTTAGGTAGAACAAGAAAACTACTTAACATGATCTAAAAGTTCCACGTGGTCTGGCCTATGCCTACATTGTCTTTCATCTCATTCCCTACTCATCTCATTCCTTCTCCTCTATCCATACCGGCCCTTTTTTAGTCCCTCGTGCTTGCCATCTTGCTTAATCCCAGAGAGTGCTCATGCCTCCCATCTTGTCTTGTTAACATCAGCTTTTTCAAATCTCTTCTCAAGTGTTATTTTCTCAAGAAGGACTTTCCCGACCTGCACACCTCTATCTATTACAGGCTCCCTTACTACTCAGCAACTTTGATTCAAAGAGCTTGTCACCATTGCACGTATACATGTATATGATTAATTGCTTAGGTAATGAGCTTTGTAATGGACAGGGGCAGCATCTGGTTTTGTCTACCATGGTATATCCATCCATTCAGTGTTATGACAGGAATCATAATGGTGATGAGAATGTACTTTTTTGAATGCACCCAGAAGTGCTGCTTAAAAAAACCAATATACTTACATATGTATCGTTCTGTCAGAAATTACTTGTTAATCATTTTAAATCTAAAAAAAAAATTACTTGTCAGGGAATTAACAAGTTGAGTACTATGATGATTTGAAAGGAAACCCAGCTCAGTGGCTCAGGAGTCTATAGCATGAGATGAAAATACAACTAAGAGACTATTAATCTGATGTCCTTAATCCAGGTACCACCTCTAACACTGATCAGTTATATGACCATGGGCAAGTCATTTAATACCACTGAGCCTCATTGTCATAATATATAAAATACAGATGATGATATTGCTACAAAAAATACGGAATACTCTTGAAAGTCTTATCACATCATAGCTGACTGTGTGCTTTAGGCTCATAATCTCAGTTCTGAGCATCTACTGACTGCTACAGTTCATGTTTTCACTGTCCCTTGGACAATTCCACTTTCAAAGACAGTAAGTCTCAGGAGCTTGGAAAAGATCTTATTTGCAATGCAACAGAATCCTGAAGTTGAATCCACCTAAGCTTCTAATTCACTGAATCACAGCTGGTTGAGGCATGCGGCACCCTTGTTTTGTACTCTTACCAGAAAAATGAGAAGATTCTGACCCATCCTATAACATCATAAGGATCAATACACAATATTTGGTCTATATGATGCCACATATTAAAGAATTCTAAGTAGATGTAAACAAATAGACATTTCTTATGAACATCAGAATCGTTTGAACATCAGTATCATTTACTGACACTGATAAATCTCTAACATATACATAATGCTTTGTAGTTTTCAAAATACCCATACTATGTAGTAGGCAGAACAATGATTAATCACTATATTTTTTCCAGTGAGGAATTTAAAGCTCATGTAAGTTGATCAATTCTCCCAAGTCCACATGATTATTAAGTGACAAAGTCATACTTTCTATATTTCCTATCCAGGGAACAGACTTATTTCTCATCATATGTATGACTGATATTTTTCAAGTCACGGAGAAACTACTATATACCCACACTGTTTTTAATAACTATGTTTATGAGTCCATTGTAGTAAGTGCCCCTTTGTTGATGGAATTTTGGTCTCCATTAAATTCATACACACAAATGACAAATGGAAACCCCATTTGTTTTTTATAAATTTATTTATTTATTTATTTATTTATTTTTGGCTGCGTTGGGTCTTTGCTGCTGTGAGCGGGCTTTCTCTACTTGCGGTGAGCAGGGCTACTCTTTGTTGCGGCGCGAGGGCTTCTCATTGCGGTGGCTTCTCTTGTTGCAGAACATGGGCTCTAGGTGCACGGGCTTCAGTAGTTGTGGCACGTGGGCTCAGTAGATGTGGCACGCAGGCTCTAGAGCGCAGGCTCAGTAGTTATGGCTCACGGGCTCTAGAGTGCAGGCTCAGTAGTTGTGGCGCACGGGCTGAGCTGCCCCGTGGCATGTGGGATCCTCCTCGACCAGGGCTCGAACCTGTGTCCCCTGCATTGGCAGGCAGGTTCTTAACCACTGCGCCACCAGGGAAGTCCCGAAAGCCCATTATTAAGAGTCTCAAAGTCAATTTCCTTAGGAAAAGAGTTGAAAGATATCTAATATCCTGCCTCAGGTCACCTCGTGAACTCTTATGGGTCTTCCTGAAGAGAGATGGCCCTCCTCTTACGTGGGCATTCTTTCTTCCATTGAAAAGATGAAGTAGAGATTAAGAAAGGACTTATTAATTTATAATTGACACCAGCTGAGAAGTAGAGGTTTAGGTAGAGAGGGCAAGAAGTTATTTTACCAAATCTTTAGTTGCTTGAGGACGTTTCCTCACAGAGAATGATAAACCCAATTTCATCGTGATAGAATGTTCTGAATTACATTCTCCTGCCTCCAACAGACCCTCTTCTCACTCTAGGGCCCTAGGTTGGAATGGATTTCTGAGTGAGAAAACCTTCTGACGTGAGGCTGCATGGTCATTATGATATTGGTTAAAATGTGTAGCTTGTGAGATTAATGATTAGTGATTGCCATTTTTGACTATATGTAATATCTCAGGTATCAGGTAGAGTCTATCTCTTAAATCCTAGATCTCTAAGCTACCACTGCAGAGTCAACAATTGACTCTCAACCTTCATGGCCACTCACTGGTCCATATGTCCTTTATCTCCTTGCAGTGGTTATATTGGAAATAAAGGGCACATTATGGAGCCCACTCCATTGGGTTAAATAAGTTGATAGGAGGACAGGAATTTTATTTAATTTAATTAATTAATTTCTTTATTTTTGACTGTGTTGGGTCTTCGTTGCTGCGCACGGGCGTTCTCTAGTTGCGGCGAGTGGGGGCTACTCTTCATTACGGTGCACGGGCTTCTCACTGTGGTGGCTTCTCTTGTTGCGGAGCTCGGGCTCTAGGCACACGGGCTTCAGTAGTTGTGGCGTGTGGGCTCAGTAGTTGTAGCTCACGGGCTCTAGAGCGCAGGCTCAGTAGTTGTGGCGCACGGGCTTAGTTGCTCTGTGGCATGTGGGATCTTCCCAGACCAGGGCTCGAACCTGTGTCCCCTTCATTGGCAGGCAGATTCTTAACCACTGCGCCACCAGGGAAGCCCCAGGACAGGAATTTTAAAAGGGAGGTAAAAAAATGTAGTTCCCACATTTTGATTTGTGCAGGCTGCTGCAAGCACTAGTACTGATGAATTTAAAGCAGTTTTCAATGGTCAGCGTTGTCTACAGAGCAAGGATGCCTAAAGAGCTGCTGTCACCCTGCATTTATTCTCCAATTTTTAGAAATCCAGCTTGCTTCTCTCTTCTTTATCTTGTGGAATGAATAAAGATGCTCAGCATGCAGAGAGGCAAGCTTCAAGGCCGTGAAGTGTAAATGTGAAATCACTGCTCTTCCAGGTTCCATGCAGACAATTGGATGTCTGTCCAGAGCATTTCTGGATTAAGTGACTTAGATGTCAGAAAAATCATTTTAGGATTGGAATTCTTCTGCTTATTAGTGCTCAATGTTCATAGACCACAAATGTGTCCAGCACTTGAAACAATTTCTATTTCCAGTGATGATTCATACAAGTGATTGCTTCTCTGTTGGCTAACGTGAGAAATGCAGCATTTCTTTTCATAAACATCAAGTAGGCAAACAATAATTTGGAGGATAAATCAAATATAATCCTACTCGAATGTATTGGAAAGGTCCCTTCTTTGCCACAATTCTCAAAATGAAAATAACGAATAACAGTAAGATTGACTGCTGCAGTATCACTTGTCTTAGAATCTCCTAGGTTTGGTTCTACAACTGACACGAAAACCGCCTCGACATCACCTGAGTTATCATGATACTCTTGCTGAAATTTTCTTTTGGAGAGTTCTCAGATTTTAAATATTTATTATTGACTTGATAATGTTTGTCCCCCCCCCCCCGCCCATATAAAATGCCTCTTCTTGGTTCACAGAAGACTAAAAAGAAGCTGATTTTGAAAGAGTGAATTATTTTAAGTTGGACAATAGCAATAGTTTTATATTTGCAAGTAAGCTAGCACTTGGTAGTTGAAGTGGAGTTCCACTCATTATATTCAATGACAACATTTTTATTATTGTTGTAAAGCATAGCATAGATACTAATGGGAAAGGACGTAGGTAATCAACAGTCCTGTCAATCAACCAGTCAACAAATATTGATTGAGCATTTACTATATACAAAGTACTGTGTATTTCTCTGAAGATGAGGCAAAGTAATATAGGACATTATTTCTGCCCTCTAGGGACTTATGATCTATATGTGAAGGTAAGAAAAATAAATATTATGGGATCAGGACTCTAGGTCAGGGTATCATCTGGGGAGGTCAGCTTACTGACACCCAAGAGCTTCAAAATGTGGCATTCACCTATGGATTCTTCACCATTTAAACTCTGGTTCTTAGCTTGGCAGGTTCACAAAATTAATCTTGTCTGTGCCCCAAATACGTTACTAATCAAGGATGTGACATACCAACTATATGTCATATAAACCTGACATATAAACCAGAATGAAAATGTAGCTATCAGGCTGCCAAGTAACCCATGTGGACTGAATGATGTGTAAGCTTCTTGAGTGCATTCTGCCTAGGAAGGTTTCATGATAAACATGAAATTAGAGTTATAGAGTTATAGTCAACCATCTGACCATATGGTTGAAATGTGAAAAAGTTGAGTAGAACCTATCTCAAATAGACTGATAGAGCCATCTCCAGCTTCATAATACCCATTATGAACATTTATATTATCTGTTCTTATTATTCACTCCTTGGATTGGAATTTGAGTTAGCTCTCAGACCTCTCTGTTTGATGCTCTATTTCTAATTAAACTTCACTGCTAATTATTACCTTAAATTGCTTTTTGAAAATGGTGTATTATGAAGTATTGGATATTTATAAAAATATATATCTGGAATATTTATAAAATATACATAATAATGATAAAACAAATTTCTATGTAACCACACATAGCATAAGACATAGAAAATAACCCACACTTCTGAAGCCCCCTAAATGCTAATCTACTAATCTCATCATTTTCTTGCTTTGCTTTATTATTCTAACACACACATACACACATATTGTTGTTTCTCATGTTTTAACTGGTACATAAATTGAGTGAGATTGTTTGTATTCTTCCGTGACTTGTTTTGTTTGGTCCATATTATATCGTTGCCATGTAGCAAGAAGTCATTCATTTTCATACTGTGTTGCTCCGTTCTCTGAGCATGCCACAATTTATTCATCCATTCCACTGTTGATAGATGGGCTTTTGGGTTGTTTCCAGGTTTTTTGCTATGATAAATAATGCTGCATAATATTCTTGTACCTTTCTTCTCCTGTACATGTGCATATGTAGAGGAAGAATTACTGAATCCTAAGGTATGCAAAGCTTCATTTTATTAGATGATGCTAAGTTGTTTCTTACAGTGTACTAATAATTTACACTCTCACCATAGTGGAGAAAGGTTCTAGTTTCTTTATATACTCACCAACAGTTGGCATTGTCAGACTTCTTAATTTTTGCCAATCTAGAGAATGTCAAATAGCATCTCGTGGTTTCAGTTTGTATTTATCTAATTACTAATGAGCCTGAGTACCTTTTCAATATGTTTACTGACCATTTGTGTTATGTCTGTGAAACATCTGTTTATTTCTTTTGAAAACTATTCAATTAGGTTTTTCCTTTTCCTTATTTTTGTGTAAAACTATTTTATAGCAATCTTTTGCTAGTCATATATGTTACAAATATCTTTTCCCAGTTTTTGGCTTTTTACTTTCTTTATCATATTATTAATATAAATTTATTAATTTTTCCCTTACGATTTTTGCTATTTTTGTCTTGTAATATAAGTATCAGTATTGCAATTATGAAGATGTGTTCTTCTATTATCATCAAAGTTTTCAATATCATTCACATTTAAATGATTAATACCTAGAGCAAATGTTGTCTATCTTAATTGTCTATGTGAGTGTCATGTACTTTTAGTTGTTAATTGATAGGTGTAGATCATATATGAAAACAGGAACCAGGTGCTGTCCTTCTAAGAATTTGGAAATTAAAATGCCCTATAATATCAGCATAACACATTAGAGCCTAATTTTGCAAAGGAACTTCAAAGAGATAAAATGGCTCCTAATCCAAAAAGACGTAAGTGTTCTTCTGGTAATGTGTGGCTGTATAATAAAGTACCCCAAAACTTTTATGGTTTAAAACAACTATTTGTCTCTCAAGGTCTGTACCTGGAGTGGGTTCATATGGACATACTTGTTTGGGGTCTCTCAAGCTGTTGTATGGAAGCTGAGGCTTGAGTCATCTGAGGGCTCAATTGGGTCAGACTTCCAGATGGCTTACCTGCCTGACTGGTATTGATATTACTTGCTGGGTATTGGATGTGAACTCAGCTGGGACAGTCAACCAGCAGACCTACACATGGCCTTTCCCTGGGACTTGGGCTTCATACAACATGGTGCGTTGGGTTCTGAGAAGGTGTGTCTCAACAGTGAGCATTCCCAGAGAATAAGGAAAATACTGCTGCAAGGATTCTTATGACCCAGTCTTGGGAGTCATGTTGTGTCACTTCTGCTGCATTTTACTGATTACACATGGCCAGATCCGTTTCAATGTGGAAGGGAATTTCTCTAGGGTGTGAATACTAGAGGGTATGGTTCATTGGGCAGTTGTCTTTGAACATTAACTATAGCAACCATGTCAAAGGATTGTCAGTATTAATGTTTACAGAGACTGTTGTGTCATCTTCCAGTTCAAGCAATATAGAAGAGTAGATAGACTGAAAAAAACCTCTCAAGACAAAACACCTAAAATTTGTGGATAAAATATGTTTTTAAAAACAAAGTTGAACTGGCCATGAACTAAGAGAAATTCTCAGAGACCCGAAACAAGAGAGCATGAATCCAAACTAAAATTCAAATGCTAAAGACAGGAGTTACCCTAGAGTATCTCTTTATCCCCCAAGATTTGTGACTTCGGTTTTATGGCAGCTTGGTGGGATGGGGGAGGGAGAATGAGAGAGAAGGCCTAGAGCCCAGACAAGGTGGGTGGTCTATTTGGGAACCCTCTGTATAAACCACAGAAAAGGAGAGATAACACAGAAGCATTTGCCTACCCAAAACTTGACTCTAAATGGAACTAAAACATATCTGAGAATTTGTAACCACAGGAAAACCTCATATGGGCTTGTGATCCTAAATCTATAATCCAAATACCTGAAACCAAGAATTTATTTAAAGTTGTTCTGAGTTGGTGACTTCAAGTATCTCTGGTGGAAGCAATGCTCATTCACTTGGGAGAAACAAATTTCAACACACACTTCAAAGTTTTCTTTCAGCTAAAGTTATAATGGATATGATTTGCAAATATAAATCACAGAACATATGACAAAACAAGGCCTCCAAAAGTAAGAGCCGGGAGAAGCAATGAATAATAAAGGAAGATACTCAAACACTTCAGATATTAAAATTATCAGACTTAGAATAAATATATTAATTATGTTTAACAATTACAGAAGCAAAGAATGAGTGAGAAATAAGTGACTCAGAAAGAAACAAATACAGTACCTAGAAATTAAAAGTATAATAATTTACATTTACAAGTCAATGAGCTATTTAAATATCATATTAGATATAGCATATAAGGTTACTGGAAGAGAGACCAAAGATATTATCTGGAAAAATAACACAAAGAGACAAAGAATTTGAGAACATGAAAGAGAGGTTAAGAAACATAGAGGATAGAGAGAGTAGATCTAACACATGACAAGTAGGAGTTTCAAAGAAATAATAGATTTCAGGAGTGGTGATCTGTGAAGAAGCAATGACTAAAATTTTTCAGAATTGATGAAAAACTTGAAGCATCAGAATCAGAGATTCAAATGAAATCCAAGCAGAATAAATGAAAAAACTATGACACCTAAATAAATTGTACTGAAAGTGAAACTGAAGACACTCAAGACAAAGAAAAGACCTTGAGATCAGTCAGAAATCAATTTTTTAAAAATTACTAAGTGACCACAATTAGACTGACAGCTGAATTCTCAGCAATAATAACAGGACAAGAAGATAATGAAATTAATTATTCAATATACTGAGGGAATATAGCTGCCAATCTAGAATTATTTATCTGCAAAATTCTTTTAAAAACAAAAGCAGGAGTGAAATAAATATATTTCCAAACAAAACTGAGACTGTTTACTGACAATGGAAATGTCAAGAGAGGAATAAAAGAGAAATAAAATTTAGAGTGAAAGACTATTTCAAGAAAAAAGAAAATGACTCCAGAAGGAAGGTGTAAGATGCAAGTAAAAGTAGTGAACATAGAAATAGCTATACAAATGGGTAAATATGAATAAATAATAATGGTATATATTAATTTCAGACAAAAGTAAGTTTTAAGGTGAAAAAAATCTTACTACAGACAGCCAGGATTAGTACCCAGATCATCTGGATTAAAGCTATACTGTGACATCACATTGGAATAGAGCAGAAAGAACAATTAAGGAGGATGAAGATGAGCAGAGAGAATAATAGAAGAAGTAGAAGGTCAGAGGGCATCCTGACAAGTTGTTAAATGCTAAAAAAAAAAAAAAGTTAAATGGGATTAACATAGTTAACTGACTATGTTAATAGGTTTAACATATTCATCAAAGGTTTCTCTCCTCCTCCTCTTCCTCATCCTTCCCCTTTCCCCCCCTCCCCCACTTCCTCCTCCTCTTCCTCCTCCTCTTCCTTCTTCTCCTCCCTCTCTTCCTCCCCCTCCCTCTCTTAACTCCAGGTTCTCAGAGACCAAGATGCTAGACTTAGTTCAATTCATATAAGAACATTAAAGGACAATGTAAATGTTGCCCTCAAGAGTATAAAGTCCATTTTCTAAAATATGCCAAAGATGCGTATCTCCATCTTTCAGGACAGCCATATAGGGGCCATGGGTCTAGGATACATAAATGATGGGAATTCCTGCCAAGTGGTTGACTGTTGTAACAGGCAAGGAAAAATGGATGGAATCTCTATTAACAGAGCCTTTAAAAAAAAGTGTGGGTCTGTCATAAACCTACTTATTTCCCTCCAGGCTTGTGCATCTATGGCACATGATATTGAGAATTGAGAAGATGTATATCCAAGTTCTAGTTCCTGCTTACTAGCTCTACAATCATAGACAGATTACTAGCTCTCTGAGCTCCAGTTTCCCTTCAGTAAAATGGGAGATGTATTACCTTCCTTGTCTACCACCCCTGGCAAGGATCCAATGACATGGGTTAGAGGGCTATATCAACTTCGAGGAGTCCAATAAATGTAAGCTATTGTTATTCTTGAATAAATGCTTTCATTGTCACAGTCACATGAGGCCATTTATGTAATAGCTTCCTTAATCATTTACTTAATTCTAAGGAGAGGATTATAATTTATATTCAACATTTCACATTAATTTAGGAAAATAGAAAAAAAGAGATGTATTTTTCAGTGATGATGGATAGTATATGCAAAACATATATGGATGAAGAAAACAAGATCCTTTTATTTTTCAGATGGGAAATTATCATATGAGCTTCTGGAAAGAAAACCTAATTCAACTTTTATGTTCCTAACTTTAGTAATAAAAAGTATGTTGAGTAATCATGCCAAATGACTTGGATAAATTGCTAAATATGAATGAGGAGAGAATTAAATTGACACAAAGGAAAGGGTTTCTTGTCAGAGAAAAATTTTTGAAGGGAGCTGGAGATTATTTATTTGTTTACTTTTTATTCTTAAAACTGATTCTTTTTATTTACTAAAAGACATAGGTTTGAAAATGAAATCGTTGCTGTCCTTACCATAAATGGAAAACCTATACTACTACTACCAATAAATAAAAATAAATGCAATGAACAGCAATATGATTAAAATCTACCTGTATACTGTTGCCCACTCCCTCTTTATTTATTTTTCCTAGAAAGAGGAAGAAAATGCTTCCATCTTTTTCTTTTTCTTTTTAAATTGAGGTATAGTTTTTTACACTCCCTCTTTATTAAAAGGGAAGATTAGCAAGGATTGAAGACATGCTAAAAATGTAATCTTCCCTTTTAGCATGTCTTCAATCCTTGGAGATAATTTAATGTAAACATTAGACCGACTCTGTGGAAAATATTGAGTTGTGTTTGCTTCTTGACCAGCTCACCAAGAAATGTAATCAACTAAAGAGATGGAAACAATTGAGTAACCATTAATCTTTCTCCTTTTAAGGAAATCTATTTTTGTTATGGTTTGCAATGCTTTCAAGATAAGGCTAAATTACATTGTAAAACTAAATCAGTTTTTAAGTCAATACTAGACAAATCTAGTTGCACAGGCTCCCATCATATAATCAGAAAATTAGCTATTCTATTTATTTATAGGATACCATAAAGAAATGGTAAATGCAATTCTCAATGTCATGTATACAAAGTCACACTGATACAGATAAGAATGAAAATGACATATGAATAATGGATGATGAATCATTTTCTTGGGTCTCCAGAAGCCACTTAAAAATTAAGATGAAACGATGCCATTATTAATCTTTTGTTACATAAGGACATTGAAAACAATCTTAGTATGGACTTCAGACCCCTTGATTCCATTATGTTGGCGAGACCCATTATCCCCAGGGGCATGTCCTTTCACCATGGATTCACAGCTTCTTGCACCAGGGTTGCATACCCCTTCTACTTTCCAGTTCTGTCTGGCAATCCATTCTCTTCCTAGCATCTTCTCAAGAATCTATAGGGCCCTTGGGCACTCTCTTTTCCCTGTATGTCCCTCCAGCCTCTGGAGACTGGTCAATGGGCTACACAAATTAGGCTTTATTGACCAGTTGATTTCCAGTCGATTTCAGCCAATAGGAGGCACCAGCAGGAGATCAGAGTTGGGAAGGAAAGAGAGTTGGAATATTTATTCCATCACCTCCCTCCCAGCTGAGCAGAAATTTGCTAGGGGCTTTTTTTTTTTCTATTGAAAGCCAAATTCAAAGAGACAGAAAATAGATGGGTGGTTTACAGCAACTTGAGAGAGAGGAAAATGGGGAATGATTGCTAATGCATTTGGGGCTTTGGTGAGTGATAAAAATATTCTTGAGTTGGATAGTGGTGATAGTTGAAAGCCCTACAGATATACTAAGACCATTTAATTGTGCGTTATCAAAAGGGTGAATTTTATGATGGGTGAATTATACCTCAATTTAAAACAGATAGAAAATATACAATGGAATAGTATTCGGCCATAAAGAAGAATGAAATCTTATCACTTGCAGCAACATGGATGGACCTCGAGGGCATTATGCTACGGGAAATAAGTCAGACAGAGAAAGACACATACCATATGATCTCACTTATATGTGGAATTTAAAAAAAAACAAAACAAGCTCATGGATACAGAGAACAGATTGGTGGTTGCCAGAGGTTGGGGGCAGTGAGGGGGGCAAAATGGGTGAAGGGGGTCAAAAGGTACAAACTTCCAGTTATAAAATAAATAAGTCATGGGGATATAAGGTACAGCATGGTGACTGTAGTTAACAATAGTGTGTTGCATATTTGCCAATAATACTGTATTGCAAGTTGCTAAGAGAGTAGATCTTAAAAGTTCTCATCACAAGAAAAAGATGTTATGACTATGTATATGGTAACAAATGTTAACTAGACTTACTGTGGTCATCATTTCACAATGTATACAAATATTGAATCATGATGTTGGACACCTGAAACTAGTATAGTTGTATGTTAAGTATACCTTAATAGAAAATGGATAGAAAAGTTGCAAACCAAACTTTTGTAGCACAAAACAAAAAATATGGATAAACAAAAAAGGAAAGAAACGTTAAAAACTAAAATCATAACATAAAAAATACAAATGAAAAATGTATCATTTATATCAATTAAAGTACATAGACAGAAAAGACACACACACACACACACACACACACACACACACACACACACACACACACACACACACACACACACACACACACACACACACACACACACACACACACACACACACACAGTTCCTGGAAGGTGGGGCTCTCTTACAGCTATAGTTCTTTCCAGTTTTTAGTAATGGATCCATTCTTGTGCCTTCAGGCCTAAGATGGTAACAGCTCCCTGCTGTGTTGGCTTCTAATTGACTTCCTTTAATCCTGACCACAGGCCTTTGTAAATAGCCCTTTTAGTAAACCCTCTTCAATTAACTCATTTGAGTACACCCTCTGTTCCCAGCCAGGACGCTTTCACATACAAGCCACCATTGCCCATGAGATCAAGTTCAAACTCTTCTCTCTGACCTTTAACTCCCTTTCCTTTTCTTTACCTCTGTTTTGCAAGGTGTGACTCAACTTTACTTTCTCTTCTTCCTTATCAGCTCTAGCGCATGTTTTCTATGCTCTGTTATGACTTTGCACTTGGTTTTAAATTCTTATATAATTATTTAGTTAAATGTAAGACATATTTCACCTAAAGATGACACAGAAATCCATTCTTTATACTTCTCATAGCTTTTAGTCCAGGAAGAGGCACTAATTAGGAGCAAGATTTGAAATTTCAACTCATTATTTCTTGATTTGCTTCTCTTCCTTTCTAGCCTTTCTTTTTTTTTTTTGTTTTTAACATCTTTATTGGAGCATAATTACTTTACAATGGTGTGTTAGTTTCTGCTTTATAACAAAGTGAATCAGCTATACATATACATATGTTCCCCTCTCTTCCCTCTTGTGTCTCCCTCCCTCCCACGCTCTGTATCCCACCCCTCTAGGTGGACACAAAGCACCGAGCTGATCTCCCTGTGCTATGCGGCTGCTTCCCACTAGCTATCTATTTTACATTTGGTAGTGAATATATGTACATGCCACTCTCTCACTTCGTCCCAGCTTACCCTTCCCCCTCCCCATGTCCCCCATGTCCATTCTCTACGTCTGCATCCTTATTCCTGTCCTGCCCCTAGGTTCTTCAGAACCATTTTTTATTTTTAATTTTTTTTTAGTTCCATATATATGTGTTAGCATACGGTATTTGTTTTTCTCTTTCTGACTTACTTCACACTAGCCTTCCTTATTTTCTTCCAGTCTTAACCCATGCCTTCATCGCTATTTTTCTCCTGGACCCAATTCTTATAACCCTTTAAGTCCTGAGCATCCCTTTATAAAGCCACTAAATTGGATTATTGATGACAAACCAAAGGACTCTGAGTTTATGAGTCTGAAAGTCCTTTGCTCTCTCAATATAACAAAGTCTGAATTTTTCACCCTTCAGGGCACAACACAGAGCTCATATTAAACTTTTTTTTTTTTTTGGCTGATCAAAGAACGGAGGTCAATTTACTTGGAAAGTGCTTTCATGTTTACTTAAACTAAACACTGTTGTTAGTTCTTACACTGTAATTTTAAAAATTCAAGTGAAAGATGCTCAAGGGTCATTTAGTACATGAGGCTGTTGAAGCAGGGAGGATGAAGATGAGACTGGAATGGATTTTTAGAACCAGATTCCACTTTGGCTTTATACTTCAGTTTATTACAGTAATGTCTCCTTTTGTACCCCCGAGGGCCAGCTTATGTTCTTCAAGATATGGCCAGAACACATTCGGTCCAGGATCATAGAGAGAGGGAGGACTTCTTTGCCCACAGTAGAAGGGTCCAATTCTATTTTCCTGGTAATAAGCTTAAGAGGCACCACTCTATACCCCTCTTTAGGGAGGAGTGAGAGCAGTGGCAGGTAACTAAGCCCCATGGAGTCTCAGGAGGGGGGCATTCTGGGGCCACCCCAATTATGGAGGGCATGGCAATTGTTTCTGATGTCATCTCTGCAGCAAGCTGTAGTAGCATGAGCCTTGAACTCCAGAGTTGTGTTTGAATCCTGGTTCGGTCATTTACTAGAACCAGGCATGCTGGATGGAACCAGGTTTCTGGAGGGATTCTAGCTTTGGTGACCTTAAAATCATGGATTCATTCAACAGGTATTTTATTGAGTGCCTACTGTGTTCCAGGCTCTATTATGGGCATGGGGGATATTAAAAATGGAAGTAATATGGAGTCCCTAACCTCATCGAATTTACCATGACTTTGCAGGCTGGCCTCCTCTCCAGCCGTCAGTTGACCCTAAAAGGGATAGATGGCACATTGCCCGCCTGTGTCCATAGGCAATCATGCAAAATGCACTAATTAAATGTCTCCATAATGACTGTGTGCTTCAGGAATGGCCTGGTGCCAATGCCTTGAGAAGACTGTGCTCCAAATGCCACTCTTGTCCTGAAGCTAATGGATAAAGTGACCACAGCATACGCCTAGAATTGATTGTTTTCTTTGGATTTAATCAAGCACTCCTCCCCTCCTCCCCTGAAAATGTTAATGCTTTCTCTCTACTACAGCCACTATACCTTAACATGAAAAGAATTAAATTTTCCCCTCTGATGTTTAATTATCCCCTGACAGCTTTGGGAAATGGCATGGGTAACACAAATCAGAAGTGCCAGTTGGCCTTGGAATGCATCCTGCGTGCTTTTGAAACAGATTTTCTGAGTTATGTTTTGAACAAATGTTAACGTTAATTTGTGTTTTCTTAACAGACACCAAGACATGAGCAGAAAAGGTAAAAAGGTCCTTCACAAATGTGATGGTGTGACAGGAGGACTTTCAAGGATCAACAATACCACGAAGGTAACTGGCCAGCAGAAAGGGAAGAGGTCATGTAATATTTCTTAAGAATGTCTTTCCAGGTGACGTATGCTAAGCTGTACAACAGACATTTCCTCGACTGAGGTCCCATGTACATCAGTGCTTCTCTAAGTATAGTTGGGAATTGACTTATTTTTAAAAAGGAAATTTCTAGTCTAAAAGTTTCTGAATGCTAACTCTCAATTTCTGTACTCTTTTTTTCATCACAGACTAGTAATGAAAAACTAGCCCTGGTCCATGAACCACACTTTGATTAGCCCTGTTCTATATAAATAATAGGCAGCACCTTTTAATGGGCAGACATTATGGCAAATATTTTATAAATATCATAATTTAGTCTTCACAACAATCCTGTGAGGCAGTTCTTCTTTTCTTTTTTGCAGATGGAAAATGAGGTTTAGAGAGTTTAGGTTATAGGCTGAAGGTCACAAAATCAGTCACTGGTGGAATGTTTCTTCCTGACTCACATCTGTCCACCACCATCTTTCCTTAAGGATCAGCACGAAGCAATGTTGGATAGCTTGTAATATGCAGGGTTATTGATAGATAATGACATCAGGAAGGATCGGGTCCAATAGGCCAAGGTCATAAATTAATACTGGAAGCAAAAGACCAGGAGAACCAGCTGAGGCATGAGTCAGGTACTAGGTAATTGAAGATAAGAATGATTGAAACGGAGTTGGTTGCCAGGCTATGGAGTGTTCCTCATAAGCAACTACCCCAGTAAAAAACTGGAAAAAAGGATTTCCCTTTTGTTAAGCATCCTTTTTTTCCTAAAGCATCCAAAGATATTCTTATTAACAGCTGTCATCTGATTCTTCTACCACCTTCCAATGTACTATCTGGATCTCACTATAACTCAGCGGTCCTGATTCTTTTAAGGCGATAAGGTCATCAGCGTCTATCCATAACACTTTACATGGCAAAGGGAAGGACACATCCTTTGGTGCCACTTGAGGCTCAATTGGAGGGTCTTTATCCTCAGGGAGACCAAATAGTGTACTATCCAGGGTCAACAAATTCAAGAACTTGTCTCCTCTTCATCAGCGCATCCTCTTTACAGAGAAACACAACGGAACTAGGAGTAGATCACCCCCTAAGGCTGGGAGGTGGCCACAGAGTGATTACTAAGCTATTTGCAGGAAAACAAGAGGACTTCACCAGGGAATTAGCACCTAGGGAGACCCACTGGAGACAAAATGTGGTGTCTTAGGGCTGGATCAGTCCCCTGAGAGCAGGGGACGTTGAAGCTAATGATAGAAACTCACATTGCTAGCTAAAGTAGGAAGAAGAAATGCAAGATGGAAAATGATATAGGAGAAACTGAAAAAAGTGCATTGTCAAAGTAGGGATGCCAGACAAAAGGGAGGAGCCAAGGAAAAAGAGTCTCTGAGCAGCGGGAGGTAGTAGGTCAAATGTAATAGACCAGGCCAAGGCATGCCCAAGCCCCAGGGATAAGTATTACATTCAAATTATAGAAAATACAGAAAGGCACTCACAGACACACACACACATCACAAGAAATCAGTCGCCCATATTCCCACAATCCAGAGGTGCTTATTTCAGTATGTTTTCTATACGTTATTTGACTTGGAGGGTAAGCAAAGCCCAATCAAGCTGGTTCCTTGACTGTGTTCTGAGTAGTGTGTGTGTTGGAGAAAAAGAGAGATGTTGCGGCCAGGACTCTGCAAATAGGGGCAGCTAATCCAGTTCTGAAAAATAGTGATAATGCTGCAGATGGCCAAGGCATCGTGGGATTTCTGACCCAGAGAGATCTTGAAACTCATCCAGCTGGTGGTTTTAAAAGTCTGTTTTTCAGAGCTGTATAGGTTCAGCACAGATGTCTCACGGGCTGTCTGGGGCAGAATGGGGAAGGGTTGAGTGTAGAGCAAAGTGGTTGGGTTATAGACCCCCAACCTGGCCTTCAACCCAGTGGCTCTGCTTTAGCTCCTGGATATATTCCTTTCTGGTTAAGATATCACTTGAAGAAAGGATTCTGCTACTCTTAAAAGAGGAAAATAAAAATGATTGAAAGCCAAGTAATCATTTTGCAGCTAAAGAAACTGAAATCCAAAGAGATGAGAGGACATTTAGAAGATCCCATTGCCAGGTATGGTAGCTATAAGGAGCATTCTTGATTCCCTAGCCCCTCTATGACATTGACCTTGAAATCAGCTGTGTACTTTAATAATCTTCTTTATAATAGGCTTCGTCTTACTCAGAAAACCTCTGGTCTTGGCTCAGGATTATACAGCAATATGGTGCTCTACCGTCCCTGTTTTGCCAGGTCTGAGAGGTTGGCCTGGGTGTAGGACTTTGAGTGCTAAAACTGAGAAAGTCCCAGTCTTCCTATCAGAAAGCCCCTGATTCCCAGATGCTTCTTTACTAATCACTCTGTTTTGTTGCTGGAATCCTGAGTAAGTTTCTGTCTCACTTTAGAGTCCCACTGAGTCCTTCACCTGTTGGAGCCCAGTCTTTGAGCCCGGCCTTCTCAATTCTGCCTTCTCACCCCAAGGTTTCTGATCCTTACCTGTGTAGATGCATTCTGTCTTCTTGCTTCTGTCTGCCATGGACAACACCCTCTATCCAGCCTTGATTTTTTTTCCCTCTGGGATCTGATCTCATGGAATCATGGAAGATGTCACTGAGTGTCACTTGCTGTCCATGCAAATTGCAATAACTGCTGGCTATTTTCCTAGTCAGTCCTGCCAAACTTCTCATACATTCTGGAAGGTCCTAGACCCAAATTCAGACTTCCGTCAGAGCTTCTTTCCATCAGCTTTTCTCTTCACTACTGACAGTTTTGGAAAACATTGTATCTTGGCGGGTAGAGGTCAACTATATATTTTATCCGCCATGCAGTCCATGGCCCGAGTGCCTGGATCTATCAAGTTAGCAGGGGATAATTTTTTTTAACTCCATTTATCAAACAGCTAGAAAGAGTCTCTTTAGACCACTGCTGATCGGTATATCTGAATTATTCTCAGCACTTAGTTTTACCTTAAGAAGACCTGGTACGTATCATCCAAGGAGGGTTTTGTTAAGTAACTCGAGCATGGAATTTTAGCGTCTTATTTGATGAGAACTCTACCAAAGTGCTCCTGTTACTTCACTCAGCATTTGGCCTGTGGCGAGAACCCTGTGGCCTCTGCTCTGCTCATCAGCCCACTCAAATCTATTCTAGGCTTACTTGGTAGATTCTGATCTGAACTATTTTTCCGAGTCCCAGACATGTTCTTTTTCAAAAACGAAAAACTGGTTTGGCTCAACTCCGTGTCTCTCCTGCTCTCTCCAGCTGCAGCAATGGTACTCAGACCTCTGTGCTCAAGGGATGCGATTAGAGACATGAAGTGGCGTTGAAATTCACGCCATAGAGCGTTCAAGTTCAGTGAGCATGGGAAAGATCATGGTGCTTTTCTTTCCATTCAGTAAACGCTGAGTTATATTTTTGCCCCTTCGTTTTTAGTTCCTTTGGAGGGGAAAAATCACTTTACTTCCTACCAAACTTAAATAGTGAGACAGACATCGGTGATGCTGTAAACATGCTATGGGGAAGAAAATGTTAGTAGCTACATCAGTGGAAGAAATACTGGAAGAGGAAGTGCCCTGGTAATTTTGAAATAGAACTTAGGATTGTAGCTCATAGCACACTGTCTTGGGACTCATCAGTTACCAACATCTTTTTCTACAGATGAGGAAAGTGAGACTCAAATCAGAGTGGTGGTTCTCCACTCTGGCTGCACATGAAATATGTCTGAGAGCTTTAGAAAATAGGGGTGCCTGGGCCCCACCTCCAGAGCCAACCTGATTGGTCAGGGATGGAGCCTGGCCTTCATGATTTTTTATTATTAATTTAAAAAATTTTGATTAAAGTATAGTTGACATACGATATTATATTAGTTTCAGATGTACAACATAGTGTTTTGACATTTAAATACATTGTGAATTGATCACAATAAGTCTAGTAACCATCTGTCACCATACAAAGTTATTACGGTATTACTGACTGTATTCCTTTTGCTGTGAATTACATCCTTATGACTTACTTTGTGACTGAAAGTTTGTACCTCTTAATCCTCTTCACCTATTTTCCCCAACCCCTACCCACTTCCCCTCTGGCAACCACCAGTTTGTTCTCTGTATCTGTGAGTCTGTTTCTGTTTTGTTTTGTTTGTTTATTTGTTTTTTAGTGAAAAAGTGAAATCACATGGTATTTGTCTTTGTATGTCTGAACTATTTCACTTAGCATAATACTCTCTAGGTCCATCCATGTTGTTGCAAATGGCAAGATTTCATTCTTTTTTGTGGCTAATATTCCATTGTGTGTATATACCACATCTTCTTTATCCATTCACCTGTTGATGGACATTTAGGTTGTTTCCATGTCTTGACTATTGTGAACAGTGCTGCTATGAATATAGGGGTGCATGTATCTTTTTGAATTATAGTTAGTTTTCATTTTCTTCAGATAAATACCCAGAAGTGGAACTGCTGGATTATATGGTAGTTCTATTTTTAATTTTTTGAGGAGCTACCATACTGTTCTCCATAGTGGCTGCACCAATTTACATTCCCACCAACAGTGCATGAGGGTTCCCTTTTCTCCACACCCTCTCCAGCACTTGTTATGTCTTGTCTTTTTGATAATAGCCATTCTGACAGGTGTGAGGTGATATCTCATTGTGGTTTTGATTTGCATTTCCCTGATGATTAGTGATGTTGAGAATCTTTTCATGTGTGTGCTGGCAAACTGTATGTCTTCCATACCACCCTGCATCTACTGCATTGACCAAATGATTTTTATCCTTCATTTTGTTAATGTGGTATATTGCATTGATTGATTTGTGGATATTGAATCACACTGATGGCTTTAAAAAAGCCTCCCCCCACCGGTGGTTTTCACAGACAGCCAATGTCCAGTGTCAGAATGGAGTAGAACAAGGCCAGGTGAGTCCCAGATCAGAGATGGGTCCACTGCCCCCATGCTGCCACCTTGCAGAATGCTGGCTGTTGGCATTGCAGAGAACACTGAAAACACTGAAAGTAGGTGAGCCATAGCCACACAGGAGAGGGAAAGGGTTTCAGCCAGGAATTGAGTAAGAGGGAGAATGCTAGTTCCATGTAAGTCAACTGCAAGCATTTCCTGGGAGCCACAGGACACACAAGGACATGCTGACATGCTACATAACTCAGCTTGGACTTCAGTAGGGTCTTACCCTGATTGTGGTACCCTCTGGAAAGAGATACTAATCATTCAGCAAATGCAGTAATGCTGGACCTCCTTCAGGAGGCAGATGCTTGGAATCCTCTTCCTTTCCAGAGGATTCAAGGAATCAGAACATTCCTGTCAACTGCTTAAGTCAGCAGGTCATTCATTAAGCCCCTCTTTTACCACCCTACCGCTCTGTACCTGCTAGACTAAGTAAGCATCACTGAAGAAACTATGAATGGGACTGTATTTGGAGATAGCATCTTTAAAGAGGTAATTAAGGTTAAATGAGATCATTGGGGTTGGCCATAGTCCAATATGACTCGTGTCCCTAGAAGAAGAGAAGATTAGGACACTGACATGCACAGAGGAAAGACCATGTGAAGACACAGGGAGAAGATGGCAGTCTACAAGCCAAGGAAAGGGGCCCTCAGAAGAAACTACCCCTGCTGACAACTTAATCTTGGACTTCTGCCTTTCAGAAATGTGAGGAAATAAATTTCTGTTGTTTAAGCCTCTTAGATCGTGTTACTAACAAACGAATGCAACTACAATATCCATGCCTGGCTGGTAAATAGGACATGGCCCCAGACTCCAAATCATTCAGAGTCTAGCCACTTGTCATAATCCACTGGAGGCAGTTTTCTCCAGGGAGGGAGCAGTGTAATTGTGAATGAGGCTGTGACTAAATCTGGAATTCTGGAACTGCCTGCAAGAATGGGGCAAGGGAGAAAAAGTGCTGGATCTTGGGCCAAAGCCAAGTGGAACATAAAGGTGGCCAAGCCAGAACAAGGCACCAGGAGGGGTGCCAACTCACAGAATTACAAGCAAAACAGGGAGGGGTTGTGATGGAGGAGAAACAAGCCAAATGATCCAGCCAAGAAAGAAGAGGACCAGGTCACAAAGGCAAATGTTTAAAAAGCAAAGCCCAGGCAGAAGACAATGGGAAAGGGATCATGAGGACTGCTTTCTGGAGCCATAGCCCACCTGAGACCCAGTTGCTTTAACATATAGCTTTAAAAAGCTTAAACTCGAGGGCTTCCCTGGTGGTGCAGTGGTTGAGAATCTGCCTGCCAATGCAGGGGACACTGGTTCGAGCCCTGGTCTGGGAAGATTGCACATGCTGCGGAGCGATTAGGCCCGTGAGCCACAACTGCTGAGCCTGCGCGTCTGGAGCCTGTGCTTTGCAACGAGAGAGGCCGCGACAGTGAGAGGCCCGTGCACCGCGATGAAGAGTGGCCCCCGCTTGCTGCAACTAGAGAAAGCCCTCGCACAGAAACGAAGACCCAACACAGCCATAAATAAATAAATAAATAAATAAATAAAAATTTTTTTTTAAAAAAAGCTTAAACTCGAGACCTTCAAGATGGCGGAGGAGTATGACGTGGAGATAACCTTCCTCCCCACAAATACATCAGAAATACACCTACATGTGGAACAACTCCTACAGAACACCTACTGAATGCTGGCAGAAGACCTCAGACCTCCCAAAAGGCAAGAAACTCCCCACGTACCTGGGTAGGGCAAAAGAAAAAAGAAAAAACAGAGACAAAGAATAAGGACTGGACCTGCACCAGTGGGAGGGAGCTGTGAAGGAAGAAAGGTTTCCCCACACTAGGAAGGCCCTTCGTGGGCGGAGATGGGGGTTGGGCAGGGGGGAAGGAAAGAAATCAAAAAGATCAGAGCAGAAAGAAATGAAATAGAAAGAAAGAAAACAATAGCAAAGATCAATAAAACTAAAAGCTGGTTCTTTGAGAAGATAAAGAAAATTGATAAACCATTAGCCAGACTTATCAAGAAAAAAAGGGAGAAGACTCAAATCAGTAGAATTAGAAATGAAAAAGGAGAAGTAACAACTGACACTGCAAAAATACAAAGCATCATGAGAGATTAGTACAAGCAACTCTATGCCAATAAAATGGACAACCTGGAAGAAATGGACAAATTCTTAGAAATGCACAACCTTCTGAGACTGAACCAGGAAGAAATAGAAAATATAAACAGACCAATCACAAGCATCACATCTCTGAAATTGAGACTGTGATTAAAAATCTTCCAACAAACAAAAGCCCAGGACCAGATGGCTTCACAGGCGAATTCTATCAAACATTTAGAGAAGAGCTAACACCTATCCTTCTCAAACTCTTCCAAAATATAACAGAGGGAGGAACACTCCCAAACTCATTCTATGAGGCCACCATCACCCTGATACCAAAACCAGACAAAGATGTCACAAAGAAAGAAAACTACAGGCCAATATCACTGAGGAACATAGATGCAAAAATCCTCAAGAAAACACTAGCAAACAGAATCCAACAGCACATTAAAAGGACCACACACCATGATCAAGTGGGGTTTATTCCAGGAATGCAAGGATTCTTCAATATATGCAAATCAATCAGTGTGATACACCATATGAAGGATAAAAACCATATGATCATCTCAATAGATGCAGAAAAAGCTTTCAACAACATTCAACACCAATTTATGATAAAAACCAGAAAGTAGGCATAGAGGGAACTTACCTAAACATAATAAAGGCCATATATGACAAACCCACAGCCAACATCGTTCTCAATGGTGAAAAACTGAAACCATTTCCTCTAAGATCAGGAACAAGACAAGGTTGCCCACTCTCACCACTATTATTCAACATAGTTTTGGAAGTTTTAGCCACAGCAATCAGAGAAGAAAAAGAAATAAAAGGACTCCAAATCGGAAAAGAAGAAGTAAAGCTGTCACTGTTTGCAGATGACATGATACTCTACATAGAGAATCCTAAAGATGCTACCAGAAAACTACTAGAGCTAATCAATGAATTTGGTAAAGTAGCAGGATACAAAATTAATTCACAGAAATCTTTGCATTCCTATATACTAATGATGAAAAATCTGAAAGGGAAATTAAGGAAACACTCCCATTTACCATTGCAACGAAAAGAATAAAATACCTAGGAATAAACCTACCTAAGGAGACAAAAGACCTGTATGCAGAAAACTATAAGACACTGATGAAAGAAATCAAAGATGATATAAACAGATGGAGAGATATACCATGTTCTTGGATTGGAAGAATCAACATTGTGAAAATGACTCTACTACCCAAAGCAATCTACAGATTCAACGCAATCCCTATCAAACTACCATTTTTCAAACTACCATTTTTCTGCATTTTTCACAGAACTAGAACAAAAAATCTCACAATTTGTATGGAAACACAAAAGACCCCGAATAGCCAAAGAAATCTTGAGAAAGAAAAACGGAGCTGGAGGAATCAGGCTCCCTGACTTCAGACTATACTACAAAGCTACAGTAATCAAGGTAGTATGGTACTGGCACAGAACAGAAATATAGATCAATGGAACAGGATAGAAAGACCAGAGCTAAACCCACGCACATATGGTCACCTTATTTTTGATAAAGGAGGCAAGAATATACAATGGAGAAAAGACAGCCTCTTCAGTAAGTGGTGCTGGGAAAACTGGACAGCTACATGTAAAAGAATGAAATTAGAACACTCTCTAACACCATACACAAAAATAATCTCAAAATGGATTAAAGACCTAAACGTAAGGCCAAACAGTATAAAACTCTTAGAGGAAAACATAGGCAGAACACCCTATGACATAAATCACAGCAAGATCCTTTTTGACCCACCTCCTAGAGAAATGGAAGTAAAAACAAAAATAAACAAATGGGACCTAATAAAACTTAAAAGCTTTGGCACAGCAAAGGAAACCACAAACAAGATGAAAAGACAACCCTCAGAACGGGAGAAAATATTTGCAAATGAAGCAACTGCAAAGGATTAATCTCCAAAATTTACAAGCAAGTCTTGCAGCTGAATATCAAAAAAACAAACAACCCAATTCAAAAATGGACAGAAGACCTAAATAGACATTTCTCCAAAGAAGATATACAGATTGCCAGCAAACACATGAAAGGATGCTTAACATCACTAATCATTAGAGAAATGCAAATCAAAACTACAATGAGGTATCACTCCACACTGGTCAAAATGGCCATCATCAAAAAATCTACAAACAATAAATGCTGAAGAGGGTGTGGAGAAAAGGGAACCCTCTTGCACTGTTGGTGGGAATGTAAATTGATACAGCCACTACGGAGAACAGTATGGAGGTTCCTTAAAAAAACTTAAAATAGAACTACCATACGAGCCAGCAATCCCACTACTGGGCATATACCCTGAGAAAACCATAATTCCAAAAGAGTCATGTACCACAGTGTTCATTGCAGCTCTATTTACAATAGCCAGGACATGGAAGCAACGTAAGTGTCCATCGACAGATGAATGGATAAAGAAGATGTGGCACATATATACAATGGAATATTACTCAGCCATATAAAGAAACGAAATTCAGTTATTTGTAGTGAGGTGGATGGACCTAGAGTCTGTCATACAGAGTGAAGTAAGTCAGAAAGAGAAAAACAAATGCCATATGCTAACACATATATATGGAATCTAAAGAGCAAAAAAAAAAAAAACGGTTCTGAAGAACCTAGGGGCAGGACAGGAATAAGGACGCAGACGTAGAGAATGGACACAGGGGACATGGGGAGGGGGAAGGGTAAGCTGGGACGAAGTGAGAGAGTGGCATGGACATATACACACTACCAAATGTAAAATAGACAGCTAGTGGGAAGCAGCCGCATAGCACAGGGAGATCAGCTCGGTGCTTTGTGTCCACCTAGAGGGGTGGGATAGGGAGCGTGGGAGGGAGACGCAAGAGGGAGGAGATATGGGGATATATGTATACGTATAGCTGATTCACTTTGTTATAAAGTAGAAACTAACACACCATTGTAAAGCAATTATACTCCAATAAAGATGTTAAAAAAAAAAAGCTTAAACTCACTTTCCTTTCATGCTCTTTTATCCGTATAAAAGCCACTGTTGAAATTGAATTCTGGCACCCCCATTAAAATATGGTTGAGTGACAGACTGTTCATAACTGTGTCATGTTGGGTTCCTCAGAAGCAGATGCTGAGAGGAAGATTCTGGAATACAGTAGCTTTTAATAGTAGGGAGGATAAATCTCTCCTTATTTTCTACCTTCTCAGAAACATTCTTGGCAATTTTGCATACTTTGTTTTCTTATGTGCATTCTTAAATCATTTTAAGTTTAAAAAGAAAGCCTGTTTTGTTTCTGATTGAAATTGTATGAAATTGATATATTTATTTGGAAAGGACTGACGTTTTTATTATATTACGACTTTCTATCCAGGAGCATGGTGTGTCTCTACATTTATTCAGGCCTTGTTTTATGTTGCTCAATAAAATTTATAGCTCTCTCAAATAAATCGTACACTTTCTTTGTTAAATTTTTCCCTATGTATTTTGTAACTTTTGTCTCTATTGTTAATGCAATGTGTGTGGTAATTTTTTCCCATTTTCATTTCTATCTGGTTTCTACCAGTAAATGAATTGGTGTTTAAAGTATTTTTCCTGGTAACTGGTACCTTACTAAATTATTTTACTTGTAATCTAATAATTTACTTTTAATTGTGCCTGAATGTTTTTCTAGGAAACCACTGTATCATTTGCAAAACAGGATAATATGACTCTCTTCCAATATTTACATAGCTTCTTTACTTTTTAAGGTGTATTGCATTAGCTAGAACTCGGAAGAAGTGAAAATAGCATCTCTTTCTTGAGCGAGCATAAGCTACTGGCTAGTGTTCACGTTAGGGTTGTAATTGTGACAGCAGGTACTTTGTCATCCCTTTTATGGTCTGTCATATTCAGGGTGATATTGCAGAGTCAGAGCGGCTCCCTGGGCAGAGCCACATGGAATCAGAGGGGTTTTAAGAGACACATTTTGACAGAGTTCTTCTGCCCAGCTGTGAGGTTGAGTGGGGCGGGGTGTGAAGTACATCTCAGGGGTAGATTGTCCCACACAATTGGTTTTTTTAAAAAATTATTTTAAACAGCTTTATTGAGGTATAGCTGACATACAATAAGAGCAGAAGTTTTTAATTTTGGTGAAGTCAAATTTATCTAATTTTTATTTTATGAATTGTGTTTTTGGTGTGATATCTATGAAATCTTTGCTTAACCCATGCTCACATAGATTTTTCTAGTATATTTTCTTCTAGCACTTTCATAGTTTTAGATTTTTCATTTAGCTCTATGCTCTATTCTGTGCGAATTTAGGGGTATGGTGTGAGGCATGGTTCAAAGTTCATGTATTTGCATATGGATATCCTATTGTTTCAGCAACTTTTGTTGAAAAAGATCATCCTTTTTCTGCTGAATTGCCTTTGCACCTCTGTTGAAAATCAGTTGTCTGTATGTGTCTGAGTATATTTCTTGAGTCTATATTCTTTTTCATTGATAGTTTTTTTCTATGTTTTTGCTCATACCACATTGTCTTGATTTGTATAGTTTTATAATAAGACTTGAGTAGCCACACTTTTAAAAACTAAGAAAATTTGAACTTTTTACTTGTTAGGTCTGGTCAAAATGCCCCCTCTTTAAACAGAATGGAGTGAAAACACTCCCAGCAACATACGCAGGGTCGATGGAAAGCTAGAGGCTCAGTCAGCCCCTCCCTCCCTATGTGTAAGGACTGTGCTGCAGGCCTGATGTTTACGAGGCCCAGGACCATATCTCACACCCTCCTCTTTCCTCAAAGACAAAACCCGCTTCCCATAACTGGGCCCATGTGGATCCACACACTGAGAATTGTAAATGACTGCACCGAGCTCGTTTTCCTCCTCTTATTCTTACAAGGCATTCCTTTTAATGCTTTAGAAATAAATAGCTGGGGTGCTGTTCCCTTCACCTTCACCTTTTTGCTTTCCTGTTTTGAAATCACTGGGCAAGCGCAAAGCAGCCAAGATCAAGTTGCCCTGGTTATTGGATAATTTCTCTCTTCCATGTTGACCCCTCATCATCCCCTTTACATCATCTTTCCATGAGGTACAAGTATTTATTCGAGTGCCTTTGGCTCGATGCTCTCTAGAGCAAGCAGCTGTACTGTCTTTCTCTTCTGTGCGCTAAGACACCTGTAATAATTATCAGCCTAAAATGAACCCAATGCATCAGATGCACAGTGTTTGGTTGCCCCTCAAAGCTTTTTGTTTTTCCTGGCTGATCCTCACTGGAATGGCGTTGTACTAAACTAAATTTAACACATGTATAATGAGAAGATTTCGCCTCATTTTTATAGGACTTTGATGCTCTGGTATTTTGAACCAGCCAGGCTGTGATAGCTCAAGTTGCCTAGTAACCAGCCAAAGACCAGCACCAGAGTGAAACCCAGAGAAGCCACATTCTGTAATAAAGAAGAGCAACAGCCAGGAACAAGCAGGTCCAGGGTCACGGCTGGGCTGGATCCGCACTCCTTTGAGGATGCGGCTGACACGTCTTTGGTTAAGCTGCTCAAATCCTCCATCTGTAAAATGGGCCTGACATTTGACAGCGGGTCCCTGTGTCACATATTGTGAGGATTAATAAAGAATTTGTAAAATAGTTTGAATCCTTCAGACTAAATGCACTTGGGAAATACGTTGGATTTATAATAATTTGGTGCTCCCGTGCAGATAATGTTGGGAAGCAGAGTCAGCTCAGTCTCTGATTTCCAAGATTCTAAAGCAAATCCAGTATTATCAGCCTCTCTGCTTGCCTTCTAGCTGAGATGACTATTCGGACACATCTCAAGGATGGAAAGTAGTGATAAATACATTGAAAACTGAGGGAAAACATATCCAAGTATTCAAAACCAATCTGAGTTATGATGTCTGAGGTCGATCCACAAATGTGGGATTTGCTCATATTTAATTTGGCTAATCTTAGAGAAGTCTGTCACTTCAAAGAGTAGAAACTCAAGACAAAGGTGTATAGTGCCATGAATAGAATATAAAATGGCTTCATTTGGGTTTCAGTCACCGCTCTCAATGCCAAGGGGGAATTTTGGGTCACCTGAGCCAGCATGCCTTACCTGGGGTTCAAGCCGCTCTACTCCCCCTGCAATCTGGGCATCTCATTTTTTCCCCTCACCATCACCCCAGGTAGACCTTGGGTGCTGGTTTATTTCTTCTCCCCGCAAACACACTGAAGTCCTCACAGCTGCAAACATCAAAGCTCACAAACTTCTGCCCTTTAATTTGTTTTCATTGTTCTCTTGAATGATCTGAAACGAAGTTATCCTGAAAACCCCCAGCTCAAGTCCTCCTTTGTAAAACGGATTGTTTTATTTCCCAGGCCCACATTGGTCATAAAGCCCCTGATGTATCACTAGGCATCAAGAAGAACTGGCTTCAAATCCTTTCTCTGTTGTTTTCTGTGCATACTTAAGGCAAATTACTTCATCTCTCTCAATCTTAGATTATCATTTATAAAACAGATCATAATATACTCAAAAGTTGTTGAGAAGATTAAATAAGGATATATGTGTATAATAAATGTGGACACATATCTCCTTATATGTGTATATATGTGTAAGGATAATATAGGTATAGACACAGAAATAGACATATGTGGTGAAATATCTATATAGATGCACAGTCAGAAATTTCTTAAGTACTCAATGCTCAGTAAGCTTGTTATCAATTACATTATCTCTCTGCCCTTTTTCTAGTTTTCATACCAATCATGGCAGCTTTTCTAGAGGCTAGAGTTGGACCCTATATCACCTAACAAAATCCATGTGTAGATATGTTCCTTTAGAGGAGATTTAAAACCAGGTTAAAAAGTAAAACATGTTGTCCACTAGCCTACATTATAATTTTCTACAATGTTTAGAGAATCTGGCCACTTTGTCTGTTCCTCCACTCCATGTAGAGATCATTTGTTAATCACAAGTGCAACAAGGCAAAGAAACCACCTATTAAAAAAAAAAAAAAGGAAGCATGTCTTGGTCGTTTCTTAAGGGGACAAGTTTTTATTGTCTTATAGAGAATATTTTTAAGTGGTGTTTACCTGTTCTAAGAGAAAAACATCAAAACCCACAATCCTGGAGAGAGAAACCACCACAATGAAAATCCTCAAGGGCTCCTGGGCCATTTGTGCCTTCTCTCTGGGCATTAGGGAACGCATTGTACGGAGACACATGATTGCCTTGGCTAAATCTGATCCACCAGCAAGGACTCGGAAAGACATTCATTTAATCACTTGTCCTGAAACCACTGCTGAAATTGCAGACAGCTGAAGTGACAGGAAACCAAGTCCCCGCGTTTAGCGTGAGAAATGAAAGGAGAAATCATACAGAGCGTTGATTAAAGGCCAGGTGCTGTGGCAGCCCTCATCCTCAGAACACCAGGAAAATTCTAAACGCTGCCCTGACCCGTGTTAGTTTTCTTCTAACACAGGAACTGCTGGAAATTCCACTCTGTTTCCCCAAAAAACCCATCTGGGTGCTTCTATGAGGGCAGGTGATTCCCGAAGCCCCATAACTCCAATGACACTGGACTTTTAAGATGTATTCTTTCCAAAAAAAAGCAGAACAGGAGTCTTCCACTACCGTTCTGGTTTGCCCAGGACTTACCCAGCTTTAGCAGGGAAAGTCCTTAGTCCTGGGAAACCCTGCAGTCCTGGGAAAACACAGAACAAGCTTTCTAATAAATATAGCCGGGGTGGGAAATGTCACATGACCACCAACTTCTTTAAGCAGAACAAGACTCTGACTTGTTCAATTTAGGAAAATCCAGAAAAAAGTTGCGGTTAACCCACAATCGTAATGCCATCCAAGATCTGCTCTTTGTTTTCCAGTTTGATAGTTACACTTATTTTTGAGGCAGGAACCCCTTTGCAAAACTGATGAAAGCTGTGGAACCTCTTCCCAGAAAAATCTATGTATATTCACATTATATTGAAGTATAACATAGGTAAAGCATACTAATCAAAAGGTCATAGCTTGATAAAGTTTTACAAACTGAACAGACCCATATCAACAGCACCCAGATCAAAAATAGAGCATTACCAAAAAAAAAAAGAAAAAGAAAAGAAAAAAAATAGGGCATTACCATCACCCCCGTAGGACCTCTGTTTCCCCTTTCAGTCACTAGCCCAGCAAGGGTAAATGTTACCGCAACTTCTAACACCTTACTGTTTGCCTGCTTTTGAATTTCATATAAATGAAATCATCTAGTATGCACACTTTAATATTTGGCTTCTTAAAATTCAACATTATTTTTGTGAGAGCAGACCACGTTATTATGTGTAGTTGCAGTTCGTTAATTCCCATTGGATTAACAAACCACATTTATTTATGCATTACATTGTTGGGTCGGTTTGTTTTAATTAATTAATTTATTTATTTGAAGTATAGTTGACTTACAATGTTGTGTTAGTTTCAGGTGTACAGCATAGTGATTCAGTTTTATATATATATATATGCTTTTTCAGATTCTTTTCCATCATAGGTTATTACAAGATTTTGAATATAGTTCCCTGTGCTATACAGTAGGTCCTTATTGGTTATCTATTTTATACATATATATCAGTGTATATGTTAATCCCAAACTCCTAATTTATCCCTCCTCCCCTCTCTTTCCCCTCTGGTAGCCGTAAGTTTGTTTTCTATGTCTGTGAATCTATTTCTGTTTTGTAAATAAGTTCATTTGTATCATTTTTTTAGATTTGGACCATTGTGAATAGTATTACTACAAACATTTTCATGCATGTCTTTGGGTGAACAAATATGTGCATTTCTGTTGGATATAAACCAAAAAGTAGAATGGCTGGGTCCTGAAACACACGTATGTTCAGCCTTAGTAGATACTGTTTTTTTGTTTATTTTTAAATTTACATACAGTGAAATTCACTTTCATTTTGGTGTGAAGTTCTGTGAGTCTCGACAAATGCATACAGTCTTGTAACCACCACCATAATCGGGATTAAACAGCAAAAAATTCCCCCAAATTCCCTCATTCTGCCCCTTTATAGTCAACCCCTAACCTACACTTTTCCCTGACAAACCACTGATCACTCTCTATAGTTTTGCTTTTTTGGTTTTTTTTAATAAATGGAATTATGTAGTATGTAACCTCTTTTAGATTGTTTTATTTAGAACAACGTATTTGAGGTTCACTTATGTTCTTTATATATACTTAGTTCAATCCTTTTTATTACTGAGTAGCATTCCATTATTTGGATCACAATTTGTTAGTTCATCAATCTATTGACTTTTTTTTTCTCTTTAAGGCTTCTGTAAACATTCACATACAGGTTTTGTTTTTTGGTTTTTGTGGGGGTTTTTTTTTTTTTGGCTGCATTGGGTCTTCGTTGCTACACGTGGGCTTTGTATAGGTGCGGCGAGTGGTGGCTACTCTTCGTTATGGTGCGCAGGCTTCTCATTGCGGTGGCTTCTTGTTGCGGGGCACGGGCTCTAGGTGTGCAGCCTTCAGTAGTTGCAGCACATGGGCTCAGTAGTTGCAGCATGCAGGCCCTAGAGCACGCCGGCTTCAGTCGTTGCGGCGTGTGGACTCAGTAGTTGCGACGCACGGGCTCTAGGGCACGCGGGCTTCAATAGTTGCGGCACACAGGCTTAGTAGTTGTGGTGCACGGGCTTAGTTGCTCCACAGCATGTGGGATCTTCCCAGAGCAGGGATCGAACCTGTGTCCCCTGCATTGGCAGGCGGATTCTTAACCACTGTGCCACCAGGGAAGTCCCACATACAGGTTTGTGTGTGAATGTAAGTTTCATTTCTCTAGGATAATCACTTAGGAATGTTGGTTTATTTGGTGTTCTGTTGACCGTTATGAGAAACTGCCAATTTTTTTTCTGGAATGACTGTCCCATTTTGAGTTCCCATCAGGAACGTATTAGCGTTCCAGTTGCTCTGCATCCTCATCAGCACTTGGTATTGTCAGGTTATTTTATAAGCCATTCTGATACTTGTGTAGTGATTTCTTATTGTGGTTTTCATGTACATTTCCCTAATGATTAATGTTGTTGAACATACTTTTGTGTGTTTACTTTCAGTTCTCAGATAGTTACTTTATGTGTTTTGTCCAGGGTTTTTTAGTTGTAATTAGTGGGAGGATAGGGTGAATTGTGCTTCCTCCATCTCACCAGATCCAGAAGTCCTCAATATCTTTTGAATTTATTATATGCCTCAGAGAATGTGCTTTCTGTTGGTCTCACAACCAGCACAGCAAATAAATGGAGCATTAACAGCATGAGGACTCCAGATGATATAAATGCATTTCAACGAAATCCATCTCCTTTGAATCATGTCTGCCAGTTTGTTGAGAGCCTGCTGTTCTGTATGATATGCTCCTACAAAATTCAAGTGGGCAAAAGAACTGGTGTGAATTAATTGAAAATACACCCCACACTTTTGTGACTGTCACCCCCATTTTGCTTCCCACAGAAGCAAATTCACCCATTCCTCTTGAGTTATGGTATTTTAAACTGCTATCATAGAAAGTAACTGGATCTGCTTGGATGCTTTCTCTCTTTTTCACGGTTCTATTGTAATGACCTCAAGTTTGATTTGACCCAGTAGTCCTCAAGGTAGGGAAGCAGGCTTTCCCCTGCTTCTCAGTTATGCTGCCTTAACAACAGAATTGGTAGGCACAGGTCATGATGGTGACAACACATTTGTCAAACTGGAGCTGGTCTCAAAGCATGCTATTTCTAGTATAGCCAAAGGTTAAGATGCCCAAATATTGATATCCATTCTCGCTTATTAGGCAGGAGTACGTGAACGCGCACGTAATCCTGGATGTCAGGTGTTTTGAATGGCTGCATGAACTCATCCAGGCCATGAGGATGGTGCTCTTCAAAGAGTGGTCTGCAGACCCGCAGCGTCAGCATCACCTGGGAGCCTGTTAGAACTCCCAGTGTTCGGGCACCCCCTTCTGAATCAGATCTCTGGTGGTGGGCACAGGAATCTGAACCTTAACAAGCTTTCCACGGGATTCTTATGCATTCTGAAGTTCAAGAACCACTGCTTACTCATTTATACTTATCACAAAGCTGAATTTAAAAGTTGGGAAGAGGAAAGGAGATGCCTCTCCCAATATTTTCAAATTTCTGAGTGCTGATTTATTACTCCTTTAGGACCAGACTTCCCTAAACCTAAAAAAAGAACTAAAATGACTTCAATAATAACCGTGAACAAAATTGCCAGCTTACAGGAGAGTGTGTGGCCCTCCTTTTACAGTCATAGGTGGCAAAATATTATTGTGAAGTGCAGGTAAAAATACAACCCTAGTTTTGAACTATTTTAGAGGAAATGCCCACCATAAAGTAATTTTCCATGAAGACAGTTTCTTATTTTCCTTACGATTCATGTTTTAAAAACTAGTATTCAGAAAACAGGAAAAAACAGGCAAAGCTATTGGTGGTGTATTTCCCTCAGGAAAGAAATTATTTTCTGAGCATAAAACCAGGGCAAAGTGAGCAAGTTTTAGAGTAATTCGGACTATCTTCTCAGTCTTGAGCCTTGTTAAAGGAATTCTGAGAGCTGAAATCAAGTAGAGGTGACCCGGGAAGCTGACAAAAAAAGACAGAAGCAGTCTTCTAAATTGGTCTCGAATTGGTCAGATGCTGTTAATAAATATTTATTGGGTGCTTATTATGTGCGGAATGTGTGCTTCATGCTGAAGCCCGGCCATCATTATACTGAATGGGAAGTATGCTAAGCTAGCCTTAGAAAATGTCCACCAAAACCCATGTAGGCAATAGAAGGTGACGAAGTTTTTGTCTTTCCCTCTGTACTCTCCTTCCACTCCTCTGCAGTCTCCCCATCCCTTATCAAGGTATGTTTTCTTCTACGGGAAGCTGATAGTACTGATTTAGCATCGGGGCACAGAACTTTCATTGTTTCTTTGTTTCATCCAGCCGTGAAGATTCACCCTCCCCCCTCCCAGTTAATACAAAAAACACGCATTTTGCACACTGATGAACTGAAATCCGAGGGGTAAAGTGTGGACATGAGCTAAAAGAGATTATTATCCAGAAGGAATTTGTTTTTTGGAGCATTGTCTGTCCCTCCTGTTGAAACTTGAAGCAAAAGATACATATCATATAATACTTGTATCTGTTTTTCCAATTAATTTCTCTAGGAAAAAATTCAGTAGAAGTGAATTAGTCATCACATCTTCTCTCTTGATCTTGGGACTGGAGCTCAGGTGCATCAGCAGTTTTAGCCCTCACTCTGCCCCACCTGGACTTCAATTGCAGCTTATTGAAAAAGAGGTATTGACTATTTAACCAGAACCGCAGAGATGTTTGGCACCTTGCACGTGCTGCCTCTGGAGGATTCGTAGCTGGCTACTCATCTTCCTACAGCTTCAATCTCAGGCACATGAGTAGCGGGAGAAAGAGGCAGAAGATTATCTGAAAAAGTGAGGGTGCTGACTAAGGCATTAACTGGGCACTGCCTCCCGGGAACACCCAGGGGAGTAAAAAGCAGGACAAGGGCATGCTTGGGGGGAGAGACTCGATGGCCAGGTGCCTGGGGTCCCTTGATTTCTCATCATATTCCTTCTAGGTGCTATGCTTCCCTTCTGTTTGGAAAGAAATTGTGGTGTTAAAGGATTTTTCAGAAAGAGGAAGGAAACAATCACTTTATATCAGCAAAAGGGTTTTTCTTTGGTTGTAAAGGGTTTTGTTCATTTTCCTTTAACATCCCAGACATCTGCCCCAGGTTCTGCTCCAGCAATTTTTAATGTAGTCAGGGGTCAGCAGTGGCTCCTGTTGCTCAAGGATTTGGAAAGTCCATTTGCAGACATTAATTCACGATGGGAGAGGAGCCAGCCTTGCATGTCTTAGATGGGAGTTTCCTAATCCTTATGAGTTTGAGGACCCCTTTATACCAGCAGGAAAATTTCCAAGTCATATCATTTTACCTGGTTGTAGTATTAGTTGACTGAGCAAATACTTGTACTAGGAAAAGAAGTGACTATTGTTTCAAAAACAGTTTTAAATGATTATTTGATCAATCACAAGACCTGAAGACATTTGAAAGTAGCAGTTCATATATAGGAAGATCTACTTTTATTCATTATGCAGCCAATACTTGCTGAGCAGGGGGATTAAAGATCCTTTTGCATAGCACTCAGAGTTCCTGAGTGTCCACAGTGCAAGGATTTGAAGCTGGTGACTTAGACAATGAATGCTATTAAATAAATGAATGAATAAATACAAAAAAATAAATAACTGGGGGAAAAACAAACCTGGATTTATTAGTAAAACAGGAAGAAGCAGATCTCTTTGCTGAGTCTGAAATTACAATTACTTTGGTTGGTGAATGGGAAATTATTTTGTGATAATTCTTGTTACTGCTCTGAACATCTGTGATGAATTTAGGGGTACTTGTTGCTTTGGGGTAAACAAACTGTGTTAGTAGAGCAATCAGATGAGATAAGTCTGCTTTAGAGGTAGATTCTAACTATTAAAATGGGTTTTAAAGATGGTTTTATCTTCGGGGATTCAGGACTACAGACCATGCAAACATTCATGGCTTTGAGATGTAACATTGCCAGGATGGATAGGAATGTCCCAAGTGCCCTTAGCAAGGATGGAAGGTAACTTGATGCCTCCTACTATACCGCCTCTAGTGTTGATGGGATGATGATCACCTGTAAGGTGAGGAAAACACCTGTTTAAAGAGGGATGCCGACTCCTCACGGAGCGGTGTTACAGCTAAAAGCAGGCTCATGACTGCTACTTCTCTATCTCCCCATTCAACTCTGAATCATGAATCCCCATCTGGGATCTCTGGGGTTGATGATGGGGCTTCAAGTGCCATTAAATGGACTTTTGAGCTAAGAATACAGCATCACCTGAATCTTATCTTGGTTCATCCCTTCTCTTCTCCTTGGAGTCCTCAAGGTCACTGTGTCCACAATGGACAATGGTACGGGAAGAAAGGCTTTATTTCTTTTCAGTGAGCCTGTGGCTGAAACTCCAATGCAGACCTTTCTAGGCAACTGGACAAGAATCCATGGCTTAGACCTGGGGCAGGGGGTGAGAGCTCAACCCGCCTCTAATCCCAAAGCTCACTTTCAAATTTTACCATCCTTATGGAAACTGTATTAGAAATATAAGGTTAGGATTTAGAACATCCGAGTGTATGTGAGATAGAAAAGAAGGAAAGGAAGCCAGAGCCCAAGGCCGGATTCTGCTCCACGGAGGCAAGACAAACAGAAATACACCCGTGTATTTGACCCTCTAACACACAGGGTGAAGCACACGCTGAAGTATTAAGAGTCTGAACCGCTCAGATTGGCAACACGTGCTTTGGGGAGGACCTAGAAAGTAGATGGGAAGAAGGAAGAGATCTCCTTTCTCTGTAGTACCAATGGAGCTCATTCTAGAAGACCACTGTCCACTTATGAACTTTACCCTGGAGGATACAGAACTTTGGAAATCTTCACACAATGACATTTTTTGGCAGATGAAATTCTGCTCACAATCCTCTTGGCACAAGAAGCTGCATGGAAACAGTATTTGACTTCCTGAAGCAGAAAAATAATCAGGCTCATGCTGACGTTTGATGAATTAAGTGAACTGAAGTATGAAGTTTGACAAATTTGTTCATGGAGTTTCCTTCAATCAAGAGGAGAAACAAAATCCATAGGAAGTAAATCTTTGCTTCATCTCCTACTGCTGTTATTGAAAGAATTATGGAGACTTTTTCTTTTTTTGCAGAAAGCCAATGAATTGCTTGATTTTATAAAAAGTGGACAAAAGCAGTATCTAACTCTAAGGAAACAAGAATGTTCTAGAACAGTGCTGCCCAATAATCTGTACTTTCCAATGTGGTAGCTAGCAGCCACATGTGATTATGGAACATTTGAAATGTGACAGTGTGGCTGAGGCATTGAATGTTTAATCTTATTTAATTGTAAATAGCCACATGTGTCTAGAGACTACCATATTGGAAAGCACAGTTCTAGAAGAACTGTTTCATTCATGGGTGCTATATTTTTATTAAATATATCATAGACATAAAAGATTATATAATATATACAGTTTAAATGATATTAAAATAATTCACATACCCTCCAACCCTTCCTAAGAAAGACAATATTACCCAAACCTCTAAGGTTCCGCAAGTGCCCCTGCCTGATCCTTTGTATCCCATCCCACCCCCAGAGGTAACTACTATCCTAAATTTTGTGTTCATCATTCCCTTAGTTTTTTGATATGTTTTTACCAAAATTTTTGTGTATTTCTAAACAAAATTTTGTTTCACTTCACATGTTTTGGGACATTTGATAAACAGAATTGTACTGTGTGCATTCTTTGGTGACTTGCTTTTTTAAACAATATTATGTTTAACAGTCACCCATTATTCATGCGTAGAGCTGTATGTCATTTTCACTGCTCTTATTAATATACTAACATACTTTATTTAATGGAAGCACAGACTAGGTATTCTTTTGTGCTGTACTCCAGTATATTAATACACTATAGTTTTTTCATCCATTCTCCAGTCTATGGTAATAGTGTTGTTTCTATTTTCCTGCTATTACAAATACTCAGAATATTTTTCACATGTTCATAGGGTCAGATAAGAGATACCCTCTTTAGGGTACATGCCTGGGAGTCAAACTGCTAGGTAAGAACGGTACACATATGTTTGCTTTACGAGGTCATCCTAGGTTGTTTTTCAAAGTGGCTGTACCAATTTATACACCCACCAGTAGTTCAAGAAGTGGTTGGTTCTCCATATTCTGGCAATAATCATCTTTGTCAGACCTTTTCATTTTTGTTTTATCTGGTAGGCATAAAATACCATTTCATTGTATCCTTAATTAGCATACCCAGATTATTAATGGGATCAGGGATATTTTCAGTCTCATAGTTTTTCTTTTGAAATGCCTGCTTGTTTTCTTTTTTTCACTAATTTGTGGCATTTAAAAAATATTCTGGATGTGAATCCTTTGCCAGTCGTGTACTACAAATATCTTCTCCCTATTTGTGGCTTGTCATTTTATTTTATGGTGTATTTATTAAACAGTAATTCTTAATTTTAACGTACTTAAATTTAGCATATGTTTCCTTTGCTTGTGCATTTGTTATCTTTAAAAAAAATCCTCCCCACTCAGAGGTTGTAACATCTTTCTCTTATATTTTCTTCTTTATGTTTTAGTTTTGTGTTTGCCTTTAAGTCTTTTATCCATCTGTAGTTGATTTTGTTTATGATATAAAATGGGGATACAAATTCATTTCTTTCCATAGGTATAACTATTCATTCTAGTATTAGTTATTGAATAGATGGGTTATTTACTCACTGATCTCCCATGCCAACTCTTGTTTATGCCGGCCAGTTCTAGGCCCTCTCTTTTCATGTATCTTTCATCTCTCTTTATCTTTTCAAGTATCTTTTCATCTCTCTTGTGTATATGTGGGCACAATTCCAACCCCTCCCTTATGTTCCATTAGTCTGTTTGTCTAACCCTGAGACAATACTGCCATCTCTTAATTACCATAATGTTGAAATAAGGCAGCCAGACAGAAAATAATAACCAATCTATGCTTCCGTTTACTTTAAAACTCAAAGCAGAATGCTTCACATTCTCTCCAGTGAGGCATAGAGAAGAGCAGGAGATGAAATCAAAGAAGTACTGGCTGGGACAGATCATGGAGTGAGATGGAAGCCACTGGAAGATTTTCAGCAAAGGAGCGACATGACCTGGCTTATGTCTTCAAAGTATCGCTCTGGAGCTTAATTGAGAATAGACCTTTGTGAGGCAACAGTAGAAGCAGGGAGACCAGTGCAACAATCCAGGTGAGAGGAGATAGCAGATGAGACCAGAGTGGAGGCAGTAAAAGTAGTGACATGCGGTTGGATTCCAGGTATATTATGAAGACCAAGCTGATCATATTTGCTAATGAATCCACTGTGAGGCATAAGAGAAGAGAGGCATCAAAAGAAGAAGAGAGGTATCAAGAATGATACATTAATAAAAAAGAATGAAGTAATGCCATTTGCAGCAACATGGTTAGACATAGAGATGATCATACTAAGTGAAGTAAGTCAGACAAAGACACATATCATACGATATCGCTTATATGTAGAATCTTAAAATGATACAAATGAACTTATTTACCAAACAGAGACAGACTCACAGACTTAGAAAACAAACTTACGGTTACCAAAAGGGAGTGGGGGGCTTAAATTAGGCATTTGGGATTAACATATACACACTAGTATATATAAAATAGATAAACAACAAGGACCTACTGTATAGCACAGGGAAGTCTACTCAGTATCTTGTAATAACCTGTAATGGAAAAGAATCTGAAAGAGAATATATGTATATATATATATATATATATATTCAATATAAATATATATATATGTATAACTGAATCACTTTGCTGTACACTTGAAACTAGCACAACATTGTAAATTAACTATACTTCAGTTTTAAAAAATGAATGATACATTAAGATTTCTGGCTGAGCAATCATAAGGATAGATTATGTGGTGTCTAGTACATAAATAATGTATATATGGAATATATGTAAAGTACACACATAGTGCCTAGTACAGGTTTGGGACATGGTATGTATATGTGTTTAATAAATAGTCCCTCTCTCTCCCTCATAGGACATGGACATAAAGGACAACCTAGTTCAGACTCTAATATCCTATAGTTCCTTAAAGCTAGAGATACCCTCACACTCAAGTTGTGACCCTGGGTGATGCTTGACTGATAATGTAGTGAAGATGGAAGAGTGATGTCTATAAGCCTTGATACTTAGCCATCTGATAGGCGCTAACAATCATGCCCATCTTGGGAAATAATCAGAGTAAACAAGAGTAGCTGTAACGATGTGACTTCCAAGAGGACATTTTTTTAAGACCAAGAGCTATTTTAGCATGATCCTGAGGGTGAAAGCTTACAGTAGAGAGCTTTGAGATTTCTGTGTTATCTGGATATAAATAGAACATTTGAGCACCTTGGAAGAAAGCTTAGGTATTTACCAAGATGACCATTATTTTCTGCTGCTGCTGACCAGTGAAATGCTTTTCAAATGCTTTTCTGATTGCATCAGCCCTTTAAGATGGATGTTTTGATATGACCTCGTTGACTAGGTGACTTTCAGAGATGACACACCCCATTACCAACATGACACAGTGTCTCCCCACACACCTCAGTCTGCAAAGCCAGGACTAGGCACTAGTTTTCAGGTTAACATTATGAACACCAAGTTAATGCGTGGTTGCTACAGAAACCATGCTTTCTCCTTTCCTGGGTTTATAATAGATGTCTAACCAAAAGACTTGGTCAAGGACTGCATCCCTCTGGGCCACTCTCATGCCTTCTGTACCTAACATCACTCATATCCCTGAGGACTCATATAATTATGCCCAAATTCTACTCTGTTCTGTTGGGTTAATTGATAATATAAGGTCAGGAACATTGTGTTCTTGACTTGGTGTTCTTTTTAAGACATAAAAAAAAAAATACAGGGCAATAATCAGCTGTTAACATTGACTAGGTTGAAACAAAACCAGAAACAAGGTGATGCAAAGTATGTAAGAGATGCTTTAATGTACTTTGAAGATTCTTTTCCATTTGCATCATCAGTCAAGTACAGCAGTTATTTTTATATCGTCGTGACTCTAGCTTTTGAAACTTGTAAAACTAGTATAAAAATAGATCAAGGTACAAAATAAAAGGGGTCCCTGTCACCCACACTTTTTTTTTCTTTGCCTGTCAGTTTTTTTCTTAAACATCTTTATTGGAGTATAATTGCTTTACAATGTTGTGTTAGTTTCTGCTGTATAACAAAGTGAATCAGCTATATGTATACATATATCCCCATATCCTCTCCCTCTTGCGTCTCCTTCCCACCCTCCCTATCCTACCCCTCTAGGTGGTCACAAAGCACTGAGCTGATCTCCCTGTGCTATGCAGCTGCTTCCGACCAGCTATCTGTTTTACATTTGGTAGTGTATATATGTCTATGCTACTTTCTCACTTTGTCCCAGCTTACCCTTCCCCCTCCCTGTGTCCTCAAGTCTATTCTCTACGTCTGCGTCTTTATTCCTGCCCTGCCCCTAGGTTCTTCAGAACCTTTTTTTTTTTTTTAGATTCCATATATATGTGTTAGCATACGGTATTTGTTTTTCTCTTTCTGACTTACTTCACTCTGTATGACAGACTCTAGGTCCATCCACCTCACTACAAATAACTCAATTTCATTTCTTTTTATGGCTGAGTAATATTCCATTGTATATATGTGCCACATCTTCTTTATCCATTCATCTGTCGATGGACACTTAGGTTGCTTCCATGTCCTGGCTATTGTAAATAGTGCTGCAGTGAACATTGTGGTACATGACTCTTTTTGAATTATGGTTTTCTCAGGGTATATGCCCAGTAGTGGGATTGCTGGGTCGTATGGTAGTTCTATTTTTAGTCTTTTAAGGAACCTCCATACTGTTCTCCATAGTCGCTGTATCAATTTACATTCCCACCAACAGTGCAAGAGGGTTCCCTTTTCTCAACACCCTCTACAGCATTTATTGTTTGTAGATTTTTCGATGATGGCCATTCTGACCAGTGTGAGGTGATACCTCATTGTGGTTTTGATTTGCATTTCTCTAATGATTGGTGATGTTGAGCATCCTTTCATGAGTTTGTTGGCAATCTGTATATCTTCTTTGGAGAAATGTCTATTTAGGTCTTCTGCCCATTTTTGGATTGGCTTGTTTGTTTTTTGGATATTAAGCTGCATGAGCTGCTTGTATATTTTGGAGATTAATCCTTTGTCAGTTGCTTCATTTGCAAATATTCTCCCATTCTGAGGGTTGTCTTTTCGTCTTGTTTATGGTTTCCTTTGCTGTGCAATAGCTTTTAAGTTTCATTATGTCCCATTTGTTTATTTTTGTTTTTATTTCCATTTCTCTAGGAGGTGGGTCAAAAAGGATCTTGCTGTGATTTATGTCATAGAGTGTTCTGCCTATGTTTTCCTCTAAGAGTTTTATAGTGTCTGGCCTTACTTTTAGGTCTTTAATCCATTTTGAGATTATTTTTGTGTATGATGTTAAGAAGTGTGCTAATTTCATTCTTTTACATGTAGCTTTCCAGTTTTCCCAGCACCACTTATTGAAGAGCCTGTCTTTTCTCCATTGTATATTCTTGCCTCCTTTATCAAAAATACTGTGACCATATGTGCATGGGTTTATCTCTGGTCTTTCTGTCCTGTTCCATTGATCCATATTTCTGTTTTTGTGCCAGTACTATACTGTCTTGATTACTGTAGCTTTGTAGTATAGTCTGAAGTCAGGGAGCCTGATTCCTCCAGCTCTGTTTTTCTTCCTCAAGATTGCTTTGGCTATTTGGGGTCTTTTGTGTTTCCATACAAATTGTGAGATTTTTTGTTCTAGTTCTGTGAAAAATGCCATTGGTAGTTTGATAGGGATTGCATTGAATCTGTAGATTGCTTTGGGTAGTGTAGTCATTTTCACAATGTTGATTCTTCCAATGCAAGAACACCCACACTTTTTTGATGCAGTAAGACATTATGGAGTTCTTGTACATAAAAAGGCAATTGTGCCGGACTCTAGGAAGTATAAAGAGATAACAAATGGTCCCCACCATTAAGGAGTTTATTATCATGGGGAGATAGAGTTAGAAGCCAATGGTTTTAAAAACAGCAAAGGTCCATGATCACTTCCAGGGAGCATTTTGGTAGTGAATAAGAGATGAATGCTATAGACAGATAATAATACAAATTCAGATTTATTGCATGGTTCTAGTTCTGTGTTCCATGTAACATCTCATTTAATCTTTACTACAAACCTATGAAGTAGGATATTATTTTTATCACCATTTTACAGTCAGGGAAATTAAGGTACAGTCAGGTTAAGTAAATTCCCCAAGGCATACAGGTAGCAAGTGGTACAGCCAGGATCTGGAAGAATCCAAGCAGTCCTCCTTCAGAATCTGCATTACAACCTCTATATTGTTCTGCCATTCTGATGTCTAGGTGGGAAAATCAACTTTACCACTTACTGTACTAACAAAGTGTGGGTGAAAAGAGAGAACTTTTTATTTTGTACCCTGGTCTGTCTGTGTACTACTTTTACAAATTTGGAAAGCAGGAGTCATGATGATGTAAAAATAGCTGCTTCTTGACTAGTCAGGTAATGGTAAAAGGATCTTAAATCACGTTCAGGTAGCTCTTTCATGCTCCATATTGGGAGAGGGTTGCCTATTGGTTTACAAATGTTTATTGCATGCTTCAAACTTTAAATGTGTTGTCTTAGGAAGAATGCCAAATTAAAAACACTTAAGGTTGCTGACTCCATAGTGGCAGATAACCAGATGGACAGCAGAATTTGGACTTAGTGGTATATCTTTAGCTGCTCTAAGACTTAGTTTGTTCTCTTGTAAAAGGAGAATAATACTATCTACCTTATAGGGTCTTTGTAAGTATTAAATGAGCTATTGAGAATAAAATGCTTAACTTTATGCCTAGTACATAAAAAAATACTCCATGATAATGACAATGGTGATGGTGACGGTGATGATGATAAAACCGTCTCTGCTGATGACATGCTCAATTTTAGAACCTTAAATTTTAGGACACTTAGCTGAGATGTTCTATGTTTTATACTTATGAATATAATATTTATAATTAGAAATTGTCCTTCAGTGAGCTCTTCTATGGTCCATTACTGACTTCTACGTACTTCATCTTTGCCATCTCTCTGAGACCTTATAAAAGCATTTGAAAGAAATTTTTACCAATTTCCCTATAACCAGAGTTGACTCAGCAAAACTGGGTGAGAAGATTTTTTCTTAGATGAAAGTTCCTTCACCCCCCACTCCCCCCATTGCCCGGACATTAGAATTTGCAGAACATGATTCTGAACAATCTTGTGAACAGATGAGAACATTCCCAGAGTTGAAAGAAATAGTGTGATCTTGTTGCCTGTAAGTGGAATATCTCACCTAATTCATTATACGTACTGTGCATACATCTACTTCCAGTCTGTATTGTCCACTGTAACCAGGCACACTGAATTTCAATAAATAATTCCCTGGGCATTCTTTATCTAAATTAATTTATAATTGTGTTCACTGAGCATTATGTATTCTTTGTGGTTAGAGATAAGACATCAAGAAAGGCTTCTTTGGATTCTGGAATTCCTTCCATTCACTATCACAGGAAGTATGCTCTCAGATTTTAGAATACTAATTGAAAGTTAAAGCACATTTTAAGAAGTCTGGAATGTATAATTAAACCAAATGGTTAGTCCTACTTGCTACTGTGTGCATATATAAGCATTTTAATTGTATTCAATTCTATAAAATAGAAGCATTTAGTTGCTTTTTTTTTCTTTCAGCTTTCCAAGGCAATATTTACGGGAGTGGGCTAAAATGCAGACTTATAAATAGGACCAAATTTAATTGAATTGGAAGAAAAATTCACCACTACGAGGGTATGTACGTGTGTGTGTGTTGTTTTTATGCCCATGCATTGTAATCACTCTTCACACCCTGAAATGATAAGAGTATTTTTGTGGATCTCATGTAATTCATTTACAGTCACAGCATGAAGGAAAATCTCTCCAGATCAACATATTAGAGTATATAGTGGGAGAAGTAGCATAGCTTTAATTTTATTAATGAAGATTGGGTGATTTTCTATATTTTAATCTTTTTTTCCCACATGGGCCTCACTTCCCCTGCCAGTAAACCTCCATTGTTAAAATGTGAAAGAGCTCAAGCGACCAGCAGCTGAATTTTCACTCTAAATTGCTAGCTTGCATGAACTGCCAGCTGCCAATATCAAGCGCTCATCCCTGTCTCATGACTCACCATTGACCTCAGTGAGATAAACCATCGGGTGTGGGCCTAATATTGACTTATCCCTGGCTTTGGGGTGTTCAGTAAATACCAAGGGCTTAGTGAAGGCTAGGAGAGGCCACCGGGCATTAATTAGGCCAGTAGGTGAAAAGTGGAATCCAGCAACATAGATCAGAAATAAAGCCAGGAGACCCATTGGAAGCTAGTCTGGAAACAAACAAACAAACAAAAAAACATCCTGGGTATAGCAATATTAAATCTGATTCAGTTAAAGAAGGTTTTAAATGATGATCCCTCAGTGGTGTAAAAACAGAGCAAACTCTCTCTCTGATATTCAGCACTCAGCACACTTCCTTCTAAGCACCCAGTAAATCTCTGGAGGACAACTGAAAGAATAAACGTGAATGTTGAAAGCCCAATTTAGTGTTACATCCACCGCTTTGCCTCTCTATTTTCCTGCATGCCTACTTCTATCTTCTTTCTTATGTTCTCCCTCTCTGTCTCTCTTTCCCTCTCTCTCTCTCTGTCTCTCTCTCTCTCGACTGATAGTCTCTCCTCCCTCATCCATGTGACATGACCACATCATGACTCAACTCCTGAGTTAATATCAACTCTATTGCAAAGACCAACCCAAATGGAACCAAATTTCTTAGTACGAATTCCAAATAATCTGTGCCCCACCTTCTCAAAAAACTACTGGAGTCAACTTAAAATAAAAATGCATAGACATTTGAATCCAGGCTAGTCAAAAGGAATTTAAATTGTGGTCAATTTAAATTGTGAGACTATAACAGGAATAAAATAATGAAATGAAATAGTCACTGTAACTGACATGTAACTTTACCTGGTAGGCAAGATAGTTAGGGAAACACTATAGATTATAAAACTGTCACCACCTAATAGAAGAAATTGTCATTTTTTAAAAACCAGGTCTTATCATAATGCTTGACACATAGTAGGTACTCAGTAAACATTTGTCAGATGACTGAAAGAAGGTAAACAGTTTCATGGAGAAAATGTAACATTATATGCACACAGAAACACATTCACACAAATAAGATACAAGTCAGTGTGAGTATTTTTCACCCAACTAGCAATACAATAGGGGCTACTTCAACCACATCTCTGTACAAAATATGGATATCTTTTCCGTAAGGATTCTGATACAAGCTGAGAGGTAACATGAGACAGTAGTTCAGAGAAGGCTTTAGTCCTACTTACAACAACTTTGGCTATATATAGCAGAAATGGATTCAAGTGGACCCAAACTAGTATAAACTAAAAAGCCACTACTTATCATTAAGATACAATAACCTGGGGCTTCCCTGGTGGCACAGTAGTTAAGAATCCGCCTGCCAATGCGGGGGACACGGGTTCGAGCCCTGGTCCGGGAAGATACCACATGCTGTGGAGCAACTAAGCCCATGAGCCACAACTCCTGAGCCTGCGCTCTACAGCCCGTGAGCCACAACTGCTGAAGCCCACATGCCTAGAGCCCGTGCTCCGCCACAAGAGAAACCACTGCAGTGAGAAGCCTGCACACTGCGAAGAAGAGTAGCCCCCGCTCGCTGCAACTAGAGGAAGCCCACGCACAGCAACGAAGATCCAATGCAGCCAAAAAAAAAAGATACAATAACATGGACCCCAAAGGCCTTGGGAAGAGATTAGAATGAGGGCTTAAGACACCATCTGCATTCTGTCCCTTTCTCATCTCTGCATCACTCTACAAGCCTTCCTCATTTCTTTCTCTTTTTCTCTAAGTTTCTTTTTTTTTAAATATTTATTTGGTTGCGCCGGGTCTTAGTTGTGGCAGGTGGGCTCCTTAGTTGTGGCTCGCCGGCTCCTTAGTTGCAGCACATGGGCTCCTTTAGTTGCAGCAGGCGGGCTCCTTAGTTGCAGAAGGTGGGCCCCTTAGTTGTGGCATGTGAACTCTTAGTTGCAGCATGCATGTGGGATCTAGTTCCCTGACCAGGGATCGAACCTGGGCCCCCTGTATTGGGAGCGCCGAGTCTCATCCACTGCGCTACCAGGGAAGTCCCTTTCTCTAAGTTTCTTTCTCTCTCTTCTCCTGGGATTCCCTACTCTTTAATCTGCATGGTGAAAAACAGGATCACACCACCATTCATGGATTCATATTGCCTTCTTTTAAGTAAGCAGTCCTGATGGAAACTGGAATCTCAGTTCCAATTCCAAATTTTCAGGGAAGGTCCTCTATTTTGTCCAGTCTGAGTCACACATTCAAGTCTGGACCAATCGACTGTGCACAGGAAGCCAAGGCCATATCACAGAGAATGGTTGCCAGGGTACTGCTCTTACCTTTTGGGTGGGACTGGGGTGATGTCCTGAAGAAGGATTCTCCTGTAGCCAAGATAATATTATTGAATTCATTGCTTTGAGGGGATCTAACACTTAACACAAGGCTAGAAGCAAGAGATCCTAGAATTATTGGTGGATAACCTAGACCATCTCTTGCAAGTATAACCCTTCCCAAACATGATTTTGGCCAAAGCTGCATATCAGTACAAAAATAAGCTTTCCAATGGGCATCTGATATGTATATACTTTGTGTTGTTAATAGAAATGAGACCCATATGCTCTTGCTTTCAGATGACTATGTGGAAAGTTTAAATAAATGTCTTTTTTTTTTTGAAAATTAAAGAACCTGGCTTGTATTCTCACTTAGATTAAAAAGTCATCCTACCTTTATTTTTTTAAAATTTTTATTGGAGTATAGTTGATTTACAATGTTGTGTTAGTTTCTGCTGTATAGCAAAGTGAATCAGTTATACATATACATATATTCACTCTATTTTAGATTCTTTTCCAATATAGGCCATTACAGAGTATTGAGTAGAGTTCCCTGTGCTATACAGTAGGTCCTTATTAGTTATCTATTTTATATATAGTAGTGTGTATATGTCAATCCCAATCTCCCAATGTATCCCTCCCCCTTCCCTCCCCCCGTACTGGTAATCATGAGATTGTTTTCTACATCTGTGACTTTGTTTTGTAAACAAGTTCATTTCATCCTACCTTTAAATGGAAATGGGCCTCAGATGGTCTTGAGCACAGAGTCCAAATTTTTCTTAGAAAAGAACTTAAAGTCTGCTCTAAGTCCTGCATGAGAACACAGAGATCCCACCCACTCCCCAAATAAACAGATTATAGGATATAGGAGAGATATTTTGACCTTGGAAGCTTTACAGGGAAGTGTTAGGGTCAACTGCCATGAGCACCATAGCACCCTTCTGGCCCTGAGGAATGTCTGGGTCACAGGTAAGGGAGAGAAAACATGTGATGACATCAGATTCCCAAATATCTTTCCCTTGAAAGCATGCATGACATAGGTGTTAATCAGCTTATAATAACCAAGAGACAACAACTGCGTGTAGTGGGGCCAGAATGCAGGGTTCTTAGGATAGGAATGAGTCCCCTATCCCCGTGTATTAAAACATTCAAAGCTGGTCCATTCTTACCATGGGTAATACAGAATTTTCAGGGAGATCTAGACGTATCTGTTTTCCCCTTCCTCTTTCTTCACAGCCAAAAACAAACTGGATAGAATGGTTAGAACAAATGTCACATTCATGCATTGGGAGGAGAGAAGGTAATATAACAGTTTGCTCCTTTGTCCAGTTCCCACCAAACATAAAATTTCCAAAAATGTTTCACTCTCTGCTTGTTGTAGTGAAATTTCCAATAGCATGAGGCACAGTACTAAACACAGGCCAGTAGACTCAGGCTGAGACCTAGCAGACCCTTGGAGGAAGAAATGATTAATAGTATCAGAATGACATCCTTGAGGGACTGATCTCCTATCTCTGAGACGACAATAATCTAACTTTACAGAACAAACAGCACCACTAGACTGGGACTTGAGCCATCTTAGTGCATTCTGAAGAAACGGAGGAACTAAAAGAACAGCTTTAGAATCGCAGTCAGGAAACATGCCAGTAAGACAATGGTTGGAGTGCACTTGGCAGGCTTTAGGGAAATGCCAGCTGAATCCAATATGTTCATTACACAATGCAAGCGAAATCTGAGCAAGTGGAAACCCAGCTGAAGCAAATGTAGCTGGAACGCAGTAATAAAAAAACAATCAGGAAATGGGGCAAATGTGGTTAGAAAGCAGTACCAAAAATCAGTCAGGGAACTTGGGGATTTCTTAGGGCTTGTGAACCAAATAAAAGAGACTGGACTATATAGGGCAGTGGTTCTCAAACTTGGTCCCTGGAGGAGCAGCATTAGTCTGCCAACTTGTTAGCAATGCAATTTCTTAGCCTTGTCCCAGTCTTGCTGAATCAGAAACTCTGGGGATGGGGCTCAGAAAGTTGTGATTTAACAAGTACCCCAAGTGAATGGTTATGAAGAGGCATTTATATAGTTCACTTGATTTGTCATTGGTGATGACAAATTCAGGGAGTAGTTGGGATAGAAACCAGACGCTGATGAGTTGAAAACTCTACCGGCCATTAGTGCTATTCTCTGTATGTTTCCACCTCTCAGTCTCCCAGGATCCTGGTGAGACTGCACTTCTTGACCCCACTGTGGTCTCCAGCTGACTAGTTTTGGCCAATGAGTTGTGAGGGGAAGTCACGTGTATCCCTTTAGGGTTGAATATTTCATGATAACCTTCAGAGGTATTTCCCTCCACCACAGCAACCACCAAGTTTCATCATGTGCTCCTTCATTTGGATGGAGCCAGAAGTGAGGAGACCTGCATAAAAGAAAGTGAATCTTTCCCATCATAAAAAAAGAGGTATTTATTAAGCATGGAGGGAGAAACATTATATATTTGTCATGTATAGATGGGAGAAGAAACAATGTTTGAATAAATGTACTATAAGCATATTCCCTAGAGTTCTGATTTACAAAAGCCAGGTCATGACACATTACTGGGTCGTGAAATACATCTGAGTCACTGATCAGCATTTAGAAAAGTGGATTAGAAAATATCTATTGAACTTAAGGTATTTTCTCCTCGAAATCTTCTTTTCAGTCATCTGTCTTTGTGTAAATGTATGTATGTGTGTGTGCAATTGGGATGTAAAAATTATTTATTACCTTGGATAGAGGTCAATATGTTGCAAAACCCACTTCTCTAAGACAGTGATTCTTTTTTAAAAAATTTATTTTATTGAAGTATAGTTGATTTACAATGTTGTGTTAATTTCTGCTGTACAGCAAATTGATTCAGTTATACATATATACACATTCTTTTTCATAATCTTTTCCATTATGGTTTATCACAGGATATTGAATGCTGTTCCCTGTGCTAAACAGTAGGACCTTGTTGTTTATCCATCCTATATGTAATAGTTTGCATTTGCTAATCCCAAACTCCCAATCCATCCCTCCTCCATCCTCCTCCCCCTTCTCTATGACTAAGACAGTGATTCTTAAACTTTAATGTACATAGAAAGTACCCAGGTGTGTTGAAGATGAATTTCCAGGCCCCAGGCAGAGAATGTGGTATGCTAGACCTGAGGTGGACCTAAGAATCTGCATTTTAATCAGTACGCCATCTGATTCTGATTCAGGTTGTCTGCAGATCCACTTCGAGCAAGTTTCTAGGGTAGACATTGTAACTGATATTAATGATAAAAATTTAATAATTCAGATTAAATATTTTTGAGCCCCAATTAAGGCTAGGCTAAAGGTTGTGGAGTTTATAAAGTTTAATTAGACATGGATCCTTCCCTCAAAGACATAAAAAAATTTAAAGAAGCAGTCTTTATTGTTGGGCCTGCCTGATTTGGAAAGTCTACAAAAGACAAAAAGGGTAAAATATCCCTGGGGATATTATTTGCCACTTACAATCCAGTTAGTAAGGGAAAACATATGGGGGCAATCAGAATCTATGATAGCACATATAGTGCCTTTGTGAGTAGTAAAAAGGGGTACCTATTCTGGGCAAATGAATTAGGAAAACACACACCTAATGGGTGGACCATCTAGAAAGAGTTGCCCCTTCCTCCATATTAATGTAGGCTTAGGCCAACACGATGGTTCTGTGTGGTAGATTGCAGCAAGGGCCACAAAGTATTCTTTTCTACCCATACTCTTTGGTACTGCTCTCCCACACTAATTCTAGACTGTTGTTAAGACTTGATTTAGCCAATGGGACATCTGCAAACATGATGCAAGCAGAGATTTGAAAAGGGCTTATACTTTGGAGTTTGCCCTCTTGCTGTTCTCAGTAACTTTTCTTACCATGCAAACAGTCCATCCAGGTTAGCCAGATGGATGGTGAGGGTCTATAAGGGGAGAGGTCTCAGTCATCCCGGCCATCCGAGCTGAGGCCATCCTAAACCAGCCAGCTCCAGCCCATTCATCAGCTGACTATAGATGAAAAAGCAAGCTAGCCAAGATCAGCCAAGCCTAGAAGAACCACCCAGCTGAGCCCAACCCATATTGCCAACCTTTAATAATGAGCAAAAAAAAAAAAGGTTATTGTTTTAAGCCACCAAGGTTTGAGGTATTTGGGTATTTGGAAAAGGCTAATGTGACACTTAGCCAGTAAGCTCTGACTGGAAACAGTCCTTATTCAAGCCCCCAAGCCCAATAATCCTTACAGGACACAAGCTGCACCATTAAACATGGCAGCCTGAGGTGCAAAGTATGTTAAGCCAGATTAAGCTGTAAAGGCTGCAGGGTAACCACCAATAAATCTCTGCCTGGTAGAGTAGTTGGATTCTGACTGTCCGGTCATATAGGAGAGAGTGAAATGACTCAAGAAGAGCCTGCTGAGCTGGGAAATTAGATGGTCTAATGATAAGATCAGACTCAGTGAATGCATAATAGATTGTACATCATCACAAAAATTCCAGATTGACTGTTGTAATGAAGGCAGTCATTGTACACACATGGCCTCTTAGGCGTAAGGATTGCTTTGGGCATTTTTATTAAGAAAAGTATGCATATTTAGAAGATATAATTACTTCAATATTTTATTATCCATCTGGATCCTGTGCAAAACCATTCTTCAAATGTGTTCCTATGTAACAGAGCAGCAGGAAACAGCCAGACAAGCTCCAGTGACAATTTCCCCTCACTCTCTACATGTTATCACGCCATCAAATATGAAGGGAAAAAACTGGAATCTCTCTTCCATATTTTCTTCAATTTGGAAAGTTTTCCTTTTCCTTTTAAAATCTGGAACAGTTTCCTTTCATGATATCCACAAATACCTGCACTGATCACAGAAAAAGGAAAATCATATCCCTGCACAGTCCCCTGTGTGCAGAAATGAAGTCTGAGCAGGCTGGTTTATCATTCTAAAGTGGGAGCAGACAACTGTTGAATTAGAGATGAGTTGCGTGCATAGAAAATGACAAGACACAGAAATGCCCACAGCACAAGGGCAGCACTTTATACACCTATTGAGGATGGGAGGAATCCTGGAACAACCCTGAGAGCAATCAGCAATGCTGGTGTTCTTTAATGGGGTCCATGGACACACCATAGCTGGGATGCAGAACCACTGGGATTAAGCGCAACAATTCATGTGAACGAATGTGTGTGCTTTTACCAGTGGAGAGGGTTCAGTTGCTTTCATCAGATTCCTAAAGGGATCTTTGTCCTCACTACCCTTCCCCAAGAGTTAAAAAACACTACAGTAATGGAATCTTAATTTGTGAGCATCTCACTTCATTCGAGGATGACTTGGTTTTCTTCCTTTTCTTTTCTTTGACAGCTTTATAGAGGTATAATTGATGCACAAAAAACTGCTCATGTTTAAGGTATACAATTTGATGAGTTTAGACATATGCATCCACCCATGATACTATCCCCACAATCAAGGGAGTAACCATATCTATCACCTCCAGAAGTTTCCTTGTGTCCCTGTTGTGTGTGTGTGGTAAGAACATTTAACATGAGATCTACCCTCTTAAGAAATGTTTAAGGGCACAACACCATGTTGTTAACTGTAGACAGTATGCTGTACATGAGATCTCTAAAACTTATTCATCTTTCATACCTGAAATTTAATACCTATTGAACAACAACAACTTATGGGGAGCTCTTGTTCAACTGTTTTTCTTTTTAAACCAGACCCTGATTGTCCTTTACACAGAAGTACTTTGCACTCCATATGTAACATGAATCTTTTCTTTCCCTTGACTTTCCCCTGCTCTACCATTCTCACACCACAAAATCAAGATGTTGCTGTTTTTTCATCATGCAACGCAATCTACTTTTTCACTGTGTATGTATAAAACCGAGTTATTGCAACCCTTGTTGGTTCTCAGGTGATCTCATTCTAGGGACATCTACAGTAGTTTGTGATTCTCCCACAGAATTTCAAATTAGCTGGAAATGTATGGAAAAACATCTTCCAGGCAATGAAATGAAGCTATGGGGTAAAATTGACCAGACTACCTCATTTATTAGCTGTGTAACTTGGACCATTGCTTACCATCTGTATGTATTAGTTTTTTCCTTATAAAATGAAGATAGTAATGATCACTAGCTAAGTGTATTGTTGAAGCATTAAATAAGGCAATCTTTTTTTTATTGAAATATAGTTGGTTTACAATGTTGTGTTAGTTATTGGTGTACACCAGAGTGATTCAGTTATATATATATACACACACACATATATGTATATGTTCTTTTTCAGGTTCTTTTCTGTTATAGGTTATTACAAGATATTGAATATAGTTCCCTGTCCTATACAGTAGGACCTTGTTGTTTATCTATTTTATATATAGTAGTGTATATTTATTAATCCCAAACTCCTAATTTATCCCTCCATCAGTTTCCCTTTTGATAACCGTACGTTTGTTTTCTATGTCTGTGAGTCTGTTTCTGTTTGGTAAATAAGTTCATTTGTATCATATTTTAGATTCCACATATAAGTGATATCATATATTTGTCTTTCTCTGTCTGACTTACTCCACTTGGTATGATAATCTCTAGGCCCATCCATGTTGCTGCAAATGGCATTATTTCATTCTTTTTTTAATTAATTTTTAATTGGAGTATAGCTGATTTACAATGTTGTATTAGTTTCTGCTGAACAGCAAAGTGAGTCAGTTATACACATACATATATCCATTCATTTTTCAGATTCTTTTCTCATATAGGTCATAACAGAGTATTGAGTAGAGTTCCCTTGTGCTTTACAGTAGGTTCTTATTAATTATCTATTTTATATATAATAGTGTGTATTAGTTATCTATTTTATATATAGTAGTGTGTATATGTCAATCCCAATCTCCTAATTTATCCCCCCTACCTTTCCCCCTTGGTAACCATAAGTTTGTTTTCTACATCTGTGTCTCTATTTCTGTTTTGTAAATAGGTTCATTTGTACCACGTTTTTTTTTATGACTGAGCAATCTTTTAAAACACAGAGCAGAGTACCTAGAACATAGTAAGTCTTCAATAAATACTGGCTGTTAGGATTAGAAATAGCCTACCTCAGCATTTGTTGGTTTATGTTTCCCACATACCGTTTACATCCCCCAAGCCAGGAACACAGAGCCTCTGAGTCAAAAAGGAGAAAGAGGACTGTAATCACATTGTGATCTGTAGTGTCACGACTAGTACTTAAATGAGAATAGAGTCTACGTATTACGCTCTCAGCCTTATGTTTGTTCAAGATACTATGATACCACGTCTGTTGAAGGTGCCCTTTTGAGCCTGCTCCGCGCTACTGTGGCTTTCTATCACCATCAATCAGAGCAACACATGTTAATTAAGCACTTTACTGTTTTTGCACATGATTTATTAGGTCTCTTTTCGTTAATGTGTTTGATCAAAAAGAAAAGTAATTAAGTGGGGAACAGTGGCGGCAAGACATAGGCGGCATCAATTATTAAAAATAAAAGTTCTTCGGATGAGAGCCTGATCATTCATCCTTAAGCCATCCGTGGCGTGGGCCTCAGCTGACGGCAAACCATCTGAACAATTACTACCTCTAATTCTTAGATTCACTGTTAATTTTTTAAGAGTGTTAAAGGGAAATATATTTTGATATTTACAATCAAAATACCAGTAGCTGGCAAAGGAAGACTGGCATTGTACAATCTTCTCTTTATCCCTTAATCATAGAAAATCAGTAAAACTCCTCTCCAGTTCAAAAACCTGTGATTTGTCCTTTAAATATCAGTAATACAACTTTGTAAGATAGACATCTCAGAAAATAATGACTGCACAAATTTAACGGGGAAAAACACATTTTAAGAGAAAAAAATACCCACTATTTCTTCCTTGAATAACTTGTTTTTCTAATAGAAGGATTCATTAGAAGTTAGAAGGCAACCCCAGAGGTTATTGTGTGGATCCCTCATTTTTCTAGGCAGGGTTATAAACAAAATCTCCTAGAATTTTTTCTAGCCTTTTCGATAAAAGCACCCCAAGGTGGAGACTATTATTCAGGTATTATGATTAATCCTGCTATTCTGATGAATCTATAAAATGAAAATCACCGTCTCCTACCCTCAAGAGATATTTAAGAGGCTGTGGGTTCTCAATATCTCAAAGCCGATGAGTTTTAATTCTTGGAGTCAATTTAATGACACTTAAAGAGTCACCATCAATTATGTTTGCAACAGGGTAGGGTATAAATATACAAATAAATTGGATGCCACTGCCAGGGAATATTCAGATATGGCAAGAATTCAGCCTTAGACTATAAGAATAATGTATCTTACTATAATGATGAAGCTAATTTTCTACTTTGCAATTTATTACTTTCTTTCATTTTGAGACTATTTTTAAGCTTCAGTATTCTACTTTATATTAGAAAAATTTTGTATTTGAAGGTCCTTATTTTAAAAAATGGGCCAAATGTGAAAGCGGCATGGCCATATGCAAACTGGAACATGACCTGCTGAATGGGAGGTAAAAATCTTGACTTAAGGATGAAAATAATATAGGATATACTTTGATTTGTAGAAGGATCTCTATGAAAATATTAATGGTTGTGACTCTCTTTAATAATTATAAATTATAATTATAAATTTTTGTGTTCTTCCTTACTTTTCAAATCAAATTCTACATTAAAAGTACATTGATTTTGAAATTAGATCAAGATCTGTTTTTTAAAACAGATTTTATCAAGGTAAAACAGTAATAAATTAAAAATAGTAGAAACCTCACTATTTTTTAATTTCAGTTTTTGGTGTAGGTAGATTTCTAGATATTCCTGATTTAACTTTAATAGTAGGATATTGTACCAAAAATGGAAGTAGCCTTAAAAAGCATCTACATTTCCCAAAGTAAGTTCCATAGAACATTAATCTTTTGAAATGGTCTTTATAAAAAGGGTTCCACAATCAAATATGTTTGGTGAATACTGCTCTCCATATTCAGAGGCTCCACGTAAAGAATTCAAGAAGCTTGCCTCTAATGAAACCTGTTTAAGTGTACTTAACTGCAATATCTGCATACCTCATTTAACCACAGATAGCAATTTTCCATATAACTTCAATTAACATCTTGTCACACTTTGGGAAATGTTAATCTAAATTAATCCTCTCAAGAAGGAAACTTATTCAGAGAGTTATTGCCCAAGGTCCAACAGCTAGTTAATGGCGGCATTGGCTTTGGAACTCAGATATTCTGACTCCCTACCGAGTGCTCACTTTTATTAAACCCAAGTGTTCAACATCTTTACTTAACGATGAAGAGGGGCCAAGTCCTCCTTCCATATCCATCCAACAGTCCTTTCCTCACCTCAAGGAAACAGAGCAGGGGAGATTCCTTCTGACATTTCCTTCCAAGATTCAAGTCAACCTAACGCTGTGATACATCCACATGTCTTAGAACATTTGCATGATTATAAGCAGACTTGAATAGTTCATCAACTGACCCACTTAAGCAGGAAAATCCTGCCTCACCCTTTGCTACTACCATTCCTGCAATTTGAAGTGCTCCTTTTCCCCCCAATAACCTTGAAGTAAAAGATGTTTTGTCTTTAAGCACTAATGCCTCTTGAAGGCCATTTATGTCACACTTCAGGAGTTTTTTCTCATTACCTGAGGAATCATGAGAGAGTGAAAATCTCTATCCATCTGGGGTCTGAAATGGAATCCATGTTCAAAGCAGTTACTGCTTATCTCTACTAGTTCTATTTTCTTATTGTACATAGCTTAAATGATTGGACATGCAGGCCCATCACATCAGCACACCTCTGATTTGGAGTGTTTTGCACAGTGGTAGTAAATTATTTGTTGTTCATTTACTGTCTAAAAATCCAGACCTTCCCATATTTCCTTCGTTGTCTGGTTACTTTCTTCTTGTTTACTTTTTCTTCCTTTTTAATATTCTAAGACATTTAAGGAACAGTTAGCACCTCTGTGTGACAATATGGCTCCACTCTTTATGCTGTGGTGTGTGGAAGAGCAGTTCAGCCATTGCTTTGGGAGTTGTTTTAGAAATACAGAATCTGGGGCTTCCCTGGTGGCGCAGTGGTTACGAATCCGCCTGCCAATGCAGGGGACACAGGTTCGAGCCCTGGTCTGGGAAGATCCCACATGCCACGGAGCAACTAAGCCCGTGCGCCACAGCTACTGAGCCTGTGCTCTAGAGGCCACAAGCCACAACTACTGAGCCCACGTGCCACAACTACTGAAGCCTGCCCGCCTAGAGCCCGTGCACCACAGCTACTGAGCCTGTGCTCTAGAGGCCGCAAGCCACAACTACTGAGCCCACGTGCCACAACTACTGAAGCCTGCCCGCCTAGAGCCCGTGCTCCGCAACAAGAGAAGCCACTGCCATGAGAAGCCCGCGTACCGCAATGGAGAGCAGCCCCCGCTCGCCGCAACTAGAGAAAGCCCACGCCCAGCAACGAAGACCCAACGCAGCCGAAAATAAAATAAATTTATAAAAAAAAGAAATACAGAATCTCTGAAAAGCTGCTCAACATCACTAATTATTAGAGAAATGCAAATCAAAACTACAATGAGATATCACCTCACACCAATCAGAACGGCCATCATCAAAAAATCTACAAACAATAAATGCTGCAGAGGGTGTAGAGAAAAGGGAACCCTCTTGTACTGTTGATGGGAATGTAAATTGATACAGCCACTATGGAGAACAGTTTGGAGGTTCCTTAAAAAACTACAAATAGAACTACCATACGACCCAGCAATCCCACTACTGGGCATATACCCTGAGAAAACCATAATTCAAAAGGACACACGTACCCCAATGTTCATTGCAGCTCTATTTACAATAGCCAGGACATGGAAACAACCTAAATGTCCAACGATAGATGAATGGCTAAAGAAGATGTGGTACATATATGCAATGGAATATTACTTAGCCATAAAAAGGAACGAAATTGGGTCATTTGCAGAGATGTGGATGGACCTAGAATCTGTCATACAGAGTGAAGTAAGCCAGAAAGAGAAAAACAAGTATCGTATATTAACGCATATATGTGGAATCTAGAAAAATGTTACAGATGAACCTATTTGTAGGGCAGGAATAGAGACGTAGATGTATAGAATGGACATGTGGACACTGGGGAAAGGGGAGTGTGGGACGAATTGGGAGATTAGGTTTGACATAAATACACTACCATGTGTAAAATAGCTAGCTAGTGGGAACCTGCTGTATAGCACAGGGAGCTCAGCTCGGTGCTCTGTGACGACCTAGATGGGTGGGATGGGGTGTGGGATGGGAGAGACGTCCAAGAGGGAGGGGATAAATATATACATATAGCTGATTCACTTCATTGTACAGCAGAAACTAATACAACATTGTAAAGCAATTTTACTCCAATAAAAATAAAAAAGAAAGAAAGAAATACAGAATCTCAGGCCCCACCCAGACCTACTGAGTCAGACTCTGCATTTTAACGTGATCCTCATGGGATTGTGTGCACCTTAATATCAGGAAAGCACTGGTCTAGGGTATATTCCAATGCAAGGAATTAATTTGGGAGGCAGAAGCTGGAAAGAATTATGTTTACTCACCAAGTCCTTCTGAACTCAAGCATTCTTTTTGGCTCTGAAATAGACACCAAAGCTAATATATTAGGTGTGTGAGCTTTTAAGTCTGTGAAACAGAAACAAACCTGGAGACTTTCTGAAACATTTGAAAGGAAGCATTAAAATAGAGGCCACTGTGACTAATTTAGTCAATTTCCCTTTGATGTAAAGTAAGCTAACAGGCAGCTTCCTTTCCCGCTCTGAACTGACAACCCAGCAGCACAGCTCAGCTTCAACCAGAGCTAAGGAGGGGTGTGGACAGAATAAATGCAGCCCTCTCATTTCCCCCTGTGGAACCATCCTGGGTGAGGCATTAGCGTGCACAGCAGAGATGTAGTCAGTCCCTGGCTTTCTTCTATCCAGGCATGTCCACTCTGTATTTCCCTGCCGCTATCTTCTTGGGACTAATGGGGAAAAGGGAATCAAGTCTTTAACACTTCCTTGTTTTAAACAAAACTCCCCCAAAAGTGCGATTTTCCTCAGGATACCAAGAAGTGGTGTGTGTGAGTGTATTCTAATCTTATTTGATAAGGCGTGATTGATTTCTTTTTCCATGCATTTTTTTAACATCTTTATTGGACTATAATTGTTTTACAATGGTGTGTTAATTTCTGCTGTATAAAAAAGTGAATCAGCTGTACCTATACATATATCCCCATATCCCCTCCCTCTTGCGTCTCCCTCACACCCTCCCTACCCCACCCCTCTAGGTGGTCACAAAGCACCAAGCTGATCTCCCTGTGCTATGCAGTTACTTCCCACCAGCTATCCATTTTACATTTGGTAGTGTATATATGTCCATGCCACTCTCTCACTTCATCCCAGCTTACCCTTCCCCCTCCCCATGTCCTCAAGTCCATTCTCTACATCTGCGTCTTTATTCCTGTCCTGCCCCTAGGTTCATCAGAACCATTTTTTTTTAGATTCCATATATATGTGTTAGCATATGGTATTTGTTTTTCTCTTTCTGACTTACTTCCCTCTGTATGACAGACTCTAGGTCCATCCACCTCACTACAAATAACTGAATTTCGTTTCTTTTTATGGCTGAGTAATATTCCACTGTATACATGTGCCACATCTTCTTTATCCATTCATCTGTTGATGAACACTTAGGTTGCTTCCATGTCCTGGCTATTGTAAATAGAGCTGCAGTGAACATTGTGGTACATGTCTCTTTTTGAATTATGGTTTTCTCAGGGTATATGCCCAGTAGTGGGATTGCTGGGTCATATGGTAGTTCTATTTTTAGTTTTTTAAGGAACTTCCATACTGTTCTCCATAGTGGCTGTATCAATTTACATTCCCACCAACAGTGCAAGAGGGTTCCCTTTTCTCCACACCCTCTCCATCATTTATTGTTTGTAGATTTTTTGATGATGGCCATTCTGACCGGTGTGAGGTGATACCTCATTGTGGTTTTCATTTGCATTTCTCTAATGATTAGTGATGTTGAACATCCTTTCATGTGTTTGCTGGCAATCTGTATGTCTTCCATACCACCCTGAACGTGCCCTATCTCGTCTTTCCATGCATTTTGAAGTGCTGTATCTTAGCAGTAGCTTTCTCTAAGGAACTTTACACAAGCAGCTCATTACACCATGAAAAAAACCCCTGGAAGGTAAAGGATCAATATGTATTATGCTCAATCTTAGAGCACTTGGAGACAATGCATAGAGAGAGCTAAACGTGGTGAGTTGAATTTCAGACTACTAGCTCTTAGCTATATACCCTATGTAGTGGTGTCCCTAGACTCCATTTTTTAGAATTAAGGAAAACTAACTTCCTAGTTTCATTAGGTTTGCTGTTAGGTAGTCCTAACGATCCTCTCAGCATATAATAAGGAAGTAGATGGATGCCAAGAAGCCGTGAAGATGCATCTTAGTCAGTACAAATTTCAGGGGTAATGAATAACTGAATTTCCAAGCTCTTGGTACCATGCATGCTGATGGCCCTGTTATTTGGCTCTTAATTACTTAATTGTTAATTAACTTTTCACCAGCTCATCTGTGGTCAATGGACGTTCATGTACTTTCAAGTCTACATCTAGTGTGGGGATTCTGAATATTCCTGCTGAGGGGTTATGCCTTAGCCAAAGATCACAATCCAGGGTTAAACATCTAAAATCAAACAGGCAAGGAAATTTGAGGCAGAAATTAGGCGTAGGTTGCCTGGCATGGAATAAAATCTAAAATACAAAGTCTGGAATGAAACAATAGGCATTGATATATTTCTCAAGGGCAAGCACTTGGGCCCATTTTTATTTGAATTTGAAATCCATGGGTATATATCCCACCAGGATGTCCAGGGATCTGTTCAAACTAAACAAAATTTTGATAAGGTAAAATGGAGAATGTGGCACTCCTTCCATAAAGCATATTTTTACTTTACCTCTGAAGTCTTAATCTAAAGAAGAGATTAATTGGTGGAATTCACTCTTATTGAGATCAAGAACTAGCAAAGAATTTGAAGCAAAGAGGCTTTTGGTTCCCTTCAATACATGTCATCCAAGCAACTGCCAAGTCTGACTGTATTTAAAGCAAGCCTTATTGAAAGTAGAGGACACTTGAGTGAGACTTCATTTTTCCCACACCTAGGATAGGATATCAGCCTTCCTAAATACAGATATTTTTTCAATGCAATAGCTGGTATAGTTAAGTATGTTCAAATTTTGCTTTGCCCAAGGCATTTAAAAGCGTGCAAGAGAATTACAGTTATATGCCAATAGCTTTGAAAATATGCATGATTGGAATATTTTTCAAAGAAAACAAAAATTATTAACTCTGACCCAAGTACAGTTAGAAAGACTGAGTAGACCATAAAATAAAATTTTTTTTAATTGTGAAAATTCTCCCTTCCCCTGCAAAAGCCATTATGCCCAGCTAGTTCTACGGAACAGTGCTATCATATCTTTAAAGAAAAGATAATCTGGGTTCTATTTAAACTGTTCCAAAAAAAGAAAAAGATAAAAGTCCAAATTTATTTCTAAGAGACTAAGCTAACTGACATGCTAATCAGATGACAGCCCTATTGCCCGAAAGAAAACTATTGACCAATCTTATTTATGAATAATACTGCAAACATTAGCAAATTGAATGTTAAAGTGGATTCTAAAAGAATAATACACCACACATCAGAAATACAAGGATAATTCAACATCAGGAAACAATTTATGCAATGAAAGAGAAAAAAGCCATATCATCATTTTAATAGGTTTATGTGCTAAAAGTAAACAGAAATTCATGATAAGATTATTAGTAAGTGATGAATAAAAAAGTGTCTCTTTAACGGGAGCAAGCATATTTATCAAGGACCAAGAACAAACTTCTTACTAAGTAGTAAAATAGAGACATTCCCATTAAAAACAGGATCAAGACAATGATCCCTACCGTCAAACAATTTTTCAGTATCTTCCTGGGCAGTAAGAAACACTCATTCAGTTATCAAAGTCAGTGTTGAAAACAAACATCACTTTTAGTCAAGCAAGTGGATTATTGAGCCTTACTTAGTCAAATTTTATCCTCAGAAATTTTTGCCAAATAATTTCTCAACTATATTGCTCGTTAACTAAGAGAAATTCTCTTTCACCTGTGATGGGCACACAGTATCATTGTCCTATGCGATTTTCCAGATGTTTCTCTGAAATTGTGCTGACACTCTGGTTCTATCTTTTCCTGACATGTAGACTATGATTATCTTTTATTTGTCAAAGAAATCTATCATCAGAGAGTTGAAAAACCTAACCTCACACTCTCCTATTGCTTTCTACCTCCCATAGTTTCAGAAATAGCAATATCCCTCATGTTACAAAGCAGGTTTTATATCTTTGATCCATCACTCTGAATTGTAGTGGCTCTGATTTAGACGCAAAGCTACTAGCCCAACTGCAACAGGGAACCGGTTTAGCAAATCACCGTTCATCCTGAAGAAATAAAGACATATTCTTAGCGGTGACAAATTAACAGAACAAACACATTAGGCTCAACGTTTACATGAGTAATGTCTATGGAGTTCTAATTAGAAGCATATTAATGAGGAATGTTGAATATATAAAACTTGGAGTGAAAGAGCTATTTTGAGAACTTTGCTTTTCTTTAAAGGTCACTCTTTTATATTTATAATCTCTGTTGAGCTTATGTTTTATATTCTTCTTCTGTGAATCACAGTATATTAGAGATGAGGATGGCCTTATTTCAAGTACTTTGTGTTTGTATTGATGTCAACAGGCTCTGTTTTCTTAGCCTAGCGAAGCATGTGGAATTAGTAGGGACGGTGGCATTTGCAAGCCAAGATGGCAAGGTGGATGGGGGTCACTGTAATTTTCCTATCCAGCAACATTGAGAAATTATCAATAAGGGTGAATATATTTTGTTTTACCTTGAGACCTTACACTTAATTTGAGGAAAGAAGACAAAAATCACAATGGCCTTGATTAGGAAAAATAAAAGTTATAATCTCCTGAAAGGTTGTACAAAACAAACTGTTCATGCTCTCAAAGTATGTGGATCTGAACTAGCTTCTTTTTTAACTTTTTCTTTTGAGGTAATTATAGATACACCTACAGTTTTAAGGAGTGATATAGAGATATCCTATGTACCTTTTATTCAGTTTCACTCAATAACATCTTGTAAAACCAAAATACAATATCACAACCAGGGTATTTCCCTAGTTTTTACTTGTACTCATTTGTGTGTGTGTGTTGGGGTGTGTGTGTATGTGTGTTCATTTAGTTCCATGCAAGTTTATCACATGGGTAGGTTTGTCTATCCACCACTATAGCCAACATCCTGAACAGTTCCATCACCTCAAGAATCTTCTGTATTGCCCTTTTCAAAGCACAACTACCTCCCACCTGCTCTCTTGTTTCCCTGTCCTTAACCCCTGGCAATCACTAATCTCTTCTCCATTTATACACTTTTTTTTCATGTCAAGAATGTTGTATAAATGGAATCCTATAGCATGTAGCCTTTTGGGATTTGCTTTTTTTACTCCACATAATTCTCAGGAGATTCGTCCAAGTTGTTGCATGTTATCCATAGTCTCTTGTTTTTACTGCTAAGTAAAATTCTGTGGTGTGGATGTAGCATAGTTTGTTTTACTATTCACACATTGAAGGACATCTGTGTTGTTTCCAGGTTGGGGTTATTCTGAATAGAGCTGCTTTGAATATTTGTGCACAGGTTTTGTAGGAACATACGTTTCCATTTCTCTTGATTAAGTGCCCAAGAATGCAATTGCTGAGTCTTATGATGATTGCAGGTTTAGTTTTACAAGAAACTACCAAACTGTTTCCCAGAGTGGCTCTACCATTTTACATTCCCACCAGCAGTGCATGACTGATTCTATTGTTTCTCCACATCCTTGCCAGCACTTCGTGTGTCACTATATTTTATTTTAGCCAATCTGATTGTAATGGAATGTACTTTTAATCTGGGGCTTCTCATCCTCAACACTACTGACATGTTGGATAGGATAATTCTTTGGTGTTGGGTGGGGGGGAGGGGCGGTCCTATGCACTGAAGGCTGTTGAGCCACATCCCCGACCTCTATCTGCTAGATGCCGGTAGCTCCCTGCCCCCACTGGGATAACCAAAAATGTCCTTAGGTATTGCTAAATGTCCCTTTGGGGACAAAATTTTCCCCTCTTAAGAATCACCGTAATCCATCATGACATTCTAAATCTAAGCAAAACAAGATCACTAATGCTCACTTATCTCCTCCTCTGGGCTCTTTCCCGGTTTTGGAAATTAAAAACTTTCCTTAACCACCCACTTCCCTCCTCTTTTCCAACCAAAGTCCTCAGCTCATCACCCAGATCCATAAGATGATAAGCCTGCTCTGATGACTTACTAGACTAAGACCAAAGTGAAATTGCTTTCATATGATTCTAACTATTAAGTCTTGCCCAGACTCTAAACTCTCAAATTGTCTCCACTAGCTATGAATGTGCCTGCTCCAGCTTGTCTATAAGATGCTAATCTCATGAAGGAGAAAATTCAGAACTTTTATGAGACGAGAAAGGAGAGGAAAGTCTGGACAATGGGCTTTCTTAAAGGGGGGCTGGGGCAGATCAGAATGAACCCAGGCTAAAACAGATAATGCTGCAAGTTGGGAAAAGCTAGAGTTCCAGTGGCTGTGCCTGCAGCGTTTCACCTCTAAGCATACACTCTGCCCATCACTTCAGGTATATGTCAAAACACTAATTCCCCCACTTCTCAGCCTATTAAAATGCTTCTCATCTTCCAAAGCTCAGATCAAGTGCTGTCTCTTCTTTAACACCTTCTCTAATCCTCCCAGCTGGAACAAAATCATCTTTCCCCTGGATTCTGCCAACATTTATCTCCACCTTGATCATGGCTAGGATTTATAACATTCTGAACATGCTTTGGTTATGTGTGCATCTTTCTCCATAGTGAGATGGCCAGCTTCTTGAATTTTATTTATCAGTGGCTTAAAGACCAGAGCAAGAATGCCTGTACAGGGGTACAGTAGGGTACATAGAAGGCCGAAGGGGAAAAGATGGAGAAGCAACCAGCAGCTGAAAGACAATGGAAGAAAGGATGATTTCCAAGTCAGCATTTTTAGGGGGCTTTGGGGCTAAGCCCATCTTGGAATTTGAATCCAAGTAATCTCTGGGACTGGGGGAAAAAACTGTTTACTGTGAACTAAGGGCAAAAGATCTTCTGGGTCAAAGGCTCTCAAACTGAACCACTTGTAAGGCTCCTTAAAGTACAAATTGCTAGAAATTTTGATTTGGTGTCTGGAATGAGCCTGAGAATATGCATCTTTAACAGCTTTCTAGGTGATACTGATGCTGGTAGTCTAGCACCACACTTGGAGAACCACTGTTCTAGCGCTGGCTGTGTTGATGGCATGGGCTTACCATCAAGGTTCCAACACAGCCTGTGGAGGTCAGCCCAGCTGTACTGCAATGGAGAGCTGTTGGGGGAAGGACTTGAATAGGGAGACCAAATTGGGTAGCACCTCCTCTTTGCTCAGACAAGTCTAGAATCTCTCCATGAGCATGGGCTCTGGACCTCTTTTAATGACTTTAACTAGACAAACATTCAGTGAGACATTCATAGTCATCTTTTTTTTTTTTTTTTTAGAATTTTAAGTCATTACAACAGTCGCCTCTTTTTTTTTTTTTTTTTAATTATTTATTTTTGGCTGTGTTGGGTCTTCGTTTCTGTGCAAGGGCTTTCTCTAGTTGCGGCAAGCGGGGGCCACTTTTCATCGCGGTGCACGGGCCTCTCACTATCGCGGCCTCTCTTGTTGAGGAGCACAGGCTCCAGACGCGCAGGCTCAGTAGCTGTGGCTCACGGGCCCAGTTGCTCCACGGCATGTGGGATCTTCCCAGACCAGGGCTCGAACCCATGTCCCCTGCATTAGCAGGCAGATTCTCAACCACTGCGCCACCAGGGAAGCCCCATAGTCATCTTTGTATCTCTCAAATGCTTTGCATGGGTAGGTAGAGGACACTCAATAAATGCTCATTAAATTTAAAAAAAAAAAAGGATGGATGAACTTAATATCCTTTTAGTCCTTCCGTGTTCCTTACATAGAGAAGTTAGTTGTCCAATAAAAGTTTGTTGGTCTTCCTGCTGCTGCTGCTGCTGCCATAATATGCTTCTCAATCTGATGCTAAACAAGGTGCTATCTATGGAGGACAGAGGATGGGGAAATAGTTGGTGGAATGAATAATCCGTTTTGAGATGATAAAGGTCTATAAAGCTAATCTAGGCTGCAGATATTCCCCATGAGCTATTTAACTACTGGAATCTTAATAAAGATGCATAGGTAAGTAGGTGGATGGATGGATGGATGGATGGGTGGATGGACAGATGGATGGACAGATAGTTAGATACAGAGATATACCCACTCCCCTTCATGGGTTCTGTGGGTTCTGCAGGCAAACTTCTAAGATGGCCCCAGGGAGCCCCACCTCCTGGTATTCACACCCATGTATAACCCATGCTCTTTGAGTATGCCTGGGCCACCATAGCAAGTTGCTTTAAAAATTGAATACAGAAAAAGTAATAGGATGTTACTTCCTCAATTGAAAGTAACAAAAATTCCAAATCACTGTGACTTCCTTCCATCTGACTTGCTCTCTCTGTCTCGCCTTTTCATATGCTCGTGCTAATAAATCCACATATGACACTGAGAGATGCCCTGTGGAGAGGCCACATGGCAAGGAACTGAGAGAGGCCTCTGACCAACAGACAATGAGAAACTGAGGCCCTCAGTCCAATATGGGTCCCACAACCTCATGAGTGAGGTAGGAAGCACATCCTTCTAAGTTAGCCTTGAGAGGACAGTGGCCTTGTTAGAGACCCTGATACAATGGACCCAGTTATGCCATATGTGGATTCCTGACCCACAGAAACTGAGATAATAAATATGTACTGTTTTAAGCCCTTAAATTTGGGAGTAATTTGTGATGCAGCAATAGATAATGAATACAGATTCTTTTCTAAAAATGCCAAATAATTAGCATCTTCTGCATATCATCAAAGAAGTAGTGTGTGTGTGTGTGTGTGTGTGTGTGTGTGTGTATGATCAGGCAGGATTCCAAAGAGATTTTTGATCCCCTCTAATGGGCATAGTCTTATTTCCCATCACACAAGACTTGTTGCCAATCTGATTCCCTAAAAACGTAAACACCAACATTTCCAGGATTAATTAGGGTTGTCATTCTTATCATTATTATTCAAACTTTCCAGTCCTAATCGGGCCATCCCACTCACCTTATTCACAACTAATTGACAGAACTGTGATATTTTGTAATAATTTTCAGTCTTACTCTTTCTGACTTACATTTCTAGCTCCACTCATATCTTCTCGCAGACTTAAGCGAGACCCAAGAAGAATGTGGCTATACCCCAGCCATGGCTAGAGTCTCAAGTACTTCCACCATACATAGACACTTTTACACGTCAAGAATAACAGACAGCATTCATTCACCTATCCATTCAATTTTCAACAGATATTGACTGACGGCTTACTAGGAGCAATGCGCTGTGCTAGGAGCGGTAATGGGAAGTCTGCCATTGGCGTGTACTTTGACCAGCCTTTAAAAATGAAACACCAGCAATGCACCCCTTTACCTATTGCTGGCATGGCATCTGACTTGAGATTTGAAACTCTGGCTAGCGCTTTCCCAAGGTGCCACCATGAGGGCTAAGGGAAGATTTTAGGGGTTCATCTCTCTGTAAAGATGAACCTCAGCAAGGCAGACACCAGTGTATGTCTGATATGGATTCATCTCTGCTTGCACAGCCAGCAGGTAGCACAACCACAGTTCATAACATCCCTTGTCCCTCAGGGTTCCCAGAGATCATAGGAAGTGAGCAAGAGACAGAATATGCTCATGAGCACATTGCTTATAATTGAAAAGCAATATATAAGTATTAAAACAAATCCAGAAGAGGCAATTTGGCAATGCATATGAAAAGACTTAATTTGTAGTTTGCAGATCTTTTGATCTAGCAAATCTACTTCTCGGAATTTATCCTAGGGGGGTGGAAATCACAGGGCTTTGAAAAGCTGCTTCCATGGGTATTTGCTAAAATTATGTACATGAGGGAAGAAAGCTTAAATATGCACCAAGTATAGACTGAGTAAATGAATTATTATATAATTCACAACGGAATATAATCCAGCCCCTAAAATAATATTGTGGAAGAATAATTAAGAATTAAGAATAATTAAGAAGGATGTTGAGCATCCTTTCATGTGTTTGTTGGCAATCTGTATATCTTCTTTGGAGAAATGTCTGTTTAGGTCTTCTGCCCATTTTTGGATTGGGTTGTTTGTTTTTTTTATATTGAGCTGCATGAGCTGTTTGTATATTTTGGAGATTAATCCTTTGTCAGTTGCTTCGTTTGCAAATATTTTCTCCCATTCTGAGGGTTGTCTTAAGAAGGAAAGTGTTAATGTTCATTATATATTAAAAAGTGAAAAAGTAGGCTAGGAAACAACATGTACAATATTTTTATGTTTTTGCTTAAAAATGTGTGTGTATACATCTATGTATTTTATATATGTATACATACATACAGAGGGAGGGAGAGAGAGAGGCTTTAATAGTGGTCTGTCTAGATGTTGAGCTTATGGATAGTTTGAATATTATTATTTAACTATGGTCTATTTTTCTATAATGAATGTATTATTGAAATTAGGGATAATTTAAATTTTATTAGTTTTCTTTGACTATTGTCTATATTTTCTACAATGACCATACATTGTTTAAAAAACTTTAAGTTATTATCAGAAAAAGGAATCAACTGAAAAAGTACACTAAAGGGATTCTTAAGCCAAATCTTGAGGTTTTTACCTACACAAAAAAGGGAATATATGTAAGCATCTTCAATTCTACCTTCTGCCCAGAGACTTAGCTATCACTCAAAGGCAATAGAAAGGTAAAAAGGGTTTCAAACATCACTGTCAGGTAACAATTCTAGGTCCTGTTATCTTCTGTCATTGGGACTTTCCTTTTGCCAATGAATGAATCAAAAGGAACTTGTCTTTGGGCTGTGGGAGAAAAAGGAAATGGCCTTTCAAGGAGGAAGGAGAGAGAGAGGACAATCCCCTAGATAAAGACAAACAAATGCCAGCTGAGGAAGGCACATATGCGAGGCTGCTACAGAGAGGTACGTCCTCAAAGGCAGTTCAAACACAAATGCATTCTGTTCAGAGGCAGTGGGTGTTTTTCCTTTCCTTTTTTAAAAATCTCAATAGACAAATAATTCAAAGAAACCGAAATCTAGAAGATGTAAATACAATAGGTGTAGGAAATACTTGGTCTCTTCATGAGATCCAATAAAACCTGGTACTTTACCAGGCAACTGATTTTTATTTTAAATCAAAATAATACTTCACATTTAAGTAATTTTCCCCTCTGAAAAATTTTCCATTTCTTTTATCTGAATTAAAAAAGAGAGCTTTCCAACCTGAGTTCAGTTGAAGCATGCCTAAAATATCTAAATAGACCAGAAACATATAATTTTTTTAACATCTTTATTGGAGTATAATTGCTTTAGAATGTTGTGTTAGTTTCTGCTGTATAACAAAGTGAATCAGCTGTATGTATACATATATCCCCATATCCCCTCCGTCTTGCATCTCCCTCCCACCCTCCCTATCCCACCCCTCTAGGTGGTCACAAAGCACCAAGCTGATCTCCCTCTGCTATGCAGCTGCTTCCCACTACCTATCTATTTTACATTTGGTGGTGTATATATGTCAATGCTACTCTCTCATTTCGTCCCAGCCTAACCTTCCCACTTCCTTGTGTCCTCAAGTCCATTCTCTATGTCTGCATCTTTATTCCTGCCCTGCCCCTAGGTTCATCAGAACCATTTTTTTATTTTTTTGATTCCATATATATGTGTTAGTATATGGTATTTGTTTTTCTCTTTCTGACTTACTTCACTCTGTATGACAGACTCTAGGTCCATCCATCTCACTACAAATAACTCAATTTCGTTTCTTTTTATGGCTGAGTAATATTCCATTGTATATATGTGCCACATCTTCTTTATCTATTCATCTGTCAATGGGCACTTAGGTTGATTCCATGTCCTGGCTATTGTAAATAGTGCTGCAGTGAACATTGTGGTATTATGGTTTTCTCAGGGTATATGCCCAGTAGTGGGATTGCTGGGTCATATGGTAGTTCTATTTTTAGTTTTTAAAGGAACCTCCATACTGTTCTCCATAGTGGCTGTATCAATTTACATTCCCACCAACAGTGCAAGAGGGTTCCCTTTTCTCCACACCCTCTCCAGCATTTATTGTTTGTAGATTTTTTGATGATGGCCATTCTGACCAGTGATACCTCACTGTAGTTTTGATTTGCATTTCTCTAACGATTAGTGATGTTGAGCATCCTTTCATGTGTTTGTTGGCAATCTGTATATCTTCTTCGGAGAAATGTCTATTTAGGTCTTCTGCTCTTTTTTGGATTGGGTTGTTTGTTTTTCTGATATTGAGCTGCATGAGCTGTTTGTATATTTTGGAGATTAATCCTTTGTCAGTTGCTTGGTTTGCAAATATTTTCTCCCATTCTGAGGGTTGTGTTTTCGTCTTGTTTATGGTTTCCATTGCTGTGCAAAAGGTTTTTTTTTTTTTTTTTTTTTGTGCAAAAGCTTTTAAGTTTCATTAGGTCCCATTCATTTATTCTTGTTTTTATTTCCATTTTTCTAGGAGCTGGGTCAAAAAGGATCTTGCTGTGATTTATGTCATAGAGTGTTCTGCCTATGTTTTCCTGTAAGAGTTTTATAGTGTCTGCCCTTACATTTAGGTCTTTAATCCATTTTGAGATTATTTTTGTGTATGGTGTTAGGAAGTGTTCTAATATCTTTCTTTTACATGTAGCTTTCCAGTTTTCCCAGAAGCACTTATTGAAAAGGCTGTCTTTTCTCCATTGTATATTCTTGCCTCCTTTATCAAAGATAAGGTGACCATATGTGCGTGGGTTTATCTCTGGGCTTTCTATTCTGTTCCATTTCTATTTTTGTGCCAGTACCATACTGTCTTGATTACTGTAGCTTTGTAGTATAGTCTGAAGACAGGGAGCCTGATTCCTCCAGCTCCGTTTTTCTTTCTCAAGATTGCTTTGGCTATTCGGGGTCTTTTGTGTTTCCATACAAATTGTGAAATTTTTTGTTCTAGTTCTGTGAAAAATGCCATTGGTAGTTTGATAGGGATTGCATTGAATCTGTAGATTGCTTTGAGCAGTGTAGTCATTTTCACAACGTTGATTCTTCCAATCCAAGAACATGGTATATCTCTCCATCAGTTTGTATCATCTTTAATTTCTTTCATCAGTGTCTTATAGTCAGAAACATCTAATTTAACAAATGCTTTGACTCGACTAGGTTGCTTCTTCCTAGGAGACACAAAACCTCCCAAGAAGATATACACTCACTAAGTGTGCAGAGAAATCATTTATCCATTTACTCATTTAACATGAATTTACTCATTGCCACCTGTTAAATGTCCAGGATAAAAAAATAAATAAAGACCAATCCTGCCTTACAGGAACCCTCAGTAAGAGAATAGGTGGGACAGTTGAGAAAGTAGACTTGTTAAAGTAAAGCGGACAAGCAAATCCTATTTTCAGCACAGTGTATTAAGTGCTTTAATAGATTAATGCACAGTGTGAATGCTATGGAAGACCACGGGACAGATATTTTTTAAATACCCAACAGAAGGAGGCATTAGTGAGGCTTCCAGAGGAGGAAAGACTTGCCGAATCTTGAAAGGATGGGAAGTTAACACAGTAGATGAGTGGAGCACACATGTAAGGGCACAGAGGTGTGACAAAGCAAGGATCACTAGCTAGATTGGGAACTTATAAATGATATGGCAGTAAGATGGGCAGAAGTCAATAATATTAGGATATAGGCTCCAAAATATCAGTGGCTTAAACAAGATAGGCATTCATCTCTCTTGTAACTTCAATCATAAATCATCCAGGGAGATAAGACAGATTTACAGTGTGGGCTACCCAGGCCCTTTCCATCTTGTTACTCTGTAATCTCCAACCCATGGCTTCCATCTCATGGTCTGAATGGCCACCCCAACTCCTACCATCATGCCTGTATTCCAGGAGGAGTGTGGAAGGCATGCTCCTTTCCTTCAAAGTGAATGAACCAGATATTTCACTCATCACTTCTGCTCATACCCTTTTGGCCAGCACCAAGTAATATGATTGCAAGAGAGAATGGAAATGCAGTCTTTACCTGATCATCATATGCACAGCAAAAACTCAATGATATTATTACTAAAGTTCAAAGGGAAGAATGGATAATGGGGGCAATTAGCAGTTTCAGATACAATTATCCAGTTGGTAAGTGGGTTGGATTGTGGGATCTGGCTGGAAAGCAGGAGGAATAGCATTATCACATTTATATTTTTGAAAAACCGCTTAAGTTAAGGTATGGAATTTGGATTTGAGGGAATCAAGTCAGGAATTATGGAGACCAGTTAGGAGGCAGGTGCAGTAGACTAGATGAAAAATGATGGTAGCCTGAACTCTGAAAAGAAGTGGTCTGATCTGAGAGAATTTTAGGAACGATAATCCATAGCACTTGGGGATTGATTGAGTATAAAGAGTGACCAAAAGAAGGAAATAATCAAGAATGTTTCCTAGACTTCTGTCTGGAGATTTGGATGGACCATTCTCAGAGACTGGGAAGAGTAGAGAGGGAGTCAATTTGGTCAGCTTGAAGTTGTGGTGAACTGATATCGTAAGAGAGGACAGGATTAATAAAATGAATTTTGGACTCATAAGAGATCATGTCACTGATGAAATGTGGACTGGATACATATGAAACAAAGGAATTCTTAGGGCAACATAAACATACCTGTTAATTTCTGTTATTTCACTGAAACGGAATTTGATTATACGTTGGCTGTTAACAAGCTCATATGGTTTAAGAACTTGTAAGATTTCCCAACTGTGGTATAGTAAGTTATTGATAAAAATTATTTATTCACCCCCCCCCCATTTTTGTGGGTGGAGTATACTTGCCCATCCCTTGATTCTGGGTTTGTCCACTGATATGCATTAGGCAATGGGATGTCAGGAGACACGAGGCTTGAAAAATACTTGAGAAGCTGGGCTTTATCAATTGCACCTCTGCTATCGCCATGAGAAGAACTTACTATCTCCTTATTCCTGGGAAGAAAATGAGAGCCACAGAGAGCAGAACCTCCCCATCCTAGTCCCTCCCAGATTAGTCATCCCCAAGCTCATCTTCAAATTTGTGGGCTTATTGCTGTATGCTTCTGAGATTCCATGGTTGTTTGTTACGCAGCAGTATTGTGATCATAGTTACTGATACACCAATAAAAATATTTCCTGATACAATGCCTAGAATTCCCAACATAACTAATATTTCTTAAATGAGTAACTCATGACAATTTTGTATCGTGTTACTGTATGATATGTGAGTTTTGATTGGAGAGAAGAAATACAGAGTTTGGTTGAGATGAATGCCAGACACCCAAAAGAATTCGTGAATTTCCTGGGCTTTGGGTGGTAGGAAAAGGAGATGAGAAGACAAAAAGAGTGAAGAGCAGGAATGAAGCTAATATTCACCTTCTTCACATATTTTTTCAGGACGTATCTGGCATTCAACTAAATGCTTGACTTGGAGGGAGGCAGATCTTTTTAAACTTTAACACTGCTACTCCAGATATACTATATTCGTGGATTAGAAGACTCAATATTGTAAAGATACTATTTCTCTCCAAATGGATGTATAGATTTTATGCCATCTCAATCATTGTGAGAATATACAAACTGACTGTAGCATTTACATGGAAATGCAAAGGCCAGGATATACATGGTAGTCTTCAAGAAGCACAGAGCTGGAGGAAAATGCCAGATGTCAACATTTATTATGAAGCTAAAGGAATGAAGTCCATGTGGTACTGGGGCAGGGAGAGACAAATAGACCATTGGAACAAAATAGAGAGTCCAGAAACAGACTCACCCATATACAGTCACATGATTTATGACCAAATTGACTGCTGTGCAATGGGAGAAAGGATATTTTCAATTATTTAAATACCCAAATGTAAAAAGGAATGACTCTTGCCTACTACCCCACATTTTCCCCCAAATTAATTTCAGATAGAATGTAGACATAAATGTAAAAGTAAAGCAATGAAAAAAAATAAGATACTATATTCATGACATATGAGTAGGCAAAAAGTTCTTAAATAGTATCGTAAAGGAAATAAATGACAATTTGGACTATAATTCTAATCATCCAGTTTTGGGATGACACTACCAGTACCATTTCAAGGGTGAAATGTGGACCAGAAGTCATTATTTCATTTATGGAATAGACACTTAAATGTATTATTGCCACTTCAAGGCTCACTGTATAAAATCCCCGATCTCCGATAGGAAAGACCAAAACTTTCCTTACTAGTGATATGGATGCTGAGTATAGAATGAATGAGTCTCCTTTCTAATATCAGATATTATTCACTGGTATTAGAATCAATATTAGGGAGCAATCCTAAAGAAGTCATCTTTTTCCAGTATAATTTTCCCCAGTATTAGTATGCTCACCACAGAGAGGCATCACAGAACCAAGAGAGAATGCCTCCTTGCTCCGTGCCCTCTAAGCCCTGGAGTACTGCATTAAAGGCCCATGTGAATAGCAAGCTTCCTTAGTGCACTGTGATGGTCTACAGACACTGACTACTTGACTGACTGGTGGCAGCAAATCTCACGTGTTAGGTCACTCTGAAATGGAAAGAAAACATCACACATGATGATCTGAGTCAAGGGAAAAGAAGATTAAACCTATATAAGCAATACTTAATAGCATCCATCAGATACAGGAAGGTAAACATATTCAATTTCAGGCATTTCAAGAGCTGAGAGGTTCTTGGGAAAGGGAGACTCAAAACACTAAGTGCCAAAGAAGCATGGAAATGAGCCCAGGAAAGGACAGCCAGAGCAGGAGCCCCGTGTTCTCTGTGCTCTGCGGTCACATGCACACAGGGCGCAGACCTCACCTCAGGTGACCCAGAGGCTGCCAAAAAAGGCTGCGCCTGAGTAAATGAAACGGTGAGCTATTTTTCCCCTGCAGATGTGTGTCACGATGGATTTGTCGTCCCAAAGGGAGGAGTCAGAGCATGAGCACCGAAATCATTCCGTAGCGAGATGTCAGCACGCCCCACAGAGAACCCTTCCTCGCTAACAGGCGCGCTCCCTGGCGCCACGCAGCCGACCTTGATGATTCCAAGCGAGGCCTGGCAGAATTCGAAAGTTCTGATTGTGAAGGATGTGTGTGTGTGTGTGTGTGTGATTCTGTCACTTACAACAGGACGGGAGGCGTTTTACAGCCTCCTGCATGGGGGTACTCAGACGCAACACTTTTCTTTTTACGGAAGTATAGTTGGTTCACAGTGTTGTGTTAATTTCTGCTGTACAGCAAAGTGATGCAGTTATACATATATATGCATTCTTTTTTATACTATTTTCCATTATGGTTTATCACAGGATACTGAGTGTAGTTTCCTGTGCTATACAGCAGGTCCTTGTTGTTTATCCATTCTATATATAATAGTTTGCATCTGCTAATCCCAGACTCCCAATCCATCCCTTCCCGACCCCCCTCCCCCTTGGCAACCACAAGTCTGTTCTCTGTGTCTGCAGACGCAACAGTATTGAGCCATAACAAAAACCTGCCTATTAAGGATTGCTCTTGTATCTCTCGGGGAAAGAAGGAGACATAATGCCTCCCAGGAGAAAAAGCAATGTATATTATCAACATTCAAGAAATACTGTCAAGAGGTCATTTTTTAAACATAATTCCCACCCCCACACCCCATTTAAGCTGCTACAGTGACAGATAGCATCAAATAGTAGCTTCTCCCCTGGCGATGTTACCTACTCAGATCTTGGATTAAATTAGTTAACCTCTTCTGGATTTCTTTACCTGAAAAATTAAAATGTAAAGTATTTGTTAATTGCCTGCCTTAAGGTCTCCCCCCAAATAAAGAACCTATGAACATTTAAACTTGGACGATGACTTTCTGTTCTGCCAGCTCACTGTATTATGCAATAGCGTGCTAATACCCAAATGTACTTAACCTTGGCAGAGACTAATTGAGCGACTTAAAATGACTTCAACTTTTATTTTAGAAGTGCACAAGTACAAAATATCTGTGGTCGTTACTGAGAAAGCTTTGGTGATTTATTTCTGTATAGCAGAACCAAAAGAATTTTCATTAAAAAAAGGAACTGCTTCTTAATCAAAAAATGACTTTTCCCTTTAATAAAACAAAATCAGCCATTCATAAGAGTTTCATGCATAACTGGCTGTGTCTTAAATACACTGAATAGGCTTAGAGGATTAATAATATATTTAGAGATTTTAGCACAGTTAGGAGTACCTCCCGTTCCTTTTAAACATCTCCCACAGCTCAAATCCCAAACGGACTCACAGAGAGAGGAAGACAATTTGTCAGTTCTGAAATATTGTGTAATATGGATAATCTTGAGAAACAAAGACTCTGTGAAGCTAACATGTCAATCTGTGTGTCTAGAAGACAACTCTTTGCAATGGATTTAGCACGACACATTAAGATTCTGGCGTTGCTAGTTCTAAAAAGACGTGAGTAGAAAGTGGCTTTTTTGTTTTGTCCGATCAGTGTAAGTTACAGTGGTCATCAGCCTTCCAGACTGTCCCCGCAGTCACTGGCTCCCTCCCTGCTTCTTCCCTTGATTAAATGAAGTTGGCTACACTCTGATGGGCCATGGAGATTAATTCCGGATGTGTGCAGAATCCACCTGGCAAACCCGATAAAGGCAGCTTCCAAGAGTAGAAACAGAACAAAGGCATGAATAATAACATAGGGGGATTTACAAAGGACAAAAATATGGGCCGCCATTTGAAAGTGACAGTAATTACTTAAGTAAATGTCAAAACTCTTGAAAGAAACAAGAGGAAGACAAGTCATGAATATTTAAAGTTGAAACATGCCATTCTGTTGATGTGCTATTTGGAAAGAGATCCTTCTTACATTAGCTCAGGTAGTGTGTTTTGGAAGTGGTGTACAGCCTATCTATCTTTATAATGGGCCAACTGACTTATAAATGATACATAATCCACACATATTTTATCCAGTCCCTTAGTGCCTTGCTACTCAAAAGACTAGCAGCCTTGGCCCCAGCTGGAAACTTGCTAGAGATGCAGAATCTCATACCCCATTACAGACCTACTGATTCAGAACCTGCATCTTAACAAGATTCCCCAGGTGGTTTGTGCGTGGTTAAGTTTAAGATGCTCAGTCTCAGAACATTTTTATTTTTTTTATAAAATGATCCAGGGATTCTTTATTTTTTCTTTTATTTTTGGCTACGTTGGGTCTTCGTTCCTGTGTGTGGGCTGTCTCTAGTTGTGGCGAGCGGGGGCTACTCTTTGTTGCAGTGTGTGGGCTTCTCCTTGTGGTGGCTTCTCTTGTTGTGGAGCACGGGCTCTAGGCATGCAGGCTTCAGTAGTTGCGGTGCGTGGGCTCAGTAGTTGTGGCACATGGGCTTAGTTGCTCCGCGGCATGTGGAATCTTCCCGGACCAGGGATCAAACCCGTGTCCCCTGCACTGGCAGGTGGATTCCTAATGACTGCGCCACCAGGGAAGTCCCAGAACATTTTTAAATGGCATCTTTTCAGTGATGCGTTGTTCCAGTCTTCTGCATTTAGAATAGTTTTGTGGATAGTAAAAGGGCTGCAGTTGCCTCAGAGAATAAAACTATAAATAATTTGTTAACCTACCTGGTCTGGTCGTGAATAGGTTCCTAACTGTCCAATTGTGGTAATTTATAAGAGAACCTCTGAAGAATATATAATCCCATAGAGGTTCACAGATTAGGTTTCAAGAAGAAAAGTCTGCAAATTATTAATGCATTAAGTATAACATTCCTGCTACATAAAGACAGTCCTCCATCTCCTTATTTCCTTAAAACATTGGTGTAGCATTTTCTTAAAAGAAATTTAGATTCCAATTACTGATGGGAAGGTTATCAAAATATTTCTGACCTCAAACAGTAGACCAAATCAAGTCAGTACCAAGAAAAGTGCAGTGTACTCAGAATAGTCAACTGTTAGACCTGGCAATCACTTTAGAAATCAGCTAGCACACCACCACCCTATTTTGACCATGCAGAAAATAAATTCCTACACGGTGAAATGATATGTTCAAGACTTCACAAATAATTGATGACAGAGCCAGAATTACAGGTCCGGTCTTATGAATCAAATCAGTGCTGTTTCTTTGCTCAACATGCATGGATGTGATCTGCATGATGACTGAGGTGTGCAAATGGAATAAAAACCCCAGCTTTTCCTGTCTCCAATCGCATCACCCAGTGCATTCAACAGTGCCTTTACCTGCTCGTTTTGAAGCAATTATTTTTAAGTTAATTTCAAAAGCAGTGTCCAAAAATAAAAAGGGGGTGTAGCCCTTAAAAAATAGAACTTTTTCAAAAGGAGCCAGGTGCCTGTTTGAATGGTTAATGGATAATCTTGAGCATCTGCTTGAAGTTAGCATTTATAACAATTATGTGTGCCAATGTAAGCTTCTTTGAAGAAAAGAAGAGGTGGTTTGAGTGAATTACTTTCTCAACTTGAGACCTGGAAAGTCACAATGAGGCCTGCTATTTTTCCCCTTGCTTTTGCCACATGGATAAGAGGACCCAAGGAAGTTAGAAGGGCAAGCAAGTTCTCTTCCCTGAGCAGGGGAGAGTGTGTGTACAGAATACTCAGCTAGCACAGAGAGATGAGAAAGCCGACGTGCTGCTCCTCTCAGACCTCCAGAGGCCTGGGCTGGTACCAGAAACACTCGCAGTAAGAAAAGGCTCATGGTAAACTGCTTTTTTCACCTTTAGAATAATTGCTTTATTCGACTTTAGAAGGCTCTTTAATTTAGGAGGTAAATTAAACCAGCTCATAGTTAAGTTTGGTGATAGATTTGGTATTGATTTTCCCTAATCACCAGTGAGTATTTCATTAGCATGTTTTATTCCTTTAAAATATTTTATGGACTTTAAATGAATAAATAAATTATGTGCTAATCTATAATATCCGATATCTTCAACAAGAGTAAGTCCTAACCACATGAGCAACTCACTGTTCTCATTCACCTGATAGTGCCTGCCTAAAACACAGCGTAAAAGAATATGTAACTTCCTAAGCATTAGTCATTTCGATTTTTTTGTAAGAGGATATTAAAATGAAACTCTCTCTCAGTTTTGGTTGAGAGGATGGAGAACAAAACAATCATTGGCAACAATTCCCACACTCCAGACTGGAGAGCTACACCACTTCTGCAGGACTTGGAAAGGAGGGATCTGAAAACATCAGTGAGTTACCTTCTCGGCCAGCTCTTACTCCTTGGGAACCGGTGCTCCACTTTTGCTTTGGTCTCCCAAGAGTTAATCCATCGTTACTGGGAATGGAATTTGCCACCCAGCCACTCTTAACCAGGTGGAGTGATTTGATTCAGTTGCCGTATGTAGGAGCCAGGTATCTATCTGTCTTTGACAAAATGCCGCAATACTCCTGAAGTGAACTCTGGAGAACTGGTGCCTTAAGCTGCCGGAGTGAAACTCTGAGTGTAGTTTTTTCCGGTAATGTAACAAAGGGAAATTTTTTTAGAGAGAGTGTCTTCACAGCACTCCTCAGATCCTACGGTGCCGTCTCCCACATTTATCAAATGGACAGGGACTTGCGGTAGGTTGTTAAATAATGGCCTTCAATTCATCACACCTCCCAGAAGTCTTGCCCTGTTTCATCCTCTCCCTCTTGGACTCTGGACTTGGCCACGTGCCTTGCTTTGGCCAGTAGAACATCAGTACATGCCATTCAAGCAGAGGTTTGATACATGCTTGTGCAGTGAGTTTTGCTCTCCTGGAACCCTAAGACCATGGTGGAGAAGCTGACATTGAAAGACTACGTGAAGAGAGAGGCCCAGCCATCCAAGCAGAGCCACCAGCTGGCTGCAGTGAGCTCTAGTGAGAGCACAGAACTGCCCAGTCAGCCCACAGAACTGTGAGGAGTAATATTGGTTGGCCAAAAAGTTCATTCGGCCAACCCAATACATCCTTGCTGAACGAACTTTTTGGCCAACCCAATACACCCTTGCTGTTCTGAGTCACTATATCTTGGGCCAGCTTATATTGCAGAAATAGATAATTGAAACACAATGTAGGAAAACTGTTCACTGCATCCATTTAAAAAAGCAACTAATCGGCAAATGCATGAAGTATAAATTTTAAAGTTAGTCTTAGAGATGAAAAGTAAGATATCTAAACTTTGAGTAAATTTACATCTCTGCATAATGGATTCCCAAAGAATTAATAAACAAAATAGCACACACATCCCTCTCATTCAAGGATTTTCCTGTTTCAACTCTTTAGTACCTATACAAGTCTCTGACTTCCAGTTCTTTATAAGATCATACAAAATTTCCATCTTCAATGTTTTTAATATAAAAGGTCCCCCAAATATCATTTAATATGTATGTGTGCATGTGATCTAGAAAGGTCAAATTATTTACTAAGTCACCTTAACTAATTAGTAGCAGAACTGTGTAAGTCTCAGGTCTCATAATTTTGAGTCAAACCTTCTCTCTGCTCACCATGTTTCTTAAGCTGCTATACTTGTATTCTTGGAGAAGTCAGGCAGAGTACCAAGGGACTTGGGAAACTACAGCAAAACCATGGTGTATCTTTCTGGTATGTATCTTTACTTGATAGAATTTACTTTGATGCTATTTTTTAAATTAAGAAAATATAAACATATTGTGCAAATGTAATATTCACAAAAGACTTGGTTCAAAAAAATAGTAAGCTAGCTAGCTCCCTGAGAGTAGATTCTTTCTTTTTTTTTTTTTTTTACCAAATGAATACTCTGGTGGAATATTTTAGAAGCACTACACTAGGCTGTCACTCCTATGCTTCTGGTGATCTCTCATTATCATCATGGAAAAGGAAAGAATTCCATGTGAAGAGGCATTGGAATTGTGAACGTTTCCTTGATAAGTCACTTCTCTACAAAGCATGAATGTAGGAAAGGAAGGTGAAGACTTGAATCAATTAGATAATCTTTGTGCAACACTGTGTACAGATTATCACAAGTCTAAATCACTGCTTTTTTTTTTTAGAGGATAATCCTTGATTTCATACGTCCACAGAATATTTACAAAGGACTGGCATGCACTTGGCCACCAAAGTCACTGGTTATTAAATATCCAAATTTGTATCAAACACCTAAGAGAGATCAGTGGTTTTCACACCCAGAGATTCTGATGTAATTAGACTTGGGTGGGACGTAGGCATCGGTATTTTTTAAAAGTTCTCCAGGCTTGTTTCTTACCATAGGACAAAATTTTTATGATTATACTAGATACTGAAAATAAGAGGTCTTCAATTTGTTCACTGTCATAAGTAGGGTTGGCAGTATTTTCCAGATCTATTTTTCATACTTCTTCAAGTCTTGAGAATACCCAGGGTAAAAAGGGAGGTGGAACAGAGTTCACAATCACTGACATAATCTCTTTTATGTTGAGAATGTCTTTGTACTAATAGTGGGTGAGGCTTGAAAGTCAAGAAGTTAATTTTTCACGACCCATCTTAAATACCAGCCCTATCTTGAAACTGCCCAGATGGTCTCCATCTTCATTTTGTTTCCTATTACAATGCCTTCAATGTTATCTTTCTAACAAAACACATGCTGTATTGTGATTGCCCTTCTCACAAATGAGTAATGGTTGTCCATTTATTAAGAAAGTCACAAATTTCTTAGTCCAATATTCAAGACCCTTATTGAGAACCAAACCATTCTTGAAGCCAAATTCTAATGACCCAACACACCAGTCTCTTCCGTTGTTATTCCTAGACTACGTACGATGCTTCCGCTATAAGTGGCTTTGCCAAGAATTTCCTTCTTTCCTCCCTCTTTTCATGCTTCAGAGCCCTAGGCACATGCTACCACCTCCATTAAAATATCTCTAACCCTAATCAGAATGAATAGTTCTTCTTCTACCTGCCCAGCGTTGATTTGCATCACAACTAGTATTTGTTGTACAGTGGTTTTCATTATTGGTATTTATGTGTCTGCCTTTCTCCCTAGAAGATGACAACAATAGAAAAAGACAAAGACAGTAAAAAAGAATGTTTAGCAACCACTTATTCTTTTGCCAGCTGCTAAGCTAAATGCTTTCTATAGTTCATACTTTAATTATCACAACAACTGTGTCATTAACACCATTTTATAGATGTAGAAACCGAGGCTTAGATGGTTTAAGTAGCTCACTTCAAGGTCAAATAAGCTAGGAAGCTGTAGCTGTAACTTAGATTTGTCTCAGACCAGGGTTCAAATTTTACCCACTGTGCTATTCTACTTGTAGTCAGGGGCAGTATATAATTCTTTGTGTATCCTTTGCCATCTCCCAATATCCAGGATAAATTCCTTAGTCATAGAAACTCCAAAAGGTTTATTAAATTGTAGGTCTTGAAAGAGATAAGATTTACTCCATTGGCAATGCAAACAACCACAACTTTTTCCCACAGACAAATTTATCATGTGTGTCTTGTGCTTCAAAATACAGTCTGAGTTATCTTGGTTGACATGGGAATGGCAGATGGATAGATTTTCAATAAAGGTATATAATGGGCACAAAGAAGTCTAGTGGGGAGAGGGGGCTTGGGAGAGACTCTTCGATGGCTTTGTATAAACTCCTCTTTCCCACAGGGCATATTTACATAGGAGTTTAGTTAAATAGGCTAAGAGACCATGTGTATTTGTGAAGGGCAAACAGTGAGGTCATCCTCTGTTTGGGGAACTCAGTTATCCATGTTTGATGTGACTCCCGCGAGGGCAACAAGCTGACCCTAGTTGGAATTTCTAGAATTTACGCATTGGCATTCAAAACATGTTGGGCATATGTAACACCTGCCATCTCTATGAGGGAATCCAACTTGGAAGAGAAAATTTACTAGATACTAGGCAGCTCGTGGTCCCTTCTGAATGTAGAGTTTGAATAATCCATCTGTCATTTATAGTCATGACAATGAGCCATGACACCTATCAGTGCCAGATGTGCTAATTTACGAATGGAGGTATAATTACTACTGAAAACTGCCAGGAGGAGGGAAGGAGGACTTTTGAATAAGTTTTGAGAGGAGAAAATTATCTAAAATCTAGCTGTTTAATCCGTTTGTGGAATTCGTGTGTGCGATTATAAACAAATCACCTGAAAACAGAGGCAGGCATTTAGTTTTATGGCTTCTTAGTACCTTTTAGCTAAATTCCCCTGAAACCACAGAAATAAGCCATCAAGGTTAGTGCTGTCCAATACGTAGCCACTTGCCACATGTGACTATTGACTATCTGGAAGGTGATTATTCTGAATGGAGATACGTTGCCAGTGTAAAATACTGATGTCAAAGACCTTGTATGGAAAAATCATATACAATAACTCATTAACAATGTTTTATATTGATTATAGGTTGAAATAATAGTATTTTGTCTATACTGGGTTAAACGAAAAATTATTTAAATTAATTTCACCTGGGTTTTTTTTGCTTTTTTACTTTTTTTCATGTGGCTATTTGAAAATGTTTAATTTTCTTGTGGGGTTCACATCATATTTCTGGTGGACAGCTGTGGCCTAGGTAAAGGATCTGACTCCAGCATCACATTGCCTAGGTTTTAATCCTGGCTTCATCACATACTAGCTGTACGTCCTTGGGCAAATTACTGGCCTTCTCTGTGCCTCAAGTTTCCTCATATGGAAATGGCGATAATACTACTACTTCATGAGGTTTCTGAAAGGATGAAATAAGAACATGCCCACACAGTGCTCCACTTGGTGCTTGGCTCATGGTGAAAGTTCAATAAAGGTTAGGAATTTTTTAAGCTTTCAGGAGTAGCTTGCACATTGATCATCTCCCTGCCGAGAACTCTTCAGTTGTTTCCCTTTGCCCACAGGACCCTAAGCACCTCAGCATGGCTAAAAGGAAGCACCTACAAAGGCTGGCCCCAGCGCAGCTCTCCAGCCTCCTGTTCTCTATCCCACCTTGAAGTGACCTTCTGCATTCCACTGTCACTTCAACACACCACGTTCTCGGCTGTTTTTGCAGTTTTGACATTATTAGCTCTTCCTCCCAGGTCTATTCTCTTTCCTCTTTCTCTGCATGCAAAATTCCTTCACCACCTGTGTAGGGGTTACGTACTTTGTCAAGCTCTCCATAATTCTCACCTTCACATTGCAATCTTGAAGAGCTACACACTGTACAAATGTAACCTGTATATCTATTATTGTAAATGTCATACTGCATTGTAGTTAGGGGTTTACCTGTCAACCTCCCTCACTCAAGTGGTGTTCCTGAGAATAACAAGCACATTTTACTTTTGTGTGTGCCCACCACTTAACACAACTCTTGGCTCACAATAGATTTGCAGTAAAGGTTAACTGAGCTCTTGACACAAATGTGAGCTAATCTATTGGGGGAAGGGGTAATTCTCTGCTAATATGATTTGTAGATTCCTGAAATTCCCTCTGTCTCCCAAACATACCTCATTTTGCTCTCTACATTCCCCAGCGATCATGCTTCTCTGTGACTTATCCTCACCAATGCAGCTTGAGTAGAAGTGTTGTGTGACATTCAGTCCCAGGAAATTAAGAGCAGGTTACCTTTTCCATCTTTTTTTTTTTACATCTTTATTGGAGTATAATTGCTTTACATTGGTGTGTTAGTTTCTGCTGTATAACAAAGTGAATCAGCTATACATATACATATATCCCCATATCTCCTCCCTCTTGCGTCTCCCTCCCACCTTCCCTATCCCACCCCCCTAGGTGGACACAAAGCACCAAGCTGATCTCCCTGTGCTATGTGGCTGCTTCTCACTAGCTATCTATTTTACATTTGGTAGTGTATATATGTCCATGCCACTCTCTCACTTCGTCCCAGCTTACCCTTCCCCCTCCCCATGTCCTCAAGCACATTCTCTACGTCTGAGTCTTTATTCCTGTCCTGCTCCTAGGTTCTTCAGAGCCATTTTTTTTTTTTGCTTTTTAGATTCCATATATATGTGTTAGCATACGGTATTTGTTTTTCTCTTTCTGACTTACTTCACTCTGTATGACAGACTCTAGGTCCATCCACCTCACTACAAATAACTCACTTTCGTTTCTTTTCATGGCTGAGTAATGTGCCATTGTTTATATCTGCCACATCTTCTTTATCCACTCATCTGTCGGTGAACACTTAGGTTGCTTCCATGTCCTGGCTATTGTAAATAGAGCTGCAATGAACATTGTGGTACATGACTCTTTTTGCATTATGGTTTTCTCAGGGTATATGCCCAGTAATGGGATTGCTGGGTCATATGGGAGTTCTATTTTTAGTTTTTTAAGGAACCTCCATACTGTTCTCCATAGTGGCTATCAATTTACATTCCTACCAACAGTGCAAGAGGGTTCCCTTTTCTCCACACCCTCTCCAGCATTTATTGTTTGTAGATTTTTTGATGATGGCCATTCTGACCGGTGCGAGGGAGGTGATCCCTCATTGTAGTTTTGATTTGCATTTCTCTAATGATTAGTGATGTTGAGCATCCTGTCATGTGTTTGTTGGCAAACTGTATATCTTCTTTGGAGAAATGTCTATTTAGGTCTTCTGCCCATTTTTGGATTGGGTTGTTTGTTTCTTGGATATTCAGCTGCATGAGCTGCTTGTATATTTTGGAGATTAATCCATTGTCAGTTGCTTTTCTGCAAATATTTTCTCCCATTCTGAGGGTTGTCTTTTCGTCTTGTTTATGGTTTCCATTGCTGTGCAAAAGCTTTTAAGTTTCATTAGGTCCCATTTGTTTATTTTTGTTTTTATTTCCATTTCTCTAAGAGGTGGGTCAAAAAGGATCTTGCTGTGATTTTTGTCATAGAGTGTTCTGCCTATGTTTTCCTCTGAGAATTTTATAGTTTCTGGCCTTACGTTTAGGTCTTTAATCCATTTTGAGATTATTTTTGTGTATGGTGTTAGAGAGTGTTCTAATTTCATTCTTTTACATGTAGCTGTCCAGTTTTCCCAGCACCACTTATTGAAGAGGCTGTCTTTTCTCCATTGTATATTCTTACTTCCTTTATCAAAGATAAGGTGACCGTGTGTGCATGGTTTTATTTCTGGTCTTTCTATCCTGTTCCATTGATCCATATTTCTGTTTTTGTGCCAGTACCATACTCTCTTGATTACTGTAGCTTTGTAGTATAGTCTGAAGTCAGGGAGTCTGATTCCTCCAGCTCTGTTTTTCTTCCTCAAGATTGCTTTGGCTATTTGGGGTCTTTTGTGTTTCCATACAAATTGTGAAATTTTTTGTTCTAGTTCTGTGAAAAATGCCATTGGTAGTTTGATAGGGATTGCATTGAATCTGTCAATTGCTTTGGGTAGTACAGTCATTTTCACAATGTTGATTCTTCCAATCCAAGAACATGGTATATCTCTCCATCTGTGTGTGTCATCTTTACTTTCTTTCATCAGTGTCTTATAATTTTCTGCATACAGGTCTTTTGTCTCCTTAGGTAGGTTTATTCCTAGGTATTTTATTCTTTTTGTTGCAGTGGTAAATGGGAGTGTTTCCTTAATTTCTCTTTCAGATTTTTCATCATTAGTGTATAGGAATGCAAGAGATTTCTGTGCATTAATTTTGTATCCTGCTACTTTACCAGATTCATTGATTAGCTCTAGTAGTTTTCTGGTAGCATCTTTAGGATTCTCTTTGTATAGTATCATGTCATCTGCAAACAGTGACAGCTTTACTTCTTTTCCGACTTGGATTCCTTTTATTTCTTTTTCTTCTCTGTTGCTGTGGCTAAAACTTCCAGAACTATGTTGAATAATAGTGGTGAGAGTGGGTAACCTTGTCTTGTTCCTGATCTTAGTGGAAATGGTTGCAGTTTTTCACCATTGAGAATGATGTTGGCTATGAGTTTGTCATATATGGCCTTTATTATGTTGAGGCAAGTTCCCTCTATGCCTATTTTCTGGAAGGTTTTTATCATAAGTGGCTGTTGAATTTTGTCAAAAGCTTTTTCTGCATCTATTGAGATGATCATATGGTTTTTATTCTTCAGTTTGTTCATATGGTTTATCACATTGATTGATTTGTGTATATTGAAGAATCCTTGCATTCCTGGGATAAACCCCACTTGATCATGAAGTATGATTCTTTAAATGTGCTGTTGGATTCTCTTTGCTAGTATTTTGTTGAGGATTTTTGCATCTATGTTCATCAGTGATATTGGCCTGTAGTTTTCTTTCTTTTGACATCTTTGTCTGCTTTTGGTATCAGGGTGATGGTGGCCTCGTAGAATAAGTTTGGGAGTGTTCTTCCCTCTGCTATATTTTGAAAAGTTTGAGAAGTATAGGTGTTAGCTCCTCTCTAAATGTTTGATAGAATCTACCTGTGAAGCCATCTGGTCCTGGGCTTTTGTTTGTTGGAAGATTTTTAACCACAGTCTCAGTTTCAGTGCTTGTGATTGGTCTGTTTATATTTTCTGTTTCTTCCTGGTTCAGTCTCGGTGGTGTGTTTTGGGATGCCTGTGACCTTATTATTATTTTAGGCAGCCTCTTTGCTAATGGGTAGGGTTGTGTTCCTGTGTTGCTAGTTGTTTGGCATAGGGCGTCCTGCAGTGTAGCTTGCTGGTCGTTGAGTGGAGCTGGGTCTTAGCGTTGAGATGGAGATCCCTGGGAGAGCTTTCGCCGTTTGATATTACATGGGGCTGGGAGGTCTCTGGTGGACCAATGTCCTGAACTCGGCTCTCCCACCTCAGAGGCTCAGGCCTGACACCTGACTGGAGCACCAAGACCCTGTCAGCCACACGGCTCGTACGAAAAAGGAGAAAAAAAGAAAGAAAGAAAGAATAAAATAAAATAAAAAGTTATTAAAATAAAAAGTTTTTAAATTATTAAGAATAAAAAAATTTTTAAGTAATAAAAAAAGAAAAAAAGAAAGAAAGAAGAGAGCAACCAAACCAAAAAACCAATCCACCAATGATAACAAGCACTAAAAACTATACTAAAAAAAAAACAAAACAGACAGAACACTAGGACAAATGGTAAAAGCAAAGCTATACAGACAAAATCACACAAAGAAGCATATACATACACGCTCACAAAAAGAGAAAAATGAAAAATATATATATATGTTAAAAAAAAGGAAGAGAGCAACCAAATCATTAAACAAATCTACCAATGATAATAAACTCTAAATACTAAATTAAGATAAACATAAAACCGGAAACAAATTAGATGCAAAAAGCAAACCCCAAGTCTACAGTTGCTCCCAAAGTCCACTGCCTCAATTTGGAATGATTTGTTGTCTATTCACGTATTCCACAGATGCAGGGTACATCATGTTGATTGTGGAGATTTAATCTGCTGCTCCTGAGGCTGCTGGGAGAAATTTCCGTTTCTCTTCTTTGTTCGCACAGCTCCTGGGGTTCAGCTTTGGATTTGGCCCTGCCTCTGCACTTAGGTCGCCTGAGAGCATTTGTTCTTCGCCCAGACAGGAGGGGGTTAAAGTAGCAGCTGATTAGAGGGCTCTGGCTCACTCAGGCCGGGGGTGGGGGGAGAGAGCGATACGGATGCGGGGCAAACCTGCAGCAGCAGAGGCCGGCGTGACGTTGCACCAGCCGGAGGCGCGCCGTGCGTTCTCCCGGGGAAGTTGTCCCTGGATCACGGGACCCTGGCAGTGGCGGGCTGCACAGGCTCCCAGGAGGGGAGGTGTGGATAATGACCTGTGCTCTCACACAGGCTTCTTGGTGGCGGTAGCAGCAGCCTTAGCGTCTCATGCCTGTCTCTGGTGTCCGCGCTGATAGCCGTGGCTCGCGCCTGTCTCTGGAGCTCGTTGAGGCAGTGCTCTGAATCCCCTCTCCTCGTGCACCCCGAAACAATGGTCTCTTGCCCCTTAGACAGGTCCAGACTTTTTCCTGGACTCCCTCCCGGCTAGCTGTGGCGCACTAGCCCCCTTCAGGCTGGGTTCACGCCGCCAACCCCAGTCCTCTCCCTGGGATCCGACCTCCGAAGCCCGAGCCTCAGCTCCCAGCCCCCGCCCACCCCGGCGGGGGAGCAGACAAGCCTCTCAGGCTGGTGAGTGCAGGTCGGCACCGATCCTCTGTGCGGGAATCTCTCCGCTTTGCCCTCCACACCCCTGTTGCTGCGCTCTCCTCCGTGGCTCCAAAGCTTCCCCCCCCACCCACCCCCTGTCTCCACCAGTGAAGGGGCTTCCTAGTGTGTGGAAACCTTTCCTCCTTCATGGCTCCCGCCCAGAGGTGCAGGTCCCGTCCCTATTCTTTTGTGTCTGTTTTTCCTTTTATCTTTTGCCCTACCCAGGTACGTGGGGAGTTTCTTGCCTTTTGGGAGGTCTGAGGTCTTCTGCCAACGTTCAGCGTTCAGTACATATTCTGTAGGAGTTGTTCCACCTGTAGGTGTATTTTTGATGTATTTGTGGGGAGGAAGGTGATCTCCACGTCTTACTCCTCTGCCATCTTGAAGGTCCCCCACCTTTTCCATCCTTTCTCGCTCTTAGGTCCACACAGCTAGAAGCAAAGGACTCCAAGATGGCAGAGTCACAAAATAAAAGTCACTAGTCCCTGAGTCAGCATTTGGAAGAAAGGCAGGCAAGAAGAGCACTCAATCCCCATGAATCTGTGCTCTAAATGCTTTTACTGTGTAAATCCATTAAAATTTGGAGGTTACTACCGCAGAGCTTTGCCTATTCTAACTAATAAACCCACTATGGTAAATAGAATTAGAAAATTTCATCCGCATGATAGTCTCCTAATTGCCTATGCTCTTGGGAAGAGGAATAACACATTCACCTAATCCACCCTGATGATCACAGATTTTCCTCCTTTCCAGAGAAATCGAAGAAACAGAAGATGTCTTAGAATTTTAGGGGGCTTAAAAGGGGGTCTCTGAAAGGAGGGGGTTGGGCAGAGGGCATTGGGAAGTAGTACTTTGGGGTTTCAGGACACCAGAGACAGTCCTCATTTACGTCAATGGTTAAAAGTTATACCAAAGGAAAATAAATTATAAAGGAATTATTATGCACCACCCAGCTCACTCATGCTACTGCTTCCTTTTACTTTATTTTATGCTAGATAAAGCTGAGCGCATGTATAAATAGAAATGACTGGAGCCTTTACGTCTAATAGCAGAACTCATTTTTATTTCATTTTTGGCCTCTTGATAAAGCTAAAGGATAAAGCCTTTTTTAGAAAGCTTTTATTTTGGATCTGTTAGGCTGTTCTGTTCTAAAATGTCATCAATATTCTTTAAGGTATCAAAACTAATTTTAGCAAAAAGCCCCAGGAGTTGACTGTTGCTGGTCTGATAATGGATATCAATTTTTTAAACTTAAAACAACTAAGAGCTCCTAAAAAAACCCCATAAACCAAGCAGACTTTGCTCCTGAAACAATGAGCTCTATGCTTTTTTCACTTTCCACAGTTGTACCTCTTCTTATAAGCTACAAGAGGCATATCTGAACCATGACAGTGATATAATCCCTTTCATCTTAGACTTCTCACATTTCCCAGTTCATTTGATCTTCTGGCCAGAGGAGAGTAACCAAATCAAGATTCCAGTTTTTATTTCAACAAGCCATATTGACATATGTGTAGATACATATACATTTACCAGCTGTCTTCATTTTCTACATCTTTTTATTCTATGTGAACTCTTTTTCCCAACATAGTCGTTCAGTAAAGAATTTGGCCCAAAGAGAACATCTGGCCTTTGCCCTGTTTCTGGGAGGTAATCTCTGGGCTCTTGTGATGTTATGCCTGTTAGGACTGTCCTTGTATGCCTGGCAGCCTTCAGTCATACTGGATAGTCTAACAAAGTGATTTAAGATGGGGTATGACCACACCCATAGAGTCTTTTTTTTTTAGATGAGAAAGTTCATAGCATCTTTATTCACAAGAGCAAACAATTATAAACCACTCAAAATTTCAGAAAATTAACAGAAGAATGGAAAACAAAGTATGGCAAAATCAAACAGTGGAAGAATTTTTAACAATCGAAAGAATAAACTACTGAAAAATACAACTACAGAGATAAATCTCAAAACATGCTGAGTGAAAGAAGCCCTGCAAAAAAGACTACATACTGTATGATTTTAGTAAATTCTAGAAATCATCACCAAATTTCTTTGATAGAAGACAGATCATTATTTGCTTGGGGCTGGGTTTCTGGGGGCACACCCATGTAGTCTTAAGGTGAGGGCTGGCCATGCCACAACCACCCACCATGTGATTTAGGGTGTGGGCTTTGGGTCATGTGGTATCAGTTGGCCTGGAGACTGAGATCAACCATGTAGGCAGTCAATTGATCAATCATGCTTACATAATGGAGCCCCAATCAAAACTCCAAATGCTGAGGCTTGAGTTAGCTTCCCCAGTTGGCAATACTGCATGTGTGTATCTAGAAAGTAACATATCTTGACTCCACAGGGAGAGGACAATGAAAGATTTGTGTTTGGAACCTTCCTGGACTCTGCCCTATGCCTTTCTTCCCTTGACTAGCTTTAATCTGTATCCTTTTCCTACAATAAACCATAACCATGAGTATAATAGCTTTCAGTGAGTTCGGTGCGTTGAAACTGAGGGTGCTTTGGGGAACCCTTCCCAAACTTGCAGTTGGTGTCAGAAGTGAAAGCAGTCTTGGGGACTGTGCCCTCCAACTTCATATTCTGACCTAAACTCTTCACAATGGTATAATGTAATTGGCAAAGATTTGGGGGCAGAAAATCCAGGTTCAGTGGCAGGCTCTACTAGCTGTGTGAATTTGGGCAATTTATTTACTCTCTCTGTGCCTCAGTGTCCTCATCTGTGAAATGAAAATAATACCATCTATATGCAAGAAGACTACTGCAAAAATTAAATGAGATAATGTGTATGGGCTGTTTAAAAATTGTGAAGTTTTTATACATGTTAATTATACAAATGTTTCCTTGTTGCCTTTGAAATTATTCCATGTGAAATCATGCTCTCTGGATTCTTAATCTGCCACTATATCAAAATTATTTTTTTTCCTAAACACAGACTGCTTTCAAATTACTGGAAATATCTGTAATCTCGTATCTCATTTCAAACTTATAATGCACTTTGAATGAAAGAACACTAATCATTTCCTGCAATGATAGGGTATAAAACCCCAGATATGATGAAACAAATAATCCAGTAAAATTAGGTATTCAGAGTATGGGCATTAGAGGGAAATCACACAACTGTCAATAACAACACCTTAAACTTGTGTAGTTTTCTCTAGATTTAAAATCTTTTTTTTTAAGTTATTATTATTTTTTTACATTTATTTATTTTATTTATCTTATTTTGGGCTTCATTGGGTCTTCGCTGCTGCGCGTGGGCTTTTCTCCCGTTGGGGTGAGCAGGGGCCACTCCTGTTAGGGTGTGCAGGCCTCTCACTGCTATGGCCTCTCCTGCTGCGGAGCACGGGCTCTAGGTGCGTGGGCTTCAGTAGCCATGGCACGCAGGCTCTAGAGCGCAGGCTCAGTAGTTGTGGCTCACGGGCCTAGTTGCTCCGCAGCATGTGGGATCCTCCTGGACCAGGGCTCGAACCCGTGTCCCCTGCATTGGCAGGCGGATTCCCAACCCCTGCGCCACCAGGGAATCCCCTAGATTTAAAATATTTACAAACATACATCTTGACCTGTCCCAATAATTTTCTGAAATTGCCAGAATTTTTAATGTTACCTCACTTTGTAGCAACTTGAAACTGAAAAGAGCTATACAGCCCAGAGTTTCATTTGTTCATTCATTAAACACATAGCTATTGGGCAATGACTATCTATTATGTAATGTATCAATACTATTCTGGGTGTGCTGTTCTACAGTGATAAATAGGCAAAACCCTTGAGCTCATGAAACTTACATTTTAGGGATTCTGGTTTCATACATTTGCCATGTAGCTATATATCATAGAAGTATCTGAGACAGGACTTGAATGTGGCTTTTCTGAAAACTACTTCTGTGCTTTTTTTTAACCATTCTACTTTAATCTATCACTAATATAGAATCAATCTCCCGTATACTGGTCAGACCATATCTTTCATCTGTACTTTAAGTTACACAGTGAAAGAATGTCTTTTAGGGTGATTTCAGACAAGGAGCAAACAAGTAAAAAAAAAAAGAAAGGATATCTTCACAAATCCCATCAGACTGTAAATGAAAAAATGTATATAGTTTTTGAACCTAAGGGAAATAACTATTTAATTGTTTATAGTCCCAGATTAGTAGAAGTGTATACAACCTTTGAGAGTTAGAAAGTTGTGGAGTCATTGCTTATTTGGAACTAAGTTAGGAACTTGGGATATAAAGTTCATTACGAAAATTATGGACTCTTAACATTAATAACATTGTAGTCTAGCCAAAGATGCATTTTTTTAAACCAAATTATACATTCTTTATCTCTCCCTAAAAGAAATTTGGTGACTCCTACCAAAGTTTTGTTGTAAAGTAATTAAAGTATTGATTCACCCATTCAGCAGTTATTTATGGAGCATCTATTATGTGCCAGCAGTGGTGCTGGGACTGGGAATGCAACAGTGTGTGAAGCAGGACAGCCTCTACCTTCCTGAGTCCTGCAGTGTAAATTGGTAAGACAGAAAATGCCCTCCAAAGGGAAGGAGAGCACAGGAGGGAAGCAGGTGGATGGGTTGGAGGTTGAGAATAGCCGGGAGTGAGGACCTGGGTGTGGGGAGGGAACAGTCGGGGTGAGGGACACAGAAGCACTGGTCCATTCAAGATGGCTCAGAAAGGCTGAGCAGAGTGGGCAAGGGGAAATGTCAGTGAGGCAAAATAGCCAGGCTGCAGCCAGATCATGGAAGGCTTCATGAGCTGAGTTAGGCATCTGGCCTTTGTTGTAAAGCCTTTAGGAGGCATCAGAAGGTTTCAGAGAATGGTGATATGACCATATTTGTGTTTATGTAACCAGAAAATGGAGAATGTACTGGAGGAAAGTGAAAATTTCAGGGACGGGACCAGTTAGGTAGCCATGACAGTGGTCCGGGTCACAAAAGAATCATGTCCTGAAACAGATGGTGGTGTCTGTGGAGAGAAGATAAACTTGAGAGACAGGGAAGTGGAAAAGTACGCAGGCACAGAAATCAATTGAACATGGAGTGTGGCTAGTTCAGTTGAGTGGATGGTGGCTCATTTATAGGGCTGTGAAACACTGGGAGAGAAATATTTCGGTGTGCATGCGTGTCAGAATTTGATGGCTCGGTTTTGGGTTTATGTTTGAGACATCCATGGAGAGACGACATGACTAATGGGAATATGCTGATTTGTAGCTCAAAGGAGAGGCATAAAAAAATTCAAACTGCCCAAAGAAAGGAAAGTATTATATCCATTAAACAAACTAAAATGCTCCGTGTTCCTTTATCACTTGACTAATTTGTCCTCCACCCTCTTCCTGTTCTGCTAATTGGATACAAATAATTAATTCAAATTGGTAGGCAATAGGAGTATTCTCTTGAATGCGTATTTATTATTTGCCTTTTGTCACTGTCAGTATGGACTTAATGCCATCCACAGGCTCAGCTGGTCCCAATTTAGTAATTATTGCTTACTTTTGGATGTTCAATTTGTTGCAGAATGCCTGAGAGGGACACTTTGTAAGGGCCATCATCTTCAGATATTTAAAAAATATATCCTCAACAAGGTATTTTGAGTTCTCTTGCCCCAAAAGAGACAAACATCTGGGTACCAGGGAGAGTACATTGTATTATTTCTCAAGAGAGCTCAAAGCAGAGCAACGTGACATAGGAGCTTCAAACCACTGACATAAGGCAGAAAAAGTACTTTTTCTCCAAAGCTCAAGTATCAGATGTATTTTTATCTTCCTCTAATATGAGAGTTTATTAACCCATTTTATTTATTCCTTCCAGTAACTCCTGGTGTACCATGCCATATTTTGTCACTGCAAACAATGCTCTTGATGTATATTGTTGCCCCAAATTTAGAAGTCTTTATTTTCTCTTCTTTCTCTTTTGCTCAAGTATCATGAAATTGACACCAAAGTATGAAAGTCTAGATCAGGGGTCAGCAAACTACAGCCCATCAGCCAGATCTGGCCCATTGCCTGATTTTTAAAATAAAATTTTATTGGAATGCAGCCATGCCCATTTGTTTACATGTTGCCTATGGTTGTTTTTGCACTTTAAGGGCAGAGTTGAATGGTTGTGATTGAGATTACCTGGCCCACAAAACCTAAGCTGTTTCCTATCTTGCCCTTTAGAGAAAACGTTTGCCAACCCTTAGTCTGAATGAACTCCCTTGTCTGTACCTGTCAATCATTTATTGTCTAAAAAGAAAAAGAAATCCCAACATTCTTCCAAGGGAACACCAAAGAATACAGAGACACAGGCTACCCAGTGTCTACGCAGGCTAGATTCTCATAATTTTGCCAGCAATAACAAGGAATGAGTCAGTGCAGATACTTATAAACCTTTAAGGTTTTTCCCAAAGCTCTTTAACTTTTTATTGTTATGGGTCATAGTATCATGACTTATTATTTATCATGGGAACCTTAATACTGAACGGCAACTTTTTAAAGTCCTTTGTGTTTATATATATTTAGTAGATTGATTCTATTAAGAGCCCTAGTTTTTCACTTGCACTCCCCCTCTTGTGTCCACACCCTTTACCATGTGACTTTGCAGTTTCTCTCACTAGAGAGGCAGAATGTGTTTTCCCATCTTTTTCATCTGAGGTGGCCTTGTGACATGCTTTAGCGAGTAGAATTTGATGAAGATGATGGTGTGTGTGCCAGTTCTGAGCCTAATTCTCAAGAAGCCTTGTATGTTTCTGCTCTCTCCCTTGGATCTCTGCTTCTGCCATAAAAACATACCCAGGAGCGTGAAAGATACGTGTAACATATCTGAGTCACCCCATTTACTCAAGCCACAGCCAGACAAGTTCAACCAACAGTGAGCAATACCCATACCTGTAGGTGAACCTAGCCAAGAATGGCAGAGCCCATTTAACCAACCACTCCAGACGTGTAAGCAATAAACACTTACCGTCTTATGCGGCTGAGGTTTGTTCGTTCATCTTGCAGCATTATCGAGGCAGTTGGTAACTGATACAAAAAATACTGAAATTACATATCTGGTTGTTACGCCAGTCCATCTTTTCAAAAACTAATTAAGAATGTTACAGAATACAGCCAAATTGATTTTGAGAAATTTGAGTCACTTATAAAACTTAATCCAAAGAGTTCAGGTAGAATAATTTCTATGAATTGTCGAAATTTTAAAAGAGCCAACCAGAAAATACTAGCACATTTGGATTATGGCAAACTTCATTTGTAATTCTGTAATCACATTACATTTAAATATCCCCAAATCCCCGTACAATCAATTCCCCAACATTTTTGGATGTATCCTAGAAGTTTTAATCCAAATACAAAACAAATGAGAATTCAGCAAATTGTAGCTATAGAATATTTCGATGCAGTTATCTGTATTTTGCAGGGATTTTGGCCCCTCTAACACTTAATTCTGTGTACAATTACTACAGGCAAGGAATAATCAGTCACTTTTTTCTAGAGAACTTGGTGAATAGGGCGTCACGAGATCTCCAAATGTGAGTTATAGCTTTGCCCAAATCCAAAGAGACCCACTGCATGTTGGGATTCCTACTTGGATCTGGAAGAGGCGAGGAGAAAGTAATTCATTTCAATAGTTTGGTAGTCTATGTGGCTCAAACTTTATGATCTCCAATAACTTAACTGACTTGGATGCTGTTTGCTTGGGATCTGGTGAGGAACTCTCCACATGTTTAACTGGCACCTGGATTCAGGTAGGGGTAATGCCAATAGCCTAAGAGCCATGTGGTTTCACTTGCAGATATCCTGTGGTCTTACTGCTGCTAATGGCGCTGCTCTGCTGGGGAGCGGGCGGGGGGGATGTCTCCGTCTTCAATCTGTCTTGTACAAGGGCTTAACCCCTCTTCTCTCTGGAGAGCCAGCGTTCTCAAAAATTTCTTGTTTGAGCTGTATTTCCTCCCTGTTCACCCTCCCTTCTCTCAGGATCCTTTTTAATTTGCCTAAGTAAGAACTTCTTTTCTTTCTGAATATTTTTAAATCAAATCTCATTTAGCCAAACTTTTCTTGGGGTACTTCCCCAATTTTGAATCATCTTTCATTGAAAATGTGTGGGTGAGGAGGGAAGCCCTCACCCATCCCCCATGCACCTTCTTAGTTTCAAGTCAAAAATTCTAAATGTTCCAGACAGGAAAAAGTATTTGGTCTTTTTCTAAGACTGGAGAAGATCTGGGCTTTGTGCCAGCATCTCCTTCTTTATCTCATTTGGTTCTGTCCCAAGAAGGTCATCTTTTCTTAAACAAAATTTTGTCTGCAAATATTAGTTAACTCTTTGGTTGCATTGTTTTGAGACAATTTCAAATCAGTATGCTTAGGAACCATGTCTCACCCTGGATGTAATTATGAATATAGTTCGTGGCTTCTCAGACATTCTTAGTACTGTATTTCACCAGGTTACATGCACATCTCTTGAACAGAATTTTCAAAAAGAGATTACTTTTTGTTAATTTTTTACCATTGGCAGTTTCATGTTTTAATGAAATACTTTTGATTTTTCACTTGAAATGTGTCTAGTTCACATAGAAAATTACTTCTGAGACCCAAACTTTTGCATGCCATTAGAAAAATTTTTGGATGCTCAAATCATCCAAAGTTGGAGTTCCAAGTTTGTAAAACTTTTTCAGAAGAGGAGCTTTTAAAACTCTGAAATACAGATTAATTTCTACACATGATAAATTCATCATAGCTTAAAGTAATAGCAAAACTTTTGATCTTACTTTTTTCCCCTTGAGCTCTTCCTCCTTGGGTTAGTGGCAATAAGCATATTCCAGCTCCTTTCTTCCCTTCTCACATTTAAACCCAATTTTGCCTAATAAACAGCCCTTTATCAGGATGTTGGTTAGGAGGTACTTCCCTCATCCCAGATGTTACCATTCCTGATGGATCTATTCTCGGATCAGTGTCATGATTTTAATGTCAGTTGTCCTTAACATCCAGACACTGCAGTACTAATCCATGTTACATTTCCCCATTTCCTCCCAATTCCCTCAGCCCTAGGGAACCACAAATCTTTCTGTATCTCTGGATTTGCCTATTTTGGATATTTCATATAAATGGATTCATAAACTAAGTGATCTTTTGTGACTGCATTCTTTCACTCAGTATAATGTGGGGTTTTTTTCTTGTTTTTTTTTGTTTTGTTTTGTTTGTTTGTTTTGTTTTTGACCGCACCATGCGGCATGTAGGATTCCCTGCCCAGGGATCAAACCTGTGACCCCTGCAGTGGAAGCATGGAGTCTTAACCACTGGACCACCAGGGAAGTCCAGTATAATATTTTCAAGATTCATGCAGGTTGTAGCACAAATTAATCCTGCATTCCTTTTTTTTTTTTTTTTTTTTTTTGCTGAGTAATGTTCCATTGTATAGATATACAATGTTTTGTTTATACATTCATCAGTTGATGATGGACATTTTTTTAAAAATTTCCATCTCTTTATTGATATTCTATATTTGATGTGACATTGTTATCTTATTTGATGTGACATTGTTATACCTTCTTATACTTTTTTAGTGCACCGTGTGGCATGTGGGATCTTAGTTCCCCGACCAAGGATCAAACCCACGCCCCCTGCACTGGAAGTGCAGAGTCTTAACCACTGGACCTCCAGGGAAGTCCCGATGATGGACATTTGGATTGTTTCCACTTTGGGCTATTATGAATAATGTTGCTATGACTATTAGTGTACAAGTTTTTGTATGGACATATGTTTTCATTCCTCTTAGATATATACCTAGAGTAGAATTGCTGAGTCATATGGTAACTAAGAAATCGACAGAGTGATTTCCAAAGTGGCTTCTGTTCCCACCTGCAATGTATGAGGATGCCAGTTTCTCTACAGCCTTCTCAACACTTATTGTTTTCTGTCTTTTTGATTACAGTCATCCTAGTGGATATGAAAGTCGTATCTCATTATGGTTTTGATTCTGCAATGCAATTTTAATGTTCTTATCAGTTAAGAGCTACAATGCAGGTGCTGAAATCGATGCAGAAATCTAATACTTAGAACCTCTTTCACTTTGTGTGGCCACTAGTGCAGCTTACTTGGGGCTTTTCTGCCTTCCAAGTCCTAAGGCAGACTGCATTTCCTGAATGGCTTGCAGTGAGGTAGGGCCAAGTGACTCGCTCTGGCCAATAAGCTGTGAATGGAAGCAGTACCTGTCACTTCTATGCCAAGCATTTAATTGCTGTTGCAGGACCATCCAGAACTCTCTCCCTCGACCTTGAGAACCAACAACTCTCAAGATAGTGACAGCTTTGATAACCTGAGTCATGGGGTTTGGGGATATTCAGCAGAACTGACCTGTGATGCACATGTTACGTGAGTGAGAAACAGACGTTTGTTATTAAGAGATGGGTTTTACTGCAGCGTGACTGGGCATATCCTGCATGATAAAATAATCTTAGTTTGGTTACCATATTAGAGTTCAACAGATGTGGGAAATAATTCAGCATCTCTAAGCCTCAGCCTCCTCCTCTAAACATGGGTGTCGTGAAACTACCTCACACAATTGCTTGAAGTTAAGCAAGACAATGTATTGTTCAATAATGCTTAGCACAATGCATGGTACATGGCAGCTTCTTAAGAAATGACTGTTATTAATAGAAGGGCAGTGAGGTGAGTGCTGTAATATTGGAGGTAACTCTTTGCGGAAGATGATGAGTTAAGCCTTTGAACGACCAACCCATAGAAGCAAGGAGGCAGGGAGAAGGGTAGTAGCTTTTCTTTGGGTAGTTTGTTTGAGCCTTGCCGCAAGCCTGCCTGGCAAACTTTCTTGTTCATGTACAGATGCATACCGTTATTGCAGGGTGGGAGGACCTTCTTTTGGGTCTTGATTTTTCTTCCCAGAAGAGAAGAAATGGCCACAGTATTCTGACTCATTTCATGGAATGAGGAGCACACAATTTAGAATGTAATTACGTTTAAAATATGCTGGAAAGTGATTTCATGAATCCAGAATTATTGATCACTCTTCAGAATGACAGGCAAAGGGGAAAATGCCAGAACAAGTTCCCTTGAGAACATTTAGAAATCAATATAAAATATAGTTTTCTTTATATGCATGCCTTTCTTGAGGTTTAATGAGGCAGGGACCTGGTTCAGCCTGGCAAAAGACAATCAACAGAATTAGTTAATACCATGCAAAGATTTCCGTACAGGGTGAGAGGAAAGAGAATTCAATAAACCCAGTCACTTCCATCCATTGGGCACTGGTGTCCACGAATTTTCTTTCTTGGCTTTGTCTCCACTTTCTTCTTTTCTCTTCTTAAATGCTTGACCGTTCCTCTTTGTTCTTTAGCTGATTTGCTCTCCTACTCTGCCTGCATTTTAAATACTAGTACTCCACATATCAAGCATAAGTCTTGTTCTCTCCTCATCCTGCAAACCCTCCCTCAAAGTACTCATTCTCTACCACGGTTTTACCTGCCCCTATGGGTTGATAACTTCTCCAAGGCCTTGTTTCTGGGTGCATGTTTCTATCTGCTTATTAGAAACCTCCACCTGGATGTCTTACAATATTTAACCTGCCTTGTTCCTTCTTTTTGAGACATTATTCTTTTATCTTCACCAGCCTAACTCCTTCAAGTCTCCTCTTAAGCTTTACTTCAAGGTAGTGTTTCTTGAGACTGAGATCTACCTGAATGCAGTATCCAAACACCCTACTATTTTACCTTAAGCAATTCAGAGCCAATTGTTTTAAATTATAAATTTGTGAGGTTGTTCATTTTTCTCTCTTCCATGCTAGACTTTTTACTCTGTGAAGGTGAACACAGCATCTGCTTTGATCTACATCAGATTCCCAGTTCCTAGCACATGGTAGCCACTCAGTAAAACTTTGTTGAATAAATGAATCTGTTATATAATCTGTACCCATAATACTCCCCACTTCTCCTGTTTCTATTCATATATTCCTGGACATAATGAATGTGTCCCCAAGTTATCCCATTAGTTCAACCAGAATCTGGGAGCCATCCTATATACCACCTGTATACCACTCTATATACCTCACCTGTAACATTTAAACACTCACAAATATCTACCATTCCTCTTGAGAATCCATTCCCTCCTCTCTCTCCTCTCTCTCTCTCTCTCTCTGCTGTTGTTGCTTTGTTTAGGTTCTTGTCATTTTTTCTGAATTCATTATCTTCTAATCCTTCACCATCACTACAGAACATTTTCTTAAAATACTGATCTGACCCCTTACTCTTTTACTTAAAACCCTTCATCAAACTCCCTATTGCCTTGAAGATAAAGTTCATATTCTGAGGCCTGATCTACAAAACCTTCCACAATCTGACAATCTAGTCTCAGTCTTCCTCGCTTACCCCTTTCATCCTCCCCTTTCCTTCTGGTCATCCAGAACTAATGATTCCCAAACCTACCCTCCTGCCTTTGCACAAATTCTCCTTGCCTACAATGTTCCCTTACAGATATTCTCTACCTATTCAACTCTTCACATTTCAAAACAAAGCTTTAAGTTCCCTTCCTCTGGGAAATCTTTCCAAGCTCTCCCAGGCAAAATTTAGTGCATTCTCTGCACTCCCATGGCACTTTGCAAGAGTCTCAGTTGTAGCCCCCAAAGTCTTCAGTGATTATTTTTTATTCAGTTATTATTATTTTTTTTATTGTCCCGACCCCTACATTGAACCATGAGCTCCTAAAAGCAGGATCTAGCTATTATTCACCTCTGAATCCACTGGAATGCTGGGTCTATATTTGCAAACTATTTGTCTCATAAAAGACTTGGACCCAGAATATATAAAGAACTCTCAAACTCAATAAAAAGTAAATAAATATCCCAATATAAAGTGGGCAAAAGATTGAACAGACACTTTGTCAAAGAAAATGTACACATGACAAATAAGCAATAAAAATATGCTCAGTATCATTTGTCCTTGGGGAAATGAAAATTAAAACCACAGTGAGATACTACCATACTTATTCAAAGGTCTAAACTAACAAAGACTGAACATATCAAGTTGTTGGCAAGGATGAGGAGAAACAGGATTTTCATACCCCACTGATGGGAATGTACAATGGTACAGCCACTTTGGAAAACAGTTTGTGGCGATTTCTTAAAAAGTTAAATACCTACCATATGATTTGACCATTCCACTCCTACGTATTTATCTGATAAAAAAGAAAGCATATGCCCATACAAAGACTATCATAGAAACTTTATTTGTAACAGCCCCAAATTGGAATCAACCCAAATGTCTATCAACAGGTTCATGGGTAAATAAACTAAGATATACCCATAAAATGGAATATCACTCAGCAATAAAAGGAATGAACACACAGAAACATGGATGAATCTCAGAATAATTGTGCTGAGTGAAAGAAGTCAGTCCAAAAAAGTACATACTTTTGGACTCTATTGATGTAAGATTCAATAAAATGCGAACTAATCTATAGTGACAGGAAGCAAATCAAGTATTTCCTGGGGATGGGAGATGTGATGGGAAGGGCATGGAAAGCTATTGCAAAGGGCCACAAGGAAACTTGGGGGTGGTGAATATGTTCATTATTTTTATTGTGGTAATGGTTTTACTAGTATATACATATGTCAAAACTTAAACTGTACTCCTTAAATATATGATATTTATATGTCAGTTTTATCCCAATAAATGTGTTTTAGGGACTTCCCTGGTGGCCCAGTGGTTAAGACTCCACACTTACAATGCAGGGGGCATGGGTTTGATCAGGGAAGTAAGATCCCGCATGCCGTATGGTGTAGCCAAAAAACAAAAATGTGTATTTAAAATAACCCTTAATTTTTTAAACCATGTTGTCAAGGATTAACTTTTTAAATCACCAAAGGCTCTTTTAACACAATTTTTAATTCACTTTACAGACTCACTAAATCCTACCTTCACTTTGCACGTGAGACACCCACTTGTCTGCCCACCTAGGCAAAGAAACATTGGGCTAACTTCTCCTGCCTCCCCCACTTTTACCTCCTTCACATTCTCTTCTCCGTCCTGACAGAAGGGAATTTAGCGCTGTTTTTTATAGCTCTCCGTTATCTTCTCTGCAATGTCTCATGCATGGCTAGTACTCGTTGCTTCACAAGTGTTTGTCAACCATGTGTGCGTAGATGCAGGACGGTCTTATTGCCCTGAGTGGAATGGTTACGCCTTCTCAGATGATTAAAATTAACCAGCTCTAGGTCAAGAGGCTGGCTTTAATCTCATGTATAGAAATGCGCAGTGTTTTTCAGCTCGAGGATGATTTAGCCTGTAAATGAGGGAGGGTTAACGATGTGGCTGCAGTTGACACCGGAGTGAGTTCCTCAAGAGCGTACGTCTCACCAGCATTAGCCGGCTGAGGAAGAGGAGGACAGAGAGAAAGGATGACGCATAGGACCGGAACAGTTCTGAGAGGAGAAAGGAATACACCTAGGAAGCAAACCTTTAGCAATCGAGCGCACTCATATTTATAGAAATGGAATAAAATGTGAGAAGACTGAAACTAAGGGATTATTTTCCTTAAAGCAAACATCAATTATGTTTACAACCACATGAAGAAGGAGCAAGCGAACAGCAACTCAAGGCAGCAATGGAATGAGGCAGCCTCCATTAGAGACGCAGGCAGCCATTGCTCGGTGCTTGGAGGAGGAAAAATCATAATGCGATTGACCTCGCCTCGAGCAACCCTGGCCTGGAGATTCCCCAGCAGCTCCTTTCAAGGTGACAAAATACCATTTGCAGCCTTTTCGCTTCAGTAGTAGCTCCCTCCCCAAAACTTGGTAGCAATTTTTTCTTCTCTACATTTCTCCAGCCTCGACTTGCCTTTATTTTTGTCACTGGGAGCAAGCCAAGGGCGAGAAATGATCTCTTCCCACCAAGTTGTCCAGGAAGAAAGCCCACCTTATCATTAATTACATTATCCAGCAGCCTCTTGCTCCTCAAAGTGTGGTCCTTGGGTCAGCAGCATTGGCACCGTCTGAGAGCTCATTACAAATGCAGAATCTCGGGCCCCATTCCAGAGCTCCAGAATTGGAATCTGTATTTTAATAAGATGCCCAAGTGGTCTGTGTGCACATTCAATTTGAGAAGTGCTTGTCTAACCCGCAGGACATCCTGTATAAGGTAAGGATTACTCAGTTTAGAAAATGAGAACAGGGAGGTGAAGTGACTTGGCAAGGCTCAGTAACTAAAAAGTGCCAGTGTTGAGACTTTTAAGGTAGTTCCCACAGTTCTAAATGCCAAGCACTCCTCCCTTCCATCATGCTTTTCTCCATGGAAACAAATTCAGTAGTTCTAGTCATAACTACCCCACTCTCAACCTTATCCGTTGACTCATTGCTAAAACCCAAACTCTTACTCTCAGATATGCATGATTTAGATTAAACATTGCCCATCCCTTGAAATATTTTAAACACCAATTATCTGTGGGGAAAATAACTTAATAAATTCCTTGAATCTTAGTGTTTAGGAGTTTGATCAGACTGTTGCCTTTACCCATGGATAGGAAGAGCAAAGCAGCTGGTGGTCCACGTTGCACCCTGAGGCAGAGGAAGAAGGAGAAGGATTGGAGGAGGAGGAGGAAGGAAAGATGAAGGGAAAGTGCCTCAGGTTTATAATTCAGCCCTTCCAAGGACCTTGGCTTGAAGGTTTCTGTGGCTGCTGGCTTGAACTTGTTCCATTGCTTCTGTTATGGGCCTCTGAATATTCTGAATTAGGCCTGTGTCCTTTCCCTATGGTATTTCCAGGGAGATGTATGCAGAAACCCCTGCAGATATTCACCACTGCTACCCAGGGTCACAGAGAAGAAATGTGAAATAGTTGTGCTTACCGGTGCTCAAGGCAGCAGCAGCATAAAAAAAAAAATACTCCAAGACTCTATGGTTACCAATAGTAGCTATTATTTTTGAGGTTCTACTATATGCCAGACACTGTACTAGATACTTACCAAATATTCCCCACAATACTATTGAAAATATGTATTATTTAGTAAATGCAGCTGATGAGGGATGGAACCTGGCTTCTAACCCAGCCCTGTTTGAGACAAGAGTGAGTGTTCTTTCTATCATAATATACTACTGTGGCATGCTTCAGTTAACCTCCTACTCAACCTTCAATGCCTGGCTTAAATCACCCCTTCACTAGGCAGCTCTCTCTCAGTGACTTCGGTGAGATCTCTCTGTAGCCCTGATTTGGCACTTTTCATACGACAGCTTGAACTCTTGCTTCCTTTTTTATTCACATTCATTCTCCCCCAGGTTGCAATTTATGCCTATGCCCCCCCACCAAGTCCAAAACCCTGAGCCCTTAAATGTTCTTTGGGTCACCAGCGCCAGCATCATAGCAGGAGTCCAATGATATATCATCAGTTGGCATAGAAACTGAGTTAGGCACATAGTCCACCGTCTAGAAACGTCTGGAAGTCAAACATTTGCTGTTGGTTGAGCCACTCCACATTGTTTACATGTCGCCTCCAATAGCCAGCAGCCCCCCTCCCTATAGCAATGGCTTACCCTTGGGAATTTTATACCCATTTACGAGTTGCTCTTACACTGGGTTTGTGCTGCTCTTCTTTCCCCTCATTCTCTTCCAAGAGGAGAACATGGCTTGGGTTCTCTTTACACTTGGCTTCTCCTCCCTCTCTGGTCTTCTTTACACTTTGGACTCTAGGTGAATAAAGGAAGGAAATAGAACTTCTAGTGGCTCTCTTCCTCTCTGTGTACTTGCACTTGCTTTTCCTCTCTTTAACATTTGAGAATTTACTATGTCTCAGACATTGTGCCAAGCATTTCACATGTATCATTTAACTCTAAAACACACAAACCTATGAAATATGCACTATCATTCTCCCCATTTTGCCTAGGAAGACCCTCAAGTATAGAAAGGTTAGGTAAGTTGTCCATGATCACAGAGCCAGGAAATGGAAGAGCCAGAATGTGAACGGACGCTAAGCGCTGCTGTCAGTCACTTATCAACCGATGTCAGTGAGAAACATAAGTGAAGCACGGCAAATGCAGAAGCACAGACCAATATGGTTGTGGGTAGCATGTGGAGTACCAAGGAAATGGGATCTCTAGACTTTTCCTGTAACCAGTCCTTGACTGGGCCCTGTCTTCCTGCCTTCTGTTACAGGCGCTCAGAGAATATAGAAGAATTGTTATTAGTTTGAGCTAAGCTCTGAGAAGTATAAAGTCCCAGTGAGTGTTGATGTTACTACTATTTTTTTTATTAGTTATCCATTTTATATATCTTAGTGTATATATGTCAATAGCAATCTCCCACTTCATCCCACCGCCACCCCCGCCACGTTCCCTGCTTGATGTCCATATGTTTGTTCTCTACATCTGTGTCTCTATTTCTGCCCTGAAAACCGGTTCATCTGTACCATTTTTCTAGGTTCCACATAATATGCGTTAATATATGATATTTGTTTTTCTCTTTCTGACTTACTTCACTCTGTATGACAGTCTCTAGATCCATCCACGTCTCTACAAATGACTCAATTTCATTCCTTTTTATGGCTGAGTAATATTCCATTGTATATATGTACCACACCTTCTTTATCCATTCGTCTGTCAATGGGCATTTAGGTTGCATCCATGTTCTAGCTATTGTAAATAGTGCTGCAATGAACATTGGGGTGCATGTGTCTTTTTGAATTATGGTTTTCTCTGGGTATATGCCCAGTAGTGGGATTGCTGGGTCATATGGTACTTCTATTTTTAGTTTTCTGAAGAACCTCCATACTGTTCTCCATAGTGGCTGTATCAATTTACATTCCCACTAACAGTGCAAGAGGGTTCCCTTTTCTCCACACCCTCTCCAGCATTTGTTGTTTGTAGATTTTCTGATGATGCCCATTCTAACTGGTGTGAGGTGATACCTCATTGTAGTTTTGATTTGCATTTCTCTAATAATTAGTGATGTTGAGCAGCTTTTCATGTGCTTCTTGGCCATCTGTATGTCTTCTTTGGAGAAATGTCTATTTAGGTCTTCTGCCCATTTTTGGATTGGGTTGTTTGTTTTTTTAATATTGAGCTGCATGAGCTGTTTATATATTTTGGAGATTAATCCTTTGTCCGTTGATTCATTTGCAAATATTTTCTCCCATTCTGAGGGTTGTCTTTTCATATTGTTTGTAGTTTCCTTTGCTTTGCAAAAGCTTTTAAGTTTCATTAAGTCCCATTTGTTTATTTTTTGTTTTTATTTCCATTTCTCTAGGAGGTGGATCAAAAAAGATCTTGCTGTGATTTATGTCAAAGAGTGTTCTTCCTATGTTTTCCTCTAAGGGTTTTATAGTGTCCGGTCTTACATTTAGGTCTCTAATCCATGTTGAGTTTATTTTTGTGTATGGTGTTAGGGATTGTTCTAATTTCATTCTTTTACATGTAGCTGTTCAGTTTTCCCAGCACCACTTATTGAAGAGACTGTCTTTTCTCCATTGTATATCCTTGCCTCCTTTGTCATAGATTAGTTAACCATAGGTGCGTGGGTCTATCTCTGGGCTTTCTATCCTGTTCCATTGATCTGTATTTCTGTTTTTGTGCCAGTACCATATTGTCTTGATTACTGTAGCTTTGTAGTATAGTCTGAAGTCAGGGAGTCTGATTCCTTCAGCTCCGTTTTTTTCCCTCAAGACCACTTTGGCTCTTCAGCATCTTTTGTGTCTCCATATAAATTTTAAGATTTTTTTGTTCTAGTTCTGTGAAAAATGCCATTGGTAATTTGATAGGGATTGCATTGAATCTGTAGATTGCTTTGGGTAGTATAGTCATTTTCACAATATTGATTCTTCCAATCCAAGAACATGGTATATCTCTCCATCTGTTTATATCATCTTTAATTTCTTTCAGCAGTGTCTTATAGTTTTCTGCATACAGGTCTTTTGTCTCTTTAGGTAGGTTTATTCCTAGGTATTTTATTCCTTTTGTTGCAATGGTAAATGAGAGTGTTTCCTAAATTTCTCTTTCAGATTTTTCATCATTAGTGTATAGGAATGCAAGAGATTTCTGTGCATTAATTTTGTATCCTGCAACTTTACCAAATTCATTGATTAGCTCTAGTAGTTTTCTGGTGGCATCTTTAGGATTCTCTATGTATAGTATCATGTCATCTGCAAACAGTGACAGTTTTACTTCTTCTTTTCCAATTTGTATTCCTTTTTTTTTTTTTTTTGAACATGAAAGGAATTTTTTTTTAAAGATTTATTTATTGATTGATTGATTGATTGTTATGTTGGGTCTTCGTTTCTGTGCGAGGGCTTTCTCTAGTTGCGGCAAGTGGGGGCCACTCTTCATCGCGGTGCGCGGGCCTCTCACTATCATGGCCTCTCTTGTTGCGGAGCACAGGCTCCAGACACGCAGGCTCAGTAGTTGTGGCTCACGGGCCTAGTTGCTCCGCGGCATGTGGGATCTTCCCAGACCAGGGCTCGAACCCGTGTCCCCTGCATTGGCAGGCAGATTCTCAACCACTGCGCCACCAGGGAAGCCCTGTATTCCTTTTATTTCTTTTTCTTCTCTGATTGCCAAGGCTGGGACTTCCAAAACTATGTTGAATAATAGCGGTGAGAGTGGACATCCTTGTCTTGTTCCTGATCTTAGAGGAAATGCTTTCAGTTTTTCACCATTGAGAATGATGTTTGCTGTGGGTTTGTCATATATGGCCTTTATTGTGTTGAGGTAGGTTCCCTCTATGCCCACTTTCTGGAGAGTTTTTATCGTAAATGGGTGTTCAATTTTGTCAAAAGTTTTTCTTCATCTATTGAGGTGATCATATGGTTTTTATTCTTCAATTTGTTAATATGGTGTATCACATTGATTTGCGTATATTGAAGAATCCTTGCATCCCTGGGATAAATTCCACTTGATCGTGGTGTATGATCCTTTTAATGTGTTGTTGGATTCCGTTTGCTAGTATTTTTTGAGGATTTTTGCATCTACATTCATCAATGATATTGGTCTGTAATTTTCTTTTTTTGTAGTATCTTTGTCTGGTTTTGGTATCAGGGTGATGGTGGCCTCATAGAATGAGTTAAGGAGTGTTCCTTCCTCTGAAATTTTTTGGAAGAGTTTGAGAAGGATGGGTGTTAGCTCTTCTCTAAATGTTTGCTAGAATTCACCTGTGAAGCCATCTGGTCCTGGACTTTTGTTTGTTGGAAGATTTTTAATCACAGTTTCAATTTCATTACTTGTGATTGGTCTGTTCATATTTTCTATTTCTTCCTGGTTCAGTCTTGGAAGGTTATACCTTTCTAAGAATTTGTCCATTTCTTCCAGGTTGTCCATTTTATTGGCATAGAGTTGCTTGTAGTAGTCTCTTAGGATGCTTTGTATTTCTGCAGTGTCTGTTGTAACTTCTTTTTCATTTCTAATTTTATTGATTTGACTCCTCTCTCTCTTTTTCTTAATGACTCTGGCTAATGGTTTATCAATTTTGTTTATCTTCTCAAGAACCAGCTTTTAGTTTTTTTGATTTTTGCTATTGTCTTCTTTGTTTCTATTTCATTTATTTCTGCTCTGATATTTATTATTTCTTTCCTTCTGCTAACTTTGGGTTTTGTTTGTTCTTCTTTCTCTAGTTCCTCTAGGTGTAAGGTTAGGTTGTTTATTTGAGATGTTTGTTGTTTCTTGAGGTAGGATTGTATTGCTATAAACTTCCCTTGTAGAACTGCTTTTGCTGCATCCTATAGGTTTTGGATCATCGTGTTTTCATTGTCATCTGTCTCTAGGTATTTTCTGATTTCCTCTTTGATTTCTTCAGTGATCTCTTGTTTATTTAGTAATGTATTGTTTAACCTCCATGTGTTTATGTTTTTTACGTTTTTTTCCCTGTAATTGATTTCTAATCTCATAGCACTGTGGTCAGAAAAGATGCTTGATATGATTTCAATTTTCTCAAATTTACTGAGGCTTGATTTGTGACCCAAGATGTGATCTATCCTGGAGAATGTTCCATGTGCACTTGAGAAGAAAGTGTAATCTGCTGTTTTTGGATAGAATGTCCTATAAATATCAACAAAATCTATCTGGTCTATTGTGTCATTTAAAGCTTGTGTTTCCTTATTAATTTTCTGTTTGGATGATCTGTCCATTGGTGTAAGTGAGGTGTTAAAGTTCCCCACTATTATTGTGTTACTGTCGATTTCCTCTTTTATAGCTGTTAGCAGTTGCCTTATGTATTGAGGTGCTCCTATGTTGGGTGCATATATATTTATAATTGTTATATCTTCTTCTTGGATTGATCCCTTGATCATTATGTAATGTCCTTCCTTGTCTCTTGTAACATTCTTTATTTTTTTTATTTTTATTTTTTTTTACATTCTTTATTTTAAAGTCTATTTTATCTGATATGAGTATAGCTACTCCAGCTTTCTTTTGATTTCCATTTGCATGGAATATCTTTTTCCATCCCCTCACTTTCAGTCTGTATGTGTCCCTGGGTCTGAAGTGGGTCTCTTGTAGACAGCATATATATGGGTCTTGTTTTTGTATCCATTCAGCAAGCCTGTGTCTTTTGATTGGAGCATTTAATCCATTCACGTTTAAGGTAATTATCGATATGTATGTTCCTATGACCATTTTCTTAATTGTTTTGTGTTAGTTTTTGTAGGTCCTTTTCTTCTCTTGTGTTTCCCACTTAGAGAAGTTCCTTTAGCATTTGTTGTACAGCTAGTTTGGTTGTGCTGAATTCTCTTAGCTTTTGCTTGTCTATAAAGCTTTTGATTTCTCCATCGAATCTGAATGAGATCCTTGCCGGGTAGAGTAATCTTGGTTGTAGGTTCTTCCCTTTCATCACTTTAAATGTGTCATGCCACTCCCTTGTGGCTTGTAGAGTTTCTGCTGAGAAATCAGCTGTTAACCTTATGGGAGTTCCCTTGTATGTTATTTGTCGTTTTCCCCTTGCTGCTTTCAATAATTTTTCTTTGTCTTTAATTTTTGCCAATTTGATTACTATGTGTCTCGACGTGTTTCTCCTTGGGTTTATCCTGTACGGGACTCTCTGCACTTCCTCGCCTTGGGTGGCTATTTCCTTACCCATGTTAGGGAAGTTTTCGACTATAATCTCTTCAAATATTTTCTCGGGTCCTTTCTCTCTCTCTTCTTCTGGGACCCCTATAATGCGAATGTTGTTGCATTTAATGTTGTCCCAGAGGTCTCTTAGGCTGTCTTCATTTCTTTTCATTCTTTTTTCTTTATTCTGTTCCGCAGCAGTGAATTCCACCATTCTGCCTTCCAGGTCACTTATCCGTTCTTCCGCCTCAGTTATTCTGCTATTGATTCCTTCTAGTGTATTTTTCATTTCAGTTATTGTACTGTTCATCTCTGTTTGTTTGTTCTTTAATTCTTCTAGGTCTTTGTTAAACATTTCTTGCATCTTCTCGATCTTTGCCTCCATTCTTTTTCCAAGGTCCTGGATCATCTTCACTATCATTATTCTGAATTCTTTTTCTGGAAGGTTGCCTATCTCCACTTCATTTAGTTGTTTTTCTGGGGTTTTATCTTGTTCCTTCATCTGGTACATAGCCCTCTGCCTTTTCATCTTGTCTCTCTTTCTGTAACTGTGGTTTTTGTTCCACAGCCTGCAGGATTGTAGTTCTTCTTGCTTCTGCTGTCTGCCCTCTGGTGGATCTACTATTATTTTTTTATAAATCATTTATTAGAGAAAGAATGTAGCTGCCACTAATATCTTCCCAAACTCAGTATAAATGATTTTTGAATAATTCAAGTGTTGGATTATTCTTATCCACTTGACCTTCTCCAGTAGCAGAAATCTTTAGGAGTTGATGGTTTGCAGGTCTTTGAAGAAGCCATTATGCGAATACAAATATCATGTCCACTAAAGTTATTTGTGGTAAGCATTATGGCAGACACAAAAAAGCATAATGTATTCTCTCAAAGGTTCACCATCTTTTTTGAGAAAATATACCTGATACATGTTTTTCATTAAATAACAATAAAATTTTTAAATGGCTCTTTGAGTGGATGATGACAATCACAAGATAATGCATAGTTATACCAACAGCAATTCAGGGAAGAGATACATAACTTCTGGCTAAAATAAGTGATCTAGGCAAGTTTGGTGGAACAGATGGATTTTAAACGAAAGTTTAAAAAGTCAATAGAATTAAAGGAAGGAGCAGTGAAAGGAAGGGCATAAACGGTTGAGTAGCACAGCATGGGAGACTAAACAATCCAGAATAGAGAATGTCTTTATGCATAAACAAATTAGCATCATTATTGCACTTAGTTTGGACTTTGGACTTGAGTGAATAGAGAGTATCTGTGATCCAGTTTGAACTCTGTGTCTCTCAGCCCAGGGATTTTTGCGAAGTTCTTCTGGTAACAAAGTTCAACACTGCAAAGGAAGCAACAACTGTTGCTTGGTGGGCTCTCTTGGGTCATTGCAGGACTAGATTTCAGGGCACATCAAATGGAGTATCTGCTTTGGAGAAACACTGCCTAGTATCACCCAGTCTTGCTCCACTAGGCCCCCGGAAGGACTTTGTACTTATCACTTAAAAGTGAGACATCTGATCTAGCAATCCCACTCCTAGGCATATATCTGGACAAAACTATAATTCAAAAAGATACATGCACCCCAATGTTCATAGCAACACTATTCACAATAGCCAAGACATGGAAGCAACCTAGATGTCCATTGACAGATGAAGAAGATGTGGTACATATATACAATGGAATATTACTCACCCATAAAAAACGAATGAAATAATGCCATTTGCAGCAACGTGGATGCAACTAGAGAATATCATACTAAGCGGGGTAAGCCAAAAAGGGACAAATACCATATGATATCACTTATATGTGGGATCTAAAATATGACACAATTGAACCTATCTACAAAACAGAAATAGACTCACAGACATAGAGAACAGACTTGTGGTTGCCAAGGGGGAGAGAGGGTAGGGGAGGGATGGGAGGGGAGTTTGGGATTAGCAGAGGCAAATTATTATATATAGGATGGATAAACAACAAGGTCCTACTGTATAGCACAGGGAACTATATTCAATTTCCTGTGACAAACCATAATGGAAAAGAATATGAAAAAATATATATATGTAGGTATAGCTGAGTCACTTTGCTGTACAGAGGAACTTAACACAGCATTGTAAATCAACTATACTTCAGTAAAATTTAAATAAGAAAAAAGAATCAAGACCATCTAGGGAACCCGTCCAGAAAGGGCACAGAGAAGAGCATAGGGCTTAGTTGGGCCTCAGACAAGGAAATGCGCTAATGGATCTCTGAACCTTTGATTTGGGGTAAACATCTTTTGCCACCCTTAAAAGAGGATTCAGTAAGGCATTGTCTTAGGCATCCGTGCTCTGAATATTTGTATTTGAGGAGGGAATACAAGCAAAACCTCTGTGGTCAAATTCACATGGTGAAGACAAACTCAAAGAGATTTTTTTTTCTGCTGAAATAATATCCATCAAGTACAGTGGTGTGGTTCCCAAGGATGCAAGATGGATGTGGACCGGAGCCTCTGCTTTTGCTCTTGTGTTACCAAGAGTTCTTTCTCTCTTTCTCTCCCTCCATCCTCATTCTCTTCCCTCCTCCCCTTTCCCTGAATTTGTCATTAGTATTTTATTGATGATTTTTTCTTTTTTACTCTTTTCAGGTAACCAGGAGACTAGGTCTCACCCTACCCATGGAACTTCCACGATGAAAAAAACGTGGTGGCCATTAGTAAGGAGACAAGTGCAGTCTCAATCAGGAAAAACTTTCACCAAACCTAATCATCATTGGAATAAAGGTAAAGAGTGTCTGGGTTTTGGTCTGTTAAGAAACAGAGGGCCAGGTAGAAATTTCTGGAGTATCAGAAAGACAGCTCCAGAGTGGAGCAGACATTACATTTACAGAAGTCCAAAGGCTGCCCAAGCCTACTAGAGGCGGGTGATAACCAGTCCATCAGCCAGGCGCACCCCATTCAAGAAGCATCGTATTTGGCCGGCAGGGAAGACTGTCTTCTCCAGCGCTAGCCTCCTCCTGGGTCACTTTCTTGAGCTTCAGACACAACACCAGCGAGCCCAGGCTCCTCTCTCTCCAAAAATGACTCACAGTCTAATTTGTGTGATTCTAATTCCTTACTCTGTAAATGAACAAATGGTCTCCCCAAACAATGCAGATGTGTTAAAAATTTACATATATGCCTTTGGGGTTTTCTTTTTAGAGCAGTAATAGATGAAATCAGTTCACATTCTACTGGCTCTTTTCACTAAAATTCAAAACAACATTCCTCTCTCATCCATGCCTACGTCCCCTCAGAGACTCTCCCTTTGATATCTAGTTTTTCACTAATGAAATACAATAACTAGTATGGCATTCTGGAGGGCTATTTATAAAGCTCAAGCATACAAATAAGAACTTCCAATCACCAGTTTTGGCTGTGACACATGATAAAGTAAAGGTGTTAGTGGAAGGCTTCAGCTGGTACTATAACCAGTTGCTCCCTTATTTCACGATGAAGTTCTGCAGAACACGTGTTTCTCGAGAAAAATCCTGTCTGGGTAGACTTAACCACTAGCTTTACTCATTCCAACAACCTAAAAGGCAAGTACTGACAAAAATAAACCAGTCTGACCCCAAACGTGCCAGCCTAGGGTGCACTTCCACTAAAAATTAGAATCAAAGCCTCTAGGAGTGAAAAGAAACTAAAACTGGACTCCAAATGAACCTAACCTAGTTCTTTACATAAACCTAGTGGACTAAATCTAGGAGTTTCTGTATGAGTAAGAGAAGATGTGACATCAGTCATGCAAACAACTAAGGGAATTCTATAATAGATACTAAGTGAAAAATGTTATTTTAGTTCCCTGAAAAAAAAAATTTCTCTGTGAAAATCATAATCAGTACAAAAAATTTAATTCCCTTCTATAGAAGCTGCTCTTATAGATCTGATATGGGGAAGCTAGTAAAAAAGACAGTGGGCTTTGTCTTTTTAGCCATTTCTCCTCACTCACATGGGCAGAAGGGACGTGAGATGAAAGTATACTGTTCAAGAAACAGAATTCCTTCCTTGCCCCTCTTTATTCTCCCACGTAGGAATAACCAATAATCTGCATGAGTAACAGACATGTTATTGATGGTTTGGCTTCTGAAAGTAAATGGAGTATGTAACATTGCTTGATTGGTTAAAATGTAGTGTTAGGGGAATTGAAGAATGGACAGAAAATTGACAGATATATTGACAATAAAAACAGTGACTATAATAATAATGTATTTTATTATCATAAGCATCTGGTCCTACTTTAAATGACTCTATGCTCCTGAGCTTTTGCAGTATGTTCCTGGATAATGCATTATTTTGTCCTCTTCTTTGAAGCTGGTTGTCACTTATTATAGTCATTAAAATGCCTACTTCTCGTGTTTTTCAAAGTGTAATATTCATGCCTTTCATACATGAATTTTTTGACGTTGGTAATTCATGAGCGTGCAGGTGAGTATGTGTGTGTCCATGCATGTTTGTTTGTGTGCCCATTTATGTCTTAATATACACATTTTTGCACTTCCTGAAATTCACCTTTTTTTCTATTAGTTGAGACTAGAAAGTAATTGAATTCTGGTGAAATGCAACTCTACTGTCATCTTGATGATATTTGTTAGAGAGAATTTTGACTTTGGTGTGTGAGTTTCTGTGACTTAGTAGTAACCAGTGTTTTATATCGCTTTATAATTTTTCAATTTATTTTGAAATATTTCAGTCATACAGAAAGGTATTGAAATAATATTATAGAAATGTATGTACATGTCACTCAACTTAAGAAATTATATATTACCAAAAGAATTGATACTCCTTGTTGAGGCCTCTTTGATCAAAATTCACACCCTTCTATAGATAATCACAGCCTGGGTTTTGGTGGATTTCTTTGGAGTTTAATTATGTATGTATGTTTGCTTGAATAATATTTAATGTTTTAAACTTTACATAAATTGTATACTGTTTTTGTCCTTCTGAAATTTGCTGTCTTCATTCAGCATTAAGCTTAGATTTTCATCTCTATGGATACATGTAGCTCTGGGCCCAGGGGTTTTTCATTGCTGTTTATTATTCTATGGGATAGATAAACAATAATTGAAACATTCTCTTAATGATTGGCATTTGGGTTCTTCTTATTTTTGCTATCATGAAGTTGCTACCAATAGTACTGTTGTGTTTGTGCCTATATGTGCATGCATGAGAGTTTATCCAGCACATAGACCTAAGAGTAGAATGTCTGGGTAACAGGGTATTAATGACATTGATAGATATTGCCAACTTGATTTCTAAATTTTTGTACAGATTTATACTCCTAGCATCAGTGTATCCTGACCATAAGTAATATGAACAGATTTTAATTTTCATTTCCTTGATTACTAGTGAATTTGAGAAAACTTTATACATACACATACATATGCTCGCAGGCTTGTAAGTTCTGCCTAAGTTTGAGGGTAGAACAAAACTGCATAGAAAATGGTACAGATGAACTGGTTTGCAAGGCAGAAATAGAGACACAGATGTAGAGAATAAACGTATGGACACCAAGAGGGGGAAAAGGGGGTGGGATGAATTGGGAGATTGGGATTAACATATATATACACTAATATGTGTAAAATAGATAACTATTGAGAACCTGTTGTATAGCACAGGGAACTCTACTTCACTGTGCTGTACAGTAGAAACTAATACAACATTGTAAAACAGCTATACCCCAATTAAAAAAAAAACTGCATAGGCACAAGGTGGTGGTTGGCTGCTACTGTGGGATAGGCAGGAAACCTGCCCATGTCCTGGAGCCTTCTCTAAAGAAAGGTGAAAGCCATCTGCTGTGGGAATGGCGAAGTGAGGCAGGAGGAGAGGAGGTTTTATATATAGCCTTTTAACAACAATCATGATAGAAAACTTCCCTAGGATAATACCCTTGATGCTATTGGAACTATTAGCCTTATCTTTCAAGTATTGCATGACCTATAATATGCATTCAATAAATGTAATATCCCTACCTAACCACTTAGTTCTTCTATGAGGGTAGGGGAAAAGGGAATGGGAGAGAATGCATAAAGATAGTAATTCCTAACTCATTAAATTGAGTGAGATATAATTAAGTAAGGTATAAAGTGCTCAGCCCTAAAGTTGGAAAAGAATATTCGCTCAAGAAAGGTAAGCTACGGGACTTCCCTGGTGGTCCAGTGGTAAAGAATCCGCCTTACAATGGAGGGGACATGGGTTTGATCCCTGGTCAGGGAACTAAGATCCCACATGCCGCGGGGCAACTAAGCCCACGTGCCACAACTACTCACATGCCTCAGCTAGAGCCCGTATGCCACAAACTACAGAGTCCATGCGCTCTGGAACCCGCACACCACAACTACAGAGCCCACACACCCTGGAGCCTGTACGCCACAACTAGAGAAGAGAAAACCCGCATGCCACAACTAGAGAGAAGCCCGCGCACCACAACTAAGAGCCCGTGCGCCGCAACGAAAGATCCCGCATACCTCAATGAGGATCCCGCGTGCCGCAACTAAGACCCGATGCAGCCAAAAATAAATAAAATAAATAAGTAAATAATAAGTAAATCTTACAAAAAAGAAAGTTAAGTTAGAAAAGATTTTTTAAGGAAAATAAAGATAACTTCTCATAATATGCCACTTACAATGTTCCGTGAGGTTACATAAGGACCTCTTCCCATGCCAGACCTTAATTCACTGTCTCCAGGCTATTTTGGATTTGGAGATCAGACAATCCAGCTTACTAGAAGTAAGAGTAAATAAGTGTTGAGGTTTGTCTGAGTATCTTTCCTATGAGTAAAGAACAGGAGATGTTGGTACTTTGATCAGACACATTTTTATAACTTATTTTTTGTTCTTGGCTATGTTCCTGATAGGTGACAACTTGAGAACTGAAAAAATGAGGATTTCTTTCTTTCTTTCTTATAAATGTCAGTAGACTCTAATAGCTTACTCTCCAAAAATAAGCGTTAGTCTAGGAAAGTACTGGAGGGAGGTTTTTCTCTTCCCAATAAGCCAAGAAGAGGATATATTAATACTCTTTTATAAACTCAAAGAAATAATAACTAACAATTAAGCATCTAAGTTTTTACTGTGTATGGCCTCAAAATTTATGTTCCAAAGTGACGTGATATGATACACATAACAACTTAGGAACAATCTGTAACATCAAAAGTATGATTATCCATCAGGGTTTAAATCTCAGTATATCCTAACAATCTCAGAATATCTTTTCCAATAAATAAAATATAGTTAATTGGCAGCTAGGTCATATAGGTAGTTCTAAAAGACTATATAAACCATGATTTAGCCAGACCCCAATATCAATAGTATGTGCCTGAACACTAGATTACTTCAGATGTGAGGAGGAAGAAGAAAATGCCCTTTTACTTTAATACTTTCCCGTCTCTCTTTATGAGTCTTATATTGCCTTTTTTGCCCCTCTCTTAAGGATATCTGTATTTTCATGCTGTCCCAAATCCTCCATCCCTTTCCAGTTAAAGCTCTGAATCTCTAAGTCATTCAGTGAAATTGAAATAATATTAAAGCAGGCTGATTGAACTAATTCACACTAACATGAAAATGGTTTCTTAATCCTTCCAAAGGAATTTGAATTCTTAAAAGGTAGCTTTGATAAGCTAATTGAATTCTCAGTATCAGTATTTCAGGCACATTAAGTAAGTAGAAAATTCAATTAATATTTGGTGAGATATTTGGAACGATGGGAGATGACTTAGATATCATCAGTGCCTTAGGAATTGCTTTTCATAATCTATTCTCTCCCAATAATAGAGACATTCAAATTTCTCCAATAATATCTACTTTCCATAATAGTAATAGATATATCTAGAGAGGGCTTTTTAAATGGTCATGGTCATATTTTTATATCAAAGACTGGTATACAAGGGCTTCTTTCAGAAGATAAAAATAATCACTTTTGAAACGTTTGTGTTTTATTTTTATCTTTTGAAATTAGTCTTTTGGGCTTTGTTTTTTGTCTTCCTGTTGGAGTTGATGGGAAAGGATAATTCATAGACTCTGAAAAGAAAACACTTCATCCTTTATGCTCCCTCTCATTCTGACTCCAACAATAAATAAAGAAAAAAATGGGAAGGGGAGGATGAAAGAAAAGAAGCGAAGACAACCCACATATCGGAAGTAATTATTCATCCTAGATCTTGACATAGAAGGTAAGCTTTAAAAAGAAGCTTGCCTCTGTGTCTTGCAGTAAAACTGAATATTAACATGAAAGGATGTTATCTGCAAAAGCAGTGAAAGATCAACCTTAAAGTTAAAAGGAAATAAAATCAAGTTTCATGTGATCATAAAAATGTATTGGACACAATTACAAATCTGGTCTTCTAGTCAATGAATACCTGGTTCTTGAAATAAATGGTTTTAGAGATAGCAATGTAAGGAGTATCTTGACACGACGGTTACGATATCTCAATTGTATTAGTGATTCATAGCCCAGTGAGTCCACGCTTACGTTGTACTTGATGACGAGACAACCTGCTCTTTGACAAAATGGTGCCATGTGTCCTAAGCCTTTTCTAAGTCCTGCTGGAGGTCACTGATCCAGAAGAAACAGAAAATGATTCTTGCTCATCTTTTAAAGATTCCTTTGTTTCACCCAAGCATTCTCATTGATTGAATCTCATTACTCTGCCTGCACTGAAGTCTCAGAAGCCATGCCTGTCTTTCTCTCTTCTGGTCTGTTCGGCTCAGACCCTTCTTTGAACGAGGCTGAATTGAAACAGAAATTTGGGTTTCTACTTCACTTTCGTCTTCACTTCTCAAGGATCAGAATTTTCCCAACACAGCATTTATTTTTGAAAAGAGAAACGTCCTTCAGGAGTTGTTCTGTTCTTAAAACTGATGGCAACTATCTGATGTTAAGCAAAGCTTCAGTCAGGGAATTCCATTCACGAATGGGGTGCTTAATTTGTTCATTCATCTGTTCACAAAGATTTATTAGGCCCCTACTATATGCCAAGTACTAGATTAATTGCCAGACAGAAAGCAGTGAGCAAGAGAGACCGTCTCACATCTTAGGAAGCTTAGCACTGAGGCAGAAAGACAGAGCTGAACGATAATTACAAGATTGAGGATGTTATTTTCTTTCTTTCTTTTTTTTTTCTTAAACTGAAGTGTAGTTGACTTACAATGCTGTGTCAGTTTCAGGTGTACAGCAAAGTGAATCAGTTATACATATACATATATCCACTCTTTTTTTTTTAAGATTCTTTTCCCATGTAGGCCATTACAGAGTACTGAGTATTCCCTGTGCTATACAACAGGTTATTGTTAGTTATCTATCACCTTCCCCTCTTCTGACCACCTCTTTTCCCGAAAGGATGGCGTTGCCAATTCCGTCCCTCGGTTGCCCTTCCCCCAGAGACCTCACTTTCTAGCCTTGAACACTCTCCTGTTTTTTCAGAGTAGACTAGCATTGCCTTAGCACAGTTATATGAGTCTGTGAACATTTCTTTCTGCAGTAAACGTGCAGGTTATTACAAGATATTGAATACAGTTCCCTGTGCTGTACAGTAGGACCTTGTTTATCTATTTTATATATAGTAGTATGTATCTGTTAAACCCAAACTCCTAATTTACCTCTCCCCTCCTTTTCCCCTTTGGTAACTATAAGGATGTTATAAGGTGAGAAGTGCATGTACCATCAGGGCATACATAGTAAAGGCCTTTTGGAAGAAGGCATTTAAGCAGAAACCAGAAGGACCAGTAAGAATGGCAAATTCTAAAAGTGGGGAGGGCTTATGCAGAAAGTACAACTTATGTGAATACTCTGAGGTGAAAGAGAATATGACCCATTTACAGAAAAACAGTTCTTTATTGCCAACACATGGAGAATGAGGTCAGGAGTGCAAGGGTGAGATTTTAGAGATAGGTGTGATTCGTATCACAGGGGACCTTGTAGTCATGCCAAAGATTTGGTCTTTTTCCTTAGGGCCATGACAGATTTTTAAGTTGGGGAATAACATTTGCATTTTGAAATTATCTCTCTGCCTGTAATTGTAAAACTAGATCTGAGAATTGTGAGATTGGATGCAAGGAATCCAGTTATGAAGTTATTACAAACCTCTGCTTCCAGAAACATGGTAGCCTAAGATATCAGAAAAAATATTCTTGCTGTAAATAGCTAGACGTTCTGAAAAGAAAAAATAGTTTAAGTAAGTGTGTGTGGTCATAAGAAATATAGATGACAGAAATGAAGGAGCTAAAATCCCAGAGAAGCCAGCAAGTGAGCCAGCACTGGCTGTCTGGGAGAGTTGACACTACCCGGTCATTTGCAAGCTTAGGTTTTAATACCCAGAAAGGGACAGAGGTGTTGTCTTGAGCCTGAATGAGGTGAGAAGTTGGAATTAAGATCTCAAAGGGCTGCACCCTCAATAAAAGCGTGAAATAGATAAAAATCCACCCATCAGCAGAGGGACATAGGATGAAACTTTGAGCTCCTGTCTTTCTTAAGCTGGCCTTGAGAAAGGGTGCTCTCATCTGAGAGTTTTAGCTCCTGGGCCTTCACCTCACACAGATTTGCGGTTCATATTTATACTACCAACTTGCACCAAGAACACCCAGGAAACCAAACACAAAATTCTTCTGGAGAAATGTTCCCATAACCCATACCACAAACAATATTCATGGAAAAGCAAAACAATACGAATGTCTGCTAAGAATGGTTTCAAGAGCAAAATTTGATATTTTTAGAAGGAAATAGTTTATAATGAATGAGAATCATTGGAGATAACAATCCACATATTCAAACTGGAAAGAATTCAGGAAAATGAAATGACATTCTGGAAGGGAATATGAAATTAGTAGGTATAAACAGCAAAAAAGAAGGAACAGGCTCTAAGAAACAGACGCTAATAAAAATGATAGAGAAAATAGGGGGCTTAAAGAACTTCTAGAAATGAAAGACATAGTCACTTAAGTCAGTGGACAGGTTAAAAATTCTAATAGAAATAGCTAAAGAGAAAATTAATTAACTACAATTTGGATCTGAGAAAGTTACCCAGAATGCAGCATAGAAAGCTACAGAAATGATTATCACAAAAGAAAAGTTGAGAAAAATAGAAGATACAATAGGTAAGATCAACATGCTCAATAGGAATTCCTGAAGTAATACACAGAGAATGAGGGACAGACAATATTCAGAGAGAAAATTGTATTGCTCTTTAATTGATTAAAAACAAAAGCAAGCATATGATAGCAATTCAAGGGAAGACTTTCTGAAGGAGTTGATGTATGTGTGGTGTAGTAAATTGCAAATAGGTGTTAGCCAGGTAAGACTTTTTTTTTTGCCTTTTAAAAAATTGTGACATAATTTACATACTATAAAATTCACCCATTAGTTCTCCAAAGAAGATATACAGATAGCCTACAAACACATGAAACAATGCTCAACATCACTAATCATTAGAGAAATGCAAATCAAAACTACAATGAGGTATCACCTCACACCAGTCAGAAGGGCCATCATCAAAAAATCTACAGAAGGGCCATCATCAAAAAATAAATGCTGGAGAGGGTGTGGAGAAAAAGGAACCCTCTTGCACTGTTGGTGGGAATGTAAATTGATACAGCCACTATGGAGAACAGTATGGAGGTTCCTTAAAAAACTAAAAATAGAACTACCATATGACCCAGCAATCCCACTACTGGGCATATACCCTGAGAAAACCATAATTCAAAAAGAGTCATGTACCACAATGTTCATTGCAGCTCTATTTACAATAGCCAGGACATGGAAGCAACCTAAGTGTTCACCGACAGATGAATGGATACAGAAGATGTGGCACATATATACAGTGGAATATTACTCAGCCATAAAAAGAAATGAAATTGAGTTATTTGTAGTGAGGTGGATGGACCTAGAGTCTGTCATACAGAGTGAAGTAAGTCAGAAAGAGAAAAACAAATACCGTATGCTAACACATATATATGGAATCAAAAAAAAATGGTTCTGAAGAACCTAGGGGCAGGACAGGAATAAAGACCCAGATGTAGAGAATGGACTCGAGGCCACGGGGAAGGGGAAGGGGAAGCTGGGACGAAGTGAGAGAGTGGCACGGACTAATATATACTACCAGATGTAAAATAGATAGCTAGTGGGAAGCAGCCTCATAGCACAGGGAGATCAGCTCAGTGCTTTGTGACTACCTAGAGGGGTGGGATAGGGAGGGTGGGAGGGAGACGCAAGAGGGAGGGAATATGGGGATATATGTATGCATATAGCTGATTCACTTTGTTAAAAAGCAGTAACTAACACATCATTGTAAAGCAATTATACACCAATAAAGATGTTAAAAAAATTTCACCCATTGAAATTGTACAACTTAATGGGTTTTAGCATATTCACAAGGTTATACAATTCTCACCATTATCTAATTCCAGAACTCCAAAAAGAAACTCCGAACCTGTTAGCCATCACTCTCCATTCCCTGTCTCCCTCCAACCCTGGGCAACCACTAATCTAGTTTCTGTCTCTATGGATTGCTAATTCTGAACATGTAATACAAATGAATCATATAATGTATGGCCTTTTGTATCAGACTTCTTTCACTTAGCACAATGCTTCAAGATTCATCCATGTTGTAGCACATATCAGTACTTCATTCCTTTTTATTCCATTGTATGGAAATGCCACATTTCGTTTATCCATTCCTCAGTTGATAAACATTTGGATTGTTTCCACTTTTTGATGATTATGAATAATGTTGCTGTAAACATTTGTGTACAAGGTTTTTGTGTGAATACATGTTTTTTATTTTCTTGAATATCTTCTTAGGAGTAGAGTTGTTGGGTCTATATCGTAACTCTACATTTAACTTTTTAAGAAAACTGCCAGGGGCTTCCCTGGTGGCGCAGTGGTTGAGAATCTGCCTGCCAAATGCAGGGGACACGGGTTCGAGCCCTGGTCTGGGAAGATCCCACATGCCGCGGAGCAACTGGGCCCGTGAGCCACAACTACTGAGCCTGCGCGTCTGGAGCCTGTGCTCCGCAACAAGAGAGGCCACGATAGTGAGAGGCCCGCGCATCGCAATGAAGAGTGGCCCCCGCTCACCACAACTAGAGAAAGCCCTCACACAGAAACGAAGACCCAACACAGCCAAAAATAAATAAATAAATAAATTTAAAATTAAAAAAAAAAAAAAGAAAACTGCCAAACTGTTTGCCCTGCAGCTGCAGCATTTTACATTCCCATAGCCAGGTAAGACAGTATGTAGGTATGTGTACATGCATAAGGGAAGGAGAAATGGAGGGAGAGAAATATTTATATCAGGGACGTGACAGTGACCAAAAGGAAAAGCAATGGCATTAGAGTCAGAATAGCATGAATCAAACCCCGAAGATGAGCAATTGTATTCTACGTTGAAGAAAATAGAAATTGTTTGGTATTGCTGCAGCACAAAATTGCAAGGCAGAGGGTTAGAGGATTTAGAGATTTAAGACAAGGAAGATTGTTACCACCTCTTATGTCACCTTGGGCAATTCAGGTAACATCTCTGAGCTCTGGTTTATTCATCTGAAAAGTGGGATTAACACTTCTTATCCTGTCAACCTCCCAGGATTATGGGAATCAAATGGCAAAGAGGCTACAAAAGTACTCGTAAGATTGAGGGTGTAGTAATAGCAGAAAGCTAGCTCCAGCATAAGCGTAACAAGGTTGATGCCCAGGCACAGCCTCAGTGTAGCTCATATAGTTTTGATCTCCACCAAAGCCGTAGATTCCTCCTGTTTTTCACTTCTCAAGTGAAAAACATTGATGCACACCAACCATCCTTCAGAAAACAATTCATGTGACATGTCCTTCTGATAGTGAGTAAACATCTGAAATAATTATTTATTGATTTAGTATCAACAGTCTGTTGAGGTGTTCTTTGGGGAAGAACTAATATGTACTTTTTCACAGTAATTCTTCTACCTAATTTGTTCCACGATACTTCATTTAGTGTTAAATACTCTAATAAACGAAAATCTCAGAGGTTTAAACAGTTTATTTGTTTACATAATAGTCCAGGATGGTCAACAGGGGCAAGGGAAGATGGGGAGCACATGGGAAGGCTCTGTTTCCATTCAGTCATTCTGGGAGCCAAGATGTAGTTCTTTCTTGCTGGGAGCTTCCAATGTCATAAGAAAAATGAGGCATAACAATAAATAATGTCGAATATATATATGAGCTGCCACATGATGTTGGGGTCTGGGAGGTTGCAATGGAAGAAGCAGGTCCAAGGTTTGGAGTGGTCTGTGATGAGTTCCCGTATAAAGATGGATGCCTTAACATAGTGGAGAGGTATTCCACGAAGGAGACACGAGGGGAGTAAAATTTTGGAGGTGGAAGAAGCCAAAGTGATTTCAAATGAGACAAGCATTTCTTCCTTTTAGAAGTGTGCCATGGTTGTGTAAGATGTTAACATTAGGGGAAGCTGGGTGAAGGGTATACAGGAACCCTCTGTACTAGCTTACAACTCTTACGTAAATCTAAAATATAAACAAGTTTTAAATAATTGTGTGTGTGTGTGAGAGAGAGAGAGATAGAGAAAGAGAGAGAGAGAGAGAGAGAGAGAGACAGAGAGAGAGGGTTTGGGTGTGTCTGTGAGGAATGTAATAATGAAGGATGGAGGAAATGGGAGAATCACTGTAGTTGTCCAGCTACACAACTGAGGCAACTGATGCAGAAAGAACAGGTGTTTGTCCAAAGGCACATAGCCACTTAGAAGCAAAACTGTGACTAGCCCACTCTAGTGTTCTTTAAATAGAATAAAACAAGCTTGAAAATGAGCTTGAAAAATGGGAGAGATCCTGAGTAGAGAGTATTTGCGACCAAATGCATTGTCGGTAAATTTGTGCTCGTTATGGCTTCAGACTGTAGAAGTTAAGTCATGGGAAGCAAACTTCTAAAAATGATTGATGTCAAATTTAACAAATTAAGAGTTAAAATATGCTCTTCCCCATAAATAACCTACAGGATGATTTACTTCACCATATGTGACTAATGTTCTGGTTTTAATCAGCAGCATATTGCATAGCGAATGCTTACCTGTGACCTGGTCCACTAAAATTAATTGGTAAACATGGCTGTATTTTTAGAATGTAATTGCAACATTTATTAATGAAGGCATGAAACAGCGTCTCATGGTTTCATGTCTGCCAATGGGGATTTCATAAGGGCATTAAATAATATTATTACAGGGTCCAGGGTGGTGCCCGGGCGTTCCATTTTAAATTATGTTATTTTCATAGTTTCTTGAATGGAGATGGGGATGATAGATGTTAGAAAACGTTACTGTAAATATGCAGCAAGGAAAAATATGTGTGTGTGTGTATATATATATATATATACACACATATACATGTATGTGTATTTATAAATTACACATATATTATATATCTAATCTGTAGATTTAATCCTCCTTTGCTTGAATAGTCACTAAAAATATTAACAACAATAATAATTTATTATATTATTTTATACAGTTGTATAATAACCATCACATATAGAACTTTCTACATGTCAGGTATAGTTTTAAGCCATTCAGATACATCAACTCATAAAGTACAAGGAATGCCTGATTTACAAGTAATTAGCCAACAGATGACATACTCCATTCCCTGTGTACAGGTGACCCTACGCAAAACCACTAGATTACCACTTGCCATGGAAAGAAAGCCACTGGGGAAGAAATGGTACATTTTCTCCAGATTCAGACTTAGGAGAATAAAAAATTAGGTAGGGGAATTTAGGAGGCCTAGTCAGGAAGAGACTCATAGGCTCTTGTGCCCCTACAACGTCCCTTCCCATCAGTCACCCAACCCCTGCAGTCACACACACCACATCCTCATGTAAATCTCCTTGCCCTCCAAAGCTGCCTAAATGTTTCACTTCAGCTGTGTATACTGGAAATTTTGCCAGTAAGAAATTTACTTGTAATAACAAGGATTTTCTTAAAAAATGATACTTCCCCAGTCTGAGATATTAGAGTATTAATCAAATAAAAATTCCTGTAGATTCATTCAAGGGGAAGTTTGCTTCTTCCTACTTGTTGGAAGAATGTTTGTTAGAGGGGCTAAGCCCCATGGAGCCAAGCAAGGCAGTGAAAGGAGATAACGAGTGAGTGAGCGTGATGGGGAGTAAGATGTGCTCTTTAGAATAGACTTGTTAAGACAAAGACTACACCAAGATGAGACTCGGCGTTGGTAGAGAGCAAGCCTGATGAATACTGAGGGAAGGCATTTCCACACAGAGGGAACAAGACAGGAGATCCTGGGGTCTGTAAGGTATAGGAAAGACTTCCATTGGTACTCACGTGAGATGGCAAAACCTTGGAGAATTTTCAGCAGTGCAGTGATGTGAACTTGCTTACATCTTGCAAGATCTCTGTGGCAGTTCTGCTGGGGAATGACCATGCAGAGGCAAGGGTAGGAAGAAGGGAGGTAAGTTAGACTACTGCAAGCAATGACAAGAATCTGATAGGAGAGGCTGGTGGTTCTACCAGAGTAGCAGTGCATAGGTCAAAGTGGTTATATTTGTTCGAGGATCGGATGTGAGGTGTGAGAGAAAGAAGAATCACCAATAACACCAAGATGGTTGGCCTGAAACACTGGAACCATTAAGTTACTGTTATCTGAGATGTGGTAGGAGAAGGTATTGGGGAAAAGATTAGGAGTCCAGTCATGTACGTGTAGAGTTTGAGGTGTCAGTTGGATATTCAAGTGGAAATTGTGAGAAAAGAGTTGAAAATGGGAGCAACAGTAACTATAAAATTATGTGCCATCTTAAAGACTTGCAAGATGACCAGGATATTCTGAGGAAAGGTTTTTTTTTCTTTTATATTATCAAATTGGTGGAACACGAGCATTTGGGGAAAAGGTATGACAGTCTTGAATAGACTACTGAAGATGGGCGGAAAGTTTCACTAGGACAAAGGCAAGAAAGTAAAGATAGGCGAGCATCAAGGGCAAACTTCAACCATTTTAAATACTCCTCTGAAAGAAAAAAACCAATTTAATCCCTGCCTTGCACATCCCTCTGCATGCCATGGACTCCTGCCCTACCCAGCTTTCCAGAATTCACACTAATACCATTAGTTCAGCTTCTGGGGCTCCTTCATCTCCCAAGAAACCAATAGTTATTTATAACATCGTTTCTATGGATAATTCCAAATGATGCCCACCTCACTTGAAAATACAGCACTGCCTGGATTTTAAGAACAAAACCATGCCTAATTAGGTAATTCAGTTCACATCTCAAATTGTCTGGGCTCCTTCACTATCACTTGCAGTTTTCTCCTCACATAGCTGCCAGTCATCCTTAGAGGGCGCATGTTTGCTGCAAACAGAAAGTTGATGGGGCTTCCCCATGGGGCTTTAGAGGTTAGACCGTCATTCACAGCAACTCCTGACCTTCTGGAACAGAATGCTCTGCCATTGCTAGATTTTGTGACAACTTAGAGTCCTATGTACCCCCATACTGTCTCCAGAATTCTTTTTTTCCATTAATAAATTAATTAGAATTTTGTTTTGGGAGAATGTTGTGACACCTCTTGAGATAATTGGAGACGTCCTGGGGAGTTGCAGAGCCAGAGTCAGGCATCACTTCTCTGAAATATTTTCATCTGAAAACTGGGGAAATTGACACAAGAAAAATAAATGACATGTGGCGTTTTAGGCGACTGGGGAAAAAAAGGGTCTCTAATTGAGAAGCTGAGTAAAAGGACAGATAACTAACGATACAGAATGATCAACCCAGTTCTGATGATCAGCTGAACAAGTTGAGATGGAGATTCTAGTCTCCGAGTTGTATATGGGCTGAACACATAGACACAGGATCCAGGAAGTACTATGCAGTTACCTTGCCCTGAATATTTAAGTGCTAGGGAGGCACAGTAAGAAGGACCCCAATTTTCCAGTAGAGATGATGGAAGGATCGTTATTATCAACCTAGTGCTGCTTCACTTCTTCTCCAATGTAAATATGGATCTCCATTATTCATGGCAGTTTATTAGGGCTTAGATTTCACTCCCCACGCCTCCACTCCAGCACCAGCCAGATCCCCATACAGAATGAATAACTGCTAAACTTGCAAAGCTGTAGACTTTTATTTTGATGGCTTCTGGCAAATGCCAAAAATGTTAGCAATTTAGATTGTTTTGAGGGTTTCCTTTTGCTCTGACCTCCACCTTGTACTTGGCCCACCAGATTTTCAGTCTAGGCCAAAACTCAAATAACATGTCAGGCAATGAAGCGAAGTTTGATACTAAGGGAGAAAGAAAAGGGTGCCGTGATCAAACTCATGGATAGGCCCCAAAGTCATTCATTAGATATTCAATCCACGAGAAAACGTAATCAGACGCTCAGCTCACTGCTGATGCTAGCCAAACTCCTACTTCCTGCCTGTCCCCCTCTGCTACAGGGCTGCTTATTCATGCCTTTAGCCTGGAAACAGATGGGGAGAAAGAAGAGACTGAGTTGTGTTGTATAGTCATGAAAGGGTATCTAAGAGGAGATGAGAACCCATAAAATAAAAATTTCACAGTTGAAAAAGAATGCTTAGTGTCCTCCCATCCAACTCCCTCATTTTACAGATGAGAAAGTAAAGTCAAGAGAAACAGAACGACTTGTCTAAGATACGAAAGCTGGGGCGAAGTGAGAGTAGCATCGACATATATACGCTACTGAATGCAAAATAAATAGCTTGTGGGAAGCAGCAGCATAGCACAGGGAGATCAGCTCAGTGCTTTGCAATGACCTAGAGACGTGGGATAGGGAGGGTGGGCGGGAGGCTCAAGAGGGAGGAGATATGGGGATATATATATGCATATGGCTGATTCAATTTGTTGTACAACAGAAACTAACACAGTATTGTGAAGCAATTATACTCCAATGAAGATCTATTTAAAAAAGAAACAGGGAGGTGGAGTGGGCAGCAGCCAGCGCACGGGGCTCCCCCGAGCAGCTGTGTGGCTGACAGGGTCTTGGTGCTCTGGCCGGGTGTCAGGCCTGTGCCTCTGAGGTGGGAGAGCCAAGTTCAGGACATTGGTCCACCACAGACCTCCCAGCTCCACGTAATATCAAATGGCGAAAGCTCTCCCAGAGATCTCCATCTCAATGCTAAGACCCAGCTCCACTCAACGACCAGGAAGCTACGCTGCTGGACACCCTATGCCAAACAACTAGCAAGACAGGAACACAACCCCACCCATTAGTAGAGAGGCTGCCTAAAATCATAATAAGGTCACAGACACCCCAAAACACACCACCAGACGTGGTCCTGCCAATCAGAAAGACAAGATCCAGCCTCATCCACCAGAACACAGGCACCAGTCCCCTCCACCAGGAAGCCTACACAACCCACTGAACCAACCTTAGCCACCGGGGGCAGACACCAAAAACAACGGGAACTACGAACCTACAGCCTGTGAAAAGGAGACCCCAAACACAGTAAGTTAAGCAAAATGAGAAGACAGAGAAACACATAGCAGATGAAGGAGCAAGGTAAAAACCCACCAGACCAAACAAGTGAAGACGAAATAGTCAGTCTACCTGAAAAAGAACTCAGAGTAATGATAGTAAAGATGATCCAAAATCTTGGAAATAGAATGGAGAAAATACAAGAAACGTTTAATAACGACTTAGAAGAACTAAAGAGCAAACAAATAGTGATGAACAACACAATAAATGAAAATAAAAATTCCCTAGAAGGAATCAAGAGCAGAATAACTGAGGCAGAAGAACGGAAAAGTGACTTGGAACATAAAATAGTGGAAATAACTACCACAGAGCAGAATAAAGAAAAAAGAATGAAAAGAATTGAGGACAGTCTCAGAGACCTCTGGGACAACATTAAACACACCAACATTCAAATTATAGGGGTCCCAGAAGAAGAAGAGAAAAAGAAAGGGGCTGAGAAAATATTTGAAGGGATTATAGTTGAAATTTTCCCTAATATGGGAAAGGAAATAGTCAATCAAGTCCAGGAAGCGCAGAGAGTCCCATACAGGATAAATCCAAGGAGAAACACACCAAGACACATATTAATCAAACTATCAAAAATTAAATACAAAGAAAACATATTAAAAGCAGCAAGGGAAAAACAACAAATAACATACAAGGGAATCCCCATAAGGTTAAGAGCTGATCTTTCAGCAGAAACTCTGCAAGCCAGAAGGGAGTGGCAGGACATATTTAAAGTGATGAAAGGGAAAAACCTACAACCAAGATTACTCTACCCAGCAAGGATCTCATTCAGATTCGACGGAGAAATTAAAACATTTGCAGACAAGAAAAAGCTAAGAGAATTCAGCACCACCATACCAACTTTACAACAAGTGCTAAAGGAACTTCTCTAGGCAGGAAACACAAGAGAAGGAAAAGACCTACAGTAACACACCCAAAACAATTAAGAAAATGGTAATAGGAACATACATATCGATAATTACCTTAAATGTAAATGGATTAAATGCACCAACCAAAAGACACAGACTGGCTGAATGGATACAAAAATAAGACCCATATATATGCTGTCTACACAAGACCCACTTCAGACCTAGGGACACATACAGATTGAAAGTGAGGGGATGGAAAAAGATATTCCATGCAAATGGAAATCAAAAGAAAGCTGGAGTAGCAATTCTCATATCAGACAAAATAGACTTCAAAATAAAGACTATAACAAGAGACAAAGAAGGACACTACATAATGATCAAGGGATCAATCCAAGAAGAAGATATAACAATTGTAAATATTTATGCACCCAACATAGGAGCACCTCAATACACAAGGCAAATGCTAACAGCCATAAAAGGGGGAATCGACAGTAACACAATCGTAGTAGGGGACTTTAACACCCCACTTTCACCAATGGACAGATCATCCAAAATGAAAATAAATAAGGAAGCACAAGCTCTACATGATACATTAAACAAGATGGACTTAATTGATATTTATAGGAGATTCCATCCAAAAACAACGGAATGCACTTTCTTCTCGAGTCCTCATGGAACATTCTCCAGGAGAGATCATATCTTGGGTCACAAATCAAACCTTGGTAAATTTAAGAAAACTGAAGTCATATCAAGTATCTTTTCCGACCACAATGCTATGAGACTAGATATCAATTACAGGGAAAAATCCGTAAAAAATACAAACACGTGGAGGCTAAACAATACACTACTAAATAACCAAGAGATCACTGAAGAAATCAAAGAGGAAATCAAAAACTACCCAGAAACAAATGACAATGAAAGCATGACGACCCAAAACCTATGGGATGCAGCAAAAGCAGTTCTAAGAGGGAAGTTTGTAGCAATACAATCCTACCTCAAGAATCAAGAAACACCTCAAATAAACAACCTAACCTTACACCTAAAGCAATTAGAGAAAGAAGAACAAATAAACCCCAAAGTTAGCAGAAGGAAAGAAATCATAAAGATCAGATCAGAAATAAATGAAAAAGCAATGAAGGAAACAATAGCAAATATCAATAAAACTAAAAGCTGGTTCTTTGAGAAGATAAACAAAATTGATAAACCATTAACCACACTCATCAAGAAAAAAAGGAAGAAGACTCAAATCAATAGAATTAGAAATGAAAAAGCAGAAGTAACAACTGACACTGCAGAAACACAAAGGATCATGAGAGATTACTACAAGCAACTATATGCCAATAAAATGGACAGCCAGGAAGAAATGGACAATTTCTTAGAAAAGCACAACCTTTTGAGACTGAACCAGGAAGAAATAGAAAATATAAACAGACCAATCACAAGCACTGAAATTGAGACTGTGATTAAAAATCTTCCAACAAACAAAAGCCAAGGACCAGATGGCTTCACAGGCGAATTCTATCAAACATTTAGAGAAGAGCTAACACCTATCCTTCTCAAACTCTTCCAAAATATAGCAGAGGGAGGAACACTCCCAAACTCATTCTACGAGGACACCATCGCCCTGATACCAAAAGCAGACAAAGATGTCACAAGGAAAGAAAACTACAGGCCAATATCACTGAGGAACATAGATGCAAAAATCCTCAACAAAATACTAGCAAACAGAATCCCACAGCACATTAAAATGATCATACACCATGGTCAAGTGGGGTTTATCCCAGGAATGCAAGAATTCTTCAATATACGTAAATCAATGTGATAAACCATATGAACAAATTGAAGGATAAAAACCATATGATCAACTCATAGATGCAGAAAAAGATTTCAACAAAATTCAACACCCATTTATGATAAAAACCTTTCAGAAAGTAGGAATAGAGGGAAATTACCTCAACATAATAAAGGCCATATATGACAAACCCACAGCCAACATCGTTCTCAATGGTGAAAAACTGAAAGCATTTCCTCTAAGATCAGGAACAAGACAAGGTTGTCCACTCTCACCACTATTTTTCAACATAGTTTTGGAAGTTTTAGCCAGAGCAATCAGAGAAGAAAAGAAATAAAAGGAATCCAAATCAAAAAAGAAGTAAAGGTGTCGCTGTTTGTAGATAACATGTTACTATTCATAGAGAATCCTAAAGATGCTACCAGAAAACTACTAGAGTTAATCAATGAATCTGGTAAAGTAGCAGGATACAAAACTAATGAACGGAAATCTCCTGCATTCCTATACACTATTGATGGAAAATCTGAAAGAGAAATTAAGGAAACGCTCCCATTTACCATTGCAACAAAAAGAATTAAATACCTAGGAATAAACCTACCTAAAGAGACAAAAGACCTGTATGCAGAAACCATAAGACACTGATGAAAGAAATTAAAGATGATACAAACAGAAGGAGACATATACCATGTTCTTCGATTGGAAGAATCAACATCGTGAAAATGACTATACTACCCAAAGCAATCTACAGATTCAATGCAATCCCTATTAACCTACGAATGGCATTTTTCACAGAACTAGAACAAAAAATTTCACAATTTGTATGGAAATGCAAAACAACCCCGAATAGCCAAAGCAATCTTGAGAAAGAAACACGGAGCTGGAGGAATCAGGCTCCCTGTCTTCAGACTATACTACAAAGCTACAGTAATCCAGACAGTATGGTACTGGCACAAAAACAGAAATATAGATCAATGGAACAGGATAGAAAGCCCAGAGATGCGCCCACGCACCTATGGTCACCTTATTTTTGATAAAGGAGGCAAGAATATACAATGGAGAAAAGACAGCCTCTTCAATAAGTGGTGCTGGGAAAAGTGGACAGCTACATGTAAAAGAATGAAATTAGAACACTCCCTAACACTATACACAAAAATAAACTCAAAATGGATTAAAGACCTAAACGTAAGGCCAGACACTATAAAACTCTTAGAGGAAAACATAGGCAAAACACTCTATGACATAAATTACAGCAAGTTCCTTTTTGACCCACCTCCTAGAGAAATGGAAATAAAAACAAAAATAAACAAATGGGACCTAATGAAACTTAAAAGCTTTTGCACAGCAAAGGAAACCGTAAACAAGATGAAAAGATAACCCTCAGAATGGGAGAAAATATTTGCAAATGAAGCAACTGACAAAGGATTAATCTCCAAAATCTACAAGCAACTCATGCAGCTCAATATCAAAAAAACAAACAAGCCAATTCAAAAATGGGCAGAAGACCTAAATAGACATTTCTCCAAAGAAGATATACAGATGGCCAACAGACACATGAGAGGATGCTCAACATCACTAATCATTAGAGAAATGCAAATCAAAACTACAATGAGGTATCACCTCACACTGGTCAGAATGGCCATCATCGAAAAATCTACAAACAATAAATGCTATACATATATACAATGTAATATTACTCAGCCATAAAAAGAAATGAAATGGAGGTATTTGTAATGAGGTGGATGGAGTTAGAGTCTGTCATACAGAGTGAAGTAAGTCAGAAAGAGAAAAACAAATACCATATACTAACACATATATACGGAATCTAAGGGAAAAAAAAAAACGGCCATGAAGAACCTAGTGGCAAGACGGGAATAAAGACACAGACCTACTAGAGAATGGACTTGAGGATATGGGGAGGGGGTGGGGTGAGATGTGACAGGGTAAGAGAGTGTCATGGACATATATACACTACCAAATGTAAAATAGATAACTAGTGGGAAGCAGCCGCATAGCACAGGGAGATCAGCTTGGTGCTTTGTGACCACCTAGAGGGGTGGGATGGGGAGGGTGGGAGGGAGGGAGATGCAAGAGGGAAGAGAAATGGGAACATATTGTATATGTATAACTGATTCACTTTGTTATAAAGCAGAAGCTAACACACCATTGTAAGGCAATTATACTTCAATAAAGATGTTTTAAAAAAAAAAACAATAAATGCTATAGAGGGTGTGGAGAAAAGGGAACCCTCTTGCACTGTTGGTGGGAATGTAAGTTGATACAGCCAGTATGGAGAACAGTATGGCGGTTCCTTAAGAAACTAAAAATAGAACCACCATACAACCCAGCAATCCCACTACTGGGCATATACCCAGAGAAAACCATAATTCAAAAAGAATCATGTACCACAATGTTCACTGCAGCTGTATTTACAATAGCCAGGACCTGGAAGCAACCTAAGTGTCCATCGACAGATGAATGGATAAAGAAGATGTGACACATATATACAATGGAATATTACTCAGCCATTAAAAGAAACGAAATTGAGTTATTTGTAGTGAGGTGGATGGACCTAGAGTCTGTCATACAGAGTGAAGTAAGTCAGAAAGAAAAAAACAAATACCATATACTAACACATATATATGGAATCTAAAAAAAAAATGGTTTTGAAGAACCTAGAAACAGGACAGGAATAAAGACGCAGACGTAGTGAATGGACTTCAGGACACGGGGAGTGGGAAAGTTAAGCTGGGACGAAGTGAGAGAGTGGCATGGACATATATACACTACCAAATGTAAAATAGATAGCTAGTGGGAAGCAGCCGCATAGCACAGGGAGGTCAGCTCGGTGCTTTGTGACCATGTAGATGGGTGGGGTATGGAGGGTGGGAGGGAGACACAAGAGGGAGGAGATATGGGGATATATGTATATGTGTTGCTGATTCACTTTGTTATAAAGCAGGAACTAACACACCATTGTAAAGCAATTATACTCCAATAAAGATGTTAAAAAAAAAAGCTGGTTAGATGGAAAGCCACTGAGCAATAGAAAGGAAGGAACTATTGATATCTGCAACAAGGTAGATAGATCTCCTTGGAATTATACTGAGTGAAAGAAGTCAATCCACAAAGGTTACATACTGTATGATTTCACTTATGGGACTTTCTTCAAATGACAAAATAATAGAGATGGAGAAGAGATTAGTGGTTGCCAGGAGATGAGGGCAGTAAATATGTGCTGCTATAAAAGGTCATGGGGAAATCCTTGCAGTGATGGAAATGTTCTGTATCTTGACTGCATCATTATTGTCAATATCCTTGCAATATTGTGCAGTTAGTTTTATGAGATGTTACTCGTGGTAGAAACTGGGTAAAGGCTTTATAAAGCGTATATGAGATTTCTCTGTGTTATTTCTTAACACAGAGATATGCAATTACTTCCAAAATTAAAAATTTAATTTAAAAAAGCACAGTTCAGAACAACACTAGTTGTTACGTTTATAACCATTCATGAAAATGTTTCCTTAATCTTGATTAGGTGATGGTTTCACGGTTGTATACATTTGTCAATCTTATCAAACTGTGTACTTAGTATCTGGGCATTTATTGTACATGAATTATATCTCAATAAAAAAGAAATACAGGGACTTCCCTGGTTGCGCAGGTGACACGGGTTTGAGCCCTGGTCCGGGAAGATCCCACATGTCGTGGAGCAACTAAGCCCGTGCACCACAACAAGTGAGCTGCGCTCTAGAGCCTGCGAGCCACAACTACTGAGCCCATGAGCCACAACTACTGAAGCCCACGCACCTAGAGCCCGTGCTCCGCAACAAGAGAAGCCACCGCAATGAGAAGCCTGTGCACCGCAACAAAGAGTAGCCCCTGCTTGCCACAACTAGAGAAATCCCGCACGCAGCAACAAAGACCCAATGCAGCCAAAAATTAATTAATTAATTTTAAGAAAACCACAACTATAAAATCAATATCTGCCAACACAATTGTTGCTCCAACTTTTGGACTTGAAAGGAACGCTGTACAAACCTTTCATGAAAAGATACTTTCCTCTGACTTGCCTTTTTAGGACCAATAAACATTCTGTTTGCATACCACCACCACCCCTTCAAAAAAAAAGCAAATTAGAGCAGAGTCTACAGCATGGATAGTATGACTCTTAGCAGAGTGCCCACTCCAGGGCTAAGATGGGATATTTCAAAAGTGGCCTCAATTCGTGAGTTACGCTCTACAGGGTTGCAGATTCTGAGTAAAAGGATGGTGAAATGGCTCCAGAATTTAAAAAAAAGGGGGGTTGTGCAATGAAAATATGAGACCAGATGTGAGTAACTAGCTACAGAAATAGGCTTTGGGGTGGGTCTGAAGTTTGGGACTGCTAAGAGGGCAATTTGCAAGTGAAGTTGACTTGGGAAATTTATCTTCACTTCATCCAGGCTTGCCTCAGCCTCAGTATGTTAGTTACCCTTACCAATTATTTGCACCAGTGCCTGGGGAGACATGTGGTTAGAGGCTCCAGAATAGTAGGGAGAATGAGAAGGGGGAGCTTTGAAAGGACCTGAAGGGGTTTTCCCTCATTCAGGTGATCCTGCCGGAGGTCTGTAAGCCATGGAAGGTTGCCCCTTTGCCTGGGCAGCTGCTGGATCCCCTGTGTGTTCCTACGTCCCCATCTGTAGGCAGTGTCTCCTTTTTCCTCCTGCCCCTCACATCACTACCTCTTCATGACAACTGTGCCAGAATCACTGCTGCAGTTCAAACAAAAAGGTGCTGGTAGGGTGATCAACTCATTTTGATTTGCCTGGCACTGATTCCGTTTTAGTACCGAGTATCCTATGTCCCAGAAACCCCTCATAATCCCAGGCATTTCAGGGACAGCTGGTTACCCTAGGAGCTGGTCAAGGTCAGAGGTCACCAGAGAAAGTTGCTTGTCACTAAAAGGTTTCCCACAGTGTCATTTAAGCTGACGAACTCACCCCAGTCCAGGCTTAGAAATTTTATTTTTATTCCCCACACTGAAAGTAGATCCATCTTATGGGAAGACTCACATCATTCCATGTTTATTGAAACTGACACATAAAGCCAAATACCACTGGAAGGCTGACCTGGCAGATCAGAGCATTCTCTCCTCATAGGGAAGCTTCATGCAAAGACCAATGATTGGCAGAATTTTTTCAGGTGAGCAGGGAATCAGAAGATGGAGCCTAAACTTTATGATCCATGACAGATTATGCCAAAACAGAGAGAAAAGGGCTGGAGTCCAGGGGCAGATACACACACCTGAGGACACACACATGTACCCCAACTGAAAGAAAACTTTCACTGAATAATTCTCACCCTTGCAACACATGATACCTCAGGTATTTTCTATTTTGTTCTATTCTATTTCATTTAAAAAATATTGGTGGTTTAAAAATGTTTGAGAAGCACTATGATCAAACCTGACAATCATATGTTCATAGCCTTTCTCCAAACAGGTTAAATTACAGTGGATTGGATTTCTGCTACTTAAATGGCGCTCACTTTCCCACCCAGCCTCCATGTATGCTCAAGTCACTGTGACTGAAGTTGTGTGTCAAACTCTGCTATCTGACATTTCAGATGCAAGTTTACCCCTAGCTTTACCCCTGGACATTCTCTGTGTGTGATTGCGTGTGTGTGTGTGTGTGTGTGTGTGTGTGTGTGTGTGTGTATTACTAGATTAATGCTCATTGAGACACATTCTTTCCAACTTCTTGGGGAGCATCTCACTCATGCCCCCAAGGAACATCCTACAATAGTTAACTAATTACTCATTTTCTAGAACTTGACAATTAGCCAAGTGTGTTGCTATATGTTATTACTTGAGTATCCGTGAAATAGATCAAGCAAGTATCATTGTCCTCAAATTTTACAGATATAGACACTAAGGCTTAAAGAGAGTAAGTGATTTTCCCAAAGAGCATAGCCAGAGAATGACAGAGATTCTATCCACTGATAGGATCAGCACTAAGATCTCAGGAGGAAGACTTGTTAAGACTTTGTATTTCACCTTCCAATAGATGTCTATCTCAGCAGCCTCTTCCATATGCCCTCCTCACCTTTCTCCAAAGAATACCCCCTTGTGTATCAGGACATTGTTCTGAGGAGGGACCAGAGGAGAAGCCAACATGTAGGTATCCTTCAAGGTCCAGACTCTGTTTCCATGTCAACCATCCCCTTTGTTGTCTTACCTTTGATCTCCTCTACTTTGCCAGCTCTCTCCCACTTCATCACCTGGTACACTACCTCAGTTCTCTCCCACTCCCCGCTCATCAGTCTCTTCCTTTCTATTTTTTAAAATCTATTCTCATCAGTCTGCTTTATTTATGGAACCATGGTCAGGGACAGCACTTTCTGGTACCAAAGATGGTTCAAGCTCACTACAGACCATCATTGACTTACAATTTATGTGTCAGGGGCCCAATGGAATTAAGATACCCCAGAAATAAGAAAGGCCATATGAACTGCTGGGCTTAATCAAGGCCAGCCACAATAGCAGGCAAACCGTTTCATAAATTATCCTGAGCCACTCTCTCCCTCACCCATATTCTTGTCTGTGATACCTGGTCCCATTCACTGCTTTCAAATTTGTTTTGCTCTGGACTTTTAGATTTCTAGTTTTCTCCATCAGAAGGGCCTCCCCTGGGGAGAGTTTCTTACTGCCCATCCCACCACCACCTCCAGGAGGTAAAACAAACCTGAGGTTCAACTCCTAGAGTTAACTGAGTGCCTCCTAGAATTTAATTTTTGCAGCTTCTTCTGTGCTTACCACCCTGGCTTTATAGTACCACAAGGTGCCTCCAGTTATCTTGAGGAGAAACAAGGAATCTACAAACTAATGTTAGCTTTAATATATAAAATCATAGGGCATTTTCAGGGGAGAAGAATGGTGTCACCAAATCAAACTGTGTTAATACTTTGCAACTTCAAATTGGTTAGGAACCACTGTTTTAGGGAACCATGATTATAGCATTTGCAGACTAGGGAATGTTGTATGGTGAGTTTGAACATATATTCATAACAATAAAGTAAAAATGTACTGATATATGTGTGGAAAATATACAGCTGAGTACTAATGCATATGGGGGTCTTTTGAGGGCTGGGAAACTTTATCAGTGTGCACATTTACATTGTTAGGTGATTGATTGAGTGAGTGATAACATTTTTAATGCCCGAAGCAGAGAAAAAAGATATTCCCCATGTTTTGGCTTCAAAATGATGCTGCTGTCTGAAATGCAAGCCGTGCATTCTCAGGAAGGCTCCTTTCCCAGTGTGGTGTCAGCTCAGTAAAGGGAAGACCAAGCTCAGGCTAGACGAAACTGGGTCTCCAGAGACAGGTGAAATGCAAACTACCGAGGCACGTGGTCTCAACGTGTTCCATGACATGGTTGAGTCTTCCCACATAAACGAGGTGGGGGGATAAATTGGAAGATTGGGACTGACATATACACAGTGCTATATGTAAAATAGATAACTAATAAGGACTTACTGTATAGCACAGGGAACTCTACTCAATACTCTGTAATGGCCTGTATGGGAAAAAAAATCTTAAAAAGAGTGGATATATATATATATATATATATATATATATATATATATATATATATATATATATAGCTGATTCACTTTGCTGTACACCTGAAATTAACACAACATTCTAAATCAACTATACTCAAAGTTAAAAAAAAAAATTCTAAGCCTGCCTCTAGTCTGAGCACACCCAAACCAGAGAGTTTCTTCTGGAAGCTCAGAAATTTAAAAACAAAGAAAACAAAACAAGAACAGCAGCAGCAACAGGACCCTTAATCTTCTGTGTCTTGTTGCAATTTAACTTATTTTCATGCATCCAGTAGATCATAGTGGCTAAGTGTTGGGCTTTGGGTAGAGATATACGGAACAATTTTGCCTCCTGGCTCCTGCATTTACTGGCTCTTTCTCCCTCTCTCTCTCTCCCTCTCTCCCTCCAAATCATAGTTTCTCTATCTTTAAAACAGAGATGATGGGAGTTCCCTGGCGATCTGGTGGTTAGGACTCGGCACTTTCACAGCTGAGGGCCCCGGGGTTCAATCCCTGGTCGGGGAACTAAGATCCCACAAGCCACATGGTGTGGCCAAAAACAAAACCAAACAAACAAAAACAGAGATGATAAACCCCAATTTGAGAACTACTGTAAAATAGAAATGAGTTAATGTATTTGTGGCTCCTGGCATATATAAGATGTCCAATAAATGGAAGTTATGATTCTTTTCCTCTGTGGAAGAAAAGGATTTATAAAAAGAATCTTCATTCACCCCTTAAAATACTAGAAGATAATGTAGTAATCATCCTACATCCTGCAGTCTTTAGTCTTTGTTTTCCTTCTTTTCTCTTCAGACCAAACATGTTTGGCTTCTTTAATTTTTCTCATACAGTTTACATCCTGGTTAATATTTGAAGGTATACTGGCTCCTGATCCTGGTATAGCAGAAGTGAGTAGTTTATAGAAGATTCCTCCTGGATCCCCCACTAAATAGAGTATAAACTTTAAGCAAATCTCTTTAACTCTTGAACACTCTTATCTATTGAATAAAAAGTGGATAATTGTAGAGAGGAATAAAATGGGAAAGTATGTGAAAGTGATTTGTTTACCAACAAATGGCTCTCTAATTGTTAGTAAGGATTGATATGATATAACCATTGATTTAATAGAATTTTCAACTGTAGAAATATATTCATAACTATAATAATGCTTTCTTAAAATACTGTTTATAAACCTTACTTGACTTGTAGTCCTCTTTCATAAAAATATATAATAATCCTGTAAACCTCCTTTGGACATTTTAAAAATCACTTAGGCTCTTTTCCTGGTAAGAGGTAAATAAATAGTTTTTAAGGAAAAATGTGCACATATACTTTACTTAAGATCATTATACTGTTAAATAACTTAATAGAAAGTTTAATTGAAATATAGTAATAGTCATAATTCATAAAGACAAATTTTACTTTTTCCCATTTAAGGGTGATACAAGCATTTGATTTATTTTAAATAAGTTTTTAAACAAAAATGTATAATTTATTAACAAATTAAATTCAAAAGTTATATAAATATTTAATTTGGCAATTGAATAGACAAACCATGGATTAATATTGAACAATGTGCTGTGGTATTTAAAATTGGTAAGAATCATTTGGATGGCATGATATTTAGAATTCTTGCATCTTTTATTTAAACACCCACTTGGCTTATTTGTATAATTTGGAGGTTTGTTGCTAAGTGACATCAAGTAGAAGTAACCACTGCTCTTTGCAATTGTAAGTGTGCAAACAATACCTGGCAGGTGTGGAGGGTCTTCATTTTCAATGAATGAAAAGTGACAGTTATATAATTTTCACCACTTAATCTTTCACACTGTCTTTGGGAGTCCTAGAGTAATCTTCATGTGCAAATTGAGAATTTGGACCAAATGGATGCAGCTCATGGCTCTGATGGAGGTCATCTTTAGGCTCACCCACAGAACTGTTATCCTTTCTATGCTCTTCACTAACCAGTGTTTCAACATCAGTGTGCTTTATAAGTCCTGCCTTACCCATCAGTTCATTATTACATTAAATTAAATTAAATAATATTTGACTCAGAATGGAAACAGTTTGAAACTTTATGATACTGATAAGCTCCTTGGGAGCTTTGTACATAAGTGATGATTGGAGTCACTATTGAGTGTGCTCATCTGATTTCCACTACTTGTCATACAGACAGATATCATATGCAAATATCACTGTGAACTCAAGATAATCTCAAATACTTCTCTTTCAAAGGAAAAGTATTCATTTCAAGTATATCATTTCAAGAGAGGGAAACCAATACTCTATCAGTATTGATATGCTGCAGTAACAAACAGCCCCAAACTCTCAGTGGCTTCATGAACGTAAAAATTATTTCTCACTTATGGGGTTTCTGCTCGTGGTGTTCACTCAGCACTTGCTTTGTAATCACTACAGCAGAGGGATAGGACTGTGGCCAATCACTGGCTTTTAAGGCTGACAACTGGAAATGACACAGGTTACTTCTGCTGTCACTTTATTGGCTGAAACAAGTTACATGGCTGCTTCAAGGAGGCAGGAAAGTGCAGCCCTATCATATTCCTAAACAATCCTGGTAACTACCACAGATAAAACAAACGGAAAACTTCATAGGCTGAGAAAACGCTGCTCTAAAGGACCACTCTTCCCAACCTGAGAGGTTTCGGCATTCCTGTGCTGGAATTTTGCACTTACCACCTTCTTTTTTGTGCCTTTTCAGTAAGTCCCCAGCTTCCCCTTCGACATTTATGACAGCTAAACATTAGCAATGCATATCATAACTTTTCCAAGGTTTTCAAGCTACTTTTTAATGGGTGTATATTTTCTAATGAAGATTCTAGCTGTAAACTTAGGTCATTAAGATTGAAAACAGAGCTGTCAACACAGATAAGACCCACTTTTCTGGTAATCACTGGTCGTCTTCGGCTGACTGTCTAATACTACCCCATCCAAGAGACATTGTTAATAAGGATTTGGCATTTGAAGCTTATTTTATGGTCTATTCTCTTTATTTTCTTGGCATGTTAAAACTAACTGTATGTTTGTCCAAACTACATAATTCCATTTATTTAAAGGTCAAAATTGAGCAGAACGTATATATGGTGCTAGAAGTCAGGGTAGTTGTTGTATTGAGGGAGAAGTGACTGGGACAATGCATGGGGGTGCAGGATTCTTGAGGGGGTTAATGTTCTGTTTTTGTTTTTGTGGGGTTTTTTTATATGGATGCTGGTTACACGGGTGCTTTTGTCTTATTAAAATGCATTAAGTTGTACTCTTATTCATGTACTTTCCTGTATGACATATTTTTTTTAATTGAAATATAGTTGGTCTACAACATCATGTTAGTTTCAGGTGTACAGCACAGTGATTCAGCTATATATATATACATATATATATATATGTGTATATATATATATATATATATATATACATATTCTTTTTCAGATTCTTTTCCCTTATAGGTTATTATAAAATATTGAGTATAGTTCCCTGTGTAGGTCCTTGTCGGTTATCTATTTTATATATAGTGGTGTGTGTATGTTAATCCTAACCTCCTCATTTATCCCTCCCCTCCCTTTCCCCTTCGGTAAACATAAGTTTGTTTTCTATGTCTGTGGGTCTATTTCTGTTTTATAGATAAATTCATTTTGTATCTTTTTTTTTTTTAGATTCCACATATGAGCAATATCATATGATATTTGTCTTTGTCTGGTTTACTTCACTTAGTATGATAATCTCTAGGGCCATCCATGTTGGTGCAAATGGCATTATTTCATTTTCTTTTATGGCTGGGTAATATTCCATTGTATATATGTACCACATCTTCTTTATCCATTCCTTCAAAAACTAAAAATAAAGTTACCATATGATCCTGCAATCCCACTCCTGGGCATATATACAGAGAAAACTATAATTAGAAAAGATATATGCACCCCAATGTTCATTGCAGCGCTATTTACAATAGCCAGGACATGGAAGCAACCAAAAATGTCCATCAACAAGTTAATGGTTAAAGATAACATTATATTTCAATACAAATTTCACTTTAAAAAAACTAACTGGACTTTTATGGCAGTTCTATAACTTTTATGACAGGATTTCATTCTATAGAGAAGATAGAGGAGAAGGGTCTGTGCCCCGCTCAGCTTTGGCTGTTCCATCCCCTCGTCTACTCCACAAAGGACATTTTCTTTTTAAACGTTTCTTTAATTTATTTATTTATTTATATTTATTTTTAGCTGTGTTGGGTCTTCATTTCTGTGCGAGGGCTTTCTCCAGTTGCGGCAAGCGGGGGCCACTCTTCATCGCGGTGCGCGGGCCTCTCACTGTCGCGGCCTCTCCCGTTGCGGAGCACAGGCTCCAGACACGCAGCCTCAGTAGTTGTGGCTCACAGGCTTAGTCGCTCCACGGCATGTGGGATCTTCCCAGACCAGGGCTTGAACCCATGTCCCCTGCATTGGCAGGCAGATTCTTAACCACTGCACCACCAGTTGTTATTTATTTTTAAATTTATTTTTGGCTGTGTTGGGTCTTCGTTGCTGTGCGCGGGCTTTCTCTAGTTGCGGTGAGCGGGGTCTACTCTTCGCTGTGGTGCGCGGGCTTCTCACTGTGGTGGCTTCTCTTGTTGTGGAGCATGGGCTCTAGGCGTGCAGGCTTCAGTAGTTGTGGCACGCGGGCTCAGTAGTTGCGGCTCACGGGCTCTAGAGCGCAGGCTCAGTAGTTGTGGTGCACGGGCTTAGTTGCTCCACGGCATGTGGGATCTTCCGGACCAGGGATCGAACCCGTGTCCCCTGCATTGGCAGGCGGATTCCCAACCACTGCACCACCAGGGAAGTCCCAAGGACATTTTCTTAGTACTTTCCTTAATCTGTTTTGTATGCACCTGGTGGTGAGTGTGGAGAAGAACTTTGAAGAGGGTTCAGTCTCACCCTCTGCAAATCTGCAAACTACCCTGGTTGCATTCTTCTTACTGGTGTGCAGTTGGGTCTACCCCAGATAAATGAGGGCTTGCTTCTCATGGATATTGGATCAACGTTGTTATGAAAACAGCTTCCCTATGGTTCACGAAACTCATGAATTCGCAGTTTTCCCATCCTTTTGTCATTGTTAAAAAGAGTGAAAGCGTCTCTTTCCAGATCTCTATATCCCCGAGCCTCTTGACATTGTTGAAGAGGCAGGCCAACAATCATGGAGGATGCTCCTCTCCATGTTTCCTCATGACTAAATTCCAGATTATTCGTTATTGGCAGGAACACCACAGAAGTGATATCGTGTCCTTCTCAGTGTATGATGTCAGAAACCACATGAGTTTGGTTTGCCCCAGTATAAGTAGTGTTAACTTTGATCACTTGATTAAGGTGGAGTCTTCCAGGCTCTCCACTGTGCAGTTACGCTTCTCCCCATTGTAATCAATGAGTAAATATGGGGTCAATACTCTTCCTCATCAGATGTTTACCCATTAGTTTAAGCATCCATTGGTGGTTTTCTAATTCCATCATTCTCTGTTTATTGGTTGGCGTTTTTCTGTAAGGAAGGGTTTTTTTCTTCCCCATCATTAATTTATTTATCTGTTTTTTTTTCATTAGTATAGACTCATAGACTCTTAGTTTATTAAGTAAGTTATCCATTAATCTCTTTATTTTCATGCTCAAATTGCTCTAGATTTTACTAATATGAGCCTCCTTAAACAGCTACCTGTATCCTTTTGGAATATCTGGTAAATTTTTTTGAGTAGTTGTTACTTTCTGGTGAGTGAGATATTTCAAGCTAATCTTGTATTTCCCTGTCCTGACCTTGAATTGGCCTTTTCTCTAAGGAGTTCTGGTTCATTTTATTGGAAAATAGTATTTAAAAACCAAGATCTAGGTACTATACATGCTTATTTCTACTGATTATATAGATTTTTGAATTCACACTGATACCTCTGATTCCAACATAATACAATAAAGTATATTCTAAATTTCTCCCTATATATTAATACCTCTTTTATCCAGCAGTGAGAAACCTGACTCCAATTATCTTCAGTATATTTACTTATAGGATCAATTTTCTAGTATGTAACCAACCTTCCCATCAAAACCTCTGCTCCCATCCAGACACCTTTCTTAACTTACTTGGGGTCTGACACAGGCAATCTGAGCTACCACTCCTCCTCCGTATAATTGTCCTTCTCGCCCCTACAGGGTTCCAGCGCCACCCTTGCAGGCAATTACCTTGCATGGCTTTTGGACTGAATTTTTAAGGAAGGAAGGCAGGAAGGAAGGAAGGAGGGAAAATAGCCTTCATTTTTAGTGGATGTTTAAATAGAATTCTGCATTGATTTACTTTTTTCTTTTATGGCTTTAGAGATTTCCATTCTATGTCTTCTAGCCTCCATTGTTTCTGATATAAGATCAGTCATTAATTGAATCATTGCAGTGTGTTAAATGTACTATTTCTCTTTGGCTGCCTTCAAGATTTTCTTTTTATCTTTGGTTTTCAGCAGTTTGACGCTGATGTGCCTAGGTATGGCTTTCTTTGTATTTATCCTGTATAGGGTTCACTGAGCTTCTTAGATACATGAGTTTAAATATGTCACCAAATTTAGAAAAAAATATTGTAGAGATTTTAGATTACATCACCTTCCATTGAAAAGGGATGATTTTTATTCTAATAGGCAATTAATTTTGTAACCGAGCAAGACCCCATGGGGGCCCTCCTGGGACAGGCCTTCCCCATATCCTCTGCTTTAGCTCTTCTCTGAGGTACCTAGATAATAGTATTTGATGCACATTTCCTGAGTTGTTTTGCAGGTGTAAAAATCCCCCCTCTCCAACAAATGGAAGATGTTAACTACTTGATGACCGTGAGCACATATCCCCAGGCCTCCTAGAGCCTAAGGACTGATAATGTGAACCCCTGTGACACCACCCTGCTGCTGCACCATCAGCCAATCAGAGAATTGTGCACAAGCTGATCACAGACCCTGTGACACCACCCTCGCCAACCTGGCTTTTTTTTTTACTATGGGGTCCATGCAAGATTTATTTTGATGTCAGAGATCAGGTTGACCCACTACATATTATTTTGCTGGTTTGAGATTAATATTTTTTTAACATCTTTATTGGAGTATAATTGCTTTACATTGTTGTGTTAGTTTCTGCTGTATAACAAAGTGAATCAGCTATACATATACTTATATCCCCATATCCCCTCCCTCTTGCATCTCCCTCCCACCCTCCCCGTCCCACCCCCCTAGGTGGTCACAGAGCTGATCTCCCTGTGCTATGCGGCTGCTTCCCACTAGCTATCTATTTTTCCTTTGGTAGTGTATATATGTCAGTGCCACTGTCTCACTTCATCCCAGCTTACCCTTCCCCCTCCCCATGTCCTCAAGTCCATTCTCTACGTCTGCGTCTTTATTCCTGTCCTGCCCCTATGGAGAACAGTATGGAGGTTCCTTAAAAAACTAAAAATAAAACTACCATATGACCCAGCAATCCCACTACTGGGCATATACCCTGAGAAAACCATAATTCAAAAAGAGTCATGTACCACAATGTTCATTGCAGCACTACTTACAATAGCCAGGACATGGTAGCAACCTAAGTGTCCATCAACAGATGAATGGATAAAGAAGCTGTGGCACATATATACAATGGAATATTACTCAGCCATAAAAAGAAACGAAATTGAGTTATTTGTAGTGAGGTGGATGGACCTAGACTCTGTCATACAGAGTGAAGTGAGTCAGAAAGAGAAAAACAAATACCGTATGCTAACACATATATATGGAATCTAAAAAAAAATTGGTTCTGATGAACCTACGGGCAGGACAGAAATAAAGACGCAGACCAACCTGGCTTTTAAAAGTGCTTTGCCGAAAGCCGTCAGGGAGCTCAGGGCTTTTCAGGGCATGAGCTAACCCTCTCCTTGCATGGCCTTTCTCTTCTACAAACTCGGACGTTTCCGTTTGTTTGGCCTGACTATGCGTCGGGCACATGAACTTACTTTAACAGTTTGTCTGGATTCAAATTCAAAACTCTTTTTGGCAGTAGGCGGCAGCTGAACCCGCTCAGTTCTTCTAGCTTTGCAGATCTTGGCTTTCCCTAGGACTCTTGGAATCTTACTTACACAGTATTTGGGTGGAGTTAATATCAGATTTCCAGTCTCCCCTTCTATGGCTCCCTCCTTTACGATAAGCCTACTTACTTTCCCACTGCTCTAGTAGTTTAGAACTCTGTCTATCTTTGAATTCCTCAAGCAGTAAGACTGTGGCTTTCTGCTGGAGATTTAGCAGCCCCTTGCTGGGCTGGCTGGAGTGCCCTCAGGCAAAAAGTCATATAAATGTAAATTTAACCCAGTGCAGTTTTCTTTCAAGGGTCAACTTCTGTCTCATTTCTTCCAGCTTTATTCATTCACCACACTTTTAAAATAGTTTATCTTAAAATTGTATTTCCAGTTTTTAATTGTTATCTATGGGATTGATAGTTGGATACAAGTGACTCGGCCATTGCCTGAACAGAACTCTTCTCTGTTTTTTTTTTTTTTTGAATCCTTTCATTCTGTGACATTTTGCCTGATATATTTTATTCGTGTGTTTATTTATCTGGATTGTAGTTTATAGACTCATTTATTTTTAATACTAATATATTTAGTCTATTATGTACTATAGCCATCTCTTTTTTTGGCACTGTAGCTACTTTTTTGCTGCTCTTTTTTTTCTTTCTGGCTCTTTGATGGTTTGCCCTCCTCCAAACTAAAGTAAATCAGTATACAGATCCTTCTCCGAATAAAGCAAAATAATTAGCATGCTTAGATTTACCTTCTATCTCTGTCATCCCCTTGGTGTGGAGATGTATTATGGGACATGTTTTTAAAATTTATAATTAGTGCTAATTTTGATTTAACAGGAAGTCTTACTAATTTCTCTGCTTAGCGTTGCTTCTTTTTTTTTTAATAAATTTATTTACTTTATTTTATTTATTTATTGTTTGTGGCTGCGTTGGGTCTTCATTGCTGCGCGCGGGCTTTCTGTAGTTGCGGTGAGCCCCCGGGGACTACTCTTCGTTGAGGTGCACGGGCTTCTCACTGCAGTGGCTTCTCTTGTTGCGGAGCACAGGCTCTAGGCTCACGGGCTTCAGTAGTTGTGGCACACGGGCTCAGTAGTTGTGGCTCGTGGGCTCTAGAGCGCAGGCTCAGTAGTTATGGTTCACGGGCTTAGTTGCTCTGCGGCGTGTGGGATCTTCCCGGACGAGGGCTCGAACCCGTGTCCCCTGCATTGGCAGGCGGATTCCCAACCACTGTGCCACCAGGGAAACCCCAGCATTGCTTCTTGAACCCCACTGTCTCCTTCTGTTGTTGAACCTAAGTTCATGTGCCCCACGCACAGTGAAGCCAAACAAGTGTGTGTGTATGTGTTTCTGTGTCTGTGTCTGTGTGTGTGGCACCGAGTATTGTTCAATTTATTTTGCTCAGCAAGTGGTTGGGTCAGTCTTTATTCTTTCTATTTACCATTGGGAAATCCTAACATATTGAGTTGTACTTCCATTATCTCTATTTTCTCTTTCCAGAAATATTTAAGGATATTGGAATTTCTGAATCTGCTATGCAGTTATCCTGTTGAGCTTTTTATTTTCTAATTATTATTTTTAATATCTAAGACTATAATTGACAACACTTGTTTCTCTTCATAGGTACAAATCCCTTTTACTCTCTAAGGATACAAATTAAGCTTATTTTAAAACCCTGTTCCATTTGCTCCTCTTATCCTGTTTCCTTGGTTGGAAATTCTTTCGTTTGCTGGGTCTCGTCTCCCCTTCATAATTGGCTTTCGTTAAATGTGTAGAAATTTGGGCTTGTATACTCAACTTTGTAATCAAAATCTCTGGATAGACAAGAGATGCTACAGTGATTTCTATTTTCAATGCATTTGAAGTAAGACTAGTGGATGGACAGCTGAACTGCCAGGCACTGAACCTCAGCAGCTTATCCTCTATGATTGGTTTCCCTGTCCCTCTCAGGGATATGACTTTATTCTTCGATTCAAGATCCCACAAGACATTGATAGGCATTCCCCTTTGCTAGTGTATGGCTCAGTTCATGCAGGAATATCCCTGACTACTCTTGCTGCTGCCCTACACTAACCAACATGCAGGAGCCAGCCCCTTTCTGCTCCTGGGATCATGGACACCCAGGAGGGAAGAGTTCTTAGTGTTGTTCTCTCCTTTTGATATGGACCTCACTTCCAAACATTTGGGTCTGCCATCTCCTTTTTCAGTACAGTTCTCTTGGTTTTCTACCTTTCAGAACTTTCTCAGAGTTCTGGTTTGCCAACGTTCTTCTTTTTGTTTATGTGATTGATGATGCAGTCATTAATTTATCATATCTTTGCTATCATTTCTAAAGATTTTATTAAGGAGGGGGAGGCTATGTGTTCAGTATAGAATTCTGAAACAGAATTCATCATTACTTTTTTCCCTCCAGGGTTAATATATTTTATATTATATAATATTTAATAGTGTGTAATATTAGCTGATATGAAAGTAAGACTCACTTAATAAAAAATGTTTCACAGAAAGAGTCTACGTATATGTCCCTTCAAAAGAGGCATATTAATCATTTTTTCAAATGCCAATGTATCAGAAAAAGCCATTCCCCTTTCAGGTCACAAGCTAATTCTTCTGCTAACAAATTAATGTAATGAGTTAATGCTACCACTAGAGTAAGAACTACTTAATTGTCATAATTAATTGAAGCTAAACATAATCATTGCATAATCAGGCAAGGTACATTTTGAGATGCTGTTTCATTGATTTTTCAGGGTGGTTTCTCATTCCCTGAACTTAATGATAAAATTGAGCAAATCACAGTGTGCCTCTCAGCAATTAGTTCCAATTAGTCAGATTTAAATTCTGTCATGAGTCATGTACCTTGTTTCTTTAGTTATATTTCTCCAGTACGATCTAGAACTTAAGGATATGTACCCATTAATTAAGAAAATCACATTAATTGCCAGAATACACTTGTCAATAATTTTAATTTTGTCATTTATTATAAAATATCTGGTGAATACAAATGAGTATGTGTATCCTATAAAATAGTAATAAAATAAGCTCCCGTGTACCAATCACCAAGCTAAGAAATGTAACATATCCAAAATTTGAAGCCCTCTCTTTGTCCTTTCTTGACTCCTCTCTTATTCTTCCAGGGTAGTCATTATCCACATTTAGCATTGTGTTATTATACTGATTCTCTTTAAGATTTCTGTGGCACATGTGGACATACACATGCATTCTTAAAATGCAAAGAGTTTAGTTAAACTGTTTTTTAAAATTCTTATAAATAGTATTCCTCTACCATTTGCTTTTTTATTCAGTGTTATGTTTCTATGTTTAACCCATGTTGATGAATTTAGTACTAGGTTGTTAATTTACTCTACTGTGGAGTGTTCCATTTTATTATTATTCCAGAATGTTCTTAACCTTTCTCCTAAAACAGGCATTTATATTATTTTTAGTGTTGTTGCTGTTCTTGGTTTTTGTTTTGTTTGTGCTTTTTTCTGTTATAACAATGTGGCTAAAAACATTTTTGTTTATGTTTCCTATGTGCACATAGAAGAGATTCTCTAGGGTAATAGCAGGAAGTAGAATATCTGGGTTGGAGGTTACACTATTTTAAAAATTAATGAATAGTGCCAAATTTTTTCAAAGTACTTATTTCTAATTCCACTAGGAATCTATAAGATTCCCCCTCACTCATATGCATACCACTTGGTATTGTCAGGCTTTAAAATGTTTTGCCTATCTGATTGTCTTAGTAAGCTTGGGCTGCCATAACAAAATACCATAGCCTGGGTGGCTTAAGCAACAAAAACTTATTTTCTCACAATTCTAGAGCCTGAAAGTCCAAGGTCAGGTTACCAGCATAGTTGGGTTCTAATGAGGGCTCTCTTCCTGGCTTGCAGATGGCCATCTTCTCACTCTGTCCTCACTTGGCAGAGAGGGGTGGAGGGGAGAGAGAGAGAGAGAGCTCTCTCTGTGTCTTTTCTTATAAGAACACTAATCCTATGGGATTAGGGTCCTACCGTAATGATGTCATTTAATCTTTATTAATTCCTTACTCCAAATACAGTCACATTGGGTGACATCAACATATACATTTTGGGGGAGACACAGTTCAGTCCATAGCACTGGTGGACTGCAAAGACATCTCATTGTAGTTTTCCTTAAAATTTCCCCAACGTGTAATGAGATCAAGCATGTTTTTCTAAGTTTATTGGTCATTGAGGTTTCCTCTTTCTGTAAATGTCCTTTGATCATTTTTCCTTAGTTTGCTTATCTTTATATGGACTTATACAGATTTTTATATCTTTATATGGATCTTTAAATGAATTTTTATAATTTCTTAATGTATTTTGGATAATAATTCTTTGTTAATGATATAAGTTGCAAATATTTCCTCCTAGTTTGTGGCTTATATTTTCAGTTTCTTTATAGCATATTTTGATCACCAAAAGTTCTTAATTTTTTAAAATAAATTTATTTATTATTTTATTTTTTTATTTTTGGCTGCGTTGGGTCTTCGTCGCTGCACGTGGGCTTTCTCTAGTTGCGGCGAGTGGGGGCTAATCTTTGTTGTGGTGTGTGGGCTTCTCGTTGCGGTGGCTTCTCTTGTTGCAGAGTACGGGCTCTAGGCACGCGGGCTTCAGTAGTTGTGGCACACGGGCTCAGTAGTTGTGAGTCGCGGGCTCTAGAGTGCAGGCTTAGTAGTTGTGGTGCACGGGCTTAGTTGCTCCGCGGCATGTGGGATCTTCCTGGACCAGGGCTCGAACCCATGTCGCCTGCATTGGCAGGCGGATTCTTATCCACTGCGCCACCAGGGAAGCCCAAAAGTTCTTTATTTTTTTAATGTAATCACATTTATCAATTGTTTGTTTCATTAATAGCTTATACTTTTATATGTAGTTTATGAAACTCCTTTCCACCCAAAGCTCATAAAGATAGTCTCCTATTTTTCTTCTAGAAATTTTAAAGTTTTGCTTTCCTCACTTAAGTTTTTAAACTACCTGGAACTAATTGTGTGGATGATCTGTAATTAGGATCCATTTTTTTTCTTTATAGATTAATTAATTAATTAGTCAGACCACTGTTTATTGAGAAGCCCATCCATTCTCCACTGATCTGAAATGCTCTCCTTGTATCTGTTTCTGGGCACTCCTGTATCATTGGTCTATTTTTTTCTATCCCTGTATGAATTCTGCACTGTCCTAATTACCATACCCTTTCACTTTATTATATAGTAATATCTCCCATAGTAAATAAGCTCACCCTATTTTTCTTCATGAATGTACATACAGAAAGGAGAAAGAGACTCCTTTCTCTTCCATATAAATTTTTGAATTAGACTCTGTTGTGATTTTCATTGAACTTCCATTGATTCCATAGACCACTTTGAAGAGAAGTGGTATATCTACATTGTTTTGATTTTCTAGCCATAAACAATTGTTTGGTGTCCTTTAGTGACTTTTAATAAGTTCCTAAATTTTTTCATATATAGATTCTGCCCAGCTTTTATTACATGCTTCTGATTCCAGGTCTGTAATCTACAACAGAGAGGACAGAAATTGAACTGTTCAGTAATACTATGGTTAAAAAACAAAAAACAAAAAACTGGACCTAGGTGGATGGTACTTGGGGCACCAGCATACAGGATCTCCCCAATAATCTCTCAGTTGCCCCATCCACTAGAAAAATAGTGAAGAGACTCTAGACAAAGAAACCTCCAATCCTGGTTTTGTAATTAAATCACTGTGCCTTTCGGTTAGTTATTTTACATGTTTGAGCCTCAGCTTACTCATCTGAAAAATTAGAAAGGAAAACAAACCCCAAAGTGTTCCAGTCTAGCATTATATGAATTTTATTAGGAGAAGATTCATAGTAAAGAGAACAACTAACAGGGTCATGAAACTTTCAAACATTATCTTCTGACTTAGCTTTCTTGCAATAACAAACAACTCTCATTTACAGTAATTTATAGGAATAAACATTTTTTTCTTGCTCACAAGTCATTAGCTATGGGTTGGCCATGGCTGCTGTAGATCTGATCAGCTCTGCAGCTTTTGCAACTGTACCTTGGTACTCTCCCTGTGAAATGTTGTCCCAAAGCACTACTTCCTAACCTAACAGTTTCTCACATGAATTGTCAATAAAAATTAAAATTGTTTTAATTACAATGTATTTGTTCTGCTTATAAAAGCAGTATGTGCTTAGGAAAGAACATCTGGAATCCATAAAAAAAATAAGATTATAATGCAAGTGACCCATAAATCCAATAGCTGGATATGATTAATATTAATTTTTTGATATTTTTCCTTTTAGTTTTCACCTTTGTGTCAATGCATATATATGTAAGTTTTAATAAAATCAGAATTATGTTGTGCAAGTCATTCTGTAATCTTATAACAAAACCTAATGTATAAGACTTACCCAGCAGGCAACGCTTCTGTCTCGGGTTAAAATGGTGAGTAGGCCTGCCGTTGCAGCGTCAAGCAAGTGGCTGGAGGGTATTCGAAAATGGTATTACAATGCTGCCGGGTTCAATAAACTGGGCTTAATGCGAGATGATACAGTATATGAGAATGACGATGTAAAAGAAGCCATAAGAAGGCTTCCTGAGAACCTTTATAATGACAGGGTGTTTCGCATTAAGAGAGCACTGGACCTGACCATGAGGCAGCAGATCTTGCCTAAAGAGCAGTGGACAAAATATGAGGAGGATAAATTCTACCTTGAACCATATCTGAAAGAGGTTATTCAGGAAAGAAAAGAGAGAGAAGAATGGGCAAAGAAATAATCATGTAGTCTAAATCTGGATGCGGCTATCCTAAAGTATTTTTATGAAGCTGGTTAAACCTAAAATGTACAATGTAGAACTATCTGGGCTGTAAATGTATTACTTTAAATAAATCTCTATTATAATTATTAAAAAAAAGAAAAACCTAATGTATATTGTAATCATATATTTCTTTGTCTTTATGGACTTTAAATACAGGAATGTAAATGGCTGCATAATATCCCAGAATATGCGTGCTTCATAACTTAGTTAACCCTTTCTCCATTGTTAAAGTGTTTCCTTTGTTCTGCAACTATAAGTAAGGCTGCAATTCATGTTTTTGTAAATAAATCAGAATATTGGTCATCTATTACATCTTTATGAAAGATTTCTAGAAGAGTAACATGAATTCTGGTGTTGGGGTGAGTTTATGTCAAACTCACCACATAAACCTGACATCTCAGTGTAATGGGGGATAAATATGCTTGCAGTTGAAGTCATATGACCATGACTTATCTGGTTGTTGAGAGTAAACCCAAGGGCAGGCCATGTTCAATTGACTAGGGGTGAGGGGTTTAGTTGGAGGAGGTAGGTAATGAAGTAATGTAGGAAAGAGGTCTTGCATTAGCGAGTCCCATTTTTATGCCAGGCACTGTTTTGTTTCTTTTTTTCTTTTTTTTTTTTTTTTTTTGGCTGCGTTGGGTCTTCGTTGCTGCATGCGGGCTTTCTCTAGTTGCAGTGAGCGAGGGCTACTCTTTGTTGTGGTGCATGGGCTTCTCCTTATGGTGGCTTCTCTTGTTGTGGAGCATGGGCTCTAGGCACCCAGGCTCAGTAGTTGTGTCTCACGGGCTCTAGAGCGCAGGCTCAGCAGTTGTGGCGCAAGGGCTTAGTTGCTCCGTGGCATGTGGGATCTTCCCAGACCAGAGATCGAACCCGTGTCCCCTGTATTGGCAGGCCGATTCTTAACCACTGCACCACCAGGGAATTCCTACTGTTTTGTTTCTGAGCTGTTTGTTCTGCCTTCCTGCTGGCACTATCCTGCTAGCAAGTCCTCCTCTTGCCTTGGCCTTTGCATTAGTATTTATACTATCTGACCAGCCAGTCACATGTCCTCAATGGGCACACACTTACAACTTATCTTCCATACACACACAGCAAATTTTAATCACTCTTATACATCTAAACATCTGAAATAGTTCTTATGACAACCAGTATGACCATATCAGCTTATCTATGCAGGACTAGTTTTTACTGTAAGTATTTGTTCTTTTTAGAGTCAAGAGGATATTTAATTCATATGCTATTTGCCTTTTAGAAAGCTTCACAAGGGTATGGTGGCTTATACGGCACCATATGTAGCACTAGATCTTCAGGAAACAGTTGAGCAGTGACCGAAAGTTGGGGCAATGCAGATGGGAAAGCCTTCTCTAGAGGTCAGATCCACATAATGACATGATTACTACTAGAAAGGGAAGAATCCTGATTGGCTTCAGCTGACCAGGTAGAATACATTTATTACAAATATTTATTTATTTATTGTTAATTTATTTTATTGAAGTATAGCTGATTTACAATGTTGTGTTAGTATCTGCTTTACAGCAAAGTGATTCAGTTATACATTTATATACATTCTTTTTCATATTCTTTTCCATTATGGTTTATCACGTGATATTGAGTATATTGAATATAGTTCCCTGTGCTATACAGTAGGAACTCATTGTTTATCCATTCTGTGTATACTAGTTTGCATCGGCTAACCCCAAACTCCCAATCCGTCCCTCCCCCACCCTCCCTCCCCATTGGCAACCACAAGTCTTTTCTCTGGGTCTGTGAGTCTGTTTCTGTTTCATAGATAAGTTCATTTGTATCATGTTTTAAATTCCGCACGTAAGCAATATCATATGACATTTGTCTTTCTCTGTCTGACTTACTTCCCTTAGTATGATAATCTCCAGGTCAATCCATGTTGCTGCAAATGGCATTATTTCATTCTTTTTATGGCTGAGTAATATTCCATTATATATATATGCCACATCTTCTTTATCCATTCATTTGTCGATGGACACTTAGGTTGCTTCCATGTCCTGGCTATTGTGAATAGTACGGCTATGAACATAGGGGTGCATGTATCTTTTTGAATTATAGTTTTGTCTGGATATATGCCCAGGAGTGGGATTGCTGGATCATATGGCAACTCTATTTTTAGTTTTTTGAGGAAGCTCCATACTGTTTTCCACAGTGGCTGCACGAATTACATTCCCACCGACAGTGTAGGAGGGTTCCCTTTTCTCCACACCCTCTCCAGCACAAATATTTATTTTTATTAAGCACTTATATAGTGCTTACTATACTCCATGCCTAAGAACTTTATAAATATCATCTGATTTGATCCTTACAACTCTATGAGGTAGGTACTATTTTTATTATCTCCATTTTATAGTTTAGGAAACTGAGGAACAAAGAGTGTAAGCAACTTTCATAAGGACAGTCAGAAATTCAACCAGAAGAGTTGGCTCCAAAGTCCAAGCTTTGTATGAGGCAGTATGTTAGGACTAGGGCCAACAAAATTATTTTAACAAAATCACTAACCTTGACCTCAAGGTTAGCATGGATCTGAACTTACAAGTTGAACCAAATGATGAAAATATTGTGACCAGGTCAAAAATAAAGGGACATATATAAAGATCTTTAGGGCTAAAAATGAAGAAACTATTAATACTACAAGGAATTAATGACACTATAAATTCTGCATGGGGTATGTGGGGAGGGTACAGAGAGGAGATGACATTTGAACTGGGTCTAAGAATGAGTAAGACATGAAGGAGTTACATGTCAGCACTCAAAGAGTGAGTTCCAGCACTCAAATTATTTCTCAAACTAGAAGGGAAAGAAGTCTGCCAAACTATGTATATTAAGGGCTGGGGAATGTGTCTCTGGGCACACAACGTGATTATATTTCCCAGAATCCCTTGCAGTCACAAGTAGCCACATGACTAAGTTCTGACCAATTGAATGTGGACAGAGATGCATTCTGTTTCTAGGCCCTGCCCCTAAAAATCTCCTTTGTGATCCTCTGCATTATCTCTTCTATCAGTGATGTGCAGAAGATCCAGCAGAGTTTAGGACCTTGAGGACATGAGGGATAACAAAGCCACAAGATGGAGAGAAACTGGATCTCTGAGTTCCCCCCATGGAAGGGTGCCCGCTAGTCATACACACCTGATTGTGCTTTGTATGAACGAGAACTAAACATTTTATTGGGTTAGGCTGCCAAGATTAGGGGGTTTGTTACAGCAGCTGGGATTTTTTTACCCTAACTAATAAAGAAATCATTAATTTACAACTTAAGTTTTTAATCTCCCTACTTCCCTGTGGATCAAGGACCTAATGAGTTATAGGAAGAAAATATAAAGCTAGTTTATGAAGGAAAATATGGAAGGACATGCATGCTAATTCACATGAGTTGTATGTACAGGGTGAAATTCGAGGTAATTGGCACGTGTGTGGGGAAGAGAGAGAGAGGTAAACAGTGAAAGAAAAGGAAAAAAAGATCTAAAATGGGGTTGACAAACTACCACCTGTGGGCCAAATCCAGTCCACCATCTGTTTTTGTAAATAAAGTTTTATTGAAACACAGCCCTGCTCATTCATTTATGTATTGTCTGTGGCTGCTCTTGCCTACAAGGGCACAGTTAAGTAGTTGCAACAGAGACCACAGGGTCCATAAGCCGGAAACATTTACTCTCTGGCCCTCTATAGAAATAGTGTGCTGACCCCTGGTCTACAAAGAGCATGTACATATTCACCTTCATGCATCTACGTAAAATTATATATATATGACATATGCATAAATACTTTTAAACAAATATTAATAAGAGAAAAATAAAGCTGTATTTTCTTTGCACTTGTAAGTAACAGTGTGTTTAAACTTTAGCCCATATCATGGAAGTTGCATCCATGTCAACAGTTTGCATGATTCTCCAAGGCACAGTTAAATGATCTTTCCAGGCGTTCATCCTACCCTGCACCTCTCATAATGTCTCCATGCTGTCTTCGCATGACATTTGACCTGCTGTTATCACCCCTGTCACTTTCCTACATCGTGCTCCTACATCACTTGTGCTCTGCTAACTAGCTCCACACATGAGTTAGGCCATCAGATTTTTCTATTTAAGAAGCTCCTCTCAGTAAATACTTTCCAGGGACACTAGACAGGATAATTTTCCTCAGTAATGTTTCTCCTGACATTCTTTCTCTGAGTAGCTTCAAGAGCGACTATGTCCTGATGGGAACAAAAAAACCTAAGGAAAGGCTGCCCATTCTCTGACTCCAGAACTTTCAAAATTAGGATAATATACTTCTCCACCCAAGAATCTCTTATTACAAATGTACAGAGGGTTTAAAAAAAGTGTGTAAAAGGCTGGATTGGCATTTTTATCCATCTCTCTGTGAGTCCAAAGGGAGAATCCTGGGTAAAATCTGTAAGTATGAACACTGATTTGAAAAATTGTCTGAAAAGCAAACTTCTTATGAGGAGTCCCTGAGAGTGGGAGAGGAAAATGGGGAAGGAGGGAGAAGACAGAGGCAGATACTCCTGGTCTTTGACCAAAGCAGGCCGCCCCCTGCCATCTCCTATTCCTCCACCAGTCCTTTTTAATAGTGTGTACGCCTGCTCTTTTTATGGAATGAAGATAAATCTAAGATGACCACGTGATCCAGCAGTCCCATTCCTGGGCATATATCCAGAGAAAACCATAATTCGAAAAGATACATGCGCTCCTATGTTCATAGCAGCACTATTTATAATAGGCAAGACATGGAAGCAACCTAAGTGTCCATCAATAGATGAATGGATAAAAAAGATGTGGTACATATATACAACGGAATATTACTGAGCCATAAAAAGAATGAAATAATGCCATTTGCAGCAACATGGATGGACCTAGAGATTATCATACTAAGTGAAGTAAGTCAGAGAAAGACAAGTATCATATGATATCACTTATATGTGGAATCTAAAAAAAAAATGATTCAAGTGAACTTATTTACAAAGCAGAAATAGACTCACAGACATAGAAAACAAACTTATGGTTACCAAAGGGGAAGGGGGAGAGGGATAAATTAGGAATTTGGGATTAACAGATATACACGACTACATATAAGATACGTAACCAACAAGGACCTACTGTATAACACAGAGAACTATACTCAATATCTTGTAATAACCCATAATGGAAGAGAATGTAGAAAAAAATACATATGTTTATATATTGTATGTATAACTGAATCACTTTGCTGTACATCTGAAACTAACACAGCATTATAAATCCACTCTATTTCAATAGAAACTTTTTTTAAAAATTAAAATAAAATGATCTCTCTCTCTCTCACACACACACACATACACACACACATCCACATCCACACATGAACTATTCTAACACTCTCTGCAGCACTGCCTGTCATCTCTCAGTCCCTAAAATCACCATCGCCCACAAGCTAAATTCAGTCAGCTGCTGGAGGACAAATGTAAGAGTTTCATTTTTTAACTGGAGAGGTGTCCAACCTTTATAAAAAGGAAAACTCTTCTTACAGACTTCCAGTTTCAACTTACATTGTTTTTATCATAATGTTGTATAGTATGTACAAACATAATATATGAATAGGTCTCCAGTGTTGAGTGCCTTCTAAGAGCCAGGAATTCTTGTAAGGACTTCAGTGACTAAGCTTGTTTTGTCTGCACAGAAATCCTACAATGTCAAAACTGTTATTATCCCTATTTTCTAAAGCCAGTTTTCAAACATAGGCACGATCGTTGCAGATCCATGACCTTAACCAGTATTCTCCTCCTAAATGTTTATTTCTTTGAAACAAAGATAACAAGAAAACATAGTTTAAAATTGCATGTGAACAAAGCAGTAAAACCAAGAAAAGTAAAACAACACACACACACACATACACACCATACATATGCATGTATGTGTTTGTGTGTGTGTAGAGAGAGAGAGAGATAAAGAGAGGGGGAGAGAGACAGAGACAGAGAGAGACGGGAGGGAGGGAATGCTATGGCAGCTTGTCATTTCTGTATACCAAATTCTGTATTAGTCACTTTTGCTTGCAGTGACAAACAGTCCCCCGGAACTTAATGGCTTACAGTCATAAACATTTATTTCTCACACACGTTGCGTATCGGCAGTGACACCTTAGCTGTGGGTCAGTTGCATGGACTCTGGCTTTGCTCAGCTCTGATTGGCTCTGCTTTGCTTCACTTGTCTTCCTCATTCTAACGTGCAGGGCTCAAGGAGCTCTTGAGGCGGTCTGCCCATTTCTGGCCAAGAGGATGTGCAAAAGGCTAAGCCAAACTACACAACCATACTCAAAGCTTTTGTTTGAACTTGATCTATATCACATGACCTCCTATTTCTATTGGCCAAACATAAGTTATGTAGCCAAGTCTAGACTCAATGGGGCAGAAAGGTCCTCTGAGAAGGAGGCAAGAGAATGAATAGTTGTGAACAGTAATACAATACACCGCCTCTTCTTTATGTGTTTAAAGATTGCAAGGCCAAATTCTGTTATCAGCTACCCCACAGCTAACTATCTTATGGTGTCATCACAATCCATGCTTATTGACTAAGAGAGCTAATTCATCCAGGAGAAGTTTCTCTGGAATAAGTATGTGTGCACTGCTTTTATCCTTCCATTTAATTGCAAAGATTTGTGCATTATCAGCATGCTAATTTGAAAGAACATTAAAGAACTGAAATTTTTTAAAAACCTTGTTGTTTTCTTGCTTCTGTATTAGCACAACTTATTCTGCACAGGCTCCAGCTAGAGGGGCTCTTCAAACCAAAGAGATTTTAGGATGCATTCAGAGAATCATATACTTTTACCTCCTTTTTTGTTACCTTAATTACTTTCCTACTTGCATTCCAAATGCTACTTTATTGAATTTCAATTCAAATTCAGATTATGGTCTCCTGGATAAGAAGGCGTTGCTAGCCTATGCTTATTGTTATAAATGGCCCTTGGAGAAATCTGAAGCTTCTGTTGCGTTACCTTAAAATTTTGAATGTTCCTTTTCATCCAGAGAGAGTACAAGTTGGACTAAAATGCCTATTGCGGTAGGAAGCTGACATTCTAAAGAAGAATATGATTTTTGTAAAACTCATTTATTTGAGCATTACATCACCAGCACTGGCTCAATTTGATGTTAATGTTTAATTCAGAACGTCCATTTTGCTAGGCAAATGAGAAATCCTGCTGTTAGCTTTTTGAGTAATTCAACTTTCTACAATGTATTTTCCTTTCATTGGAGCCTTTAAGGTACTTGACTTCAATCTATCCCACCCGCACCCCATTTCTTTTTATTACATGCATCATTGGTTCCAAGGGGACATGGGACAGCCTTCTGAAAGCGTTTCTTTCTTTTATTGTGTCCCTGGCTATTCTTTGTCAACTTCAGAGCTTCAGTCTCAGTACATATGAACCCTCAGGAACTCCACAGGACTAAATCAGAAAAGCCAGGTTAACAGTGAAGTATGGCTTAGATGGTGCAAATGGAACTCTGAGATTTTATTGTAGGTGGACATGTCTGGCCAGACAGTGGGACAAGAAGTAATGGGGTTCACGACACACTACCTCAAATTACGGCACCTTAACATATGGAATATTTTAAACTGAAGGAATTTGAGAAATGGCAGGTGCTGGAAAGACTCTCTGACTTTCCCGTGAAACAGATCATAAGATCTTCATGTGAGAAGTACCCTCCCGATACTTGGAGGAAAGGAGCATCCTGATGTCCACAGATGGAGGGACACCGAGAGGAATCTGAACCAACAGGCCTTGCTAAGTTTCCCAGAGTTGACTACCCTTAGCTCATACCCTTTTGTCCTATCATATTTTTCTACGACTTTCCACTCATCACCAAGCCTAATATAGAAACACTCAAGTGTAACTGTTTCTTCAGGTCTTCATTTCCTTTTCTAAGGTTCCCAAGTCATGTAAAAAATACATTAAATAAATTTGTATGCTTGTCTCTTGTTTAATCTTTATTTTGTTACGGAGACGTAGCTGAGAACCTAAGAGAGGTAGAGGAAAGATATTTTTCCTCCCCTACAAGGGAGATGTGTTATCTGGTCATGTTTAATCTTTAATAAACAGGAAATGTGTCAAATTTCAATATCTTTTTTGATTTATAAGTTTATAGGGGGAAAGAGCACCAGTACCCTAAAGCAGGCAAAATGGTTCCCTCCTGTAATATACTGCACAACTGCTACTCAAATTTCATCTGCAAAAGAGCGGCAGCAGCACCTCAGCGATTGTTAGAAATGCAGAAATCTCAGGACTGATTCTTGACCTACCGAATCAGAATCTGAATTTTTACATGTCCCCAGGGATGTGGAGAACATTAAAGTTTGAGAAGAGCATACCGGAGGATTCGACACATCATTTCATCAGATACAGACTATGAATAGACCAAGGCTGGAGTGTGAATATAGAGATACGTATTCTTTTGGTACAGTTCGTTTCTGGTACCCAGACTCCTTTTCCACCACTGTCTCTCCCTGTGGTTCTATCCCAATCCCACCCCACCTACTTTACTGTCCAGCTTCCAAAGCCTTCCAGGTGCTTCATCCATCCAAGGCGTCCCAGAAGCCCTCACCAAGACCAGGTCTCCATCTAAGCTGTACAGTGGAATCACCATTAAAGCTTGAAAACATTGATACCAGAGTCTCACCCTCAGAGTTTCTGGTTTAATTAATCTGCTGGACATTCTTACGTGCAGCTCAAGTTGAGAACTTGTCCACTAGTCCTGCCCTTTAACTCTCTTAGGAGACATAAGATTGATTTTCTATGATCCACACTAAATGGTTTATAGATGTTAATGACTTGCTTGATAAATCCAAAGAGTGTTTCCATCTTGACTGGGGAACTACCTCACCCAAGAGGCTAATCTCTAGTGGTTTTGAATTTCCTACTCTTCAGAGGGCTACTCGAATCAAACAAGGAGAGTTGCTGCCATTTTCTACGGAGGCTGAGGGATTGCTGAGGATATTCAGAGGGTGGCTTGATATCTTCCCAGTGGGGTAGAGAATCACCATTGCTTTTATCATAAGGAAGCAGTCGGCTCTCTTGGGCCCATGAATGAGGAGTTCCTGACTCCTTGGCACATTCTGGCCGCCTGGGTGGCAAATACCTATGCTGCTCCCCTCTTCCTAGAATGGTTAAGAAGACAGAAGAAATCCAAAACATCAGGAATGATCAGACTTCGGTGATGCTTATCATCTGTCAGCATGGCTCACGACTTGGAAAAGAATGTGTGGAAGGGCCTCCTCTTCTCAGGAGAAATCCAATGCTATTCTGCTGCCAAAGAAGAACCAATGAATCACCTAAAGCATCTTCTGCTTTGTCTCTACTCTTCAGTGGGTATTTGGTTTTTGCCTAACCAGCAGCTATTCTATACTTTTCCCTTCTTAACAGGACCCAGTCATATCTTACTATGGAGCAGCTGGGATTTCTGAATGGAATTATTCTCTGTGCCAGCTCTAATGGTGAGGCCTAATTGGCCTAAACCAAACATTTCTCCCAGTAATTGGTTCAGGGATGAGTTGTAACCTAGCTCTAAGCCAATCTGTAAAGACCTTCCTGGCCAGTTAGCTAGTGTTATGATCTGAATGTTTGTATGCCCCCCAAATTCATATATTGAAGTCCTGACCCCCAATGTGATGGTATTTGGAGGTCGGCCTTTGTGAGGTAATTAGGTTTAAAGTAGGTCATGAGGGTGATGCCCTCATGCCATCATGAGGTGGCCTTATAAGCAGAGGAGGAGGTATAAGAGCCTCTGTCTCCACATGCATACACCAGAGAAAGGCCATGTGAGCACACAGCGAGACGGCAGCCATCTGCAGCCCGGGAAATGGGCTCTCACCAAACACTGAATCTGCTGGCACCTTGATCTTGGGCTTCCCAGCCTCCAGAACTGTGAGGAATAAACCTCTGTTGCTTAAGCCACCCAGTCTGAAGTATTTTGTTATAGCAGCCTGAGCTAAGACAGCTGGTGATTGGTTACTATGTGGATGAGGGTGGCACGCACCTAAGTTGATCCAATCAAAGCAAAGGCAGGACACTGTCCAGTCGTTGAAGGAAAGAAAGCTTTCTCTCTAGGACTGAACCTGAAAGGAAAGCGTATAGCCCCAGATGCTTCTGGAATGCTCTCGTAGAACCACCAGCGATGACACCATGGGTGGCAGCATGGAGAGACAGAAAGAATCCTCCCATTGAACTTTCCATGTGTGTGACACTGCAAATGGTCTTATGTGAACTGGTGTGAATCAGGATTTCTGTTACTTTGAAACTGAAAATATCTTAGCTGATACATGTCTTGATCTGGACTAAATGTCCCCAGCTCTTACAATGGCGTGATAGTCTCTTTGTGCCCCTATGATGAGGAGAATGCTGCTTTACCAAGAACAGGCTCAGAACACTGGTTCTCAAACTTCTCTGCACACTGGAATCACCCAGGAGTTTCAGAAGATACTGATGCCTGTGTCTCATCCCCCAGAGATTGTGATTTAATTATTTTGAGTATGATTGTGGTTTTATGTGTCTGCCTGTCTTACTTGCTTAATTTTGGTGGTGAGAGGGCAGGTGGCAACTGAAAAGAAGTGGGAAATTTTGATATAACAAATGAATAATCACAGATCAAATTTTAAATTTTAATATTACCATGCCCAGGATGCTTCTTCCCCTAGCCATGACCCCTAGGACTCTGGGATAAGAGAAAAAAAGAAATAATCCCAGTTTATAGAATCTTGAGGGGATTTCATTAACCTTGTGATACCCAGAAAACCAAGTCAGTGAATGATGCCATTTTCTGAGTTAATTTCTGAGAAGCAAATGTTCACAAAGGTTTTATAGGTCCCAGTATGACAATATCTTCTCTAGTCTCTGCTCTGTTCTCCATCTCTTCTCCAGTCACCAAGACAACCCACATAGGTATTAGCCAAGAAACCTGGAAGGGACACTTTTAGTGTTTTACCTCATCTCCTTTCTTAGACGGTTCAGAGAATGATTCATATTTGAGAATTTCCTGGGATAGATGAATTAGAGATTCTCAAGCTCCAAAACTATGACAGGTCAGATTGTGGGAAGGGACATATCCCTATTAGAGAGCCATTGAAGACGTAGTAGTGGTATGCAAAAACAAATATTAGTTGCAATAAAAGGAAGAAAAAGACAATTTCTATGCAAATATAGGACCACTTAACTTTAGGGAAGGAATGTCAGAGGCCTTATTCAGATCTCAAGAAAAGGAGAAAGAGTCAAATGTTTTCTGCCTAAATTCACTGTGACTGTGCTCTCACACCAGGCTTCCATATGACTAATACAAAATGCCTTTAGCATTAGGCCTCAGCAACCTTAACTTGCTAATGTTCTTTAACATTTGGTTATAAGGATGTGTGCCTTGGCTTGCACCTAGTATTTTCTCTCCTCAGCAGCTACATGATACATCAATCGGCTTCTACCACTTAACAAACAATTCCAGAGCTCATTGGCATACAACAATCAACATTTGTTCACACTCTAATAGGTCTGAGAATTGGCTGGAATGGCTCTGGTTCAGATTCTGTGTCTGAAGTTCAGTTCCAGTGGCTCTGTTCCACATTCCTTTTATTCTTATGCTATGAGGGATGTGTCCTTCTAGTGACGATGACAGAAATACAAGAAGGAAAAGCAAAAACATGTAATTTCTATTATTGCCAAGGCTTGGAACAAGTGCACTATCTCTCATGTTCCATAGACTGAAGCAAGTCACATGGCCCAAGCCCAACATCAGTGAAGCAGAAAAACATACTGCACCCAGTGGTATGAAATTCAAAGTCACGTGACAAGAGTATGGATTCAAGGAGAAGTGAAGAATGGGAACAATAATGTGGTCTATCACACATGATCGAGTCCAGACTCTAAAGCAGAGGTTGGCAAACTTTTTCTGTTAAAACGCAGATAGTGAATATTTTAGGTTTTGTGGGCCATATGGTCTCTGTCACAACTATTCATCTCTGCCATTTGCCATCGTAGTGCAAAAGCAGCCATAGATGATATATAAATGAATGAGCATGGATGTATTCCAATAAAACTTAAGTTATTGACACTGAACTTTGAATTTCATATCATTTTCATATGTTACAAAATATTATTCTTCTTTTCACTTTTTCCAACCATTTAAAAATACAAAAACCATTATGAGTTCACAGGTTATACAAAAACAAGTAGCAGGTCGGAACTGACCCGCAAGCCATAGTTTGCCCACCCCTGCCCCTCAGTTGTCTGCTGCCTCTCAAGTCTCACCTGCCATCTAACATTCCAACCATATGAAAACAGAATTTCCCAAATAACCCATTCGATTTAGTGGTCTTACCCTTGCGTTTGTTCTTGCCTGCCCACAGAATGCCCTTCCCCTCTCCCTTGTCTGTTTAGCAAACGTATCGTCCTTCTTCTACGCCATTGAGTGTTTTCACATCTGCAGTGCCTTCCCAGATTCCCTGGGACTAAGGTGATTCATATCCTATACCCTCATTGCATTATGCACATGTGTTGGTCTGGGTAGATTCGCTGTTGTAGCATACAGCACTAAAATTTAAATGGCTTAGCACAATAAATGTTTATTTCTCACGCATATAATGGGGCCGTGGAATCAGTTGAGCACTTGAACTCTACTCCATTCAATCATTTAATAACTCAGTCTCCTGTCTTGTGGCTCAGTCTTCCAGAAGATTCTTCAGATCTTCTCTGTTCTGCAGTCAAATGAAGAAGAGAGTAAGGACTGTGGGAGAGAAGGTTGTACGGGCCAGGCTTGGAGTGTATCCCTTCCGCTCGTGTTCCATTGGTGAGGACTCCATCCTTTGGCCACATGTAACAGTAGAGGAAGCTAGAAACGAAGTTGAATGAATGAATGAATGAGTTGTGAGTATAGGAAAATTTCATTCGTTTAGAACAGTGAACACATTGCTCTTAGTAGATGACTAAAACATTAACATCAACTGAACTTGTTAAAAAGCAAGCAGGGCTGTTATGACCAGCTCAGGTAAATTTCATGTTCCCTTTTCCCCTTTCTTTGTGTTTCCAGAGGTGTTGTAGGTCTTTTGCAAAATGTGTCCTCCTCTATGTCAATTTCCTTTCACCAGTTAAAAACAGAATTACTTCACTCAGGCCTGCCTTACCTTTGCCCTTCCTCTGACAGTGTGTCTGCTCAGGTTAGGGACTACCACGGACTTAGCAGAGCAGCTTTGCTAGACAGCTTCCTCCCCACCCCGTCCCCGAATGCCACCCCCCAGCCCCCAACTTTGCTGCCTTGAGTGTGGCCTTGCCTCTCCAGCCCATCTGCACTTGATCTTGGCTGAAATGGAATCAATGACATTCGCTGTTTGCCTGTTTGTCTCACACAGCTCCAGGATGTGTCCCTTTGTCCCTTTGTCGGTACGCTGGCTCATACAACAGCTGCTGCTCTCAGCCATCCCTACTGAGAGAAAACAACGGTGCTTCCTGTTGATAGAGCTCCTTTGCTCTGAATCAAAGAAAAGATGTTAAGGCCACGGAGTCCTATTTAATGCTGTGTCTGGGGGCTATTGGTTTTTTGATCATACATACACTTGCTAGGATTAAATCCAGCATGAGTCTTAAGGGTATATTCTGGGAGGGGCTACAAAGCACAAAGGGCAGAAAAGACGAATAACGTGATGAGTTCGCTTCTTTTTTTTTTTAAATTTTTTTAGTATTAGAGTATAGTTGATTAACAATGTTGTGTTAGTTTCAGGTGTACGGCAAAGTGATTCAGTTATACATACGTATATATATATATTTTTTCAGATTCTTTTCCCATATAGGTTATTACAGAGCACTGAGTAGAGTTCCCTGTGCTCTGCAGTAGGTCCTCGTTGATCATCTATTTTATATGATGGGTTCTCTTCTGCTCCTGCGAGGAGCCCATTCCCCACTTCCTAGGTCATCTGACCCACAGAACACAGAACGACCAGGAGCTGAGACTTATGTGCCTTTCTTTACTTGTGACATGACATGGAAAATTCCAGAAAGCAGTGCTATCTCCCTTCCTAGCTTTTGCTCTTCTGTTGGATAGAGCCCCTCTTCACCTCTCTGCACCCAAACAGTCGGTTTTGTTCTGGATTCCTCTCTGCAGCTCTGTACCACTTCGAGTTTGGAGATGGTGCTACCAGCAGTGCCCATCTGAATGTCCGGCTGCGGCTCAAGGGACTGATCCATAATAACCGTCTGCACGTTCTGGCCTGGAATGCTGACGTGTGGTTACAGAATGAAGCTGATGATTTTTGAGGGCCATGTGCCAGGCACTGTGCCAAGTGCTCTGCCTGCATTATATCATTCAGTCTCCACCGGTACCCAAGAGTTGGCACCATTTCCCCCCATTTTGTGAATGAGGCAACTGAGGCTTGGACTGAATACCCGGGTCAAGGCCACATAGCTGGGTGGGGGCAGAGCCGGGGTTTGAAACCAATTCTCTGTTACTGCAGAATTTTTGATCCAGAATTCTGTGCTGCTACCTGTCAAACTAGTTCAGCTACAACAAATCTAAGAGAATTTCTAGAATCTTAATACTAGAGTGTGGTCTATAGGCCAGGAGCATCAGCGTCACCTCGGAGCTGCTATTATAAATGCAGGATCTCAGAAAATCCACACGTGCATTTCAGCAAGACCGGTGTGATTCGTAGGCATGTGAAAGTTCAAGACTCTCTCATCTAGAATGCCTTCTGTTACAGAAGAGTAAATGTCAAACGATGAGCCTCGGCTCCATCAGCTGGTGCAGACACAGGACTGGAATCCAGGGCGCCACAGAGATGGGGCAGAGGATGCACTGCATGCAGAGAGGGCGGGGTGAGGCAAGAGAGTCGGTGGTGTCTTAAACTGGGTTCACGGGAACAGCCTCTAAAGGAGGTCGGGAGAAGCAGGACTGAGCAGAGGGAGAATTTGGACTTCAACATTTTTGCAAAAGAGGACTCAGCAGATAACATGCGGAGCTGGGATCGCCCTTCAGGGTTGTCCCACATTGAGGCAAGGGGGACAGACCTTTGTACATCCCACCATTGACCAGTCATTGGATGATAATCCCAACTGAGCGTGATTCCCGGGGAGAGACAGCTGTGAGCCCTGCATCATCAAGTGGGAGATGAATGCCTAGATCCTGAAGGGAGGGGGTCCGGGCCCTGCCCTGTGATGTTCACTACAGAGGAGGGAGAGGCTGCGGAAAGGTTTTAAGCTTTCTGCCAAGAACAACAGGAAGTCATTCAGAATGACATCATAAAATTTGCATTTGCTAACAATCACTTTGGCTCCTGTGTGGCAGTGGATCAGAAAGGACAAGAATCAAAGAAAAGCAATCCGTTAGTGAACAGTGGTCACTCAGACAAAAGGAGTAACCACCTTTAGAAGTGGACAAATTCAAGAGAAGCTTTGTGCTTAGAAAGTACAAGATACTGTGATTAATTTGCTGTTGAAATGTGGAGAAGGAAGGGTCCAGATGGACCACGGGCTTCTGAAAGGGTTCACTGGGAGAATGAAGGTGGGTTTCCGGGAATGGGATCACTGAAGGAGAAGATCTGCAAAAAAAGATTGAAGTCTTCTTTAACAATTTAAAGATACTCAGTTGCCACAAAACTTTAAACTCTTCTCTGATTCATCTCACTTAGAGTCCTCATCCCCAGCAACCACAGTCCCTCCAGCACGCGTGGCAGATATGGGGGACAGTGCTTCAAATGTCCTCAAGAAAATCTGAAGCTTCTGGGGTTTTTTGTTGTTGTTTTTCCCATATTTGTTTTATTTAAATATATCTTACAAATGCTTTTGGTGAAATAGTTCTAAATTACCATTTTGTTGAGCATAAAAAATAACTCAAAAGAACAATCATAAGAAAATCAATCTGACATCTGAAAGAGCACACCTATAAAATTAGACCAAAACCACTTACGTAAACAAAGGACCCTAAGAAAATAGTGTCAAAGCAGAATTTCTGCTGCTGTATGTGTATGAGTTTGCTTGTGTTCCTTTTATTACTCCTTCTGAAGCTATATCAGACCTCTGTACCCCCGACACCCAATTAATTCTCGGAGACAGAGTTTTGGGTGAAGTAGAAAAGAATAGCTTTATTGCTTTGCCAGGCAAAAGGGGCCACAGTAGGCTAATGCCCTCAAAACTGTGTGTCCCGACCTGGAGGGGGCAGTGAGGAGTTTTATAGTAATGGTTCACAGAGGGCGTGATCAGCTCGTGGACATTCTTCTGATTGGCTGGTGGGGAGGTAAGTGGGCGTCAGCATCATCAACCTTCTGGTTCCAGCTGGTCTGGGGTCTACATGCTTGTGGGCAGCATGTAGTTAACTTCTCCCACCTGGAGGTGGTTTCAGTATCTGCTAAACAGCTCAAAGATATTGTTATGTGTGTCCCTTGAGGGGAACCAGGACCCTGTCCCAAGGCTGCACTGTTGTTTCTCTTGACTGTTCCTCCCTTGTCTCTGCATCCCCTCCCTTCCCTAATTAGCACCGACCTGTTGGAACTCAGGGAAGGTCAGGGGGGCTGAATGAAGCCTATTGCCTGTAATCAAGAAACTGGGGGCGGGGGGAATTCCCTGGTGGTCCAGTGGTTAGGACTCCACGCTTTCACTGCTGAGGGCAAGAGTTTGAAACCGAGTGTGGCCCTGTGGGGCTCCTGGGCACAGAGTCGCTTTTTGTCCCCTGTTTCTTGTAGGCAAGACTCCAGCCTCCATGACCTTCCCTGAGTTCCAAAGGGCAGATGTGAACAGTTGCTAATCAAGGGAGGAGCAGCCAGGAAACCACCTGAGGCAAGATTAAAGGGACCAGAGAAGCTCCTCAGGATTCGGAGACCCACCACCTGAGACCCTAATCTTGTCAGCAACCCCACCCTTGAATCGTTGCTATAAAACTCTTCACCAAACTCCCCTGGGTTGGGACACACAGTTTTTCGAGGCAGGAGCCTGCTGTGTCCCACTGTGCCTGGCAAAGCAATAAAGCTATCCTTTTCTACTTCACCCAAAACTCTGACTTCGAGATTCGATTCGGCACCGGTGCACAGAGACGCTGAGCTTTTGGCATCAGGTTCAATCCCTGGTGGAACTACCGCAAACTGCACGGCGGAAAAAAAACCATGGGGGACACAGAAAGGCTTTTGTGCCCAGGAGCCCCATAGGGTCTTGCTCGGTTTCACTTCTCCATTTCTGTAACCACACTGGTGGGCATGTTACCGAGTCCAAGCTCGCTCTGCTTGCCACTGACGGGCCAATGAATCAGAGACGAGGTGTTGATGCAAGGAAGACGACTTTACCCGGAAAGCCGGCAGACCGAGAAGATGGCGGACTAGAGTCTCCGAAAAACCATCTTATCGGGGTTTGGATGCCAGTTTCTTTTATAGTACAGAGAGCGGGAGGAGATGAGGACGTACAGTAAAAAGGCCGTAAGTTTTGCAAATATCCCCGGGAATGGCCAGCCTCGGGGAGGGGATGTGTTAGTTTCTTCCTTCTTGGCGCCATCCACAGGTGGGAGGGGTCAGACTGTCTCCCTGTGTGCGGAACAGAGGCACTTTAACATTCAGGCAGAGGGGCAGGGTTCCCTGAGGCAGGCCATTACGTATGATTTTAATAACAAAAGCAACGAAAAGCAAAGGTTAAAGTCAACGAAGCAGATCGAACATGGAGTCCGATTTAGCTCTTCCCTGTTACGGGCAGAGCCAGGTACCCTTATTAATCATTCAGTAAATTTATGCCATTATGCATTCAGCCTCACATAACTTGAAATACAGTTGAGCCACCCGTGTTGTCGGGTGCAGAGCAGACAGAGATGAATGGAACCCAGTCCTACGCTTAAGGAGCTCACAGCACAAAAATAAATATTCTTCCGTTAGCACTTAATAAATGCTAAAATTAATTATCCTTAATACTAAGTGATCTTTTGTTAGATTTTAATATTTTTGAAATCAGTATGCATTCTAAAACATGATGTCAGAAGAGAAAGAAAATCTGCGTTGTTAGCCTGAATGTTTGAATTTAGCCATGTATTAAAGGAATCCATTCATCTGATTGCCACCTCCATTGAGATATTTGCCTTGAAAGTGGTACACATAGTTGAATTTTAATTTATATTTACATCCTTGTTTTTTTAAATAAACTTTTTATTTTAGAATAGTTTTATACTTACAGAAAAGTTGGAATATAATACAGAGTCCCACATACCCCCTAACCACTTTCCCCTATTATTAGTTTCTCTAATTGGTATGGTACATTTGTCACAACTAATGAAACAATAGTGATACATTATTACTAACTAAAGTCCATATCACATTTCCCTAGTTTTTCCCTAATGTCCTTTTTCTTTTCCAGAATCCCATCCAGGATACCACATTACATTTATTTGTCGTATCTTCTTATCTCTTCTTGGCTATGACAGTTTCTCAGAACTTCCTTGTTTTTGATGATCTTGACAGTTTTGAGGAGGACTGGTCAACTGTTTTGTAAAATTTCTCTCTAGTGAAATTTGTCTGATGTTTGTCTCATGATTAGATTACGAAGGAAGTCACTTTGCCTAGCCCAAACTTAAGAAGGGGGGGGGGTGGGGAATAATGTTCCACCTCCTTGAGGGCAGAGTATCTACATAAATTATTTGAAATTCTTCTGCCTGGGGGGATTTGCTGCTTTTCCTCTAGTTAATTACTCAGTTCGTTACTTAGTCATCCAACCATTTATTTATATCCATATGGACTCATGGATATTTTGTTCTGTACTTTGGATAATAATCCTATACTGCTTTATTTTGTTGCTCAAATTATTCCAGCTTCGTGCATTGGGAGTTCCTTCAGTTGACTCTTGCATCCCTCGACATACTCCCATCATTGTGGGGTTTTTTTAAAGCATTTCCTTTATTTCTACCTCTACGAGATGCTCCAGACTTGTGTGTTTCCTGCCCCAGCCCTAGAATCAACTATTTGTCTAAAGAGCCCTAGTTCCTTTTATTGGAGAATGGTATTACAAACAAAGATTTGGGCAGTAGTTACTTTAATTGTCTTTTAAAATGACTTTTAAAAATATTCCACTCATGCTGCATTGGAAAGAGACATTACTGTGCAAATAGAAGATTTCTTGTGAAAATACCAGGACAACAAAGGCAGTAGAAATAAAAAATCTCAGAAGAGACCATAGGATTCTGAAAGCCAAGAGTGGTTGGTGTGGCTCCTATACATGTGACAAGGGACTATTACCCAGGCACCAAAGAGCTGTTAGTCTAAAGCTTCTGGCTGACTTTCAAAGGAAGCTCAATCTCTTCCAGCGAATACGGGATTTGATTAAAGGAAAGAATGAAACCAGAGTTGAACCAAATAAGAAATGCAGGCACAGCCTTGGTATTCTTAGATAGTCCTCCAAACTTACTGTCATCCTAAAGCTGGTGGGGAGGCCAAGTCCGGCAGCTCGGATGGTGAAAGCAGTCCATCACTGTGGGCTGTTCATCACTGCAGCCGCTGAAAATGAGTCCCAGGAAGTTTAAGACTCTGCAGTGTGAAGAAGGCTTAGATGCAATCTGGTGATATTGAAAGAGTGGCATATTAGTATATGAATGCATGTTTTCTAATTTTAGGTTCATTCAATGTAGTTTGTTTTATCCCTAAAATATCTATAATTAAATTGACGGTTTTACAGTCAATGGAGATTTAGAATCAAGGAAATACTTTGATCCCCCAGGCCATTCATCCCTCAACAATGGGAGCTCTAGAAGGCTCAAGGCCTTTTCCTGGCCTCCCACTTGGGCTAATAAAATTTAGTTTTCCTTAGATCCATTTTGTGAAGTCCTTGCGAAATCACCAGTTTCTCTCTCTCCCTCCCCTGCTCCTTTGCTCTCTCCAGCCTGTGAAAATCTTTTTGAATGTCAGGTGTGCTTGTCAGTATCACTCTAGCTTCTGGCTTTGTAAAAAGATGAAATGTTCCTTTTTTTCACTATTCCCTGGAACTGTCTCAATGGTTTAGGAATATTTGAAACTTAAGATTTGAAAAAATGTACCTGTGAAAACTTTTTTTTTCACTGTCTCCTATAGTTACTGAGCTATTTAAACATTTTCCTTCTTTCTGCATCATCTTTTTACAACTGTGTAGTCCTAGAAATGTTTCCTTTTTATCCAAATTTTAAAAATTATTAGCATAGAAGTATGTAGAATATTTGTATAATTCTTTTCTGTTCCTCTGTATATACGATGCTCCTATTGTATTCCTAATTTTGTTTGCTGAGTTTCATCTTTTTTTCTTAATTAGACCAGTTAATGGTTCATCTATTTTTTCTCATTTTTAAGGAAAACATGGCAATTTTTTTTCTGCATTTTCATTTACTAATGTCTTTCTATATTTATGAATGAATTTCTTCTGCTTTCCTTTGGTTTATCTTTCTTATTATTTGCTTCTTGAGTTGACTGCTGGATTCATTTGTTTCATTTTTGCTTGTCTAGTAAATGGCTGGTAATCTGGAAACAATATTCATTTTCTCCTATATGTCAGATTAACAAAAAGGCATGGTGTACATGCCACTATGGACTTACAGCATAACAGATAAGTGTGTGTGTCTGTGTGTGTGTGTGTGTGTCTGTGTGTGTGTGTAGATGTTTTAAGGATAAAAGAAACTATATTTTAATGTATGCAAAACAAGAGTACATGTATGTAACCATACAATTATATACCACTCTTTACAGCCTCACAAAGAGCCTGTCTAAGCTGATGCTATTAAGACCCTAGGATTTTTCCAAAGACAAATACAGAAAACAAACCATCTTTGAACAAAAACACAGCTAAATCTAACCTGGGAGGGAACTAAGAAGCAGACGGTCATCCTCCATACCATCAAAAACAGCTTTTTCTGCCATGTTTGGGTTGGAGTGTGGCTTCTACTCCAATGTTTACTAAACACGTCTGCAGGTTAGAATCATCTGGGAAGTGTTTTAACATTTCAAAGCCCAGGCCATACATCAGACCAATTAAACGTAATCTCTGCATAGGACACAGGCATCAGTATTTATGACGTACCCCGGGTGATTCCAACACCGTGCCATAGTAGGACCTGACATAGTAGGACCTGACATAGTAGGCCCCACTGCCCCATGCACACAGTCTAGGACACACGCAGCTGAACCTTACTTGCAGCTAATCCTCAGGGTTGTGAAGCAGTAGTTCTCAAGCTTGAACTGTATCAGAATCACTGGAAAGGCTTGTTAAAGCACAGGCTTCTGGGCTCCACCCCACAGTGTGTGATTCAGTAAGTCTGGGGTGCAGCCCAAGAGTTGACATCTCTAACAAGTTCCCTGGTGATGCGGATGCTGCTGGTCTGCGGACCATACTTTGAGAACCACTATTGTAAAGTACTGGCTTTAGTTTCAGAAAGGAAATAAATATTTCACGTTTAGCTGTGGCATGAATTCTTTCAAGAAGTTACCATGACTAGACTTTTTAAAAAGCAAGCATATTGAGTACATTTTTTTTAACATCTTTATTGGAGTATAATTGCTTTACAATGGTGTGTTAGTTTCTGCTTTATAACAGAGTGAATCAGTTATACATATACATATGTTCCCATATCTCTTCCCTCTTGCATCTCCCTCCCTCCCACCCTCCCTATCCCACCCCTCTAGAGCTGATCTCCCTGTGCTATGCGGCTGCTTCCCACTAGCTATCTATTTTACATTTGGTAGTGTATATATGTCCATGCCACTCTCTCACCCTGTCACATCTCACCCCTCCCCCTCCCCATATCCTCAAGTCCATTCTCTAGTAGGTCTGTGTCTTTATTCCTGTCTTGCCACTAGGTTCTTCATGACCTTTTTTTTTTCCCTTAGATTCCATATATATGTGTTAGCATATGGCATTTGTTTTTCTCTTTCTGACTTACTTCACTCTGTATGACAGACTCTAACTCCATCCACCTCACTACAAATAACTCCATTGAGTACATTTTTTTTTTTTTAAACCTACTAATCTTTTTTTTTTTTTTTTTTATAGCTACTTTATTTATTTATTTATTTATTTATTTTTGGCTGTGTTGGGTCTTCTGTTCGTGCGAGGGCTTTCTCTAGTTGCGGCAAGTGGGGGCCACTCTTCATCGCGGTGCGGGGACCGCTCTTCATCGCGGTGCGCGGGCCTTTCACTATCGCGGCCCCTCCCGTTGCGGGGCACAGGCTCCAGACGCGCAGGCTCAGTAGTTGTGGCTCACGGGCCCAGCTGCTCCGTGGCATGTGGGATCTTCCCAGACCAGGGCTCGAACCCGTGTCCCCTGCATTAGCAGGCAGATTCTCAACCACTGCGCCACCAGGGAAGCCCCATTGAGTACATTTTTAAAGACCATATAAACGTACATTTTCTAAACCTGCTGTACTCTCATTTAACAGAAGTCTTTATGAAGTATTTATTAACAAGTACTTTGTAGGTGACTAAGCTAATTGCCATATTAACAATTCAAGTGTGATGTAGTTGCTTTAATCTAAGAACTTCATTTAGCATTTTAGCATTAATTTCTAATTAACTGCTAATGTTGTCTTATGTTCTTTTATGAGCTCGTCTATGTGTAGATTAATTCTTAATCTGCACTGATTTCTGTTAAAAAAGGGCTCAATGTTTCTTTTCTCTCTAAGGATATATGATACTAACCTGAATAAAAGAAAACCTCTCTATGGTGACTGAGCATCTGTGCGTGCACATGTGTGCGTCAGCAAGTGTGAACACTAATACAGTGCCGTGAGGTCCAGTAATTAAAGACAACAGTCCAGTTGCAGATTGAAGGTTTGGAATTCTGTGCTGTATGGGTCACTAAAACTTGCAAGAGATAGTCATGTCCCCTGGTAGCTTAGACCCTAAGACACGGGTCAACAAATTATGCCCATAGACCAAATTCAGCCCATGCTTGTTTTGTAAATTACGTTTTATTGGAAAACAACCATGCTCTTTCTTTTATGTATTGTCTAGGGCTGCTCTTGGGCTACCATAGTAGACTTGAGTAGTTCAGCCTACAAAGCCTAAAGTAATTACTACCTGGCCCTTTATTAAAAAAACAAAAAAACAAAAAAAAATATTTCCAACCCCACTGATCAACTTTCTATGTGTAGGAATAATTAGCCATCCACATAATTATGCAACCATAGGATCATCCTATCTATATTCTCCCTCATGGTTCTCAAGACTACCCAGGAAACTTTGCCAAGTATTTTACTGAAGACTACCCAGTAAATTTGTCTAAGAGGTAAATGGGGCTACTTCGGCATGATTTATGAATACTGAACCTTCTACTGGCTGGGAATAGTGGCTCACTTAGCATTCATCCCGTTACTTTGAGAATCTAAGGGTTATCTTGCTGAATCAGAGTCCTAGTTGACTAACTCTAATGGTCATTGTGGGGAGTTTCTGAGAAATACTTTTTGCATGGGTTGTTCTTATTGCTTATCCTCTCTTTTGTGAAAAATGGTAGTTGACCTCAGGGGCAGTTGGTGAAAGGTCAAGAAGATGGGCTGCAATGGCAATGATGGGAACCATGAGAGTGTAATGTGAGGAGAGGACAGTATAAGCCTTGATGGGCTTAAAGATGTAAGAGTGATAACTGCCCATTTCATCGCAACTTGCTATTAAAATGAATTATATAGAGATGGGGGATTAGCATTTCCTGTTGGATCAGATACTTAAAATAATAATAACTTGCGAGAGAAACAAAATTTGTGGATGGGAAAGCAAAAGAAAATAGGTGGACGGGAAAGTGACTAGAAAATTGTCAACTCCCATGTCCTAAGAGGAAGATACAGCAACACATGAAATCTGTGCATGGGGTGAGGTGAGGTGTGTGGTTGAGGAAGCAGCTACAGCAAGAGGAAAGTAATTACAGAGAGAGAGGCGATTAAGAAAAGTCAGTAACAACTTGGAAATTAATGTGATAAGATGGCAAAGAGAAGCCAGCCAACTGAAGGAAGTTGGAGTCATCTTGTGCCTCACTGCTCTAGAGATTGCACCATGAATACCAGATTTAGCTCTGTTGTGAGACATCAGGGATTCACAGCAGACATGAGACTAGTGATGAAAATTACTGAGCCCTGAGAAAAAGTAATTTATAGATAAAACAGTGCATTACTTCTTATCAGATGGGTGATGAGAACAGTACAGTAAAAAAAGGGGCTTGAAATGAATACTCCTGCCCCACTAAGAACATAAGATAGATTCATGCCCATTATTCTTGTGTTTATATGTTTGTGACTACCCTGCATGAGTAGAATCACACAGTAAAGTTCAAATCCTGCTCTTTTGCTTCTACTGAGGAAGAAAAAAAGAAAGGAAAATAAAGGGGTAAAGGTGAGTTGGGGAAAATATTTGATGCTGTTTTATCCATAATCAGAGATTTGAGTGGCAGGGGAAGCACATGCTGATACTGATTGATTTTATTGTGCATTTTACATTTAAATTTGCTTCTTGAGACCTAGCTTGATTGATTTTTTTTTTAAAGGAATTCCTTTATTTTTATTTTTTATGTATTTATTTATTTATTTTTGGCTGTTTTGGGTCTTCGTTTCTGTGCAAGGGCTTTCTCTAGTTGCGGCAAGCGGGGGCCACTCTTCATCGCGGTGCGCGGGCCTCTCACTATCGCGGCCTCTCTTGTTGAGGAGCACAAGCTCCAGACGCGCAGGCTCAGCAGTTGTGGCTCACGGGCCTAGTTGCTCCGCGGCATGTGGGATCTTCCCAGACCAGGGCTCGAACGCGTGTCCCCTGCATTGGCAGGCAGACTCTCAACCACTGCGCCACCAGGGAAGCCCAACTTGATTGATTTTTATTGCACAGTCCCTGCTGTTGTTGCCAGGCATTGTACTAGGAAGTGACCAAATAAGACACTGTCCTCAAAGACTTATGGAGGGTTAGATAAGTAGTCAGATATTTAATATATGTGCTCTAATGATGAGGTCTAGAGGAAAGACATCTAGAGGAATCTAGGAAAGCTTCCCAGAAGTGACACCTGAATTGAGACCAGAGATAATTATGAGTTATTAAAGAGAAGCGCTGGGGTAAAGGTATTCTCTGCAAAAGGAAAATAAAGTCGATGTGGTAGACTGATTGCAAAAATGGCCCAGATTCTCCACCCATTTATGTACCCATCTTTTTGCAATGTGGGTTTGCAGCTCCTACCATCAAGTGGTGGAGTCTATTTCCAACCCGTTGATTCTGGGATGACCTTGTGACTTGCTTTGACTAATAGAATGCAACAGAAATCATCATATGTCAGCTTCATGCCTAGGCATCAGGAGGCCTTGCATGTTTCTGCGCTCTCTCTCTCTCTTTTTTTCTTCTTTCTTTTAAACTCTGCCACCACCATGAGAATAAACCAGGGCTTGCCTATTGGAGGTGGGGAACTATGTGGAGGGGAGCCAGATGAGGCCATGCCAGATCATTCTAGACCAGCCAGCCCCCACCTGGCCTGCTAAACGAGTAAAGACAAATGAGCTAGTCCACTGGAGAGCAGATGAATCTGGCCCAAACAGAAGAATTACCCAGCTAACCCATAGGTCCATGGGAAATAATAAATGATTGTTGTTATAAGACACTAAGTTTTGGAATGATTTGTTATGCAACAGTAACTTACTAATGCAGAAAATCTGAAGGTATAAGAGAGCAGGGCCCATTCAATAAACTAGAAGTAATCTAGGATGGATAGAGAAAGGAGTATGGAGGGAAAAGGATGAAAGATGATGATGGAGAGCCAAGCAAGAACTGGATCCTTCAGAGTTAAGTGATGGGAAACTCTCTAGCGGTTTGAAGAATACATATGATCAGCATTTCATTTTTGACATATTACTGCTTGTAAAGGTTAATGACTATGAGGAACACAAGGCTAGGGGGAGGGAGGCCAGTAAAGGGGTCGCCATTTGTAGTGATCTAGGCTAGAGTTGATCATAATCTGAACTGGAATGGGGACCATGAGGTAGAGTAGAAATGGACAGATTGGAAACATAATTGAGGGGTAGAATTAGTAGGACTTGGTGCTTTATCAGACGTGAGAGATGAAGGAGAGAGAAACTTCAAAGCTGATGCCTGGTATCTAATTTGGGCAAATAAAAGGTTGCAGGGAATCATTCTTTAAGACAGAAACTCAGGGAGAGATTGAGGTCTGGATGGGAGTGGAGGAGATAAGAAACATAGTTTGGGATTTGTTAAGATTGAGATGCCAGTGAGATACCCAATCAGAGATGCCCAGCAAACAGTTGTTTATATAGATCTGAAGCTCAGAAGAGCAACTTGGGTTGGAGATAGTTTAGCAGTTGTCAGCCTACAGTTGGTACTTGAAACCACTTAAACATTTACTGAGCATCTGATATGTGTCATGTCCTGAACTCTGTGCCAGGAATAGGGAGGTTGGCAATACAGACTAGGCTATATAATCTAGTGGAGAAGGTTCAGCATTGATCAGATAATCACACAAATATAAATATACTGCTTTAGGTACTGAAAGAAAGATACAGTAAACCATGAGTATATAACAAAGAAACTTGATCCAGTCTGAGGAATCAAGGAACAGTTCCCTGGGGAAAAAAAAGTGCTTAAGCTGGGATCAGAATTATGAGAGGGGTTTCCAAGGTCATAGGGAAACATGGAGTAGAAAAAGAGAATGTTCCACAAAACAGGACCTGAGCAGTGAACCTAGTTTAAAGGCCTCTAAAGTCAGTATGGCAGGATCATGGGGGGTGGGGGGGTAAGGAAAATTGGTACAAGATATGTAGAGAGGAGTGTTGGTAGATATGGAAAGAAATTGACAAATTTGCAAGATATTTAAGAGGCAAAACTGACAAGACAAAAAGAGGAATTAGAGGAAGAGGGAGGAGAAATTATTAAGTATAATTTGGGGCGGGGGGTGTTGGTTTGTGTATCTGAATGGATGATGGTGTCATTCATCGAAACAGAAAACACTGGGGAACAAGATCTAAATGTAGAGAGAAAATGCAAGATATCAGTTTGGGAAATATTGAATTGGAGAAGCCTTTAAAATATCCAAGTGGCAAAGCTGAGGGGAAAATTGGATATACAGGTTTGGAGTTCAGAAGGGAGATCTGATCAGACATTTAATAAACTTGTGGATCATTAGGATTTAAATGGTAACTGAAGTCAAGGGCAGGGAGACTTTGAGAATTAAAAAAAAAAAAAAAAAAGTGTTCTTAGGACCAAACCTTGAAAAGCTCAATATTTGAAAGATAGGTATTTTGAGATGAGCCCACAGAGTGGCATAGAGGGAGTAGTCAAAAAAGGGGAAGGAAAGTGTGATGTCAGAGAATCCAAGGCTATTTTAATAAGCACTCACTCCACAGGCTTTAGGCTACTAAGAGGTCAGGGGAAAGATGGATAAAAATGTCCACTGGGTTTAACAATGTGAAGGTTACCAATGACCTTCTCAAGAGTCATCATGGTGGAGTGATGAGAGTGGAAGCCAGTATGTTAGAATGGGCTGAAGAGAAAGTGGGAGGTGAGGAAGTGGAGGGACATTTGTAGGTAATTATCAGGAATTTTGGCTAAGAAGGAATAGCAAAGTAGGTGGATGGCATAGCAAAGGTTGAAAGACAGATTTTTGTTGTTGATGAAGTTGTTCATTTTTTGTTTGGTTTTGGTGGGAGAGATTTGGGCTTGGGGCTGACAAGAATTCAGAAGAAAATGACCTATGGAAGAAAAAGGGGGAGAATCCAAAGAAGTAGATGAGATCACTTAAGAAAAATGTATAAAGGGAGAAGGGAAGATGATCTAGGAAAAAACATTTAAGAAATATCATCATTTTGATAGTTATCATTAAAATGGAATATTATGCTGCCCTTAAAAATAATGTTGAAGAGTCAGCTCTACCCACCACCAGAGCCTCCCATCAAGCCTCTTAGATAGCCTCAACCACCAGAGGGCAGACAGCAGAAGCAAGAAAAACTACAATCCTGCAGCCTGTGGACCAAAAACCACAGTCACAGAAAGATAGACAAGATGAAAAGGCAGAGGGCTATGTACCAGATGAAGGAACAAGAGACAACCCCAGAAAAACAACTAAATGAAGTGGAGATAGGCAACCTTCCAGAAAAAGAATTCAGAATAATGATAGTGAAGATGATCCAGGACCTCGGAATAAGAATGGAGGCAAAGATTGAGAAGATGCAAGAAATGATTAACAAAGACCTAGAAGAATTAAAGAACAAACAAACAGAGATGACCAATACAATAACTGAAGTGAAAACTACACTAGAAGGAATCAATAGCAGAATAACTGAGGCAGAAGAACGGATAAGTGACCTGGAAGGCAGAATGGTGGAATTCACTGCTGCGGAACAGAATAAAGAAAAAAGAATGAAAAGAAATGAAGACAGCCTAAGAGACCTCTGGGACAACATTAAACGCAACAACATTCGCATTATAGGGGTCCCAGAAGGAGAAGAGAGAGAGAAAGGACCAGAGAAAATATTTGAAGAGATTATAGTCGAAAACTTCCCTAACATGGGAAAGGAAATAGCCACCCAAGTCCAGGAAGCGCAGAGAGTCCCATACAGGATAAACCCAAGGAGAAACACACCGAGACACATAGTAATCAAAGTGGCAAAAATTAAAGACAAAGAAAAATTATTGAAAGCAGCAAGGGAAAAACGACAAATAACATACAAGGGAACTCCCATAAGGTTAACAGCTGATTTCTCAGCAGAAACTCTACAAGCCAGAAGGGAGTGGCATGATATACTTCAAGTGATGAAAGGGAAGAACCTACAACCAAGATTACTCTACCCGGCAAGGATCTCATTTAGATTTGATGGAGAAATCAAAAGCTTTACAGACAAGCAAAAGCTACGAGAATTCAGCACCACCAAACCAGCTCTACAACAAATGCTAAAGGAACTTCTCTAAGTGGGAAACACAAGAGAAGAAAAGGACCTACAAAAAGAAACCCAAAACAATTAAGAAAATGGTCACAGGAACATACATATCGATAATTACCTTAAACGTGAATGGATTAAATGCCCCAACCAAAAGACATAGACTGGCTGAATGGATACAAAAACAAGACCCATATATATGCTGTCTACAAGAGACCCACTTTAGACCTAGGCACACATACAGACTGAAAGTGAGGGGATGGAAAAAGATATTCCATGCAAATGGAAATCAAAAGAAAGCTGGAGTAGCTATACTCATATCAGATAAAATAGACTTGAAAATAAAGAATGTTACAAGAGACAAGGAAGGACACTACATAATGATCAAGGGATCAATCCAAGAAGAAGATATAACGATTATAAATATATATGCACCCAACATAGGAGCACCTCAATACATAAGGCAACTGCTAACAGCTATAAAAGAGGAAATCGACAGTAACACAATCATAGTGGGGGACTTTAACACCTCACTTACACCAATGGACAGATCATCCAAAATGAAAATGAATAAGGAAACACAAGCTTTAAATGACACAATAGACCAGATAGATTTAATTGATATATATAGGACATTCCATCCAAAAACAGCAGATTACACGTTCTTCTCAAGTGCACACGGAACATTCTCCAGGATAGATCACATCTTGGGTCACAAATCAAGCCTCAGTAAATTTAAGAAAATTGAAATCATATCAAGCATCTTTTCGGACCACAGCGCTATGAGATTAGAAATGAATTACAGGGAAAAAAACGTAAAACAGACAAACACATGGAGGCTAAACAATACGTTACTAAATAACCAAGAGATCACTGAAGAAATCAGAGAGGAAATCAAAAACTACCTAGAGACAAATGACAATGAAAACACGACGACCCAAAACCTATGGGATGCAGCAAAAGCAGTTCTAAGAGGGAAGTTTATAGCTATACAAGCCTATCTCAAGAAACAAGAAAAATCTCAAGTAAACAATCTAACCTTACACCAAAAGAAACTAGAGAAAGAAGAACAAACAAAACCCAAAGTTAGCAGAAGGAAAGAAATCATAAAGATCAGAGCAGAAATAAATGAAATAGAAACAAAGAAAACAATAGCAAAGATCAATAAAACTAAAAGTTGGTTCTTTGAGAAGATAAACAAAATTGATAAGCCATTAGCCAGACTCATCAAAAAAAAGAGGGAGAGGACTCAAATCAATAAAATCAGAAATGAAAAAGGAGAAGTTACAACAGACACCGCAGAAATACAAAGCATCCTAAGAGACTACTACAAGCAACTTTATGCCAATAAAATGGACAACCTGGAAGAAATGGACACATTTTTAGAAAGGCATAACCTTCCAAGACTGAACCAGGAAGAAACAGAAAATATGAACAGACCAATCACAAGTAATGAAATTGAAAGTGTGATTAAAAATCTTCCAACAAACAAAAGTCCAGGACCAGATGGCTTCACAGGTGAATTCTATCAAACATTTAGAGAAGAGCTAACACCTATCCTTCTCAAACTCTTCCAAAAAATTGCAGAGGAAGGAACACTCCCAAACTCATTCTATGAGGCCACCATCACCCTGATACCAAAACCAGACAAAGACAGTACAAAAAAAGAAAATTACAGACCAATATCACTGATGAATACAGATGGAAAAATCCTCAACAAAATACTAGCAAACAGAATCCAACAACACATTAAAAGGATCATACACCACAATCAAGTGGGATTTATCCCAGGGATGCAAGGATTCTTCAATATACGCAAATCAATCAATGTGATACACCATATTAACAAATTGAAGAAGAAAAACCATATGATCATCTCAATAGATGCAGAAAAAGCTTTTGACAAAATTCAACACCCATTTCTGATAAAAACTCTCCAGAAAGTGGGCATAGAGGGAACCTACCTCAACATAATAAAGGCCATATATGACAAACCCACAGCAAACATCATTCTCAATGGTGAAAAACTGAAAGCATTTCCTCTAAGATCAGGAACGAGACAAGGATGTCCACTCTCACCACTATTATTCAACATAGTTCTGGAAGTCCTAGCCACGGCAATCAGAGAAGAAAAAGAAATAAAAGGAATACAAATTGGAAAAGAAGAAGTAAAACTGTCACTGTTTGTGGATGACATGATACTATACATAGAGAATCCTAAAACTGCCACCAGAAAACTGCTAGAGCTAATGAATGAATATGGTAAAGTTGCAGGATACAAAATGAATGCACAGAAATCTCTTGCATTCCTATACACTAATGATGAAAAATCTGAAAGAGAAATTATGGAAACACTCCCATTTACCATTGCAACAAAAAGAATAAAATACCTAGGAATAAACCTACCTAGGGAGACAAAAGACCTGTATGCAGAAAACTATAAGACACTGATGAAAGAAATTAAAGATGATACCAACAGATGGAGAGATATACCATGTTCTTGGATTGGAAGAATCAACATTGTGAAAATGAGTATACTACCCAAAGCAATCTACAGATTCAATGCAATCCCTATCAAATTACCAATGGCATTTTTTACGGAGCTAGAACAAATCATCTTAAAATTTGTATGGAGTCACAAAAGACCCCGAATAGCCAAAGCAGTCTTGAGGGGAAAAAATGGAGCTGGAGGAATCAGACTCCCTGACTTCAGACTATACTACAAAGCTACAGTAATCAAGACAATATGGTACTGGCACAAAAACAGAAACATAGATCAATGGAACAAGATAGAAAAGCCCAGAGATTAACCCACGCACCTATGGTCAACTAATCTATGCCAAAGGAGGCAAAGATACACAATGGAGAAAAGACAGTCTCTTCAATAAGTGGTGCTGGGAAAACTGGACAGTTACATGTAAAAGAATGAAATTAGAATACTCCCTAACACCATACACAAAAATAAACTCAAAATGGATTAGAGACCTAAATATAAGACTGGACACTATAAAACTCTTAGAGGAAAACACAGGAAGAACACTCTTTGACATAAATCACAGCAAGATCTTTTTTGATCCACCTCCTAGAGTAATGGAAATAAAAACAAAAATAAACAAATGGGACCTAATGAAACTTCAAAGCTTTTGCACAGCAAAGGAAACCGTAAACAAGACGAAAAGACAACCCTCGGAATGGGAGAAAATATTTGCAAACGAATCAACAGACAAAGGATTAATCTCCAAAATATATAAACAGCTCATTCAGCTCAATATTAAAGAAACAAACACCCCAATCCAAAAATGGGCAGAAGACCTAAATAGACATTTCTCCAAAGAAGACATACAGACGGCCACGAAGCACATGAAAAGATGCTCAACGTCTTTAATTATTAGAGAAATGCAAATCAAAACTACAATGAGGTATCACCTCACTCCTGTTAGAATGGGCATCATCAGAAAATCTACAAACAACAAATGCTGGAGAGGGTGTGGAGAAAAGGGAACCCTCTTGCACTGTTGGTGGGAATGTAAATTGATACAGCCACTATGGAGAACAATATGGAGGTTCCTTAAAAAACTAAAAATAGAATTACCATATGACCCAGCAATCCCACTACTGAGCATATACCCAGAGAAAACCGTAATTCAAAAAGACACATGCACCCGAATGTTCATTGCAGCACTATTTACAATAGCCAGGTCATGGAAGCAACCTAAATGCCCATCAACAGACGAATGGCTAAAGAAGATGTGGTACATATATACAATGGAATATTACTCAGCCATAAAAAGGAACGAAATTGAGTCATTTGTTGAGAAGTGGATGGATCTAGAGACTGTCATACAGAGTGAAGTAAGTCAGAAAGAGAAAAACAAATATCGTATATTAATGCGTGTATGTGGAACCTAGAAAAATGGTACAGATGAGCCGGTTTGCAGGGCAGAAGTTGAGACACAGATGTAGAGAATGGACATATGGACACCAAGGGGGGAAAACTGCGGTGGGGTGGGGATGGTGGTGTGCTGAATTGGGCGATTGGGATTGACATGTATACACTGATGTGTATAAAATTGATGCCTAATAAGAACCTGCAGTATAAAAAAACAAACAAACAAAACAACTAATACTAAACTTTCATTGGGTTATTTGTATGGAAATATGTTAATATAAATGTTTCAGACATTACATGAAATTTCTAAAAATCTTATATTTGTATTTGTATGGAAATATGTATGGAAATATGTTAATATAAATGTTTCAGACATTACATGAAATTTCTAAAAATCTTATATGTTCTGGTATAATGTTATAAGTAATAATCCTAGTTATTACTTTAAAATGTATATCTCAGAAATAACTAATTTTCTTGTCAACTGCATTATTATGAACTTTCATCAAATCTTTAACTGTGGTCATTTTTAAGTCTTTTCTCATTTACAGACAGTTCTGGGTGTACTCTGATGCTTTTGCAAATATGTTCCTATTAAAGGGTTTCATCTTCAAGAAATTCATGGAAAAGACTCTGACAAGTACAGGTTTCTGGTAACTGACTGTACTGCTGAACTGAATGAATAAGCATTTTCAGCACTCTAATGAAAAACTGATGAACTCAAAAAAGTGCTAACAAAAGATCAAGATGAAAAAAAAAATTAATTACATGGGACTGAGTGAACTGATGAGGATGACTATAATTTTTGTGACTTTCTGTCTGAATTTAAAAAAAAAAATCCCACAAGGACTCAGAGGCAAAGAATATACAAATCAATTTTCACTGCAAAGTAAAGGAGCTGTTACAGTGGAGGATTACTGGACTGAATGTCAATATTATGACATAGTATGAGTGTGTTTCAGGTTTGGTAATTGCAATCATTGTTGCTTTTGTTGTGGTCATCCATGTACAATGCTTGGTGTCAGTCTATTTATCTCTTGTAAAAATAAAATACACTGTGTGTGTGTGAAAAAAAAATAATGTTGAAGAATATTTAATGATGTACAAAGATGGCTGGGATATTCCATTGTATGGATAACTATCATCTGTTTAACCAAAATAATATGTAGAATATTATCCCACTTTTGTTTTTAAAAATTAAAAATATGTACACAGAAAAAAGCGTGGAAAGATATGCACCAATAAACTTTTTGTAGTTACAAAAAAAAAAAAAAAGAAATACCAACATTTAAGGGAATGTAGAGGATAAATGTACTAAGATCTAGACAGTGATAGGAGAAAAAGCAGAACATAGTTCCAGGGAAGCCATGGAAAAAGACTGTTTCAAGAAGGAGAGGGAGATCCATGGGGTCAAATGTGCTAAGAGGTCAAAGATGATAAGGACTGAGAAATGTCTGCTGGCTTGAGTCAGTGCTCATAAAGGCCTAGGATAGAACTGGTTCCTTGGAGCACTGGGATGAGTCCATATTACAGTGGATTAAAGTATGTGTGGACAGACATTTCACAGAGAATTTTCATGAAGAGGAGAGTGAGCCTGGAGATGGACAAGAAGTTACATAGAGCCCTGATGGTTTGCTTTGGTATTTGTAAGTAAGTTGGAAGAGACTTGAAGATAATTCAGTGTTGATGGCAAGGAAGAGACTGAATACCCAGAGATTGAGGATAAGAAAAGAATAAGTTCTGTGATAATGGGGAAGAGAGAAAAGAGCAAGTGGAAGGAGTGGGCTAAAGAGAGGGGAGATATTGCTCTCCTGGGGCCACCGAAAACAGGAGGAAATGGTGATGGAAGCAAGGATATTTGTATTATTGACGGCAGAACATTGAGGGAGTTACAATATGGTGGGCTTTTATTTTCTTTGTTAAATAGGAGCCAACATCACCTGCTAAGAAAGAATCAGGGTTACATATACAGAAAGCTTCAACTGTCTTTGCAGTATTTTATTTCCTGAGTGGGTGGTGGATATACAGGTGAGCTTCATTCTTTATACTTTTGCATATGTCGGAAATATTTTATTTTGAAAAAAAGAATAATGGGAATTATGGTAGAGTCCAAAATTTGGGAAACACTAAGATTTGAAATAACTGATAGAAGAGAAAGAGCTGATTAGGGCAACGGAGGATGCTGGGCAGGCAGCATCCCAGTTGACTTTAGTGACCATGAATTTACAGCGGATAGCCAACTGTTCACCAAGTCACTTCTTTTTCCTCTAGGGTAGCCAGCTAAGCTGCATTTTCCAGCCTACGATGCAGCCAAATCACTGAGTCTGAACCAAAAGAATATGAGACAGAGGGATCTAAGCCCCCTTCATGACCCTCCACAGTCCTCACATATGCGGCCTTTCCTTTTCTTTCTCCACTAGATGATCGAATCGAGAGAACTCCAAGGACTCAGAGGAAGACGGAGCCACAACATGGCAGGAGCCTGGGTTCCTGAGCCAGCAATCTGAGAGGAGGATCCCAGGAGAGTCACCGGAGTGAGAATACACGTGGCACCCTCTTACGTAAGTGAGACCTTCGTTTTTGCTGTTACTCTCATAAAATTTGAGGGTAGTTCTTCATAGCAGTTACTCTATCCTTGTACTCATCTTTACAAGTGTGTGATTTTGTTTCAAATAGTACTGAACAGCCAGGTGCAGATGCTGAGAACTGTTCAATTACATGCCGTGTATTAGATAATTGAATGGGATGGCCCAAAGGGCAAACGAACACAAGGAGTAATGAATAAACGATTGGGTTTGTGACCAATTACATTCTCTGAATAATGAGTACTTAACTAATTAGGATTCCCATTTGGAGGCAGAGGACTTGAGAGACTTCAAGAGCATGGTTGGGATTTCAGAAACATAAAACAGATTCCTGTCCTCAGGAAGGTACTAGAGAGAATGCTCCGTACCTGTCTAAGCTGGATTTACAAGAGAGAATACTGGGTTCCATCCAACCACAATCCCTGAAGGGTCCTGACCTGCACAACCGTAAAATCTCCCTGCAGAGAATCCAGAAGAAAAAGACCCCTCCTCCAGCTGGTCTAGGGCACTTTGTGTGGGAGAACCACCCCTCTGCCTGCAGAGAAGAGCTTCTGGCCCAAGCTCAGGACACGGAGTTCACCGGTCCTAGTAGACTCCCCACAGGAGATGGAAAGCTCTCAGCTACTGACCACCATAGACACTCAGAGTTGGGGGGACAGAACAAGTGACATGGTGAGCCTGATCTGTAGAGGCTGAAGACCTGTAGGATCTATAAGTGCACCGGCCCTCCTCTATCATAACTTGCCCTCTCCAGGCAAATCCTCTTCATAGGCCATGGGATGCCCAGTCTCCAGGCCCTAAACTCCCGAATACCCACAGGCCAGTGAGGCAGACGAGCTTCCCCGACTTCTTCCTGCAGGGCTTCCCACTGTGGGGTCGCTCTCAGGGCCTCAGTGGAGGCCTCCAAAAGTCGATGAAAGCAGTATAATCACCTGGGACCTACCCAGCTTCCTGCACAGCCACCTTCCTTTCCTATTCTCCTTATTCCTGCCCAGTGGGTCTTCATTTGAGCCTCAGAACCCACCTAGTACAGGATAGTTAATATGAAGAAAGAGGCTGAAGTTGGAGAAGACTGCAAACTTTGTAAATGATGGCAATAGACTGGGCTCTGGAGCTCAGTAGATTTGAGTTCAATCACTTACCAGCTGTGTGGTCATGGGCAGGTCACGTGATGAATCTAAATGAGGATTACAATGCCCACCTCCCAGGTTTATTTTAAATATTGTCAGTGACTTATGTAAAAATCTCTGGAACATGGTAGATCTTCATAAATGGTGATTTTTGTTGTTATTGGGAGTGGCGGTGTTTAATGAACTTGTTTCAGGCAGCATGCTTAAACTTTCTGAAAGGGAAAGAGGGAGGAGAGTATGATTCAGGTTGAAAGTTGCCCTAAAGGAATGCCCATCCATGCTAGCCTAGAAGCTCCATCCATCCTCTGTCCTCACCTACCCCCAGGGCCTTTGCACATGCTTTCCTTCTGCCTGTCTCCTCCAAGACTGGCGCAAGCCTCATTCTCTTGCTTCCTTCAAGTCTTCCCTCCAAAGTTACATCCTTAGAGAGGCCTTCCATCTCCATCCTGTCTCTCTACAGTAGCATTCCCCAGCTGTCACTCTGTATCCCCTTGCTCTGCTTTAATTTGCTTTATGAAAACTGTCACAACTCGAAAGTTATATATGTATTTCTTTACTTGTTTATTACTCCCCCAATAGAATATGAGATCCATCAGGGTAGGGACCTCTCATATCTCCACAATATCCCCAATGCCTGGCAGATAATGGATGCACAACGAATGTTTTTTCAATGATGACTTTAATAGATGCTTCTGAATGGATGAAAAATGCTGTATTGAATAAGGTATATTTTAATTTTTATTCATTCATTTAAAAAATATTTGTGGTGCATTTATTAAAATCATCATAAAAGCCATTATTAGCCATATAATTTTTCTCAAAATAAAAGACTAATGTAAGATATATATTTTCTCATAATATATAGTTTTCTCTAATATCTAATTTTCTTCATAGTAGACCATAATCAAGCCTTCCATTAACAGAAAAGTCTTTTGATTTTCTGTAACAGGGGTCCCTGGCTGGGCCAGATTTCAAAGTTTGATAGATCAGATACACACACGTGCACACACATGCACACACACACATTTATTTGTTTATATCTACATATTTACTTGGGGACTGGGAAGTGGGGGTGAGGTATATTTAACCCTGACCACAACTTGAGTTCAGATATGTATAAACAAGTTCAACACACTGGTAAGGCCCCAAAGAAGGCTGGATTTCAGGGCAGGCTGACCGGTGCCCTGGGCATGAATTTATGATGGCGGGGAGATGATCTCCAGAATAACCAGCCAGACTCAGGAACATGGCCTGAGGGTGGGAGGAGATAGTAGTTTTAGCTTTTCTGTGAACTTAACCCCCCTGTGGTATGATGAACCCAGCAAGGCAGAAGAGCCATGAGTGGGAGTGGAAACTGCTGGTTCCTTCAACCTCGTGGCACTTTAGTTCCCAAGCAGCCTTGCTGTGGAACAAACTGAGTCTTCCTTTCACCTTGAAGGGGGCTGTATGGATGCTGATATTAAGTGAGCCACGGGAATGAGGTTTGGAAGCAGCAGCTACAACTCTGTCTCATGGGAGCAGAAGTGACATACCTCTGCAGGGCTGTCAGGGCCAGCAGGGTCACGGAAAGCTCCACAGAGGCAGCAAGTCTCCGGCTCAGCCACACTGAGGTGGCAGAGGCAGCTGTAGCTGGTGTAATGACACCACTGCACAGCCCTCCTAGGAGATTTAGGACCTGCACATTCAGAGACCCCACTTGGCTGGCAGCCGCAGCAAGCCGGGAGTGAGTCTGATAAACAGACATCTGCAAGGCAGCCCTGAGGACCCCCAAAATGCCCGGGGAGGGGAAATTTGCAAGGCACTGATATTTCCGTATAAGCAGATGGAAACTGGGAGCCAAGGGGAATCCAGTATTAATATTAATAAATCCGTATTTGTAGTCAGTATTCATAAAACCACATTTGTCCTCACAAGCAGGTAGAGATGGGAACATTCAGGTATGCTTAGAGCCACAAACAAGGCTAAACTCTTTTGATTGCTGCATCCTCAGAATGGAACCCATGAGTTTCACACCCTCCTGCATCCACAGCAGTGATCCAAAAGGTTCAGATTCATTTGGAAGCCATAGCATATACGCCTCTTGCTGGCTTCAGAAAAAAAATTCCAGAACATTCTAATAAAAGTCGGGAAGAGAAAGGTGGCTTCGACATTTGAGTCAAATATAGACATTTAATTCTATATTAGGGGGCTTCCCTGGTGGCGCAGTGGTTAAGAATCCGCCTGCCAATGCAGGGAACACGGATTCAAGCCCTGGTCCGGGAAGATCCCACATGCCGCGGAGCAACTAAGCCCCTGCGCCACAACTACTGAGCCTGCGCTCTAGAGCCCGCGAGCCACAGCTACTGAAGCCCGCGCGCCTAGAGCCCGTGCTCCTCAACAAGAGAAGCCACCGCAACGAGAGGCCCGTGCACCGCAATGAAGAGTAGCCCCTGCTCGCTGCAACTAGAGAAAGCCCGTGCGCAGCAACGAAGACCCAATGCAGCCATAAATAAATAGATAAATAAATTTATTAAAAAACACAATGTATATACCTTAATTAAAAAACACTTTATTGCTAAAAAATGCTAACCGTCATCTGAGCCTTCAGCGAATTGTAACCTTTCTGTTAGTGGAGGGTCTTGCCTTGACGTCGATGGCTGCTGACTGATCAGGGTGGTGGCTGAAGGCTGGGTGGGTGTGGCAATTACTTAAAATTAGACAAAAGTGACGTTTGCTGCATCAACTGACTCCCTTTCATGAATGATTTCTCTGTATATAACATGCAATGCTGTTTGATAGCATTTTGCCCACAGTAGAACTTCTTTCAAAATTGGAGTCAATCCTCTCAAACCCTGCCGCTGCTTTATCAACTAAGTTTATGTCATATTTTAAATCCCTGGTTGTCATTTCGACCATCTTCACTAGGAGTAGATTCCATCTCAAAACCACGTTTTTGTCTCATCCATAAGAAGCAACTCGTTATCCGTTAAAGTTTTATCCTTGATCCCTGGGTTGCAGAATGGATATTGTGTTAGCAGACATAAAAACATTAGTCTCATTGCCATCTCCTTCAGAGCTCTTGGGTGACCAGGTGCATTTTCAGTGAGCAGTAACACTTTGAAAGGAATCTTTTTCTGAGCAGTAGGTCTCAACAGTGGGCTTAAAATATCCAGTGAACCATGTTGTAAACAGATGTGCTGTCAGCCAGGCTTTATTGTTCCATTTATAGAGCGCATGTAGAGTAGATTTAGCATAATTCCTAAGGGCCTTAGGATTTTCAGAATGGTAAATGAGCACTGGCTACAACTTAAAGTCGCCAGCTGCATTAGCCCCTAACAAGAGAGTCAGCCTGTGCTTTGAAGCTTTGAAGCCAGGCACTGACTTCTCCTATCTAGCTATGGAAGTCCTAGGTGGCATCTTCTTCCAATAGAAGGCTGTTTCATCTACACTGGAAATCTGTTACTTAGTGCAGCCACCTTCATGAATTATCTCAGCTAGATCCTCTGGATAACTTGCTGCAGCTTCTCCATCAGCACTTGCTGCTTCCCCTTGCACTTTGATGTTATAGAGACGGCTTCTTTCCACAAAGCTCATGAACCAACCTCTGCTGGCTTCAGACTTCTCTTCTGCAGCTTCCTCACCTCTCTCAGCCTTCATAGAATTGAAGAGAGGTAGGGCCTTGCTCTGGATTAGGCTTTTACAGGAATGTTGTGGCTGGTTTGATCTTCTATCCAGACCACTAAAACTTTCCCCATATCAGCAATAAGGCTGTTTTGCTTTCTTATCATTTGTGTGCTCAGTGCATCTTTAATTTCCTTCAAGAACTTTTCCCTTGCACTCACAACTTGGCCAAATCCTTGGTGCAGGAGGCCTAGCTTTTGGCTTATCTTGGCTTTCGACATGCCTTCCTCACTAAGCTTAATCATTTCTAGTTTTTGACTTAACAGTGAGAGACATGTGACTCTTCCTTCCACTTGAATGCTTAGAGGCCACTGTAGGGTTACTATTTGGCCTAATTTCAGTATTGTTGTGTCTCAGGAAACAGGGAGGCCTGAGGAGAGGGAGAGAGATGGGGAACAGCCTGTCGGTGGAGCAGTCAGAACATGCACATTTATCAAGTTCACCATCTGTGTAGGCGTGGTTCATGGAGCCCTAAAACAATTACAATAGTAACATCAAAGATCACTGATCACAGATCAGCCTCACAAATATAATAATGAAAAATTTTGACACAGAGACACGAAGTGAGCAAATGCTGTTGGGAAAATGGCACTGACAGTCTTGCTCAACGCAGGGCTGCCACAGACCTTCAATCTGTGCAAAACACAGTATCTGCAAAGAGCAATAAAGGTAAAGCACAATAAAACAAGGTCTGACTGTGAAGGTTTCTGATCTCAAGTTTAACTGACTCCCTAGAATCCCCTCTCTTATTCTGTGATGAGAGGTAGCATAAGAAAGAAATTAGGATCTAAACTCGGATAAGTGAAGGTTTAAATCCCAAATCTGCCTAATAAAAGGCATGGAACTTTGGGCAATCTGCAAGCTTCAGTTGCTTTAACTCTAAAATGGAGAGAGTAATAATAATACCTAGCTCACAGGGATTTTTATAAAGATTAAGTAGACTATTAAATAGAATAGTGCTTGTCGAAATAATAATAATAATAATAGAGTGGGAGGAAACTTTGGAAGGTGATGAATATGTTTATGGCCTTAATGATGATGATGGTTTTCTAAATGTATTCTTATCCCCAAACTCAGCAAGTTGTATACGTTAAAAGTGAACAGCTTTCGGGACTTCCCTGGTGGCGCAGTGGTTAAGAATCCGCTTGCCAATGCAGGGGACACGGGTTCGAGCCCTGGTCTGGGAAGATCCCACATGCCACGGAGCAAATAAGCCCGTGCGCCACAACTACTGAGCCTGCGCTCTAGAGCCCGTGAGCCACAACTACTGAGCCCATGTGCTGCAACTACTGAAGCCCGCACGCCTAGAGCCCGTGCTCCGCAACAAGAGAAGCCACCGCGATGAGAAGCCCATGCACCGCCATAAAGAGTAGCTCCCGCTCGCCACAAGTAGAGAGAGCCTGCATGCAGCAACGAAGACCCAATGCAGCCAAAAAAAGTAGAGAGAGCCTGCGTGCAGCAACGAAGACCCAGTGCAGCCAAAAAAAAAAAAAAAAGAAAAGAAAAAAGTGTACAGCTTTCAACATGTCAGTCATACCTCAATTAAGTGGCTTAAAAAATATCAATAAAAAGTGCCTGTAAAACACTTGGCACTGGGTCAGCCACAAATATTTACTACTATCATTGGGTATTATTTTTGTACTTTCTACCTTGAAAAGATAACTTTGCTGTTTCATAAGGAACTTAATAGAAGAAATTTCATTGCCCACGATTTTGATTTTGAATTTGTTCCAAGGAATTTATCTCAAGTGGAAAAAATATCTCTACGGGGTAAATTAGGAGCCTCTACCCTCCTCCCAGACTTATAGATGAATATGCCTATGATAGTGATATTATTATCGTTTGTTTTTCTGATGAACCTTGTATGTAAAACAATTATTTTCCTAAATGCAAAAGCTTACTGTGTACATCAATATACACTCAAGGGGGGAAATTGATAATGAAACCAGCTGCTTAGTTTAAAAAAAAATACCTTTATAATATTTTCCTCCCTCTTCATTTTATAGAATTTTTAAATTACATGATCAAAATCTGTTCCAGAGAATATTGCTGAAGATGAGAATCTTGCCGTCTCTAGAGAAAAGATGAGTCCTGTGATGTGGTACAAGTAATTGCCATAAAGTTTAATGAAAATCTGTTCCAATGCAGTGAAAATCAAAGAGCAAGAAATATCTACCATGCTGGCAGCATCAGTAAGAGGGAGAAAAACCTACCATGTTCTAGAAGTAAATGTGAGGATTTGAACTAACGGGCATAAGAAAGGGAGGGAATAATGACAACACCAATGCCTCGGAGAATGTTACCTAATTAAGCAAAATGATAAACCTGCAGTCAGGACATAGTCTCACATTCTTAGCAATTTACACTAAGAGGGAAGGAAGGAGCCAAAGTAATAACTAGACAGAGATAAATTAGTGTTTTCATTTCTGGTGAGTGTTCCCACGCACATTAGTGTCAGCATTGGTACACTTGGTTCTCCGTGTGCTTTTAAAAATGGAGAGACCGAGCAGAGAAAAACATTTTATTCTCATCTCACATTCAACAGGCTAATTGCGTTACGTGAATGGAAACAAATAACCTTCCTCCAAAGATTTTCAAATCTTTTCAAACAAAAGCTTCGTTCCATGATGCATCCAGCAGACACATTCAAGGGGACTTCTCCCCAAAGCTGGGTCTTTTCCACCAGGCTGAGAAGGACTGAAGGAGCAAGGCCACTGGAGGCCTGCAGGCTAGGCTCCCAGGCTTTGCCACTTGGCCACCGTGCGATCTTTGGCAATTTACGTGGACCCCTCAGTCTCTCTTTCCTCATCTCTGAAAAGGAGGGAAATGATACTGTCTTACAATGGCAACCTCCCGAGTTTGGCTTGAGATGATCTGAGGACCTCCGTAATTTCCATTAAGCACCCATCCCCAAAACCATCACAGGTAAAGATAAACTAAGTCAAAATAGTATGATTGCCCTGAAAACAAAGCTTCAAGCTAAATCCTTAAACTCTTCCTTCTTCTCGTTTCCTTCATCCGTCCCACATGGAACTAGATCACTGGTTCTAAGACCCTCCACGGAAGGAGTCTTAGTTAAAAGACTTTGGTTGTAAGACACACAAGTCCATTCAAGCCAACTAAACAAAAGTTCATTAGAAGGATGCCAGTGTATCTCTTGGAGCCCACAGAAGATCAAAATTGGGAACTGGAAAACTGTCAGCAACCCAGACAGGTCTCTGCGTTCCTGCTTCTGCCTCTCTCTACATAAGTACTTCCAAATCTGATGCTTTAAAATCCAAAGAGGACTCTAGGACACAAACTTTAGAATATAAGCATGAAAGATTATTCTCCGTGGATTCAACAGTTCTGATCAATTCTAGAAACAGGGGCCACAGATTTTAAATAGGTAATTTGAATGCCTTCTGCTCAGAGTGATACACTGTTCAGCGAGACTAGTGAGATGCTGTCCCCAAGCAAGCACATTCTCGTTTCCCATTGTCCTCTTTCAATTCCCCCAGGTGGGGCTAGTTCTTCCCCTGTCCTGGGATTAAAACTGCGGTTGAATACTTTTCTACTTATTCTTAGGTAATTCAAAGGAGTCTGTGGCAACTGTAAATCTCAGAACACAGTCTCCAATCAGCATGTGTTCAGTCCCATATGATAATGAACCCTTCAATCTTCATTTGAAGGTTCTTGTTCCCCTCCCCTGGGTCTGGTGTGTTGCACAACAAAATAGAAAAATACGCCTCGCTGGCTCTCTCCTGCAGGCAAAGATTTGCCCCAAGGCACTCATCCCCTTGATGAGGCTGAGAAGTTTAAGACTAGTTTACCCTTTGCAAGTTCTGCGTGATGGTCAGTCTGGCAACCTGATTTGGAATCTAATCCCGTAGCCAAAGGTATTGGTCCCACGGGTCCCTTGACCAGCTGCTGTGAAGGCGACTGCCCACTCCCCTGCCACCTTATTCACCCTGGAGGATTGCCCTTGGCAGTTGGGGTGGCCTGGCTAGAAGTGCCTGGGAGTTTCACTCCCTCACCCAAGGCGACAAAGGTCTGTGTGACGTGAGGGTACCAAAGCCCTGCTTCCTTGCCTCAGGGTCAGGCAGACTCCGGTGCTATTCATGCTCCAAAGCTCCCCAAAGTTTCGAGCCAAGGCTACACTTCACCAGAAACCACCTCCTTGCTTCATCTCTCCTTCCCTGGCCAGCTTTCTCCACTCCTTTACAGACTTTTCCTCTAATCACTTACACAGAAATCCCTGTCTTGGGCTCTATTTCTAGAGAATGCCATCTAAGACAGCTACAAGTTGTACCTCGGTTCCCCAGTCAAAGCTCTCAGTTAACACCTTGTTACCCCAGAAGCTGATTATCCTACAATATCCTAGTTCTCATCCACTGGAACAGTGACGTCCCCCTGAACACTTTTTAATATTCAATAAGGTATTGCTTTGTCTCAATAAAAAAGCTTGCAGTTCTAGATTCTCCCTATCTTCTCTTTTGTCTCTGATTGCTTCCTGCCAAAAAAGACAGAGATTAATGTGGTTTTTCTTTTCTCTCCCTTCCTAAATCATAGATTTGGCTATCCAATTTCTATCTCTGAATACCAGTATTTTCCACTAGATCAGAAAGGAGGATTATCTGTCAACTCCAAAAGGAAAATCAAACCAAGATGCACAGGCAGAAACAAAAAAATCAATTTTCTCCAGGTCATTCACCTACATCATTCCTTCAGAATAGAAACAAAGCAAAAGAATTGCTTTGTTCTTTCAGACAACCTGCCCCCAAGGATGCAGAAGGCAAAGGATGAACTCAGAGTTGCCTGGACTTAAATAAAACCTTCCTGTGAGTAAATAATGTGCATTAAAAGGTCACCCTTGATTCTCTTCACTCAGTTCTGGCAGAAAAATGTCTGATTGCCAAGAAGAGCAGTTTGTCCTAGTGTGAATCCGAGCCCACAGAAAAGCGACATCAATCCAGGCGGCCTTGACAGGTGAAGGTAGCCTTAAATGCCTCCTACCAAACCACAGGAAAAGAGATGGGAGGTAAGAAAGTTCTCAGTAATGCTCTAGCACAGAGGTCAGCAAACTTTTTTTGTAAAAGCACCACATAGTAAATATTTTTGGCTTTGCGGGCTATACCATCTCTGTTGCAACTACTCAATTCTGCCAGAGTAGCTTGAAAGCAACCCTAGATGATACTTAAAAGAACGGGCGTGGTCATGTTCCATTAAGACTTTATAAATAGACACAGAAATTTGAATTTTATATCATTTTCATTTATCTCAAAATATTATTCTTTTAATATTTTTCAACCATTTAGGAATGTAAAATTATTCTTAGCTCCTGGGCCATCTGAAAACAGGGGTAGGCTGGATTTGGCCCAAGGGCTGTGGATTGCCAACCCCTGCTCCAGGTCTTAGGGTAGAATTTCTCCTCTTCAGTTCATTCAGGACTGGAAGTTGGTTGTTAAATTGAAAAAGTCAGTTAAAGTAAGGAATCATAAAGAGAATAATTCTTTTTTTTAATAAACTGCTTTGAATAATAACACATCAATATATATGCACTAACCAATTCTTTCAGCATAAGGCCATGACTTTATTTTAGCAGAAGTCTGCCAGTGAGACTTCAGATGGCCTTCCTTAGTACTTTGACTAAAGTTCCTAGTTCAATTTAGTCTCAAGTAGAATGAGAATTTAAAGTTGCTTGCAAATGCATTTAAGGTACAGAATGCTTCTAATTTTTACAAACCTCCCCAATCTTTTCTGGTTATGCCCCTCACACTTTTTGACAGCAATGTTTCAGAAACTCGCCTTTACAAGCGTTTTTCCAAAGCACCCAACTCAATTTCTTAGAACAGCAATTTTCTTCCTTATTAAATTGAGTAATTGCTATGACAAAGAAGAGTGGCATAAACTGGTACAGAAGCAAATGCAATGAACACTTGATAAGCACAGACCCTAACGGTGGGAACTGTGTGTGTGTGTGTGTGTGTGTGTGTGTGTGTGTGTGTGTGTGTGTGTGATTGAGACCAGCTTACAAGGCACAAGCATTCAGTGAGCAGTGGGCATCAGTTGCTACTTTCCATAGGAGGAAGGTGGCGACCATTAATCCAGGAGTCAGTTGAGTGGAGAATCCTGCTTTCTGACTGCTCTTCCGGTACTTGAACCGGATGTGGGAAGGAAAATTAGTACAAGGATTTTACATCTTTTTATTGAAAGAAGTTAGTGGAATTGCATTTCCCAGTGTTCAAAGCAAGAGCATGCCTACCTCCCCTCAAAAGTAATATATTTGTCATTTTCTTCCTCAACAAAGATAAAAGACCAATTCAAATAAGTTAGCCCATGATCTAGAAGGAACATATTGAATCTTCCCAGGAGAGATTGGTTCTCTCCCACAGTCATGGGTATTCTCTGCTTTGAATAGCAGTGGGAGTGAGTTTTATGGATGGAAATTAGTACAGCTGTTGAAGGAATGTCAAGCTGATGAGAGCATAATCATCACGAAAACATAGTCAAAATGTAGTGGAATGAGCCGAAAGGGAATTAGGAGAGAAGAGAAACAAGGGTAGCCCCAAAAAAGAATTGCCCAAAATAAACATGTCATCTCTTTAGCAATTAAATTCCAATGCTTTTGTCTTCTCCACTGAGCACAGTATTAGTGAAAAACAAATTGCTGTATTTGAATTATTTGTACATGTCTTCCTAGATCTCTCCAAGAGCATACAAACATCCTTTGTAATTAATCCTTGTTTACTCTATTCTCATGAAATACAAGTGGCTTTTTGCCTCCATTTCAGTATATGTCATCCATTCCTATGGAACCTCCACTGCTCTCTGATGGATGCTGTGCCCGTTCTTACCTGAAGGGTTCATCCTTTTTCCCACAACCCTTAGTACTAATGTAACCTGAGATCATTGACAATAAAAGGACCAACACTTGAACACCCAAGCTTCTCACTGGGACCTCCATTCTGATTTGATCCTTTGAGAAATTCTTCTGATTTCCTCTTTTTTTGTTTTAACTCTTATTGGAGTATAGTTGATTTACAATGTTGTGTTAGTTTCAGGTGTACAGCAAAGCAAATCAGTTATACATATACATATATTCATTCTTTTTCAGATTCTTTTTCCTATATAGGTTATTACAGAGTATTGAGTAGAGTTCCCTGTGCTATACAGTAGGTCCTTATTAGTTATCTATTTTATATATAGTAGTGTGTGTATGTTAATCCCAAGCTCCTAATTTGTCACTTTCCCCCACCTTTCCCCTCTGGTAACCATAAGTTTGATTTCGAGATCTGTGAACCTGTTCCTGTTTTGTAAATAAGTTCATTTGTATCTTTTTTTTTTATTAGATTCCACATATAAGTGATATCATATGACATTTGTCTTTGTCTGGCTTACTTTACTTAGTATGATCATCTCTAGGTCCATCCATGTTGCTGCAAATGGCATTATTTCATTCGTTTTTATGGCTGAGTAGTATTCCATTGTGTATGTACACCACCACATCTTCTTGATCCACTCCTCTGTCAATGGACGTTTAGGTTGCTTCCATGTCCTGGCTATTGTAAATAGTGCTGCTATGAACACTGGAGTGCATGTGTCTTTTTGAATTATGGCTTTCTCCGGATATATGCCCAGGAGTAGGATTGCTGGATCACATGGTAGAGCTTTGGCCTATTGTTGCTCTTTAGACAAATGCATATTAGAATACCATGGGCTATACTCAAACCTATGACTCCTTTAGAACTAGATGGATGTGAGGAGAGAGAAGAGGAGAGGGGAAGAATGCTTATATTTGGTCTTATAATGCCTTAAGCTGTCATTATGCTTGGTGAGCTTCAAAGATGTTCAAAGCTACCTCCTGAGACATGTAAGGTCCCCTTCATTGTTTCCCAGCTGATCTACTCTGTACTGACTTCCCTTGAGTAGAGGATACATCTTATGTCTCCCTTAGACATTAGGCATTTCCTGGTACACCCTCTCCCAATATTTCTCTTTCTCTCTTCCCCTTCCCCCAACCTCTCCCCACTGCCACCGACCACCTCCCCCCACCCACAGGAAACACTCCAACTTGTATGTCATACATCCCCAAACTGGAAATTCAGGCCATTCAAATACAGAAGGCTTCTCTTGGCTCTGGGAACAAAGTAGTTTCTCAGCTCTTCCTGAACCCTCTTTTTCATTTCTTGGGCAGGAGTCTGACCTCAGTCTTTCTCAGGCAAGAGTCAGACACCAGTCCCTGTATCTCCCAACAGCAGGAGGCACATCTCAAGCTCTATCAGTGCTTTACTTCCTGGCCCCCGAACAAGGATGGGACTAGAATGTAGCCCCTTCCCACCCCACCTCTAAAGAGAGCAAGAAACTGCAGCTCTGCAGCAGTCCTCTTGTTGAAGAGAAATTGCTTCAACGATCTCCTTTACAAAGTCCTCTCTCTGATGCCTTTTTATAGCCTCGATATGGTTGAGGGGTCCAGGAGTCCTGGAACAAAATCTTGGACTCAATTCCTTTAAAATCACTTATGATGATTTGGCTGACTCATTTTTGGACTTTCATCTCTATTGTCATTTCTTGTCTGGCCTGAAACTTCAATCTTAACATGGTTACACATGCAAAATTCCATCTTCCAGAGACAATCGCTGAAAACATTTGGATGTATATCCTTTTGTATATTTAAAGTATATATTTCTTAACAAAAATGAGATTATTTTGTAACCTGAATTTTTTCCAATTAACAATATATTCTGAGCATCTTTCCATGTCAATAAATCTCTACACCAACATTTTTAACAGTTAAAAGCTATTCCATTGTATGGAACCTACCATTATTTAATGAATTCTTTCTTGACATAAATTGAGGCTGTTTCTTCTTTCTATTATAATAAATGATCCTGTGAAATACACCTTTATTTATACACTTCAACTCATTCAATTATTTAACTAATATTTATTGAGCACCTATTCTAAAAGAGTACCGTGATTTCCTTGGGAGAAATTTCTAGATGTGGAATAGCAGAGTCAAAATGTATGCACAGAGATTGGTTCAAGATGGCAGAGTAGAAAGACGTGCGATCATTCCCTCTTGCAAGAGCACCGGAATCACAGCTAACTGCTGAACAGTCATCGACAGGAAGACACTGGAACTCACCAAAAAAGATACCCCACATCCAAAGACAAAGGGGAAGCCACAATGAGACTGTAGGAGGGGCACAATGACAATAAAATCAAATCCCATAACTGCTGAGTGGGTGACTCACAAACTGGAGAACAATTATACCACAGAAGTCCACCCACTGGAGTGAAGGTTCTGAGCCCCACGTCAGGCTTCCCAGCCTGGGGGTCTGAAAACGGGAGGGGAAATTCCCAGAGAATCAGACTTTGAAGGCTAGCGGGATTTGATTGCAGGACTTCTACAGGACTGGGGGAAACAGAGACTCCACTCTTGGAGGGCACACACAAAGTAGTGTGCGCATCAGGACCCGGGGGAAGGAGCAGTGACCCCATAGGAGACTGAACCAGACCTACCTGCTAGTGTTGGAGGGTCTCCTGAGGAGGCGGGGGGGTGGCTGTGGCTCACCACGGGGACGAGGACACTGGCGGCGGAGGTTCTGGGGGGTGCTCCTTGGCGTGAGCCCTCCTAGAGTCCTCCATTAGCCCCACCAAAGAGCCGAGTAGGCTCCAGTGTTGGGTTGCCTCGGGCCAAACAACCAACAGGGAGGGAACCCAGCCCCACCCATCAGCAGTCAAGCGGATTAAAGTTTTACTGAGCTCTGCCCACCAGAGCAACAGCCAGCTCTACCCACCACCAGTCCCTCCCATCAGGAAGGTTACACAAGCCTCTTAGATAGCCTCATCCACCAGAGGGCAGACAGCAGAAGCAAGAAGAACTACAATCCTGAAGCCTATGGAACAAAAACCACATTCACAGAAAGACAGACAAGATGAAAAGGAAGAGGGCTATGTACCAGATGAAGGAACAAGATAAAACCCCAGAAAAGCAGCTAAATGAAGTGGAGATAAGCAACCTTCCAGAAAAAGAATTCAGAATAATGATAGTGAAGATGATCCAGGACCTCGGAAAAAGAATGGAGGCAAAGATCGAGAAGATGCAAAAAATGTTTAACAAAGACCTAAAAGAATTAAAAAACAAACAAACAGAGGTGAACAATACAATAACTGAAATGAAAAATACAGTAGAAGGAATCAATAGCAGAATAACTGAGGCAGAAGAATGGATAAGTGACCTGGAAGACAGAATGGTGGAATTCACTGCTGTGGAACAGAATAAAGAAAAAAGGATAAAAGGAAATGAAGACAGCGTAAGAGACCTCTTAGGACAACATTAAATACACCAACATTCACATTATAGGGACAACATTAAATGCACCAACATTCACATTATATAGGGGTCCCAGAAGGAGAAGAGAGAGAGAAAGGACCCGAGAAAATATTTGAAAAGATTATAGTCGAAAATTTCTCTAACATGGGAAAGGAAATAGCCACCCAAGTTCAGGAAGCACAGAGAGTCCCAGGCAGGATAAACCCAAGGAGAAACACACTGAGATACATAGTAATCAAATTGACAAAAATTAAAGACAAAGAAAAATTATTGAGAGCAGCAAGGGAAAAACAACAAATAACATACAAGGGAACTCCCACAAGGTTAACAGCTGATTTCTCAGCAGAAACTCTACAAGCCAGAAGGGAGTGGCATGATATATTTAAAGTGATGAAAGGGAAAAACCTACAGCCAAGATACTCTACCTGCCAAGGATCTCATTCAGATTCAAAGGAGAAATCAAAAGCTTTACAGAACAAGCAAAAGCTGAGAGAATTCAGCACCACCAAACCAGCTCTACAACAAATGCTAAGGGAACTTCTCTAAGTGGGAAACACAAGAGAAGAAAAAGACCTACAAAAACAAACACAAATCAATTAAGAAAATGGTAATAGGAACATACACATCAATAATTACCTTAAATGTGAATGGATTAAATGCTCCAACCAAAAGACACAGGCTCGCTGAATGGATACAAAAACAAGACCCATATATATGCTGTCTACCAGAGACCCACTTCAGACCTAGGGACACATACAGACTGAAAGTGAGAGGATGGAAAAAGATATTCCATGCAAATGGAAATCAAAAGAAAGCTGGAGTAGCAATACTCATATCAGATAAAATAGACTTTAAAATAAAGAAGGTTACAAGACTACATAATGATCAAGGGATCAATCCAAAAAGAAGATATAACAATTATAAATATATATGCATCCAACATAGGAGCACCTCAATACATAAGGCAACTGCTAACAGCTCTAAAAGAGGAAATCGACAGTAACATAATAATAGTGGGGGACTTTAACACCTCACTAACACCAATGGACAGATCATCCAAAATGAAAATTAATAAGGAAACACAAGCTTTAAATGACACAATAGACCAGATAGATTTAATTGATATTTGTAGGACATTCCATCCAAAAACAGCAGATTACACTTTCTTCTCAAGTGCACACGGAACATTCTCCAGGATAGATCACATCTTGGGTCACAAATCAAGCCTCAGTAAATTTAAGAAAATTGAAATCATATCAAGCATCTTTTCTGACCACAATGCTATGAGATTAGAAATCAATTACAGGGAAAAAATTGTAAAAAACACAAACACATGGAGGCTAAACCATACGTTGCTAAATAACCAAGAGATCACTGAAGAAATCAAAGAGGAAATAAAAAAATACCTAGAGACAAATGACAGCAAAAACACGATGATCCAAAACCTATGGGAATCAGCAAAAGCAGTTCTGAGAGGGAAGTTTTTTTAAAAAATAAATTTATTTATTTATTCTTGGCTGCATTGGGTCTTCATTGCTGCGCACGAGCTTTCTCTAGTTGCAGCAAGCGTGGGCTACTCTTCGTTGCAGTGCGCAGGCATCTCATTGTGGTGGCTTTTGTTGCAGAGCACAGGCTCTAGGTGCACGGGCTTCAGTGGTTGTTGCATGCGGGCTCAGTAGTTGTGTCTCGGAGGCTCTAGAGCACAGGCTCAGTAGCTGTGGCACATGGGCTTAGTTTCTCCATGGCATGTAGGATCTTCCCGGACCAGGGATTGAATCCATGTCCCATGCATTGGCAGGCAGATTCTTAACCACTGCACCACCAGAGAAGTCCCTAAGAGGTAAGTTTATAGCAATACAATCCTACCTCAAGAAACAAGAAAAATCTCAAATGAACAATCTAACCTTACACCTAAAGCAACTAGAGAAAGAAGAACAAACAAAACCCAAAGTTAGTAGAAGGAAAGAAATCATAAAGATCAGGGCAGAAATAAATGAAATAAAAACAAAGAAAACAGTAGCAAAGATCAATAAAACTAAAAGCTGGTTCTTTGAGAAGATAAACAAAATTGATAAACCTTTAGCCAGACTCATCAAGAAAAAGAGGGAGAGGACTCAAATCAATAAAATTAGAAATGAACAAGAAGTTACAACAGACACCACAGAAATACAAAGCATCCTAAGAGACTACTACAAGCAACTCTATGCCAATAAAATGGACAACCTGGAAGACATGGGCAAATTCTTAGAAAGGTATAACCATCCAAGACTGAACCAGGAAGAAATAGAAAATATGAACAAACCCATCACAAGTAATGAAACTGAAACTATGATTAAAAATCTTCCAACAAACAAAAGTCCAGGACCAGATGGCTTCACAGGTGAATTCTATCAAACTTTTAGAGAAGAGCTAACATCCATCCTTCTCAAACTCTTCCAAAAAATTGCAGAGGAAGTAACACTCCCTAACTCCTTCTACAAGGCCACCATCACCCTAATACCAAAACCAGACAAAGATACTACAAAAAAAGAAAATCACAGACCAATATCACTGATGAATATAGATGCAAAAATCCTTAACAAAATACTAGCAAACAAAATCCAACAACACATTAAAAGGATCATACACCATGATCTAGTGGGATTTATCCCAGGGATGCAAGGATTCTTCAATAGATGCAAATCAATCAATATGATACACCATATTAACAAATTGAAGAAGAAAAGCCATATGATCATCTCAATAGATGCAGAAAAAGCTTTTGACAAAATTCAACACCCATTTTTGATAAAAACTCTCCAGAAAGTGGGCATAGAGGGAACCTACCTCAACATAATAAAGGCCATATATGACAAACCCACAGCAAACATCATTCTCAATAGTGAAAAACTAGAAGCATTTCCTCTAAGATCAGGAACAAGACAAGGAAGTCCACTCTCACCACTATTATTCACCATAGTTTTGGAAGTCCTAGCCATGAAAATCAGAGAAGAAAAAGAAATAAAAGGAATACAAACTGGAAAAGAAGTAAAACTGTCACTGTTTGCAGATGACATGATACTATACATAGAGAATCCTAAAGATGCCAACAGAAAACTATTACAGGTCATCAATGAACTTGGTGAAGTTGCAGGATACAAAATTAATGCACAGAAATCTCTTGCATTCCTATACACTAATGATGAAAAACCTGAAAGAGAAATTTAGGAAACACTCCCATTTACCATTGCAACAAAAAGAATAAAATACCTAGGAATAAACCTACCTAGGGAGATGAAAGACCTGTATGCAGAAAACTATAAGACACTGCTGAAAGAAATTAAAGATGATACAAACAGATGGAGAGATATACCATGTTCTTGGATTGGAAGAATCGATATTGTGAAAGTGACTATACTACCCAAAGCAATCTACAGATTCAATGCAATCCCTATCAAATTACCAATGGCATCTTTTACAGAACTAGAACAAATCATCTTAAAATTTGTATGGAGACACAAAAGACCCCGAATAGCCAAAGCAGTCTTGAGGGAAAAAAACGGAGCTGGAGGAATCAGATTCCCTGACTTCAGACTATACTACAAAGCTACAGTAATCAAGACAATATGGTACTGGCACAAAAACAGAAATATAGATCAATGGAACAGGATAGAAAGCCCAGAGAGAAACCCACACACCTATGATCAACTCATCTATGACAAAGGAGGCAAGGATATACAATGTAGAAAAGACAGTCTCTTCAATAAGTGGTGCTTGGAAAACTGGACAGTTACATGTAAAAGAATGAAATTAGAACACTCCCTAACACCATACAAAAAATAATCTCAGAATGGATTAAATGCCTAAATGTAAGACCAGACACTATAAAACTCTTAGAGGAAAACATAGGAAGAACATTGTTTGGCATAAATCACAGCAAGATTTTTTTTGAGCCACCTCCTAGAGTAATGGAAATAAAAACAAAAATAAACAAATGGGACCTAATGAAACTTAAAATCTTTTGCACAGCAAAGGAAACTATAAACAAGGCAAAAAGACAACCCTCAGAATGGGAGAAAATATTTGCAAATGAATCAACGGACAAAGGATATAAACAAAATATATAAACAGCTGATGCAGCTCAATATTAAAAAAACATACAACCCAATCAGCAAATGGGCAGAAGACCTAAATAGACATTTCTCCAAAGAAGACATACAGATGGCCAAGAGGGACATGAAAAGCTGCTCAACATCACTAATTATTAGAGAAATGCAAATCAAAACTACAATGAGGTATCACCTCTCACCGGTCAGAATGGGCATCATCAGAAAATCTACAAACAACAAATGCTGGAGAGGGTGTGGAGAAAAGGGAACCCTCTTGCACTGTTGGTGGGAATGTAAATTGATACAGCCACTATGGAGAACAGTATGGAGGTTCCTTACAAAACTAAAAATAGAATTACCATATGACCCAGCAATCCCACTACTGGGCATATACCCAGAGGAAAGAATAATTCATAAAGACATATGCGCCCTGATGTTCACTGCAGCTCTATTTACAATAGCCAGGACATGGAAGCAATCTAAATGTCCATCGACAGATGAATGGATAAAGAAGATGTGGCACATATATACAATGGAATATTACTCAGCCATAGAAAGGAACAAAATTGGGTCATTTGTAGAGACGTGGATGGACCTAGAGACTGTCATACAGAGTGAAGTAAGTCAGAAAGAGAAAAATATCATATATTAACACATATATGTGGAATCTGGAAAAATGGTACAGATGAACCGGTTTGCAGGGCAGAAGTTGAGACACAGATGTAGAGAACAAACATATGGACACCAAGGGGGGAAAGCGGTGGGGGGGGATGGGGGACGGGGCGGGATGGTGGGTGGATGAATTGGGAGATTGGGATTGACATGTATACACTAATGTGTATAAAATAAGAACCTGTTGTATTTTAAAAAATTATACATGAGGGCATTTTCAGGCCTGCAAAAATAATCCTAAATTTCCTCATAAAATAAATTATTCAAAGATATGTTCCAGAATAAGAACAAGTAACCTAGAAATCGGTATGACATAAGAATCAGTGGCAATATGACACTGAAGAACTGTAGAAAGTTTCATTTCTTTGGGATTTTTTTTTCCTGATCAACAGATTCTATTAGAACCATGCTTAGAATATTATTTTGGGTTTTTTTGGGGTTTTTTGTTGTTTTTAATTTATTTATTTTTATTTATTTATGGCTGTGTTGGGTCTTCATTTCTGTGCGAGGGCTTTCTCTAGTTGTGGCGAGTGGGGGCCACAAACATTATTTTGAAGAAAAAGAATTAATAGCACAAGAATTTATTTTCTTACATCTGTCTCTAATTGTTCTACTACAGTGTTATAATATTTATATAATGATAAATTGCAAAGGAGGTATTGGGGTTTTCTGTGTTTAGAATCTGCCTATTGACAAAGGAATGCATGATGAGTTAGAGTTACAGAACAGAATGCATTGTCTTCAACTTTGACCATATAAAAATAATAATATAACAGAAACAAGAATGGGAAGCAGAAGAGGTGGAAAGAAAGGTAGATGTGCTAATTTCCCTGTTTCAGAACAGGAGTCAGTAAATACTGCCTAAATTTGTTAAGTCAAGAAACATAGATTTAAGAAAGTTCAGATAAACAACCACAAAAAAACCCTAAAACTAAAAATATAATTATTTAAAATTATGTAATGAAGAGGAGTACAGGATATAAAATAATGATACCAAATTTCTTATACTTCGTGACAAGGAGTCAATAAGATACGATCACAGTTGATCAATTTAGGTGTAGGTATAGTATCAAATTAATGATAATCACTTGAAAAACCAAATTCAGAAATCCTCAGTGGTTGCCTCTGGGCACTGGGGAATAGGACTTGTGAGTGGGACAGTGGGGAGTGATATCATTTTAATTTATACAACTTTATATCACTTGATATTCCTTTAACATACTTTATTTCATAGTATTTTTCATGCATACCTTCTTGTAGAAAAAGTCTAAAGTGATGTAGATAATATTAATAGCTTATATTGGTGAATTAGTTTATAAAAAAATATATTCATATAAAAAATGTATGCATATTTTAAAACATTTGCTATATATTTCTAGATTGTCCTGCAGATGTATGTGTGTTTGTATATGTGTTTATGTGAGTGAAAGAGAGAGTGTATTTAGTCCCCAGAAAAGAAAAATATTTCTTTTGGGAAACTTCCCTATTTGGGAGAATTAATGTAGTACACTGAACACAAGTCATAGCTGTATTTACTTAGCTCCTACAAGTTATTGAATCTGCCTTTTTTACTGTCAACTAATTTTAGGCTTGCATAAAAAAGTTTCAGAAAAAGTAGAATCTCCTTATATCCCGCTCCGATTTTCCTATTGTTTGCATCTTACCATAGCACAATTTTCAAGACCAGGAAATTGATATTAGACTATTATTAACTAAACTGCAGAACGTATTCAAGTTTTACCAGTTTTTCCCCTAAGGTACTTTTTCTATTCCAGGATTTATCCAAGATTCCACTTTGTATGTAGTTCTAATTTCCCTTTGGTCTCCTCCAGTCTGTAATAGTTCTTTAGCTTTTCCCTGTGTTTCATGACGTTGAAACTTCTTAAAAGTACTGATTGGCTATTTTGTAGAATGTTTCTCATTTGGGGTTTGTCTGACGTTTCTAACAATGGTATTGAAGTTTCGCATGTTTGACAAGAGTGCAACATATCAAGGGGCTCATGATGTTGATGTGTCTTATTACTTGTGATGTTGACCTTGATCTCTTGGAAATGCTAATTTAATGCTGCAGGAGAGTGGAAATACTGTTTATAGGGCATCAACTATATACTAGGCACACTGCCTTCGTTCTTTCTGTAATCCTCATAGAGATTCTGTAAAGTAAGTCTCATTATCCCCATTTTATTGAGTCTCTTTAAAAATATGTAGCTCACTCAAAGTCATAAAAGCTTCATCTGCCTCCAAAGCCAGGGCTTTCCCAGCACAGGATAAGTGTTTCTTCAATATGGGAAACCATTAACAGTAAATCAAGCCCATGTAGGTGTGAGTTGCTGCCCTTCTAGAGTTTGATTCTCAGTTTTCTTCTCCTCAAGGTAGAAATGTGTAGAGTCACATTTTGAGATACAGTTTTCAGTTACTGATTAACCAAGTCAAATATTTAGTGAACAAAATTTATGGAAAATTCCATCTTACACAACATCGTAGCGCCTCTGATCTTTCCTCGCCAAGATTTGTGATCTGATTTTCTTTTCGGTTATTATAATATAGAAGCCAAAAGACAAGTGCAAAATAATTTCCCAAATTGAAAACTGTGAGAGGTTGTTTTTCACTCAGTCATATGTAGACAATACTTGCATCAAACTAATTGTCTGAAAGTCAGTGATTTATTTCTCTCTTTAGATAATTTGTTTTCCGGGGAAGGAGAACATGCAAAGCATAATAGCTGCATGGCACTGCCTGTACCCTGTGAATGTCCTTGCAGTACCATTTAAAGGGTTAACACTTCGATCTGAATGTAAAAGAATAAACAAAAAGTGGAACCCCTGAAGAAAAGCAAAATGAGATAATGCATGGAAAGTGCTGAGCTGAGTGCCTGGTGCACAGTGAACACTCCATAAATTTTAGCTCTTCTCATTGCCACTGAAGCTGTCCTAGATGTCACTGTCATTAAACCTGGGGAAGGGAATATGTGGCTGGCTCATCCCCTGCGCTATGAGGCAAAATGTTAGACTGCTATAAATTTAGAAAGGAAGATGGCTGGTCTCTGGCCAGGTTGGCAGCTGTTTATCTTATGTAAGTGCTCTGGTGCTATTCCCTTGCAATATGATCCGAAAGCACCATTATGAACCCATTTGGGAGCGAGGTTTGGAGCGAAATCAAGGCAGTGTCGCACGGAGTCAGTGAACTCAGTTCAACCCCTTTTGCAGTTACTTCCTTCCCATCTGAGAGAGTGGCTTTCACAAAAGTAATCATTGGGCAGGCTTCTCAACCTCAGCGTTATTGATCTGTGGTGCCTGATATCTTGGGTGCTGTGGGAGGCTGTGCACTGTAGGATGTCGAGCAGCAGCCCTGGCCTTTACCCACTCGGTGCCATTAGCACCTCCACCCCAGCTGTGACAGCCACAGATGTCTCTACACATTTCCAAGTGAACCTTGGGGGCAGAAATCAGTCCTGTTGAAAACAACTGCTAAAAGGTAATGAGTAATTCCATACTCAAGATAAGTGATCATAGATTCAAACTGGAAGTATTGGGGGGATAGGAGACAATATTTTTTGAGCAGTAAGTGCTTTGACAGATGTTACCTCATGTACTTCATGTAAGTTTCACAATAGTTCTCTGAGATAGTTTTTTTTTTAATCGATCAGGCTTTTAAATTTTATTTTTTTATTTATTTATGGCTGTGTTGGGTCTTCGTTTCTGTGCAAGGGCTTCCTCTAGTTGTGGCAAGCGGGGGCCACTCTTCATCGCAGTGCACGGGCCTCTCACTATCGCGGCCTCTCTTGTTGCGGAGCACAGGCTCCAGACGCGCAGGCTCAGTAGTTGTGGCTCACGGGCTCTAGAGCGCAAGGCTCAGTAGTTGTGGCGCACGGGCTTAGTTGCTCCGCGGCATGTGGGATCTTCCCAGACCAGGGCTCGAACCCGTGTCCCCTGCATTGGCAGGCAGATTCTCAACCACTGCGCCACCAGGGAAGCCCTCTGAGATAGTTTTTTTTTTTTTTTCATTCAAACTTCTAAATTCCCTTTAATTTGTAGACTTAGCCACAGAACTGTCTTGATTTCTATAAGAGTGGATCCCGGGATCCACGCCCCTCTCCTCCTGACTGGGCAGGCCGGCTGGGTCCAGGTTGAGCCTTTTCTTCCTCAGCGGCACACAGGCTCCCATCCATCCCCAGAAGGGACGAGGCCAGAGAAGCAGGGCTGGGAGGCGCCCGGGCTGCGACACTAGACAGGGCACGGACTTGCAGCATGGCAACGAAGACGATAGTGGAGATGAAGAAAAACGCAGACACAGGAGCCTGACCCTCTGTCCTTGTTGATTAAAACTGTTCCGAAAGCAATTCACACAATCTCTGAGAGACGGTTTCTCTACTTGTCCGCAGCGTGAGTCGGTACATCTGGGCTTCATGGATGGGAAAATATAGACTCAGAGGAATCAGGTGATTTGCCCAACTGCCCACATAACTGTTCTCTGTTGGGATGGAGTTCTGACAACAAAGCCCATGCTCATTCTATTACACCTTCATGTTTCTCAGTTCAAATAGACAAGGCTCAGCCTCGTCACACAGTTTCTTCTGCCCAGGAAGGGGAGAGTTACATTTACCAAGTACAACTGGTGATTAAGCTACTGTATCTCACCATAAAATCCACCGGCCTCTATGCCGCTTCGTGAGGCTATGGCGGGGACTCAGTTAAGCTGCATTTCTCCTTTACCAATTAGCTTCCTATTTGGGTTTGCCAGTAGGAGGCACTAGAGGAAGGTTGGTAGGCAGGAGGAGGGGAGAGGGAGTGCCTTCTTCCTATAAGCTAGCTGTCCCTGATCCAGCTGACCCAGCCACGGCCACTGCTGAGCGCCTAAACTACTAACAGCAGAAGCCGACACTAGGTCTCACATATGGCAACGGTCTTCCAGGGGACCAAACAGCCACCTGGTGGCAGGTTGATTACCCTGGATCCCTTCGGTCACCCACGGAGTAGTGTTCTCTCTTCACTTGAGCAGACATGTTTTCTGGATATTGATTTGCCTTCCGTGCCGATAATACTTCTGCCAGCACCACCATCTGTGCACACACAAAATGCTTTATTCACCATCGTGATGTCCCACAAAATCATTGCTTTCTGACCAGAAGCTCAGTTGACAGAAGAAAAAGTGTGGTAATGAGTGCATGGCCATGGAATTTACTGACCTTACCACATACCCCATCACCCAGAAGCAGCTGGTCTAATAGAAGGAAGGAAAACCCAACTAAAGGTTTAGTTGTGACCAGTTGGGGGATAAAGAAAAGATTGGGAACTACCTCACAGGAGGTAGAATGTGCTTTGAGTCGGCAACCAGCATCCGTGTCTAACTCCCATAGGCAGAAATCATGGGCCCAGGAATCAAGGGATGGAAATGGGAGTAGCTCCTCTCACCATTACACCCAATATCCTACTCACAGAATATCTGATTGTAAACCCATTACTTGGGTTCTGCTGGTTTGGAGGACTTAATTCCAAGCAGGAGACACAACCATGATTTCACTGAATTGGAAGTTGAGACTGGCACCACCATTTTGGACTCCTGATGACCCTGAATCCAAAGACAGAGAAAGGTAAAGATCTGTCCTGGTTGAGATGAATGATCCAGATTTAAGGCGAGATTGATCTGCTGCTACTCAGTGGGGTCAGAGTAGATTACATCTGGAACCCAAGGGACTATCTGGGAATCCTTCTGGTGCTTTCTATGTCCAAGAGTAAGTTAATGGTAACAGTACTCTGCCCCTTGCCCCCCCCCCAAAAAAAAACAGACAGAACCACCCAACCAGGTAAAAGAATAGCAACTGGCTTACTCAGGGAAAAAAGAATATGGAATGGTATTGGCAGAGGAAGTTATAAATATCAGTGATGGCATTGTGAACAGTTATAGGTCTTCAGTTACAGAAATGAAGCCTTCAGTTACATTTTCTTCCTTGCCTCCATAACTGTATATATACATGTATGTGTGTATATATAATACTAATTCCTTTTAATCTCTCTTTTCCTTTTCCCTTTTCACTTTATGTATGTATTGTTGGTGGTAGTTAACTTCAAATTTTAGTCCTTTTTTTTTACTTTGAAGTAATTTTGACTAAGAAGTTGCAAATTTTGTCATAATTTAGCCTTTCACTTACAGAATATTCAAGTGTGATTGTGACTAAACTCAAGGAGTGATAAAATTCTCTGGAAAGAGAAATAGTGACTGCCAACCAGAGATGACTACCATGATCGTTGGGGCTTTGTCTTTCCCCTTTTTTGAAGAGAAGAGGAGAATATCTTTGTTTAGGCAAAAGATAGTTGTATCTTGTTAGGCAGAATAATAAATTTGTTCATTTGGTTGCATGAAATTGAAAAGAGTGTGCATGGATCCTGATGTACCACAGGTCTGGATTCTGTCAGTTATTAGGCCAATGATAACTCAAATCCGCCCTTCTAATAGGCTCTGCTTTGGGACGAGAGCTCAGCAAACTACATTTCTCCTTTGCCAACTGGCTTCCTGTGAAGTTCAGATGGTAGGGGGAGCCAGACAGAGATTAAAAGGCTGGGGGAGAGAAAGAGAACACCTTTCTCCTTGCTGTTTCTGTGAGTGTCATCCCAACTGCAATAAACCTTTATCCCAGCAGTGCAGTTGGTTCCAGCTTCCAGCTTTTTTCTTCCATCCCGAAACCAGCTTTATCATATTACCTCAGAGGTACCAGAAGCAGTCAGATTGGGCCCCTCATCAGTGGTCTGAGCCCTAGATCCACAGAGCCTCTCTTCCAAGATTCTTTTTTTAAACAGATTTATTGAGATATAACTCACATACCATTACATTCACCCATTTAAAGTGTACAGTTCATTGATTTTTAGTGTGTTCATGGAGTTGTGCAACCATCAAAACAATCTAATTTTAGAACATTTTCACCATCCCCCAAAGAAACCCAGTACCCATCAGTAGTCACTTTCCACCCCTCCTCCAGCCCTAAGCCACCATTAATCTACCTATTATTTCTATGAATTTGCCTATTTTGGACATTTCCTATAAATGAAATCATATAACTTATGGCCTTTTGTGACTGGCTTTTTTCACTTAATTTTTTTAAAGTTTATTCATGTTGTAGCATGTACTTCATTCCTTATGGCTGAATAGTATTCCATTGTATGGATATACCACATTTTGTTTAGCCATTTATCAGCTGATGGACATTTGGGTTGTTTCTACTTTTTCAGTTATTACAAATACTTCTACCACAAACATTTATGTACAGGTTTTATGTAGACCTATGTTTCCATTCTCTTGAGTATATACCTAAAAGTGGAGTTACTGGGTCATATGATATTTTCCAAGCTTCTTAATTCTGATAATCTCTGCCTCTTTATGTTATTCCCACAACCCCAGGAGTAGCAACTCCTTCCTGCAGTTATAATCGCTAGATTACCTCAGTGTTCCCTTTTCGATCTTTCTAACCTCCAATGACTGTGTGACCATCACCCTGTATTAAATTTCTTCAGTTGAAGTACTTACTATGGTTTCTATTTTTCTGACTAAACCCTGGATAATACAGTCATATGAAGCATTATAATCAGTTTATCCATATTCACTGATTAAGGAATAGAAATCTCTTTAACTTCAGCAGGTCAGATAGAAATAATTCTCACACAATGAAGGCTGTTAAACATCAACCTATATCCTGTAAGTCAGTAACATAATTTAATCGGAATCCACTGAATGAGTGGCCACCCTGAGATAATATTTTAAGCATCTGTCTGAAATAGTTTAAGGCTAGTACCACTTAAATCCTAGAGGAAAATCTGTTCCTTCATTTCTTCCTTCCTTCACTCATTCATTTGTTTCATAATTATTTATTTATCCCTCCATTTGTGCTATGTACTGTTCTAAGTGCTGGTGATAAAATAGTGAATAAAATAGACAAAAATCTTAATAATCATAGAATTTATATTTTAGTGGAAGAGAGATGGTAAACAAGTATAAATGTGTCAGATGGTGAATAGTGACATGGAGAAATTTAAAGAATGTAAGGAAGATAGGGAGGGCTGGGTTGAGGGTACATTTTTAAATAGGTTGATCAGGAAAGATTTCACTGTAAAAGTAACATTTCAACAAACTCCTGGTGGAGATGAAGGAGAAAGCATGTGGATACCTGGGGGAAAAGAATGTTCCAGGCAAAACTAACAGCAAGGCTTCACTCTCAAGGCCTTGAGTTGGAAGGATGCCTGGTTTGTTCAAGGAATAGGAAGGAGGCCAATCTGGCTGGACTTGAAACGAGGGGGAGAGCTGTAGGAGAGAATGTTAGAGAGACAGTGAAAGTTCAATCCTGTAGGGCTTTGTATGCCATTATAAGGACTTTGGTTTTATTATGAGTATGATAGGAAGCCAGTGGAAGGATTTTAACAGGGAAGTGATATGACTTGACTTACATTTTTAAAAAATTTTTTATACAGCAGGTTCTTATTAGTTATCTATTTTATACATATTAGTATATATATGTCAATCCCAATCTCCTAATTCATCCCACCACCATCACCCCCCCACCCCTGCTTTCCCCCTTTGGTGTCCATATATTTGTTCTCTACATCTGTGTCTCTATTTCTGCCTTGCAAACCGGTTCATCTGTACTATTTTTTTAGACTCCACGTATATGTGTTAATATACGATATTTGTTTTTCTCTTTCTGACTTACTTCACTCTGTATGACAGTCTCTAGGTCCATCCATGTCTCTACAAATGACCCAATTTCATTCCTTTTTATGGCTGAGTAATATTTCCTTGTATATATGTACCACATCTTCTTTATGCATTCATCTGTCGATGGACATTTAGGTTGCTTCCATGACCTGGCTATTGTAAATAGTGCTGCAGTGAACATTGGGGTGCATGTGTCTTTATGGTTTTCTCTGGGTATATGCCTAGTAGTGGGATTGCTGGGTCATATGATAATTCTATTTTTTGACTTGACTTACATTTTGACAAGATGAATCTAGCTTCTGTGTTGAGAATAGATTGTGGTAGTGGGGATATATGTATATGTATAGCTGATTCACTTTGTTATAAAGCACAAACTGGGCTTCCCTGGTGGCGCAGTGGTTGAGAATCTGCCTGCTAATGCAGGGGACACGGGTTCGAGCCCTGGTCTGGGAAGATCCCACATGCCGCGGAGCAGCTGGGCCCGTGAGCCACAACTGCTGAGCCTGCGCGTCTGGAGCCTGTGCCCCGCAACGGGAGGGGCCGCGATGGTGAGAGGCCCGCGCACCGCGATGAAGAGCGGTCCCCGCACCGCGATGAAGAGTGGCCCCCACTTGCCGCAACTAGAGAAAGCCCTCGCACGAACCGAAGACCCAGCACAGCCAAAAATAAATAAATAAATAAAAATAAAAAATAAAGCACAAACTAACACACCATTGTAAAGCAATTATACTCCAATAAAGATGTTTAAAAAAAAAGAGTTATTGGTAATTGATCACTTGATTAAAGGATTACCCAGAGTCTAAAGCAGTATATAGTTCTCAACTCTGGTTGCACATTCAAATCACTTAAGGAGCCTTTAAGACATGCTAATGCCCAGGCCCCATTTCAAACCAACTGAATAACAATCTCTGGAAGTTGCAACTGGGCATCAGTATTTTGAAAGCTTTCCAGGATTAATCTAAATGTGCATCTGGGGTTGAGAATCACTGCACTAAAGCAAGAGTGGGCTAATTCCTACCAGCCATTTGTTTTTGTTAATAAAGTTTTATTGGAACACAGCCATTTCTGTATATATTGTCTATTGCTTGTTTCACACAACAAAGGCAGAGTTGTGAGCTGCAACAACTGTGTAGTTGAGTAGTGTGGCAGGGACCATGTGGCCCACAGAGCTGAAAATATTTACTATTTGGCTCTTTACAGAAAAAGTTTGGCAACCCCTGATCTGAAGAAAGGAGAGACATGGAAAACTCAAAATGTCCAGCAGTCAATTGTTTGCAGCATTTTTTCAGGCATATATGTAGATAAAGCAGCTATTGAAATTATTCTGACAGTTGGTGAAAAAAATTTATTCCACTTAATAAAATTTTATTGACATGCAACTTCTCAGAAGCACACTCTTAAAGGGGGCACCATTGTTAAGCCCTTGACTCTCAGCTTTAAGCCCACCACTGTGATGCTGGAGCTGGCATTCTGCAAACTACATTTCAGTTTGCCAGCGGCTCTGCATTAGGCTCTGCCAATAGGGAGCACTAGAGGAACATTTCAAGCCTGGAGGAGGAAGAAGGGATTTGCTCCTTCCTGTTTGCTTTTATTTCTGTCAGCATCATCCTAGCAATGCTGCTTTATCCTAGCCTTGGCAGTTCATTCCAGTAGTAAAGGTTGATTCCACTTTGAAATTTTGCTGACACTCTCAGAACTAGCCTCACAGTGTACCCCTGGAGATATCATCACTCACAGGCAAAGTCCTTTTCTTAGAGTTCTAGGTCCCAGCCTCATGTGCCCCTGCTCCGAGCTCAAAAGACAACAACGCCAGCCAAGCATTGCCATCTCCCCAGAGACCCGAGTCCCACTTTGTGGGCCCCCTCCTTCAAGCTTCTAAGTTCTAATAAAGCCAACCTCTTCTCTTTCTTCTTCTCCTTCTCTTCCTCCTCCAAGCCGTAGAGGTAATAGTACTTCCTACAGTTGCTACTCCATGATATGTTTCCTTTTTGCCTTTTAAGTTTTCCAATGCCTGAGAATATTATTTATATTAAATTCTCTCCGTTAATATTACTGGTGTGGTTTCTATCTCCTGTGTGTGAGAGAGCTATTGCCTACTGTAGTAATCGTAAATTATCATTGTACCCTGTATTCTATAAAGATTGATGGATTCAAACTGTTGTGTGGGAAATGGAATGCTAAATTGGAAGATATTATGCTCTCTCTAATATAATCTACCTACATATTCATTAATAATGTCTTATTTATGCACTACATAAAAGAATGGGCTGTGTCACTGTGCATAATATGGATCGTGACTTCTGAGGAAATGCCTTTTACTCTTGTTGGGAATTAATGAATAAGAATTCACTGCATGTTTACAATAGTATATGCTGCAAAATGCAATCTGATGACTCTAGAGGACATCCCACCCCAGCCCAGTCATCCCTAAAAGATAAGGGTCAGACAGAACATGGGTAAATCAGATAACTTCTATCCATTCACTGTACCCAAAATGTAATAGGTCATTTCATCTTTGTAAATAAGCTGAAAACAGGACTTTGTTAAGATGGCGTCAGAGCCAAGAAAGGGACAAGTGGACTAGAGACAAGCGCAGCTGTGGCTTCTGTTTGGTCCATGATTTGTTCTCGAACATTCATCTTGTAAGCTGATTCATATTGACTAGTTTATTTTCATTTCTCAGTTTTCTTTTTGAAAATGGCTACTTTACTACCATTGACTACAAAGGAAAAAAGGGGACAATTAAACACTGGATTTGTAGAATAAAGGGTCAGCAAATGACAGTCCACAGGCCAAATCTGGCTTGCCACTTTATTTTGTAAATAAAGTTTTATTGGAAGACAGCCAAGCCCATTTATTTACTATTATCTATGGCTGCTTTCACTAAAATAGTAAAACTGAGTAGTTGCATCTGGGACTACATGACTCGCAAAGCCAGAAATATTGACTCTCTGGTCTTTTACAGAAGTTTGCTGACCCCTGACAGGAGGAGTCGGTGTCCGTCACTACAGTGGCATGTGCCAGTCATTAGGGTGTCAGGCACAGGGCCCAGGGGAAACTCTGGTTCTCAAGCTTTCCTTGGCAACTGTGTGCTCAAATTTGAATGCCCTGCCAGCCCCTCTGCACCTATCAATCCCCTACTCAGCTTCTAAGATCCCGTGTATAATTTCTCTGTGTCATTCAAACTTCCCTGACTGTGCTTGGTGTCATGCCTGTCCCTTCTACTATCCATTTGTCTCCAACTGAATTCATAGGATCTTTTAGAAATTGCAAGGAGTATTATTCATCCATCTCTTAAAATACGCTTGGCGAGGGCCTTGCACAGACCACTAATTAGTAATTCCGGTTTCATTGATCAACACTATCCAGAGGGAACCATAAAGCTGTCTCAGGCACCAGTGCATTTGTTTACCTTAGAAAAGAGTATTTGAGTTGTTGTCACCTGCTATTGTGTGCATCCTATATGTCGGGAACTGCCTTCAAGTCACCATCACCAAAATAGATCTGGTAATTATTAGATAAAAGACTGGGCCATGTAAAAAATGAAGAATAGGGAAGAAGGTTATTCATCTTTGTAACTCTCATATTCCTACATAATTCCTGATTATATTAAGCATAAAGGTATATGTGCTAAAAGAAATAAACTGGACTGATAGATGATAGATAGCCAGATGAAAAAAATTTTAAGGTTCTACAACAGCCAAAGACTGTTTCTTCCCCCAGATGATTTCTGTTTTATTAAGAGTTTTCTCCTTAATAATGCAATATAATCTATCTTAAGTGCAATGATTTCAGATACCATTCATGCTGAGATTTAAAACCAAGCACAGCATACAAGAAACGTATTTAGTAAAGTTTCATCTTCTCAAAAACTAAGAAAAAACAAACAACACAGAGGAAAGAAGGGAAGTATATAATTTATGCAATTTTCTAAGTAGAAACAGTCTTAAAATGCCAAGCAATAATCCAACTAAACGATAAACATGAATGGCTCTTTAAAGTATTAATCCATGCGACCGGAGGGCCACCAGGACAATAGGAAACAGCAGCTCTTGGTGTGCCCTGCCACGCCACTGAGGCTCCATTGGTTGCCCTTCATTTTTTCCCTTCTGTTACCCGCTAAGATTTGTTTTCTTCAAAAGCTTATCAACCATCTCTTGAGTCATACTGCCTGGAGTGTGCTGATTGCCAGAGGTTCAATGCCTTAAGGCTTTTGTGAAAATAAATATAGGCAGGGGCCTCTATGATTCTTTTTTCTACAGGCTCAAGTAAATACCAGAGTGATAGAAAAACAAGAGAATGAGAGGTGAAGGTATTGGTAATCATTTTCTAAAATAAGATGTTCTGTGTCTTAAAAGTCATCTCAGGGCTTCCCTGGTGACGCAGTGGTTAAGAATCCGCCTGCCAATGCAGAGGACACGGGTTCAAGCCCTGGTCCGGGAAGATCCCACATGCCGCAGAGCATCTAAGCCTGTGCACCACAACTACTGAGCCTGCGCTCTAGAGCCCGCGAGCCACAACTACTGAGCCCACGTGCCTAGAGCCCGTGCTCCACGACAAGAGAAGCCACCGCAATGAGAAACCCGCACACCATAATGAAGAGTAGTCCCCGCTCGCCGCAACTAGAGAAAGCCCGCGCGCAGCAACGAAGACCCAACGCAACCAAAAATAAATAAATTTTTTTAAAAAAGTCATTTCACTGTGTCTGTTCAAGTAGGACTTGGATTGTAATAAGCTTTCAGTAAATATTTAGCCTACAAATTAAATAATATGCAAACACAATTATGTGTGTGTATATATACAGATGTATTTATATAAATATCACTTAGATTGTGTTAAAGAGAGTTATAGGGCCAACCATACTGTCAGCAGAGTATTTGGTATCCTATATGCAATGATATAAGGAAATCCAAGATTACACAAAAATTTCTCTATAAACGCCTGAAATTCTGAGATGGATAATTCAATCCTTTTTTGGTAATAAGAGGTTCATCAGAACATCACTTCCATGAAATCAGGGACAATGCAATGCCTTGTTCACCAGTGTATTCACAGTCAATGTCACAGTGCCTGGCATAAACAGACTCAACCGTTTGCTGTATAAATGAATGGAAAGCATTACCCTCTACAGGCAAATGGCCTTGGGACCTCAATCCACAAGAATCTTAGACCTTCATGATGCGTGAGTTTTTCAGATTAACTTTATTCCTAAAAGATTTATCTGATCACAGCCCACAGAATGGGAGAAAATATTTGCAAATGATATGACTGGCAAGGGATTAATCTCTGAAATTTACAGACATCTCATGCAACTCAATATCAAAAAAACAAACAACCCAATCAAAACATGGGCAGAAGACCTAAATATACGTTTCTCCAAAGAAGACATACAGATAGCCAACAGGCACATGAAAAGATGCTCAGCATCGCTAATTATTAGAGAAATGCAAATCAAAACTACAGTGAGGTACCATCTCACACCAACCAGAATGGCCATCATCAAAAAGTCTACAAACAGTAAATGCTGGTAAGGGTGTGCAGAAAAGGGAACCCTCCTACGTACCGTTGGTGAGAATGTAAATTGGTAAGAGCCGCTATGGAGAACAGTATGGAGGTTCCTTAAAAAACTAAAAATAGAGCTACCGTATGATCCAGCAATCCCACTCCTGGGCATATATCCAGAAAAATGAAAGCTCTAATTCAAAAAGATACATGCACCCCAGTGTTCATAGAGGCACTGTTTACAATAACCAAGACATGGAAGCAACCTAAATGTCCACTGACAGAGGAATGGATAAAGAGGATGTGGTACATATATACAATGGGATATTACTCAGTCATTAAAAAGAATGAAATAATGCCATTTGCAGCAATGTGGATGGGCCTGGAGATGATCATACTAAGTGAAGTAAGTTAGAGGAAGACAAAAATCATATGATATCGCTTATATGCGGAATCTAAAAATAATGATACAAATGAACTTATTTACAAAACAGAAATAGACTCACAGACTTAGAGAACGAACTTATGGTTACCAAGGGGGAAGGATGGGGGGAGGAGGGATAAACTGGGAGTTTGGGATTGACATGCACACACTGCTATATTTAAAATAGATAACTAAAAAAAAAAAAATAAAGCCAGGAAAGGAAAGGGGTGTAGAGTTGCTGAGAATGTGTCCTCCTCCTTGCTATTAAGGAAAATTATACTATTATCTTCTTTTGGAGATTTTTCAGAATAAGTATAGGTGAACAACCTCGAAAAAAAATGAAGTAACCCAACTAGGGCGAGTGACATTTTTCACTAGTGATAATCCCATAGACGGTGAAAGGCAGCAAGCTGCTGAGATCCCCATGAATGGTGACCAATACTTGAAATGAGAAGCTCCTAACGAGTCTCTTATCTCAGCGAGCTGAAAGAAAACAAGACCGGGAAGGGAGGGTGACGTTCCAAAGTTCTGTACAAATATTGCTAGCTCTTGGAGTGCTCCCCATTTTTACAATCAAACACTGTTTCTTCAAGGGATGGCTTTGTCATACAAAATGGTCTTCAATCTTGGGGACTAAGGAAATGCTTCTGATAAATTTAATCTAGTTAAAATGCAGGCACCATTTATCACAAATAGGATAGGAAAGATAAATGTATCTGTGTCGTTTTACCTTTGGAGGCTCTGGCTTCAGCACAAAAAAAGTTAGCACATGAGTTCTCAGCTTCCGGTCCTCACCCTTGACTGTGCCTTGGCGTCAGCTGGGTCCCACCCCCAGAGCTTCTGATGGAGTTGGTCTGGAGTGTGGCATGATTTTTCACAGCACCCCAGATGACTCTATTTTATAACCAAGTAGGGGGACAAACCATCCCAGTTTGCCCAGGACTGAAGGGCTTCCTGGGATGTGAGACTTTCAGTGCTAACGCCAGGCAAGTCCCAGGCAGACTAGGACAAGTAGGTCACCCTAACCACTGTTCTGAGAAGTGTGTGTTTGATCGGGTTTGATGGAGGTATGAAGGAAGGGGAGCAGCGCATGCGTTTTAGCCATGGCAAGGTTGACTACAGAGCCAGTTACCTACCACAGAATCACAGAAGGTATCTAAAATAGATTTGTGTCAGATGGCATGTTCTGAATTTTATCATGTACGATTTCTTGGAAAGGCCAATACTTTTCCTATTTCCTTCTTCCTCTGACTTTTGCAAGTATGATCTTGTTCCTAAATGAAAATCTTGTTCCTGAAAAGAAATCTTCCATAGCAACTGGATTCCCTCCCAGGAGCCTGTGCTTTGGGAAGGTCAGCCCCTTCCTTTCCATTAGGTCAATGGTAATTGATAGTTGCCAATATTGGTCAAAATTTCAGTCAGAGGGATCGCAGTGTGTCACTCCTTTACAAGTCTGTCTAATCCAGATTCTGACAAACTTCAAGGGCAACTAGGTAATGATGGTGACTCCTCACCCAGATCACTCTCTCTGGGGGAGTCGCCAAGTAAGGGGTGCATGATCTCTCTCTTTCTAGGAAAGACTGACAGACAAATGCCAGTAAAGAAAATCCAAATCTCATCACAAAAAAATACTCCTCTTTAATGTTATAAATAATGATTCTTTCAAAGGATATACCAAAGCAGGAGACTGATCCCAACTCAACCCCAATATGGCAAAACTTTGGGGGCTGCAGGAGGTTGAGGACAGAAGGAAATGTCAGCCAGGAGAGGCCTCTTCTGACCGTTGGCTGAGAAGTGAACTTTGCTGGCAAAAAGGGCCCTCCCCCACCTGCCAAGTGTAGACACGCTCAGAGGAGGTCTCTGTGGCACGAACCAATCCTTCACTACCATTCGAACAGCTTTCTTCTGATGCTTGTGGAGTGAGAAAAATTGGCCCTCCTGTATAAGCTTGCTCTTTTCCAAGCTAGAGTCTTCCTTTCTGTGTGTATTCTTTCTAGGACTCACTTTGTGATCAGGTTCATCTCAGTGCTTTTCCTGTGAGCCTACTTAGGGGCTTTTAGGCTGGCAAGACTGGCCCTTAAATAGTAAAATAAGACGAGAGAATTGGCACCACCGTTTGTGAGATGAAGCACCTCTTCTGGAATGAACAGAGCTGAGGTAGTGGCAAGGGTTAGCTGCCATGTCCTATGTGCTATTTCTGGTTGCTGCTGCTGCTGCTTTATATAGAGGGAGATAGATATTCAGTCTATGTTCCTCAGCTCATCTACGCAGCTATTTGATTTTTATATAAAGCTGCTAGTGTGTGTCTAAAGTTACTTACCGAGCTTGTTGAACCTGTGTTAGCTTCCTGGGTTTCTCACACAAGTCACAGAGTCCCATCACTTTGCACAGCAATCAAAGAAAGGGACGCCTCCCCACCATGTATGCTCTTTCCTCACCTAATAGCATGGCGAGGGACTTTGACATTGACCTTGCTCTTGTGTAAGATAAAGAAGGGGTTTTTTTTTGTTCTTTTTTTAAGTTTGAAGGTTTTATATTACTTTACCTTCAGGTCTGTCGCTTTAGAAAATGATTTACGAGGAATAGGAAAGACAGGGGTCTTTAAGCTGTGGCCAGCATCTGTGCAGGGTAAATTCTGTCCTACCTGAGCAGAAGGAATTTTCTAGATCATGAATCAGAGCAGGGGGGCTGGTGTAAGCTGGGCTCCAGGGGAGAGAAGCAGCATGGACCTGGCAACCTGTCAATACCACTGAGCACCACCGCCTGTGTTAACAGGGAAGAGCCCCCAGGACAGCAGGAGGATGAAAAAAATACAAAGAAAGCAGAACAAATACAAACAGAGGAGAGGATCTAATTAAAATAGAGTAACTGAAGAGATGACTTCCATTGCATTAAGGATATTTTTGGAAGCACTGTGCTGGCATTTTATTCCTGAAAATGCCCACTCCTCTCACCAGTATATTAAAAATCTCTAGGTGCCTTCCCAAGATTGGACATTGGCCAGTTCTTGCCGGCTCTTGCTTAGAATAGGAACAGGATGTGCTGTGTCTGCTATTTGAAATCTTGATTTTTTTTCATCCTTTCCTTAGCACCCAAGTTGGGATTTATGAGGTCACAGATGCTGTCTAGGTAGACTTTCATTTTGTTATTATTTTCCCCATTTATTCTCATTTTTATTTCTAGGCCACCAAAAACACAGAATTCAGCCCACTAACAATGAAAAATATGTATGTATGTTGGCTGGGAAGAATCCAAATCTGATTACTCTAGTTCTTTATGGAGACTATTTTATGAAGGAATAGAAGCTGTAATTAAGTGTTCTTCCCACTTATAGCAATTTAATTAAAAAGACTAAAGTTATTGATTTTTTTTAAAACCATTAAAAGGCACCCATGCTGCTGGTTCCAGGCTGCTGCTGGCAGACTATGCACTCATGGAGCATAATTTTCCATTTCCTCCAGTACAATGAAACCCTTTATTAAATGCTTTCTCACTGTGGGCAGATTGGTTTATAGTTGAAGCAAGCAAGGATTTATAATCCCTTGCCGCTATTTGCTTACCCTTCAATTCAGATTCTGCCAACACCACACAGATTTATCTCCTTAGCTTTTAAAGGACTTTGGATTTGGGGTGATTTCATTTCACAGCTGAAGTAGGCCCAACAGAAGAGACTGTGCCAACCAAGCGGAGTTAGGAGGACTGAATAACCTCAGTTTGTTCAGGATCATACATAAATCAAGCCAGATGAGAATGGAAGAAATATTACCATTGGGCTGCTTGAGTGTCCTTACAACATGGCAGTCAGCTTTCTCTAGAGCAAGTGATCCAAGTAAAAAGTCAAGGAGGAAGCTGCAGTGCCATTTAAGACCTAGTCTCAGAAAGCACACACCATCGCTTCTGCCATATACTCTTTGTCAGAAATAAGCCACTAGGTCAGCTCATACTCATGGGAATGGGAAGTGGGTTCCATCTCTTGAGGAGAGGATATGAAAGAATTTGTGGACATATTTGAAAACTGCCACACACTTGCTTTTCTCTCTACCTGAATCCCTCCTATAAATACTCAAAGATCTCACTTCTCCACTTTATTTAAGCCTTAGCTCAAATGTCACAACTATAAAGAGGTCTTTCTTGACCCCTCGTTCCATCTAAAATATTATCCAAGTCCCTCTCTACACTGTTTCTCTGCTTTAGTTTTCTTCAAAGCATTCTATCATCACCTGACATTATTCATCTATCTATGTTCATCTCTCTCTTTATACTCGCCCTCCTCCACTAAAAAGGAAGCTTGATGGGGGCAAGAGATTTTGTGTCTTATTCATCATTGTATCTCCAGTGTCTAGAACACAATAATTGCGTAATAAATACTCATTATTAAATGGATAAACTCATTCCTTTCCTCATGTAGCAAACATTTACTGAAGATGAATTATTTGAAAAAAGAAACCAGGCCATAGGGAAAGGGGTTTATACTAGGAGATGGGATGAAAAGATTATTAAAACAAGTTCTCGAGCTTCTATATGTTCAAGTAACGTTTTCCAAAATGAGTTGCCCAGAGTTTTAATAGGCACTGCTCAAATAAAGGGTTCTACAGTTAATGAGAAACATTGGTTTAAACAAAATTAAACGTTTTTTGTTACTACACAGCTTCTCAAAGCTTTTAATATGCTAATGTGCCATGTAAATCCCCAAAAAGGAGGAGTAAAATAAACTCCACTTACAAAAATTATTTGAATATGACATTTTCTTTCACTGAACCCAGATGCAAGAGTTAGCCTTGAAAAGATGAAATGAGTTCTTGAGACAAAAGAGGTGACTTAACGAGAAATAGAAATTTGGAGCAGTGAGAAGTATATAATGACCGGGAGGAGGGGGAATTGGAAAGTTCAGCTCAGTCTTCTGGATATTCTATGGGAGTGATGCTAAGGCCTTGAGAGGTAAAGAAAATGCTGTAAAAGCTAGAAAGGAAATAAAAGAACAGCAGAGCCACTGAAAGGGCCAAGTAGAGGAAACAGAGGATAGATTTGGAACAGTCCCAGCCAGTACATTTTCATGACTTTCTCCACCCATGCAATGACCGCTGCATGTGAATGGAGAAAGCAAATTAAAACGGAACTCGGCGGCTTGAATTGACCTAACAAAGTCTCCACGTAAGTTCAAGGAGAAAAAAAATTCTAAAGATCACGTAGGAAGTGTTGTAAGGGTGCACCCGGGGTGAAAATGGGTAAAAGGACAAGCAAGGTCCAAACCTGTCATGAAAAATAAAGAAAGGGAAGAGAACAAATGCCAACGTGAGGCTGGGGGAACCGGTGGGAGAGAGAGATGGCTGATAAAGATCTCAGGGTCTAAAGAGGTAAGGTGTGGATTCAAGGTCATGCCTATGGGCTGCTCTGATTGATGGTGAGATTCACGTTGGGAATACACTCGGGAATGGCTGTGACGGAAGGAAGGTGAAGGTGCTGGAAGGAGCGGCTTGCACATTTCCTTGGCTCCTCATACACCCATGTGTTCTCTTCCAGTGTCTTTCCGGTGCAGGAAGCCTTCATCTTTGAGTCCTCTGCTCGAAGCTCTGTGTCTGGAGCACAGCGGGATCATCAGAATACCTGATGGGTGAGTGGATGAAAGCCTGCATGGATAGGCAGGTAACGAGGACGGTATTGACACTGTTAAGGGTGTTGCCAGGACAGTGGAGGACGCAAACACAGGGCCCTGTGCAAATGTCACTGATGTCCGTGTTGTGAAGTCTGCCTTTAGGGAGCCTTGCTGAAAAGCTCACGGTCATTCCGGATGTTGGTGTCTTGACTTAACTGATTGGATTCCTAACCACAGCTTTTAGCCCATTACTCCATACCTTGCCTGTCTCAATTTCTGTTCTTCCCATGGAAATCGCCATGACTTATGGTGATTAGAGCCTTAAGAACTCCTCCGGTCTCTTGGCTGCCCCAGGCCCTGACCTAGGCCGGCAAACATCCTGGGAACCCTGGCCAAAGAAAGAAAAGGTTCTTCGGAAAAAGTTTCGTGTTTAATAGTAAGGATTTGAAAAACCGTGAATGAAGGGATCACACATAGCACATATCAAGTCTCTTAGCCCCAGTTTCACTAACCATAAATGAAACTTCACGCCACTAGGAAGTCAAACACGCACTTCTCAGACTCTGGTGGATGTTAGAATTATGTGAATACCTTACCCTCCGATTCCCGTTCGGTAGGAATTGGAGGAACCCAGCCTTCTGCATTTTAACAAGCAACCTCAGTGATTGTCCTGTAGGTAGTCTCAGATATGTTGAGAAATGCCACTCCAAGCTTTTTGCCAATGAATTCCAGTATTGAAGAGATTTGGGGACAGCAATCTAGCCCAGAAGACGGGACTTGTCAGAAAACTCAGTGAGCATAGCAAGAACACTGGTTTTTTTCGGAGATCGGATATTTTTTGGAGGAGGTTTGACGTGATGAGACTGAGGGGCAGATCCAGAACCCCAGCCATACCTCGGGGTGGCCCTGCCCTTGAGTTTACCCACCCCGCCCCCGCTGCAGCCTCCCCCCCCCCCCCCCGACTCCAGCTAACGACACCTCCGAGGGGCACTTTGGGGAGGGGCCCGGGGAGTTTTCTCAGAACACTGATGACAGAGGGCAACTGCTCTTGACACGAAATGTTACATAAAAAGCAGAGGTCTCCGCCTTTTCCCAAGGAGTGTGCTTTGCTATTGTCTGGGCTCCAGCAGTGCAAGAAGATGGAGACTGCCTCGGGCACATTCACCAGCTGATAAGAATCCACACCAGGGCCCTGGCCAGCACTTACATTTCTTTTTTCCCAGAAGCTCATAAAGCACCTTGGCTGACCCTTCTCCGTCACCTCCTAAAAAGACAAAAGCACTGTCACCAGCTTAGCCATTAGCAGGGACACGATCAATTCTTTGATTTTCTTCTGAGCTAGTTTATATCTATATGTCAGGGAGGGAATTAGCACCCGCATCACGTGTGAATTTCCTTCCCTTTCCATCTCTCTCACTGTGAGCAAACCCCTCCAGGTCCCTGCATCCATTCACAAAGTCACAAAGTTTCCAGCATCCTTGAAGTTGGCCCCAGTTCTCCGGCAACCAAAACCTCGAAGACACTCAGAGGCCTTTTTTGACAGCAGCTATATTTCTTTGTGCACATAGAGCAGAAGAAAAGAGGGAAGCCCTCCTCTGGGTTTAAGGTTATAAAGTGTCATCCAATCTGCTCCTGGTCTCAGACACAAAAGCTCAGAACTAGCCGTAGCGATCTGCAATGGTCTCCACCTTTGTCTGAGAGTCAGGCAGTAGTTGATTTGACCTGCTTTATGGGGACAGTCTCCCAGGCATGACTGAGTGCTAATTGCTACTAATGAGGTGGCATTTTTAACTGGCTGTGGTCTTGAGCTCCCTGTCCTCCTTCCTCCAAGCGGCATTCCTGCCACTGGGTTGCATGTAAACCTTCCAGCGAGCCCTCAGCCATAAGCTCCACTTCCCCAGCCGCTGAGGGTTGTGTTAAGAAGGGCAAATTCCCCTGCCTTTCAAAAGGGCGATGTGCCTGAGTGAGCAGCGCGTAAAGATGCACTGGGCAATGCTGCTCTTGAGGAAATGAACTCTAAATATTACAGGATCGCTGGAAATTACTTTCCTAATGACTTTTACTGATTCCGCCCATTTTCCTGCATTCACCTCTCTCAGCCAGAGAAAAATCCACAAGCCCCAATCCATGAAGAATGTTTTCTTGCTTACAGTTATTTGGGAGGTTAAGTTTTACATCAGTGCCTTTGTGTCTCAAAATTGCCATGTGATGTTGAAGCCGAATCCGGCCTCTGTACCCCGACACTGAATTAAGTCTCAGAGACAGAGTTTTAGGTGAAGTAGAAAAGAATAGCTTTATTGCTTTGCCAGGCAAAGGGGGCCACGGCAGGCTAATGCCTTCAAAACTGTATGTCCTGACCCGGAGGGGGTAGTGAGGAGTTTTATAGTAATGGCTCAAAGAGGGTGTGATCAGCTCGTGGACATTCTTCTGATTGGCTGGTGGGGAGGTAAGTGGGCGTCAGCATCATCAACCTTTCTGGTTCCAGCTGGTCTGGGGTCTACGTGCTTGTGGGCAGCATGCAGTTAACTTCTCCCACCTGGTGGGGTTTCAGCATCTGCAAAACAGCTCAAAGATATTAGGTGTGTCCCTTGAGGGGAACCAGGACCCTGCCCCAAGGCTGCACTGTTGTTTCTTTTGACTGCTTCTCCCTTGTCTCCGCATCCCCTCCCTTCCCTGATTAGCATCGGTTTGAACCTGCCCTTAGGAACTCAGGGAAGGTCATGGAGGCTAACTGAAGCCTATTTCCTGTAATCAAGAAATGGGGGGCACGGAAGGGCTTTTGTGCCCAGAAGCCCCACAGGGTCCTCCTGCTCGGTATCACTATTATTGCTACCACAGATTACCCCCTAGTATATTTGCCTTGTGTTAGTTAGGCAGGGAAAAATCCCTGTTACAACGGGTTGGGAGCTGTCTTTAGTACCACTGGTGATACACATGGGGGAAAGAGTGTGGCAGGGTTTATGAAAGAAAAGAGAACTTTTTGAAACATCGAGGATTCCAAATCAACAGAAGAGCTCAAGAAAATAAACAACAGAGTGAATTCAAGAAAATAAAAGGAAAAACACAACAAAGGTAGCAAAGGAATTCAGAAAATAGAAAATAAACAATAGAGTTAACAAAACAAAAACCTTGCTTTATGAAAGAAATTAATAATAAACAAGCCTCTAGCAAGACAGATATATGGATAAAGAGAGGATATGCCAATAAACACTATTATAACCACATAAACCAAAGATCATGGAGATTTATAAAAATCATAAAGAATTCAATGAATAAATTTCTACCAATAAATATTAAAATGTAGGTGCAATGGAAATATTCTAAAATGTTATAAATTACTGTAACAGACTAATAATGCTAATCAGTATCTGTGTTCTTCTTTTCTTACTGGGCACACACCTAACTCTGTTACCCAGGTGCTCTTGCAATTACATACGGACAGTGACTGATTTTTGGTCAACAGACTGGCCCAGAAAAATTTTCCAAACATTTATATATATATATATTTTTTCAGATACCAATAAGAAGAGAAAACTGTCAAACTCACTTTACATAGTATGTTATCTTTTGTTTCTGTGCTAATAACCATTTTAACAGGTGTGAGTTGATATCTAATTGTGGTTTTGATTTGCATTTCCCTGATGATTAGTGAAGTTGAGCATTTTTTTTAATATACGTATTGGCCATTTTTGTGTCTTCTTTGGAGAAATGTCTATTCAGTTCCTTAGCTCATTTTTTAATTGAGTCAGTAGGTTTGTTTTTTGTTGTTGTTTGTTTGTTTTACTATTGAGTTATAGGAATCCCTAATATTTTGAGGATTAACCCCTTATCAAATATATGATTTGCAAATAAATATTTTCTCCCATTCTGTAGGTTGCCTTTTCACTCTGTTGATTATTTCCTTTGCTGTGCATAAGTTTTTTAGTTTGATGTAGTCCTACTTGTTTGTTTTCATTTTTGTTGCCTGTGCTCTTTGGTGTCATATCCATGAAATCATTTCCAAGACCAATGTCATGAAGCTTTTTCCCTACATTTTCTTCTAGGAGTTTTACCTTTCAGGTCTTATGTTTAAGTCTTTAATCTATTTTGAGTTGGTTCTTGTGTGTAGTGTAAGATAAAGGTCCAGTTTCATTCTTTTGCATGTGGATATCCAGTTTTCCCAGCACCATTTGTTGAAGAGGATGTCGTTTTTTTGTTGTGTGCTCTTGGCTCCCTCATCAAAGATCAGGTGACTGTTTGTTACATATCAATTCTTGACCAGCTCTCATTAACAGTTAATCTTGTAGAGGGCAAAAGTGACCTTTGCTATTTCCTTTGTAATGCTTAATATACTTATCCCATTATTTGGTTGATCCTACCAGACTCTGACTCTTTGAGCGTAGATTCTGAGGCTATTTCATCTTTTATTTACTACAGTATCTATCAATAGTTCATTGCCTATAAGTGCTGAATAAATATTTATTGAATGAAAAAAGACTGAATATAATTCAGCCAAAATTATAAATGCTTCAGATACTATTGCAATATGCAGTTCCTCTCCTTTACATACAAAGCTGACACTTTGAATTAAAAGCATTAAACATGGTTCAAGTTCTGGTTTTACTGCAAAAATCTCTGACTTGAAGCAGGTCACCTCTGAGTTCCATATTCCTCTAACTTTAATAGGAAAGGTTTAAACTAAATGCTATAGAAGGTCTCTTCCAGCTCTGACATCTTCTGAATAATACCAGGATAGATTTATGCTAATTCATGTTCACACTCTCAGTCATTCCTTCTTGTGATTATCAAGGTATACTTTGGGTAGAAAGGGTAGGGATCAAGGTATATTCTGTGACCAAGAATGAAAGAAAGCTATTTTAAGACCTGCGTGTTGACAATATATGGTAGTCATTAAGGTTGTTCCCCAGTGGTCTGGCTCTCTCTTCTTCTACACGATAGTTTTGAACTTCACTACCCACCTGAAGCTACGTGTGGCCACATGACAAACTGTGGCCAGCAAAATATGCACCACCATGACACGTGTTACTTTCAAGTGGGAGCTTTGAATTTTGTCATCTTTTCTATCCCTATGCCATGATGATACACAGTGTTCCAGATTGACATTGGTCCCAGGTTGAGGGTAAAGTGGAGCAAAATTCCCAGTCAATTCTTGAAAAACATGCAGCAAAAGAAAGAAACAAATCTTCGTTGTTTTCATGCCTCTGAATTTGGGGGATAATTTTTGCCACAGCAAAACCCAGCCCTATCTAGATTACACTCTGTGTTATTGCCATGCTCTGATTTAGCAGTTGTTAGTTTACTGCCAGAATACACTGGTTATCCTGATTAACTGTGGATATTTTGCAAGTATTTTATCACTGTGAATGACATCAAGTTCCTTTAGAATAGGGATATCATCTGTCTAGATCACCATTGTATCTCCAGAGTCTGGAATGATTTTCCCCTCTGCTATAAATTAGAGAGAATGAACAGTTATCTCTGCAATAAAGTTATGCTTGATTTCTTACATTCCATTATGGTTTTTTTTGAGTAGGGAAAAAAGGAATGGACATAAGGCATTGACCTGAGAATTGGATATAACCCTGAGTTCGCTTGCTGATCTTACAGGTGGAAAAAAAAGATTGAAGACAGCTGAGACATTCTGTCCAGTCATACTGGATTCAGCCCTTTGAATGCCAATATCATATCTCAGGCAGGATAGTTACTTTCAAAACACAAGATTTAAGTGTGTCCGTTGTTTTAATTATCTTTGGGTGTCCTGTTTACATTCACATAAATGATTGATTGTTTCATGCTAAATAGATAACAATGGAAATTGTTACCACATACATAGTCTCTTTGGGGAATGTGAAGGGGAAAGATAAATATTTGAGAGCCTGCTGTGAATAGGTACTTTCAAATATGTTATCTTTTATAAACGTTTTAATTGATGTAAAATATGCATACAAAACAGTGCTTAACTCATGAGAGTACAGCTCAATGAATTTTCACAGACTGAACACACCTGTTTAATAGGCATCCAGATCAAGAAACAGAACATGACCAGCACCCTTGAGGTCCCCCCTCTGCCTTATGCATATTTCCAATCCCTTATTCCGAAGGTAACCACTATCTTGATTTCTAACAGAATAGATTGACTTTGCCTGTTTTTGAAGTTTATGTGAATGGAACCAGAAAATATGTACTTCTCTCTGTCTGGCTTTTTTTCTTTCAGCATGATTCTTGTAATATCCATCCATATTATTGCATGTAGTTGTAGTTTGTTCATTTGCATTGCACATAGTGTTCCATGATGTGGAAATACCACAATGTATTTATCTATTCTAAATAGGCAAGCTAGTGGGTATTTGGGTAGTTTGCAGTTTGGGGCTATTGTAAATGGTGCTGCTATGAGCATTCCAGTGTATCTATTTTGAACTCATATGAATGTGTCTTTTAGGTATATATCTAGGAATGCTATTACTGGATCAAAAGGAATGCATGTACTTAATTTTAGAAAATGCTGACAGTTTTTCAAAGTGGTCATGTGATAGATTGCAAAAACAGCCACAATTTCTTCCCCTTCCTATATCCATATCTCTTTATGATGTGACTTTGCAGCTCCTCCCATCAAGAGGTGGAGTCTTTTCCCCCACCTTTGAATCTGGCCTGGCATCGTGACTTGCTCTCGCTAGCTCTCTAGGAATCCTCCTTAGCCTCCGTGTAGACAAGTTCAAACTAGCATGCTGAGTGACGAGAAGCATGTGGCCAGGTCAACTCTCTCATACCAACCGACAGGTGGCCAGACATGTGAGTGAAGCCATGCTAGACCAGCCTGGCCCAGCTAACCTGCCAGCTGATGGCAGATGCATGAGTGAGCCCAGCCAACAACAACCCAGCCTGGTCCAGATCGAAAGAACCACTCAACCTTAGACTTGTGAATAACAGTAGTGATTGTTTTTTTAAGCCACTGAGTTATATATCCATAGACAATGGTTGTATGTGCCATTATTTTGGCAACAGTGCCTTCAGGTAGGTAGTGTTAACTTCATTTTATTCACGAAGAAACTCAGGTTCAGAAAGGCTAGGTGACTTGCCCCAGAACACCCAGCTAGCAAGGGGTAGAGCCAGGAATCAAATCCTGCCTAATCCCGAAGCCCCCTTTCTTCTATATCATACCGTTTATAAAGTAAAAGATATAAAAATAAATGGAAAATTTAGAGCTCTTGACTTTTACATGATCTCAAAACCCCTTGAGTACAAGTTCAGTTATGCCGCTCAGTAACCAACATTGGGAGGTGCTGTCATTTGAGCCCCAACTCCCTCTTCTAGCCCAGAAGCTGGTTATCCGATGGTCCCTGTGGTATCACACTTCGGAATTTTATTTATAGATACTTATCTATGTTTTTCACTTCAATAGAATTTTTCACATGTAGGTTGACTTGATTTTATTGTACTTGATATTTACATATCTCTTGGCCTTTAAAATTAATCTTTTATCACATTTCTGAGTATAATGAAGTTGCTCTGAGGTGATGCCAGTATTGTGTATATATGAAAGAGGACGTGAAAAGAGTCAAGCTGAAAGGGTCAACCTGAGGCTCACCCAACGAGTTTTAGGCCTAGCGCAGGAAGAGGTCAAGAGTATACCCTTCTCGAAATCAAGTGATTTGTGGGTGCAAAATTTAGGCAAATTTTTTTTTTTTTTTTTTTTTTTTAAAGATTTATTTTTTTATTGATTAATTGATTGATTGATTGCTATGTTGGGTCTTCGTTTCTGTGCTAGGGCTTTCTCCAGTTGCGGCAAGTGGGGGCCACTCTTCATCGCGGTGCGGGGACCGCTCTTCATCGCGGTGCGCGGGCCTTTCACTATCGCGGCCCCTCCCGTTGCGGGGCACAGGCTCCAGACGCGCAGGCTCAGTAATTGTGGCTCACGGGCCCAGCCGCTCTGCGGCATGTGGGATCTTCCCAGACCAGGGCTCGAACCCGTGTCCCCTGCATTATTGGCAGGCAGATTCTCAACCACTGCGCCACCAGGGAAGCCCTAGGCAAATTTTAAACGTTTGTGCAGAAAAAAATTGACAGAGGATTGGCAGGGGCACAGAGAGAGTGGTGGGCTCATCTTCCCATTCTCAGCTATTTCTGTGCTAGTATTGTCCTCCTTCCCAATAGATACTAGAAATGTATGAGCCTCAGTTAAAAGGAGTCCTGAGTTAAAATTCTAGCAAAGGTTACTTAGCTTCTTTGAGGTGCAGTTTACTCATGTATAATGCATCCCTTGCTGAGTAGTAAGGATCTGGAAAGAGAGAGAGCGAGAGAGATAGATAATCACCTAGCAAGTGCCTGACAACAGATAAGACACTTAGGAATTATAACTCTTAATATTGTTACATTATTGTTCTTATTGATTTTCCCACTATGGCAATCGACATTCCACAGCATTTTTTTTCTCTCACAGCCCTAACAAAGTTAGTCTGGAGGAAACTCTAAAATGCGTCTGGCTGCCCATCTCAATAAGTCAGCATATATCTCTAGTCTGAGCCCTGCAAAAATGCAGGAAAAAAATGTAAGGCATGGTCTTTCTTTTCTAATAGGGAGGGTAAAACAATTACCCAGATGACTTATAAAAGGTAGAAGGCTCTGGGTGGCATAAAAGAAGGACAAATGATTCCACTGAGGTCCGAGAGGAAGGATGGGATCCAGATGGAAAGCTGAGGTCAGGAAAAAAGTGATGTAATTGGTGAAAAGATTAATTCTAGGCAGAAATCCTAGAATGGGTTAAAGCTGGGAGTTGGGAAGGGGACAGGCATACTCAGGAAACAATGACCTTAACTAGTGTAGGGTAGAGATTGGAGCCATGGGACAAAGAGTTGGAATGTAAGACTGTGAAGCCAGGAGAAGACATTGGGGCTAGATTCAGGAGGCACTGACAGATTTTAGGTAGACACTTGAGGAAGGTAAAGGTGACAAAATGAGCAGATCGGAGGAATGAGAAGCAGAGAGGCCAGAGGGGAGATTGCAGTGTCCAATCATAAGACACATGAGCCTTGTTAGTGGAGTTAGTGGGCGGCGGTTGTATAGAAAGGGGGCATTCTGCTAAGTGACATAAGTCACAGAGAGAAAGACAAATACCGTACGATATGACACCTGTGGAATCTAAAAAAGCCGAACTCATAGAAACGGAGAGTAGAACTGTAACAAGAGGATGCCAGTGCCGAGCCCAAGTTTGGCTACTCGCTGCTCAAAAGGTCAATACTCGAGAGACAAGTGCTGGTGAAAAAGGAAAAGTTGCTTTATTCAGGAGGCCAGCAACCTGGGAAGATGGTGGACTAAAGTCCTCAGACGGTCTCCAAGTTGCCAGTTAGGAGACAGAGGTTTTCAAAGCAGTGCGATGGAGGAGACCGCAGGGTGTATGATCAGCTTGTGCTCAGTTCTCATGCTTTGGCTGGCATCAAAGTGAAGTTTTGAGCATCACCAGTCTCCTGGTTTCAACCAGTCCAGGGTGTACATGCTTGCAGTGAGCAGTTTTCATCTGGTGTGGGTCTGCTTCCTGTAAAAACAGCTTAGACGTGTGTCAGGCCTTTAGCTGTATCTTTCAGGGAACCGGGAGCTCGGTGATTCTGCTGGGTAGCTGGTTTATAGTCTAAATTGTTACTAGTTTCCCCACCCAACATTATAATATTCTTTGTTTCTACATCTTCACATTTCCCAATCATTAACTCTTGAGACAGTCTTTTGAGACTCAGGGAGGCCTGGGAGACTAAAGCAAAAGCCTTTTACTTCAAAGGACAGGGATACAGGGGCTTGTGTGCAGTTCCAATGCCGCCTTTTCTCTGATACCCCTCAGTCTTTAGGGGAACAGGTGTTGCATGAGAAAGGGACTAACGTTTTGGGTAGAGAGGTTAATCACCACCTTGGCAGAGGAGCTCAGTTTGAGGGGGACACGGTTACAGAACAGTGGCTACCAGAGGTGGAGGAAACGGGGAGATGCTAGTCACAGGGCACAAAGTACCAGTTAGAAGATGAATAAGTTCTGGGGATGTAATGCACAGCATGATTATTACAGTTGATAATACTGTATTATGTACTTGAAACGTGCCAAGAGAGTAGCTCTTAAATGTTCTCACCGCTAAACAAATTATGTGATGCGACGGAGGTGTTAGCTCATGCTATGGTGGTCATCATCTTGCAATACACGAGTGTATCAAATCAACACATTGTACACCTTAAACTAACACAATGTTACATGTCAATGATATCTCGATAAATCTGGGAAAAAAATTCTAAATGAAAGAAGAAAAGGAAAAGTTCCTTCGAAAGGGTGAGGCATATTAGGAAGGCCTTTCAGTGGTAGAATTGACTAGACTAAGCCAATGAGGTGAAGGCAAAAAGTCAACTATGACTCAGAAGTTTCAAGTCTGGATGAGTAGGTGAACAGAGGGGCAATCACAGAAGCCAGAGAGTCGGACGAGTTCAGCTTCTTCAGGGGGAGTATGATGAGGCTGTTGTGACCAAATTGGGGGTTAGGGCCACATCCTCGTAGAGATGCTCTTACAGGCAGTTGAGGATTCAGAACTTGGATCAGGAAAAAGTTGTATGCTAGAGAGAAGAGTTGGGTGTGATCCAGAAATGAAGCTCAAATGATCTTACATCATGGAAATTAAAAATTCTGAGTCATCTAGGGATGTGGGAAAAGAGGAAGTGAAGTTTTAATAGGCTTATAGCAATTTACAGCACTAAAATTAAAATGGCATATATATCTGTGAGTTGTCTAGGAAAAACACATTGGTGATGGGCAATGAGAAAAATTATTCTGGGACTCTGTCCAGGAGAACAAGGCCTTCTTGCTTGTTGCTTCAGTCTCTAAACCTCCTTCCTAATTTTGGGGTAGCTCCCAGTTCTTACCTAGTTCCTCTCTCCAGACCTGGCTTCAAAGCCTGGCTCAGTTTCCCAAATTTTCCCCTTCACAGAGTTGCAAAAAGCAGCTCACATTCTCCTTTTTTTTTTTTTTTTGTCATCTAAGTGTTCCTATTGCAGACACAGAAATAGATAAGAAGTACCAAATGGTGAGTAAGGTGTAGATTTAACATGAAATGTTTAAAATGCTGGTATTCATTATCCCTAGTCTTTATGCAAATATCAGGCAATAAAGTGCTGGGGCCAGCGTGTACTGGCTCATGAGAGCCAATTGTTAGATATTCAGAAATTTTGCAAGCCAGTGGTTAAATATAGCTATTATTAAAAATTAAATTATACAAACTTACAATGAAATAAATTATCAAAAGCTGATACTACTCAAACTCATCACTTCTTAATTGTTTTACTATTACTTATGAGCTTGAAGTTATTTGTGTTTATTATATCTGTAGGCTGGAAATATCATATAATGGTGTACTACCGTGCATCACTTCCCAATTCTGTGTACAATGATATCATATTGGTAGCTTGAAATAGGCCATCATGGGAGAATTTACAAATCAGAGCTTTTTCATTTTCCATTGGAGACCCAGTTGTTAAACATCTACCAGTTCACCACTGCTGTTAGACATCTGTAACGTCATGGCAAAAGCAAAATATCATGGGTTGAGGCACTAGATTGGAGTCCAAGTTCCATTCCTGCTGAAAGAGCAACCAATCTTGAACAAGTCACTAAATGTCTCTTGAGTTCCTATGCAAGAGTGTATTGGGGCTTCCCTGGTGGCACAGTGGTTAAGAATCTGCCTGCCAATGCAGGGGACACAGATTCAAGTCCTGGTCCAGGAAGATCCCACATGCCACGGAGCAAATAAGCCTGTGAGCCACAACTACTGAGCCTGCGCTCTAGAGCCCACGAGCTACAGCTACTGAGCCCACGTGCTACAACTACTGAGCTCGCGTGCCACAACTACTGAAGCCCACGCACCTAGAGCCCCTGCTCCACAACAAGAGAAGCCACCGCAATGAGAAGCCCGTGCACCAAACGAAGAGTAGCCCCTGCTGGCCGCAACTAGGGAAAGCCTGCATACAGCAACAAAGACCCAACGCAGCCAAAAATAAATAAATTAATTTTTTAAAAAAAGATTTAAAGAAATAAATAAAAATAAAAAGAGTATATGAATACCCTTCCCCGACCAGGGATCAAACCCGGGTCCACAGCAGTGAAAGCACCAAGTCTTAACCACTGGACCGCCAGGGAATTCCCAGATAGATTTATTTTGATACCTCTTGTTATTAGAGTTATGAGTTAAAAGAAACCTCTAGGATGGAATTTTTATTTCAAAAAACAAAAACCAAAACCAAATATGTATTGAAAGGGTGCAGAAAATGATTTGCATCCCACATGATGACATTTTGTCAAATCACCTGTAAAATGTACTTTGATGGGTTTCAGAGCCCATGTTTTCAGCCTGAAAAATACATTCGTGATTTGTGTCAGCTTGTATGATTGGATGGTTGGCCTAGTTAATTCTACCACCTGTTTCAGTCATCAGTTCTTATTAGCTCTCATTTGATGAGGAAAACAATCTCTGGAATTCTATCTTCCTTCCCAAATACCAAAGGATGTTTCGTTTTTATTTAGATATCAGCATATCTTTCTATTTCTCAAAGACTGTTGTTATAAATTCAGATTCTCCATTGTTTGCTCACGTAATCCATTACCATTTGTGTAACAAAAATAACTTATCAAAAACAAGACAAACATGAACATTGAATGCGTCCTACAACTTCAGAGCATTCAATTAACATTTAAGAATGCATACCTTGAAGGTAGCATATTGCTAATTTCAGATTCCTAAAATTTTTTATGCTACTACATAGAATGTCCAATTCCGTACTATAGGATAGAAACTAAATAAGTGGGTAAAAGCTGAAGCAAGTGATATGACTGAGTCAATTTCAATGCCACAACAAATTGAAAGCTAAAGGTCAATTTATTGCATGCTATGTTAGAGAATAATTCCAGATGACAAATGTGCCAGGCTCCCGAGATGAGTTGTAACCGCCCAAAGCAAAGGGAAGGGGTCCTAAAAACAACTATATCTACATGAGGTGCCAGGGAGAGTTTCAAAGTACACATAAACAGAAATGAATGCAGAGATTGAAAATGCATTGCATTAGCTAGAATATAGATAACCACAGCTGTGGAATGTATCTTAGAGTCATGATACCTAGACAATGGGCTGTGATTAAAACTGGAAACGTAACATTAATTTTAGCATGCACTTCAACCAGATTATCTAGGATACTGGCCACCTCCTTGGATTCTTCTTTGGGAGCTCAACATGCATATAAGTGCATGACTTTATGTGTGAATATATGGAAAATCTTTAAAATAGTCTTTCTTTCAGGCTCTCCATGGGGCATCTATTGCATTCCTATTTTCAAAAGTGTGCCTTGTATACGTGAAGCATAGGAGATAATGCAGTGAAAGAGAATCAAGTCTCTCCCACAAGGAGTTGCATTTACTCTGGGAAAAAAGATACTCAAACTAGTAATTATTGTGTAAAGTAAAAATAGAGGTACACTAAAAGTCCTACAAGAATATCTATCTACCTTTAAGTTCTAATTGAAGAGAGTGCATTTTTTACCAACATTAGAAAGATTTTTTTTTTAAATATCTCTAAACCAAGGTCGGAAATTCAAATTGCCTTCTTGAACTGTTTCTGAGACTTTCAAAACGAAAAATGTGATGAATCACAGGGGTGCAAGGAAGTAAGGAGAAAGGCATCTGGGTAGACAGATGGGACCTGAGCGGGGAAAGACCAGGCCGTGAGGGTCTTTGGAGCCAACCCTTCTCCCTACCGTGCCCTCATTTCCCTCTTCAAGCAGCAGATCAACTGTTTTGGGGCTTTGTTCCAACAAAAGCAAAGTTAGTAAGTTTTTGACAGAGCCATGCATGTTCATCAACAGAGGTCAGCAGCGTCCAAGTCAATTTAGAGCTTCTAGTTTGCTGAGTCAGGATTTAATCAATCATCAAATACAGATTTACTTCACATAGTGACTGTCAGTTAATAGTTGGCTTCCTAAGAGTTCTTAGAAAGTTATTCCACTTTTGAGATGATTCTTTTTGGGTTTTCACCTGAAAAAGCACTAAGTAAATACACTAAAGAAATAATGTATCTGCATTACCATCTCAGAAAAAGATGCATTCCTCAATTTACTCGAAACAATAGTTTCCTAGTCAGAGAAAATCGTATGGAACATGTTCGAATTGTGTGACTTACTGTAATAAACCCAAATGCTTTCCTTTGGGTTCATATATCCAGTAACAAATTGTATTTAGATCTTCAAGCTGATGGGTGCATAAGGTATCTTCACGTGTTTCAAAGTCCTCTCATTCATCAGCCTTTATTTTGACCTGTAAGGTGTTTTCTGTGCTCTAATATTTTAAAGACAAGTTTGAGTGCAAAATAACCATAATCTCCCAAAAGACTGAAAAATTAGTGGATAAAACTAGGCAGAAAGACAAATGCACCTTATAAAGAATGACTCCTTACAAAGAATGACTCCTTATAAAGAATGATTCCTTAATACTCCTTCATTGCCACCTCCACCCACTCTCAAGAAATCTCTTCTGCCTTTGTCAAGTATAATAAGCTTTTATTATATTTCATGTCAAACGATATTCATTTACTTTCACGTTGTTGTTTATTACAATACTTACAAGAGCTTACTTTCATCGTTCAGTTGAGGTATTTTCTACCTGTAAAAAATTAATTAGGGGTCTCAGGTTGGAATGGAATGCAGCGGCATCTTTTCCATTAATATTAATGGAAATATTTTATCATTTAAAGTCTTCTCACTTTGCAGTCAGGTTTTCAGGCGCAATTTAAAGTCTGAAAGTGTGAGGGGAAAGTGTGTTTAGTGAGGAACTACTATGCTTCAGAAATTGTGCTAAGCACTGGGGAAAAGCTTGTAGAAGAGACCAGTGTGGGCCTTGCCCTCTTGGTGTTTACAGTGCAGCTGGGAAGATGGTCAAAATCATTTTTTGTTTTCCAGAGATATGGCTCTACCTGCCTGGGGTTGCTGGGGAGAATCCTTTCACAATGTATATGTTTGTCAAATCATCACATTGTACACTTTACATATCTTATAATTTTATATGTCTATCATACCTCAATAGTTAGATAGATAGGTTGATAGATAGATAAATGGCTTCTGGTTTCTATGCTGGAAGCTACTGCCTTCAGTGGGGTCAGGTATATTTCCCCAATGTCAGGCATCATTGGGCCTCCTCTCTCATAAGCCATAAATAAAGGGAGACCTAGGCTGGGCCTTTAAGGAAACTTGCAGCCCCACAAATATCACACCAGAAATCCTTCCATTATCCTCCTAGACACCCAAATTCGGACTGAACACAGATAATAGGACATGACAGGGTATAACCATGGGAGTAGAGAATTTGGAGCCAAAACTTCTGATTAAATTCTGCCTTCACCATTTACCAGCTAAGAACTTTGGACAAGCCCCTGTACATTTCTGAACTCTGGCTTTCTTAGCTATTAAATGGAGACAATAATTTCCACCACATGGATTTGTCACGAAGTTCAAGTAAAATGCATATGAAAGGATTTTTGTAGGCAAACCGTGACTTTAGTAGCCCTTGCTAATTATCCTTAGCAGTCATTCATTCATTCACTTGCTCATTCATTTATCTACCAGCAATCATTTCTTGAGAACCTAACACTTACTCTGACTACAACAAATAATCAATAGTTTCTGTCCTTTAGGATCAGCTACTTGCCTATTCCCTAAGAGTCCATGATTAGCCAAGGGTCCTACTCCAGAATTCAAAGCCACGAACTTGCCTTTGTTCATGCCAGTTCTTCACCAAGGCAAACATATGCCAGACCTCTACCTTCAAGGGACTTCAATATTATAAAAAGATATCATTCCCCAAAGCTGAGTTTTAAAAACTCTCAAAATATAGGAAAATTCAAGTCATTTTTTTCTACACATTTTTCTTTCCAGTATATTACTCACACATGCCCAACAGAAGCTAAATTTATCTACTTCTCCCAGCTAAGCCATCTGTTGCATGTAAACATCAATGATGCATGCATCTAGTTAATTAGGGGTCTCAAAAAAATCTGACAACCATGGGACATTAAGCGTTAGGTGTTGATGCTGATATTACAGTGGTAAGTGAAAAGATCTTTGTGTCAGAATGGATCTGTAATAGGTTTACCAATAAAAACAGAAAATTGGGAAGTAGAAGGAAAATATAGGTCTCATGAAAGGAGGCATGCACATCAACACAGAAGGGCAAGGGATGAAACTTTTTAAAAGTGTCATTCATGTGATAGGAGAAAATTATTCTAAAGTCATTCAAAGGAAAATATGGGAAGCAAAATAGAATTTTTCAAAGTCCAAATTCACATATACAGTCTTGCCTTCATGAGCCCCGCAGGCCAACTGTATACCCACAATGAACTATGTGCGTGGGTAAATCTCCAATGAGGAACAATTCCATCAAATATGTTTTTATGGTACTCATCTTGTCAACAAACATTCATTTAATGTAAATTATTTATTGGCCTAAATTACTTTTCCAATAGAAATAAGTGGCGAATTAGAGTAGTGGTGAAATCAATGTCATCTCTAAAGGATATCACCAACTTGCCTATTAATTTTAGTGAATTTTCTCTTTTTCTCTTCCTTATAAGGCCAAATGAGAACTCTTCTCTATGCTGCATTAGAAAGAGACTCAAAGTGGAGAATATCAAGTCAATCTGCATAGACTATCACCCACACTTGAACAAGTAATGATAAAATGAACGTAACATTGATTTATCCTAATTCTTAGAAAAGACAAAATGGCCGCTGGTGTCAAATGAGAGGTAGAAAACATTATACCACACTACGTCCGTTAAATGCTAGAGCCCAACCAAAGTCATGTCCTCAGTATCTTAATATTGAAAGCAATCAACCATGCTCTTTATTCTTACCAAAGTTTAGTCTGAGGAATTTGGATAATTATAATGTATTCTCCACTGTTGATGTGGAGATTTTTAATTTACTGTATATTGACTCTGTAGGTTTCTCTCTGTCAGGAAGATTGCAGACTTGTAAAAATTAATGAGGTCATTTGTTTTTATGTATCCTGACAGAGAGAAACCTATAGAGTCAATATACAGTAAATTAAAAATCTTATATATTTTGTCTCCTGCTTTACAAGCAGCATTCCCACTCCCTAAAGAAAAATCTTGTCTCCATAAGGAATTCATTCATATTCCAATCTCTGCTCTTGACTGAAGGCACATTTGTCATTCTATATCATGAATAACCCCTGAAGTAAAGGGGTTAGTCCATCCTCAGTCCATCTTCAGCTCTTCTAGGATGCAGGAAAGCTTTCAAATGTTTGTAAAGTGTATCTTCACTGCGAATATTAAAAATCCACGTATACATTTTGTTAGCTTAGTTTTATTCTAAGTGGTCATGGGAAATTCTAAATGCATATTTGAAATTCATTATAAATGTTTTCAAGCAAAAAAATAATAATAACAATACTCCTGTATTTCTGTTCATCTAGGATACCATGAATTGTAAAAATTACCATTGGGTCAATAACAGCTTTTTCTTGAGAAAAATAGTGTAACACATTAATTGTATATAATTATTTCAAAACCATCAAAATATTAGGGGTTCATGTGCCTTTGTATTGAGGTAATGTCCCAATTCATCTGTTTTATAAATGTGAATTGTAAGGTTTTGCGTTTGCTGAAGGAAGAGAACACCTACCGATGTTTGAAAATATGAAGGATGAGGGTACCATACAAAAATTATGAAAACATGCATTTCATTGATCCAGGTGTCCATATACACTATAATGGGCCAAATGATGATCAGAGAGATATTCTTTAAGAATTATATATTTTAATATATATTTTATAATTATATATATACATATATATTTGTTTTTCCTTAGTTTTCACAACAATCTGTGCAATCTATGTTCGAGAATTGAGAATGGGTAGAGAAGTCGCTGTAAACTTAACCAAGAACAGTGTATGCAATTTCTTTGACTGACTACACAATCCATTTGGGTTTTATTTATCTTAAGGGTGTGGGAGTACAAATACTAACACACGTGAAGTTCCTGTTAGTGAATCAGACCAGACTTGATTTTACACTGAGGCTTATACGGCTACACTTGAATCGACAATCTAGGGTCAGCTGACTTGGTGAGGAAGTGGATTGGAGTAAAGATGATGAGGAGATATTGAGGGGTATTTCTGAATAGACTGGTGGCTGATACAATATCTACAGACCCATTGAATAGCTTAGAAACTTCATTTTTAAACTATTTATCATCATCCTTAAAGGAAACAATAAATAATTGCATTCTGAAGCATTGATAATAATCTCTTGCTTGGGTAAATGGAGCAAAGAGCTAGGTTGTCTCTGACTTGCTGTATTTGTTTTCCAATTATGCTGTAACAAATGACCACAAAGTTAGTGGCTTAAAACAACACAAATTTATTAGCTCACAGCCCTGGGGATCAGAAATATTAAATGGGCCGTTTGGCTAAAAAAGAGGTGTCAACAGAGCTGAATTTCTTCTGGAGTCTCTAGGGAAAACTGTTTTCCTTGCTTTTTCCAGTGTCTGGAGGTTACTTGTATTCCTTGGATGGCAGCCCCTTCCTCACTTCACTCCAGCCTCTCCTTCCATTGTCACATCTCTTTCTCCTTCTCTGCTTCTGTTGTCACATCTCCTTCCCTATCTCTGACTTTTCTGTCTCTCTCTTTCCCTTAAAAGAACCCTTATGATTACATTGGGCTCACCCAGATAATTCACGGTAATCTCCCCATCTCAAGGTACTTAATCACACCTGCAAAGTCCCTTTTGCCCTGTAATGTAACATTTTTATAGGTTCTAGAGATTAGGACATGGACGTCTTTGGGGGCCATTATTCTGTCTACCATACTTGCTTCCTGTCTTTCTTCTCCATTCCTTTTAAAATGGGAGCTCTCAAGTGATGTTCTCTGGTCCATCGGCAAATAGCAAGATTCTCTGAACTCCAGTGGATCTTCTGTCACACTACTATTTGTAGTGTGACAAAGTCTAGACCTCAAATTGTGGAAAAGTAGATCAGAACCACTTAGAACTTGTTAGAAATACAAATTCTCAGACACACATCTGAAACTCTGGAGATGTGGCCCAGCAAGGTGTGGTCCTCCAGGTGTTGCATGCTTAAGGTTGGGAACCACTGGTCTAGACTTAATATCTTATATGTATTATTTGCGTTAGCCTTCATTATTTTAAATCAGTGTTAGTCACATCTTTTTAGTTCGAGTGAGCTTTACCAGCTGTAGTAAAGATGCAAGTATTGGATAGGGTGAGTAGGCCTTGAGGTCTTTTGCTAGGTCAATGCAATCAAAAGACACCAAAATCTTATGGGAAAGCCATTTCATACTGGATCCAAATTCCCTTTTTTCTTTTAAATACATGATTATGTTTAATCTTTTCCAGTTTTACTGAGAAATAATTGACATACATCACTGTATAAGTTTAAGGCATACAGCATGATGGTTTGATTTACATATATTGTGAAATGATTACCACAATAGGTTCAGCTAACATCCATTTTCTCATATAGGTATAATAAAAAGAAAAGAACGAATAAAAGAAGAAAGGAAAAAAATGTTCTCTTTGTGATGAGAACTCTTAGGATTTACTCTCTTGCATATATAACATACAGCAGTGTTAGCTACAGTCATCAGGTTGTATACTACGTCCCTAGTACTTATTTATCTTATAACTGGAAGTTTGTACCTTTTGACTACCTTCCTCAAATTCCCCCCTCCCCCCAATTTCCTTTTAATGACTCTTTTTCTTTTTTTATTGAAGTATAGTTTATTTAAAATGTTATATTAGCTACAGGTATACAGCAAAGTGATTCAGTTTATATATACATAATATATATATTTATATATATTATATCAATTCTTTTTCAGATTCTTTTCCCATATAAGTTATTACAAAATATTGAGTATAGTTTCCTGTGCTATACAGGAGGTCCTTGTTGGTTATCTATTTTATATATAGTAGTGTGTATATGTTAATCCCAAATTCCTAATTTATCCCTCCCCCCAAACTTTCCCCTTTGGTAACCATAAGTTCGTTTTCTATGTCTGTCACTCTGTTTCTGTTTTGTAAGTAAGTTCATTTGTACCATTTTTTTAGATTCCACATATAAGTGATATCATATGATATTTGTCTGTCTCTGTCTGACTTACTTCACTTAGTATGATAATCTCTAGATCCATCCATGTTGCTACAAATGGCATTATTTCATTCTTTTTTGTGGCTGAGTAGTATTCCATTGTATGTATATGTGTGTATATATATATATATATATATATACACCACATCTTCTTTATCCATTCTTCTGTCAATGGACACTTAGGTTGCTTCCATGCCTTGGCTATTGTAAATAGTGCTACAATGAACATTAGGGTGCACGGTTTTTTTTCAAATTATGGTTTTCTCCAGATATATACCGAGGAGTGGGATTACAGGATCATATGGTAGCTCTATTCTTAGTTTTCTTAAGGAACCTCCACACTGTTCTCCATAGTGGCTGCACCAATTTACATTCCCACCAACAGTGTAGAAGGGTTCCCTTTTCTCCACACCCTCTCCAGCACTTATTGTTTGTAGACTTTTTGATGATGGCCATTCTGACCAGTGTGAGGTGATACCTTACTGTAGTTTTGATTTGCATTTCTCTAATAACTAGTGATGTTGAGCTAACGACTATCTTTCCACAAAGGTTTTCCTTGTTGAGCCCCAAGCACTCATAGGGCCTGTTAGGTATGTGATGAAATTAGACAGTGCCTATTATGTGTCAGGAATTCCATAAAATGTTTCTCATTTAGTATCTCATTATATTCCTCATCTCAATTTTATAAAGTAGATAAGATGAATTTTAATTTTAAATATGAAGAAACTGAAGCTTAGAAAGATATGTTTCCCATCAGTTTGTTTATTCACAGTATACCGAGCCAAACATAGCATGAATATTTCTGAATGAAACAAAAGAAGAAAGAGGGAGAAAAGGAGGCCCCTAAGGTCACAGAAGTACTAAGTGGAAGAGACAAGATACAAAGCCATATCCATCTGATTTCAAACCCAACTTCATTCCATTCTGCAACGTTGCCTCCAGTCTGTGTGCACCTGTGTGTAAGTGTGTGTACACCCATATATAACTATATGTATATCATGCCCTATACTGTTAACAGATGATTACTATAAATAATGGCTAACATAAGCTAGTAATCATGAATTGTAACTGGTTATTATCAGTTTTTAGTTTGGGTCATGACAATATACCTGTATCCATTGAGTTACCAGGGAATCTTTTCAAACACATAGACAGATAGAAACCCAATACAATAAAAAATAAAATATCAATTATGGATCAGTAGTTATAAGTTCATCTTTATGTTTTCTGTTTATTTTGTATGTGACACATAGGCTGAATGTGTCAAGGAGGAATATCTATGGTGACTTTTCCTTTTCCCATAAAAATGTATGCAAATCATTTATTCATTAGCCATACTCTTATTTACTTTTGTCAAAACACATATATTTCATAAGATAAAGTTACTTATCTTTAAAAAATATTGTTGACACTTTTAGAAAAGCTGATTCCACTCTAAGATTTTTATCACAAGTAAATTACATGGAATTTTCCACGGAATTTGTGTACATGGTGGTAACAGTTATTTATCCATTATGATTTATACAGTAGACTTTCATGCCTCCATTGCAGGGATTCATAACCTGGAGTCCAGGGACTAGGTGATCCCTGCACAAATTCAAGGCATCCTTGACTGTGATACCACCAAATTCTATGCATTTTATTTTAGGCATTTAAAAACATTGATTCTGAGAAGGGGGACATGGATTTCACCAGACTGCTAAAGAAGTCCATGATACAAGGAAAAAAACCCTGATTTAATGAGACTCTATTTTATTCTAGACAGTGTGAAATCAATGTTGCATGCATATTTAACTGTATTCAATTATTTAATTCAATTTAATAAATGATGAAATCAACAAAGAGTTAATGAACATAACCCTTATTCAAAGCATTGTTCTAGGTGACCAAGACCATTTTATTCTTTTTTTTTTTAAACATCTTTATTGAAGTATAATTGCTTTACAATGGTGTGTTAGTTTCTGCTTTATAACAAAGTGAATCAGTTATACATATACATATGTTCCCATATCTCTTCCCTCTTGCATCTCCCTCCCTCCCACCCTCCCTATCCCACCCCTCTAGGTGGTCACAAAGCACCAAGCTGATCTCCCTGTGCTATGCGGCTGCTTCCCACTAGCTATCTATTTTACATTTGGTAGTGTATATATGTCCATGACACTCTCTCACCCTGTCACATCTCACCCCTCCCCCTCCCCATATCCTCAAGTCCATTCTCTAGTAGGTCTGTGTCTTTATTCCCGTCTTGCCACTAGGTTCTTCATGACCTTTTTTTTTCCCCTTAGATTCCATATATATGTGTTAGCATACTGTATTTGTTTTTCTCTTTCTGACTTACTTCACTCTGTATGACAGACTCTAACTCCATCCACCTCATTACAAATACCTCCATTTCATTTCTTTTTATGGCTGAGTAATATTCCATTGTATATATGTGCCACATCTTCTTTATCCATTCATCCGATGATGGACACTTTGGTTGCTTCCATGTCCTGGCTATTGTAAATAGAGCTGCAATGAACATTTTGGTACATGACTCTTTTTGAATTATGGTTTTCTCAGAGTATATGCCCAGTAGTGGGATCGCTGGGTCGTATGGTAGTTCTATTTTTAGTTTTTTAAGGAACCTCCATACTGTTCTCCATAGTGGCTGTATCAATTTACATTCCCACCAACAGTGCAAGAGGGTTCCCTTTTCTCCACACCCTCTCCAGCATTTATTGTTTCTAGATTTTTTGATGATGGCCATTCTGACCAGTGTGAGATGATACCTCATTGTAGTTTTGATTTGCATTTCTCTAATGATTAATGATGTTGAGCATTCTTTCATGTGTCTGTTGGCCATCTGTATATCTTCTTTGGAGAAATGTCTGTTTAGGTCTTCTGCCCATTTTTGGATTGGGTTGTTTGTTTTTTTGTTATTGAGCTGCATGAGCTGCTTGTAAATCTTGGAGATTAATCCTTTGTCAGTTGCTTAATTTGCAAATATTTTCTCCCATTCTGAGCGTTGTCTTTTGGTCTTGTTTATGGTTTCCTTTGCTGTGCAAAAGCTTTTAAGTTTCATTAGGTCCCATTTGTTTATTTGTGTTTTTATTTCCATTTCTCTAGGAGCTGGGTCAAAAAGGATCTTGCTGCGATTTATGTCATAGAGTGTTCTGCCTATGTTTTCCTCTAAGAGTTTGATAGTGTCTGGCTTAACATTTAGGTCTTTAATCCATTTTGAGTTTATTTTTGTGTATGGTGTCAGGGAGTGTTCTAGTTTCATACTTTTACATGTACCTGTCCAATTTTCCCAGCACCACTTATTGAAGAGACTGTCTTTTCTCCACTGTATATGCTTGCCTCCTTTATCAAAGATAAGGTGACCATATGTGCGTGGGTTTATCTCTGGGCTTTCTATCCTGTTCCATTGATCTATATTTCTGTTTTTGTGCCAGTACCAAACTGTCTTGATTACTGTAGCTTTGTAATATAGTCTGAAGTCAGGGAGCCTGATTCCTCCAGCTCCATTTTTCGTTCTCAAGATTGCTTTGGCTATTCGGGGTCTTTTGTGTCTCCATACAAATTGTGAAATTTTTTGTTCTAGTTCTGTGAAAAATGCCTGTGGTAGTTTGATAGGGATTGCATTGAATCTGTAGATTGCTTTGGGTAGTAGAGTCATTTTCACAATGTTGATTCTTCCAATCCAAGAACATGGTATATCTCTCCATCTATTTGTATCATCTTTAATTTCTTTCATCAGTGTCCTATAATTTTCTGCATACAGGTCTTTTGTCTCCTTAGGTAGGTTTATTCCTAGATATTTTATTCTTTTTGTTGCAATGGTAAATGGGAGTGTTTTCTTAATTTCACTTTCAGATTTTTCATCATTAGTATATAGGAATGCTAGAGATTTCTGTGCATTAATTTTGTATCCTGCTACTTTACCAAATTCATTGATTAGCTCTAGTGGTTTTCTAGTGGCAGTTTTAGGATTCTCTATGTATAGTATCATGTCATCTGCAAACAGTGACAGCTTTACTTCTTCTTTTCCGATTTGGATTCCTTTTATTTCTTTTTCTTCTCTGATTGCTGTGGCTAACACTTCCAAAACTATGTTGAATAATAGTGGTGAGAGTGGGCAACCTTGTCTTGTTCCTGATCTTAGTGGAAATGGTTTCAGTTTTTCACCATTGAGGACAATGTTGGCTGTGGGTTTGTCATATATGGCCTTTATTATGTTGAGGAAAGTTCCCTCTATGCCTACTTTCTGCAGGGCTTTTATCATAAATGGGTGTTGAATTTTGTCGAAAGCTTTCTCTGCATCTATTGAGATGATCATATGTTTTTTCTCCTTCAGTTTGTTAATATGATGTATCACGTTGATTGATTTGCGTATATTGAAGAATCCTTGCATTCCTGGAATAAACCCCACTTGATCATGGTGTATAATCCTTTTAATGTGCTGTTGGATTCTGTTTGCTAGAATTTTGTTGAGGATTTTTGCATCTATGTTCCTCAGTGATATTGGCCTGTAGTTTTCTTTCTTTGTGACATCTTTGTCTGGTTTTGGTATCAGGGTGATGGTGGCCTCGTAGAATGAGTTGGGGAGTGTTCCTCCCTCTGCAATATTTTGGAAGAGTTTGAGAAGGATAGCTGTTAGCTCTTCTCTAAATGTTTGATAGAATTCGCCTGTGAAGCCATCTGGTCCTGGGCTTTTGTTTGTTGGAAGATTTTTAATCACAGTTTCAATTTCAGTGCTTGTGACTGGTCTGTTCATATTTTCTATTTCTTCCTGGTTCAGTCTCGGCACGTTGTGCATTTCTAAGAATCTGTCCATTTCTTCCAAGTTGTCCATTTTATTGGCATAGAGTTGCTTGTAGTAATCTCTCATGATCGTTTGTATTTCTGCAGTGTCAGTGGTTACTTCTCCTTTTTCATTTCTAATTCTATTGATTTGAGTCTTCTCCCTTTTTCTCTTGATGAGTCTGGCTAATGGTTTGTCAATTTTGTTTATCTTCTCGAAGAACCAGCTTTTAGTTTCATTGATTTTTGCTATTGTTTCTTTCATTTCTTTTTCATTTATTTCTGATCTGATCTTTATGATTTCTTTCCTTCTGCTAGCTTTGGGGTTTTTTTGTTCTTCTTTCTCTAATTGCTTTAGGTGCAAGGTTAGGTTGTTTATTCGAGATGTTTCCTGTTTCTTGAGGTAGGCTTGTATTGCTATAAACTTCCCTCTTAGCACTGCTTTTGCTGCATCCCATAGGTTTTGGGTCGTCGTGTCTCCATTGTCATTTGTTTCTAGGTATTTTTTGATTTCCCCTTTGATTTCTTCAATGATCACTTCGTTATTAAGTAGTGTATTGTGTAGCCTCCATGTGTTTGTATTGTTTACAGATCTTTTCCTGTAATTGATATCTAGTCTCATAGCATTGTGGTCGGAAAAGATACTTGATACGATTTCAATTTTCTTAAATTTACCAAGGCTTGGTTTGTGACCCAAGATATGATCTATCCTGGAGAATGTTCCATGAGCACTTGAGACAAATGTGTATTCTGTTGTTTTTGGGTGGAATGTCCTATAAATATCAATTAAGTCCATCTTGTTTAATGTATCATTTAAAGCTTGTGTTTCCTTATTTATTTTCATTTTGGATGATCTGTCCATTGGTGAAAGTGGGGTGTTAAAGTCCCCTACTATGATTGTGTTGCTGTCGATTTCCCCTTTTATGGCTGTTAGTATTTGCCTTATGCATTGAGGTGCTCCTATGTTGGGTGCATAAATATTTACAATTGTTATACCTTCCTCTTGGATCGATCCCTTGATCATTATATAGTGTCCTTCTTTGTCTCTTGTAATAGTCTTTATTTTAAAGTCTATTTTGTCTGATATGAGAATTGCTACTCCAGCTTTCTTTTGATTTCCATTGGCATGGAATATCTTTTTCCATCCCCTCACTTTCAGTCTGTATGTGTCTCTAGGTCTGAAGTGGGTCTCTTGTAGATAGCATATATATGGGTCTTGTTTTTGTATCCATTCAGCCAGTCTGTGTCTTTTGGTGGGAGCATTTAATCCATTTACATTTAAGGTAATTATCGATATGTATGTTCCTATTCCCATTTTCTTAAATGTTTTGGGTTTGTTATTGTAGGTGTTTTCCTCCTCTTGTGTTTCTTGCCTAGAGAAGTTCCTTTAGCATTTGTTGTAAAGCTGGTTTGGTGGTGCTGAACTCTCTCAGCTTTTGCTTGTCTCTAAAGGTTTTAATTTCTCCATCAAATCTGAATGAGATTCTTGCTGGGTAGATTAATCTTGGTTGTAGGTTTTTCTCCTTCATCACTTTAAGTATATCCTGCCACTCCCTTCTGGCTTGCAGAGTTTCTGCTGAAAGATCAGCTGTTAACCTTATGGGGTTTCCCTTGTGTGTTATTTGTTGTTTTTCCCTTGCTGCTTTTAATATGTTTTCTTTATATTTAATTTTTGACAGTTTGATTAATATGTGTCTTGGCATGTTTCTCCTTGGATTTATCCTGTATGGGACTCTCTGTGCTTCCAGGACTTGATTAACTATTTCCTTTCCCATATTAGGGAAGTTTTCAACTATAATCTCTTCAAATATTTTCTCAGTCCCTTTCTTTTTCTCTTCTTCTTCAGGGACCCCTATAATTCGAATGTTGGTGCGTTTAATGTTGTCCCAGAGGTCTCTGAGACTGTCCTCAGTTCTTTTCATTCTTTTTTCTTTATCCTGCTCTGCAGTAGTTATTTCCACCATTTTATCTTCCAGGTCACTTATCCGTTCTTCTGCCTCAGTTATTCTGCTATTGATCCCATCTAGAGTATTTTTAATTTCATTTATTGTGTTTTTCATCGTTGCTTGGTTCCTCTTTAGTTCTTCTACGTCCTTGTTAAATGTTTCTTGCATTTTGTCTATTCTATTTCCAAGATTTTGGATCGTCCTTACTATCATTATTCTGAATTCTTTTTCAGGTAGACTACCTATTTCCTCTTCATTTGTTAGGTCTGGTGTGTTTTGACCCTGCTCCTTCATCTGCTGTGTGTTTTTCTGTCGTCTCATTTTGCTTATCTTACTGTGTTTGGGGTCTCCTTTTCACTGGCTGCAGGTTCATAGTTCCCGTTGTTTTTGGTATCTGTCCCCAGTGGCTAAGGTTGGTTCAGTGGGTTGTGTAGGCTTCCTGGTGGAGGGGACTAGTGCCTGTGTTCTGGTGGATGAGGTTCTATCTTGTCTTTCTGGTGGGCACATCCACGTCTGGTGGTGTGTTTTGGGGTGTACGTGGCCTTATTATGATTTTAGGCAGCCTCTCTGCTAATGGATGGGGCTGTGTTCCTGTCTTGCTAGTTGTTTGGCATAGGGTGTCCAGCACTGTAGCTTGCTGGTCGTTGAGTGAAGCTGGGTCTTGATGTTGAGATGGAGATCTCTGAGAGATTTTCGCCGTTTGGTATTACATGGAGCTGGGAGGTCTCTTGTGGACCAGTGTCCTGAAGTTGGCTCTCCCACCTCAGAGGCACAGCCCTGATGCCTGGCTGGAGCACCAAGAGCCTTTCATCCACACAGCTCAGAATAAAAGGGAGAAAAATTAGAAAGAAAGAAAGAAAGAGGATAAAATAAAATAAAGCTATTATAATAAAAAATAAGAAAAAAATTATTAAGAATAAATTTATTAAGAAAAAAATTTTTAATTTTTTAAAATAAAAAATATGAAAATACTTATTAAAAATTTTTTTTAATTTCTAAAAATAGAAAATAAGGAAAAAATTATTAAGAAAACATTTATTAGGAAAAAAATTTTTTAAGTTAAAAAAAAAAAAAAAATGGACGGACCTAACCCTAGGACTAATGGTGAAAGCAAAGCTATACAGACAAAATCTCACCCAGAAGCATACACATATACACTCACAAAAAAAGGAAAAGGGGTAAAATTAATATATCCTGCTCCCAAAGTCCACTTCCTGAATTTGGGCTGATTCGTTGTCTATTCAGGTATTCAACAGATGCAGGCACATCAAGTTGTTTGTGGAGCTTTAATCCGCTGCTTCTGAGGCTGCTGGGAGAGATTTCCCTTTCTCTTCTTTGTTCGTACGGCTCCCGGTGTTCAGCTTTGGATGTGGACCCACCTCTGCATGTAGGTCGCCTGCGGGCATCTGTTCTTCGCTCACACAGGACGGGGTTAAAGGAGCAGCTGCTTCGGGGGCTCTGGCTCACTCAGGCCGGGTGGAGGGAGGGGTACGGATGCGGGGCGAGCCTGCGGCGGCAGAGGCCGGCGTGACGTTGCACCAGCCCAAGGCGCGCCGTGCGTTCTCCCGGGGAAGTTGTCCCCGGATCACGGGACCCTGGCAGTGGTGGGCTGCACCGGCTCCCGGGAGGGGCAGTGTGGAGAGTGACCTGTGCTCGCACACAGGCTTCTTGGTGGCGGCAGCAGCAGCCTTAGCGTCTCCTGCCCGTCTCTGGGGTCCGCGCTGATAGCCGCGGCTCGTGCCCGCCTCTGGGGTCCGCGCTGATAGCCGCGGCTCGCGCCCGTCTCTGGAGCTCGTTTAGGCGGCACTCTGAATCCCCTCTCCTTGCGCGCCACGAAACAAAGAGGCAAGAAAAAGTCTCTTGCCTCTTCGGCAGCTGCAGACTTTTTCCTGGACTCCCTCCCGGCTAGCACCAAAGCCTGAGCCTCAGCTCCCAGCCCCGCCCGCCCTGGCGGGGGAGCAGACAAGCCTCTCGAGCTGGTGAGTGCTGCTCGGCGCCGAGCCTCTGTGCGGGAGTCTCTCCGCTTTGCCCTCCGCACCCCTGTGGCTGCGCTCTCCTCCGTGGCTCCAAAGCTCCCCCCTCTGCCACCCGCAGTCTCCGCCCGCGAAGAGGCTCCTAGTGTGTGGAAATCTTCCCTCCTTCACGGCTCCCTCCCACTGGTGCAGGTCTCATCCCTATTCTTTTGTCTCTGTTGTTTCTTTTTCTTTTGCCCTACCCAAGTACGTGGGGATTTTCTTGCCTTTTGGGAGGTCTGACGTCTTCTGCCAGCGTTCAGTGGGTGTTCTGTAGGATCAGTTCCACGTGTAGATGTATTTCTACTGTATCTGTGGGAAGGAAGGTGATCTCCGCATCTTACTCTTCCGCCATCTTGCCCAGACCCTCCATTTTATTCTTGATTACAAGAAGTCTGCTATTTTTTCTCTCAAGAGGTTGAAACTTTATTCACAAAAATAATATTAAAAAATTAAAATTTATTAATCCATCTGCTATATTAAATGGCTAAAAATAAGGTTTTAAGAAAGATCTTAATACCAATGATCTTATACAGATTCCCTCACTTTGTTTAAAGCACAATATTTTTTTACCGGAATGAAAGAAATGATTGGCTGGGGGCCAGATTTATGCATTTATATTTCTGATGGAAAATTCATTAACACTAACCATTCTCTAATAGAACTGCACCTGCAGCTTTTTCCTGTAAGTGTTTAGCAGGGTTGCGCAACTAGGCAATTTTGATTATGTTTGACACTTCAGGCATTAGTCTTGCTTAGAGCATTGCTTAAAATTCATAACCAGTAGTTGTGGTGAGATGCTACAGAATATGATGGATGTGTGAATTTGGAAACTCAATTTTTATGAGTGAGTAAATACTCTAACATGAGCTTCAACATTTAATATCATTTCACTGTAATTATGGTCTTGTTATAAACCATAAATTTCCAATTGATGAATGTAATAAAGGCATATATATATACATATATATGCACATATATATATAATTTATTCTCTTATTCATTCAATATGTCAGTCAAATATCATATATTTACTATAATATTTGAATAAATATACTCGTTCAAGTATTTACTAAATAACTATATTGAATATCAACTCTACTGCTAAGTGCTATGGAAGATATACAATAACTACTAGGGAAACTCTGAACTTTTCAATGAACTTAATATCCACAGAGCCAGACACAAAATCAAACACAGTCCAAGTGCCAAGATGATTAGTTCAGGCCACAGAAGTTTCTTTAGAAGCTCAAAGAATTCAAAGTTCACTGTGAATTGGGAAGCCCGGGGAGAGGTTTGATTGTTATGTGTTATTTTTCTTTTTCACATCTATGATCAGAAATGTAATAGCAGTCAAGATGAATAAGATGATAGGAAAGGTATAAATGGGTTAAAGGAGAGCATTTTTAAAATTTGGTTCCCAGTATCAACAAGTTTCACTATGACTTCCTTACAGATGCCAAGGCCATGATTCTGAAATTCAGTGGCAAAGGAACTTCAAGTCTATTGTGAATCTTCCATTTATAAAGCACATTTATATAGTAGGAAAACAGTTTTATGAATACTTTAAAAGGAATGTAAAGAACTATGTAAAAATGATTAATTACTAAAGAAATATAAAGTGTTATAACAATAATGATTATTAAAGACAAAAATATAATCATGCAAGTGCCCAGACTCAGAGGATCATGCACAACCTGAGTCTAGGCGCACAGGCTTCAGTAGCTGTGGCACACAAGCTCAGTAGTTGTGGCTCACGCGCTCTAGAGCGCAGGCTCAGTAGTTGTGGCGCACGGGCTTAGTTGCTCTGCGGCATGTGGGATCTTCCTAGACCAGGGCTCAAACCCGTGTCCCCTGTACTGGCAGGAGGATTCCTAACCACTGTGCCACCAGGGAAGCCCAAGGATAACCAGTTTTGACCAGCATTGAGGATAGCATAAAGATAAGCATTACATTGACCAGCATTAAGGGTAACTACTATTGACCAGTGTATTCAGAATAAGCATTATGTTAACCAGCATTAGGACAACCATTATGAACCAGGATTAATGATAACCACTAAGGACAAACATTACCTTGATCAGCATTAAGGATAACAGCTTAGGATAACCATGCAGGATCTATCCTTCAGGCCGGGGAACTCAGATCTTGGATTTGTGGTCTCCATGTAGCCCATCCTGACCAGTCAACCTCCCCATCTTTGCTGTATTTTGAACTACAGATTGTCCTGGCCCATGCTCACCACCCCGGAGACATGAGACAACTCTCTTTTGTATTTCTGTAGTGTCATGAGTTCAGTTCCACCACAATGACTTGAAATAATCTATGTACCTTGCTGAGAGCGGGAACTCTGACTTACCTTGGAATCCCTAGCATGTATCATGGGGTCTGGCATATGGCATGTGCTCACGAAATGTCTGTGGAATTGATCAGAATTAGTGCTGCACCTTAAATGAGCCCTAAGATCCTGGAGCACCTCCTAGCAGCCAACTTTCAAACTACTCCATCTTCCCTAAACTTATTCCTTCAACAGGTGAAGCTCCTCTGCGCTGCATGCAGTGTATCCGAATGCCCGGGCTGATGAACTCTTTGCACTTCATTCCCTTGATTCCATGTTTGACAGACGTAAACACAGCGGTGCCTCTGGCAACATGAAGGTATGAACTACTCATTGAACTAAGCCTCTGCAGAAGCACCCATCCTACTGTGAAATACAATCCTGGAAACTTGTTCATCATAAATACCAATGATTCACCACCTTTCCGAGTCAGATAAGATTTCCTTACAAATTATATTACAGCAAAACCCTGGAGATAGATGCACCATGGAGGATCAAGAGTCTTTTCAGACACAGTATTTTCTGGTTTGTGCTCTCTCCCCATCTCTGCATATCTCTCTCTCTCTCCCTCCCCTTCCCCCTCCCCCTGCCTCTTTCCTCTTTCTGCAACTCTGTCTCTCTGTCTCTCTCTTTCTCTGTGCATGTGTCTCTCTTTCTCCCCACTGCCACCCCACGTTCTGCCTCTGTCTCCCTCTCCCTCTGTGTGTGTGTCTCTCTCCACAGCCCCCTCTCCTCAATGCCTCATTAACTGGGTAACTGTGTGAATACCGCTTTAAGGATGTATTATATCCTTCATCTCTACCTAGATAATAGAGTAAAAACCAGGGAAATTGCTCTGGACAGAACAAAACTCATTTATCACCAATAAACAGCAGCTGCTGGTGCTTGATAACAGCGCTGTCCCTAAGCACACTGAAATATTCATGCAAGGCGGGGCTAATATCAGAGCACGTTACACTAAAAACGCTTGATAAACAGAAGTGGGGATATAGGTTGAAAGGGACGTTAAATGAGCAAAGATGGAATCTCTTAAAACTGGAGAAGTAAAAGTAGGTATCTCACCTCCGAGATTCTAGTAGTGGGGCTCTCCTTGGATTAGACAGATATTAAGCACCTGTAGCCACACAAAGAAAAATCAGGCTAAGAGAGAAATTTAGACGGTCTAAATGGTCCACTTCCCCTCCAGCCATATTTCGTACATTTGAAATCCCTTTTGTATTTAACAGGGAAGTCCATGCATAAGAATCCAATAGAATAAATTAATGAACGTTGAATTCATGTTCATGTAATATCTACTCTATATTACTATGAATTCATGTTTATATCTATCCCAATAGGGTGTCCTTTTGAGAATTTTTTTTCCAAAACAATCTACAACCTCTTCTTTCATTTTTATTTTTGTGGCCAGAAACTGGCCCCTGCAGCCCCCAGCCATAGCAAGAATGTAATCTGAAATAGGATGCCTATGTAGAGTACTGATCAGTCCTTCAGGCAGTGAATACGTAACTCTGGCCATGACAACTCCGTCCTCTAACCAAATGCTCTTTTGTCTTCCCAGCATATTTACTTTCGTCCAGTAACATCACAGCCCTTCTTCTCTTGGAAACTGCTTCGTCCTTTCCTTCAAATGTAGCTCTTGCAGGGCCACCATGTTTTTATATCACCCTGTTCCCAAAGCTAGAGTTGAATGGTACAAAAGCGGCCACTGGACCCAAACCAGGACAATGCAAGCTCTTCCTCTTGCCTTTTCTAGTTGGCACTGAGTACAAAGCTCCCAATCAGGTAGTGAAAACTACAGAATATGATACTTAAGAGCAATTAGTAGCCGTTTTTCCTGACTCATGGAGGAAACAAACAAAGCCAACAGGCAGAGATAAAAGACGAAAAATAATTTTAATAGCGTTTGTAGTGGACTTTGTCAGCGTCCCACCCATATCCCTCTGAGACCTCCTTTAACCATTTCTGTGCACCTCTTCCCCAGCTTGTGTGCATTTGCTTCTAATAGCCTACATCTGTGACGCTATTAGGACAACAGCTTTTGCATTACCGGAGCATCTCTGTGTTTTGGCATTTAATGGTCCACACCTGTGACTCTTTTACGACGCCATCTTTTTGGCTAATGGAGCTTCTTTGCCCTGACACGTGAAGCCAGAAGTGCCTGGGTTTACATTTCCCCCAGGGTAGGGTTGGAAGTTTAATCAATAGCTGACTGGTGCAGTCGTATGAAGACCAAGCTCCCTTGCCACCAGTTGGCGCGAACTCTGAGTTACAATTTACGCTTTGGAGCTCCCCCGCGGGATCAGGCTGAAGCTGGGACTTGGCTTGGAATAGCATACTTGTTTGGCTTCTTCCCCTTTCCCGTCCTGCTTCTCACACTACCTCCCTGGTTTCTCCAAAGAACACGAAAAGCAGAAACTAAGACAGCATTCAGGTGAGTCACTGGTCCCTCTGGGACTGTTCAATATATCTCTGAAGTTCGGTTACTAAGATGCCCAGTACCCTTTCAATCCTGTTTCCTCTTCCTAAACTGGTTCAAATAGAGGTTCTGTCATTTGCAATCAAAAGAGACCTGATTAATTCAACAACTGAGATACCTAGTTCATGGGATATGGTGTGATCCAAATGATTATTTCATAGAATATGTTATCAATAATATGAACAGTTTATGTGCTTGACTAAACAGATGGTTTGGCAGGTCTATATATTTCAGAGATGATTAGTCAACTCCATGAAAATGATCGAATCAATTTTTATATTGTGAAAAATCCAGAAACAGCTAAATTAAAACCACCAAATCAATAAGTAGTATTTAGTAAGAGTTTATTGTGCGTATAAGAACAGTTCGCAAACTGGGAGCCTCCAACAATACAAACTGATATGAAACTAAGGGTCATGAAGTTACAGGATGTCTTATAAAGTGAAAATGAGCAAGTTATTTAACCTTCATGATGATTGGTTATTACAATAAGGGTTTCCAGGTGGCAGGAGATTGGTTAAAAGTGATTATCTCATGCCATATTTAGGAAGATGGCTTAAGTTTCCTTTATGATTGTGAGAGGCATTTACAAGAAATAACCTAAGTGAAGCTTCACTTATGTTCATGAAATAAGCTAGATTTAGTTTCGCTTATGTGGCTTAAATGGTTTTGTCTGCTCGGGGAATTCTCACGTCCTGTCTCCATTTTATATGTAATTTTAACAATATCTAGGTATAGTTACATTTACCATTTAACAGCCTTTGAGACAGCACAGTAGAGAGAAGTTGGTCCTGTTGATCCATGTAGTTTTACAGAAACTGGTGTAGCAGAATACTGAGCAGGATATTAATAACATTTCCAATCTTATTATGATTATAGACAACATGTGATTTGCAACGAATGTTAAGGGCCCAGGAGGAGTTTACTGACGCTAATTATAAGAAACATTTTGACAGCCACCATCTGGAGCAAGGCTTAAGTGAATATAAGCTGCTAAAAATGAGTTTAATATGATAACCAGTTTATTGGGCAGGTTACAGAAATATCTCTCTTCTAACTACTCATCAGGGATTGAGATCATTTGCTCAAAACTTTCCTAACATTTCCCTCCCAGTCTGAAAGAAGAAGGCACAACCAACAAAAACCCAGACTTAAATGAGTTACAGATTTGGGACTAATTGGTGCCTGATTAAAGCTATTCAACCATGATCGTGTTGTAAAGTAGAAGCAAAAATGGGGCCCTGGCAGGAAAGCCCATAATTACTATGACAAAGAAACCGCAGTCTCAGTGCTAAATTAAAAATGGAAGTGTTTGACATTTTCTTGAGAAAGGAGGTTCCATAAGACTGTCTTTTACTCATATAAATAATCTGTGAAATAGTTATTAAATATGAAATTGAATATTGGAAAAAGTGGCTTGTGCATCATTCTCATGTAATTGTTAACCATTAATTAATCCACGAACTTCAAAATAATTTGGTAACATCATAGATACGATACCAGTTCACAAACTCAAACTGTACGATAGTGAATTTCAGATATGCTGATTCTGTTTTCTCCGCAATTTACAACCGAAGAGGAATAGGGGGGTGGGGAGTGTGGTCATCTTTCCAGTGTGTTTTGTTCAGACATAGCTCTCCTAGTCAGGCAGATTGGAGGTATTAAGGCAATGCTTTCTATAGGTTTCATTTGCGAATGAAGTACCTTCATGTAAAAACGTGTCTCCATTCTTCATATTGTTTTCACAAATATGTCACAAGGAAGGAAATCACCTTCAGTGGTACTGATGCGTTTCAACCCTTTGGATGGTGCTTTTGTTTATGATCTAGGCTGCTATTCATTCGTTCATTCATATATTCATTCTGTCCTTCAGTCAACATTTGGTCACCCACAGTTTGTAGGCACTGGGAATGCCATAATAGCTAAGACAAGTCTCCCTCCCTCCTAAAGTCTCCACAGGCCAGCATGGGCGACAGATGACATGTAACAACCACCAATATGATGTGATAAATGCTAAAATAGACATATGTAACAGATCTTTGAACACCTTGGTTGGAAGGAAAGGGAAAGGGGGTGGTAGACGAAGCAGTAGGCCTCTAGGAGAGGAGAACTTAGACACTTGCCATTTGAATTTGGTCCTAGATGAAGAGAAGGATTTTTTCCAAGTACAAAGAAAGCATGAACTTTTGCAGGTCTGGTGAACCTTACGAACCAAGCCATAAACTTGTGGAAGCCCAGTAGGCCAAGACTAAAAAGTTCTGAGTAGGTTTATCCAAGACTGACGAATATACAGACCCCCTATATCTGGCTAGTCAGCATAGGGAGAGCAAAATAGGACCAGCATGTTTGCAAGCTAAACTAAATTTGGTTTTTTTGTGCCCCCATGATGCACCCCAGTAGAATAGTACGTTGATCGGGAAACTTCTCCTGCCACAGTGAAGGACCTAGAATGCATTCAGGGAACAGAGAGCAAGCTCAGTCCTGCTGTTGCTTGGCAGTGTAATGGGGAGAGTAGTTTGCATACCTTCGTGGCACTTGGGCTACACTCTACATATGTGAGACTTTTGAGCTTAGAAATACACACCATCAGTTAGTGAGTATAGGGCTCGTAATATAAAGGCATACAAGCAGTCTTGGTCTGGATTAATTAAGTGGCTGGACAGAGAAGACCTCACTGGGTAAAATTTTTCAGTATCTGTAACTGGATTGGCTGGGAAAAGGCAGGCTCGGGCAAAGTTGTAAAAGCAAGACAAAAACAGTAACCCTCAAAATTTAGAAATTGCTACGTACTCTTCTCTTTGTTTTTATTCTAAATTCTCTATATCTGATAAATAAGTGCTGGGGATGTAATGTACAACATAATTAATACAATTGACACTGCTGCATGTTATATATAAAAGTTAAGACAGTAAATCCAAAGAGTTCTCATTGCAGGGAAAAAATTATTTTTTTCTATTTGTTTTATTTTGTATCTATACGAAATGATGGACGTTCACTAAATTTATTGTGGTAATCATTTCGTGATGCACGTAAGTCAAATCATTATGCTGTACACTTACAAAACTGGAAGAAGAAAATTCGCTGTACCTAAAAACGTCTTCAGAATTCAACTAAGAGTAATTAGGGGCCTTCTACAGGTGAAACACTTCCAATTTTAACCTTGGTTCTCAAGAGAGCATGCTAGAATCTACTGGAAACCATAGGATAAAACAGGTACACCCTCCTAAAATGTCAGTCGTACTTGATGAAAAATATCTACGATATTAATGAGTATAATATGGATTCGTAAGTAGAATTCACTTTACATTGTATGCTAAAACAAAAGACTTCAGAGAAGCTTTGAATTTTCCATGGGTACCCTTGCACTCTTTCTGCCATTAGGGGAGCGTTAGTGAAGAAATTTGAAAGGCCTTTCCTTTATTTAATCCTAACAAATGTGTGATGCTTCCTATTTTACACTTGAAGAGGTTAAGTCTCACAGAAGTTATTAATTTGCCCAAAATGTTACAGCTCCCTTAATTAGAAGATTTCCACTGATGTTTAAATCCCAGCTTGAACAGAAATGAATGTATGACAAGCAGATAAGGACCAACCTTAACTTCTCGGTTTCTAGTATTATATATTAGCACTGACATTTCAAACTCTCATTTTATTCCACTGTTTCTGCCTAAACAATAAAAAATAAAAACATTTAACTGAGTGTTCCATGTGTACTACAAACTGAAAACTTTCAAAGCTCCTCATATTGAGCCATTTCCATGTTTAAAACTTATCTTAAACTTTGAGTTGTTTCTGGAAAAGCAGCGCTTAACTGCTGCCATCAGGGATTCCAATTCTTCATGCATTGGTTTTACTTACTCAGGGAGATTAAGCCTTGAGCCCAAGCGTGCACAGTTAGGTATGAGTCTACCTAATTTAAGAAAGGCTTCAAGAGTGACTGACTTAACAAGACAAATCCTCCAAGGAGCTATGGGCCACAGACGGAGCCTAAGATGTAAGAACTCCTCTAAAGGAAATTACTCTCTCGAAATCTGGGACTTTTTCATCTTTTTAACCCAGACACAGGGCAATGCCATTGATATGAAACATTGTTATTTTTCACCAGCAGCTCTATAGTTGTTGACCCGTGGGCTGCCTCAGGAATGTATTCAAGACAGTGTCTTTTGGCCTTCAGCATCCATAACCACCTACAGTATCTAAAAGGCTGGAAGTCCAAAAAACTACATCTACCAAACTCCCTCAACACTCGTATTCCAGGTGTGATACAAATTCTGCCAACTAGATATACTCATAGGACCTATGGAAAGCAGGAGGGAGATAGAAGCCATTCTTTTCTGTGTTCTTTGGGCATAAAAATATGGCTCAGCAGGTATGATGTTAGCTGAATTTCATGGTCACTGTAGTAGCTTCCTGATCTGTGCATTGCAGTCATGGTGGCATAAAACCTTGAAGTCAGCATGAATAGGGCCTCCTGATCCCTTTAACCCCTCCAGTGTTCTCTAAGCAACTAATTCCTCGTATTAAATTTCTTTCTGCTTGAAATTCCTTAAGAGGTTTCTTCTAGGGAACATGATGGCAGTCATATCTGTAGTGCCACTGTGAGCTGTTATTAGCAAAAATGAGACTTAAAAGGCCAAACACCGGGATCTGAAGTTATGGAGATAGATGGGTGTTCCCTCCTTATTTTCTATTGTTTTGTTTAACTAAAGATGACGCAGAGCTTTTGTAGGATGGTCGTAAAATGGCTCTTTCCAGTGTTGGATATTTCCCATTGTCACAATGTATGAACCTGTTTTCTAGAGGTGACTACTTATAACAGTGATTGTATTCAGTTGTATCTCAAAGCGAATTCTCAACTCTGGCTGTACAGTAGAATCACTCAGCGTTCTTACAAAATGGTATGCAGGGCTCCACTTCCAGAGATTCTGGTATAATTGGGTTTGGTGGAATCCAGGCATCAGTATTCTGTAAAAAAAAAAAAAAAAAATCTTTCCAGTAATTCTAAAAGGCAATCAGGGCTGATAACAACTGGATTAGACCAAACCATAGCACTGCAGTTGAGCATAATTCACAACAAACATTCACAGTGCACAGACAAAGCCCAATACAGAGGCGTGTAAAATGCTCTAGTGACAACTTACTCATAAAAGTTCAAATAAAGGTGATAGTGGTGAGGCCTGGATTTGTCTAGGGATGATGGGGGAAGAATGACTTAGGCTGGGCTTTGGACAGTGAATGGAGTTTGCACAGGTGAAAGGGAAGGAAGGGGGAATCCAGGCAGTGGAAACTGCCAGGATAAAGGGGCAAAGCAGGTATGAGCATGTTACAGTTGATATGAGATGTGGACAGTTGCAGATCAACCTGGCAAGAGGGGAGTATGAAGGCTGAAAAGTGGAGGGAGGGAACAGAGGGCCTCAGAAACCAGGCAAAGGAGCCTAAACTGGGAGCACCATGCAATTGGAAGGTCAGTGAAAGGGATGTCCTTGGTCTTCTGTCATGGCAGATGGTGTCATCTTTGGGAAACTAATATTCCTGCACTGAAAAGTATTTCAACTTGATAATGAAAGCTTAGCTCTGGACATAGCTAGTCTCTTCTCTTGGAATGGAAAGAGATGGGAGAGTAACTTGGGGTTTAAGCAGCATCACAATTGTATATCAGCTGTTCTGGACCGAGGTTAATGATTCTCCCAGAATCCTCGGGGAGCAGTAAGAATATGTTGGGGAAGGTTAGTCTTTCCTCATCATAAGACCTGACGTTAGCTAAGGTGACACTGGTCGTGAACACTCTCAGTGCCCCACTTAGATCCCCTCTGATCCCTTGTGGCATTTCAGTGCGTGCCCACTCTGGTTTCTGCGGACCTTTGTTTCTAATACCTGCACCTGTAGATCTCTCTGGAGGAAGCCCCACAAGTAACTGGAGCTGCCTTCTGCATGGTGGAGACCCAGGAGTGTCCGGGGTTGATGTTCCCCACATGCTCCATTTTCCTGGCAGCCCTGAACCAATGACTGGTAGGTGCCAGATTATGAAAGCCTAGCTCCTTTCCTCCAAGTTGAGGCAAAATCTTGAGCATAACTTAACACCTTAGATCTCCCCTGCAGGATCAGACCGAAGGTAACTTTCAGGGAACTGCCCAAGACTGGAAGCTTTCATGGCATTCTCTCTTCCCTGCCCTGCTTCTCCAGCTCCCTTACCAGTCTCCCCTAGGAGAGCATTTCCTTAACATATCATGAGTACAGGAATCCTTGCCTCAGGGTCTTTTCTAGAGAACCCAACCTAGGATAGCACGATACTATTTGCAAAGTACTCTTACATGTGCCATGTTGATTATACTCATTGTGGGCTTTTATTGTCCTCTCTTCCACATCAGATTTGTAATGGATAATTTTTAAAAAACCAAACAAACAAACAAACAAAAAACAAGTACTAGGATGAAGCTGAGAATCTGACTTGGGAGTTTGTCCAACAAGTGAAAATAGTTACTCTCCATTTTTACCAAGTCTGAAGTTATGAATCAGCACATCAGATTCAAGACCTAAATCTGATGTTATTGGATGCAGAAAGGACTATTTTTAAAAGAATCACAACTTAGCAAAGACTCTCTTCCATTCATATCATTCCCAACATTCATACAAATTATTTGTCTTTGCTTCAAAACCAAACGTATTGCTGTAAAAGCTCAGTCTTAAATTAGGAGTTTGGGATTAACAGATAGTACTATATGTAAAATAGATAACCAACAAGAGCCTACTGTATAGCACAGGGAACTATACTCAATATTTTGTAATAACCTATAAGGGAAAAGAATCTGAAAAAAATAGGTATATATGTATGCATAACTGAATCACTTTGCTGTACACCTGAAACTAACACAACATTGTAAATCAACTGTACTTCAATTAAACAACAGCAACAACAAGCTCAGAATCTTGACCACAGTTCTCTATTGGTAGAACAATTTTTTTGCAGATTTAAGTGATTCATCACCCAGTTTTATATGCCATTCTAAAAGAAATCTCTCCTCTATTCTTTAATCTGCCCAAAAACATTGCGTAAATAATTTTTTGTTACACTAGACAAAATTCTGTCCATATTTTCTTTCACAGCCACATGCAAATATATACACGTGCACACACGCGCACACACACACACACACACACTCTTCACATTCTTCTCTAAACCGAGATGTCTTTGTGAATGATGCTATACTTCACGTCATAGTACCTAGCTTAGTGCCTGGCATGTAACAGGCATGTAAGAGGAAACATATTTTTTGAAGTTACATCATTAGCAACATTGTTTTTCTCCCTGCATCCCATTTGCCATTATAAACCCAGTGATTAGGGCAAGAAAAATACAACCTTACTTAGGAGGAGGCTGGAATGCATTGGGAATCCATCTCAGACAGAAAGAATGAGTCCTCTCCTTCTGCCCTGGGGGGATATAGGGAAGAAAAAGGAGAAGAGGAAGGAAAGCGTGAGAAGATGTGCCTTGGCTTCCTTGCTGTGGGTTGAATCCTGGAGAGGAGAGGTCTGTTACATAGTCTGAGAGAGAAGTTGAAAGCTGAGTGGTTTGAGGGAGTGGGGGTGTGTTCCTAACTGGGATCTCCTGAGATGACAGGCATGTAGAGAGGAAGAACATTCTGGAGAGTGATCCTGATGTGATACTCTTGTATATCCCCCAACTTTCCATATGTGGAATGGACCTGAAAGTTTCCACAGCCTCCAGGGAAGGACCAAAGTGAAGCTTGAGAATCTCCTGGGAAACTTTACATGAAGGGTCTCTGTGGAGGGGAGAGTAGCCTAGTGTCTGAGCAACGTGGGGAAGGCCACTCAGGGGGTGGATGAACGGAAGAGTGAGTCAAACCTTGAAGGGTGCACAAAGCCAGAGAGAATCAAGGTGGGACCCAGGAAGCAAGGGGAGATGGTTGACTGTAAAGAGAAGATAGACCACAAGATGTACAAGCCATGGACTTGAGCCATGCATGCCAAAGGCAGCCAGTTCCAGGACCATAGCAAGCACACCCCAGAGGACACAGTAACGCCCATCCAGAAACCAGACCAGCCCCACAAAGGAAACGGCCCAGGGCCCACACCGCCTGCTCCCAACACTAGAAGGGCCACAAGCTTCCGCATCCAACCACAATTGGGGGCAAAGGGTGAACAGGAAAGCGTCCTTAAAGGGGAGGTGAAATTCGAATTGACTGAATATTCTGTAACACAGACTGAATCATATAAAAGGGATTATTTAAACCAGAAGAGAGAGCAAATCTGTTAACTTTTTTCTCTTGTGTCAGTTATCTATGGCCATGCATAATTTTCTATTACTGCTGTCATAAATTATCACTAGCTTACTGGCTTAAACAATGCGGATTTATTATCTTATAGTTCTGGAGATTGTAGGTCTTGACACAGGTCTCCCTGGGCTAAAATCAAGGTGTTAACAGGGCTGCGTTCCTTTCTGGAGGTTCTAGGAGAGAATCCATTTCCTTGTCTTTTCTAGATTCTAGAGGTCAGCCGTATTTCTTGGTTCATGAGCCCCTTCCTCCGTCTTCAAAACCAGCATCTCTCTGACCATTCTCCCACAGTCATTTCTCCCACTGACTGACTAGGACAGGTTCTCCACTTTCAAGGACTCACACTATTAAATGGGGCCCACCCAGATAATCCAGAATAACCTCCCCATCTCAAGATCCTTAACGTGATTGTATCTGCAAAGTCTCCTTTGCCTTGTAAGGTAACATTCACAGGTTCCGGGGGTTAGGGTGTCAACATCTTTGTTTTTTGGGTTTTTAAAATTTTTATTGGAGTATAGTTGATTTACAGTGTTGTGTTAGTTTCTGCTGTACAGCCAAGTGAATGAGTTATACATATACATATATCCGCTCTTTTTTAGTTTCTTTTCCCCTATAGGTCATTACAGAATATTGAGTAGAGTTCCCTGTGCTATACAATAGGTCCTTGTTGGTTATCTATTTTATATATAGTAGTGTGTATATGTCAACCCCAATCTCCCAATTTATCCCTCCCCTCTCCTTTCCCCCCTGGTAACCATAAGTTTGTTTTCTACATCTGTGACACTATTTCTGTTCTGTTCGTTTGTATCTTTTTTTAGATTCCACATATAAGCAATATCATATGGTATTTGTCTTTCTCTGTCTTACTTCACTTAGTATGATAATCTCTAGGTCCATCCATGTTGCTGCAAATGGCATTATTTCATTCTTTTTTATGGCTGAGTAATATTCCATTGTATATATGTACCACATCTTTTTTTTTTAGCATCTTTATTGGAGTATAATTGCTTTACAATGGTGTGTTAGTTTCTGATTTATAACAAAGTGAATCAGTTATACATATACATATGTTCCCATATCTCTTCCCTCTTGCATCTCCCTCCCTCCCACTCTCCCTATCCCACCCCTCTAGGTGGTCACAAAGCACAGAGCTGATCTCCCTGTGCTATTTGGCTGCTTCCCACTAGCTATCTATTTTACGTTTGGTAGTGTATATATGTCCATGCCACTCTCTCACTTTGTCACAGACCTACTAGAGAATGGACTTGAGGATATGGGGAGGGGGAAGCGTAAGCTGTACCACATCTTCTTTATCCATTCATCTGTCGATGGACATTTAGGTTGCTTCCATGTCTTGCCTATTGTAAATAGTACTGTAATGAACATTGGGGTGCATGTATCTTTTCAAATTAGAGTTTTCTAGGGTGTCAACATCTTTGGATGGCCATTATTCCACCTGGCATAGGCCACGATGTTGTGGAGATGTCAGAGGGAAGGCAGAAACACTCAAGGCCCCTGAAGGGCCCCTCTAGGCTCAGACTGAGCATATTGGCACTTCCAGCTCATTCTATATTAGCCTGGGCCAGAGTCAAAGTAGGAGGTACCAGAGAGTTGTATGGCCAAGGGCCTTCATTCAGGGAATGAAGAAGAAATAGAGCCATTTCTGCAACCTACTCATCTCCCACCCCCAGCCCACAGCATTCCCTGCTAGTGAGCCAAAGGTAGGTGCTGTAAGCCAACTCACACCACTTCATGCTTGCACATTACTAAATTGAAGCTGTCTTGTAAGGTACAGAGATACAATAAATGTTAGTCAAGTAGAATTGATTTTAATTCTACCGTGAACAAGATGGTTATTACATGAGCCTCTCAAAGCTGAAGAAAATATAAGGTAAATGAGAATAACAGAGCTGAATCATCTTTGTTTATTTGGCTGCTTTTGTTAAAGTGATCATGTTTTCTGCTTAACTGTCGTCACAATTTTGTGGCTTCCTGTGAGGTTTTCCTCATTTATAAATGCAGCATTTCCTACACATCCATGAATTCAAAAATGATAGAATTTGCCTAGGCAAATCCTGAATTTGGAGGGAAAAAGCAAAAATAAAATACTAACAGAGAGATAGATATAATTATCTGGAAAGTAGTGAAAATCCAAACACTTTAAAACTATATTTTTTAATCATATTTTGAACAATGTTTCTATTTCACAGCAGAGCTGCTTTATACATGCATATTTATCATTTGTGAAATAAAACTTTTATGTATTATTTTATAACAAGGAAACTTTTTAAGATTATACATTTTCCTGAAATATATTAGTTTTGAACAATGAGCCCACATCTTTCTTTTCTAAGAAGATCAAGGCAAGACCAAACTCAGACATCATGTGAATCTATTTGATTCTTTAATGAGGAAGGCCATGCTAACACAGTGCCACTGATTGATCGGTTTTCCAGAGCAATCAATTACTTTAGCTGTCATTGCAACTGATCATCTGACAATGCATTTTTCTCTGCCACTCCCTGTTCCTGCATTATCATGTCCTTTAACTGTGTTCACTGCTCAGTGTCACCTACACATCCCAGCCTCACTCCTCATCCTGAGCTTCTCATGACTTGGTTACCCTCTAATTCCACTGGTCCCAGGGAAGGTGGAGTTAGATTGGGATGCCTACACCATGAAGAATCTTGTATGGCAGCGCTGATCCCAGAGATCTGGTCATAGCTTCCCATCCACCTCTCCCATGCCAGGTCATCCCATTGCATCCCCTGGCAACTGGGTAGGTAAAATGAAAATCTTATATCACTCCACTGCTCAACACTTTCCAGTGGGTTCTCCTTACAAACAGAATAAAAGCCAAAATGCAAAAGTTGACTCCCTTCATGCCACTCCAAAGTCATCTCCTTTGACTCTCTCTTCATTCACTTTTTTCCAGCCACACTGATCTTTCTGGCTCAGGGCCTTTGCACTTGCTGTTCCCTCTGTCTGAAACCCTTATTAATTCAATTCACAAATATTTCATATATGGGTCAGGCACTGTTCTAGTTTGTGTGAGCTAAACACATGAAAACCCCTGCCTTACCAGCAACACCATGAGACAAAGACAGCAATGGAAGAGCCTGGGACTCTTGGGCCAAAGCAACAGCAATAACAAAGTATTTCTATGGCTCTTTGCTGAAGGTAATAGTAGTCAGAACTGAGGCTCTTGGACCAAAGAGCCAACACTAAAGTTCTTAGAATTATCATGAAAGTGGACTATATAGATGGAAGAAAGACATTTCTTGCAAATAGGGGTATCAGGGCAAGGAGTCAGTACAAATGAAAAAGTCATGAGAAATACCCTTATTTTGTATCCCAACCTGGTAAAGCAGGACATACCAGTTTCATAAATATTTAAAGCCCAGTTTTGAAATGAAGATTTATTTCCCTTGAAGTAGGTTGTTTGTACCCGTATAAAGGACAGTCTTAGAAACGCTTCACTATCAAAAGTGTCAGTGAATTTATTTACAATCAAACCTGAAAATCCCATTGACATTGAAAAACTGCCTGCTAATCTGCTTTGTCTACGTAAGAGATTAAAACTTTTCTCCTTACACAAGTCTGAAGGTTATACGTGAAAGAATAATAGATGGAAAGTAGATGAGTGGTTGCCAGGGGTGAGGCTGGGAGTCGGGGTGGGATGTGTCTAAAGGAGTAACACAAGGAAGCTCCTTTGTGATGATGGAACAGTTCTGTCTCCTGATTGTGATGGTGGTTACATGAATCTATACATGTGATAAAATTGCATAGAACTATACATGCACGTACACACACGTACATGCAAATGAGTGCATGCAAAAACTGGTAAAATGTGAATAATGTCTATAGGTTGTACCAATATCAATCTCCTGGTTTTGATAATATACTATAAGTTATGTAAGGCATTACCATCGTAAGAAGCTGAAGGGTAAACAGAACTTCTCCGTACTACCTTTCAACTTCCTGGAAGTCTTTAATTATTTTAAAATAAAAAGGTTTTTAAAAAGATTAAAGTGTGACTTTCATAGGGTGGAGTCAGAGGTTCCTCACTCAGGATTTGATGAGAAACAGCTCAGAAGAGGCCAAATGAACTATGTTCTGCTTGCCTCATGGATGTCTCACACAGACATGGCCAAACCCCACTTGGTAATTCAGAGTTCAGAGGTCTGAAACTGAAGAACAATATTCCCCTCCAAAAATAGTGTTTTTATTTAAAATTGTGGGACCAAAATCATATTTTTTTATGTCTGTCTTAAGTTGGGTTCCCTCGAAGCAGACCCTGACACAAGGATGTGAATGCACATCATTTATGTGAGACATCATCCCAGGAAGTACCACTGGGGAATTACAGGAATGAAGGAGGAAGCCCGGTAAGGGTACATTATAGAGCAAGTTAACCACTGTGGGATACTGAAGCCCATTCCCCCTGGGGTACTCTGCGAGACAGTTTACTTGCATCGGAGTTGTCCAAAATGAGGGGAGAGGGGTGAGGGAACCGGGGTATTTCCCGTGCCATTGGTTGAGAGCTGCACCAATTCCCCAGAACTCCTGCCTGCTCTCCTGGTTGACAGAGATGGTCCTCAGGAAAAGGATCATACAGACTTGCAGTTGGAAACTTTTGACTCCATGGGAATGGTGAGAGCCAAGGGGTATGGGCAGTCCATCAATAGTGACTTTACAGCGAGTCTTCAAAAATACTATTGATAAAAGGGTGATAAAACAAAGTGAGTAAAAACATAACATCTCAGATTATGGTGTCAGCTATGGATAAAGTTTAAGTGACTTGTCTGAGATCAAATCATATACCTTCTAAAGCATAAAACCTATCTTTTCTTGTTCGCTGCTTCTGAAATTATCTCACTGTCTTTCATGTCCTGGGATTTCACAATGATAGGTCTAGGTGTACTTTTAGTTTTATTTATTCTCCCTGGGATACTTGTGCTTCTGAAATCTTAGGATTAATTCCTTAATCAGTTATGGAATAATCTCAGCTACTATTGCCCAAAGAGTTGACTCTCCCATTTCTTCCTTTGAGAACTCCAATTAGATGTTCGTTGGTTCTTCTCATTCTATCCTCCATGTCACTTAATTCTCTTCCTGTTTCTATATCTTTAATTCTCTGTTTCATTCTGGAGCTCTTTTCTATTTCACTGGCTATCTGTTCAGCAGTTCTAATCTGCATTAAAATTAGCAGTTGTGTTTTTTATTTTCTTGGCTATTTTGTTCCTTTCAGAAGTCCATTTGGTTATATTTCAAATCTGCCTATTATTTTTTCATAGTTGTCTTTTATTTCCTTCTTTATACCTTTAATTATTTCAGACATACTTATTTTATCATCTTAATCAAATGGTTCTATTACCTAAGATTCTTGGGAGTATAATCCTGTCGTGATTACACCTTATAAGTGAAGTGTGGTTCTCACTTATGATAAGATTGTTATCTTGTGAGTTTCCTCATTTGGGGTTGTGAGCTCAAGTTCAATGAAATTGTAGGTGTAAGAATCTACGACCAGGACTGAGGGTACATCCGTTCAGAGAAGATTTCCATATGCTTCTTCCAGGTACACTAACAGTTTCACTTCTTTATGATCATTTTTATGTTAATTCTTTGACTTTATGGTTCCTGGACCATTTGCTTGAGGAGCAGGTCCCTTATGACAAATTTTTATGGGAGACTTTTCCCCATGCAGAGCCTAAACCAAGACAGACAAGCTTCCTTTGATGTCTACCTGTTCCATTTGAAAGATATTTTTTCTTATCCACCCTTTAACTGTCATTAAGGATTCAGTCTAGGTATTTCTTGCCAGGAATAATATAAATAAGTACTAATATAAACCATCAGAGGTTTTTTTGAAGTATTAGGTTCAGGTAAGGCTATTATAGCTCCATTTCACCACTGGGTTTCAGGGGAGTAGGAAGTTAGTACAACCATCCAGTTCAATCATTTCAAAAGACACCTCAGAGACTCACAGTTTCTGCACAACCTTGGAGGGTGGTTCACAGTATTACACAAAGAAGCCACTGCAGAATTTCACATCTGCAGCTCACACATCTGTGCATGACCACCAGGGGAAGAACAATGACTTCAGCCTCTCTTCCATCCTCAACTCCTTCATAATTCTATATCACGGGCCAAATCTAAGCCAAAATACTCTTTACAGGGGATTCTCAGGAATGTCGTTCTTAGGCATCTAGCTACCGCGAAATTGGACAGAGCATAGGAAATTTAGAAAGGTAATTCATGCCAACAGACAATCCAGTAAATTAAGGATATAAGTGTTGAAATTCTTAGATTTATTCAGAAGACGTGTTTCCAAATTTCCTCCTCATTTAGAACGAAAGGTTCATTACCTGTTTCTATACATTAAAAGTCAATCCTTGATGGTACTAAGACTGGTGATCTCTATTCCATTCATGCTAGAGAAGTGGTAACTTCGGATCATAATTTCATTTTTTTGTTTATAACCACCTCTTTATGTTTTCCCTCTGCAGAATTCCCTCGCGTGCATGTGTGTGTGTGTGTGCACTACACACTTAAAATTTCTTGTATTTTGTCCAGCATTTCTGGCCGTTTTGTAGCAGAAGCGTTTTCCCATTAGCAAGATCACCATATTGATAGAACCATAATTTTGTGTAGTTTTTATTGTGAGTTCATCATTTTGGGGAGGCCAAGGAGTTAGAGAGGAGCCCTATAATGCTCTGGATTTTGGAGCAGACCTTCCCCCCACTGGAACTTGGTGGTTTTCATTCATCTCATTAAAATTTTTTATTTTAACTTCTCATCCTGGGGTTTCTGGATCATGCAGGTAATATCAGTCAGAACCCATTCTTCATTTTTTATTGAGATGTAATTGACATATAACATTGTGTAAATTTAAGGTGTACAACATGTTAATTTGATGCATTTATCAATTACCACCATAGCATTAGCTGAGACTGAGGTCTATCACATCACGTAATTATCATTTCTTATTTGTGGTGGGAAAAATTAAGATCTAGTTTCCTAGCAACTTTGAAGTTTATAATACATATTGTCTATAATCACTATGCTGTGCATTAGATTTCCAGGACTTATTTATCTACTAGTTGCAAGTTTGTGCCCTTAAACAACATCTCCCCAATTCCCACAACCCCAGCCCCTGGTAAATTCTACTCTCTGTATTTATGAGTTTGGGATTTTTAGATTCCACATATACGTGATATCATACAGCATTTGTCTTTTTCTGTCTGACTTAGCTCACTTAGTATAATGCGCTCAAGGTCCATCCATATTGTCACAAATGGCAGGATTTCCTTCTTTCTCACAGCTGAGTAATATTCCATTGTATATATACTCCACATCTTCTTTATACATTCATCTGTTGACACACACTTTGTTTACATATCTTGGGTTTTGTGAATAATGCTGCAGTGAACCTGGCAGCATAGAAATCTCTTCAAGATACTGTTTTCATTTCATTTGGATAAATACTCAGAAGTGTAATTGCTGGATCATATGGCAGTTCTAGTTTTCATTTTTTGAGGAAACTCCTTAGTGTTTTCCATAGTGGTCGAACCAATTTGCATTCCCACCAGCAGTATACAAGGGTTCCCTTTTCTCCATATCCTTGTCAACACTTGTTATCTCTTTTTGATCATAGTTATTCTAACAGGTGTGAGGTGGTATCTCATTTTGCATTTCCCTGATAATTAGTCATGTTGGGCATCTTTTCATGTACCTGTTGGCCATTTGGATGTCTTCTTTGGAAAAATAACAGAATTCAGTTCCTCTGCACATTTTAAAATCAGATTGCTTGGTTTTTTTGTTATAGAATTGTATGAGTTCTTTATATGTTTTGGATATTAACCCTTTATCTGATAAATGGTTTGCAAATATTCTCTCCCTTTCTGTAGATTGCCTTTTCATTTTGTTGATTGTTTCTTCTGCTGTGCTGAAGCTTTTTAGTTTGATGCAGTCCCACTTGTTTATTTTTTGCTTGTACTTTTGATGTCATATCCAAATAAATCATTGCCATGACCAATGTCAAGGAGCTTTTTCCCTATGTTGTCTTCTAGGAGCTTTATGGTATCAATCTTATGTTTAAGTCTTTAATCCATTTCAAGTTCATTTTTGTGAGTGGTTTAAGATAAGGGTCTAATTTCATTCTTTTTCATGTGAATATACAGTTTTCCCAACACTATTTATTGGAGAGACTTTTCCTTTCCCCATTGTGTATTCTTGGCTTCCTTTTCAGATATTAGTTAACTGTATGTGCTTGGGTTTATCTCTGGGCTCTCAATTCTGTTCCATGGGCCTATATGTCACTTTTTATGCCAGTACCATACTGTTTTGATTACTATAGCTTTATAATAAAGTTTAAAATCAGGAAGTGTGATACCTCCAACTTTGTTGCTCTTTCTCAGAATTGCTTTGGCTGTTTGGGATCTTTTGTGGTTCCATATACATTTAAGGTTTGTTTTTTCTATTTCTGTGAAAAATGCCATTGGGATTTTTATAGAGATTACACTGAATCTATAGATGGCTTTGGGTAGTATCTTCATGGCGTTTTTATGCTTTTTTTTTTTAGTTAATTAATTTATTTATTTTTGGCTGCATTGGCTCTTCGTTGCTGCACACGGGCTTCCTCTAGATGCAGTGAGCGGGGGCTACTCTTTGTTGCGGTGCACACGCTTCTCATTGCGGTAACTTCTCTTGTTGCAGAGCACAGGCTCTAGGCACGTGGGCTTCAGCAGTTGTGGCATGCGGGCTCAGTAGTTGTGGCTTGCAGGCTCTAGAGCATAGGCTCAGTAGTTGTGACATGCTGGCTTAGTTGCTCCGTAGCATGTGGGATCTTCCTAGACCAGGGCTCGAACCCATGTCCCCTGCATTGGCAGGCAGATTCTTAATCACTGCGCCACCAGGGAAGTCCTGACATTTTGATTCTTGTAGACAGCTCTTTTATTTTTACAACATCCCTGGACGGAGAGCAATATTATTTGTATCTTCCTCAAGGAAAGAAAGAGTTATGCACCTTGCATTATTAAGACAGCTTTTGGGGCCTCTGTAGCTTTGTTTATGGGGCTCCATTCTAGCTTCCTTAAATGTGCAGGCTCAAGCATGCATCTTCTATCCCTGCGTGGGCATCCAAACCCAATCTTTAGACCTCTGGACCTGATACTCCTGTGACTCTCCATTGCATCAGCTTCTGCCTAGTGCTCTGGTGTTCAGTTTCCTTTTCATTTCTAGTATCAAGGGATTTTCTTTATTTTCTTTCAAGTTCAGCTGTGTAGGAAAAGACTGTTACATTTTGTCCAGCATCTGTGCCTATTTGCTTTTCCTTATCAGCTCAGACTGCCGTATTGCTGGAAGCTTTGAGGCATTTTCCGTTTTATCTAATATCATCTATAGAGGGCAGGGGGCTACAGCCTTTCAAGTGTCCTCTATACTGTATACTTGTAAGCATAAAAATAAAATATGATGAAAAAGATATGGAGCATAAATGGAATTCGTGACACTGAAAATATCAAAAATGGTTTTGAAAGAGATGTTGGCTCAATTTCACATATTTTAGTTTAATAAAGAAAATACATCTTGAAAATGTTGATAATTTGGTAAGTCTGAGGAATCATGGAAATATAGTGTATCTTGAAGTCAACCATGTCCTTGACAAAGTGTTTTGTGACATTCATGCAGATGGCTTAAGGCATATCCATTATGGGCTCATAGGCTTAGATAGGGGCCTAGCTTATTAAGGAGCACAACTGCAGGCATTTGACAGAACAAACTGATCTCAACCTGAAGGGAGTTGAGGGGGCAGATTCTTAGCATTTATGTTGATGATATGGATGAAGACAGAGAAGACAAAGTAATAATGTTAGCAGAAAACAAACAGCAAGGAGAGAACACAATTTCTAAACCATCTTGATGTGCTGAAATGCTGAGCCAAATTCACAAGGTAATTTTTTGAGAGTGAAGGAGAATTTAGGGTGTCTTTTATGTAATTGACTTCAATGTTCCTTGTGCCAATATTCTGCAAAATCTCCCGTAAAATCTAAGTTCTTTTAAATTATTTACTGAGGTATAATTTACATACAATGTAAACACATACCAAATTGGATATGTTTTGATAAATGTATCAAATTGAGACATTCCCATCACAGTGATGCCCATCCCATTTAATCCTCTCTCCCAACCAGAGGCCACCACTGTTCTGATTTCTATCACAAAAGCTTAATTTTGCCTGACTTAGAACTTCATATAAATGGTTTAATATCATTTTTAAACTTTTTGCCTGGCTTCTGTTACTCAAGATAATGCTTTTAAGATTCATCCATGTTTGTGTGTGTATCAGTTGTACAGGGTTTTGCTGGTTTTGTTTTGTATTGTTGTTTTGTTTTGTTTCATTGGTGAAAAGTAGCCCATTGTATGACTGTTACTGAGTTCAAGCTCGTCCTGCTCGCCACACAACAGGCTAATGAATTAAGAGCCGAGATGTTGAGGCAAGGAACAGTGACTTTATTTGGAAAGCTAGCAGACTGAGAAGATGGTGGACTAGTGCCCCAAGGAACCATCTTACCTGAGTTAGGATTCAACCTTATTTTATACTAAAAGGGGAGGGGGTGTGGCTGGTTGTTACAAACTTCTTGGTGGCAGAATCCTTTGTTCTTTTTTTCTTCTTAATATTTATTTATTTATTTATTTATTTATTATTTATTTATTTATTTATTTATTTGACTGTGCCAGGTCTTAGTTGAGGTGTGCGGGATCTTCATTGCCTCGTGCTGGATCTTTGTTGCGGTGTGCGGGATCTTTAGTTGTGGCATGCAGGCTCTTAGTTGCGGCATGCATGTGGGATCTAGTTCCCTGACCAGGCATGGAACCCGGGCCCCCTGCTTTGGGAGCGTGGAGTCTTAACCACTGGACCACCAGGGAAGTCCCCAGAATCCTTTGTTCTTACAGCTATCCGCATAGGTCTGGTCACAATGTCCCTGTAAACTTCCAACAAGATGATTGTTATTCTCTGTTCTGCAACTTTTTATCTCTATATCAATGGAAGAGTGTTATACCTTTAAAGGGCAAGCCTGGAAAGCAGAGAATTGAGAATTGAGAAAGGGCTATTATGTGTATTTCAGGCTATAGGCAACATTCAGAGGTTCAGAGCCAGCACAACTAAGCACAGGCAACAGAGCACAAAGGTTAGAGCTAAAGGAATAGATCCAATATGGAGTCAGGTTTGTTCTTCTCTGTTACATGACTCTACCACAGTTTGTTTATTCCACTCCCTTACTAAAAGTGCAAAAAGGAAACTCCAGGCTGGGAGGTGAGGGCATTTCGGCATATCCAGATGATGTAGAAGGTTTGGAATTAATGAAGCTAGAGGGAAATTATCTTTGGAGAGTATTGTTGGAGTCCTGTGGTGTTTTCCCTCACCTCTCCCACACTGGGGGAAAGGAGAGGGATGTTTCCCAGTTCGCCTCAAGCATAGTGAGACAGACTTTAAGAGGACTACTCAGAAGACTTGATATGTATTGCATAACTACAAGGGTCAGTATTCACTCTACAGTCTATGTAAATGGTGACCCCAGAGCTGTATCATTTGACAATCAAGGACACAGTGGAATAGGGTCTGACTGATACTTGACTCACATCAAGAGAGGCTGATGGAAGCATCAGAGTAGAGGACAGTGTTGAGAGCTATGCACCTCCACCCACTGTAGGACAAAGGCGTTTTCTCCATCCTTTGGGCAAGATGTAGGCTCTGAAAGTGGGAGATAGATTGGTTTTATTTTAAAAGGAAAATTGCCTAAGAAGTCTTCTTGATATGAAGCAAAGTGATCTGAAAAGAAAGAGGTTGGAAATGTGTTTTTGGATGAAGAATTTGGGAAGAATGTTCCTAAGCAGCCAGCCAGAGGAGGTCCTACACTCAACAGTATCAGACTTTGCCATGGCAAGTCTCTGAAAAACTCTGAAGTGCACCAAAAGTCAGCTTTAACCGCTTGCCAAACCTGGTGTGTATAAACAGGAGATCACAACAGTACCAGTCATTTGGGACTCTTCCTGTCCCCTAGTTCTATTCCTTATGCTGGAGGGTTCCAGAACTAAGGCCAGCCAACTGAGCAGGGAGGAAGAGATGCCCCTAATCAAGAAAGAATCCTGAATCCTCCCGAACCATATCTGTACCCGTTCCAGCCTGGTCCATCCCCTCCCCCAGCTTTTAGATCTAAACTAGGCCAGAGAAAAAGTTTGGAAAGGAAATATCAGTTACTAAAATAAGACTATTCTTATGGTTGGAGGGCTTTTATTACATGAGAGTGACTGGAAAAATTATGGGACCTGCTCTGAGATTTCATTTCAGAGGAAAACTTAGTCCACTGAGCAATTGGAGAAAAGAATAAAGTTGTTTTTTTGTGCATTTACAATTGAGAGCTATAAAATATTCCATGAAATAGTTACAATCTGTTGTTAAAACATTTGATACTAGGAATACTGCCTATATTTTTCTAAGGCTTAATGTTTTGAAAAAATCATCCAAACTTAGGGTTACACCTAATTAAAGATGAGGTCCAGGGGACATCATTGGAATGCCAACTCAGTTGTGTAAGGATAGACTTCCAGTCTCTGCAGATACAAACGACAGATATTTGCTCATTTAAAGAAGGGTGAGATTTTTGCCCAGCAAGTTTTTCTTGAAATCTTGATTACCCACTATATTTTATTCTAGACTAAAATGTTCAGATTAAAAAAGGGAAATATAATCTTTATAGTTTCAAAAAAGGCAAGGCATGAAGAAGTGTAATTCAAAACTGCAAACTTTAGAGTACAGACTTTCAAAGTGATTTTCTTCATCCATTTTTTAAAAATTTATTTATTTTAATTTATTTTTTTTTTGGCTGTGTTGGGTCTTCGTTGCTGTGCGCAGACTTTCTCTAGTGGTGGCGAGCGGGGGCTACTCTTCGTTGTGGTGTGCGGGCTTCTCATTGCGGTGGCTTCTCCTGTTGCGGAGCACAGGCTCTAGGCACGCGGGCTTCAGTAGTTGTGGCACGTGGGCTCAGTAGTTGTGGCTCGCAGGTTCTAGAGCACAGGCTCAGTAGTTGTGGCGTGCGGGCTTAGTTGCTCCACGGCATGTGGGATCTTCCCGGACCAGGGCTCGAACCTGTGTTCCCTGCATTGGCAGGCGGATTCTTAACCACTGTGCCACCAGGGAAGTCCCTTCTTCATCCATTTTTAACTAGTGGCGCTACAACCAATTGGGTTGTACTACAAACATGATTTAAATGTCATGATAACCAAAGTGGCTAGGTTGATCATTGTTCAACCTCATCACTTGGTCATAGACAGAATAAGAATGGCATCTACGAAGCAACCTAAGTGTCCATCAACAGACGAATGGATAAAGGCGACGATGTGGTGTGTGTGTGTATGTATGTGTGTGTGTGTATGCAAAATAGAATACTACTCAGCCATAAAAAAAGAATGAAATAATGCCATTTGAAGCAACATGGGTGGACCCAGAGACTATCATACTAAGTGAAGTAAGCCAGACAGAGAAAGACAAATATCATATGGCATCACTTATATGTGGAATCTAAAAAAATGATACAAATGAACTTACTTACAAAACAGAAACAGAGTGACAGACATAGAAAACGAACTTATGGTTACTAAAGGGGAAAGACGGGAGTAGGGATAAATTAGGAGTTTGGGATTAACAGATACACACTACTATATATAAAACAGATAACCAACAAGGACCTACTGTATATCACATGGAACTATATTCAATATCTTGTAACAACCTATAATGGAAAAGAATCTAGAAAAAAATATATATATATATTTATATATGAATCACTTTGCTGCACACTTGAAAGTAACACAACATTGTAAATCAACTGTACTTCAATTAAAAAAAAGAACTGCATCTACGAAAATATCAAATCTCTGCTTGTGAAATGTGACAAATTAATGGTAAGTGGTTGAGTGGTTAACTAGAGAGATTTCACTGCTGAATTACCTACCATATCTATTTAGAAAAGATGGAGAATTCTGCTTGCCACGTGCTTTTTCATCCAAGCATACTCCTCCAAATAAAAGAGATATATTGTAAATGCAAAGCACTGTGAGAGTAATTAGACCTCCCTAGAAATTCCAGGGCTTCAGCAATGCATTCCTTCAAGCTCTGCTCAAAACGTTCTGTAGAAGAAAAAACAGATATAGATGCAGTAATTAATTTGCTTTGAAAAACAAGTTAGTGAGAAGAAGCCTGAAATTAATTAAAAATTGGGATGCCACATTTCATGACTTATGCATTCTGTTATAGTAATCATCTCCTTTATTCATGATACATGGCATTTAATAAGCAATTACTATGTGCCCAGGATTATATCCTTGGAAATTCAAAAGAAGAGTAGAGTATTTTCTTCAGGAAGTAATGCTGGTGTACGTGAAATAAATAACAGTATTGACTTTAGGAAAATCTGCAAGTAGGCAGTAGAGCCCAGAACCCCCTCCCTCTGTTTCAAATCTCTCAAGCTAGCTCCCCCTGCTGGAGGAACTTAGTTCCTTTAGGACTACCCTTCTTGGTAAGCCATGACTTCACTACCAACAATTATACCCCTAACCTAGAGACATCCTATGAATTTCCATCAATCAGGGACCCAAGGTACCCTCCAAGTCAAAGAATTCTCAGCCCTTTGACAAATCCAGCTTCTAGTACCAACGGTGTAACCCCCAATGTTATGGCTCACCCACTTCAAGCATTTCTTGATTTTCCTTTGGAAACTAGACTTTTCAAGTGATGTCTTGGGTGGATGATGATGATTTCATTGCTCCTTATTCATCTTCCACCTAGTAAGTGCTAAGTACTTTTCATGCTCATTTCTAAAGCTCCAAATGCATTTCTCTAACATTCACATCATGACCATCTAAATTGGGATAATTTTGAGAATGAAATGGAGTGTTATGTATAATTGTGCTGGAACACTATGCATAAACTGTGGCTGTTCAAGGCAAACCAGGATACATGGTCACACTATCTATAAGACATGTATGTAAAATAAAACGACTGAAAAAAGCTAGGAGCAATGAAAATTTAAGTCACCCCTGTTGCAACCTCACTAAGCCAACAATAGAATTTCTTGGCATGAGTTGAAGTTGAGTGATATGTAGAGGGGATCTTTTTTTAAAAAACAAAGAGACCTAATGTTCAGATATTTTTAGACTACTTAGAAACAAAATTAGGTCAAATGGACAGATTGGGGGGTTAAAAAAGTATCTAATATGCCTTTCAATCCAGGAATTCCACTTCTAAGAAATTTGTCCAATGAAATAGTTATGGATATGTGCAAATATTTGGCTACAAAAAGTTCATCTAGCCGTGCTTAAAGAAAGGGGGAAGCCTAATTTTGAAAAATAGTGAATCGGATTATATACATTGTCATATCCATATAAAAATTATATACAGTCATTAAATATAGCACTATAGGTTAAATATTTAAAAGCATGGGAAGAAGTTCTCACTATATAAACATTTTTGAAGCAAGTTATATACTATATTAGTTTGGATCCTGTTTTATTCTTAATTTCTGAATGATTTATTGAAGTATATCTTATTTTTAGTAAAAATAAATTTGTCTCTCTTCAAGGAGAAAAAAACAGGAATGATTACTAATAAAATGTCAACAAGAGGATGAGATAATGGCTGATTTAAAATTTTCTTTCTTTGGCTTGTCCATATTTTGTAAGTGAGAGTATTTTATAAATAACATAATAAAATTTATAATAATTTTAACATTCTGTAGACTGAATTACAAATGTCAGCAAACCCAAGGATGACATTCTGCCTTCTGATCAGAGGGCAGACTCGTGCATATGTAGGATAGACAAATTCCACCTCCATCTTTATAACAACTGTCATTCATGAAGTTGGCTCCATTCTCAAAAACAACACCTCAAAGGCTGATTCAATTGAATAAACTATCTGGACGCTCATTTTGATACTCAAGCTATCTTCTGGGGTCAAGGAGCTGACATGTGTCATCCTAAATGGCCAAATCATAAAACAGTTTATAACATATTGACCACTGAAGATTTTAAAGCTTTCTAATGTTTCAGGAAAGCAGTCCCCATGGTTCACCTTGAGGACATTCCTGTAATAAATAGAACTCAGACAGATAAAAGGATATGGGCAATTAATGGCATCCTTTCAGAGGGGATGTTAAATGATGTCAGATACACAATTTCTCCCATGGTTTAATTACACTTGCAAATTGGTTTTAATAAATAAAGGGGTAGATCCTTGGCCATGAGTAATTAGACCATATTGTGAGGTCTAATGAAAAACTGAATTATCATATAATTAAATTTTGAAATAGGTTGTAGAATTGTTTTAACAATATAGAATGCAAAATAAAATAGCCTGTTCTCATGAGCTAGAAGATACCTTTTGGAGGAAGGCTTATGACTAAGGAAGTTGATGACAGTGTTTTGTTCATGAATGACCATCATCACGTGTAGGCAAGGATGAGTTCATTTCACACTGAATTTAGTAATTCTTTCCCTTCTACACACCTAACTCTATGCTGTTGATGGCTTTTCATAAGAGAGGGAAATGTAGGTAGGTCAATATAGGATACTGGACTTCCGTGGTGGCACAGTGGTTAAGAATCTGCCTGCCAGGGCTTCCCTGGTGGGGCAGTGGTTGAGAATCTGCCTGCCAATACAGGGGACATGGGTTCAAGCTCTGGTTTGGGAAGATCCCACATGCCGCGGAGCAACTAGGCCCGTGAGCCACAGTTACTGAGCCTGCGCGTCTGGAGCCTGTGCTCCGCAACAAGAGAGGCCACGATAGTGAGAGGCCCGCACACCGCGATGAAGAGTGGCCCCCGCTTGCCGCAACTAGAGAAAGCGCTCGCACAGAAACGAAGACCCAACACAACCAAAAATAAATAAATAAATAAAATTAAAAACAAACAAAAAACTATTAAAAAAAAAAAAAAAAGAATCTACCTGCCAATGCAGGGTACAAGGGTTCAAGCCCTGGTCCGGGAAGATCCCACATGCCCCGGAGCAACTAAGCCCGTGCACCACAACTACTGAAGCCCGTGTGCCTAGAGCTCGTGCTCCACAACAAGAGAAGCCACCGCAATGAGAAGCCTGCGCACCACAACGAAGAGTAGCCCCTGCTCACCGCAACTAGAGAAAGCCCACGTGCAGCAACAAAGACACAATGCAGCCAAAAATTAATTAATTAATTAATTAATTTTAAAAAATATATAGGATACTTGTGGTGAACTCGACATTTATGTAAGTGGGGGTTCACATCAGAGCCTTTTCTTTTTTTTTTTAAAGACCTGGCTACGTTTAAAATAAGATTTAACCTACAAGCCTACAATTGACTCACCATTTGTCAAACACATTTCTAGTGTATAAAGCAAGCACCACAAGTTAATACTCTCCCGATTTTCTACGAACCCAGCAAAAGCTGACCTCTGACTTTAATTCTCCCCCCTTCCTCCAGTGCCAGGTGGAGAGAAACACCCTATGGTGGAGACAAATCTGTTGGCTTCACTGCAGGGAAGCATCTCCTCCAGGGGAACCAGCTAGCCTTGTTTGGCCAAGACTTCCCAGTTTTAGAACTAAGTGTTCAGCTTCCTAAGAAGTCCTCAGTCCCAGGCAAACCGGGATATTGGTCACCCTAATGGACATCCCTCAGTATCACCTGACTTTATGTCTTCTATGTCTTGTCATTTGGGCCAGTGACAAGTTCTCTGGGCCTCAGCTTGCAAGAAGGTACAAAATAGCACCAATCTCATAAGGTTAAGTGAGGACTGGATGAGTTTTTATGTGTAAAGCCATTGTAACACACATGGCCCTATAAGTGAGCGCTAAGTGAACAGCATCATTGTTATTAATCAGGAAGGTCATAGAAGAACTAACATTACAACTGAGCCTTAAGGTATGAGTGAAGAGTTAATCAAGAAAAGGTGGTGTAATGGGGCTTCCCTGGTGGCACAGTGGTTAAGAATCCGCCTGCCAATGCAGGGGACACGGGTTCGAGCCCTGGTCCGGGAAGATCCCACATGCCACAGAGCAGCTAAGCCCGTGCGCCTCAACTACTGAGCCTGCACTCTAGACCCCTCAAGCCACAACTACTGAAGCCCACATGCCACAACTACTGAAGCCTGCGCACCTAGAGCCCGTGCTCCACAACAAGAAAAGCCACTGCAAGGAGAAGCCCACACACCGCAACGAAGAGTAGCCCCCGCTCGCTGCAACTAGAGAAAGCCCGCGCGTAGCAACAAAGACCCAATGCAGCCAAAAATAAATTAATTTTAAAGAAGAAAAAGTGGTGTAAGGAGGAAAAGATGGAGAAGGTTAGATGAATAAGTGAATACAGTAAATAGGATAAATAAAAGTAAAGCCAGATGTTTACTTAAAAGCAAAATACATAAATAATGAAGTAGTGCCAACACCAAAGAAATATTTTGCTTTGTCTGATAATTATTTTTAACAGCTAGATTTGCCCTCAAATGCAAGTCCTGTTACCCACACCTTTCTAGGATTTATTTATTACAAACTGCAACCTGACCTTTAATAAAACATTGAACTGACAAGCAAACCAAGTTTCCCTTACTGAAATAGAAGGTCAAGAATTGTAGAACATTAAAGTGGGTCCTCGTTTATATCTTGCTTCTTATCTTCTATCTGAGGAAAATAAAATCAAAAGCTGTCAATCCAGCCTTTTTCTGTTGAAAAATAAAGGAAAAATTAGCCTAGGATTTTTATCACGGTAAATAAAGCCATGACAACTTCAAATTAGTTGAAGCATCAAATATACTTTCTTTGTATTAGACGTAAATGTAAACATGAACTTTATGTCATTATGAAATCGCAGTGCCTTTGCCAATATAGAAAGTGTTTACATCATTGAAAAACTGATGCAAAATAATTGATTTGAGTTTGGGGCAAGTTTTTTAAACTTTTGATATTGGAAACCTTCAAGCATCCACAAAAAGAAAAATATATATATATATAAAATAAACTCTCATATGCTCATCACTCACATTCAACAAAGAATCAGTATTTTGTTGTCTTTGTTTCATTTTTTCACACACACACACACTTTTTTTCTTTTTTTCTTTTTCTTTTTTTTTTTTTTTGGCTACGAGGCACGTGGGATCTTAGCTCCCCGACTAGGGATCTGTACCCACACCCCCTGCAATGGAAGCGTGGAGTCTTAACCACTGGACCACCAGGGAAGTCCCTTTTTTTCTTTTTGTTGGAGCATCTTAAACCAAATGATAGACATCATGTCATTTCACTGTAAATACTTCAGTTTGGTCTCTATCTGATAAGGGCATTATTTGTAACCTAACAACCATGCCATTAACGTACTTAACAAAATTAACAATTCCTTAATATCTCACAATTAGTCTATATACAAATTTCTCCATTTGTCTCAAAACAACATTTTTGAGTTAATTTGTTTGAATAAGGATTCACAAGGTTCTCTCATTACATTTGATTATGGCTCTTAGGTCTCTATTAATTCTATTACTGAGCTTTCTCCTTTATTTTTTAGTTCTCATGATACGAATTTGTTGGATAAACTTGGTTATTTGTCTTGAAGAATACAGTATGTTTGGGATTTTGATGATTACTTTCTCATGGTATCACTTAACTTATTCCTCTCTTCCCCAGTATTTTCCATAAACTGGTAGACAGATCTTGGGCTCAATTCGTTTCAGGTTCAATTGTTTTCAGTGAGAATAATTCAAAGGTAGTGCTGTGATCATCCTCTTGTATCTAGTGATAAGGGAACCAATGTCTGATTGTTGTGAGAATAATCATTGGGTTCTTGGGCTATGAGTCCAATCGATCCATTATGAATTATCAACATTTCCCCCAGTGGTTTGGTATTTATTCATGGTCGTTGGCTACATTCATTATTTCTTTAATGGTTGCCAAAATAATGATTTTCTAATTTTGTTCTGTATTTATTATCTAGAACTGTTCTATGTTTCCTTCACGAACTATTGTTCACCCTTATGCAATTCATACAGGGAAGTCAAATAAAAGCTTGACTCTGACATGTTATCAATTTTCAGCAAAATGTGCAATCTACAAAAAAAATGACAATCATTTTTTGGCTCTAATTATCCTTTTGACACAGTCAACCTAATCTTCTATAGCATCCTCTGCCTTCTGGTACAGAGTTTCAAGTTCATTTTTCCCAAGACTTGCTCTAGACACAGAATCTGTCATTTCTCCAAGGAACCTTGGTTCTTTTTATCAAGGAATTGTATTTTTACAAGATAGATGGGGCTTTAAAGGGGTTTATTGCTACTGGATTGTCATTAATTCCTGACCTTTTCAATGAGCAGAGGAACCTCCATACTATTTTCCATAATGGTTATACTAATTTACCTTCCCACCAGCAGTGTACTGGTGGGAAGGTAAATTAGTATAAATAATGGATACTGCATACAGGTCTTTTGCATACAGGTCTTTTGCCTCCTTAGATAGGTTTATTCCTAGGTATTTAATTCTTTCTGTTGCAATGGTAAATGGGAGTGTTTTCTTAATTTCTCTTTCAGATTTTTCATCATTAGTGTATAGGGATGCAAGAGATTTCTGTGCATTAATTTTGTATCCTGCTACTTTACTTGGAGGTATCTTGGAGGAAATGGTTTCAGTTTTTCACCATTGAGAACGATGTTGGCTGTGGGTTTGTCATATATGGCCTTCATTATGTTGAGGCAAGTTCCCTCTATGTCTACTTTCTGGAGGGTTTTTATCATAAATGGGTGTTGAATTTTGTTGAAAGCTTTCTCTGTGTCTATTGAGATGATCATGTGGTTTTTATCCTTCAGTTTGTTAATATGGTGTATCACATTGATTGATTTGCGTATATTGAAGAATCCTTGCATTCCCTGGACAAACCCCACTTGATCATGGTGTATGATCCTTTTAATGTGCTGTTGGATTCTGTTTGCTAGTATTTTGTTGAGGATTTTTTCATCTGTGTTCATCAGTGATATTGGCCTGTAGTTTTCTTTCTTTGTGACATCTTTGTCTGGTTTTGGTATCAGGGTGATGGTGGCCTCATAGAATGAGTTTGGGGGGTGTTCCTCCCTCTGCTATATTTTGGAAGAGTTTGAGAAGGACAGATGTTAGCTCTTCTCTCAATGTTTGATAGAATTCGCCTGTGAAGCCATCTGGTCCTGGGCTTTTGTTTGTTGAAAGATTTTTAATCACAGTTTCAATTTCAGTGCTTGTGACTCATCTGTTTATATTTTCTATTTCTTCCTGGTTCAGTCTCCGAAGGTTGTGCATTTCTAAGAATTTGTCCATTTCTTCCAGGTTGTCCATTTTATTGGCATAGAGTTGCTTGTAGTAATCTCTCATGATCGTTTGTATTTCTGCAGTGTCAGTGGTTACTTCTCCTTTTTCATTTCTAATTCTATTGATTTGAGTCTTCTCCCTTTTTTTCTTGATGCGTCTGGCTAATGGTTTATCAATTTTGTTTATCTTCTCAAAGAACCAGCTTTTAGTGTTATTGATCTTTGCTATTGTTTCCTTCATATCTTTTTCATTTATTTCTGATCACATCTTTATGATTTCTTTCCTTCTGCTAACTGTGAGGGTTCTTTGTTCTTCTTTCTCTAATTGCTTTAGGTGTATGTTTAGATTGTTTATTTGAGATGTTTCTTGTGTCTTGAGGTAGGATTGTATTGCTATAAACTTCCCTCTTAGAACTGCTTTTGCTGCATCCCACAGGTTTTGGGTTGTCATGTTTTCATTGTCATTTGTTTCTAGGTATTTTTTGATTTCCTCTTTGATTTCTTCAGTGATCTCTTGGTTATTTAGTAGTGTATTGTTTAGCCTCCATGTGTTTGTATTTTTTACAGATTTTTTCCTATAATTGATATCTAGTCTCATAGCATTGTGGTCAGAAGAGATACTTGATATGACTTCAGTTTTCTTAAATTTACCAAGGTTTGATTTGTGACCCAAGATATGATCTCTCCTGGAGAATGTTCCATGAGCACTTGAGAAGAAAGTGTATTCTGTTGTTTTGGGATGGAATGTCCTATAAATATCAATTAAGTCCATCTTGTTTAATGTATCATTTAAAGCTTGTGTTTCCTTATTTATTTTCATTTTGGATGATCTGTCCATTGGTGAAAGTGGGGTGTTAAAGTTCCCTACTATGATTGTGTTCCTGTCAATTTCCCCTTTTATGGCTGTTAGTATTTGCCTTATGTATTGAGGTGCTCCTGTGTTGGGTGCATAAATATTTACAGTTGTTATATCTTTTTCTTGGATTGATCCTTTGATCATTATGTAGTGTCCTTCTTTGTCTCTTGTAATAGTCTTTGTTTTAAAGTCTATTTTGTCTGATATGAGAATTGCTACTCTAGCTTTCTTTTGATTTCCATTTGCATAAAATATCTTTTTCCATCCCCTCACTTTCAGTCTGTATGTGTCCCTAGGTCTGAAGTGGGTCTCTTGTATCCAGCATATATATGGGTCTTGTTTTTGTATCCGTTCAGCCAGTCTATGTCTTTTGGTGGGAGCGTTTAATCCATTTACATTTAAGGTAATTATCGATATGTATGTTCCTATTACCATTTTCTTAATTGTTTTGGGTTTGTTATTGTAGGTCTTTTCCTTCTCTTGTGTTTCCTGCCTAAAGAAGTTCCTTTAGCATTTGTTGTAAAGCTGGTTTGGTGGTGCTGAATTCTCTTAGCTTTTGCTTGTCTGTAAAGGTTTTAATTTCTCTGTCAAATCTGAATGAGATCCTTGCTGGGTAGAGTAATCTTGATTGTAGGTTTTCCCCTTTCATCACTTTAAATATGTCCTGCCACTCCCTTCTGGCTTGCAGAATTTCTGCTGAAAGATCAGCTCTTAACCTTATGGGGATTCCCTTGTATGTTATTTGTTGCTTTTCCCTTGCTGCTTTTAATATTTTTTCTTTGTATTTAATTTTTGATAGTTTGATTAATATGTGTCTTGGCATGTTTCTCCTTGGATTTATCCTGTATGGGACTCTCTGTGCTTCCTGGACTTGATTAACTATTTCCTTTCCCATATTAGGGAAGTTTTCAACTATAATCCCTTCAAATATTTTCTCAGTCCCTTTCTTTTTCTCTTCTTTTTCTGGGAGCCCGATAATTCGAATGTTGGTGTGTTTAATGTTGTCCCAGAGGTCTCTGAGGCTGTCCTCAATTCTTTTCATTCTTTGTTCTTTATTCTGCTCTGTGGTAGTTATTTCCACTATTTCATCTTCCCGGTCACTTATCCATTCTTCTGCCTCAGTTATTCTGCTCTTGATTCCTTCTAGGGAATTTTTATTTTCATTTATTGTGTTGCTCATCATTGTTTGTTTGCTCTTTAGTTCTTCTAAATCCTTGTTAAACGTTTCTTCTGTTTTCTCCATTCTATTTGCAAGATTTTGGATCATCTTTACTATCATTACTCTGATGTCTTTTTCAGGTAGACTTCCTATTTCCTCTTCACTTGTTTGGTCTGGTGGGTTTTTACCTTGCTCCTTCATCTGCTGTGTGTTTCTCTGTCTTCTCATTTTGCTGAACTTCCTGTGTTTGGGGTCTCCTTTTCACTGTCTGCAGGTTTGTAGTTCCCGTTGTTTTTGGTGTCTGCCCCAGTTGCTAAGGTTGGTTCAGTGGGTTGTGTAGGTGTCCTGGTGGAGGGGACTAGTGCCTGTGTTCTGGTGGGTGAGGCTGGATCTTGTCTTTCTGGTGGGCAGGACTGCATCTGGTGGTGTGTTTTCAGGTGCCTGTGATCTTATTATGATTTTAGGCAGCCTCTCTACTAATGGGTGGGGTTGTGTTCCTGTCTTGCTAGTTGTTTGGCATGGGGTGTCCAGCAGTGTAGCTTTCTGGTCGTTGAGTGGAGCTGGGTCTTAGCGTTGAGATGGAGATCTCTGGGAAAGCTTTCGCCATTTGATATTACGTGGAGCTGGGAGGTCTCTGGTGGACCAATGTCCTGAACTTGGCTCTCCCACCTCAGAGGCACAGGCCTGACACCCGGCCAGAGCACCAAGACCCTGTCAGCCACACAGCTCAGAAGAAAAGGGAGCGATAAAGAAAGAACAAAAGAAAAAAGTAAAGTAAAATAAAGTTACTAAAATAAAAAATAAAACAAATTATTAAAAATGAAATAAATTTAGAAGTGATTTTATAAAAAAGAAAGAAAGAAGAGAGCAACCAAACCAAAAAACAAATCCACCAATTATAACAAGCACTAAAAACTATACTAAAAAAAAAAAGAAATGGACAGACAGAACCCTAGGACAAATGGTAAAAGCAAAGCTATACAGACAAACTCATACAAAGAAGCATACGCATACACACTCACAAAAAGAGAAAAAGGAAATATATATGTATATCTATATATTTTAAAAAAGGACGAGAGCAACCAAATCAATAAACAAATGTACCAGTGATAATAAACTCTAAATACTAAACTTAAACATAAAACAGAAACAAATTAGATGCAGAAAGCAAACCCCAAGTCTACAGTTGCTCCCAAAGTCCACCTCCTCAATTTGGGATGATTCGTTGTCTATTCAGGTATTCCACAGGTGCAGGGTACATGAAGTTGATTGTGGAGATTTAATCCGCTGCTCCTGAGGCTGCTGGGAGAGATTTCCCTTTCTCTTCTTTGTTCAGCTCCTGGGGTTCAGCTTTGGATGTGGCCCCGCCTCTGCGTGTAGGTCGCCTGAGGGCATCTGTTCTTCGCTCAGACAGGACGGGGTTAAAGGAGCAGCTGCTTCAGGGGCTCTGGCTCACTCAGGCCGGGGGGGGAGGGAGGGGTACGGAGGAGGCGGGGCGAGCCTGGGGCGGCAGAGGCCAGCGTGACGTTGCACCAGCCAGAGGCGCGCCGTGCGTTCTCCCGGGGAAGTTGTCCCTGGATCACGGGACCCTGGCAGTGGCGGGCTGCACAGGCTCCCGGGAGGGGAGGTGTGGAGAGTGACCTGTGCTCGCACACAGGCTTCTTGGTGGCGGCAGCAGCAGCCTTAGCGTCTCATGCCCATCTCTTGTGTCCGTGCTGATAGCCGTGGCTCGCGCCTGTCTCTGGAGCTCGTTTAGGCGGTGCTCTGCATCCCCTCTCCTCGTGCACCCCGAAACAATGGTCTCTTGCCCCTTAGGCAGCTCCAGACCTTTTCCCGGACTCCCTCCCGGCTAGCTGTGGTGCGCTAGCCCCCTTCAGGCTGTGTTCACGCAGCCAACCCCAGTCATCTCCCTGCAATTTGACCGAAGCCCGAGCCTCAGCTCCCAGCCCCGCCCGCCCCGGCAGGTGAGCAGACAAGCCTCTCGGGCTGGTGAGTGCAGGTCGGCACCGATTCTCTGTGCGGGAATCTCTCCGCTTTGCCCTCCGCACCCCTGTTGCTGCGCTCTCCTCCGTGGCTCCGAAGCTTCCCCACCACCACCCCCCGTCTCCGCCAGTGAAGGGGCTTCCTAGGGTGTGGAAACTTTTCCTCCTTCTCAGCTCCCTCTCAGAGGTGCAGGTCCCGTCCCTATTCTTTTGTCTCTGTTTTTTCTTTTTTCTTTTGCCCTACCCAGGTACGTGGGTAGTTTCTTGCCTTTTGGGAGGTCTGAGGTCTTCTGCCAGCATTCAGTAGGTGTTCTGTAGGAGTTGTTCCACATGTAGGTGTATTTCTGATGTATTTGTGGGGAGGAAGGTGATCTCCACGTCTTACTCCTCCACCATCTTGAAGGTCTCCTAATGACATCATCTTGATATATAAGAAGGTTTATTTGTTTCAATTTATTTTCAATTAATTTCTTTTTTCTTTATTTTGTTTTGTAATTATGGGAAACATTACATGGTTCAAAAACAAACTGAATAACAATGTACATTGACAGAATTCTTCCTTTACTTCTCTCTTCTCCATCCTGTTTCCTCCCTCCCCCTGTTGGTAACCATTTTCAAAATTTAGTTTATTTTTCTTTTTAAAATGTAAGTAAATGTGGATATACATATATTCATATCCCCACCTTTATTACATAAAAGTTAGGATCCTATCATCCTCTTCTGTACCTTGCTTTTTTTTGTTTAACAATTTAGCCTGGAGATTATTCTATTTAGTATATAGAGTGTGTCCTCATTCCTTATCACAGCTGCATAGTGTTCCATTGTGTGGACTTACCCTTGTGTATTCAGTTGGTCTTCTATTGATGCGCATTTGGGTTGTTTTTAGCCTTTTGCTTTTAAAATACTGCTGCAATAATTAGCCACATGCATGTATCGTTTTGAATTTTTTGTATGAGACCATTTAAATGCATGAATTAACCAACTTAAAGCCCATCTAACACATTGTGTATATTCCTTGTTTGATAAGATGACCCCTCACCAAAAAACTGATGCAAAGAGTTCATTCCATAATTAGGATGATGTTTGTGGTTTGTCATAAATAATCATAATTGTGTTTGTTAATTTCACAGTTACACAAACATACACTCATGGTAGTGAATGTACACACAGCACTGTAATGATGGTGAATGTAAGTGGTCACTGGATGTTCCTTTTTCTTTAGCTCTAAAGGTGAAGGTTGGTGTCATGCCACCAACTGCCTTAGTAGATTGAGTCTAAGCATGAGCTCCATAGCAACCCTATTTGGACCATTGTATAGAGCCAGCACTTGTTTGTTGTTTTTCTTTTTACCATGATGTCCCACATGACAGCAGAGGTGATCCCAGGGTATAAAACTGTTCATCAAAATGACAGTAATGTCCTTAAATGGCAGGCAAACCACCAGAAACTGGGAAGAGGCAAAGAATTCTTCCCTGCAGTTTTCAGAGGAAGGATGGCCCTGCTGGTGTCTTGAGTCAGGCTTCTAGACTCTAGAACCGTGAGGAAATAAATTTCTGTTGTTTTAAGCCTAAATAAATAAATAAATAAATAATGACAGTAGTATCCTTGACAGTTGAGGAAGAGGAGGTTATGTCATTGTAAAGTGGATACAGTGTGACCCTGAGTTCATGAGCCCGGGTTCAAATCTTCGCTCTACCACTTAGGAGCTCTTAAATCTTGGGTAGAAGAGGATGTGAAAGCCACAGATAGTCTTAGAAGGGTATGACCCTCATACCTGACTTGGCATATCTCAGATCTACTACCACTGGAGCTCTCTGTAAATAAAACCTTTGCATGCTGCCCAGGCTTGGTGGAATACCTGGACTTCCCCTAAGTATGTTCAAAGGGCGTGTATGACAGGTACATGGTGAGGAGCGAAGAGAAGTTTGGTCCTTACTGTTTTCAAATGTAGTAGCTCCTAGAAAAACCAAATGAAACTATGTCTGCTTCAAAGTAGACATAGATTAAAGGTCACTAAGAATCCCAATGCCCCCCCCCCGCATCATCTGTGAACTTCCTGTATTTCTTAGGGTAGATGATATAAGCTTTATATTCCCTGAGGAGGCACCACACTTACCCAGGGCTTTGAAAAAGCTCACAATATTTATTTGCAAAAAGAACATCCCAGATATTATGCTCTCATTTTGCTACAAACCATAGGTATAGATATAACCTAGGGCACTAGTAATTTTGGAAGAAAGATACAGAAGTTACTGGAGGACAAATGATCCAGAATCTAGATTCAGCTATTAGAGAAGAATGAGTTTATGTGATAAACAAGTCGCTTTGGCTTTTTTTTTTTCCCCCGTCAGTTGGATCAAGTTGCACCATCTCAAAAACCAGTTGCCAAGCAACAGATAAAGTTTCCATTGGACCGTGAAAGATCCAGCTTAATAAATCTTTTAGCTAAAACCTCTTCCTTTGGAAGTTACACTCCCCAAGATTCCCCAGGTATATAACCTGTAAGGGAGAAGATTTTTAGCTCCACATTTTCTTGTCTCAAGTACAAATTCCAATTGGACACTGATATGATGTTATGGTTAACATTTCATTAGCCTTTAAAATGAACTCAAAGCAGAGACCCAGCAGGAAGGTAGGTGGGGTGGTTTCCCAGGTGTTTTCCGTGGGTCAGGTTCTGGTGGAAGAGGAGACTCTAGAGGTAAGTCAGGATCAAAAGTAGCCTATGTGTTAGTGAAGACAAAGGTCACCAGATTGGAATCCCAGCTCAGTTACTTACCAGCTCTGGACCTTAAGCAAGACTTTTTAATCTCTCTGAGTCTCAGATATCTCATCCGCAAAATAGCAATATTAATAACAGAATGTGCCCTACAAGGTCGTTGAAAGAAATGAATGAGAAAATGCACATAAAGTGCTTAGCAGGAAGCCCAGAATACAAAAAGCAGTCAACACAGGTTCATAGGTATTATTTTTACACTCCAGGCACTTTCCTCTCTTCCTTATCCTGGCCATTGCTTCTAGCCTACGAGCCTCCTCCTTCTGAACTCCATATTCAGGTCATTGCACATCTGCCTTTGCCCAATGTTTGATCAACTATTTAGTGTAGAAGAAAGAGCAAACCGTTTGGAATCATGAGACCTGGGTTCAAATCTCAGCTTCACCTCATAGTCACCCTATGACCTTGGAAAGGGATGGAGCTAAATGCATGCAGATGGGGCACTAACCATCAAGGCTGTGAATGGACCACAGAAGCCCATGTGGATACCAAAGAGGGATACAGGGAAGAGTTGCTGTGGCTCTGAGCCTGTATAGTAACAGTCAGATGGGCCAGGGCCCCGGCATCTTGCTCAAATCCTTATCAGTTTAACAGTGGCCACGGGCATCTCTGGATTAATGGAAGTCTTTCAGCAGCAGCCAGATCCATACCCTTGGTAGTAAGGCATCCATCTTCCCTGCCGCTAATCTCTTTATTTAGCCAAACTTACTTCCTCTGCTCATAGTTGGAAGGAGAGAAGCTTGCTTATACTTAATTATTTACTTATTTACATTTAGGGCAAAGTACTTCATTCATCATATCAGAACACACTTTTTACTAGCTCTATCATTAAATTATATAAGTTCTTGGGAAAGCTCTCTGGCTCTCAGTTTCCTCATCTTTAAAACAGGCATCTTGAATGGATAGAGAAGATGTGGTACATATATACAATGGAATACTACTCAGCCATAAAAAAGAACAAAATAATGCCATTTGCAGCAACATGGATGCAACTAGGGATTATCATACTAAGTGAAATAAGTCAGAAAGAGAAAGACAAATACCATATGATAGCACTTGTATTTGGAATCTAAAATATGGCACAAATGAACCTATCTACAAAACAGAAACAGACTCATAGACATAGAGGACAGATTTATGGTTGCCAAGGGGGAGTGGGGGAGGGAGAGGGATGGACTGGGAGTTTGGGGTTGGTAGAGGCAAGCTATTACATTTAGAATGAATAAACAAGGTCCTACTGTAGAGCACAGGGAACTATATTCAATATCCTGTGATAAACCATAATGGAAAAGAATATTAAAAAGCAATGTATATATGTGTAAAAAAAAAAGAAATACAACAGATTGTTTTTCATTAAATAAATAAACGAATAAATAAATAAAACAGGCATCTTCACATTACCCTATCGCTTCCTGCAGTTGCTACCTCCATAATACCCTAGAGTACTCTTGCTATGCTTTCAGTTACCTGGTTAATAACCTTATGCAATTAGTGATTTTCTATGTGATGAGCAATTGCGGTAGCAAGTTAAAGTAAGTTACTAGATTCTAAAGTATGCTACAAGTCTTAGAGATTTTCTGCAATAATCCTTGATTGACTTCCCTGTCCCTCTCCACCCTGCATATGCTACACATAACTCCTCCTTTTCCTCCACCACCTGCACCTTCCACCCCTGACTCCATAGTTCAGACATCAGAGTTCTCGAAAACCTGGTCCCATTCTTACTGTCACATCTTATAACCCATTGAGAGGGACATCTAGAAAAGCTGCAAGATATTTGTTATTCTCCATCAGTGAGCTAGCTCAATCAGATTACCACCTGGTTCAGTGAAAGGAACACAGGATTAGAGACTAATCTCATTTGCTTCTTACCAGCTGTAGGGTCTTGTGCAAATATGGCAGGCAGACTCTAAGATGGCCCCAATGATCCCCTTTGCTGGTATTCACACTCTTGCGTAATTCCCTCCTCTTGAGTGTGGGATTAACATAATGACTTGCTGCTAACAAGTTGGATGTAACAAACTTGATGGGATGACACTTGCATGATCAGGTAATAAGAGATTGTGGCTTCTCTCTTGCTCTTGGATTCTCTCAGCTTGCATGTGTGTAAGCAAGCTGCCGCATTGGAGAGGCCCATGTGTCAAGGAATTGAGGGCAACTTCTCCCAACAGCCAGGAACTGAGGCCCTCAATCCAATAACCCATGTGGAAGTGAATCCTGTGAACATCCACACAAATCCTTCCCTAGCTGAGTCTTAGGATGATTACAACCCAGCCAATGCCTTAATTGCAGCCTGTGAGAGACCCAGAAGTAGTGGACCCAGTTAAGCTTCACCCAGATTCCTGATTCACAGGAACTGAACTGAGATCATAAATGTGTATTAAGTCACTAAATATTGGTTAAACTCTTTATTACACAGCAATACATAGCTAATAAAGCAAGTGAGTTCACATCTCTGAATCTTAGTCTCCCCATCTGTAAACTGGGTTCAAAAAATGCCATTCTTATAGAGTGGTTGTGAGGATTCATGAGAAAATGTTCATTAAAGTTCTCCAAACATATTAGAGTCTCCATATAAACTAATTTATTCCCTCTGCCTCCATCCCCTAAAGCTTAGTTAAGATTCAATACGTTGAGAACGTGAATGTTTTGATTAGCGTGAAAATAAGGGGAAGGAAAGAATTCTGAATCAGAGCGCTCTGGGAAACAGGAAAAGTCTAGCTCTTGTTACTCCACAAAATAAAGAGAACTTAGAAGAGCAGAGGGGTTCAGCAGGTCAGGAGACAGAAGCTCTTGCTCTTCCACTTTCCTCCTGGTCCACACACTTGCCGGTTGCTAGACTTATGCCATATTCTATACACAGTATGGGTTTAAAGTACTTCTGTGGCTGGTTTGACACATAACCATCAATTACAGTATTATTGCCCTGTAACAAGTGGTCTGAGTTCCAAAAGCCGACTTACTGTTAAAACATGTTTTTACATAAAAACTTCAGCTTTGTCACTCTTTCCAAAGTTAGGGGTTTGAATTAGTCAGTGAAGAAAGATCTTTGGAAAATATTGAAACCAAAATAGAAAATGGAACTAGAAAACAGTCAGGTAACTAGAGAGTGAATTTCCATGTGGGAAAAGCCAAAGCTATAGTCGAGTACAGGAAATCTGAGAAGGGGAGGGTAGATGAAGAAACATAAGGTCATTGGAATAAAGGAGGTTGAGGGAAAGGAAGAGAAGAGAGAAAATCAGCTGAGTAGGCAGTTCTCAGAATGAAAATCATACAGGGCCCTTCCTGTTTTGGAATAAGGATCATAGAACTTACTTTCTCAGGAGTAACGGTAAGATGGGTAAGATCAGCGAGAAATAGAGGCTATAGCTCTTTAAGCCTCAGTCACTACCATCCGTAGGCTGGGGACAGAGGTGTGGTGGGGTTGCTGTGGAAGTGGGAGGGGATTGGCCTCCCCTACGTCATCTTCAAACCACCCGTTGTTCTGTCCAGTACAAGAGAAACTCGAGCTCTGCTTTTAGGCTTTTGGTTATTACACAATGTAATAACTTTTTAGCAGACCTCAGTTCTCTCAAGAGTTCTACTGTGAGGGCTGAGGTCAGTTACCAAGGATAAGCCTATTTCTTTTGAGGGTTGGAAAGCTGTCATCTTTATGCTTCAGTTATTCCCTGAGACTCACTTTCTCATACTTTCATCCTTATCTTGTAAAATGGAAAGAAAGAAATTTCGATCCAATCCACCACTTCTCTTGCTTACTCCTTACTAGAGTTTTCACTGACAGTTTTGATAAATTCAAAATGATGCAGAAGTAAGATATTCCTTATAGCCTAAATGCTAGTTACATTTATAATGTCATGTTTCTAATCATACATAGGAAATGTCACTTTCCTTAAAATATAAAATCTTGATTTAAGCAGGCTGGCTTAAAGCCTTTATTACTCTGGAAAGGAGGTAAATCAAGAATTTGTTCACCTACCCATAAGCAGAATAGTTGGCATTAAGAAGAGAGGGGCGGGACTTCCCTGGTGGCGCAGTGGTTAAGAATCCACCTGCCAATGCAGGGGACAAGTGTTCGAGCCCTGGTTCGGGAAGATCCCACATGCTGTGGAGCAACTAAGCCCGTGCGCCACAACTACTGAGCCTGTACTCTGGACCCCGCGAGCCACAGCTACTGAGCCCATGTGCCACAACTACTGAAGCCTGCGTGCCTAGAGCCCGTGCTCTGCAACAAGAGAAGCCACCGCAATGAGAAGCCTGTGCACTGCAACGAAGTGTAGCCCCCGCTTGTTGCAACTAGAGAAAGCCCATGCGCAACAAAGACCCAACGCAGCCAAAAATAAATAAATAAAAATAAATAAATTTATTAAAGAAAAAAAGAAGAGAGGGGCTTCTACAAAAAGGAAGTGCAGTGTTCATTAATGATGCTCATGTGCCCCACTCCCCTCAACGAGTTTTTTCCATTCAAATCCTTCGTTTCTATATTAAATAGCATCATGTGTGGCAGTGAGCAAGGTTGAGGGCCCGATATATCATTAATACAGAACAGAAGTTGGCAAACTACAGCCCACTAGATTTGACCACAGAGAAGTCATTGGTGACCTTGGCTAAAGAGCAGTGTCAGTGGGATGGAGAAATGGGTAGAACCAAGCATGGGGGGACAAGGGCTTGCACAAACACTACTGGGGAAGGAAGAGAAAGATAGTGCTGGGTCATATAGCTTTTCAAAGTCTCATTTTTCTCAACTGAAAATGAGGATAACAAGTAATCTCACCCCTCTAGGTTGATAATTAATGAGATAATAAATGTAAATGTGATTAGCAGACCCTTAGTAAGATACTTAATATATTATCCCTTCAATTATTCCTCCTCTACCATTACCTCTTGCCTTTCTTTCTGGAACTCTATTAGATATATGTTGGAATTTTTCCTGTTATCATTCATGTGCCTTAATCTTTTCAAGTTTTTGAACTCCTTATCACTCTATATTTAGTGCTATTTTTTCCTAATCTGCCTTCCAGTTCACTAATTCCTTCTTCATTTGGGCCAAATCTGCTATTTAAAACTTTCAATGGTTTTCTTTAATTCAACAATAGTACTTCTTATTTCTTAACATTCCATTGCGTTTTTTTTTTTAACATCTTTACTGGAGCTTAATTGGAGTTTACAAAGGTGTGTTAGTTTCTGCTTTATAACAAAGTGAATCAGCTATACATATACATATATCCCCATATCGCCTCCCTCTTGTGTCTCCCCCCACATCCTCCCTATCCCACCTGCATTCTTGTTCAAGGGCGTGAGCTTTTTTTTTTTTTAATCTTGTTTATTCTTTTGAGTTTAGTTTTTATTCCTCCTTTTCCCTCTAAATTATTTTTAAATACACTTTAAAAAAATAGGCTCTTCAGCTGGATTCTTTATCTCAAGTTCTATGTTTGTAAATTCTTCTGTGCTTTGTGTCTTTTGACTGTTCCTCAAAGTGAGTCATTTCTTCATGTGGTTTGCGGATTTTTACTGTGAGATCATCTTCAGGATTTCCCCCACTCTGATAAGTATCACAGCCACATTAAATTGTGGAAGTGTTACAACAGAACAATTTTAAATTGTTTCTATTAAATCACTCAAGGAGTTTCATCAATTCTTGATCAATTTTTATGTTAATTTCACAGCTTGGAGAAATCCTGCACTGAGTGAGTAGTGTAAATTTAGACTCCACACCCAGGCATAATGTTGGCCTGAGGCTTCAGTTTCATGCAAGAATGTTTTTTCATCTTGCCCCCTAATAAAGGCAAGAAAAGCAAGCTTCCTTGTGCATATCTGGAACAATGGGCAGAGTGTTTCTAGCTCCTTCTTTACGAAGGGACTACACTTCCATGTCCAGGACTTATGTAGAGGTCTTAGTTCCAGCATCTCCCCTCTGCATTGTGTGGGCCTAAGATTATATATTCTGTTATTATGTGGGCATTAAAATCTCAGGCCCTGCTTTGGTTATCTGCTGCTGTGTAACAAACTACTCTGAAACTTAGTGGCTTAAAACAAAACAACCAATTATTATCTCTCATGAGTCTATAGGTTGAGCTCAGCTGGGCAATTTTTCTACTCCATGAGGTTATCAGCTGAGCTCCAGTCATCTGGAGGATTTCCTGGAGATGAAACATTCAAGTTGGCTCACTCATATGACTTGGAAGTTAATGCTATCTGGTGGCTGGGGGCTCAGCTGGGGCTTTTGGATAGGATACATTGGTATTCCTCCATATGACCTCTCAATGAGGCTTGCTTGAGCTTCACACAGCGAAGCACCTGAATTCCAAGAGGAGAAGGTTGAAGCTGTAGATTTCTTCAGTCATGGCCTTGAATATTACACAGCATTGTTTCTGTCTCATTTTATTGGTCAAAGCAATTAATAGGCCAGCCTAGGTACAAATGGAATTTTTTCTTGATAGAAAGGGTGACAAAGAATTTGTGGCCATCTTTAATTCACCTCTTATGCTATCCCACTAGGGCCTGTATCTGATCCATTTCCCTCAAACCCCTCTGATCTTCCACTCATAAAGTTCCACTATGAATTTACATTCCTTCTTTGTTTTTGGCAACTGAAGATTATTCCTGTTTTTCCTTTTGAACTCAACTGAGTACTTAATTGTTTTTTTCATTTTAATGTAGTCCTCATTTCTGAATTTTTAGTTGGAGGGTAGTCTTGTCAGCTCTCCTGCCAGAACTTCCTATTTCTTTTGTGTACTCCAACATTTAGGACACTAAGATATGTTTGTTAAACAAAACCAACTCGCAGTTATTATTTTTCATAAGGTAACAAGATTTTTCTGCTATGCCAATTAGGAATTTCTGCCACAGAGAAGAAAGATATAACATTTGTACATGTGCCCTGTGGCACCACAGGCACACAATTTGCTTGATCTCTCTCTCTTCTATCTAGAAAATATTGCTCCTGAGTTGTTCATTGTCTACTAGCAATAGAAAGGCTCTCTCCAACAATGGTGCAGCAATTTGTCTCTCATTATTAGAATTAGTTATTAGAATTCGGTCAAAAAGAAGCTCATTTGAGCCCATTGGTCATGCAGAATCAAAAATCACCAGAGAAAACCAACACAGTGAGTTCAGCCTTATAGCTGATGAGTGATAAAGCACTGAAATGGAACCAAGAATTCATCCTGTTTCTGTTCCCATCCAAACTCTCATGTTTCTTTTAACTGCTATGACTTCCGAAAAGATGCACTTGGGTATGGAGTATTGCTTTGGCCCTCCTTTTAATTCCAGGCTTGTACACATGTCCATTTACTGTGGTTCGTTTCATTTCTAAATGAAATGAAATTTGCATTTATATAGCCCCTAACATACCACATGGGATACTAAAAAGCCCTTCACAGCAGAAACAATTCACAAGCTTAGAATTGAAGCTCCTGCAGCAGGTAGATCCATCTTCAAAGTCTTAGACCACCTAATGCTACCTGCTCTGAGTGCTCAGTGGGTTAGGAATAAGGCAGGGATGCAAAGTTTTATTTCCTTTTTACCAGCTTTATTAAGATATAGTTGACATATAACATATGTAAGTTTAAAGCATACAACATGATGGTTCAATACACGTATATATTGCAAAATGATTACAATAAGGTTAGTTAACGTCTCCATCCTCAATACTTACCACTTCTTATGGTGAGAACATTTAAGATCTACTCTTAGTAACTTTCAAGTATATAATACAGTACTGATAACTATAGTCACCATTGCTGTACGTTAGATCCCCAGAACTTATTCATCTTATAACTGGAAGTTGTTCCACAAGTATATGGAATCTAAAAAAGTCAAAATTATAGAAACAGAGAATAGATTGTTGGTTATCGGGGGCTAGAGGGGTGGGGAAAATGAGGAGATATTGGCCAAAGAGTACAAACCTCCATTTTATGTATATTATATAATATGATATTACCAAATAGCCAAAATGTTTTAAAAAAAGAAAGATGTGATAATAAGAAATCTGCTTCCCTAGGTGTTGATAGCAAATGATACAATGTGTGTAGAAGGGCTTTAATAATAGTAAAAAGATGCACGTGTATATATTTAATTACTAATGTTGGTGGCAGATTCAGAATTAGAATCAAGGTCTCTGGGGACTTCCCTGGTGGTCCAGTGGTAAAGAATCCGCCTTCCAATGCAGGGGACGTGGGTTCAATCCCTGGTTGGGGAACTAAGATCCCACATGACGCGGGGCAACTAAGCCCGTGTGCCGCAACTACTGAGCCCGTGCACCTCAACTAGAGAACCCGCGTGCCACAAACTACAGAGCCCACACACTCTGGAGCCCATGCACCGCAACTGGAGAGAGAAAACCTACACACCACAACTAGAGAGAAGCCCACACGCTGCAACTAAGACCCAACACAGCCAAAAACAATAAATAAATTAATTAATTAATTAAATTTTTAAAAAAGAATAAAGTTCTCTGACTTAATCTGGTGCACTTTTCACTTTGCCTCACTATCTCTGTTTTGCATACTGATGATATATACAAACAAGGAAATAAAACCATATAAAGAATGGATACCTCAGTGTAACTTGCATTTAATTGACAGGTTGTTGGATTGATCTGGGTGATCTCAGAAAATGGTCATTCCATTAGGTTCATACACATAATCTGAAGTTCTCCCATAACCTGAAACAGTGATTTGTCTTCAGTTACATTAAAATAAAACTAACATTAAAGCTTACCTCAATTACCAGAATACATAGTTAATGTAGATCTCAGAGGTTGAATGACACCTTTCTGACTCCAGCACATAAGTTACCACATAAGATCTGATCTTAGGATTTTACTTATATGGGTAGTTTGACATAAAAGTAGGGTGAACGTATTTTTTAAGTTCAGTTATTTGAATTTCCTAATTTTTGATAGTAAATTTTATATATATATATATATATACACACATATATATATGTTATACACGTACATAATATACATACATACATACATACCCGTACATAAATTCTGGCACCATTCTACTACCAGCATTCTGTCACCATTCAACAACCACTTTCCATGCCCACTGATCTGCTTTCTAACTACCTCTAGAGAAATCCCTAATTAACCTAAGAAGTAGTTTTTTATAACATGAATATTTAGAAATTACTCAGGAAGCACCACATAACACATCTTTAAACCCACCAATTTATTGGGATGAAAAACAAAGAAACTTTTAAAATAGAGCTTCATTGTGGTATATATGCAATGGAATACTACTCAGCCATAAAAAAGAATGAAATCTTGCTATTTGCAACAACATGGATAGACCTTGAGGGTATTGTGCTAAGTGAAATATGTCAAGAACAAAATAAACAAGGAAACCAAACCAAGCAAAAACAAACATGTAAATAGATACAGAGAACAGGGTAGTGGTTACCAGAGAGGAAGGGGAGGGGGTGAAATGGGTAAAGGGAATCAACTGTATGGTGATGGGTGGAAACTAAAGTTTTTGGTGGTGAGCACACTGTAGGGTGTACAGAAGTAGAAATATAATGTTGTATACATGAAACTTATATAATGTTATAAGTTAATGTTATTTTGATAATTTTTTTAAAAATAGAGCTTCAGTTCACCCAGAATTCAAGGACTTTTCAAACCATGAGGTTATGAACTCCAATTTTTTAAAATTAATTAATTAATTAATTAATTAATTAATTTTTGGCTGTGTTGGGTCTTCGCTGCTGCCAGTGGGCTTTCTCTAGTTGCAGCGAGTGGGGGCTACTCTTCATTGTGTTGCGTGGGCTTCTCATTGCGGTGGCTCCTCTTGTTGCAGAGCATGGGCTCTGGGAAGGTGGGCTTCAGTAGTTGTGGCACACGGGCTCAGTAGTCATGGCACATGGGCTTAGTTGCTCCGCGGCATGTGGAATCTTCCTGGACCGGGGTTCGAACCCGTGTCCCCTGCATTGTCAGGCAGATTCTTAACCACTGTGCCATCAGGGAAGTCCCTGAACTCCTATTTTTTTTAAATAGCAACATATTTGCGGAACAGAACTCAAATGAATTAGTAAGAATATATAAAGGGAGGAGAAAACATTTCTCTAGCAGCATTTCATCCTTTGTTAGAATCTGGTACAGTGGAATAGTCATTATGGCCAAAAATTGCCAGTAAATGTCACAAAAGCCACAGTCTATTTCTAAATTGCCCCAGCATTGATTCTTCGTAGCTAAGGAAGAAAATATCTATTTTTGAGTAGGTGGTAAAAAAAAAATCTAAATTAAAATACATGCATCTGGAAGACCCACTGTAATGACAAGTAAAAAGAGATATGTGTTCTTTTACGCCCCCCCCCAACTTTTTTTAGCAAAATTTATGTTCTCTTATGGAAGACTTTCGGAGGAATTTTCTCTCAATTATGCTCTGGAGACCAAGAAGAAGTCACCAGGTTTCCCTTCCATATAATATCAGAATGAGTCAGCAAGATACTTTTGCAGAGAGCTGACATATGGGACAGGAAAAATTAAACATGTTTCTAAGAGGAAATTGTTATCAAAGCAATAATGAAAGTGAAACAAGATCTGCCACCAAGTTTACAAGTAGAAAAAATAATTACGTTTTTTAAAAAACAAAACTCAGTAGCTTCCTAATCCAGAAAACCTCTCTAAGGCTGACAAGGCATGTAGTTTGGCCACAGAATTACATTTGTTGGTCATTTTTTTCTTTATCTAGGTGCAGAAAATAATCCTCTGACCTCTTAGGTAATGGAAAAACCTTGCAACCAGTTGTGTGTGTGTGTGTGTGTGTGTGTGTGTGTGTGTGTGTGTTTGTGTGTGTTTGTGTGTGTGTGTAGAGAAATACTGACATGGAGGTAGAAATACATACTTTTTCACTATAACGCCAATTAGTTTAAACTCCACGAAGTTGGGAGTTATGTCTTGAGCATATTTATTTCTCCCCAAACTACACTCCTCCTCAGCCAGCACCTAACACAGCTCTTCACCACTCAATAGGCATTCAAAAAATATTTGCAGGATGAATTTCATCTTGGACTATCTTGAACTACTGCTAGAGAACTACTTGTCTGAAGAGGACCTTGGCACACTGCTCAAGAGAGACACTCAGAGCAGCAGAGATGAAGCATCCATTTAAACAAGTGTCTCAGGGGTTCTGGTTCAAGATCCCCCACCATAAATATCCAGGAGATTCAGATAAGGCTGCAGGTGCCTGGAGGGCTGTAGGTTGACTTACCATGGCTCCTCACGTAAGAAGATAATGTCTCTTAGAAAGTAACTCATCCCAAGGAAACAAAGCTGATACTCAAATACTCAAGTTTCACAGAAGGACAATGGTTCTGTATGGAAGGAGAGGGCACAGTTTTGAGTATGTGCTGCTCAAGTTGGTGTCCGACAAGTACTACATCATGATGGTTAGAATCCCGGGCTTTGGGCTTACTTGGTGACGCAGTGGTTAAGAATCCGCCTGCCAATGCAGGGGACACGGGTTCGAGCCCTGGTCCGGGAAGACCCCACATGCTGCGGAGCAGCTAAGCCCCTGCGCCACAACTACTGAGCCTGCGCTCTAGAGCCCGCGAGCCACAGCTACTGAGCCCACGTGCCACAACTACTGAAGCCCACGTGCCTAGAGCCCGTGCTCTGCAACAAGAGAAGCCACTGCAACGAGAAGCCCACGCACCGCAACAAAGAGTAGCCCCCGCTCGCTGCAACTAGAGAAAGCCCGTGCGCAGCAATGAAGACCCAATGCAGCCAAAAACATAAAAATAAATTAAATAAATAAATTTATTTAAAAAAAAAAGAATCCAGGGCTTTGGGTGTGAACTCGAACTCTGCAATAAGTAGCTCTGTGACACTGAGCAGTTTCCTTAGCCTCTCTTAGCCTCAGTTTCTTTGGTTGTAAAATTGTGTCATCACTACTATGGAATTCTATTGGGTGAAAATTACCTAAGGGTGGCTTCTGGTTTCTGACAAGTTGACAAACCACCTCCAACAAAAGTAAGAGAAAACCATGAACTGAAGAAGTAAAATTATAAAACCTTAAGATGCGCTGATGGGATGAGGGCAAGTCTGTCGTAAATGAGTGAAGTAATGAGAAGGCAACTTCCTGGAGTGGAAGGCAGCAGCTGCAGCAATGGACCAATAGATGGTAGGTTGAAGGACAACTTTAAAGTCCTCCCGTTGTTTTTCATTTCTTCCCATTACCTTGAGGCTATCATTGCTCATCCTACCACTAAAGAAATCCAGGCTGCCTGGGATCTGTGAGGGTGATACCAGAGAGCAAAGAAGTACTTCTGTAGTTAACAGCTAATGAAAACAGATGTAGGTTGGAAAGAGAAAAATAGAAACTCTACAGTGGAGAGCCCTGGCAGACACATCCTTAACCAAGTGATCACGGTAAATATCATCAGTAATAAGTCACAGTTATATGATGTATCCCTGATATGACAGAGTGAGAATGGAAATTTATCTCTGAGATATTTTTCCCCCAAACCCATAACCCCATCCTAATTTTGAGAAAACATCAGATGCACACGAAATTGAGGGACATTCTACTAAATATATGACCAATATTCTTTAAAACCATCAATCATGAAAAACAATGAAAGTCTGAGAAGCTCTCTCAGATCAGAGGATATGACAATGTGGCATCCTGGATTGGATAGTAGAACAGGAAAAAATGACATTAGTGGATAAACTGGTAAAATAAAGTCTGTAGTTAATATATTGAACCAATGTTAATTTCTTAGATTTGACAAATGTCCCATGGTTATGTTAGATGATAACATTCGGGGAAGCTGGATGAAGGATATATGGGAACTCTTTGTGCTATCTTTGCAGCTTTTCCATAAATCTGAAATTATTTCAAATTTTAAAATATTTAAATAAAGCAGGTGCAGGTGACTCTGCTATCCTTAATAGTCACTCCTCCATAACCATGATCTACAGACCCCCAGGGCTGGAGGAGATTGCCTCATTCTTGTGCTGCTGCTGTCTAAGAGATTACTATTGAATTCTCAGCAAGAGGCATTGCCTGGTGGGGTTCATCAAAAGTGGTTTGTCAATTTCTGTTTCTAGCAGTAATAGACTAGGTTGTTTTGGGCCTACCCTCCCACTGAGGACAACTGGCATACTGGACAAATATTTAAATGTCGTCTTCGAATCGCTGGAGAGCTACAAATGAAGTCAAGAATGACAAGTCTAAGGATGAAGAGAGAAGAAAAACTCATGAGAAATGAGCTTGGCATTTGGGTTTTATTTCTACTTGGGCCAGTGTTAAATTCAAAAGGTAGTGGCTGAAAAGCTGTGAAACTGAGCAGATATTAGTCAAAAATTGGAGTTCAAGGCCTGCCAAAAAGGGGAAATTCTGATGAATACTACAGGTTTTGCCATTGTGACAACAAAGGGCTACACTCTATGAGTAAAGGTAAACCAGAATTAAATCAACCCTCCTAAAGTTAGAAGCCCAGGGAAATATCTCCAAAGAAGACATACAAATGGCCACCAGATATATGAAGAGATGCTCAACAGAACGAATCATCAGGGAAATGCAAATCAAAACCACAAAGAGATATCACCTCACACCTGTTTAAATGGCTATTATCAAAAAGACAAGAAATAACAAGTGTTGGTGAGGATGTGGAGAAAAGGGAACCCTTGTTCACTATTGGTGGGAATGTAGATTGGTGCAGCCACTATGGAAAACAGTGTGGAGATTCCTCAAAAAATTAAAAACAGCACTACCATATGATCCAACAATCTCACTTCTGGGTGTATATACCTAAAGAAAATTAAATCAGTATCTCAAAGAGATATCTGCACTCCCATGTTCATTGCAGCATTATTCACAATAGCCAAGATATGGAGACAACCTATGTGTCTGTCAGCAGATGAATGAATAAAGAAATATAATTCCATTATATATACCAAAGGGTATAAACTTTCATTTATAAGATGAATAAGTTCTAGAGATCTAATGTACAGGATGGTGGCTATAGTTAGTACTAATATATACTTGAAATTTGTGAAGAGAGTAGATTTTAAGTGTTCTCACTAGGGGAAAAAAAAAGTATGTGAGGTGATGGATATGAAAATTAACTTGACTGTGGTAATCATTTCACAAGGTATACTTATATCAAGGTACCACATTGTACACCTTAAATATATATAATTTTTGTCAATCACACCTGAATAAAGCTGGGGGGACAATGAGGTCTCAGCAAGACCGCTAATTAAAGATTAACTTAGAAAAATCAGTAATATTTTCCTGTAACAGAAATAACTAGAGGATATTATAAAAATAATATGTCATTCATAATGGCAGTAAAATGTAAAAATGAATACACAAAACCTCAGTGGAGAAATTATTGAACCATATTACATGATGTGAAAGATCTGAATTTGTAGAGAGATATTTCATGTTCTCGGCTGGGTCAACTTAATATTGTGAAGAAGTCAGTTCTTCCCAAATCTATAAATTCAACGTAATTTCTTTTTTTCCTTTTTATTAATTTATTTTATTTATTTTTGGCTGCATTGGGTCTCCGTTGCTGCATGCGGGCTTTCTCTAGTTGCGGTGAGCGGGGGCTACTCTTCGTTGTGGTGCACAGGCTTCTCATTGCAGTGGCTTCTCTTGTTGCAGAGCACGGGCTGTAGGGCACGCGGGCTTCAGTAGTTGTGGCACATGGGCTCAGTAGCTGTGGCTCGCGGGCTCCAGAGCACAGGCTCAATAGTTGTGGCGCACGGGCTTTGTTGCTCCGTGGCATGTGGGATCTTCCCAGACCAGGGCTCGAACCCGTGTCTCCTGCATTGGCAGGCGGATTCTTAACCACTGCACCACCAGGGAAGCCCTCAACGTAATTTCTATGTAAATTACAGCTGAAATTTTTTTAGGAACTTGATAAAAGTATTTTGAAATTTATGTGGAAGAATAAAAGTGCACAAATAGCTATTCAACTTTGAAAAAGAAGAGCAAAGAGGAGGACTTAGTCTAGCTAAGATTTAAGGTATCCATAAATCCCATAGTAATAAATACAGTAAGACATTGGCAAAAACAAACAAACAAGCAGATAGACCAATGGAACCAAATAGAAAATCTAGAGACAAACCCACAAATGTATGAAACCTTAATATCTGAAAGTGTAACACAAATTAATAAAGGAAAGAAAGACTACTCTTTCTACAGCTTCAGGAAAAATTGGCTCATTATATACAGAAATATAATGCTGTATTTCTACTATGCATCATATACAAATGGGAGCTCGAGCTTAATGAAATATTCAAGTGTGAAAAATTAAAATTATCAGATAATAGAAGATAATGTAAGAGCATATCTTGATGATATATCTAGATGACGTAAGTAAGGGGAAGAGCTTCTTAAAATGACAGCATGAATTACAACACGAATTTGATTAATTTGACTATGTCAAAATTGTTATGTTTAACAAGGAACACCATGGGCTTCCCTGGTGGCGCAGTGGTTGAGAATCTGCCTGCTAATGCAGGGGACACGGGTTCGAGCCCTGGTCTGGGAAGATCCCACATGCCACGGAGCAGCTGGGCCCGTGAGCCACAATTGCTGAGCCTGCGCGTCTGGAGCCTGTGCCCCGCGACGGGAGGGGCCGCGATAGAGAAAGGCCCGCGCACCGCGATGAAGAGCGGTCCCCGCACCGCGGTGAAGAGTGGCCCCCGCTTGCCGCAACTGGAGAAAGCCCTCGCACGAACCGAAGACCCAACACAGCCAAAAATAATAAATAAATAAATAAAAATAAATAAATAAGAAAATCCTTAAAAAAAAAAAAAAAAAAAAAAAAAAAAACAAGGAACACCATGAAGAAATTTGAGGAGATGAAAGATGAGTACCAGCTTTTAAAAGGTCCTCGAAGGAGAACATGAGTAGGACTAAATTTCTTAGTTCAGATATCTTAAACCAGAATGGATTTCTCTACAACTACCCACTCTATTTATATCCCAAAGCTTGGGCATTTGTTGAATACTTCAAAGTGGCATCTGGGCTAAAGCCTTAATGTGAAATTCAATGACATTATGATTTTTTCTCTTTAATAGATTTTAAGAAGATCATTGGTAATTACAAGTGGAAGAGAGGGAGCTTTAAAAATATCTAAACCTATCTTATCAATTGACAAAGAAAAATGAGCCCAAAGATATCATATGATTTCCCTAAAGTCACAGTCAGGTTTTTAATTTTGTCTTCTGTTGGGAATTGTGAATGCAAAAACAAAGTCTGAACATCTGCATGTTCAGATTTTCATGTCTTAAAAAAATCATCCTGCATGGGATTTTGTAAATTTGCACAGCCACTTGGCAATCTTTAAGCAACTAAGGCCCTTTTTAACATACCTTCAGAATAAACAAGAAATAAAAGGGAAATGAGTTACCTCTTAATACCTCCCTGCATATGTTCTGCAATAAATGAATAAAATCATCTCATTTAAATTTTAAAAGCTGCAGAGATGAATACAATAATTACTGTAATCACAAAGACCCAGGGGCTAAAAGAGAGTAGCAAACTGCATAGCACACCGAGGTGAGCCCGAGGAGGCACTTTTTCTGTAAATTCAGAGCTATTTCTCCCTACCAAAAGAGAGAATTTGCCTAAGAGACAACTTTTATAACCCTGAGAGCCAATCTGCTGAATGCCAAAAAAAAATGTTGAAACACCTCAGTAAATTTTCATCCAAATTTTGTAGATGGAATCAATTTTAGTGAGAATGCTCATAATACTCAAGCATTCACAGTAAGAGAGTACCCTCTTAAGCTACATGCCCCGCAACTCCCTCACAACCATTTACAGACTGAGCTTAACCCCTAAAGACTCCACTTGAAGGCACCACTTGGGTCTTACTGTTAAATTATAGACCCAGTGGATCTGTAATTGGTATCTGCCGTCACATAAGTCCCTCTTATATAGCTTGTACTTTTCCACATATGGTGGGTTGAACATGACAGAAATTCAACTGTATAATCAACTCTAGACATAAATATTGCTCTAAAAGTAAAATTGCCTTATTATCAGGCGCCAGAAAAAAATATTTGCTGGTAGTATTTTCAAAAGATATAAAGCATTTTTACTCTTCAAGAGAAACGTTTTAGAAGTTAATGTTTAAAAGAATCAAAAAAGCTGGGAGATGCAATCATGGCAATGACATCTCTTCTGAATATTTTCAAATTCTCACATAAAAATGACAGAATAATTAGAAAAAAAATTTTAAACTCATAGACAATATTTTCAAACAAACTAACTGATCAGGTATCCCCAGGAAACCAAAAATACAAGTGAGTGGGGAAAAATCACTGGTAACTCTGAGATCTGCATGATATCAGCTTATGGGAGAACGTAGGAAGAAAGATTGGTGTCTGAAGGACTGAAGAATGTCAGAATAGCCAAAGTGTTCCCCTGAAATCAGGACAGATGGAGTTGAGAACATCAGCTGAGACTTCAGGGGGTTGCCCAAAAGGAAATGAGGACAAAGACTACTGGTAATAACACAAAAGAGGCTAGAGCAGCTAAGACCCTATGGAATCTCAAATTTGACATACCAGAGCTCTTTTCCAGGACAAGGTCCCACAGTTTAGAAAAACTGCTAGGAATGAAATCAACATTGAGCAGGATGGGGGCCACAGCGATTCAGGAAAGACAGGGTCCAGATAAAAGGAGGGAGAAGAATAGAACCAAGAAATTGCAAAAAACAAACTACCGTGTTCTTGAACACTATGTGGAATCAGTACACAAGGGAGCTCTGTGAAGCTAGGAAAGCTATACTGAACCCCACCTTCTCCTAAAAAATTCAAGACAATTAATTTCATATAAAGATAAGCAACCAAAAACTATCCAAGCCAAATGCCATAAAAAGTAAAGAAATGCCATGACAAAAATTTAAAAAAGGAATAAGGAGCCTACAGAATAATATGCCTACAGAAAATGTAATCATGCCAGAAAGATATACCCACAGAACAGGTCAAAACTTTCTCATTCAAAATGACATAAAGGGCTTTAAGAAAAAAGATAAAACACACATGAAAAGAACAGAATTAGAAAAACACAGTAATAATGTTACAATTAAATGAATAATTTTAAATAAAAGAGAACTTTATTTCAAATATAAAGGCTAAATCAGAAGGAAATCAAGATGAATACATGCAAGATGAAATACCTTAAGTTGAAACAGGTGAATAGGAAGAAAATTTTTTTACAAAAATGAATAAAGAGATAAAAAGGATTTGAGAGAAAGTGTCAGATATTGAAGAAAGAAAATTTCACATGGATAGTGGGAATTCCTGAAGAAAAAAACTAAACAAAAACAGAATAAATATTACAAACTATTATTTAAGAAAACTTTACTACAATGATTTTTTTTTAAGTTTTGAAACTACATGCTGAAAAAGCACACCACTTATCTGAGAATACTTGACCCAGAATGACCAACACATTCTAATAACATTACTAGACTTTAAACAAATTTTTTAATCCTTTGGTCATGTAAGCAAAAAAAGCCTGTGAATTATAATGAAAAAATTAGCTTATTATCATATATTCAACATCAATGCTTTAAAAAAGAAAAGAGAGTGACATATTTAAGATTCTCAAGGAAAGATGTGAGGCATGGATTTTGTATCCAGCAAAATTGACTTTCCATTATAAAGGGCAAGAACAAGGAATATTGTCCCTGTGAGCCTGCCTGAGAAATCTACTAAACAATAAACTTCAGATAATCAAAATAACTAGAAGGATACTGACATAAGGACTGCTGGTGTGCCTTTGTGTATAGTCAATTGTACAGTGAAGACTGAATGAGTATTAGAAGGGAGAGAGTATTGTGTATAACATCTGTATGCTCAAATAGTTCAACTATTCAAAATTGGGATGGAGAGCAAAGGGAAAAACATAGGCAAAGACTGTTAGACTGTTTTTAGCAATTATTTTGGTGGTCAAGTGTTAGTATTGTTATTTTGAGACTTTTGTGTAAGAAATCTGGGGTAAAGAAAATAAACAGTTATGGGACATTCTATTCTATAATTTCTTGTGTCCTTGAGAACCAAGATTCTCTGTGTAGAAGAAAGGAGACAAGATATAACATAAGATAGATTAAGCAAAAAAAAGAATGTATTCCTGCATTTGAATTGAAAATATCAGTAAGACTTGATGAAATATTTTTCTCTTTTAAAAAAAACTTGCATAAATACATGTACTTCCTAGCTCTGTCCACTGAAGAAGCTTAGAAACAATTACCAACCCAATGCAATGGCACCCAATTGTGGTCCTAAAATATTTCCCAGTAAAAGAAACCAGGGCCATCTGGAGACCTGGATGATTCCAGGTCTGAGAATGGAAATGTACAGGATGATTTGGGAATATTTTATTAAACCAGATACTGAGACAGCTATCAAAAACTATAAGGGTCAAGACGAACTTAGGAGCTAACTTGAGGAAGCTCCCACAGCCAAAGATGGGACAATTTGAGTTTCAAAAGAATAATAATTGCAACTAATTGAAACCCATCAAATATCTTTAAACCCACGACCATATAGTATTTTAAAAGTAATCTGTCACCTTTGAATGATGAGGTTGATAGCCAATTCATTGCCTTGAAATCGTGTATGTAAGGCACAAAAGAATAAAGCATTTATCCTACCTTTCCTATGTGAACTTTACCACTATGTAACCGAAGAGTCGATGATAATTATCTCTTCGTAACAGTATTCAGATTAATAAATGAAAAATAAATAACAAATTAGAATAGCACCTTTTTGCAACCTCACTGAAATTAATGGATCTAGCCATTGAGAAACAGTAGCTGTTAATATCATGAAAACACAGAAAAGCCATGTGTCTCCTGAAGAAAGACCACACCATCCTCTTTGCCTTTGTCAAAGGACTCAACCTGAATCTGATCAAACTTCTGGATCCATATGCCAGTTTGTAGGAAATATAATGGATGGAAAAACATAGTGACCCATGCCACAAATATGCCATCAGCAAAACCCAGAATGTGTGAAATTCTATATGTCAGAAGAGGTAAATTGTAGGAAAAGAAGAAGGGGATTGAGGGGGGGACCTGTAAAATAAGAGACTTTAAAAACATATTTAATTTTTTATTGAAGTATAGTTGATTTACAATATTAGTTTCAGGTGTACAATGTAGTGATTCAATATTTTTATAGATTATACTCCATTTAGTTATTTTAAAATATTGGCTATATTCCCTGTGCTGTACAATATATCCTTGTAGCTTATTTATTTTATACATAGAGGTTTGTACCCCTTATTCCCCTATCCCTATCTTGCCCCTCCCCGCTTCCCTGTCTCCACTGGTAACCACTAGTTTGATCTCTATATATATGAGTATGTTTCTCTTTTGTTATATTCATTCATTTTATTTTTTAGATTCTACATATAAGTGATAACATACAGTATTTGTCTTTCTGTCTGCCTTATTTCACTAAGCGTAATACCCTCCAGGTCCATCCATGTTGTTGCAAATAGCAAAATTTCATTCCTTTGTTGGCTGAGTAATGTTCCATTTTATGTTTCAATATATACCATATCTTCTGTTGATGTACATGTAGGTTGCTTCCATATCTTGGCTATTGTAAATAATACTGCTGTGAATATTGGAGTGTATGTATCTTTTCAAATTAGTGTTTTTGTTTTGTTTGGATATATATACCCAGGAGTGGAACTGCTGGATCATATGGTAATTCTATTTTTAGTTTTTAGTGGAACCTCCATACTGTTTTCCATAGTGACTGAACCAACTTACATTCCCACCAACAGTGTACTAGGGTTCCCTTTTCTCCACATACTTGCTAACATTTGTTATTTGTAGACTTTTTGATGATAGTCGTTCTGACAGGTGCAAGGTGATATCTCATTGTGGGTTTGATTTGCATTTCTCTGATGATTAGCAATGTTGAGCATCTTTTCATATGCCAGTTGGCCATCTGTATGTCTTTGGGAAAATATCTATACAGTTCTTTTGCCCATTTTTTAAAATAAATTTATTTATTTATTTTTGGCTGCATTGGGTCTTTGTTGCTGTGCGCGGGCTTTCTCTAGTTGCGACGAGCAGGGGCTACTCTTTGTTGTGGTGCATGGGCTTCTCATTGCGGTGGCTTCTCTTGTTGTGGAGCACGGGCTCTAGGCGCGCGGGCTTCAGTAGTTGTGGCTCGTGGGCTCTAGAGTGCAGGCTCAGTAGTTGTGGCGCACAGGCTTAGTTGCTCCACGGCATGTGGGATCTTCCCAGACCAGGGATCAAACCTGTGTCCCCTGCATTAGCAGGCGGATTCTTAACCACTGCACCACCAGGGAAGTCCCTTTTGCCCATTTTTTAATCCAGTTGTTTGTTTTTTTTGATTTTGAGTTGTATGAGTTGTTTATATATTTTGGATATTAACCCCTTCAGTCATATCGTTGGCAAATATTTTCTCCCACTCAGTAAGTTGTCTTTTTGTTTTGTCAATAGTTCATTTTGCTGTACAAAAGCTTTTAAGTTTAATTAGGTCTTATTTATTTTTGTTTTTGTTTCCTTTGCCTTAGGAGACAGATCCAAAAAAATATTGCTATGATTTATGTCAAAGAGTGTTCTGCCTATGTTCTTTTCTAGGAGTTTATGGTTTCTGGTCTTACATTTATATCTTTAATCCACGTTGAGTTTATATTTGTATGTGGTGTGAGAAAATGTACTAATTTCATTCTTTTACGTGTACATTAAATCCCCTACATACAAACGAGTTCCATTCTGAAAGTGCCTTCGTAAGTCCAATTTGTTCGTAAGTCCAGTTTGTTTGTAATTCCAACAAAGTTAGCCTAGGTGCCCAGCTAACACAATCGGCTAAATAGTACTGTGCTGTAATAGGTTTATAATATTTTTCACACAAATAATACGTAAGAAACAGACACAAAAAAATAAAGAAAACATGTTTACTCTTACAGTACAGTACCTTGAAAAGTACAGTAGTATGGTACAACAGCTGGCATGCAGGGGCTGGCATCAAGTGAACAGGCAAGAATTACTGACTGGAGGAAGGAGAGGAGGTGGGAGATGTTAGAGCTGAAGGATCATCAGCAATAAGAGATGGAGGACAAGCTGCAATTTCACTCACGCCTGACGTTTATGGCACAGGTTCTGGTTCCTTGCTGGATTCAATTCTATCTACCCTCTTGAAAAAACAATCCAGTGATGTCTGGGTAGTAGCTCCATGTCATAGATGACACGGTAGCACTGGATTGCATTCTGAATGGCTGCTGCAACCTTCATGTACAGTTCTACGTTTGGATCCTGTGCCTCAAAAACTAACAGTGCCTCCTCAAATAAAGAAAATCCCCTTGCCATTTCCTGCATTGTGAATCTCTTCGGTTCTTCAGTTACTTCTTCTTCCTCTTGTCTCTCTTCGTCCTTTCTTGGTGCTTGGCACTTCTTAGCAGTACCAGCTACATCACCACTGCTTTTACACTTGCTTCCAGACATCCTGGGCTTGAAGTAAAGATACTGTGCTACTGTACTCTCTACAGTAAAGTACACAAAAGTACAACCACTTTTAGAGGATGCACACACGTGGCAATGTATGCCAGACACGTGAACTAACTTACCTGATTGGACATGTGAACGCACGGTCACATCTTTGAAAGTTTGCAACTTGAAGGTTCGTATGTAGGGGGCTTACTGTAGTTGTCCAGTTTTCTCAGCACTGCTTATTGAAGAGACTCTCTTTTCTCCATTGTTTATTCTTACCTCCTTTGTCATAGATTAATTGTCCGTAAGTGCGTGGGTTTATTTCTGGACTCTCTGTTCCCTTTCATTGATCTATATGTCTGTTTTTGTGCCAGTACCGTACTGTTTTGATGACTGTAGCTTTATAGTGTACTCTGAGACCAGTGAGTGTGATACCTCCAGCTTTGTTCTTTTTTCTCAGGTTTGCTTTGGCTATTCAGGGTCTTTTGTTGTTCCCTACAAGTTTTAGGATTATTTGTTCTAGTTTGGTGAAAAATGTTATGGGTATTTTGATAGGGAGTGCATTAAATCTGTAGACTGCTTTGGGTGATATGGACATTTTAACAATATTAATTCTGCCAATCCATGAACACAGGGTATCCTTCCATTTCTTTGTATAATCTTCAATTTCCTTCATCAGTGTTTTATAGTTTTCAGAGTATAGGTCTTTCACCACCTTGGTTAAGTTTACTCCTAGCTGTTTTATTCTTTTTGATGCAATTTTAAACAGGACTGTTTTCTTACTTTCTGATAGTTCATTATTAGCATATAGAAAAGCAACAGATTTCTATATATTAATCTTGTATCCTGAAACTTTACCTATCAATTTTTTAATAGGCAAGACTAAGCTATAGTTTCTAGATACAACCAATTGGATAATAAAACCACATATATATACAAAGAAGGATTATTATAAAAAGTAAAGATGGTGGTTACTTTTGAGGGGAAAGAGAATTTTGAGGTGGAATTTCAGAGGGTGACTGGCAAAGTTCTATTTCTTGATCTGGTTAGTAGTTAGAATCATGTTTACCTTATAATAATGCACTAAGATGCATATTTGGTTTTTGTGGTTTTCTGTATATGTATTTCATTTTGCAATAAAAAGATTTTAAAAGTAATGTTTATACTCATATTGCTATCAATATTGTCATATTTTCATTGCATTTCTTCTCACCTGTCTCCACTCACCCCTGTACTTACATCTGTATCACTCTGGGGGTCCACCACCAACAGAAAGAAAGTCTTTCTCAACTTCCGGTTAGTAAAGCAATTGAAACCTCAGGGTAGGATGTGTAAGGTATTCTACATGGAATTTTGATGACGTTTATTTATGGGATCTAAAAGCTTGTTATAAACCATTTGCATCACAGAAATTTAGGGACTTTGTTTACTAGAAATTTTGAGAACAATGGCAGAAGATTTCAGAATAGTGGGAATTGAAAGGCATTACTTTGTGAACACTCCTGACAGGCTTTGGATTTCTAACATTGGCACATATGACACGTTCCCTGGGTTCTTTTCAGACCAGATTACAGGAATTATTTTTCCCTTTTGCATTTGCCCCTACCTGGACTGAATCTGATTTTTCTGCTTTTGATAAGAATAACAATAAAATCTGGAAAGCCTGTCTATCTTGAAGACAAGTCTAGACAAGTAATTAGGTTAAATGCCCCAAACATTTCACAATAGTAATATAAGGTGACATGCTAGAGAGGCATAAAGAATAATCCTATTATATTTACATGCAGGTATTGCCCTTGGGGCTGGCCTAATTAGTCCCGTTAATCAGTATGGCCCTTTCAGTGCTAAGCTGGTAAAAAGCTAAACCTAATTAATACTCTGTACAGTCAAACAGAGTTCCAGCTGTAGCGGAGCCTAGGCTCACAGCTGTCAGGGAAATATTGCTGCATTACTTTTCTTTTCCTTCCATCATCTCTGCTCAACTCTCCACTTCCCAGGTTGCAAGCATATAAGTAACTTGAGGACAAAAACTGTGTCTCATCATCTTCAGAGTCTACCTACACTTAGCGCCCTGAACTGCACAAAGCAGAGACAAGGTGTTACCTGTTCAATTCCTTTGTTACAGAAAAAAAAATTATCTGCAGGGGAAGTATGCAATTAAACTAGAAATGTGCTTAGCTTTAATTTTTTCTTCTTAATTTTCAATTGAGGTATAATTTACATATGGTGGAATAAATTTGAGGACTATGGTTTGATGAGTTGTGATAAATGGATACAGCTGTGCAACCCAAATACCTATCATGATATAGAACATTAGCATGACCCCAGAATATTCCCCTGTGCCCCCCCAGTCAATCAGCACAGGCCCCCAGAAGCAACCTCTGTTGTAAGTGATATTGTCATAGATTATTTAGGCCAATTCTGGAACTTCATGATATGAATGGAATGATACAATATGTTTTCTTTTGCATCTGGCTCTGTAACACAACATGACGCTTTTGATATTCATCCATGTTGTGTGTATAAGGGATTCATTCCTCTTTATGCCTGATTAGTAGTCTACTGTACAAATACAAGACAGCTTGTTTTGTCCCTTCTCTTGTTGATGAGCATTTGGTTGTTTCCAGTTTAAGGCTATAATGAATAGAGCTGCTATGAACATTCTTGAACAAGTCATTCTGTGAACACATTTTCATTCCTTTTGAATAGATATCTAGGAGTGGGATTGCTGGGTCATAGAGTAGGTGTACGTTTTACTTTATAAGAAACTGCCAAACAGTTTTGTAAAGTCGTCATATTATTTTACTTTCCCACGAAAACCCTATGCAAGTTCAGGTTGCTCGGCACCCTCTTCAAATGTTCATGAGTGTGTAGTAGAATCTTAACGTGGATGTAATTTGTATTTTCCTTATGACGAAAGATGTTGATCAAGTTCTCGTGTGCATATCGGCCAATTTTATAGCTTCTTTTGTGAATTGTTTCCATTTTTATTTTTATTCATTTTCTTTCATTGTTTATTTATTTTTGAGTTATAAGAGCTCATTCTAGATCTTGGATGTTAGTTTTCTTTCTGGTATGTGTTTGGTAAGTATGTTTTCCCCATATGTAGCTTGTCTGTTCATTTTCTAAATATTGTCTTTGAGAAGCAGAAGTTTTTAACTTTGATGAAGTTCAGTTTATCAATTTTTTTCTTTTATGGTTAGTGTTTTCTGTGTCCTGTCTGAGAAATCTTTGTCTACTCCATCATCACAAAGACATTCTTCTGTGTCTCTGTCATCTGCCACATTCCCAGCAGCTTTTCTCTGCTAGATCTCGTAGTCTTGCCCTATGCTGTGCAGTTTGTATTTGACCAAAGGGGTCACCTATACAGATTTCTGAAACTCTTTTTCTGCTCAGGTCCCTCTATCCAGTAAATTCCAGCCAATTTAGCAATTTGGATATATGATCTCTGTTTCCTGAGCTCAACAAGACTGCTATTCTCTGTTTGGGTTACTTCCCTGCTGTAGTTTGGAAAGTTTACTCAAGCAAAAAGCAGACCAAATATGAAGCTTACTTCATGTATCTCCTTCTCTCAAAGATCAAAATCCTGTTTTGTCTACTGCTTCAAACCAGTTGCTTCATGTATTTTGTCCAGTCTGATAGTTGTTTATGATAGGAAGATAAGTCCAGTAGCCATAATTCTGCCATGATCAGAACCAGTCTTTAATTTTTATGTTTTTATATTGCCAAAGATTTCCTGGAGAATGCATCTAAAGGCCCTTGCAAATCAATTCTGGTATCTTTAATGTGGTTGCCTTCCGCAGTGTATTTTGCGTCATAGACACCTTTGAGAATCCAATGCAAGCTCAGGAAACTTTCTTCAGAAAAAATATGCATGGTCACATTTTACAGGCAATTCCAGAGATTTCACTGATTCCCTGAAGCCCAGCTGTGAACCATTGCTATCAACAGACTGAGAATTAAGAATCCCTGTTCAATATCCTTTCTACAACTCTACATATGTAGTTGTTTTTGTTTTGTCTCCAAAATGAAAACAAACTGGTAACAGCCAACATAGAAAGTTTGGATAAATTTTATAGAAGTAAATAGGTTTGGATACTGGAGCAAATATATTTCTATGCACACCTCAACAGCTCTGTGATTCGCTTTCTGAGCTTAGGAAAAGGTTTAAGATCTTTTAAAGTCTTTTTCTAAGTGAACCTAAACTTTATATCCACCATACCGTACGCTTCACACTTGTGTCTGAGAATGGATTCAATTGATTGTTGTATGGAAGTCAATTGTTTTTATAGTAAAAAAATGGCTGGTCATTATATAGTTAACCAATTCAGTTATGTGCTTATGAGTTCTCCTGTGAATAATAAAGGGAAATACAGCAATGAGATGCAGTTAAAAAGTGTACAACAGCCTCTCACCTGTTTCCCATCAGTTTCTCCAGAAGCCAACTCTGAAATAAGGCCTCAAATACAAGAAGTATATTTGGGAGGTAGTTTCAGGGAACATTTGAAGGGGAGAGGGAAGTGAGATGGGACAGCGGAGAAAGCCAAGAAAGGGATTATGGTGAAGCAAGTTACTACTTTGGAAAACTGGAGCTTAATCCCACTGGGGAGCTGTGGGCGCCAGTATAAAACACACACCTCAGAAATCTCACATCCGAAGGGCGAGAGAGCTGGGGTATCTATCCACCAATTCCCATTAGATATTGGTTGAGGGCTGCACTCAGAGGATGTTAATTCTCTGGCATGCCTGGACTACTGCATGTGGGTAGACAGAAGGGATTCGGTGGCCAGAGAGATCCTTGAAAGATCACAGGTGCTGGCAGTTGAAAGTCAAGCTGTCTTGAGCATACATCAGTGCTGAGGGGACGTGGACACTAAGAGCAGCTGCTGTTTCCTTCAAGCCAAAACGATAACTAGCCCTGGTGACACTTAGAGTAAATAGCAATGTTTTTGCCCATTTTATAGTTTCATTTTGTTCTACAGGATGACGGATGCCTCTCCTGGAGTCCCCAAAACTTTGTATCTGTCAAACAACATACGCTCCCTAATATATCGTGTTCAGAAAATAACGTTCAAATTTGCTGATTCGCTTTGGTTTGTGCATTACTTCCCTCTGGTTGTGGCAGCTAGAGCATCATCAGAAGATGTTTTAATAATAAACAAATAGAGTCCCTGCCAAATATAATTAATTTTCTCTCATATAAATTTTTTTCTTGTGTGATATCACCACAGGATTCTACATGACAAAGAAAATAAATGTAGTCTTGATGGAGACTGCTTTAGTTCATCTTCTAAATTGAAATCTAGAGTAACTTCAGGGAGAAGTTTTTTTCCTGGTATGCTTTGCTTCCTTTGAAATAGCTACCTAATAATGGCTAATGTCCTTTGAGTGCCAGGCTCTGTTCTAAGCCCTTTATGTGTATTAATTCATTTAAGATTTGTACAGCCCAGGAGCTTTGTACTATCATTGGTCAGATATTATAATTAAAGGTAAAGAGGCAGATAAAAATTATTTCCCTTACCTAGTAATGCCACAGAAATGATACGTAGAAAGTTCTAGAATTGAACGCCTCCTAACAACTGTAGCACAGTTTTTCCCACCTGCATCTCAACTAGCATGAGGTAGCTATCATCCAGCAAAGTAAATCTAGAGATGACTTGCTCTTTCTTCTTCTCAAACTTCTGCCAGACATGGATTCCAGCTGGGTTTTTTGTGAACTCCTTCCAAGAAATAGGTCACTTCACAATCTTGATGTACCTCATGATGGAGGCTTTTCCTACAGATATTTAGCAGACCAAAGCAATGTGCTCTAAACACAGGTCTACAAATATTTTCTGTAAAGGACCAGATAATAAATATTTTCAACTTTACCAGCCATATGTAGCCTGAAAATAGCCATAGACAATACATAAACAACTGGGCATATCTGTGTGCCAATAAAGTTTTATTTACAAGCACCAGCAGCAGGTTGGATTTTGCCCACAGGCTAAGTTTGCCCACCTCTGCTCGAGAAATATAGAGTGCAATTACATTCATCATTAACTACCCATGAGTTCCACTTTCAGAAAGCCTTGAGTATGTAAAGCCATTATTACACAATTTGTAGGAAAAAGTTAAAACTAGAAGGGCCTTTGTGAAGTTAAAACTAGAAGGGCCTTTGAGATGTCCTAGTCCAATGAGGAAATTAATATGGAAGACATTCCCACTTGATTTTATTTCAGTGTAAAGGCCTTCTTTATTGCCCCTGAGCCTTCTTGATAAGTGTTAAATAGTAAAGGGAATATTGTGAGACTTAGGGAGAGAATATTCAGGGGAAAATGAATGCTTTCCTTGTTAAACTTAGGCATAGTCTCACAGAGTTCATTAAAGTTCTTCAAATTTAAATTAAATGGGGAAACCAATGTTAAAGAATAAGGATCAAGTAAAGAAATGCTAATAAAACAACCTTTACTTTCTCGTGCAGGATAGAAAAGAAAATAATTCCACTTATAAATTTAATTTTTGTTCACATTTCTTACAATAATATCAGGTGAATATATAATCACTCCTTGGAAGTAACCAAGTGACATAAGTCTACCTAATTTAGGAGATATTTTATTCTCTGGAAAACAACTTAGATGTTAAGAAAAATTAACTCAATTATATGTAAAAAGTTATAATGGAAGCATCCTAAACTAAAAGAGACCCTAGACATTAGTTATTGCGGTTCCTTCATTTTACAAATAGGACCCCAAGGCTCAAGGGGTTCAATGTCATGCCGAAGGTCATCCAGTTAGAATGAAGCTGGGATAGAACCCACATGCGTTGATGAGAGTCATGTTCCAATTTTAGAGCCAGAAGGGTTCAATCCCAGCTCTGCTACTTGTAACTTTCTAACTTCCAGGAAGTTACTTAAACTCTCTGAGTCTCCATTGTATTATCTGCAAACTGGGGATGACTACTGACCATTCAAGGTTTTGTAGTGATTAAATGAAATATCCAGTATAAAGTCCCAGGTACCTAGTAATTGCTTAATAAATGATAGCTGTCATATTCCGTTGGATAATTATTTATTGAGAAATAATATATGATGTAAGCTGTACATCAGGGAATGGGGATGCAAAGATAAATAAGACAAAATCCTCACCCTAGACATGTTCATAGGAAACAGACACATGAGCAGATAATTGATAATATACATAGTCTGTGTTAAGTTCTATAATTGAGATATGCATAAAGTACTATGAGAATATAGGAGATGGAGCATTTAGAACTGTGCTGGCCAAATCCAGTGTCTATTAGCTATATGTAGCTATTAAGTACTTGAGATGCGGCTAATTCAAACTGAGATGTGCTAGAAATGTAAAATACAGGATTTTGAAAGCATAATACCCCCCCACACAAAAGTAAAATATCTCATAGATAACTTTCTAGACTGACTACATGTTGAAGTGAAATATTTAGATAAATAAGGTCAAATCCTGTCTCTCCAGCATTCTAAGTCTGGCAAAGAAGACAGGCAAGCAATTGATATAATGCAATATCGGAAGAGCAATATGAGATGTATACACATGGGGGAAAGCTGTGGGCCTGTGTCACACATGATACGACATTTGAGCTAGCTCTGCAAGCGGCATGGTTCCCCCAGTGGAGGAGGGAGCAAGACGTGTGAGTAAAGACATGGCAGTGTTCTGGAAAGAGCAAGCAGTTGTTCCTTTTACCAATTCCCTCGGATGTCCTTGAAGCCAGTGTGAAGAATGCAGTGCTGTTTGCAAGTCCTTTCCATAGTTTAGTTATTCAAGCAATATTTATTCAGCATCGAATAATATCATAGCAGCTAGTACTTACTGAGTTCTTATAATGTGCCAGGTCTGCCTGATACCAAATTCTGTGCTCTCAACTCCATGAGGATACGGCCTCCCCGCCTGTCTATACCGTCCCAGGAGGCCTTGAGCAGGAAAAAAGCAGAAAGGTCACAGCATAGCCAGAGGGAACAGCTCCGATTGTGGTCACCTGGGATGTGACAGCCAGCTCTCATCCTAAAAACACAGCTCTAGGTAAAGCACATTTTGAAAAAGCAGAAGGCTCAACAGAGAACTTTCCGTGGAGATACTTAGAGTTGCCAGAAATGGTCCTGGAGGGTAGAATTCCAGAGAGCAGCCAAGAGGAGCAGTTTGGAGCTGCCAGAGGGAAAGCTGCCCCACCAGGAACACCTCTGTTCCCGGAAGCTACTGTGAACAGAGATGCAGGAAACCACCATCACCAGAGATGGCTGCTGAGGCCGCTACTAATAGAAGGGTAAGCTGGGGAGACAATGTAATCAAAGGTTTACCGACTCCTGCCATCGCGAGAGAAAACTGTCTTGACATCAACGCAAAAAGCTGACTCTGTTGATCTTTCAGTAGTCTGATTTCTAAAGATATGGAACAAAGTTCCCTACCTATAAATCTGATGAGATTGGTCCCCAGAACTTCTGAATGGGGGTTTCTTAGGCCAACAGTATGGAAAAAGAGAAAAAGAGAGTGTTGTGTCAGAGAAAGAGAGAGCTGAACTATGACCCAGCTAGTAAGTTTCTGGTGGAGGTTAAGCCTTTAGAGAAAAATACAGGGTTACATACACATGGCATGTATGGGAATAATCTATCTATAGGATTAACCCAAATAAATAAAGCTTTAATCCATGCCAGTTTTCACTTTTAAATATAGATGACTCCTGGAATTTGGGATTTCCATGGTACCAGATGGTGATCCAAAAGATCTGAGTCACACTGGGAATCAGATTTTTAAAAAATTTTATTAAAGTATAGTTGATTTACAATGTTGTGTTAATTTCTGCCATACAGCAAAGTGATTCATTTATACATATATATATTCTTTTCCATTATGGTTTATCACAGGATATTGATTGTAGTTCCCTGTGCTATACAGTAGGACCTTGTTGTTTATCCGTTCAATATATAATAGTTTGCATCTGCTAACCCCAAACTCCCAGTCCTTCCCTCTCCCATTCCCCCCTCCCCTTTGGCAACCACAAGTCTGTTCTCTGTGAGTCTGTTTGTGTTTCATAAAAGTTCATTTGTGTCATATTTTAGATTCCACATGTGAGTAATATCATATGGTATTTATCTTTCTCTTTCTGACTGACTTCACTTAGTATGGTAATCTCTAGGTCTATCCATGTTGCTGCGAATGGCATTATTTCATTCTTTTTTATGGCTGAGTAGTATTCCATTATGTATATATACCACATCTCCTGTATCCATTCCTCTGTCGATGGACATTTAGGTTGTTTCCATGTCTTGGCTATTGTAAATAGTGCTTCTATGAACATTGGGGTGCATGTGTCTTTTCAAATTATAGTTTTGTCCAGATATATGCTCAGGAATGGGATTGCTGGATCCTATGGTAATTCTATTTTTAGTTTTTTAAGGAAAGTCCATACTAGTCCATACTGTTCTCCATAGTGGCTGCACCAACTTACATTCCCACCAACAGTGTATTATTATTTGTAGACTTTTTAATGATGGCCAGGGAATCAGATTCTTGAACGGAAGTTCAAGTACATTCGACTATACTTGTGCCTAGGCTGTACAGAGAGTCTGAGAATCCAAGCCTCAAAGGAGACTGCCTGGCCCGAATTCCAGCCTTTTCCATCCCATAGCCATTTGACCATTAATGATTACTCCTCACTTCTCTGTGAGCAGAGATTTTGTCTGTCATGTTCTCTACAGTATCTCCAACCCCCAGTATATGCTTAGCACATAGTCATTACTCAGTGAAAATCTGTTGAACTAAAGTGGGTTGAATAGCATCATCAGAATCATTCTTGTCAAATATTTATTAGGTATCCTGTATAGTGTGGTACACTTGATATTGGAAAATTCAGAATCAATGTAAAAGAATTCCAACAGACTTTTATCCAGAATCTACAAAGAACTCTTACAACTAAAGAATGAAATAAACAACCCAATTAAAATACGGCCAAAAGATTTGAATAGACATTTTATCAAAGAAGATATACAAACGGATTAAACACATGGAAAATGCTCCACATTATTAGTCACTAGGGAAGTGCAAGTTCAAACCAAAATGAGATACCATTTCACACCTTCTACAATGGCTAGAACGGCTATAATCAATACAGCAGACAATAACAAGTGTGAAGAAACAGGAACTCTCATACATTGCTGATAGGAATGTAAAATAATACTGCCATTTTGGAAGACAGTTTTGTAGTATCTTAAATGGTTAAGCATAACTTTGCCATACTGGACTTCCCTGGTGGCGCAGTGGCTAATAATCCGCCTGCCAATGCAGGGGACACGGGTTCGAGCCCTGGTATGGGATGATCCCACATGCTGTGGAGCAACTAAGCCCGTGTGCCACAACTACTGAGCCCACGTGCCACAACTACTGAGCCCGCACGCCTAGAGCCCGTGCTCCACAACAAGAGAAACCACCGCAACGAGAAGCCCGCACACCACAATGAAGAGTAGCCCCTGCTCGCCGCAACTGGAGAAAGCCCGCGTGCAGCAACAAAGACCCAACGCAGCCAAATAAATTAAATAAATAAATAAATAAATAAATTTTTAAAAGTAAATAAATAAATTTAGCATACACCCCAGCAATTTCACTCCTAAGTATCTACCCAAGAGAAGTGAATATATATGTCCACACAAAGACTTGCATACTGCGAGGGGTGTAATATGAACCCCATCTATAGTTGAATCCACTGATGCTTGGCTAAGTTCAGGAATTTTTCCAAGGTCATAGAGTTAGTCAAGAGCAGAGCTAATATTTTAAGCCAACCTTGTCTGATTCCAAAGACTGTGTTTTTTCCCTCATTGCATCACACTGTTCCCCAGATGTGTACAGATTTTTAAAAGCATTTTTTTGTTATTAAAAGTAAAACATATTCAAAACTGATGGTGACATGGACAAGAGATAAAATGCTATTTAAGTTTGGTCTTTTATTCCATAAAGTTCTATAGTAAGACAGTTTTGGTAACCTCTCTGTATTTCTTTCCATTTTCTCATCTGCAAAATGGAGATATTAATAGCATCTAATTCCTAAAATTAAAAATTAATGAATGAGGTAATACAAGGTTAAGTGCATAGCACAATGCCTCACACATGGAAATGTTCAATAATTGTTAACTATCATTCTAAATGTTGTTTTATAATCATTATTATTCTAAATTATTTCTCCGTGGCCATTTAAGAAAGGAAAACAAGCGTCAGCTAATATATGAGGACTCTTCTCAAGAATATGTTGCTTATTTAGCTTTAGGAATTGTGGAAAAGTCATAATGGATGCTTTGATGATCTCACATTGGATACAGGACAACTGCAAACATGCTGACTATACTGGGGTTGGGAATGTACTCTTTTGAATAAATTCATTTGAGATTATGTCATATTCGTCAGCATAATGGGGCCACAAAAATGATTTATTTTCCGGCATTGCTAAAATTTGTCTTCTTAAGCAAGATAAAGCAGTTAAGCCACAGTGATTACAGCCCTAAGGTCTCTCAAGTGGATTTTACAGGAAGTGAACCAATAAGAAATAAGCTCTCAATTCTGATTGAATAGTCATGGCAAAGAGCCTGCCCTGCTCTGGGGGACAGGGCAAGAGGGCAGGGTTAGAAGAGAGGGCGCCATTACCTGAGAGCTCAGCCCCTGTAGGAGGCTAAGATTGCCCTGAATATGACCTTTTGCACACTCTAGGCAGGGCCACCCAGAGCCATTATGCCATAGCCAGCCACATCCATCCAGAAAGAGAAAGAACAGACCAGAATAGTACTGTACCTTGGGATCAGAGATGGGAGAAGGGACGTGTACTAGTTCACTAGGGCTGTCATAACAAAATTCCACAGACTCAGTGGCTTAAACCACAGACATTTATTTTCTCATGGTTCTGGAGGCTGGAAATCCCAGGTCAGGGTGCTGTCAGAGTTGGTTTCTTCTGAGGCCGCTCTCCTTGGCCTACAGGTGGCCAACCCCTTGGTGCCTCTGAGGGTGTGCATCCCTGATGTGTCTCTCTGTGTGTCCTCATCTCTTCTTCTTTTAAGGACACCAGTCAGATTGGATCAGGACCCACTCTAACGGCCTCATTTGAACTGAATCACCTCTTGAAAAGCCCTATCTCCAAATACATTCACATTCGGAGGTACACCTAGCCCAAAATATCAAAATGTATAAAATAATTTTGCGTTCCTAATGAATTCAATCAGGCACATCCATTGGAAATTTGGTTTTTAAGTTGAGATGGAACCCAGAGGGATCATGATTTCTGTCTGACACGTAGGTGATGGCTGTACTCTCCATTAGGTAGAACAGGTGGTGGCCAAAGTGTTAATTCTCCTTGAGGGTCGCATAAGAAGTCTAAGAAGGATGTCATAAAATATATTTTCTGTGAATCAGTATCATTTCTGAAGGAAATGACTTTAACAGAAATATGTGATATGTTCTCAGCGTTGCCTAAGAAAAACGATTGATAGAAAAAAAAAAAAAATATATATATATATATGACCTGAAATTGCCCCCAGCAGGACTGCAGGGAAGCCATGATATTTTGGGCCAAAGGCCCCAAGCCAATTGTGCTTAAACGATGCACGTGAGGCTTTTTTGGAAAAGCTGAGTGCCATCATTGGTCATTCTCTAGTTGAATGGACAAGGTGCCCCAAGTCATCTCCCAAACACTTTTTCATTTATACTTTAAAGATAAAAGGCAGCAGCTTCCCCTGACACATTAGATCAAAGGTACTGGACAAACAGAGAACAGAGGACAACACGAAGACTGCATTTATCTACTTCTATGCTAGGTGATTGGCTTCACTCTATCAGCTCCCTGCTCCAGCAAAGCCTCCACCTCCCCTAGGAATAATAATAATAATAGTAATCATCATTATCATAATTGTAAAAGAGCTGATGTTCATTGGGAGCTTACTATGCACCATTGTTTTAGGTGCCCCACGTATATTAACTTATTGACTCATCATGATAATCCTAGGAAGCCGGATACCAATAAGAACATCAGCATCCCATTTTGCAGATGGGAAAAATGAGAGCAGACAGGTGAAGTACTTTGAACAACATCACAGAACTTGCAAGTGACAGGGCTGGGAGTTGGACCTAGTCAGCACGGCTCTGGCATTCATTCATGCTACTCTACACAGCCCTGCCAAAGCCCTTTGTTACCTATCAGGACGCCACCCCCAACTTAACACATCTCGAGCCCACCTCCTCCCACTTCTGCCCTCCTTCATAGCTAACACATGATTCTCTAGGCAGCTTCCTTGTAGGTTTTTAAAATTTTTTTTATTGGAGTAGAGTTGATTTACAATGTTGTGTTAGTTTCAGGTGTACAGCAAAATGATTCAATTATACATATACATATATCCACTCTCTTTTTAGATTCTTTTCCCATGTAGGCCATTACAGAGTATTGAGTAGAGTTCCCTGTGCTCTACAGTAGGTCCTTGTTAGTTATCCATTTTATATATAGCAGTGTGTATATGTCAATCCCAATCTCCCAATTTATCCCTCCCCCCCTTACCCCCTGGTAACCATAAGTTTGTTTTCTACATCTGTAACTCTATTTTGTAGGTCTGTTTTTAAAATAGTATATTTGGACATCAATCAGATCCATTGAAAACATGAAAGTTGGTCACATTTTCCTCTTTTTGATGCTTCTGTACTTGTCTTCCCCCACTGGATTTAAATCCCTTTTGAGGATGTAGATCATTCAACAAAGTCAGCCATCATATATTGAGAGGCGCCTACTTGGACTGGCTTCTCTTTCTAGGTTTACACAAGTCTCCATGCCAGGCACTGTGCTGGGCTCTTAGGAAGGATCATGAAAAAGACAAACAAGCATAGTCTCTGCAAAGAGCCCACCTTCTCATCACAGTATTCTCTCAACACCGGCTGCACACGTGAGTCACCTGCGGGAGTTTCAGCATAAATACCAGTGCCCCACCCTAGACCTTTTGAGTCAGAATCTCTAGGGGTGAGGCCAGGACAGTGGTATTGACAGTTTTTCTGGAGCTCACCAGGTCACTCAAATAAGCAACCCAGGCTTGCCTGCCCCTGCGGAGAGACACACATGTAAATGAGTAATTAGAAGACACTGCGGTTAAGAGCAGAGTGCTATAAATAGCACGAAGACAGAGCTACTGCTTCTGACCAGAGACCCTGCAGAGGACTTCACAGATGAGGAGACCGCTGACCTGGTCTAATTGGATGAGAAAATGCTCCCATGGTAGAAGGGAGGGGGGCGTGGATATTCCAGGCAGATTGAAGAGCAGGTGTAAAGACACAGAGTTATGGAAAAGGAAGATGCATTTTGAAAAGGAATAGGGTTCCCCCTGGCTAAACAGTAGGCGGGTGTCAGCAGAGCAGGAACCTGATCATTAATGGCCTTGGGTGCCCTGCTGGGTACCGCACTTTAATCTTGCAAGTAAGGTTCCTGGCTGCTGCAGCCTAAGTATGAACTGATATCCTACCTCCCTTAGGTCACGTAAAAGAGGACTCAATATTTTTCTATAGAAATTTTATTATAGAATTTAGGGAGGAAAAAAATAGCACTAAAAGCAGAGAAAATCAAAGGCAGAGAAACTAAATAAATTTTGCTATAATTAACATGTGGAACGCACCTTTGTCATCCCTAAAGAACGCTCAGGTAGGAGCCCTTATCAAGCAAGGACCATCTTCCCTTCTTTCCCGTGAGCGTCTTTGAGGTCACGTTAACCTCCAGAAGAAAAAAGATATTTCTTCATCTGCTTTAAATTCTCCTGTGAAGGAGGAGATAATGTCAAGAGGCTCCTATTTGGGAAACATGGAATGCTTCTAAATCTTGTTGTATTGCTATTTATCAAGGACAGAAGGCAATCAAAGCCTTCCATCTGGCCGTGGGGATCCCATTTTTTCCCTGTACCCCAAAGTGCTTTAATAAATCTCTCCATGGAAATGGGGGCCCTGAAAAATTGTAATTCTTAGAGTTTAACAGTATGATTATTTTGCACCATCAGTAGTGACAAGAAGCTACATTAAGGATGGTCAGTCCCTGGTTGTATGACTTACTGCAAGTCATTTCACCTCTCCGAGCCGCGTATTTCTCAGTTGCATCATGAGAGGTTATGCTTAGTTCCTACCAGCTCTGAGATTCTGTTACTTCTATGGATTCTATGTTTTTTCCAACCCTAAAGTTTGGTGATCAAAATCACTTCTGATGCTAACTCACTATGATTCCTCTGACAGCCCATGAAAGCTATTTTACAGCTTGGCGCCCCCCCCCCCCCAGAGAAATCAGCTTAAAATGTTTTTCTTTGACAAAAATGTGGGCTTAGTTCTTAAAAATGCTGTCAGTTTGCATCCAGTTTGATGGAGCCGCTTAAGAAATCTGTCAACGGCATCCTGGATTAAATTGTTGAGCAAGCGAACCGATCCTGTACTAATGTAGTTGAATATTTTCTGACAACCTGAGATAACTTCTTTAGCTCTTTATGTTCTGTCAGCTACTGGACATAGCTTCTTAAAGAGGGGTGAGTCTTTGTGTGTTAAAGAATGTCAAATGTGGTTCTGTCACTTACATTTCAAGGGCATTCTATGCAAGGCTGCCCCAGGTCTCTGATGGAATGCCCAGAAAAGTTCTGGTAGCCCCTGCTCCACAGAAGACTATTCTGTTTCTTCTTAGAAGATGAAGGTTCATTCTTTTTTTCTTTTTTCTTTTGGAAGGCTGCACAAGATGGCTTTATTTCTTTTATTTCTGAAGAAGTAGCGAAGCTCTAGCCTTCCATGCTTCTGTTCCCTCCATCAAATTCAACCATACTTCTGAGGATTACAGCAGGGTACTGGGAGGTAAATATGTCTTTACAGCTGAGCTGTAACTGAGCTAGGTTAAGGGAGAACACGGACAACTTTAGTTTTTGATTTTCCATTAATATAGTAATGTTTGGGTATCTGAGGAGGATTGATGGGGCATAAAAACCCAATCTAATTTCTCAGGCTATCGATCATACCTATTTAACAATGCTTTCCCCCTTCCCTATAGTATTCTTTTAGTTCTGGTGAAGGTTCATTCTTGTCTGAGTATTTGAATTTCACCAAAAAGGTGAAAAGGCCTGACTTTGGATATGCAAAATTAAAACAAATTACTCAGTACCTGTTTGGGGTATCCTAGTCTCTTACCATGTCAGAGCTTCATACCCTACCTCTTCCATTCCAAGAACCATCCCAACTGCTTCCGTTACCAGTTTAGAATGGAAGCCCCAAAGACAAACGCAGATGGCTACTGGTCATACTATACGGGCACACTATAAGTGTGAGGCATACCGTTCACCTGTTAACTGCTGCCAAAGTGACATCATTACTATTATTAAAGTGTTATGACAGTCCCATGATCATGTACGTGTTCTAGTTCCCTGTTGCTCAAAGCACGGTTTGTGGACCAGCAGTATTGCCATCACTTGGAACCTTGTGAGAAATAAAGAACCTAAAGCACCGCTTTAGATGTGCCGAATCAGAATCTGCTTTTTAACAAGATATCCAGGTGATTTGTAAGCCCATTAGAGTTTGGGAAGCACTGGCCTGAGTATAGACTTTGGAGTCAGACTAGCTGTGTGACTAAGCAGTGAAAATAAAATGTGACATTTACTAAGGGCTTAATGGTACCACAACTTGTGCCCAAGTCATCCTAATTAAATAACACCTCTGAGCCCCTGTTCTTTTTTCCATAGAACAAAACAAAACAATACAAAACAAAAAACAAAGATAAAGATACTTAGTTCATACAGCAAATAGCACCACCAAACTGCTCCATCCTAAACCCAGGTATCATCCTCGATTCCTCCCTTTCCCCCACCTTCATCCAGTCCTGACTGCCCTACCTGCAGTCTCTCTAAGGATTCCATCTACTTCTCTCCCTCTGCATAGCCAACAGCTTAACCATCATCTCCCTTGCCTGTACCACTGCAGTAGCCTCTTGACTGGTGTCCATCAACCATCCATCTCAACTCAATCCATTCCTCACATAACATTAAAATACACATGATTTTAAAACTCAAACATAAAATGCCATAGAGACAACCTGTAACAAAAGCTGATTTGTAACATGTAATAATTTCCAAGTGTAAGCAAAGTAACCTGGGCGTGACTTCAGAGAGGAATATTTGATGTGGTTCTCATGGATTCTAGGGAAGGGGAGAGCAAAATGGAAGAATCTGTACAGGTAACTGAAGCCTGCCTCTCCCTTTCTCTCTCTCTCTCTCTCTCTCTCTCTCCCCCCCCCTCCCCCCTTTGTAAATCCACTATACCATGAGAGTGGACGTGGATGCAGCAGGCTAGCTTTGAGATCAAGCACTTGCCTCCCTCAGGCTGATTTTTTTGCTATCAAGGTTGCCTTTTGAGTATAATTTGGATTCCCGTGAAAATTCTCCTAAAGGACAAAATATGCTGCTAATCATCTTGTCTACCTATCAGTCTTGCTTCTTAGCATGTTAATAAATTTGCATTGTTTTATTCACCTGTCCTTCATGAGGTCATCCCGCCCAAACCAACTAATTCTGAGAAGACTGACTAAATCGCGTTCTCGATATCCATATTGATTTGGTTGCAAAACAAACCATCCAAACACATAGTGGCTTAAAGGCTCAACTATTTATTGAGCTCATGCTTCTGTAGGTCGTCAGTTTAGATTGGGCTAAAATGGCTGCTTCTGCTGATTTGAGCTACCCTGGTTGACCTTGGTTGGGACTCGCACATGTAGCTGTAATTAGCTGCCAGGCTGACTGGAGGCTGGCTGGCTGCCCGTTCTCCTCGACATGGTGTCTATCCTCCAATAGGCTAGCCTGGGCTTGATGGCAACATTTCAGGAGCACCAAAAGGTCAAGCCCCAATGCACAAGCACTTTTCAAGTTTCTGCTCATGTCATATATGCTATTGTCCCATTGGCCAAAGCAAGTCACAAGGCTAAGCCCAGAGTCAATGTGGGAGGGAACTGCTAAAGGACATGGATACTGGAAGCCATGAACAAATTGAGCCATCCTTGCAAGCAATTCACCAAGCATCTGAAGCTGATAGCCAAGACATAGTGATGACATCAAGGAACCACCAATCATTAAAATCAGGCAGCTTCACACATTCTTGAGTCATTGTCTATTTTCAGTATATCCAACAATTGCAATATTCTATACCATTTTCTTAAAGTAAGGTAAACCCACCTGCATGAGATGAATGCAAAGAAATAAGCCCTTCATCCACAGGCGGCACTGGCACCTCTGTCTTCCCTATATTTGGGTGTCATGACTGTGAACACGAAGTGTTAATGGCATGGCTCATATCCATGCTGTATTGTCAGGAATGGGAGCAGGGAGTGAGGAGCCAATTCTCCCCCTTGGCATATAAGGAATCACAAGTTTCAACATCCATAGCAGATGTCAGATTTTTCTGGTCTTTCATGAAATTTGACTTACTGTGTTATGCTACTAGAGCAAAAAGAGTGAAAAAAAAAGTATGTGTTTCCAGATACAATTGGTGAAGAGAACTCTTCATACTAACAAAACTAAATTAAAAGCTGTCTAAAGTGATTAGGTCAGAACTCTATGGCAGATTTCAAAAAGATGAACTCAGTTAAACCTGAGTTATCTTCTGGAACATTCTATGGGTATTGTGTGCCTGTAGGGGTGCCTGGTGAGCTTTCTCCCTAGAGTCCTAAGTAGGAGGTAGGACATGAGCCCCACTCTTTTTGGCATCATCCATCAAACTATGTGAAATTTTTTTCCTAATGCATCTTCACCTCTTGAGATTCAGCCATCAGCATGGGAAGAAGTAAGGACACTGATGTCTGATCTCTTAAACCGCTTTCTCTTTCCTTGGATCTTTCTCCCAGAACCAAAAGAACTTCCTTTCCCTGTGGAATAGAAGCATCTCTTCCCCATTTCCTCCTTCTTTGTGTATGATCTTTGATTTCTCCCATTCTTTTCCTAGTCCTAAACCTTATGATTCACAAGATATTGGAAAGGGAGCAACACCTAAAAGGAAATAAAAAATACACTGAGTTATTATTTTCAAAATATCATCACCATCTACTTGTTTTCAAAATTATATTTTTGCTTCAGCAGAAATGGAAACATTTTCCAAGTATAACATAAAAGAACTAGTGTCTGTGTAATAGCAAGAATATCCCAAAACTTGGCATAAAGATAAGCCAGAAAGGGATTTGTGTTGGTGACAGTATCAGTCTTAAATCTCTCTCATTCTCTCTCCTTTTTCTTCCTAATAAGCTCCCAGATATTAATGGATGTAGAGCTGTACAGTGGCAAGAAGATGGTTGTGCTTAAGAAACATGGTTTTGAATCCTAGATTTTCTATTTGGTAATTGTATGATAGGGACCAAATTCACCACATTTTCCTGAGCCTCAGTTTCCCTTTTTCTGATATTGGGATAAATGCCTTTCCTCACAGCATTGTGCTGAGAATGAAATAAGGTATATAAGCAGACACCTAGTTCAGTACCTGACCTATAATGGATGCTTGGTAAATGGTAATATTATTATACCCTCAGTTAATAGATTTTTCTTCTCAAAGCATAACATCCAATATCCCAATCCATCTCATCCCATGACGCTCCCTCCAGCCTGCAGGTGTTACCAGCTTGTGTTATCAACTTTACTCTTTTCACAGCTCAGCCTTTCTCTCTGCAAAGGCTTCCCAGCAGATCTGCACTCAAATTCTTCCCAGGGCTGGGGCAGGTAGGAGGGGAGGAGAGGAAATTTCTCACCACCTGCCTGCAGTGTGGATGCCATTATGTTTGCATAATCTGTTTATGCAATGCCTCGAGTCCAAATAGCTCACGAAGCACTTTATAAACTTAACTGACTCTACAAAGCATGTTGCAAAGAGCCAAGTACTAGGCCCACCACGGGGATGGCTCCCCTCCAGGGTACGGTGAAGAGGCTGCAAAACCTGGCACAGGAGCTCTTCCCAGCAATTAGGAAGGCAAGTAAGGAGAAATGCTCTGACTTCACCTGAGGGCACAAGGGAGCTGGAATCTTAAGAGGAAATGACCCTAGCTGGAAGCGTAATAAGAAAATAGAGATGCCTGGCTTTCATAACCATGGGTAGCCAAGAAATTAGATTTGTGATGCACCTAGAGATTTAATTTGTTTTCTTCAAGCCAGCATAATGCTCGGAAAATAATAGACCAAAGTTTCTCACAGCGTGGCTAGGGAGGACCACATTGGAATCATTTGAGATGTTTTTAAATAGCAGGTTCCTGGGCTCACCTCACCTCTCTGGCTGATCCAGGGGATCTAGACTGAGGCCTGGGAGTCTGCATTTTAAAGCAACTTCCAGTGGTTGCATTGTGTCCCAAAAGGTTTTTTTTTTCATAAATTTATTTATTTTATTTATTTATTTTTGGCTGCGTTGGGTCTTCGTCGCTGCGCATGGGCTTTCTCTAAGTGCGGCGAGTGAGGGCTCCTCTTCCTTGCGGTGCGTGGGCTTCTCATTGCAGTGACTTCTCTTGTTGCAGAGCACGGGCTCTAGGCACGCGAGCTTCAGTAGTTGTGGCACGCTAGCTCAGTAGTTGTGGCTTGCAGGCTCTAGAGCACAGGCTCAGTAGTTGTGGCGCACAGGCTTATTTGCTCCGTGGCATGTGGGATCTTCCCGGACCAGGGATCGAACCCGTGACGCCTGCATTGGCAGGCAGATTCTTAATCACTGAGCCACCAGGGAAGTCCCTGTCCCAAAATGTTTCACTTCCATCTCCTTATATTGCTCCCTGGAAAGTGGTGGGGAAGCAGGGGAAAATCCAGAAAATCCCAGAGGGACCAAGTAGCAACGCTGAGGCACTGAGCTTCATATGGGCCATGGAAGTAAAGAAAACCTCTCCCCTCCCACTCCCCACCCTCAAGAGAAAGTGATTATTGAAAAGTACAGCCTTATTCCTTCTCACAAATAAAAGACTCCCTTGAGCCCCCATCATAGGTATCTCTATCAGCCTCTTTCCAAATTTGTACTTTTAAGTCTCATAAAGACTTATTTTTTTATTGAAATCTAGTTGATTTACAATGTTGTGTTAGTTTCAAGTGATTCAGTTCTATATATGTGTGTGTGTGTATATATACACACGTGTGTGTGTGTGTGTGTATATATATATATATATATATATATATATATATATGTATATTCTTGTTCAGATTCTTTTCCATTATAGGTTATTACAAGAAATCAAATAAAGTCCCCTGTGCTATATAGTAGGTCCTGGTTGTTTATCTGTTTTATATATAGTAGTGTGTATATGTTAATCACAAACTCCTGATTTATCCCTTCCTTTATAAAGACGTCTTAACTCAGCTGGTTATACATTAATTTCATTTCAGGCAGTGGTTCTTGATGGTTTTCAAGTCAAAGACTGTTTGAGACTGATGGGAACTATGAATCCTCTCCTCTCAAAAAAATGTACACACACACAATATTTAGCAATAGCTCAGTCTTAGGACTTTGTGTGGTCCCCATGCCAGTAGCGTGGACCCCACCTAGGAGCTTGCTAGGAATGTAGATGCCATTTGTGACAACATGGATGGACTTGAAGGGCATTATGCTAAGTGAAATAAGTCCGACAGAGAAAGACAAATACTCTATGATCTCACTTATATGTGGAATCTAAAAAAAACCCCAAACTCATAGAAACAGAGAACAGATTAGTGGTTGCCAGGGGTGGGAGGTAGGGGGTAGGGGTAATGGGTGAAGGTAAGGTGGTCAAAGGGTACAAACTTCCAGTTATAAGATGAATAAGTTCTGTAATAAGTAAACATGGTGACTATAGTTAATAAAACTGTATTGTATAGTTGAAAGTTGCTAAGAGAGTAGATTTTTTAAGTTTTCACCACACACACACAAAAAAATTGTAACTATGAGGTGATAGCTGTGTTAACTAACTTTATTGTGCTAACCATGTTGCAATATATACAAATATAAAATCACTACTTCTACATCTTAAACTTACGAATGTTACATGTCATTATATTTCAACAAAGCCAGGAAAAAAAGAAATGTAGATACTTGACAAAATTCAACATCCTTTCATGGTAAAAACTCACAACAAATTGGGTATAGAAGGAATGTACCTCAATGTAATAAAGGCCATATATGACAAACCCACAGCTAATATCATATTCAATGGGGAAAGGTTGAAAGCTTTCCTACTAAGATCAGGAACAAAACATGAGTGCCCACTCTCACCATTCCTGTTCAACACAGTGCTGGAAGTCCTAGCCAGAGCAACTAGGCAAGACAAAGAAACAAAAGGTTTCCAAATCAGAAAGGAAGAAGTAAGATTGTCTCTGCAGATGATATAATCATATGTATATATACAATATATATAAAGATTCCTCCAAAACACTGTTAAAACTAATAAACAAATTCAGTAAAGTCACAAGATACAAAATCAACATACAGAAATCAGTTATGTATCTATACACTAACAACAAACTATCTGAAAAAGAAATAATGAAAACAATTCCATGTATAATAGCATTAAAAAGAATAAAATACTTAGGAATAAAGTTAACCAAAGAGGTAAAAGATCTCTGCACTGAAAATTATAAGACACTGATGAAAGAAATTGAAGAAGATGCAAATAAATGGAAAGATATCCCGTGTTCACGGATCAGAAGAATCAATATTATTAAAGTGTCCACACTACCCAAAGCCATCTATAAATTCAGTGCAATCCCTATCAAAACTCCAATGGCATTTTTCACAAAAAATAGGAAAAACAATCCTAAAATTTGTATGGAACCACAGAAGACCCTGAATAGCCAAAGCAATCCTGAGAAAAGAACAAAGCTGGAAGCATCACACTCCCTGATTTGAAACTTTATTACAAAGCTATAGTAATCAAAACATTATGTTATTGGCATAAAAACAGGCACACAGACCAGTGGAACAGAATCAACAACCCAGAAATAAACCCACGCATATATGGTAGACTAATATTTGCCAAGGAAGCCAAGAATACACAGTAGGGGAAAGTATAGTCTCTTCAATAAATGATGTTGGGAAAATTGGATATTCACATGCAAAAGAATGAAATTGGATCCCTGTCTTACACCACTCAAAAATACTAACTTGAAATAGATAAAAGACTTAAACATAAGAACTGAAACCTTAAAACCCCTAGAAGAAAACATAGGGAAGAAGCTCCTTGATATTGGTCTTGGTAATGATTTTTTGGATATGACACCAGAAGCCCAGGCAACAAAAGCTAAAATAAACAAATGAGACTATATCAAACTAAAAAGCTTCCACAAAGCAAAAGAAACAGTCAACAAAATGAAAAGGCAACCTATGGAATGGGAGAAAATATTTGTAAACCATCTATCTGATAAGGAGCTAATATCCAAAATTTGTAAGGAACCCATAAAACTCAATAGCAAAAATCAAATCATCTTAGAAAATAGGCAAAGGACTTGAATAGACATTTTTCTAAAGAAGATAACAAACAGCCAATGGGTACCTGAAAAAATGCTCAGCATCACTAATCATAAGGGAAATGCAAGTCAAAATTACAATGAGCAAACTTCACACCTGTTAGAATGGCTATTATCAAAAAGACAAGAGAAAACAAGTGTATGTGAGGCTGTGGAGAAAAGGGAACACTTGTGCTCTGTTGGATGGAAAACAGTATGTAGGTTCCTCAAATTTTTTAAAATACAACTACCACATGATCCTGCAATCTCACCTCTGGGTATATATCCAAATGAAATGAGATCACAGTCTCAGAGAGATATCTGCACCACCATGTTCATTGTAGCATTATTTTACAATAGCCAAAACATGGAAACAACCTAAGTTTCCATCAGTGGATGAATGGATAAAGAAAATATTGTTATAAAGCAGAAACTAACACACCATTGTAAAGCAATTATATTCCAATAAAAATGTTAAAAAAAAAATAAAAAATAAAAAATAAAAAAATAAAATGGTTTTACAACCAGGAAAAAACATGTTCTAGAAATTATATGAAAGTCCTAAAATATTAATATGTCCTAGTATAATGTTACCAGTCATAATTCTAGTTATTATCTAAGAATGTGAAAAACTGAAAGCATTTCCTCTAAGATCAGGAACAAGACAAGGATGTCCACTCTCACCGCAATTATTCAACATAGTTTTGGAAGTCCTAGCCTCGGCAATCAGAGAAGAAAAAGAAATAAAAGGAACACAAATTGGAAAAGAAGAAGTAAAACTGTCACTGTTTGCAGATGACATGATACTATACATAGAGAATCCTAAAGATGCTACCAGAAAACTACTAGAGCTAATCAATGAATTTGGTAAAGTTGCAGGATACAAAATTAATGCACAGAAATCTCTTGCATTCCTATACACTAATGATGAAAAATCTGAAAGAGAAATTAAGGAAACACTCCCATTTACCATTGCAACAAAAAGAATAAAATACCTAGGAATAGAACTACCTAAGGAGACAAAAGACCTAAATGCAGAAAACTATAAGACACTGCTGAAAGAAATTAAAGATGATACCAACAGATGGAGAGATACACCATGTTCTTAGATTGGAAGAATCAATATTGTGAAAATGTCTGTACTACCCAAAGCAATCTACAGATTCAGTGCAATCCCTATCAAATTACCAATGACATTTTTTACGGAACTAGAACAAAAAATCTTAAAATTTGTATGGAGACACAAAAGACCCCGAATAGCCAAAGCAAATTTGAGAAAGAAAAAAGGAGCTGGAGGAATCAGACTCTCTGACTTCAGACTAAACTACAAAGCTACAGTAATCAAGACAATATGGTACTGGCACAAAAACAGAAACATAGATCAATGGAACAAGATAGAAAGCCCAGAGAGAAACCCACACACCTATGGTTAACTAATCTATGACAAAGGAGGCAAGGATATACAATGGAGAAAAGACAGTCTCTTCAATAAGTGGTGCTGGGAAAACTGGACAGCTACATGTAAAAGAATGAAATTAGAACACTCCCTAACACCATACACAAAAATAAACTCAAAATGGATTAAAGACCTAAATGTAAGGGCAGACACTATAAAACTCTTAGAGGAAAACATAGGCAGAACACTCTTTGACATAAATCACAGCAAGATCTTTTTTGATCCACCTCCTAGGGTAATGGAAATAAAAACAAAAATAAACAAATGGGACCTAATGAAACTTAAAAGCTTTTGCACAGCAAAGGAAACCATAAACAAGACAAAAAGACAACCCTCAGAATGGGAGAAAATATTTGCAAATGAATCAACGGACAAAGGATTAATATCCAAAATATATAAACAGCTCATGCAGCTCAATATTAAAAGAACAAACAACCCAATCCAAAAATGGGCAGAAGACCTAAATAGACATTTCTCCAAAGAAGACATACAGGTGGCCAAGAAGCACATGAAAAGCTGCTCAACATCACTAATTATTAGAGAAATGCAAATCAAAACTACAATGAGGTATCACCTCACACCAGTTAGAATGAGCTTCATCAGAAAATCTACAAACAACAAATGCTGGAGAGGGTGTGGAGAAAAGGGAACCCTCTTGCACTGTTGGTGGGAATGTAAACTGATACAGCCACTATGGAGAACAGTATGGAGGTTCCTTAAAAAACTAAAGATAGAATTACCACATGATCCAGCAATCCCACTACCTGACATATACCCAGAGAAAACGACAATTCAAAAAGATACATACACCCCAATGTTCATTGCAGCACTATTTACAACAGCCAGGTCATGGAAGCAACCTAAATGCCCATCGACAGATGAATGGATAAAGAAGTTGTGGTACATATATACAATGGAATATTACTCAGCCATAAAAAGGAACGAAATTGGGTCATTTGTTTAGACGTGGATGGATCTAGAGACTGTCATACAGAGTAAAGTAAGTCAGAAAGAGAAAAACAAATATCGTATATTAACGCATATATGTGGAACCTAGAAAAATGGTACAGATGAACCGGTTTGCAGGGCAGAAATTGAGACACAGATGTAGAGAACAAACGTATGGACACCAAGGGGGGAAAGCCGTGGGGGCGGCGAGCGTGGTGGTGTGCTGAATTGGGCGATTGGGATTGACATGTATACACTGATGTGTATAAAATTGATGACTAATAAGAACCTGCTGTATAAAAAAAATAGAAAAAAACCATTTATTAAAAAAATTTAAAAATAAGGCTTTTTCAAAAAATACGAAACAAAACCTTCACAGCAGCACCTAGACTGGCACTTGATTAAATCACTGGGTACTACAACCTAGCCAAACTGCCATAGAAAAAGAACCACCACAGAAGCTAATGGAATTAATTTCTCCTTATTACCATTTTTTCTCTATTACTTTTCGAAAACCTTTGAATGAAAAGACAAAATTGCATGGGCATAAGGGGAGGTTGGTACTTTTTGAAAAGCTGCTACACTTAAACGGTTGTTAAAATGAAATTACTTCCCTTAAAGAATGAAAAAAAAATGTATGTCACAGAGATAATGAAATTTCTCTGTTGATTCCATTATAATAAATCAGGTCTTTAATAATGAAAACAATATATATATATATACAATGGAATATTATTTATCCATAAAACAAGAAGGAAATCCTACCTTTTGCAGCTTCATGCATGGACCTTGAGGTCATTATGCTGAGTGAAATAAGTCAAGCAGAGAAAGACCAATATTGTATGTTCTCACTTATATGTGAATTATAGAAACAGAGAGTAGAATGGTGGTTACCAGGGGCTGGGGCGTGGGGGGAAGGGGGAGATGTCGATCAAAGAGCACAAACTTTCAACTGTAAGATGAGGATCTAATGTATCTGGGGATCTAATATACAGTATGGTGACTATAATTGACTGTAATGTATTGTATACTTGAAAATTAAGAGAGTAAATGTTAAATGTTATCACCATAGACAGAAAAGGTAACTCTGGTAGGGGATAAAAGTTTTAACTAACCTTGTCGTTAGTTATTTATATATATATATATATATATATATATATATATATATATATATATATGTATGTATGTATTAGTTAAATACATATATTCACAATATATACATGTATCAAATCATCACATTGTACACCTTAAACTTACCTATGTTATATTCAGTAATATCTCTGTAAAGCTGGAGGAAAAAAAGGAAATGTAGATGCTTGGTCCTCACCTAAGAACTACCAAGATAGGGACTTCCCTGGCGGTTTGGTGGTTCAGACTCCACGCTTCCAACGCAGGGGGCACAGGTTCGATCCCTGGTTGGGGAACTAAGATCTAAGATCCCACATGCCGTGGGGCCAAAAATAATAATAAAGTTTAGCTTAAAAAGAAAGAACTACCAATATATGATCTGCATTTTAACAAGACTCCCAGGGAATCTGTATACTCATTACATTTTGAGAAACTGTACTTAAGATACAGCTATGTTTGTGGTACTCAACCTGGGCAAATGTACTGTTGAAAATATCCCCCAGGTGATTGTAGCACACAATCAGTGTGGAGTGGTTCTCAAACGTTAGCAAGCTTGAAAAACCACAGGTTGCAGGGCCATACCCCCAGACTGCTTAAGTATGCCTGGGGTGGAGCCTGAGATTCTGTGCTTCTAACAAGTTTCTAGATGATGCCGCTGCTCTTGGTAGGGGACTAGACTGTGAGAACCACTAGTCTATTCCCATCATCCATGGCCCAAACTCCTAATTCAAAGACAAGTTGAAGAAGCAGGATGATTCTGAGGACAAAAATAATCATTCTCCACAATGACTTCAGTTCTCTCTACCCAGCTATTTCCACCAGCTCAGGCAGAGGGTAAAGCACACTTGACTTGAATTGGTAAACTGGAGTCATCTTTATATCAAACAATTAGGACGCTGAGTAGTGAAACAGAAAATGTTACTTCCCCCCTTCCCACTCAACACTGTGACTACCCATTCTCAGGACAGTTCTTTCCAGCTCCTTGAGTGAAGTCTAGAACAGTACCCACGGATTTTCCTTATCATTCTTAGGTTTAAAAAAACATCCTCTGGCAACTTTAGTTCCCCAAACAGTATGAGTTCAATAATTAATATGTCCGATCTAGCTTAATAAGCAAAACACCTAACTTCATTTCCAGCTTTCCTCTCCCTCAGCTCCCAGCCTGCCTCTGGGGAAGGAGTTGAGTTGGTTGGCTCCTCTTGACTTTCTCACTTCCTCTTTGCCAATTCAGCTCCAGGCTTCCTTCTGGCTCCTCCAGGTTTGGAGCAGTATAGGTAGATATTTTTGTTTTATTTTTAATTTTTTGGCCATGCCCAGCAGCATGCGGGATCTTAGTTCCCCAACCAGGGATGGAACCCATGCCCCCTGCAGTGGAAGCGTGGAGTCCTAACCACTGGACCACCAGGGAATTCCCTGGAGAAGTATAGGTAGAGATGAGGGTCAAGAAAGGTCTGACTTAACCCATACTGTCAACACCAGGCATTGAAAGCCTCTAGGCTTAGTAGGCAAAACTCCAGGAGCAACCATTCCCGTGGAATCCAAAGTGAATATCTGCCCGCACGCCAGGGAGTTCTGGGCCTCTACTTCCCTGAGGCTGATTGTGTCCTCTCCAGCTGACCTCTTGGGAAGCCTCCCTTCACTCCTGTCACCCCAGCTCCTCTTCAATAGCCTCTTACTGCTGGAAACCCTTAACACTGGGAAGCTGCCCTGTTGGTCATTCCTTAGAGGAAATGACTGTCCTGTTCTCCACATGGATCCTGGCAATGCCAGGCATTCTCACCATGCCATATGGTGGTATTGCGTTCTGCCCCCATGGATGGCATAGCTTCCCACCTTTCCTTATGGGCATCTCAAGCCACCTGTCTTTAATCTTCTCAATATGAATCAAGCACCTGTTTCTTTGCACCCTCATAATCCAGAGCAGTTCATTATTGCTCCCCCTCTCAACATGGCTGCCTGTGGTGGCATACAGAAGTATGGCTGGCTTCTCTCTTTTCTCTGTCAGTTCCCTACTCATCTCACTAATGGTGGATTTTGATCATCCTAAGATTGGAGATGGAGCAGGGAGAGCAGGGAGGAAGAGGGGTTAAGAGGCAGGAAAGAACTTTTTCTTTCATGAGATGTTTTGAGGGAATCCTTGGAAATTCCCCGCTGGGAATCTACATTGCATTTCCCTTGCCGCGGACAATGCATGCCTTCTGACTGATGGCTTACAGTGTTCATTCTCAACCCCTGTGCCCCAAAAGTCCACATTTGAACAGAGTTCTTTTTAAAACATTCCTAGAGTCATGTACCAAAATGTTCATTGCAGCTCTATTTACAATAGCCAGGACATGGAAGCAACCTAAATGTCCATCGTCGGATGAGTGGATAAAGAAGATGTGGCACATATATACAATGGAATATTACTCAGCCCTAAAAAGAAACGAAATTGAGTTATTTGTAGTGAGGTGGATGGAGTTAGAGTCTGTCATACAGAGTGAAGTAAGTCAGAAAGAGAAAAACAAATACTGTATGCTAACACATATATATGGAATCTAAGAAAAAAAAAGGTCATGAAGAACCTAGTGGCAAGACGGGAATAAAGACACAGACCTACTAGAGAATGGAGTTGAGGATATGGGGAGGGGGAAGGGTAAGATGTGACAAAGTGAGAGAGTGGCATGGACATATATACACTACCAAACGTAAAATAGATAGCTAGTGGGAAACAACCACATAGCACAGGGAGATCAGCTCAGTGCTTTGTGACCACCTAGAGGGGTGGGATAGGGAGGGTGGGAGGGAGGGAGATGCAAGAGGGAAGAGATATGGGAACATATGTATATGTATAACTGATTCACTTTGTTATGAAGCAGAAACTTACACACCATTGTAAAGCAATTATACTCCAATAAAGATGTTAAAAAAATAAAAAATAAAAATAAAATAAAACATTCCAGGCTGGGCAAGATCTGCTCCCCAGGAAACACTCATTTAATTTGTTCCCCTTTGGTGGAAATACAATTTGTTTAAATGCATCCCTGTCCCTTTGCTTCTATGAGCCATGTTATCGGTTAAGTTGTGTCTTCAAAAAACAAAGTTGAAGTCCTAACTTAACCCCTAATACCTCAGAATGTGACCTTATTTGACAATAGGGTTATTAAAGATGTCATTAGTTAAGATGAGGTCATACTGGAATAGATGGGCCCTTAATCCAATATGTTTGGTGTCTGTATAAGACAACGTGAAGACAGAGACACGCAAGGAAAAGACAGGAGGCAGCGATTGGAGATAAGATGCCACAAGCCGAAGAATTCCTGGGGCCACCAAAAGCTGGAAGAAGCGAAGAAGGAATATTCCCTAAATCTTCAGATGGAGTATGACTCCGCTAACATCTTGATTTCTGACTTTTAGACTCCATAACTGTGAAAGAATAGATTTCTAGTGTTTTAAGCCACACAGTTTGTGGTACTTTGTTACAGCAGCCCTAGGAAACTAATACTGGCTACTTTCAGTCATTCCCTTGACTATATTCCTTCTTTCATCATGAATCTTGTACCAATCTCTACATGCTCACTGAATTCAGAGGACACATGGAACAAGCTCTCTTTAAGAGGTGCCCCTGATGTCCCCCTCGGTGACTTGAGGTGAGGGTGAAGCACCCACCTTCACCTCCACCATGGGATGAAGAAAGAGGCAATGTCACACAGCTACAGAATCCAAAGAACCTCTCCCCTCCCCCTCTCTCTCCCTCCCCCCTCCCCCCTCCCCCTCCCCCTCCCCCCTCCCTGCCTCCCTCTCTCTCTCTCTTCCCTGACCTCTCAAGCGTCAATCTTCTTATATACTTGATGTTGAGCTAAGATTCCAAAATTCTGTATGTGTTCATCACGTACCTCATGTTGGAACATTGGAATGTGAGAATACTTAACCCTTTTTATTTTTTACTAACAGCCTTTGAGACCTTAGCAAAAACTAAGAGAGGTTGGGCTTCCCTGGTGGCGCAGTGGTTGAGAATCTGCCTGCTAATGCAGGGGACACGGGTTCGAGCCCTGGTCTGGGAAGATCCCACATGCCACGGAGCAGCTGGGCCCGTGAGCCACAACTACTGAGCCTGCGCGTCTGGAGCCTGTGCCCCGCAACGGGAGGGGCCGCGATAGTGAGAGGCCCGTGCACCGCGATGAAGAGCGGTCCCTGCACCGCGATGAAGAGTGGCCCCCACTTGCCGTAGCTACAGAAAGCCCTCACACGAACCGAAGACCCAACACAGCCAAAAATAAAGAAATAAATAAAGTAGCTATAAAATTTAAAAAAAAAAAAAAAAAAAAAGAAATTCCAAGTTCTCCAAATATGTATATGTATATGAGAATATGGAAATTGTATAAGATGATGATTTAAAAAAAAAAAAAAACTAAGAGAGGTAGAATCCCATTTTAAACTCCTGCTACACTGGAGGGCAAAACAGCTCAGTCTCCCGTTACCTTGGAAACTACTTTCTCATTTCTAGTCATGAGAAACGTAAGTGAAACTATGATCTAATAAGCAGCTACGGTCCTCTTGCTAATTATCTAAGTCAAACAGAGAGGATACGGCATTCTGAAAACATCAGAGCCCATGTTCCCCTGAGTCCCCATAAAAATCACTACAACCACTGAAATCGTAACCATGTACTGTTTACAGAGTGAAGCCTTTCTCTTGCAAATCCAAGGGATCAGGGAAAAAAAGGAGTTTTCCAGAATATGTACAGGTAGTTTCCAGATTTTGGATAGGTTGTGTTCCAAGAGTTTATTTGTAAGGTCTTTGAAATTTAGAACACATTCACTAACAAATGGTGTCCAAGAAAGTAATTAGTTTTCCAGATTAACCCCCAAAATTTAGTGTAGTTTGATTTTGTTTAGTTTGGTGTAAGGGATCTTTTTTTTTCCATTTATTTTATTTTTTTTAACATCTTTATTGGAGTGTAATTGCTTTACAATGGTGTGTTAGTTTCTGCTGTATAACAAAGTGAATCAGCTATACTTATACATATATCCCCATATCCCCTCCCTCTTGCATCTCCCTCCCACCCTCCCTATCCCACCCCTCTAGGTGGTCACAAAGCACTGAGCTGATCTCCCTAAGGGATCTTGAACCACAACTTTGTGTCAGGCACCAAGGTAAGCATTAAGGTTGTAGCAGTCACCATTAATGCCCTGTCCCTGACACCCAGCAGATGCTCAATAAATACTGCATACATTGATGCATTAATGAATAAATAAATGAATCCTAGTTGAACAGGGCACAAACTTGCAGCCTGACAGGCCTGGATGTGAACCCTGGGTCCATCTTTTACTTGTTTTATGACACTGGGAAAATCACTAACTCTCCATGAGCCTCATTTTCCTTATGTGTGATATGGAGGTAATAAAATGCTGTGAGGACCAAATGAGACAGTATGTAGAGCAGCAGGTAGAATACCTCGCACATGGGCATTTGATAATGTTAATATCATTATACTCCTCTTGAATGAATTAATACCTGCCAAGTCACTATGTCAATCAAACAGAAAAGAACAGTTTCATCTCTCTAACTCAGTGTTTCTCAACTGGGAGTGACTTTGCCCTACCCTCCAAGGGGACATTTTGCAATATCTGGAGACATTTGGGGTTGTCATAAATGGTGATGGAGGGGTTGCTACTGGCTTCTGTTGGGTAGTGATACTGCTCAACTTTCTGCAATACACAGGGCAGCTCCCCCCGCCAACAAAGATACACCCAGTCCCAAATGTTTCATTGCCTTGCTCTTCTCCACCTCCAGCATCTTTAGAATCGTGGCCTCCTAGCATCGAAAGAGACTATCTTTGGTTTCCCTGAGAATCATACCCTGAGACAAGATTCGAGTGGAAGTTATTTGGGAGGTAGAGGAAACAATAGGAGAGTGAAGAAGTGAGTCAGGGAGCAGAAAGCAGATAATAAAGGGTGCAGAGTCAGCTGCCTAGTGGGCACCTAAACCCAGGAGCCAGAGTAGAACTTTTCTCAGAGTTATCCCACCCAGGGACGAGGGAGCTAAGGTATTTATCCACGAACCCACAGCAATCCTTCGTTGAGGGCTGCTCCTGGGAGGTTGATTCCCTGACATCTTTGGTCTTCCACATGAGTGATGAAGTAGGATTCGGAGGCCAGAGAGAAATGCAACAAAATGCAGGTGCTGGGCCAGTGTGCCCTGACGTAGTAAGAGTGATGGGTTATGGGCAGGATAGTGACAGCATGTGCTACATAGCTTTGTCCCCATGGCTTTGCTCGTGAGCATGTGCTCTGGGGTCTCAGTGCTTGGATGCAAATTCTGGGTGCATCATTGACTTACTTTGTGACCTTGAACAAGATACCATTCTAACTTCAGTTTCCTCCCCTGTAGAATACAAATGACAGTGGTGCCAACCTCATAGGGCTACCGCGAGGATGAAACAAGGAAATGCAAGTGAAACACGTAAAGTACCTTGCTCAGACAGCCTTAGCTATTACTGTGTTAAAGGTCATAATAATAGCTAACCGTGGTTTAGAATTTACTTCATGCCAGGCACCCTTTTAAGTATGTGCTGTGCACTAACTCATTTAATCTTCCCAATGACTCTTGGAGGTAGAAGCCGTCATCCCTGTGTTGCAGGTAAATACAAGGTACTAAGAGGTCAGCTACATCAAGTCATGTTGCCTGAGATAAGATCTGAAGGTTGGGAGCCATCTGTTATATAAAGAAGGAGAAAGAGACATTCTAGAAGGAGGAATTATGCGGTGTTCACGTATGCTAAATCAGAGTTCTCTTTAAAATCTTTCTCTCCTTGTGTGGTGACAAAGTCAGACACTGTGAAAAATGACCAAATATTTCCTGATGATCCAAGTGCCAGGTGCAATCATTCACCTGAATTGCACGGTGACATTTTGCCCAAGACCTGTGCTTGCCAAAGCAAGCGGTTGGCGGCAGCTCAGTCCTAAGGAATGTGGTCTCTCTTTCACCACAGCCTGCAATTACAATGAAACCTGACCTTTGCAGTTTCATCTTCAGGCATTTGAAATGAAGATGTCGGGCTTCAAAATTGGATGTTGTCAGTGAGGAGACGCCTGGAAGCAGAAGAATATTTATGGTAATAAAAAACTTGAGCTCTCAAAGGACCAGCTAAATTATAGTTGGCACAAGGCATATTAGAGCTTGTCCAGATTTACTGTCAGCCCTCTGAATTCATGGCCTTAAAAGGCAATAAATTGTGAGAGGAGCATACTGCTTAAGCAAATCAGGTAAAAACGAAAATGGAGAGCCTATAAAATGAAAATTATAGAATTCCAAACTTTTCTCTTAAGTTGTATCAAAATAGAACGTTTCCTGACCTGAACTGGGGTGTTATCAAGGAATCTGAAATTCCTGTTGCCATCTTATCCCCCAGTCTGATTCCCCTCCCCGCCCTCTACCTCCATATGGTGGGGGAGGGTGTCTCAAGATGTTTAAAGAAGAAAAAAGATGGAGCAAGAGCCAGCAAATGCGTTAATACCGGTTTGCTCATTTATTCTATTCTACGTTTGCCCTGCCATGCTGTAAAATTGTGAACACTAAACCTAGAAATTGAAAACGTGTTAAAAAAAAAAAAAGTTCACCGTGTATATCCTGTAAGACTTTATGGTATTAAGCATAGATCTTATTCCTTTCATGACACACCCATCTGTAATACGAATACCCTTAATTTACAAGTAAATTTAACACATTCATCAAGTTAGAAAGTACTATACCAGCATTATGTGCAGTATAATAAGGGGATGATGATTAAACATTTATTCATACCATCCTTAATAAGAAAATATTTCTCCTGAGAAAGCTGAAAAGAAGTTAAGAAGCAAAAAAAAGAAAAAAAATGTGAACATAAAAGAATGCAGAACAAGGTGTAATCAATGGTGAAAATCCGTATCTTAACCCTGCTTAATGAGATGACAGCTTTGTGCTGCCTGAGCCCCATATATCCACCTGGGTACAACAATCAGCCAAACTGTCCTCTCTTACTCTTCTAAACATACGCCATCTAGCTCTCCAGTAATGATGTAAGCAAAGACAAAAACTACAAGATAAATAGGAGACACAAACGGCCTTTAAGTATATTTTACATGGAATAACCATGCCCACAAGAGTCAAAAGTGATGAAATTCTATCCAACTTGTGAAATATAACAATAAAAGCCCTTCTTTCCTCGCACCAGCTCTTGGAAAATGAGATTCCACACCCTCCCATTGTAAACCAGTACAATTTTTAACAGGCAGGACCATGAAAAAGATTTATGTCTAACTGAAATCCTTAATCTTGCACTTTAAACCACTTTTCCCTTTGATTGTCTTCACTAGATATAAAGAAACTTTCATTTACCTAATGTCCATTTTCTTATTACCCTTTATCTTCTCTGAGTCACTCAATTTCACTGCCATTCTTACTTTGCTACAATCTAGGCATTTTCTGAGCTATCCATGAACTCTCTAAGGTTCTTAAACTTCATGAGTTTTGGAGTTCAGAATTACATAGTTTATTTAAAAGAAGTAACAGCACTGTATATAAGCTATTTTTATTTCAAATTTATTATAGATAAAAATATATTCTTTTTGTAAAAAAAAATCAAACAGTATAGAAGCATGTGGATTAAAAAATAAAAGTCCCATGTCAAACCACTACCCTTCCTAAAAGTAACCACATTTAAAACTTTGATATGTGTCCTCTTGGACTATTGTCTTTCCATTTACAGACCTATGTATGTAAACATATGCAGTTGAACATTGAACAATTTTGACTGCATGGGGGGTTAGGGGCACTGACACACACACACCCGCCCCATACAGTCAAAAATTTGTATACAACTTTCTTTTTTTTTGGAGGAAATATTTTTTTAACATCTTTATTGGAGTATAATTGCTTTACATTGTTGTGTTAGTTGCTGCTGTATAACAAAGTGAATCAGCTATACGTATACATATATCCCCATATCCCCTCCCTCTTGCGTCTCCCTCCCACGCTCCCTATCCCACCCCTCTAGGTGGTCACAAAGCACCGAGCTGATCTCCCTGTGCGATGCAGCTGCTTCCCACTAGCTATTTTACATTTGGTAGTGTATATATGTCAATGCTACTCTCTCACTTCGTCCCAGCTTACCCTTCTCCGTCCCCGCATCCTCAAGTCCATTCTCTAAGTCTGTGTCTTTATTCCTGTCCTGCACCTAGGTTCATTAGAACCTTTTTTTTTTTTTTTTAGATTCCATATATATGTGTTAGCATACGATATTTGTTTTTCTCTTTCTGACTTACTTCACTCTGTATGACAGACTCTAGGTCCATCCACCTCACTACATATAACTCACTTTCGTTTCTTGTTATGGCTGAGTAATATTCCATTGTATATATGTGCCACGTCTTCTTTATCCAATCATCTATCGATGGACACTTAGATTGCTTCCATGTCCTGGCTATTGTAAATAGTGCTGCAATGAACATCGTGGTACATGACTCTCTTTGAATTATGGTTTTCTCAGGGTTTATGCCCAGTAGTGGGATTGCTGGGTTGTATGGTAGTTCTATTTTTAGTTTCTTAAGGAACCTCCATACTGTTCTCCATAGTGGCTGTATCAACTTACATTCCCACCAACAGAGCAAGAGGGTTCCCTTTTCTCCACACCCTCTATAGCATTTATTGTTTGTAGATTTTTCGATGATGGCCATTCTGACCAGTGTGAGGTGATACCTCATTGTAGTTTTGATTTGCATTTCTCTAATGATTAGTGATGTTGAGCATCCTCTCATGTGTCTGTTGGCCATCTGTATATCTTCTTTGGAGAAATGTCTATTTAGGTCTTCTGCCCATTTTTGGATTGGCTTCTTTGTTTTTTGGATATTGAGCTGCATGAGCTGCTTGTATATTCTGGGGATTAATCCTTTGTCAGTTGCTTCGTTTGCAAACATTTTCTCCCATTCTTAGGGTTGTCTTTTCATCTTGTTTATGGTTTCCTTTGCTGTGTAAAAGCTTTTAAGTTTCACTAGGTCCCATTTGTTTATTTTTGTTTTTATTTCCATTTCTCTAGGAGGTGGGTCAAAAAGGATCTTGCTGTGATTTATGTCATAGAGTGTTCTGCCTATGTTTTCCTGTAAGAGTTTTGTAGTGTCTGGCCTTACATTTAGGTCTTTAATCTATTTGGAGTTTACTTCTGTGTATGGTGTTAAGGAGTGTTCTAATTTCATTCTTTTACATGTAGCTGTCCAGTTTCTTCCCAGCACCACTTATTGAAGAGGCTGTCTTTTCTCCATTGTATATTCTTGCCTCCTTTATTAAAGATAAGGTGACCATATCTGCGTGGGTTTATCCCTGGGCTTTCTATCCTGTTCCATTTATCTATATTTCTGTTTTTGTGCCAGTACCATACTGTCTTGATCACTGTAGCTTTGTAGTATAGTCTGAAGTCAGGGAACCTGATTCTTCCAGCTCCGTTTTTCTTTCCCAAGATTGCTTTGGCTATTCGGGGTCTTTTGTGTTTCCATACAAATTGTGAAATTTTTTGTTCTAGTTCTGTGAAAAATGCCATTGGTGATTTGATAGGGATTGCATTGAATCTGTAGATTATTTTGGGTAGTATAGCCATTTTCACAATGTTGATTCTTCCAATCCAGGAACATGGTATATCTCTCCATCTGTTTGCATCATCTTTAATTTCTTTCATCAGTGTCTTATAGTTTTCTGCATACAGGTTTTTTGTCTCCTGAGGTAGGTTTATTCCTAAGTATTTTATTCCTTTTGTTGCAGTAGTAAAAGGGAGTGTTACCTTAATTTCTCTTTCGGATTTTTCATCATTAGTGTATAGGAATGCAAGAGATTTCTGTGCATTAATTTTGTACCCTGCTACTTTACCAAATTCATTAATTAGCTCTAGTAGTTTTCTGGTAGCATCTTTAGGATTCTCTATGTATAGTATCATGTCATCTGCCAACAGTGACAGCTTTACTTCTTCTTTTCTGTTTTGAATTCGTTTTATTTCTTTTTCTTCTCTGATTGCTGTGGCTAAAACTTCCAAAACTATGTTGAATAATGGTGGTGAGAGTGGACATCCTTGTCTTGTTCCTGATCTTAGTGGAAATGGTTTCAGTTTTTCACCACTGAGGACGATGTTGGCTGTGGTTTGTCATATATGGCCTTTATTATGTTGAGGAAAGTTGCCTCTATGCCTACTTTCTGGAGGGTTTTTATCATAAATGGGTGTTGAATTTTGTCGAAAGCTTTCTCTGCATCTATTGAGATGATCATATGGTTTTTCTCCTTCAGTTTGTTAATATGGTGTAGCACACTGATTCATTTGCGTATATTGAAGAATCCTTGCCTTCCTGGGATAAAACCCCACTTCATCATGGTGTATGATCCTTTTAATGTGCTGTTGGATTCTGTTTGCTAGTATTTTGTTGAGGATTTTTGCATCTATGTTCATCAGTGATATTGGCCTGTAGTTTTCTTTCTCTGTGACATCTTTGTCTGGTTTTGGTATCAGAGTGATGATGGCCTCGTAGAAAGAGTTTGGGAGTGTTCCTCTCTCTGTTGTATTTTGGAAGAGTTTGAGAAGGATACGTGTTAGCGCTTCTCTAAATGTTTGATAGAATTCGTCTGTGAAGCCATCTGGTCCTGGGCTTTTGTTTGTTGGAAGATTTTTAATCACAGTCTCAATTTCAGTGCTTGTGACTCGTCTGTTTATATTTTCTATTTCTTCCTGGTTCAGTCTCAGAAGGTTGTGCATTTCTAAGAATTTGTCCATTTCTTCCAGGTTGTCCATTTTATTGGCATAGAGTTGCTTGTAGTAATCTCTCATGATCCTTTGTATTTCTGCAGTGTCAGTGGTTACTTCTCCTTTTTCATTTCTAATTCTATTGATTTGAGTCTTCTCACTTTTTTTCTTGATGAGTCTGGTTAATGGTTTATGAATTTTGTTTATCTTCTCAAAGAACCAGCTCTTAGTTTTATTGATCTTTGCTATCGTTTCCTTCATTTCTTTTTCATTTATTTCTGACCTGATCTTTATGATTTCTTTCCTTCTGCTAACTTTGGGGGTTTTTTTTGTTCTTTTTTCTCTAATTGCTTTAGGTGTAAGGTTATGTTGTTTATTTGAGATGTTTCTTGTTTCTTAAGGTAGGATTGTATTGCTATCAACTTCCCTCTTAGAACTGCTTTTGCTGCATCCCATAGGTTTTGGGTCGTCGTGTTTTCATTGTCATTTGTTTCTAGGTATTTTTTGATTTCCTCTTTGATTTCTTCAGTGATCTCTTGGTTATTAAGTAGTGTGTTTTTTAGCCTCCATGTGTTTGTATTTTTTACAGATTTTTTCCTATAATTGATGTCTAGTCTCATGGCCTTGTGGTCGGAAAAGATACTTGATATGGTTTCAATTTTCTTAAATTTACCAAGGCTTGATTTGTGACCCAAGATATGATCTATCCTGGAGAATGTTCCATGAGCACTTGAAAAGAATGTGTATTCTGGGCTTCCCTGGTGGCGCAGTGGTTGAGAATCTGCCTGCTAATGCAGGGGACACGGGTTCGAGCCCTGGTCTGGGAAGATCCCACATGCCACGGAGCAGCTGGGCCCGTGAGCCACAACTACTGAGCCTGCGCGTCTGGAGCCTGTGCCCCGCAACGGGAGGGGCCGCAATAGTGAAAGGCCCGCGCACCGCGATGAAGAGCGGTCCCCGCACCGCGATGAAGAGTGGCCCCCACTTGCCGCAACTAGAGAAAGCCCTCGCACGAACCGAAGACCCAGCACAGCCAAAAATAAATAAATAAATAAATAAAGTAGCTATAAAAAAAATTAAAAAAAAAAAAAAGAATGTGTATTCTGTTGTTTTTGGATGGAATGTCATATAAATATCAATTAAGTCCATCTTGTTTAATGTATCACTTAAAGCTTGTGTTTCCTTATTTATTTTCAATTTGAATGATCTGTCCATGGGTGAAAGTGGGGTGTTAAAGTCCCCTTCTGTGATTGTGTTCCTGTCGATTTCCCCTTTTATGGCTGTTAGTATTTGCCTTATGTATTGAGGTGCTCCTGTGTTGGGTGCATAAATATTTACAGTTGTTATATCTTTTTCTTGGATTGATCCCTTGATCATTATGTAGTGTCCTTCTTTGTCTCTTGTAATAGTCTTTGTTTTAAAGTCTATTTTGTCTGATATGAGAATTGCTACTCCAGCTTTCTTTTGATTTCCACTTGCATGGAATATCTTTTTCCATCCCCTCACTTTCCGTCTGTATGTGTCCCTAGGTCTGAAGTGGGTCTCTTGTAGACAGCATATATACGGGTCTTGTTTTTGTATCCATTCAGCCAATCTATGTCTTTTGGTTGGAGCATTTAATCCATTTACATTTAAGGTAATTATCGATATGTATGTTCCTATTACCATTTTCTTAATTGTTTTGGGTTTGTTATTGTAGGTCTTTTCCTTCTCTTGTGTTTCTTGCCTAGAGAAGTTCCTTTAGCATTTGTTGTAAAGCTGGTTTGGTGGTGCTGAACTCTCTCAGCTTTTGCTTGTCTCTAAAGGTTTTAATTTCTCCATCAAATCTGAATGAGATCCTTGCTGGGTAGATTAATCTTGGTTGTAGGTTTTTCTCCTTCATCACTTTAAGTATATCCTGCCACTCCCTTCTGGCTTGCAGAGTTTCTGCTGAAAGATCAGCTGTTAACCTTATGGGGATTCCCTTGTGTGTTATTTGTTGTTTTTCCCTTGCTGCTTTTAATATGTTTTGTTTATATTTAATTTTTGACAGTTTGATTAATATGTGTCTTGGCGTGTTTCTCCTTGGATTTATCCTGTATGGGACTCTCTGTGCTTCCAGGACTTGATTAACTATTTCCTTTCCCATATTAGGGAAGTTTTCAACTATAATCTCTTCAAATATTTTCTCAGTCCCTTTCTTTTTCTCTTCTTCTTCTGGGACCCCTATAATTCGAATGTTGGTGTGTTTAATGTTGTCCCAGAGGTCCCTGAGACTGTCCTCAGTTCTTTTCATTCTTTTTTCTTTATTCTGCTCTGCAGTAGTTATTTCCACTATTTTATCTTCCAGGTCACTTATCCGTTCTTCTGCCTCAATTATTCTGCTATTGATCCCTTCTAGAGAATTTTAAATTTCATTTATTGTGTTGTTCATCACTGTTTGTTTGCTCTTTAGTTCTTCCAAGTCCTTGTTAAACGTTTTTTGTATTTTCTCCTTCTATCTCCAAGATTTTGGATCATCTTTACTATCATTATTCCGAATTCTTTTTCAGGTAGACTGCCTATTTCCTCTTCATTTGTTAGGTCTGGTGGGTTTTTGCCTTGCTCCTTCATCTGCTTTGTGTTTCTCTGTCTTTTCATTTTGCTTAACTTACTGTGTTTGGGGTCTCCTTTTCGCAGGCTGCAGGTTCGTAGTTCCCGTTGTTTTTGGTGTCTGTCCCCAGTGGCTAAGGTTGGTTCAGTGGGTTGTGTAGGCTTCCTGGTGGAGGGGACTGGTGCCTGTGTTCTGGTGGATGAGGCTGGATCTTGTGTTTCTGGTGGGCAGGTCCACGTCTGGTGGTGTGTTTTGGGGTGTCTGTGGCCTTATTATGATTTTAGGCAGCCTCTCTGCTAATGGGTGGGGTTGTATTCCTGTCTTGCTAGTTGTTTGGCATAGGGTGTCCAGCACTTTAGCTTGCTGGTCGTTGAGTGGAGCTGGGTCTTGGCGTTGAGACGGAGATCTCTGGGAGATTTTCGCTGTTTGATATTACGTGGAGCTGGGAGGTCTCTTGTGGACCAGTGTCCTGAACTTGGCTCTCCCACCTCAGAGGCACAGCCCTGACACCTGGCTGGAGCACCAAGAGCCTTTTATCCACACGGCTCAGAATAAAAGGGAGAAAAAATAGAAAGAACGAAAGAAAGAAGAAGATAAAATAAAATAAAGTAAAATAAAGTTATTAAAATAAAAAATAATTATTAAGAAAAAATTTTTAAAAAGTAATAAAAAAAAAGGACAGACAGAACCCTAGGACAAATGGTGGAAGCAAAGCTATACAGACAAAATCACACACAGAAGCATACACATACACTCACAAAGAGAGAAAAAGGGGAAAAAATATATACATCGTTGCTCCCAAAGTCCACCTCCTCAATTTGGGATGATTCATTGTCTATTCAGTATTCCACAGATGCAGGCACGTCAAGTTGATTGTGAAGATTTAATCCGCTGCTCCTGAGGCTGCTGGGAGAGATTTCCCTTTCTCTTCCCTGTTCACACAGCTCCCAGGGTTCAGCTTTGGATCTGGACCCGCCTCTGCGTGTAGGTCGCCTGAGGGCGTCTGTTCTTCGCTCACACAGGACAGGGTTAAAGGAGCAGCTGCTTCGGGGGCTCTGGCTCACTCAGGCCGGGGGGAGGGAAGGGTACGGATGCGGGGCGAGCCTGCGGCAGCAGAGGCCGGCGTGACGTTGCAGCAGCCCGAGGCGCGCCGTGCGTGCATTCTCCCGGGGAAGTTGTCCCTGGATCACGGGACCGTGGCAGTGGCGGGCTGCACCGGCTCCCGGGAGGGGTGGTGTGGAGAGTGACCTGTGCTCGCACACAGGCTTCTTGGTGGCGGCAGCAGCAGCCTTAGCGTCTCATGCCCGTCTCTGGGGTCCGCGCTGATAGCCGCGGCTCGCGCCCATCTCTGGAGCTCGTTTAGGCGGCGCTCTGAATCCCCTCTCCTCGCACACCAGGAAACAATGGTCTCTTGCCTCTTCGGTAGCTGCAGACTTTTCCCAGACTCCCTCCCGGCTAGCTGCGGTGCACTAGCCCCCTTCAGGCTGTGTTCACACCGCCAGCCCCAGTCCTCTCCCTGCGATCCGACCGAAGCCCGAACCTCAGCTCCCAGCCGCCGCCCGTCCCGGCGGCTGAGCAGACAAGCCTCTCGGGCTGGTGAGTGCTGGTCGGCACCGATCCTCTGTGCGGGCATCTCTCCGCTTTGCCCTCCGCACCCCTGTGGCTGCGCTCTCCTCCGTGGCTCCGAAGCTTCCCCCCTCTGCCCCCCACAGTCTCCACCCGCGAAGGGGCTTCCTAGTGTGTGGAAACCTTTCCTCCTTCACGGCTCCCTCCCACTGGTGCAGATCCCATCCCTATTCCTTTGTCTCTGTTTTTACTTTTTTCTTTTGCCCTACCCAGGTACGTGGGGAGTTTCTTGCCTTTTGGGAGGTCTGAGGTCTTCTGCCGGCGTTCAGTAGGTGTTCTGTAGGAGTTGTTCCACATGTAGATGGATTTCTGATGTATTTGTGGGGAGGAAGGTGATCTCTGCATCTTACTCTTCCGCCATCTTGAAGCTCCTCCTGAATCTTATATAGATTATTTCTTTTTATTTATATAATTTATTCTTGTTTGTATATTTCTTGGATATTTTACTGTACTGGTACATAAAGCATATCTGTCTCATACTAAAGTTGATGTAACTACAATTTGGAACAGAGGCTAGAAATAGCAGTCACTTAAACAAATTAGAAGACCATTTCTCTTTGACCATGGTAGAAACTAGCTGGTTGTTCTCCAAACCATATTTCTTTTCCTCCTGGACACACAGTTAAACTACACTTCCCAGACTTCGTTATAGTTGGGCATATCCGTGTGACTGAGGTTCACCAATGAGCTATGAGCCGAAGCAGTGCATGCCACTTCCAGGGCTGATGAAACCCTCCTACAGGTGGTCCTCCACTCTCCATCTGAACGGACTGGACTCTAAGAGATGGAGAATAGGGGAGTCAAAGATGGAAGACCAGATCCCTGGTTGCCACTTTGAGAGGATCTTCCAGGAAAGTCATTCAACCCAGACATCTAAGATGGATGTTTTCATTTGTATGAATGAAAATGAGCTTTTATTTTGTTAAGCCCCTCAAATTGGGGGTTGTTTGTTATAGCAATTAACCTCCCTTGAACACTACAGTCACCTAAACTTAATCTGAGTTGAGCAGTCCAGGCCTCGTATGGTGGCTCAGCAGACTCATCAAAAATCTGAGCTTCTATCTCCTGCCTCACCGTCCTTAACCAGTATGGTAGAGCTTGGTACCATCTGCTGTGCTTAGTCTCTGGACCTTGTGGGGAACTGAATGTGTGAGTCTCCAGGCTTTCATCCCTTCAGTGGTTACAATATATTACACGTCTGATGCCTAATCATTATTATGTAACCTGTGAACAATACATAGCAAGATGGTGCTCATAAGAAAATGTAGCTGAGTCTTGTATAAGGTCTCAAAAAACTATACAGCGTTCCCCAAGGCTCCAGAGCAATTCATCTGTTCACCATCTCATACTCTAGGAGCCCCTCTTTTTTTCTCTTGAAGTATAGTTGAATTACAATGTTGTGTTAATTTCTGCTGTACAGCAAAGTGATTCAGATGTATATATTCTTTTTCATATTCTTTTCCTTTATGGTTTACCTCAGGATATTGAATATAGTTCCCTGTGCTATATAGTAGGACCTGGTTGTCTATCCATTCTGTATGTAATAGTTTGCATCTGCTAATCCCAAACTCCCAATCCATCCCTCCCACACACACCCCCCCACCCTTGGCAACCACAAGTCTGTTCTCTATGTCTGTGGGTCTGTTTCTGTTTTGTAGCTAGGTTTATTTGTGCCATATTTTAGATTCCACGTATAAGTGATATGGTATTTGTCTTTCTCTTTCTGACTTACTTCACTTAGCATGATACTCTCTAGTTTCATCCATGGTGCTGCAAATGGTATTATTTCATTCTTTTTTATGGCTGAGTAATATTCCATTGTATATGTACCACATCTTCTTTATCCATTCGTCTGTTGATGGACATTTAGGTTGTTTAGGAGCCCCTCTTTTGCCATCTCTTCCCAGAAGGCTGCTGGATTAACACCAGGCAATAACAGTCTGTGTGTGTCAAGGGTTTAGTGTTCCCTACTTTAGGCCATGCCCCACTTGAGGCTGACCTGCAGTATTATGGTTCTCCTGGCCCCTGGCATGTAGTCCTGATTCCTTGCTCTCCCTCAGGGGCATAAACTGAGCCCTCTATGAAGATGCTAGCTTTCTTTTGTGTGTGTGTGTGACTATATGATTGGCAGAGAGTTTTTTTTTTTTGGAGTTTAGTTGCTTTACAATGTTGTTATTTTCTACTGTACAGCAAAGTGAATCAGCTATACATATACATGTATCCCCTCTTTTTTGGATTTCCTTCCCATTTAGGTCACCACAGAGCATTGAGTAGAGCTCCCTGTGCTATACAGTAGGTTCTCATTAGTTATCTGTTTTATACATAGTATCAATAGTGTTTGAATATGCTAGCTTTCTATTCATATTGGTTGTGGCAGAGATTGTTGAGGTGTTCACCAAACCCATCTCTTCTTCTTGGGCATGCAGCTAGACTACATTTCCCAGCTTCCCTTGCAGCCAGGTATGGCCAAATACCTTAGTTCTGATCTGTGGATTGTGGGTAGAAGTGATGTACACCACCTTCATCCACAGGGATGTTTGTCAGCTTTCTAGTAAATATGGGCAGATTTTTAATGCCTAGATAAGTATAAAGCTGTGAATTAAGTGCCAGCGGAGCAAAGAAGATGTTTCAGGGGAGAAAGAGGAAATAATAGAAGAGAATAGTTTTTTTAAAGCGAGGGAGAACATTATATTTGTACATACACATCCAAAACAGATGCCTGAGAAAAACTCTCAGGGCCAGGTAGCATGCCTATATCATATACCAAGTTGTATCATTTGATTTAGGATAAATCACAATTAATATTAAATTATAGGCCCAACCAACAGTTGTAAAGTCTTGTGAGAGGGCTAAAGTGTGACACAGTAAAAAATACCCAGATTAGTGACTTTGGGGGTACATAAAGATGGGTTCACATCCTGGCTCTGTCATTTATTAACTGGATAACGTCGGACTAATGATTTAGCAACTCCAACCCTCAGTTTCACAACTTAAAATAGAGGTAAAAATACTACTTATCTGGGACTTCCCTGGTGGTCCAGTGGCTAAGACTCTGCACTCCCAATGCAGGGGACGCAGGTTCGATCCCTGGTTGGGGAACTAGATCCCACATGATGCACAGCACAGCCAAAAAAATAAAAGTACTACTTATCTCATAGGTTAAATTAAATAACATGTATAAAATGCTTAGAGCAATGCCGTGCACATAGTCACTCCCCATTAAATGAACAGTTTGTGACAGACACATTCACTGCTCTGTGAATATCCCTGTAACCCCCATATTTCTCAGCCCCTTTAAAGTTAAACAAGACTGTGTACTTAGTTCTGTCCAATGACCTATGAGCATGTGATGTGTCACTTCTGGACAGGGCTTCTCTGGGAAAAGGAAACTTTCCATTCCTTCTCTCTCAACATGTCCTACCAGCCGCTCTGTATGTGAGGCGGGCCTGCCTCCACCCCCTGAAATAATGTGGGTATGTGGACAAAAAGACTGCCCTTCAGACTCCAGTCTTTCGTCAGGCAAATACAAAGGTCTAGATTCAAGGAGGAAGTAGGAAGCTCCACACTGGACTTCTCCCTAAAGCATATTTCACTCCAGAGAACTCTATATTTGAGACTTGACAGACTTTCATCCTGCCATTAATAATGCTGACATCATTTGACTTTTGGTACTTTGTTTATGTTCTCCATCACCCAGGAGCTTGGAAAGTAAGAAGAGTGAATGCAAAACTCACCTAAATCCCCAGCACAAAGAAAGGCACACCTTTCCTTGGGATACCACCTGTTACATGTTTCCTGTATAAACTGCCCTAGCTCCCTTTCTTTCTTGTTTTTTACACATATATGCACTCTTTTTCATATTCTTTTCCATTATGGTTTATCCCAGGATACTGAATATAGTTCTCTATGCTATACAGTAGGAGCTTGTTGTTTATCCATCCTATATATACTAGTTTGTATCTATTAATCCCAAACTCTTACTCCATCCCTCCCCTACCTCCCCTCCCCCTTGGCAACCACAAGTCTGCTCTCTATGTCCATGAGTCTGTTTCTGTTTCGTAGATGGGGTCATCTGTGTCGTATTTTAGATTCCACATATAAGTGATATCATATGGTATTTGTCTTTCTCTGTCTGACTTCCTTCAGTTAGTATGATCATCTCTAGGTCCATCCCTAGCTCCCTATCTTATTCTTTGTATGATTATAGGAGCTATCCCTAAAGACTCATCTGGAAATAAGTTATGATAGCTACATGTAGTCAAACGTAATCTCTTTCATAAGAATTGCTATAGCCCTTCGTTCAGTGGTAGCTTGGGAAAGGGAGCCTCTTATCTGGTTCCATATTAAAGTACTGCATCACTTATGAAAGAAATGACATTGCTGTGTTGTGATGCATTTCTTTTCTGCACAATAGAATAAAATCTGATATAGTCAATGTGCACGAACCAGTACTGTTCCTGCTGGGCCTCATTATGAGACAGTGCTGCAGAAACAGGTGTTCATAAATTTCTGTTCATGTTATATAAACAGAAAGATGTGTAAGTATGAATATATACGTGGAAAATATTTTAGTGAGCCTAAAGCTTAAAATACCTAATGTAACAGAGTGAGCTAAAATTTTTGGATTTTTATGAATTACCCGGAGCTCACCTTCAGAAGAAGTTGTAAATATATAATTATGGGATGAAGGCAGATCAAGCCATGGCAGTCACAGAAGTAGCCAATGTATTTCAGGTGAGTTCGTTTTAAACCATAGCTACATGCAAAAATACTGAACTATGACTCTCTAAAATGTTCACTTCGAGGATAATGTTGCTTATGTATTTTCAGTCTCATGATAAAGGGGAAAAAGAAAACATACAAATACATATTTCATGAAAGCTACTTCATGAGCCTAATTAAGAAATTACAAGCTCTATAATGTGTGTTCCATGCTCCAAACCTATGGGATTTGCTTTATTATGATGTAAATTGCTATCCTCTACAAATTTCTATTAAGATGATACGTGTCAACTGATTCCTGCCCCTCCCCAAATATATCAGTGATTGCAACAATTCACACACATCTTCTGATTTGGAGGGGTGGGGGGAAGGGTAGTTTCCCCTTGTGACACACAACTTCATGTTACTTAATATTATACTATATCCAGTCAAATTTTTAAAACATGCTAGTGACTGTTGATTGTATTTGTTGCATTATGTGGTGAGTACAATCCACTAAATGTATTTTCTTTGAAGAGAGTTTTTTTTTAAATATATTTTATTGAAGTATAGTTGATTGACAGTGTTGTGTTACTTTCAGGTGTACAGCAAAGTGATTCAGTTATACATATATATATACTTTTTCAGATTCTTTTCCATTATAGGTTACTACAAGATCCTGAATATAGTTCCCTGTGCTATACAGTAGAACCTTGTTGTTTATCCATTCTATATATAATAGTTTGCATCTGCTAATCCCAAACTCCCAATCCTTCCCTCTCCCTATTCCCTCTCGCCCGTGGCAACCACAAGTCTGTTCTCTATGTCCGTGAGTCTGTTTCTGTTTTGTAGATATATGCATTTGTGTCGTATTTTAGATTCCACATATAAGTGATATCATATGATATTTGTCTTTGTCTTTCTGACTTACTTCACTTAGTATGATAATCTGAAGAATTTTTTAATGTAAGCTCTGGAATAATTTTCAGGTAGAGGAAAACTGGTTAAAACAAATGTGTACGAAGTATAGGGGTTGCAGGTCCACCCCCTGGAGTCTCCACCTGAAACATCAATAATACCATGTATCCATCTACACACCTGAAGCCCCTGTGCACCCTTCTCCAGTTTCATTTTCCTCCCTCCCCTCCCCACACAAAGTTACCATTCTCCCAAAATTGGTATTTACGATTCCGAGCTTTCCTTTATGTCTTTACCACATGTGTATGTATCCATAAGCAAATCGTTATTGCTTGCATGCTTTTAGATGCTACATAAATAGTATCATACTTCATGCCTTCCTCTACATCATGTGTCCTCACCTGGTTCTCAGAGGGGCAAAAAAGTCTTGCTCTTCTGAGGTATAAAGCACAGATATACATACAGGACATAAACAGATAAACAGTATATCTGAGGTATTACAATTTCATGAGAGGGAATTAGGAATAAATGTCGAAAAAGGCTCACGGGGGAAGTGATCATGAAAAGGTTGAGAAACTGTTCTGCATTCTGCTATTTTCCCTTAGTTTTATGTCTATGAGGTGTGTGTGTGTGTTGATATATGCAACTCTAGTTTATTCCTTTTTCACTAGGTAGAGCAGTCGGATGCGTGAGTATATCACAAATTATGTATCCATTCTTCTGTGGATAGCAGTGTCGGTTGCTTCTGTAAGTACAAGCGTCCTTGAGCACAGCTCCCTGTACACACATTAGGGAGTTTCTCCGGGACGTATACCCAAGTGTGGCATTGGTGGGGCTTGACTAGCAGCATATTCATCCTTGATGAATGTTGGTCAAGCAGTGGCAGAGCTGCCCAGATTCAAGGGAAGAGATACAAACCCCACCTCCTGAAAGGAGTTTCAAAGAATGTGCGGCCATCTTTAATTTTTCTAGGGCTGGGGGCGCTGGGAGGACCTTCTCCCCACCTCAATACCCGCACAGCCCAGAAAAACAGAAAAATCCCTCTATGTCAACAATGCTGTCTACTTTCATCCAGTCACCAATTTCTGTGGACATTATGTGTGTGTGTGTGTGTGTGCATGTCTGTGTGTATCCATCCTTAAGGGTGGTTTTTGTACATAGAAGAGTATTCTGAGGTTTGGAGCATGTGTTTTAAAAATCAACAATCAATTTATTAAAGTTACAAATTCAAAATCTAATTCCTTAAGTTTTTAAATCTTAAAATTTTGTTCTATGTATAAGTCTAGCAAAATTTAGGAATAACCTTTAAAAGGCCCTTGAGCAATGTTGGGCCCATTTCAAAGTTAAGTGCCTTTAAGCATTTTTAACTAAATTTACAAATTTAACATATTCAGTTTTTTTAAAAAAAACTACAATTATCTGACTTCACAAACAAAACCTTCAAGTTCTCTTTTTTTACTGAAGTATAGTTGATTTATAATATTATATTAGTTTCAGGTATACAGCATAGTGATTCAATATTTTTACAGATTATACTCCATTAAAAGTTATTATAAAACAATAGCTATATTTCCCTGTGCTGTACAATATATCCTTGTAGCTTATTTGTTGTATACATGTTAGTTTGTATCTCTTAATCCCATGGCCCTATCTTACCCCTCCCCTGCTTCCCTCTCCCCACTGGTAACCACTAGTTTATTTTCTGTTTCTGTGAGTCTCTTTCTGTTTTGCTTTATACATTCGTTTTATTTTTTAGATTCGACATTTAAGTTATAGCATACAGTATTTATCTTTGACTTATTTCACTAAGCATAATATTCTCTAGGTCCATCCACGTTGCTGCAAATGGCAGAATTTCATTCTTTTTTATGACTGAGTAATACTCCATTATATATATATATATAATTATATATATATATATATATATAAATAAAATACATCTTCTTTACGCATTCGTCTGTTGATGGGCACTTGGGCTGCTTCCATGTCTTGGCTATTGTAAATAGTGCTAATATGTACATGGGGGTGCATGTATCTTTTCAAATTAGATTTTTCATTTTTTCTGGATATGTACCCAGGAGTAGAATTGCTGGATCATAACAATTAAAAACTTTAGAGTTCTTAAGTTATGTTTATAAATCTAATAAACATAAATGAGATAATACTTAAGTACTTTAAATATTCTAATTTAGATTATAAATTTAGTAAAATTTTAACTTAACAGCACAAATCTAAATTGATTACTCAGTTACATAGTTTAAAATGAAAGGGCTGACCCAACACTCTAAAAAGGTTAAATTCTTTTAAACTTTACAAATACTTAAGATTCTAAGTATGTATCAGTGCTTTAAAGCAAAAATAAAGTAATACTACTGCTCTGATTATCTGAAACACTTCTATCCTTAATTCTAAATTTTTCTGGAGTTAAAGACTGCTAATCCACTAAAAAAGTTTATGTCATCCCACAGCATTTGGGGATTGGCCAGGACATGACTGAATGTTTGACCACGACACCAATGGAATTGACCAGGTCCTATTTATTGTTTTTTTAACGTATTGTTTTTGACGTATAGTTGATTTACAGTGTTGTGTTTGTTTTAGGTGTACAGCAAAGTGATTCAGAATATTTATATTCTTTTTCAGATTCTTTTCCATTATAGGTTATTACAAGATATTGAATATATTTCGCTGTGCTATACAGTAGGTCCTTGTTGTTCATCTGTTTTATATATAGTAGTGTGTATCCTGTTAATCCCCAACTCCTAACTTATCCCTCCCCCCCTCCCTTCCCCTTTGGTAATCATAAGATTGTTTTCTATGTCTGTGAGTCTGTTTCTGTTTCATAAATAGGTTCATTTGTATCATTTGTTTTAGATTCCACATATAAGTGATATCATATGATATTTGTCTTTCTCTGACTTACTTCACTTAGTATGATTATCTCTCGGTCCACCCATGTTGCTGCAAATGACATTACTTCATTCTTTTTTACGGCTGAGTAATATTCCATTGTGTATACATACCACACCATCTTTATTCGTTCATCTGTTGATGGACACTCGGGTTGCTTCCATGTCTTGGCTATTGTAAATAGTGCTGCAGTGAACATTGGGATGCATGTATCTTTTCGAATTAGAGTTTTTGTCTTTTCTGGATATATGCCCAGGAGTGGTATTGCTGGATCATATGGTAACTCTATTTTTAGTTTTTTAAGGAACCTCCATACTGTTCTCCATAGTGGCTGCACCAATTTATATTCCAACCAACAGTGTAGGAGGGTTCCCTTTTCTCCACATCCTCTCCAGCATTGATTATTTGTAGACTTTTTTTTTTTTTTTATGGCTGTGTTGGGTCTTCGTTTCTGTGTGAGGGCTTTCTCTAGTTGTGGCAAGCGGGGGCCACTCTTCATCGCGGTGCGCGGGCCTCTCACTATCGCAGCCTCTCTTGTTGCGGAGCACAGGCTCCAGACGCGCAGGCTCAGTAATTGTGGCTCACGGGCCTAGTTGCTCTGCGGCATGTGGGATCTTCCCAGACCAGGGCTCGAACCCGTATCCTCTGCATTGGCAGGCAGATTCTCAACCACTGCGCCACCAGGGAAGCCCTTGTAGACGTTTTGATGATGGCCATTCTGACTGGTGTGAGGTGATACCTCATTGTAGTTTTGATTTGCATTTCTCTAATAATTAGTGATGTTGAGCATCTTTTCATGTGCCTGTTGGCCATCTGTATGTCTTCTTTGGAGAAATGTCTATTAGGTCTTCTGCCCATTTTTTTTATTGGGTTGTTTGTTTTTTTGATATTGAGTTGTATGAGCTCTTTGTACATATTGGAGGTTAATTCCTTGTCATTCACATCATTTGTAAATATCTTCTCCCAGTCCAGAGGTTGTCTTTTCGTTTTGCTTATGGTTTCCTTTGCTGTGCAAAAGCTTATAAGTTTTATTAGGTCCCATTTGTTTACTTTTGCTTTTATTTCTTTTGCCTTGGGAGACTGACCTAAGAAAACATTGCTACAATTTATGTCAAAGAATGTTTTGCCTATGTTCTCTTCTAAGAGTTTTATGGTATCATGTCTTATATTTATGCCTTTAAGCCATTTTGAGTTTATTTTTGTGTATGGTGTGAGGGTGTGTTCTAACTTCATTGATTTACATGCAGCTGTCTAGCTTTCCCTACACCACTTGGTGAAGAGACTGTCTTATCTCCATTGTATATTTTTGCCTCCTTTGTTGAAAATTAATTGTGAGTTTATTTCTGGGCTCTCTATTCTATCCTATTGATCCATACGTCTGTTTTTCTGCAAGTACCATACTGTTTTGATTACTGTAGCTTTGTAGTATTATCTGAAGTCTGGGAGGGTTATGCCTCCAGCTTTGTTCTTTTTCCTCAGGATTACTTTGGCAATTCTCGGTCTTTTGTAGTTCCATATAAATTTTAGGATTATTTGGTTTAGTTCTGTAAATATTTCATGTGTAATTTGAGAGGGATTGCATTAAGTCAGTAGATAGCTTTGGGTAGTATGGCCATTTTAACAATATTAATTTTTCCAATTCAAGAGCATGGGATATCTTAACATTTCTTTGAATCATCTTCAGTTTCCTTTATCTGTGTTTTATAGTTCTTAGCGTGTGTCTCTCACCTCCTTGGTCATGTTTATTCCTAGGGTTTTTTAAAATATTTATTTATTTATTTGGCTGTGCTGGGTCTTAGTTGTGGCATGTGGAATCTTCATTGGTCTTAGTTGCAGCATGCAGGATCTTCATTGCTGCGTGTGGGATCTTCATTGCAGCATGCGGGATCTTTAGTTGTGGCAAGTAGGATATTTAGTTGCAGAATGCGAACTCTTAGTTGCAGCATGTAGTATCCAGTTCCCTGACCAGGGATCGAACCTGGGCCCCCTGCATTAACAGGGCAGTCTTAGCCACTGGACCACCAGGGAAGTCCCTATTCCTAGGTATTTTAAAAAGGGATTGTTTTTTCACTTCTCTTTCTGATATTTCATTGTTAGTGTAAAGAATTGCAACAGATTTCTGTATGTTAATCTAGTATCCTGCTACCTTGCTGAATTCATTTTTCAATTCTAATAGTTTTTGTGTGGAATCTTTAAGGTTTTCTATATAGAGTATCATGTCATCTGCATATAATGACAATTTTACCTCTTCCCTTCTAATTTGGACACCTTTTATTTCTTTTTCTTTTCTGATTGCTGTGGCTAGGACTTCCAATACTATGTTGAATAGAAGCAGTGAGAGTAGGCATCCTTGTCTTGTTCCAGAATTTAGCGGGAAGATTTTCAGCTTTTCACCATTGAGTATTATGTTGGCTGTGAGTTTGTCATAAATAGCTTTCATTATGTTGAGATATGTTCCCTCTATTCCCACTTTGTTGAGAGTTTTTATCATGAATGGATGTTGAATTTTATCAAATGCTTTTTTTTGCATCTGTTGAGATGATTATGTGATTTTTGTCTTTTCCTTTGTTGATGTGGTATATCACATTGATTGATTTGCGTATGTTGAACCATCCTTGTGACCCTGGGATGAATCCACCCTGATCGTGTTGTATGTTCTTTTTTTAATGTGTTGTTGGATTTGGTTTGCTCATTTTTTGTTGAGGATTTTTGCATCTATATTCATCAAATAAATTGGCCTGTAATTTTCTTTTTTTGGTAGTGTCTTTGTCTGGTTTTGGTATCGGGTGATGGTGGCTTAGAATGACTTTGGGAGTGTTCCCTCCTTTTCCTACTTATTCTTTGTAACAGCAACTTCAAAACTTTCAAATGGGGTGGGGCATAGCATCCTTTATGTGTGTCATATTTTCAAGGTAGATTATACTCTGTCACCCCCACCAAGGTAATTACGTCACTTGATTTAATTTTGCATTTCTTCAACTCGTCAGATGTGTACATGTCTTTTACAGAGATATATTCATGCATTTTCCCTCTAACTAGAAAAGCCTTTATTTATTTATTTTTTTAAACATCTTTATTCGAGTATAATTGCTTTACATTGTTGTATCAGTTGCTGAATAACAAAGTGAATCAGTTATACGTATACATATATGTCCCCATATCTCTTCCCTCTTGCGTCTCCCTCCCACGCTCCCTATCCCACCCCTCTAGGTAGTCACAAAGCACCGAGCTGATCTCCCTGTGCGATGCAGTTGCTTCCCACTAGCTATTTTACATTTGGTAGTGTATATATGTCAATGCTACTCTCTCACTTCGTCTCAGCTTACCCTTCCCCCTCCCCCTGTCCTCAAGTCCATTCTCTACGTCTGCGTCTTTATTCCTGTCCTGCCCCTAGGCTCTTCAGAACCTTTTCTTTCTTTTTTGTAGATTCCATATATATGTGTTAGCATACGGTATTTGTTTTTCTCTTTCTGACTTACTTCACTCTGTATGACAGACTCTAGGTCCATCCACCTCACTACAAGTAACTCAATTTCGTTTCTTTTTATGGCTGAGTAATATTCCATTGTATATATGTGCCACATCTTCTTTATCCATTCACCTGTCAATGGACACTTAGGTTGCTTTCATGTCCTGGCTATTGTAAATAGTGCTGCAATGAACATTATGGTACATGACTCTTTTTGAATTATGATTTCTTCAGGGTATATGCCCAGTAGTGGGATTGCTGGGTCATATGGTAGTTCTATTTTTAGTTTCTTAAGGACTCTCCATATTGTTCTCCATACTGACTGTATCAACTTACATTCCCACCAACAGTGCAAGAGGGTTCCCTTTTTCAACGCCCTCTACAGAATTTATTGTTTGTAGATTTTTCGATGATGGCCATTCTGACCAGTGTGAGGTCATACCTCATTGTAGTTTTGATTTACATTTCTCTAATGATTAATGATGTTGAGCATCCTTTCATGTGTTTGTTGGCAATCTGTATATCTTCTTTGGAGAAATGTCTATTTAGGTCTTCTGCCCATTTTTGGATTGGCTTGTTTGGTTTTTGGATACTGAGGTGCATGAGCTGCTAGTATATTTTGGAGATTAATCCTTTGTCAGTTGCTTCATTTACAAATATTTCTCCCATTCTGAGGGTTGTCTTTTCGTCTTGTTTATGGTTTCCTTTGCTGTGCAAAACCTTTTAAGTTTCATTAGGTCCCATTTCTTTTTTTTTTAACATCTTTATTGGAGTATAATTGCTTTACAATGATGTGTTAATTTCGCTTTATAACAAAGTGAATCAGTTATACATATACATATATCCCCATATCTCTTCCCTCTTGCGTCTCTCTCCCTCCCACCCTCCCTATCCCACCCCTCTAGGTGGTCACAGAGCACCGAGCTGATCTCCCTGTGCTATGCGGTTGCTTCCCACTAGCTATCTATTTTACATTTGGTAGTGTGTATATGTCCATGCCACTCTCTCACTTTGTCCCAGCTTACCCTTCCCCTTCCAGTATCCTCAAGTCCATTCTCTAGTAGGTCTGCGTCTTTATTCCCGTCTTGCCCCTAGGTTCTTCATGACCATTTTTTTGGTTGTTTTTTAGATTCCATATATATGTGTTAGCATACGGTATTTGTTTTTCTCTTTCTGACTTACTTCACTCTGTATGACAGACTCTAGGTCCATCCACCTCACTACAAATAACTCAATTTCGTTTCTTTTTATTGCTGAGTAATATTCCATTGTATATATGTGCCACATCTTCTTTATCCGTTCATCTGTTGATGGACACTTAGGTTGTTTCCATGTCCTGGCTATTGTAAATAGAGCTGCAGTGAACATTGTGGTACATGACTCTTTTTGAATTATGGTTTTCTCAGAGTATATGCCCAGTAGTGGGATTGCTAGGTCGTATGGTAGTTCTATTTTTAGTTTTTTAAGGAACCTCCATACTGTTCTTCATAGAGGCTGTATCAACTTACATTCCCACCAACAGTGCAAGAGGGTTCCCTTTTCTCCACACCCTCTACAGCATTTATTGCTTGTAGATTTTTCGATGATGGCCATTCTGACCAGTGTGAGGTCATACCTCATTGTAGTTTTGATTTACATTTCTCTAATGATTAATGATGTTGAGCATTCTTTCATGTGTTTGTTGGCAATCTATATATCTTCTGTGGAGAAATGTCTATTTAGGTCTTCTGCCCATTTTGGGATTGGGTTGTTTGTTTTTTTGATATTGAGCTGCATGAGCTGCTTGTAAATTTTGGAGATTAATCCTTTGTCAGTTGCTTCATTTGCAAATATTTTCTCCCATTCTGAGGGTTGTCTTTTGGTCTTGTTTATGGTTTCCTTTGCTGTGCAAAAGCTTTTAAGTATCATTAGGTCCCATTTCTTTATTTTTGTTTTTATTTCCATTTCTCTAGGAGGTGGGTCAGAAAGGATCTTGCTGTGATTTATGTCAAAAAATGTTCTTCCTATGTTTCCTCTAAGGGTTTTTATAGTGTCTGCCCTTACATTTAGGTCTTTAATCCATTTTGAGTTTATTTTTGTGTATGGTGTTAGGGAGTGTTCTAATTTCATTCTTTTACATGTAGCTGTCCAGTTTCCCAGCACCACTTACTGAAGAGGCTTTCTTTTCTCCATTGTATATTCTTGCCTCCTTTATCAAAAATAAGGTGACCATATGTGAGTGGCTTTACCTCTGGGCTTTCTAACCTGTTCCATTGATCTATATTTCTGTTTTTGTACCAGTACCATACTGTCTTGATTACTGTAGCTTTGTGGTATAGTCTGAAGTCCAGGAGCCTGATTCCTCCCTCTCCGTTTTTCTTTCTCAAGATTACTTTGGCTATTTGGGGTCTTTTGTGTTTCCATACAAATTGTGAAATTTTTTGTTCTAGTTCTGTGAAAAATGCCATTGGTAATTTGATAGGGATTGCATTGAATCTGTAGATTGCTTTGAGTAGTATAGTCATTTTCACAATGTTGATTCTTCCAATCCAAGAGCATGGTATATCTCTCCATCTGTTTGTATCATCTTTAATTTCTTTCATCAGTGCCTTATACTTTTCTGCATACAGGTCTTTTGTCTCCTTAGATAGGTTTATTCCTAGGTATTTTATTCTTTTTGTTGCAGTGGTAAATGGGAGTGTTTCCTTAATTTCTCTTTCAGATTTTTCATCATTAGTGTATAGGAATGCAAGAGATTTCTGTGCATTAATTTTGTACAGTGCTACTTTACCAAATTCATTGATTAGCTCTAGTAGTTTTCTGGTAGCATCTTTAGGATTCTCTATGTGTAGTATCATGTCATCTGCAAACAGTGACAGTTTTGCTTCTTCTTTTCTGGTTTGGATTCCTTTTATTTCTCTTTCGTCTCTGATTGCTGTGGCTAAAACTTCCAAAACTATGTTGAATAATAGTGGTGAGAGTGGGCAACCTTGTCTTGTTCCTGAACTTAGCAGAAATGGTTTCAGTTTTTCACCATTGAGAACGATGTTGGCTGTGGGTTTGTCATATATGGCCTTTATTATGTTAAGGTAGGTTCCCTCTATGCCTACTTTCTGGAGAGTTTTTATCATAAATGGGCACTGATTTTTGTAGAAAGCTTTTTCTGCATCTATTGAGATTATCATATGCTTTTTATCCTTCGGTTTGTTAATATGGTGTAGCACATTGATTCATTTGCATATATTGAAGAATCCTTGCATTCCTGGGATAAACCCCACTTGATCATGGTGTATGATCCTTTTAATGTGCTGCTGGATTCTGTTTGCTAGTATTTTGTTGAGGATTTTTTCATCTGTGTTCATCAGTGATACTGGCCTTTAGTTTTCATTTTTTGTGACATCTTTGTCTGGTTTTGGTATCAGGGCTATGGTGGCCTCATAGAATGAGTTTGGGAGTGTTCCGCCCTCTGCTATATTTTGGAAGAGTTTGAGAAGGATAAGTGTTAGCTCTTCTCTAAATGTTTGATAGAATTCACCTGTGAAACCATCTGGTCCTGGGCTTTTGTTTGTTGGAAGATTTTTAATCACAGTTTCAATTTCAGTGCTTGTGATTGGTCTGTTTATATTTTCTGTTTCTTCCTGGTTCAGTCTCGGAAGGTTGTGCTTTTGTAAGCGTTTGTCCATTTCTTCCAGATTGTCCAATTTATTGACATACAGTTGCTTGTAGTAATCTCTCATGATCCTTTGTATTTCTGCAGTGTCAGTTGTTACTTCTCCTTTTTCATTTCTAATTCTGTTGATTTGAGTCTTCTCCCTTCTTAATGAGTCTGGCTAATGGTTTATCAATTTTTTTTATCTTCTCAAAGAACCATCTTTTAGTTTTATTGATCTTTGCTCTTGTTTCCTTCATTGCTTTTTCATTTATTTCTGATCTGATCTTTATGATTTCTTTCCTTCTGCTAACTTTGGGTGTTTTTTGTTCTTCTTTCTCTAATTGCTTTAGTGTAAGATTAGGTTGTTTATTTGAGATGTTTCTCGTTTCTTGAGGTAGGATTGTATTGCTATAAAATTCCCTCTTAGAACTGCTTTTACTGCATGCCATAGGTTTTGGACCATCGTGTTTTCATTGTCATTTGTTTCTAGGTATTTTTTGGTTTCCTCTTTGATTTCTTCAGTGATCTTTTGGTTATTTAGTAGCGTATTGTTTAGCCTCCATGTGTTTGTATTTTTTACAGTTTTTTTTCCTGTAATTGATATCTAGTCTCATAGTGTTGTGGTCGGAAAAGATACTTGATACAACTTCAGTTTTCTTAAATTTACCAAGGCTTGATTTGTGACCCAAGATATGATCTCTCCCGGAGAATGTTCCATGAGCACTTGAGAAGAATGTGTATTCTGTTGTTTTTGGATGGAATATCCTAAAAATATCAGTTAAGTCCATCTTGTTTAATGTATCATTTAAAGCTTGTGCTTCCTTATTTATTTTCATTTTGGATGATCTGTCCATTGGTGAAAGTGGGGTGTTAAAGTCCCCCACTGTGATTGTGTTACTGTCGATTTCCCCTTTTATGGCTGTTAGCATTTGCCTTGTGTATTGAGGTGCTCCTATCTTGGGTGCATAAATATGTACAGTTGTTACATCTTCTTCTTGGATTGATCCCTTGATCATTATGTAGTGTCCTTCTTTGTCTCTTGTAATAGTCTGTTTTAAAGTCTATTTTGTCTGATATGAGAATTGCTACTCCAGACTTTTTTTGATTTCTAGAAAAACCTTTAAACCATATTCTTTTCATGTAATTCTTATCTCCCAAGCCCTCATGACTCTTGCAGAAATTAAAAGCTCAGCCAGATGATATATAATCTCTCTTGTGATTTTGTCTGACCATTTGATCACAAACCCCAAGGTTGTTCTACGGAAACTGAGCCCTGAATAACTGGAGACACCTGGCCAACTCCTCTGGGCGCATGTGTGGGGCTTCCCTGATGGGAGAGAACAGTGACCCTGGTCTTTTTTTTTTTTTTACGTTTTTTTTTGCAATTTATTCATTTTATTTTTGGCTCCATTGGGTCTTCATTGCTGCGCATGGGCTTTCTCTAGTTGTGGCAAGCGGTGACTACCCTTTGTTGTGGGGCATGGGCTTCTCATTGTGGTGGCTTCTCTTGTTGCAAGGCACAGGCTCTAGGCACACGGGCTTCAGTATTTGTGGCACACGGGCTCAGTAGCTGTGGCTCGTGGGCTCTAGAGCACAGGCTCAGTAGTTTTGGCACACAGGCTTTGTTGCTCCGCAGCATGTGGGATCTTTCCGGACCAGGGATCAAACCTGTGTTCCCTGCATTGGCAGGCGGATTCTTAACCACTGTGCCACCAGGGAAGCCCCATGACCCGGGTCTTGAACGTGGAGTGGTGAGGATTTCTAGACACACACTGCAACTTCCCCTCACCCTGCCCTCCTCAACGAAGGCATGAAGAAAAGATTATGCTCCTTTCCCAGAGCATTTCAGAAGCTTGCATCTTTCCCTGAAATTGCCACACTCTCCTTTGAGAGTCAATTTTACAAAATCATTTAACTTCCTTCTCTGACTAAGCAACAAAATGAACACTGACATCTGGGGGGTGCAGAGAGTAATTTACTGAATACTTTTCATGTGCCCTTGCTCTATGCTAAATGTGTTTTACATGCATCATCTCAACTTCATGTTTATAATAGCCCTACGAGGTGGAAACTATTCCCCTTTTACAGATGACGAAAACTGAGGCTAAGAGAGGTGTATTATGTGAAGATGAGTCTGGTGATTCTCGGAATTGATGTCTAAAAATAAAACAGGTTTTACCTAAGTAACACACATTTCGTCACATTGGGCGATTTTCATTTTTCATGTTTCCCTTTAAACATGAAATTTTTTCTGTAAGAGGCCAAGCTGGTAAATATTTTAGGCTTTGTGGACCATGAGGTTTCTATTGCAACTACTGAACCCTGCTTCATTGTAGAGGCCCTAACACTACATGAATGAGTGGGCATGGCTGTGTTCCAATAAAACTTTATTTACAAACTCAGGTTGTAGTTTGATGATGATGGAAATGTTCTGAAACTAGATTGTGGTGATGGTTACTCAACTCTATAAATTTATTAAAAAGCATTGAATTGTACACTGAAGATGGGTAAGTATTGTGGTATGTCAATTATACCTCAATAAAGCTGTTAAAAACAAGAATGAGTTGGCTTCTGGTTTTAGATAGCATGAGAATATTCACTAGTCACAAACAATTCTCCTCACGTAGAATAAACCACCTCTTGTCTTTTTTTTTTTTTCTTTTCAAATTCCTCCTCAATTTTTATTTATGATATATTTCTCTCAGGATGATCTGAAAAAACACCTAAAAACCCACTGATGAACTAGATAACTCTGCTCACAAAAGAATTGGCCCTGTGGTTCCTTATTTGTATTTACCTTCTTCTTAAATATACTTCTCCTCAGGCTGAACAGAGGCAGCCAAAGCTCTACTGTGAAACACAAAATAGTTTTGGAGAGTTCTTTATCAGCTCACATACAGGAGGGAAAATTCATGCTTATGGTTTGATATCCATAACCTTGGCTCTAAATATCTGTTGTTCAAACACAGAGACACATTTGATCTTTCTGAAGCAATTAAATATGCACTATTGCCTGTTTTCATTTATAAATGCCAACACATAATAACCAACTAAGAATCATAACATGGTGTTACTTTCCTTTTATTTTACCATCTCCTTAACTGTGTAACACATTTTAAAAAAATATTTCAGGTACTTCTTTTATCCTTGTAGAATTCTAAAGGATACTTAGAAAGGTTTTGGTCTCCTCAGGGTGTAGCTCAATTGGTGGCAATTAATGAGGACAGAACATCGAACTGCTTCCTTCAAGGGTGTTTCCAGCTGTGGAGTCATGTAAAAGCTCCTTGCAGTGTGAGTGTGGCTGGACCATGGAAAGTGCCAGAAGAAGAACATCAGGCAACCTCAAGAATATTTAAAGTCCTGGCCGCATCCTACAAGCTCACTCAGGATAAAGCTGCAAAAGAAAAGGAACAGAGAAACTCAAAAATCATTGCCCAGGAAAAAAAAAAAAAAAAGCAGAGGTTTTCTGTCATATCACGTGCTGGTCTCTTCCTAGTGAGCCCTTATCAAGGCTGTCAAAATGAAAGGAAAGAAAATAGTCTCATCTTCGTAATTAATTTCCCTGTTTCTTTCCTTAATCTGCACTGCCCAGGCAGCTAATCTTTACTCGATATGCTTTTGTCTCCCTACGTAATTAAAATCTCCCTCTGCGTGAGAAGGCAGAGTGCCACATGCCGACTGGGAGAGCGAGCTTCAAGGCTGTGGGAGATGAAAGAAAAGAGGAGAGGAGGGCAGACAAGAAGGGGGAAGAGTTGGATGGACCTAGAGATGATCATACGAAGTGAAGTAAGTCAGACAGAGAAAGACAAATATATGTTATCACTTATATGTGGAATCTTAAAAAATGATAAAATGAACTTATTTACAGAACAGAAATAAACTCACAGACATAGACAACAAACTTATGGTTACCAAAGGGGTTAGTGGGGGGTTGGGGGAGGGATAAATTAGGAGTTTGGGATTTTTTGTTTGCTTGTTTTTTTATTGAAGTACAGTTGATTTACAATATTATGTTAGTTTCAGGTTTACAGCACAGTGATTCAGTTATACATATATATATCTATATCTATTCTTTTTCAGATTCTTTTCCCTTATATGTTATTACAAGATATTGAGTATAGTTCCCTTTGTTATACAGTAAGTCCTGGTTGGTGATCTATTTTATATATAGTCGCGTGTATATGTTAATCCCAACCTCATAATTTATACCTCCCCTCACAATTGGGATCAAAATATACACACTACTGTATATAAAATAGATACCGGGCTTCCCTGGTGGCGCAGTGGTTGAGAATCTGCCTGCCAGTGCAGGGGACATGGGTTCGAGCCCTGGTCTGGGAAGATCCCATATGCCGTGGAGCAACTAGGCCCATGAGCCACAATTACTGAGCCTGCACGTCTGGAGCCTGTGCTCCGCAACAAGAGAGGCCGCGATAATGAGAGGCCCACGCACCGCGATGAAAAGTGGCCCCCACTTGCCGCAACTAGAGAAAGCCCTCGCACAAAAACGAAGAGCCAACACAGCCAAAAATAAATTAATTAATTAATTAATTTTAAAAAAAGATACCAACAAGGCCCTGCTGTATAGCACAGGGAACTCTACTCAATAGGGAAAAAGAATCTAGAAAAGAATATATATGTATATATAACTGAATAATATATATATGTATGTATAACTGAATCACTTTACTCCTGAAACTATCACAACATTGTAAATCAACTATATTTTAATAAAAAATTTAAAAAGAAAAGGGGAAAGAGAGAAAAAGGAAAGGAAGGGGTGGTGAGGCTGAGTAGGTGAGCAGAGTATGGAAAGAAGAAAAGTTGGACTTTTTGAGAAAAGATAAAACATCCAAGTCCTCACAGCCCAACCATGTGTTGGAAGCCAACCCAGAAATACTTTCTAGGAAAGCCTTGCCCGGCCCATGGGTGATCTGGTTGGGCCTGCCTACCGCCATGTAGTATCCGAATGGGTTTCTTTTCAGGTAAATATTCACGTTCCACAAGAGTCGACCTTATCCCTGTCTCTGCTGAGTTCAAAGTTTCTGGATTCAACTGTGTTGATAGCATGGAATCTCAGCCTGCTGACTACTTGCCAAAGAGGAGAACCACTCACTTAGCAAAAGCTCAAAATTAAAAAATAGTATTTATACATCACTGCCAGCACACTCTGCTGTCTACTCGATTCAGTTGCACATACCTTAGATGTTATCCTTGTAGAAACCAAATCATCGGAGATGTGTGCCCTTTATGTTATTTTGGCTCTTCCTAGTCTTGCATTTACTGCCCTGAGCTTTGGTATTAGACCATCAGGCAATATAAAGGAGTTGATAAAAAGTGGCTCAAATTGCTTCCTTGGTGTTTGGATGGGGTGGTTGCTTGTTTTTTTAGCACATAGCACTTTGTTCTCTTTAGGACAAGCCAGCGGAGAAGATTCTTTCAAGACCCAGGGGCAGAGTCTATTACATATGCTCCTTCTAAACTATGAAGGATCTTTACTTTGGCTCAAGTTGGAATATGGGGCCCATCTCTCCCTCTCTGTCTCTCTGTCGAATTTATTTTTTAAAGTAGTTTTGGGTTCACAGAAAAAGTGAGCAGAAAATATAGTAATTTCCCATATAGCCCCAGCCCCACACTTGACAGCCTCCCCATTATTAACGTCTCCCACCAGAGTGGTGCATTTGTTACAATGGATGAACCTACACTGACACATTATAGTCACTCAGACTCCATAGTTACATTAGGGTTCACTCTTGGTGTTGTACATTCTATGGGTTTGGGCAAACGTATAATGACATGTATCTGCCATTATAGTATCATATAGAATAATTTCACTGCCCTAAAAATCCTCTGTGCTCTGTCTGTTCATCCCTCCCTCCCTCCTAACCCCTGGCAACCACCGATATTTTTATTGTCTCTATTGTTTTGCCTTTTCCATTGTGTCGTATGGTTGTAGCCATAATGGCATATAACTTTTTCGGATTGGCTTCTCTCTCTTAGCAATATGCATTTGAGTTTCTGCCATTTCTTTTTAGCCCTGAATAATATTCCATTGTCTGGATGTACCACAGTTTATTTATCCATTCGCTTACTGAAGGGCATCTTGGTTGCTTCCAAGTTTTGGCAATTATGAATAAAACTGCTATAAACATTCATGTGTGGGGTTTTGTGTGGACATAAATTTTCAGTTCATTTGGGTAAATACCAATGAGCGTGATTGCTGGATCATATGTTGATAGTATATTTAGTTTTGTAAAATACTGTCAAACTGTCTTCTAAAGTGGCTGTACCATCTTTCTTCACCAGCAGTGAATGAGAGTTTCTGTTGCTCCACACCCTCACCAGCATTTGATGTTGTCAGTGTTTTGGATTTTGACCTTTCTAATAGTGTGTAGTGATATCTCACTGTTGTTTTAATTTGCATTTCCCTAATGATATATGATGTTGAGCATCTTGTCATATGCTTACTTGCCACCTGTATATCTTCTTTGGTGAGGTGTCTGTTTACGTCTTTTACCCATTTTTTAATTGGGTTATTTGATTTCTTACTGTTGAGTTATAAGAGTTGTTGTGTATATTTTGGACAACAGTCCTTTATCAGATGTGTCTTTTGCAAATATTGTCTCCCAGTCTGTGGCTCATCTTCTCATTCTCTTGAGAGAATAGTACTTCTTAAATGCAAGGCCCATCTTTTTAAGTGTGCTGGATGTTGGGATATACGTTTGGTGTATGAAATTTATCCTTACTTGCATATCATTTTTCCACCTTTAATTCCTTTGCCCTATTTCTGTGATTCTCACTGTTTATTTTCTTGACGCCAATGGAATACATATGCACTGTAGAAATTATAGAAAATAAAGAAAAATTATCAGCCTCCTTCTCTCTCCCTTCACTCCCCACCCCTCAATACTTCAGTTAACATTTTGAAGCAACTTTCTTTTTTCAATTTGTACAAATATTTAAAGTTCTCTTGCAACATGAAATCATGTCCTAATACTCTTCTTAAGCCACCTTTTGAACACTTTCCCCTGCTATTAAGCATTTTCATACAATGTTATGTTTAATAGTTGCACAGCATTTCATCATTTATTTAATCAGCCCCATTTTGTCGGATATTTTATTGGTTTCCAAGTTTTCACAAAAGAAGTACTACAGTGAGCATACTTGTAGCCATTTCTTCATACAGATTCAAATTCATTTGCCTCCTCTTTTATGTTAAAAGTAGAACCATAGGCTCTAAAAGGATGAATTTTTTTCAAAGATTTTGATATTTATTGCCAAAATATTTTCTAAAGGGGTTGTATCAATTTATACATCTATTGGCCAGTGTACAAAGATATCTGTTTCTTAACCTTTGGCCATACTATATGCTATTTTGTTTTAATCATTGTTGTTTGTTAGACAAAAATGCATTTCAACGTTATTGCATTTTTTATCTCTTCAGTGACTGGTAAGGTTGAAGTAATTTTTCATTTTCAATTTTACATTATAACCCTTTTATATTACTTGCCTGTTAGTGTCCTTTGTCATATTTTTCTAACGGGAGGCTCCTCTTTTTTTTAACTGGTTTGCAACAGCCTTTAGACACTAAGAATCACAATCTTTGTCTGGCATACACATTACAAAGATCTTTTCAGTTTGTCATTGTTAGAGTCGGGTTTTGACATATAGAACTTTGAAAATTTTTACTCAAACCATTCATTATTTATTTTATTATTTTTGGCTGTTGTGTGATGCTTATATAATTGGAACTTGAGTAAGTGTTTTCCTGTGGCCAGGAATTGGCACTAGAGCTAAAATGCTAAGAGCCCCACATTGGTTTTTTTCATCTTACAAAACTGAAACTCTTTTTTTTTGTTTATCTTATTGGAGTACAGTTGATTTACAATGTTGTGTTAGTTTCAGGTGTACAGCACAGTGATTCAGTTATACATGTACATATATTCATTCTCTTTTCCATATAGGTTATTACAGAATATTGAGTAGAGTTCCCTGTGCTATACAGTAGGTCCTTGTTGGTTATCTATTTTATATCGAGTAGTCTGTGTATGTTAATCCCAAGTTCCTAATTTATCCCTTCCCACCGCCAGTTTCCCCTTTGGTCACCATAAGTTTGTTTTCGAAAACTGAGTCCATTCCTATTTTGTAAATAAGTTCATTTATATCATTTTTTATATTAAGTTCCACATATAAGTGATACCATATGATATTTATCTTTCTCTGACTTATTTCACTGAGCGTGTTCATCTCCAGGTCCATCCGTGTTGCTGCAAATGGCATTATTTCATTCTTTTTTGTGGCTGAGTAATATTCCATTGTATATATGTGTGGGATGGCCAAAAAGTTCGTTCAGGTTTTTCCATAAGGTGTTACGGAAAAACCCAAATGAACTTTTTCGCCAACCCAATACCACATCTTCTTTATCCACTCCTCCGCATTGGACATTTTGGTTGCTTCCATGTCTTGGCTATTGTAAATAGTGCTGCAGTGAACATTGAGGGCCCCCTATTTTAAAGAGAATCATAAATACTTGGGAGCAGATGCCTCCACACAGGGCTTCCTAGGAGGGAGCTGAACCTCAGCGGCCACCCTCTCCCCACAAACTTGGCCCGCTTTCCCAGACGATGTTAGAAGATTGGGGGCAGGAGAGTCAGTGAGGCAGGGGAGCACAGTAGCTTTTTCCTCACCTCCTCCATGAGCATCCTCACCAATTCCGAATCCAAATGAAGGACAGGCACCAAGAGGACCACTTATTGCATGTGCCTGCAAGGAGAACGCAAGAAGAGACTGCCGTCTGGACACTGCTTGGACATCTACTCAGGCAGAAGACGTGCTTCTCTGCCTCTGGGCTCCCTGAGCAAGGGAGAGAACAACAGGCAGGAGACACCAGGCAGCAGGAGAAGAGGGGCTGGCGAGCCTCCTGCATGCCCTTCATTTTGGTGGTCAAGTGACCATGAGCGATTTTACCTGCACTCAACCCAAGAGTGCTACCTTCTGTGAGAAGAGAGCCAGCACCATGCTGCCACGGCAGTAGCTGAAGGGACAACAGAAGAGAATGTGCTGGGTTCAGATTGCCAAATCGGGGACATATGCCATGAAGTAACCCTCTACAGCATCCTTCAAAGAAAACATCGGCGCACCATGGACAGAGCCCAACCATAGGACTGCATGTCACACAGACAACTTAGAAAGTCAGTTAGTATTAGCCAGAGAAACAGCAAAACCAAGGGAAGGAACAACTGAGACCAGTTAGGCAAAGAGAGATTTTTCTCTTTCCTTGTCTATCTTCATTGATGTAACAGGGGGTCATGAAAAAGGGAGAGAAGGCATCGCAAAGCAGAGAACCTTCTCAACTCTTGTTTTCCATGCTCTACATCAGCATCACTCTAAATACAAGGCATCTGTTATCTGGGAGAGACAATTTTATTGATGGGCTAACTCATTAGAAAGGATTAACATCTAGTTCATTGATACAACATGGCACATTTTCTTGGGGATGGATAGGATCCTGTGGAAATGGACACAAGCCAGGTGTGTTTTGATGAGGAAGAGAAATCCAACTCAGTCTGACACTTTTCCAAAAATGGGAGGCAGGGGGGAGCCCGAAGACAAATTTGCCCTGCGTCCCAGTTCTGGCTACTGCCAACCCTGGCAAAAATGGTTCTCCGCAGGTTGCGTAAGTCAGGTTTGACTTGACGGGTTGTGAGATTGGGCACCTGGTGTTTTTTGACTGAACTGTTTATTCAGGGAATCACTTTAAAGGTAACCCACAGAGCACCTGCAGTTGCCTGGGGTCTCTGTGTTAAGCTGGCTGATGATGCATAACCCACATCAGGAGGCAGAAGTGATTGTTCTTCAAACAACATAGAATTTTAACAGAAAGCAGTAAACCAAGACGAACAGGGGGAAGTGTTGGCTGTCATTCCCCCACTTCTACAGAATCTGTCACCCCCAAGACAGCGTAGAGTGGACACTGGAGATCCAAATCCAAAGCAACTGTATTCTGTCCCTTTCTGTAGCATCGCCAAAGGAACCTTCTCCCTACATCCCGACTCATGTGCAAAGGGGACAGCAATACCATCCCGTCTGCCTAGAAGTTGTTGTAGTGCCTTCCTCAAGAGACTGGTTGGGAGAGTTAAGTGGAATAAGGCATCTTAAGTACTCGTTATAGCACCTAGCATATAATACGTGCTCAATAAATATTATTATTATTGTATGATTCGCTCTGCTCCTGTTCCTCTCAGAATGACTTCCCACCAGCACAAACTCAAATAATCAATGAGCGTCCAATGCCTTAAAAAAGAGTGCCAATCCTTGTTAGGAGGGCACAGTTAACCCTTCATGATCTGATTCCATCCACGTGTTGAACCTTATCTCTTGTCACTTGTTTCGAGCTCTAGTTCTATCCAGGTTGAATAACTTGCATTTTTTAATTTAATTTTTATTTTATATTGGAGTATAGTTGATTTACAGTGTTGTATTAGTTTCACATGTACAGCTACTGAATCACTTAGCTGAATGACTTGCATTTAATTGAACGGGCCCTGCCTCTGAGCACCAGCAAGTCCTCATATCTTCTGCTTCCTCTGCACGCTACACCCTGGGCAACCCTTCCCTTTTCACATTCCCATTCACTTGCCATCTCCTGGCCTCCCGGCTCACTTTGCCTGCCATCAGCAGCCGAGAGCCAGATGGTGTTCCAGTGTGATCCCACAGCACACTGGATCTGTGTTTACGTCCACTCTGACACTTTACCTGTTGTCCTCGACTTTTTTACTTGTCTGTGCTTTCTTAAATTGTAATGGGCATACAGACAACCTGGGCATCTGGTTGACATGAAAATCCTGATTTAGTACATCTAGGTGTGGCCCAAGATTTTACATTCCTTACAGACTCCCAGGTGATGTGGATGCTGCCATTACTGGACCACACTTCGAGTACCAAGGTACTAGACAGCGATCTCCTTAATATCAGGAGCCCCGTCTCCTTACGTCTTTATATCCCCAACACCCAGCCCATTCTTAGGGAAAATCTTTTTCCTAAAGTTGGTTAAATGAATATATGATTGAATGAACATACCAAGACACTCTGCCCCTAATACCCACTTGTGCAACAAGCTAGCAGCATGTTTCCTGGTCTGGAAAAGTTTTCCCTCAACTTCCTGTTCTCTGCCCAGGACTGTGTTATAAAACATTTACTATCAATGAGACGATGACAGAGTCAGGGTAAAGTGGTAAAGACAAGCAAAAGAACGAGACATAGAAGAAGAGAAGAGGGGAAAGAAGAAAAGGCAGAAAGGGAGCATATAGATAAAAGGAGAGGAATAGAGAAGATTGGAGGAAGGAGAAATGCCTAATTCTTCACCTCACATAATTCCAGTTCACATATCTATTATCCTTACGTACCTGGACTTCCTCTCACATATTTTTTCCATATACTGCCCTTGATCTTCTTTACTTATTAATTTACCCATTCAATGCATCTACTTTACATCAGCCACTGAGCCAAGGATACATTCATGACTAAAAACGAACACAAACTTGGAGCTTATCGTCCGGAGGGTGTGTAGAGATATTAATTAATTAATTAAGCACTCAATGTAAAATTACAACAATGTTAAGAGCAGAGAACTCTTCTCTAGGAAGTGGATGGTTGAGGGGAGGGTGAGCGACAATTAACCAGGTGATACAGGAGTGGAGCATCGCATGTACAAAGGCACTGTGGCTAGAGTGAGCATAGCACATTGGAGGAACCAAAGGATCAGAGGTTCTGGAGCCTTGGAAAGGAGAGTTGGCCAAAGAAGAAAGAGTCTGTGTGGTAACCAGCTCCAAGATGGCCCCAGTGATCCCTGCCTCTTGCTATTCACGCTCTTGTATATTCATCTCCCACCTTATACCAGGGTTTCTCTGTGTGACCAATGGCATACAGCAGAAGCGAAGGTAGGACATTTTCAAGATTAGATTAGAAAAGACTGTGGCTTCTCTCTTGGGCACTTTCTTGCTCTCCTCTCTCTTGGATCACTCACTCAGGAAAGCAAGCTGCTATGTTTTGAGCAGCCCTATGGAGAGGCACAAGTGCCCAACAGTCAGTAAGGAATTGAGGCCTGGCAACAACCGTACACATAAGCATAGAAGCAGATTCTATGACCCCAGTCAAACCTTGAGATGAATGCAGCCCTGGCCAACAGCTCAACTTCAGTCTCATGAGAGACAGTAAGCCAGATCTACCCAGCTGAGTCACAACTGGATTCCTAACCTTCACAAACTATGTGAGATAACATGTTTGCTGTTTGAAACTGCTAAATTTCAGGGTAGTTTGTTACACAGCAATAGATAATTAGTGCAGCCTAGGTCAGACCATGCACTACATCTCTAGCATGTTAAGGTTTGTGGGGCCTTGTAAACCCTCCCTAGTACCCTGAAGAAAAAAGATATGATATGACAGTATCACCTCAAAAGATAGAGGGAAGCTCCTGGAAAATTTGGGGACAGTGGCAAGCCTATTGTGAACACAGAGATAATAGTTGCTCCCCTTCATTTGTTCCCCGCCACTCATCGTAATCCACTAATCTAGGTCAAGTCCAGGGTACCATGAGCCCACATAAGTTAAAATGAAATATGTCTTATAAAAGTTTAATATCTTTTCACTGGTATTTTACATTTTTTAGTAGTTAATCATAAGATCCTAAGTTAAAGTATTAAAATTTAAGCAAACAAGAGGATAGACTCTTATAGTTGTTCCACGCTACATAATGCGTGGGACAGAGCTACTGTCTAGGAACAGTGCCAGTGGGTTCCCCAAGGCAGAGAGAGTACATCTATGACACCTGAAGGGAAGGTCTCCAGGGGACTCAGGAGAATTGCACCCCTCTCAACTTACTAAGGATTGTCACTTGGGAAGCCTGGAGGTGAATGCCTGGATTCTAAGGGCATCTTTAATAGCTTGACATGATAGCAGCGGTAGATCCTTCAGGAATCTCCTACCTATTGGAGGGAAGGAGAGACCTTGAGGAGATAACTCACTTTCAAACTGAACCCTAAGGCAGAAAGACAAGCCTGAGGTCCTGTGAGAAGGCATGGGCTGCTGAAGAACATTCTAGCATCTGACTTAATAAAATGGGGGAAATAAAAATAGGAGAGAGGAAGTTAAAACTAAATCTGTCAGTAAATAAAGCTGAATCAAGCTGTATTGTGCAGAAAGTAAATTCTCTTACATGTGATTAACCATAAAAATCTTTAATCACCAGTGAGCTTTAACGATATGCACCAGAAATTTTATAATAAGTGAAGAATTTTCTATTAAATATTTCCTTATCAGTCTCTTTCTGGGGGAAAAAAATTCCATTAGGGTCATAACCATCAAACTAGAAATTCCTTTCTTTTGGTTTAGAACTTGGAATCAAAAGACATCAGAAATAAATCTGCTTGGGAAAAAAATTGTTTGAAGTTCTTTTCATCTTGGTAAAATTAGGATAACATGCCATTTGGCCGGGGTAGAGAGAAGAGTGGTCGGACTTCTTTCACCTAGGAGCTAGGTCTTTTATGAAATTTCATGGGTATTTTTCCATAGGACCATTGGTTCAGTACTCATCTGCACGTGTTATTCAAATGTATCTTATTTGGGTGTATTCAAATGTCCATATGATAATTTCCAGGCTCTACTAGAACCCAGAAATATGCTTTCCAGATATTGGCACTTTCCCTGACATAGGGCTCAGCTTACAGGAATGTTCCTCTCACCAATGGTTGCAAATTTGTCAATAACAAAAATTAATAAGAATTAAGAATTAAAATGTCAAGGACGATAGTTAGCTTCTGAATAAAGCCCATCACTTTCTCCTGTATGTGTTCACATTCCCACTGTGTTAGTCAGGATAAGATAGGCTATGCTGCAGTAACGAGAACCAAAAAAAAAAAACTGGAATCTCTGTGACTTCATGAATAAAGGTTTATTTCTTAATCATATTCAGTCCATTGTCCTCCATTCTGTGGCTCTGCCAGCTGGAACACGTGGCTACAGGTCAAAGTAGCAGGCGAAGAGAGAGATGGAGATGACACACAGACTCTTAACTGCTTTAGCCAGGAGTGACACGTGTCACTTCCAGTCAGAGTTCCTTAGCCAGAAATAATCACACTTTCAAGCCTAGCTTCAAGGGACTGTGGGAAACGTAGGAGTGGACATGGTGATTTAGTGAGCATTACAGTCAGACCCACAAAATAAAATAACCTCTCTGAAAATAGAATAGAATTGATACTCAGTGGGGAGAGGGGCAGCACAGATGTGCACATACTCAGACTCACATGCTCACCACCTTCCCCAGACCCTTGTGCCTAAGGCTGGAACTCACGTGGTCCGTGAAATGACAAGTTAAGGGGGACTACTGGTGCTTCCAGAACAGTCTCTGAGCAAGGCAGGGCATCTTCTTGGCAGTAATGGGCTTTGAGATGACAGGCAGCACATACCATGACGGAGAAGGAAAGAGAACCGGGCCAAACTCCTGCTTCAATTCTTGTGTTCAAACTCACCTTTTCATCAGAGGCACAAGACTTTTAGTTTCAATAATTAAGCACAATGCTTTTCTTCAGAGACAGAGAGTGCCTACCTGAACTATACTTGGAAGGAGGAGTTTATCATGAGCAAATATATATGGTACACGCTGGCTGACTCGGAAGCAAGGAAGCAAAAGGCCGTGTCGGTGCCACATTACAAGGAAAGTGAAGGTGTAGCACATGACCTGCCCCGGGGCGTGTAGTGTTGGCTGTGAGGGGGTTTTCCACTGTCTCCCGTGGTACCTGCCTGCATCCCTAAGACTGATGAAGCGAGGAGTCAACCGTAGCCTACGTTGACCTCTGGCGGGCATTTGCGGTCATTGCACCTGCATTATTCGTGCGTACCCTGGACTTTGCCACGGGAAGAAGCTTCTTGCGAAGATCAGAACTGGACAGCGCCTTAGAGATGATCAAGTGTGAACTCGTCTCATCTTACAGAAGAGGAAAATCAAATTTTGCAGAATGGGGTGTTTCAGAGGCTGACTTTAAGCCTGAAATAACTTAGGTCCCTCCAGATCTTCAGGCGGCCAGTAGGTGGACAGGTTCCTCCTTAGCGACTTACACATTTGCTCTAACCCTCATCACAGCCCTGAGAGGTGGGTATTATTATTCCCCAAGGAAACTCATCCTAGGTCTCACAGCGAATAGCAAGAGTTCTTCTACCCTTTCCTTCTCTTTCCCTTTTTCTTTTTCCCTTTATCTTTCCTCCATGCTTCCCAGGCATACTAGAGGTCTGTATGGGCTACGCTGCTTCATCCAGGTGCCTGAATATTGGAAAGTCATCATCACTAGGCTCTGCTTTCCTGTAAGTGGGCTTTCCTGACATGGTGGCAAAGGTGGCCACTGGCAGCTTCAGACCCTCCTGCCACCACTTTAACCAGACCAGTTGAGAAGAAAACTTCTTTGCTGAGCGATCACCCAGAGTCCTGCACAGGCTCTCATGGGCCAGACCTGGGCCACGGGTGACCACATCGGAACTCACGGGATGGGATCAGCCCCAGGTGGACCATGTAGTTCCCTAACTATATATTAAACAGGCAAAAAATATATATATTCCCTACATTCTAAGAAGTAGAGAGGTGACATCCACACTCTGCTCTCCTGGGCATTTTCAGGTCAAGGTCCCTTCACACTGTAGCTTAAAATTCCTCAGCCATGGGGCTATTCTTCCAGGGCAAATTCGGGGTAATCCATAAAGGGTAGAGGGAACTGTCTCTTCCTTGCCCCTGACTCAGAAGACTTGCGTATTCCTTCTGTTCTCTGCTGTTCAGATTGGAGTAGTGCGTTCACGGCTTTCGCTGAGAAAAGGAAAACTTTCTAGACTTTGTGTTGTCTGGAAGAATCTATGACATTATTGAAAAGTATTTTACCCCATCAATGTCTCCTGCATTCCACTACAAATGACATCATCTTGCAGAGGCTTGACTAAAAAAATCTTTCTTTTATCAAGAAAAGGCTGCCTTGGCCAAAACACACAGCAGGAAGACTCAGTGCTGCCTAATTCTTTCATGCCCTCTATGGTTCAATTACACCAAGTTACCCATAGCTTCAAAACTTACATTTTAAAAAAGAGAAGACTGACATTCGCATTTTTATCTAGTGGTTCATGAACAGTAAGTGGGCCATAAGAGCTCGTTCTACATTTTGAAACCCTAAAATGGATGGATCAAAAACTGGGAGAACAAAAATCTAAAAACAGTTTAGGCAACGAGGTCAAGAAAGCCAGGCAGTTATGTCAAGGAAGCTGTTTTTCCACCTGAAAAGCAGAGTGCATCCAAGTTCTCTGAAGCCAGGCTGAGCGACTTATCAAGTATCTTCACTTCATCTTAGAATAAGTGATAAATGATACGGTCATCCAAAGGTCTTCGGAAGAGTCAACTTTTTAAGGATAAGAAATCATCTGATGATAATGGTTCTGTTCGAACCCACATTTCAGGGTCAGCAAGAAAACCACAGGCTCTATCATGACTCCATTGAAAGATTTTTACAGTAAATTAGCCAAGGTATGGGATACACTGCCTTCATTCTCAATGCCCTCTACTTCTTTGGAAAAATAGATTCTAACACTTCAGTCAGATGGGCAAGGAACTGGATGTGACAATTATAAAATTTTGAAAAATAGTAGCTACTACAGGTAGCTTTTTAGACAGTCATTGAAACCACACCCAATTTTAAGGTCACATTATTATTTTCTGCCTTTACTTGTCTCCTTTCCTTTTTTTAAAAAATTTTATTGAAATATAGTTGATTTACAATGTGTTAATTTCTGCTGTACAGCAAAGTGATTCCGTTATACATATATGCATACTTTTTCATATTCTCTTCCATTATGGTTTATCACAGGATACTGAATATAGTTCCCTGGGCTATACAGTAGGATCTTGTTGTTTATCCATCCTCTGTATAATAGCTGGCATCTGCTAACCCCAAACTCCCACTCCACCCCTCTCCCCACCCCTCTCCCCACCCCTCTCCCCCTTGGCAACCACAAATCTGTTCTCTCTATATGTATGTCTGTTTCATAGATATGTTCATTTGTGTCGTATTTTAGATTCCACATATAAATGATATCATATGGCATTTGTCTTTCTCTGTCTGACTTACTTCACTTAGTATGATCATCTCTAGGTCCATCCATGTTGCTGCAAATGGCATTATTTCATTCTTTTTTATGGCTGAGTAGTATTCCATTGCATATATGTACCACATCTTCTTTATCCATCCATCTCTCAATGGACACTCAGGTGGTTTTCATGTTTGGGCTATTGTAAATAGTGCTGCTATGAACATAGGAGTGCATGTATCTTTCTGAATTAAAGTTTTGTCTGGGTATACGCCCAGGAGTGGGATTGCTGGATCATATGATAACTCTATTTTTAGTTGTTTTTTTTTTAATTCATTATTTTATTTATTTTTTAAAAATTTTATTGGCATATAGTTGATTTACCATGTTGTTAGTTTCAGGGGTACAGCAAAGAGAATCAGTTATACATATACATGTATCCATTATTTTTTAGATTGTTTCCTATATAGGTTATTATAAAATATTGAGTAGAGTTCCATGTGCTATACAGTAGGTCCTTATTAGTTATCTGTTTTACATACAGTAGTATGTATATGTTAATCCCAGTCTCGTAATTTATCCCCCCCCTTTCCCTTTGGTAACCATAAATTTGTTTTCTACATCTGTGACTCTATTTCTGTTTTGTAAAGTTAATTTGTACCATTTTTTTTAGATTTCACAAATAAGCGATATCATATATTTGTCTTTCTCTGTCTGACTTATTTCTCTTAGTATGACAGTCTCTAAGTCCATCCATGTTGCTGCAAATGTCATTATTTCATTCTTTTTTATAGCTGAGTAATAGTGCATTGTATATATGTACCACAGCTTCTTTACCCATTCCTCTGTTAACGGACATTTAGGTTGCTTCCATGTCTTGGCTATTGTAAATAGTGCTGCAATGAACATTGGGGTGCATGTGTTTTTTCAAATTATGGTTTTCTCTGGATATATGCCCAGGAGTGGGATTGCTGGATCATATGGTAGCTCTATTTTTAGTTTTTTAAGGAACCTCCATACTGTTCCCCATAGTAGCTGTACCAGTTTACATTCCCACTGACAGTGCAAGAGGGTTATCTTTTCTCCACACCCTCTGTTTATATATTTTGGATATTAATCCCTTGTCAATCTCATTGTTTGTAAATATTTTCTCCCATTCTGTGGGTTGTCTTTTTGTTTTGTTTATGGTTTCCTTTGCTGTGCAAATCTTTTAAATTTAATTAGGTCCCATTTGTTATTTTTGTTTTTATTTTCATTACTCTAGGAGGTGGATCCAAAAAGATATTGCTGTGATTTATGTCAGAGAGTATTCTGCCTATGTTTTCCTTTAAGAATTTTATATTATCCGACCTTACATTTAGGTCTTTAATCCATTTTGAGTTTATTTTTGGGTATGGTGTTACAGAGTGTTCTAGTTTCATTCTTTTATAGGTAGCTGTCCAGTTTTCCCAGCACCACTTATTGAAGAGACTGTCTTTTTTCCATTGTATATTCTTGCCTCCTTTGTCATAGATTAGATGACCATAGGTGCATGGGTTTATCTCTGGACTTTCTATCCTGTACCATTGGTCTATATTTCTGTTTGGGGGCCAGAACCATACTCTTTTGATGACTGTAGCCTTGTAGTATAGTCTGAAGCCAGGGGGCCTGATTCCTCCAGCTCCATTTTTCTTTCTCAAGATTCCTTTGGCTATTCGTGGTCTTTGTGTTTCCATACAAATTGTAAAATTTTTTGTTCTAATTCTGTGAAGTCTGTAGATTGCTTTAGGTAGTATAGTTATTTTGACAATATTGATTCTTCCAATCCAAAAACATGGTATATCTCTCCATCTGTTTGTGTCGTCTTTGATGTCTTTCATCAGAATCTTATAGTTTTCTGAGCACAGGTCTTTTGCCTCCTTAGGTAGGTTTATTCCTAGGTATTTTATTCTTTTTGATGCGATGGTAAATGAGATTGTTTCTTTAATTTCTCTTTCTGATCTTTGGTTGTTAGTGTATAGAAATGCAACAGATTTCTGTGTATTACTTTTTTCATCTTTATTGGAGTATAATTGCTTTACAATGGTGTGTTAGTTTCTGCTTTATAACAAAGTGAATCAGTTATACATATACATATGTTCCCATATCTCTTCCCTCTTGCATCTCCCTCCCTCCCACCCTCCCTATCCCACCCCTCTAGGTGGTCACAAAGCACCGAGCTGATCTCCCTGTGCTATGCGGCTGCTTCCCACTAGCTATCTATTTTACATTTGGTAGTGTATGTATGTCCATGACACTCTCTCACCCTGTCACATCTCACCCCTCCCCCTCCCCATATCCTCAAGTCCATTCTCTAGTAGGTCTGTGTCTTTATTCCCGTCTTGCCACTAGGTTCTTCATGACCTTTTTTTTTTTTTCTTAGATTCCATATATATGTGTTAGCATACTGTATTTGTTTTTCTCTTTCTGACTTACTTCACTCTGTATGACAGACTCTAACTCCATCCACCTCATTACAAATACCTCCATTTCATTTCTTTGTATGGCTGAGTAATAGTCCATTGTATATATGTGCCACATCTTCTTTTTTTTTTTTTAACATCTTTATTGAAGTATAATTGCTTTACAATGGTGTGTTAGTTTCTGCTTTAAAACAAAGTGAATCAGTTATACATATACATATGTTCCCATATCTCTTCCCTCTTGCATCTCCCTCCCTCCCACCCTCCCTATCCCACCCCTCTAGGTGGTCACAAAGCACCGAGCTGATCTCCCTGTGCTATGTGGCTGCTTCCCACTAGCTATCTATTTTACATTTGGTAGTGTATATATGTCCATGACACTCTCTCACCCTGTCACATCTCACCCCTCCCCCTCCCCATATCCTCAAGTCCATTCTTTAGTAGGTCTGCGTCTTTATTCCCATCTTGCCACTAGGTTCTTCATGTCCTTTTTTTTTTCCCCCTTAGATTCCATATATATGTGTTAGCATACTGTATTTGTTTTTCTCTTTCTGACTTACTTCACTCTGTATGACAGACTCTAACTCCATCCACCTCATTACAAATACCTCCATTTCATTTCTTTTTATGGCTGAGTAATATTCCATTGTATATATGTGCCACATCTTCTTTATCCATTCATCCGATGATGGACACTTTGGTTGCTTCCATGTCCTGGCTATTGTAAATAGAGCTGCAATGAACATTTTGGTACATGACTCTTTTTGAATTATGGTTTTCTCAGGGTATATGCCCAGTAGTGGGATTGCTGGGTCATATGGTAGTTCTATTTTTAGTTTTTTAAGGAACCTCCATACTGTTCTCCATAGTGGCTGCACCAATTTACATTCCCACCAACAGTGTAGGAGGGTTCCCTTTTCTCCACACCCTCCCCCAGCATTTATTATTTGTAGACGTTTTGATGATGGCCATTCTGGCCGGTGTGAGGTGATACCTCATTGTAGTTTTGATTTGCATTTCTCTAATAATTAGTGATGATACTTGTCTCCTTTTCAAGTAAGAGTAATTGGGTTGAAGACATGGCTTTGCAAAGTTTGCCTGAAGCAAACCTGTAGTCTGTAAAGGAACCAAGGAGCCTCATTCAGCCGACATGCCTACCCAACAGCACCAGTGCATTATCTAAGGCATGCTAGCTTTGGCTTTGGGCATGCCTGGTATCAGAAAGTTCTATGACACCCTGGAAAGCTCCAAGTCCACCAAATATCTTGTTGACATTTGATCTCTCCACATTGTGGTTCTTCATTGCTAAAGAACTTCATCTATGTTGTGATTTATTAACTATTCAGATTCATATTCCTACCTTTTAGATCATCCTGAGTGCATTTAAAAATATTAGCAATTAATATTCCACAGCACAGAGTTACAGTTTGTAAGAATATTAACTGCATCTGAAGGGAAAATGTATCAGACCCATGGAGGGAGCAAAATACTCGTGAATGAAAACTTGTACTCCTGGGAGATACTCTCATTATTCAGTAGCAACTGAAGAGATCACCTGTGGGAGAACCTAGAAGATAAAATGATGCAAGTGATATATGCACCTCCAGAAAACCCTACACATTGAGTTTATAGGGTTATTACATTTGTCCCTAAGAAAATCAGCTTATAAAACCAGTTTTACAAGACCCATGGCTATTTCACTATTTCAATTACATTTTAGTTTCATGGCTGAATTAATAATGAATGATGGTTATGGTTTGAGAAAGATTATAAATAATTGAGGTGATATTTTCAGGAGGTCACAATATTTTAATTGCTATGTGTGATTATTCTCATTTTCACAGATGAAACATATGGCCCACAAAATAGTAGCTCCAACTGAAAATAGTGTGCCTGAAAAATAATTTTTTCTCTTGAAAATGTGACCACCACTATAACATATTCAGAAGAAGTGGGCATCCCATAGGACATATCTTGGTCTCCGCCCAAAGGAATTTATTCCCGTACTGGCATTGAAAATGATCTTGTAAAACAACATCTCATCTATAAATAGGTCCCTCTGAACAAATAGCAGCAATATATTAGAGTGGAACTTGGGTGGATTTTTTTAAAGCATTGGTAACAATGAAACTTTCAGGGAGGTGAGACTAAGAAAAAATAAGAGGATCTATCACTACACTTTTTCATTGGTTTGGAAATTTTCCCATCCATTTAAATGACTCTGATGTGCCAAGCACGAGCTAATAACTTTGTCATAAACCTTGACCTTGTCAGCTATCGGCATCTTCTGCCTATTCCCTAAAACTTATATGCTCCTCATCTCTCCCTGCCTTTTAGCTACATTTTCCTAACCTGATTGATCTACACACCTCTCCCTTCCCTCTCACTATCTTCCACAAAACCACCTCTACTACTCAAAGTTCTATCTTGGAAATTAGCTCCCCCAAAGCTTCCCACCTTAACCCCACTTGGCGTGATCAATCTCTTACTTCAAGGTCCTCTGAGAACTTCCTTTAATTTAACAAAATCCGACTTTACACTGGGTAAAATATTCTCCACTCACAGAGGCCTTCCCTAACACGTCAGTCTAATGATGGACTCTGTCACTGCATTCTGATCATTTGCTTCATTGCATCTTTCACAAGTCAGAGCTGTGTTTTTATGTTTATTTACTTGACTATTATACATTCCTCCCAAATACACTGCAAGCTTCATGAAAGAGAAATCCTGTTATGTTCATCGTTCTGTATCCAACACCTAGCACAGTTCCTAATATATAGTAGGTACCTGAGGAAATGAATAAATGAAGCCATTGTCCAAAAAATTATTCCCTTTGTGTTTTATTGGACACAAATTATTCAATTGCCAGTGTGTCTTCCTGAATATTCTGTAACCACCCCCCATTACTATGCATAGGCAGTCATTCAAAACATGATGAAGAAAGCACCTATATTCAAACTTTAGCAGTATTAACTGATACATGCCTATTAGGTACCAAGCAGAAAACTAGATGGTTAAAAACACTGTGTCTGAGGCTCTCAAAGTGGCATCTTAGGACCCCCATTGACATATTATTAAGGGTCTGCAAAGTCTGGAAATTTTTTTTTTTTACTGTTGTGTGTTCATTTAAATAATAACCTAAAGTTTTAATATGCCACATTGTGGATCATCAGAGTGTCCTCTTTAAATCAGAAACTGTCTTTTACTTTCAGATATGTCTCTTACTTTGTTTTTTTTACAATCACTTTGGCCTCCAAGCGATTTCCCGGAGTGACAGTGTTTAACTCACAATGTGTTGATAAGCATGTCTGGCTTCCTCTGGGTTGGCATTTCTTAATGTTCAAATGACAGCAATCAGCCCACATCTGCCTTTGAAGTCAGCCTGAATTCTTGTACTAGATATAAAGGCAAAACTTGATTTTTCAGCCATAATTTGTGTTTGAGACACATGCTCATAGAATAAGACTTTAGTTTCTAAAGTATTTTTCAGAAACCGAGACTTTATTGAACATAATGAAAATTTCATGGTGTAATGGAATGAAGTATTAGGTTAATTATCAAGGTTAGTATGAAAACAGGGGGGAAAAAGCCCAGCTAATTTTTTGTAGAAATTGAAAGCTAATTCTAAACTTCCTATAGAAATACAAGGGACTAAAATTCCTGAAGAAGAAAAACAAAACTAGAGGATTTACAGTCCTGCCTTCAAGACTTACTATAAAGTTATAGTAATCAATACAGTGTGGTATTGGCATATGATCCCCAACTATATCAACAAAACACCATAGAAACAATACAGACCCCCACACCTATGGCCAAATGATTTATGACAAAGATTCCACAAAGTCAAGTGGGGAAGGAAAATATTTTCAACAGATGACACTGGAACAAGTGACTATCCATATAAAAAAGGATGAACTTTGGGACTTCCCTGGTGGTCCACTGGTTTAGACTTCGCCTTCCAATGCAGGGGGTGCTGGTTTGATCCCTGGTCAATGAGCTAAGATCCCACATGCCTCGTGGCCAAAAAACCAAAAACATAAAACAGAAGTAATATTGTAATAAGTTCAATAAAGACTTTTAAAAAAAAATGGCCCTGGGCCTTCCCTGGTGGCGCAGTGGTTGAGAATCTGCCTGCCAATGCAGGGGATACAGGTTCGAGCCCTGGTCTGGGAAGATCCCACATGCCGCGGAGCAACTAGGCCCGTGAGCCACAGCTACTGAGCCTGCGCGTCTGGAGCCTGTGCTCCGCAACAAGAGAGGCCGCGATAGCGAGAGGCCCGTGCACCGCAATGAAGAGTGGCCCCCGCTTGCCACAACTGGAGAAAGCCCTCGCACAGAAACGAAGACCCAACACAGCCATAAATAAATAAATAAATACATAAAATTAAAAAAAAAAAATGGCCCACATCAAAAAAAATCTTAAAAAAAAAAAGGGTGAACTTTGACCCAAACCTCACACCATACACAAACTTTTCTCAAGAGGGATTGCAGACCTGAATACAAAAGCTTAATGATAAAGCTACTAGAAAAAAAAGTTCGGCCAAGATTTATTAGAATGCAAAAGTCTCCACCCTTAAAAGAAAAAAATTGATAAATGGGACTTCATACAAATTTAAAACTTTTACTTATCAAAAGAGACCATTAAGCAAATAAAAATTCAAGCCACAGACAAGAAAAATTAAATATATATTTAATTAATATTAATATTATTATTTAATATATATTAAATATATATATCCAACTTGTGTCCAGAATGTGTAAAGAAATCCTACAAATCCATTACGAAAAAGACAAGCAATTGAATTAAAAATGGACAATAGATTTGAACAGATATGTCAAAACAGTAGATATATTAGTGGCCAACGAAAGCCTGAAAAGATGCTTCGCACCGTTAGTCACCACATAAATGCAAATGAAAACCACAATGAGATACCACTACATATTCACTAGAATGGCTAAAATTTTAACTTTAAATATAAAATTTTAGTTCAAAAATTAAAACCCAGCAATACTAAACAAATGTTGGCAAGGATTCAGAGGAAAGGAAATTCATACATTGCTGGCAGGAATGTAAAATGATATGTCCATATGGCAATTTCTTAATAAAGTTAAACATAAAACTACCTCATGATCCAGCAATTCCATTCCCAGGGACTGTACAAAGAGAAAGAAAAACCTATGTCCTCAGAAACACCCTGTCAAGAATATTCATCGCAGCTTTATTCATCATAACCCAAAACTACAAACACACCAGGTGCCCATCAGTAGAATGAAAACCAAATTGTGGTATATCTATACTATGAAATACAACTCAGCATTAAAGAAAAATTAACTACTCATGCATGCAGCAACATGGATGAATCTCAAAATCACTAGATTGGGTGAAAAAAACCAGACACCAAGAGTACATACCCTATGATTCCATGTATATGAAGTTCCAGAACAGGCAAAACTAATCTATAGTGATAGAAATCAGAATACCGTTTCCCTGGAGGAAAAGAGAATTAACAGGGAAGGTGTACAAGGGACATTTCTAAATTCTATATCTTGATTGAGGTGTTGGTTACATAAGTGTGCATACTGTCAAAACTCATCAAGTTGTACACTAAAGACCAGAGCATTTTACTGTATGTAATTATACTTCACACACACACAAAAGAAAACAGGGGGGTAGGAGGAACAGCTGGTGTAACATTTTTTTTATGACATTGTTCCATGTGTTTTTATGTTCCTTCAACTGTGGTAGCCCTGTGAAATGCTATTTTTAGAACATAAGTCATAGAGGCGGGAGCTACATCTGTTTAACCTGCTTAACATAATACCAATCCCATTGCCAATTACTAGTGAGGTTGGTAGATGACGGGCAGGAGGGCAGAGGATAACAAATGCTTAAATAACAAAACCTTGCTTTCTGTGCAGAAAAAGAAATTGGCAGAAAGTGAAATAGTAAATATCTTAGAGCATTTCAATTTAAGGTGTAACACTTAGGAAGCAATCTGTACCATCCGAGTGTGCAGAACATCAGTGAAATAGCTTCTAACTGTGCAAGTAGTTTGCATTCTGTTTCTTCTCTACTTCTGCTGAGTTCAAGTGGTACCATCCATTACATGAGTTTAAAACAGATGTCTTTACCATCACCAGTGTCTTAAGTTCTCTATCAGAACAGAGGAAGGGGGTGTGGCAGGTAATATACTAGTGATATTTTGATGATGCTGGAAAAGTAATAAAACATGAAGTCCTATGACCCCTTTACCCTAAAAGCAAGGCTTAATTAAATGAAAGTGATCAGTTAGAGCTTCTAAATCATGACCAAGGAAGCTTAAGGATACAAAGTGTCTTGTCAGGGCTGGCAGAGATTGCTTAAAAAGAGGAGGTAAAAATATCTGTAGTATTATTAGATATCCATGGGAGGAATTTTATCTTGAGATGGAGAAGAACAAGGTCAAAACCTATTAATAAACCCCAAAGGTAGTAGAAAACAGTCAAGCAACGCACATCCATGACTTATGGGTATAGTTGGGTCATTTATAAGAGACAAAAAGAGCGGAGTAAGATGCCTCAATCCTCGTTCCCACAGATGTCAATAGAGAAGAGAGGTAGTGGGGGCAGTGGGTGTCTCAAAGCCTACTGGTGTTTGTGAAATCTCCCCCTAAATACCAAAGAGAACCTTCTGTGAAGGGATACATCAGAAACATGGAAAATGTGATTCATGGAAACATCAGTGAC